>NC_091285.1:456939625-458408733 GCF_032444005.1 Ranitomeya imitator
AGCACTTATTTCTCAGTGCCGTTAAAAAGCTGCCCTGAGGCATAAGTACCCTTTACTGCTGCCATTAAAAGGCATATCGGAGGTTGCTAAGGGGTTAACGGACTCCTAAAAGTCAAAAGTTAAAAATCTTGCAGAGGGAGGCACAAAAAATGTGAGGTAAAAAAGATGCATAACTGACAAAAAGTTTGGAAGAATCAAATGTGAAATCACCAGGAACCCAATATCCTCCTGTTCTGTTATATTCCAGACAATAATTCTCCACACTAATAGTTAACTTAGAGAGAAAAAAAACTCACTTCTATTTTCCTAAATGTTCAGATTTCAGATTTATTAACATTTCAGATTGTTCAAAAGTACTGTAGTTGTTCAATAATAAAATTAAAATTAATCATACAAATACAAATTCTCTAATAATTGTGCACACAGATAATAGTGTTCTATACTTATACCTTACTGTGGCTCCATTGGCTTTGACAACAGTCATTTCTGGGTCACACAGTGCTGTGTGAGGCATAGTGTTTCTGAAGAGTGCCGACATCAGTAACATTACTGCTCATCAGAGTTGCTGAGCAATTTACGCTCTGCTTGACTTGTCAACTCTGATGAGCAGTAACATTACTGATGTCAGCGCTCTTCAGAATTGCCGGGTCTCACTCAACACCTCGAAGTGGCTGTTGGAGGACTGAATATACTTTGTTGGATTCGTTTGAACTACATTGGACCTGTATGGAAACTTTTTTTTAATAAAGTGGTGAACAAGGGGCAGAGTCTTTGCTTTATTTCTGTCTTTTGTCTGTATGTTCTTTTCATGTTTCAATTCGCTGGACTAAATCAGATTTGCTGGATTACACTGGACCTAAGTGGGATTTTTTAAAAATAAAGTGCTAAACTAAGGAAAGTATCGGGAAGTGTTTATTTAAATAAAGTATTTTTTTGTGTGTCATTCTTTTTTTACATGGGTTAGTAATGGGGGTGTCTGGTAGACTCCTCTTCATTACTAACACCAGGGTTTGATGTCAGCTGTGTTTTTGTACAGATCACAGCTGACATCAACCCCAAGTCCCATTACCGCAATTGACACCACACTAGGGCATCAGGAGGAACTAAGACAAAGCACCATAATTGGAGCATCTCATATGATGTGCCATTTCTGGGGCAGATGCACGCTGATATTTTTACGCAAGGAAGCGGCCAATAACCATGGACCTTCCTAGCCTGATTGATAGCATCAGCTCTCAGCTGCCTGCTTTACTTTTGCTGGTTGCCAAAAATCAAAGAGACCCCACATCATTTTTTTAATTTATTTCTTTACTAGGTTAATATACATACAGTTAGCTACACATGCAAGCCACAAATTGCATATCTAACAGATACCAATTATCTATCTATCCATCTGTCTGTCTATCTATCATTAGTGATGAGAGAGTGTACTTGTTGCTCGGGTTTTTCCCGAGCATGCTCGGGTGATCTCCAACTATTTGTTAGTGTTTGGAGATTTCATTTTCATCACTTCAGCTGAATGATTTACAGCTACTATCCAGCCTGAGTACATGTGGGGGTGCCTGGTTGCTAGGGAATCCCCACATGTAATCAAGCTGTCTATCAGCTGTAAATCATTCAGCTGCCATGATGAAAACTAAATCTCCAAGCAGTCATTCATAAATACTCGGAGGTCATCTGAGCGTGCTCGGGAAAACCCGAGCAACGAGTACACTTGCTCATCATTATCTATCATCTATCTATTTATTTATCTTTGAACATCTTTAACACATATAAATCTGTCATTTCTCTTCTGCATTCTATTCTGGTACGTGTCACAACGATGTCATCCATGTGCTGTACATATTGCCTTATATTGGCTGTTGTCATCCATGCTGGGTGGAAAAAAATGGACGTGTCTACATGTGGGTCACACAGAACATGTGTCCATGTGAAAACACAGCACCTTTTGCTACAAATTCTCTCATCTCTTGGCATCACAGACTTGGCCCTTTCCTGGATCTCGTCATATCTGACAGACCGAACATTCAGTGTCTCCCTCCCCCACACCACCTCCTCACTTTGCCCCTTGTCAGTCGGTGTTCCTCAAGGCTCTGTTCTAGGACCCCTACTCTTCTCCATCTACACTTTCGGCTTGGGACAGCTCATAGAATCCCACGGTATGCAGTACCATCTCTACGCTGATGACACGCAGATCTACCTATCCGGACCTGACCTCACCTCCTTACCAAAATCCCGCACTGTCTGTCTGCTATTTCAGCCTTCTTTTCTGCTCGCTTTCTACAACTGAACATGGACAAAACAGAATTCATCATCTTTCCCCCATCCCACTCTACCCTTCCACCAGACCTATCCATCAATGTCAATGGCTGCTCACTTTCCCCAGTCCCACACGCCCGGTGCCTCGGGGTGATCCTCGACTCTGCCCTCTCTTTCAAGCCACATATCCAAGCCCTTGCCTCCTCCTGCCGTCTCAAACTCAAAAATATTTCCCGGATCCGTGCTTTCCTTGACCGCGACACCGCAAAAACGCTAGTGCATGCCCTTATCATCTCCCGCCTCGACTACTGCAACCTCCTACTCTCTGGACTCCCCTCTAGCACTCTGGCACCGCTCCAATCCATCCTACACTCTGCTGCCCGACTAATCTACCTGTCTCCCCGCTATTCCCCAGCCTCTCCCCTATGTCAAGCCCTTCACTGGCTTCCTATCGCCCAGAGACTCCAGTTCAAAACCCTCACAATGACATACAAAGCCATCCACAACCTTTCTCCTCCATACATCTGTGACATGGTCTCCCGGTACCTACCTACACGCAACCTCCGATCCTCTCAAGACCTCCATCTCTACTCCCCTCTCATCTCTTCTTCCCACAACCGCATCCAAGACTTCTCCCGTGCTTGCCCCATACTCTGGAACTCTCTACCCCAACACATCAGACTCTCGCCTACCATAGAAACCTTCAAAAAGAACCTGAAGACCCACATCTTCCGACAAGCCTACAGCCTGCAGTGATCCTGAAGTTACTGAACCGCCGCGCAACCTGCCCTACCCTCTCCTAGTGTTTCATCACCCATCCCCTGCAGACTGTGAGCCCTCGCGGGCAGGGTCCTCCCTCCTTATGTACCCGTGTGCCTGTTATCTGCTCATGTTTAATGTATTTGTCTATATTTGCCTCGTATTCACATGTAAAGCGCCATGGAATAAATGGCGCTATAAAAATGTATAATAATAATAATAAATGTGTTCAGCCCCATAGTTTATAATGGGGAGGTGTGGATACATGGATACTAATAGATCATAAACTGAACATGAGTCAACAGTGTGATGCAGCATCAAAAAAAAGGCAAATGCAATTCTGGGATGTATTAACAGAAGCATACAGTCTAGATCACGTGAAGTCATTATTACCCTCTACTCCTCTTTGGTCAGACCTCATCTGGAATACTGTGTCCAGTTTTGGGCACCACATTTTTAAAAAGACTATCAACAAACTGGAGCAAGGTCAGAGAAGAACGATCAGATTGGTGACTGGTCGGCAAACTATGTCCTATGAGGTACGGTTACAGGATTTTGGAATGCTTCCAAAAAAGAAGACTGAGAGGAGGCTTAATAGCTGTCAACAAATATCTCAAGGGCTGTCACATTGTAGAAGGATCTTCTTTATTCTCATTTGCACAAGGAAAGGCTAGAAGCAATGGGATGACACTGAATGAGAACAGACACAGATTAGATATTTGAAGAAACTTTTTGACAGTTAGAGTGATCAATGAGTGAGGCTGCCACGAGAGGTGGTGAGTTCTCCTTCCTTGGATGTTTTCAAACAGAGGCTGGACAGAAATCTGTCTGGGATGATTTAGTGAATCCTGCTTTGAGCAGGGGTTGGACAAGATGACCCAGGAGGTCCCTTCCAATGCTATTATTCTATGATTCTATGATTCTATGTCTAAAGTACTCGTGAAAATTGATGCCACATGTGCGTGTCTCCAGGACATGTGAAGAGGGCCTAAGGTTGTATTGAGTTCTTGAAAGTGGTTTAATAAAGTCCAAGAAACTTGTTACAGTGTTACATCTTTTCACGGTAATTAGATGCTTTGCTGTACTTAAAGGGAACCTGTCAGCTGTTTTGGCCGATATAAGATGCGGCCACCGCCTTTCAGGGCTTATCTACAGCATTCTATAATACTGTAGATAAGCCTCAAATCCAACCTGTAATTGAATAAAAATAAGTTTTATTATACTCACCTGCAGGGCAGTCCAGTCCAATGGATGTAGTAGACAAAAAACTTGGCACTCAGCTTAAGGTTCTTGAATGAAACTGTATTTTAAAGAAATCCAAAAAGTGGTACAATCTAGGATGTTTCGGTGACACCTTGACCTTCCTCAATGTACCGACTGTTTCACTCTGTTTTAGTTTCAGAATTCAGTGGATCTGGGCACTTCACCTCACAGAGGACCAAACCCTCACAGTCACCACTGACAGACTTGTACCGATAACTGGTGGACACCGGATCCACCCGCCCCATTTACGAAATTCCAAAATCATGAGTGATAGATTGATTAAAAGGATCCACTGAATCCTGAAACAAAAACTCTTGCAGGTGCTCTGAGTACATACTATGATGAAAATAGAAAGTGTTCTTAGCCAGAGATTATTACTATATGTTGTATTCATAATTTATATTTAAGTGGATATTCCGATCTTGGACATGTATAGTATATCAACCAGATGTATTTTTAAATGATGTATTCCCGCCTCTGGAACCTGTACTTTTATCCAGAATGGGGTCCCCTATGCACTCATGCACAGCTTGCTTCATTCACCTGTTTAGGAGCTCTGAAAAGAACCAAACAATCATGCATGTTCTGTCGTGAGTTGCCATAAATGACAAGCATGGAAATATTAATATATTCAATATTATAGTAAAGTTGGAGCAACACATTCATATGAATCTATATGTATGTCGCTATTACCTTTATATCATTATAAAATGTCATGCATACTTTTTAAGATCAATCTGAGCAAGCTTTATTTGTAATGTATTCATATATACAGGTTATAATCAACACGTTGACTCCAGTCTTACAAATGAATTCCAAGTTGTTCTCCAGTTCCTATCCTCATTAGTGCCACCAGGTATTTATGCCAGGTAATTTTTTAATTTATCTAATTAGTGTGCAATCAATGTAGCTATATATGCTGTGGTCATAGCTCTTGCTTTAAGGGCCCCATTATGGTATACAATAACTGTTTCATAATGAACATCATTGTGAAATTATTACAATTATCATTGAGCAGTTGTAACTTGCATGATGATATTACATGGGCTAGTGTGAGGCAATATTTTTTTTATGAAGCCTGCTCAGAGAGAGTATAATCTATAGATTAACAGCAGACAAATAATTTAAATGATGACAATGTTGGTACACAAGCATATTTCATACATGAGCAGAAAGGCATAGAAATTAAAGCAAAAATGGATGGAAAAATTACCACATAAAGTATCATACACATATTAAAAGATGATAAAACTAATTGTTTTGTATGATTGCATGCAGTTTTAAGAATTTGCAATATTTTGATAGAAAAGGTGGAATTGAAGAAGATCTTGTTCTTGTCCCCTAATTCAAAGTCTGTACCAGCCTCATTCTCAGTTCACCACCACCATTTGCCACTTTCTAATATTTGAGTCTTGAGGTTTGTTCAAGCTACGTTTTTTTTGTGCCTTTTTTTCTAAGGATGCACATCAAGCTCAAAATAAGGCTGGCACCAGCGGACTCACCCTCTAAGCAAGGTCCATGATCTTCATGCCACTGTATGAGATGAGGTGACTGACCACTCCTTGCTGGCTGGTACATAGTATCGGTAACAGGGGAACAGCAGCATTTTGTCACCCCTTGTTAGACAGATTAGACCACTACCTGTGGTTAGGTACTAATTTTATCTCATGGCAATCGATGCGCTGATGGTGACCACCTATTTTTAAATGTGGCAGTTGTTGGCCGTATGGTCAATAAAGAGACCTCACATATTGCACTTTTGTGTAGATCTAACGTAAATGTATGAAGTCAGGATACCCTATATCTGACTCAGGACTTTGTCCTACGGTGTTTGACTTTATATAAAGTTAATTTATTATTCACTTTTCTTGAAGTGTGGTCTATCACAAAATTCAAGCTCAGGACCTTAGGCTCTACTGATAAGTAGAAGACTATTTTCTCTGACTGAAGATCTAAGTATCATTCTTCATCTTTACTGGTATATTGTACTGGTACCAATACATCTCTAAATACTTGTATATTAGAGGTAAAATAAAAGTGAGTTTTTTTTTTTGGAAATTACAAAAAAAATTATCAAACACCTAAAGTAATCATAGTAACATAGTAACATAGTTAGTAAGGCCGAAAAAAGACATTTGTCCATCCAGTTCAGCCTATATTCCATCATAATAAATCCCCAGATCTACGTCCTTCTACAGAACCTAATAATTGTATGATACAATATTGTTCTGCTCCAGGAAGACATCCAGGCCTCTCTTGAACCCCTCGACTGAGTTCGCCATCACCAACTCCTCAGGCAAGCAATTCCAGATTCTCACTGCCCTAACAGTAAAGAATCCTCTTCTATGTTGGTGGAAAAACCTTCTCTCCTCCAGACGCAAAGAATGCCCCCTTGTGCCCGTCACCTTCCTTGGTATAAACAGGTCCTCAGCGAGATATTTGTATTGTCCCCTTATATACTTATACATGGTTATTAGATCGCCCCTCAGTCATCTTTTTTCTAGACTAAATAATCCTAATTTCGCTAATCTATCTGGGTATTGTAGATCTCCCATCCCCTTTATTAATTTTGTTGCCCTCCTTTGTACTCTCTCTAGTTCCATTGTATCCTTCCTGAGCACCGGTGCCCAAAACTGGACACAGTACTCCATGCGCGGTCTAACTAGGGATTTGTACAGAGGCAGTATAATGCTCTCATCATGTGTATCCAGACCTCTTTTAATGCACCCCATGATCCTGTTTGCCTTGGCAGCTGCTGCCTGGCACTGGCTGCTCCAGGTAAGTTTATCATTAACTAGGATCCCCAAGTCCTTCTCCCTGTCAGATTTACCCAGTGGTTTCCCGTTCAGTGTGTTATGGTGATATTGATTCCTTCTTCCCATGTGTATAACCTTACATTTATCATTGTTAAACCTCATCTGCCACCTTTCAGCCCACGTTTCCAACTTATCCAGATCCATCTGTAGCAGAATACTATCTTCTCTTGTATTAACTGCTTTACATAGTTTTGTATCATCTGCAAATATCAGTTATTTTACTGTGTAAACCTTCTACCAGATCATTAATGAATATGTTGAAGAGAACAGGTCCCAATACCGACCCCTACGGTAACCCCACTGGTCACAGCGACCCAGTTAGAGACTATACCATTTTTAATCACCCTCTGCTTTCTATCACTAAGCCAGTTACTAACCCATTTACACACATTTTCCCCCAGACCAAGCATTCTCATTTTGTGTACCAACCTCTTGTGCGGCACGGTATCAAACGCTTTGGAAAAATCGAGATATATCACGTCCAATGACTCACCGTAGTCCAGCCTATAGCTTACCTCTTCATAAAAACTGATTAGATTGGTTTGACAGGAGCGATTTCTCATAAACCCATGCTGATATGGAGTTAAACAGTTATTCTCATTGAGATAATCCAGAATCACATCCCTCAGAAACCCTTCAAATATTTTACCAACAATAGAGGTTAGACTTACTGGCCTATAATTTCCAGGTTCACTTTTAGAGCCCTTTTTGAATATTGGCACCACATTTGCTATGCGCCAGTCCTGCGGAACAGACCCCGTCGCTATAGAGTCCCTAAAAATAAGAAATAATGGTGTTAGGAGTTGAGTTTCCTCTGCTGCACAGGGGGAATCTCGATCCGTGTCTGCTGCGGTCTCCTATTCGGCAGCGGCCGCAGTGGGGTCTGCTCAGCGGAGACGTCGCTCCCAGCATCTCGCTGAGGCTGATTCGGTGCATAGGGTCACTACTGCCTTTTCTGGCTTTCCTATGGTACCCTGCACTGATCTGCGGCGAGCAGGCCTCTCTGGGACTAAGTCCTTATTTGCACACACTGAGCATGCCCAGGGCAAGGTCTCCCATTGGAGGTCGAGGGTCACATGTTCGGTCACATGTTCAGGTACTGCAGCGCATCCTATTGGTCCTCCAGGAAGGTCCTGAAAGGGCAAAACTTTGGTAGCAGCTTCCTGTGCTGCAACTATATAAACTGCGCATGACCGCACGGCCATGCGCTAGTATCATCTTTTGCTATATGCTTTGCGCCAATGTGGTCATGTGTTTGTATGTGTTCAGGGACCCGGCTAAAATAAGCCCCTAGAATGCTGGCACCTCCGGCGAGGAGATTGTGTATAAGTGTGTTCAGGGACCCGGCTGAAATAAGCCCCTAGAATGCTGGCTTCTCCGGCGAGGAGATTGTGTATGCATGCATGACCACTCACTGCTCACATCTGGGTAGTTGGCCTGTGCCGCTGTGAAAGTCTAACAGGGCACAGAGCTTACCTCTCGCGGTTACTCTGTGAAGCTAACAGAGTTGGTATATACCGCCATATAGAGCCGCCATTATTTAGCAGCAGGTACTTTCCTGCACGGTGGATCCCGGGTTGCGAACGCACCAATTCCATTTAATAAACAATATATTTGGTGCGTCCCGCCAACCCTAACAAATGGTTTATCTATTACATTACTTAGTTCTCTTAGTACTCGTGGGTGTATGCCATCCGGACCCGGAGATTTATCTATTTTAATCTTATTTAGCCGGTTTCGCACCTCTTCTTGGGTTAGATTGGTGACCCTTAATATAGGGTTTTCATTGTTTCTTGGGATTTCACCTAGCATTTCATTTTCCACCGTGAATATACCGTGGAGAAGAAGGTGTTTAATATGTTAGCTTTTTCCTCGTCATCTACAACCATTCTTTCCTCACTATTTTTTAAGGGGCCTACATTTTCAGTTTTTATTCTTTTACTATTAATATAGTTGAAGAACAGTTTGGGATTAGTTTTACTCTCCTTAGCAATGTGCTTCTCTGTTTCCTTTTTGGCAGCTTTAATTAGTTTTTTAGATAAAGTATTTTTCTCCCTATAGTTTTTTAGAGCTTCAATGGTGCCATCCTGCTTTAGTAGTGCAAATGCTTTCTTTTTACTGTTAATTGCCTGTCTTACTTCTTTGTTTAGCCACATTGGGTTTTTCCTATTTCTAGTCCTTTTATTCCCACAAGGTATAAACCGCTTACACTGCCTATTTAGGATATTCTTAAACATTTTCCATTTATTATCTGTATTCTTATTTCTGAGGATATTGTCCCAGTCTACCAGATTAAGGGCATCTCTAAGCTGGTCAAACTTTGCCTTCCTAAAGTTCAGTGTTTTTGTGACTCCCTGACAAGTCCCCCTAGTGAAAGACAGGTGAAACTGTACAATATTGTGGTCGCTATTTCCTAGATGCCCGACCACCTGCAGATTTGTTATTCTGTCAGGTCTATTAGATAGTATTAGGTCTAAAAGTGCTGCTCCTCTGGTTGGATTCTGCACCAATTGTGAAAGATAATTTTTCTTGGTTATTAGCAGAAACCTGTTGCCTTTATGGGTTTCACAGGTTTCTGTTTCCCAGTTAATATCCGGGTAGTTAAAGTCCCCCATAACCAGGACCTCATTATGGGTTGCAGCTTCATCTATCTGCTTTAGAAGTAGACTTTCCATGATTTCTGTTATCTTTCAATATACTGTACTTTTTACGAATAAACATAAAAATAATCTGTAAGTAACATGGTGATATTTGATAGCCTTTTAATTGTAACTACCCGTACAATGCAATTAACATAATTGTTTTGCACAATATTTACATGTTTTTTTTTAGGGTGAGAATTAGGGTATGTGTCCACGTTCAGGATTACATCAGGATTTGGTCAGGATTTTATGCAGGTAAAATCCTGACCAAATCTGCACCTGAGGTCACTGGCAGGTCACCTGCGTTGTCCTTGCGTTGTTTCTGCAATGTAAGGACATGCTGCGCTCTTAACAGACGCACTGCATTAGCTTTTTCGCGGGTATGCCGCATGCGTCTTTTAATGCATAGTGGAGACGGGATTTCATGAAATCCCCTCCACTATGCTGTAACATCTGGACGCTGCCTTTTTGATGCTGCGTTTCCTGAACGTGGAAACATACCCTTACATGTGTGCTTTTTCTACACTACATTTTTAGTAAAGTTAGTTTTCACCACACTTCAAAAATGACAGCAAAACTTTGCAAAAAACTGCATTGCATTTTTTTACATTCTTATTGCTTTCTATGGGTCAAAAACATGCAGCAACACTACTGAAATAATTGACATGCTAAAGGTTTAAAAAACACTGCAGCTCTTAAAGGGAATCTGTCACCCCCGAAATGGAAGATGAGCTAAGCCCACCGGCATCAGGGGCTTATCTACAGCATTCTGGAATGCTGTAGTTAAGCCCCCGATGTATCCTGAAAGATGAGAAAAAGAGGTTAGATTATACTAACCCAGGGGCGGTCTCGCTGCGGTCCGGTCCAATGGGCCTCCCATCTCCTTACAATGACGTTTTCTTCTTGTCTTCATGCTGTGGCTCCGGTGCAGGCATACTTTGTCTGCCCTGTTGAGGGTAGAGCAAAGTACTGCAGTGTGCAGGCACCTGGAAAGGTCACAGAGGCCTGGCGCCTGCGCACTGCAGTACTTTGCTCTGCCCTCAACAGGGCAGACAAAGTACACCTGCGCCAGATTCGCAGCGTGAAGACAAGAAGAGTACGTCATCCTATGAAGATGGGAGGCCCCGGACCAGACCGCGACGCCCATTGGATCGGACCGCCCGCCCAGGTGAGTATAATCTAACCTCTTTCATCTTTCAGGTTACATCGGGGGCTTATCGACAGCATTCCAGAATGCTGTAGATAGGTCCCTGATGCCGATGGGCTTAGCTTACCTTCCATTTTGAGGGTGACAGGTTCCCTTTAATTTCAGTCAGAAAAAATTAATAAATGTAGCTTCGCTGTTACTGTAAAGAGCAACTTTTGCATAAAAATGCTGCAGAAAAACTACTGAAAAATTGCATGTGAACATAGCTTAACAATTACATAAATGTTGGTATTTTACAAAATTGCACATAAAATACTACAGTTTTTCATAAAAAAAATTGGGAAGCTTATGTTAAAAAAAATGTTATGGCTATTAAAACTGTGGATAAATAAACAAAATGTAATTGTTTGGTCATCTAAGAACATCACAAACATTTTATCATGGATATGCAGATTTTATGAGTGTGCAGTATACTGTATATGCTTGCATGTTTATACTATACTAGCTATTGAATCTACGCCCGGGTGGCCAGCATTTATATTGGTATATGGTCTCCATCTTGGTATGTGCTGCTTCCATCCGGCACCCTAATCTTGTTATGTGCTGCTACCATCTTTTGCCCCTTTCCTGTCAAGCCCCCATCCTGCGTCCCCTTCCTGTCATGTGCAGCCCCCATCCTGCACCCTCATCCTGTTTTGTGCGCCACCTTCTTGTCGTGTGCTACTCTCTTTTTGTGCCCTCATGTTGTCATGCGATCCCATACTGCGCTGCATTCTGTAATGTGCTGCTCCCATACTGCGCCCCCATTCTGCCATGTGTTGCATCCATTCTGTGCCCCCATTCTGTCAACTCTATAGCATAAGGCAGACCCCATAGGCAGACTCTGTAGTATAAGGCAGCCCCCACAGGCAGACACTATAGTATAAGGCAGTACCCCATAGGCAGACCCTGTAGTATAAGGCAGCACCCCATAGGCAGACTCAGTAGCATATGCCAGCAGCCCATAGGCAGACTCTATAGCATAAGGCAGCCCCATAGGTAGACCCTATAAGTCAGCACCCCATAGGCAGACCATGTAGTGTAAGGCAGCACCCTATAGGCAGACTCTGTAGTATAAGGCAGCACCCCTCACAGGCAGACTCTGCAGTATAAAGGAGCACCCCCCACAGGCAGACTCTGTAGTATAACTTAATCATTAAAATTAATTTTTATTTTACAATTCAAAATAGCAACATTACAACAACATATAAAATCAAATACCAGTACGCACCACAGGACAATAAAATAATAATATAATAATAATATAATATACAATATAATAGCAGCAATACCCAGAACAATTCTTCCGAAACGCGCGTCGGGGTGCGTTTCCCACAGGACTCAGCAACCCAAGGTATATATTGCCAATATAATTTTAGATCCCTTTTCGCATCTGTTATAATTATACAGCACCTCATTGTATCTCTGGTAGCACAGCACTCTATTGTATCCTGTGCATTCCTCGCAGCTGAGCAATTACAATTCTTAGCACTATAACACAGCAGAACTTTTTGTAGCACATACATACTCTTTATATGCACAGCACATAGCACTTTTTGTGTGCGCCTCATTATATCCCTGAGCACGGTGCTTTATTGTTATCCCAGGCATCCCGTGCAGCTGAGCAATTATCTTTCTTAGCACTATATTTAGTAGTAATTCTGTGGTACATAAATATACTTTTTATATGCACAGCACATAGCACTTTCTGTGTGCGCCTCATTATATCCCTGATATCACAGCGCTCTATTTCGTGCATCACCTTCAGCTGAGCAATTACCTTTTTTTCTGTGGCACATATATATAGTTTTCATATGCACAGCACATAGCACTTTTTGTGTGATCTCTACTCATTTTGAGATATGACTATTTGTTAATAGTAAACAGTTGGGTTTTGCATGCTCCTGCATGTGGCATCTTTTCTTTGGTTTACAGCACTTTAGCACTTTTATATATACACTAGTGTGTGGCAGAATATATATTGATTATCTTGTGGGCACATCTTTTATAGTTTATATATATATCATATATTTATATATATATTTTTTTTTCAAGTTTTTTTAGTTTTCTCACGGATTTTTGTGTATGTATTACTTTTTCTTGGTTTGATCATCTTGTGATAGAATAGATTTTTGTAGCATATAAACATTTTAATCTAGTCTTCTTTTTAATATTTCTACAATTATTTCATATCAATATTTTCTGTTAAAATTGCTCTTTTTGCTATATATTAAATTTGGATACTGCATTCTGCACATATAACATTGGTAGGGATCTATATTGTTCTGGGTATTGCTGCTATTATATTGTATATTATATTATTATTATATTATTATTTTATTGTCCTGTGGTGCGTACTGGTATTTGATTTTATATGTTGTTGTAATGTTGCTATTTTGAATTGTAAAATAAAAATTAATTTTAATGATTAAGATCCTGGTGTGGTGTTAATCCCTGGTGGGTCTATGGTCACGGGGTAGGAGTGTTTTTTACTCCTTGTGGTGGTGGTAATCACACATCCTTTCACAGAGCTCCTGGAATCACTACTTTCAATAATTTATGGTATATGTGGCATAGACATAGATTTTGTGATATTCCGTGGTAACTTCTGTGTTATATAATATCTGTAGTATAACGCAGCACCCCCCACAGGCAGACTCTGTAGTATAAGGCAGCACCCACCACAGGCAGACCCTGTAGTATAAGGCAGCACCTCACACAGGCAGACCCTGTAGTATAAGGCAGCACCCCCCCCACAGGCAGACCCTGTGGTATAAGGCAACACCCCCCACAGGCAAACTCTGTAGTATAACGCAGCACCCCCCACAGGCAGACTCTGTAGTATAAGGCAGCACCCCCCACAGGCAGAACCTGTAGTATAAGGCAGTGCCCCCCACAGGCCAACTCTGTAGTATAAGACAGCACCCCCTACAGGCAGACCCTGTAGTATAAGGCAGCACCCTCCACAGGCAGACTCTGTAGTATAACGCAGCACCCCCACAGGCAGACTCTATAGTATAAGGCAGCACCCCCCACAGGCAGACCCTGTAATATAAGGCAGCACCCCTCACAGGCAGACCCTGCAGTATAAGGCAGCACCCCCCACAGGCAGACCCTGTGGTATCAGGCAGCACGCCCCCACAGGCAGACCCTGTGGTATAAGGCAACACCCCCCACAGGCAAACTCTGTAGTATAATGCAGCAGCCCTCACAGGCAGACTCTGTAGTATAAGGCAGCACCCCCCACAGGCAGACCCTGTAGTATAAGGCAGCACCTCATACAGGCAAACCCTGTAGTATAAGGCAGCACCCCCCCACAGGCAGACCCTGTGGTATAAGGCAACACCCCCCACAGGCAAACTCTAGTATAATGCAGCACCCCCCACAGGGAGACTCTGTAGTATAAGGCAGCACCACCCACAGGCAGACCCTGTAGTATAGGGCAGTACCCCCCCACAGGCCAACTTTGTAGTATAAGGCAGCACCCCCACAGGCAGACCCTGTAGTATAAGGCAGCACCCCCACAGGCAGACCCTGTAGTATAAGGCAGCATCCCACACAGGCAGACCCTGCAGTATAAGGCAGCACTCCCCACAGGCAGACCCTGTGGTATAAGGCAGCACCCCACACAGGCAGACCCTGTAGTATAAGGCAGCACCCCCCACAGGCAGACCCTGTAGTATAAGGCAGCACCCCACAAAGGCAGACCCTGCAGTATAAGGCAGCACTCCCCACAGGCAGACCCTGTGGTATAAGGCAGCACCCCACACAGGCAGACGCTGTAGTATAAGGCAGCACCCCCCACAGGCAGACCCTGTAGTATAAGGCAGCACCCCCCCACAGGCAGACCCTGTGGTATAAGGCAGCACCCCCCCCCACAGGCAATCTCTGTAGTGTAACGCAGCACCCCCCCCACAGGCAGACTCTGTAGTATAAGGCAGCACTCCCCACAGGCAGACCCTGTAGTATAAGGCAGCACCCCCCACAGGCAGACCCTGTAGTATAAGGCAGCACCCCACACAGGCAGACCCTTTAGTGTAAGGCAGCACACCCCATAGGCAAACCCTTTAATATAAGGTAGCCCCAAAAAAGAAAGACAATAAATACTCACCTCTCTTCTTCCTAGCTCCTGCACTTCTCCCTGCTCCCGCTCATCTCCGGACTGTAGGCACAGGGCAGTGACCTCATCGCGCCCCTTGTCAGTGTCAGCATTGGTGATGTCAGGCACTGACAGGGGAATGATGGGAGAAGGAGCGTAGCGCTCCTTCCCTCATCAAAGCGGTCAGCTGCATTGGCTAGATGCCAATACAGCTGACCCTGTGATGACAGGCGGGGGGCCCACTGCTGGCACCGCCCCCCCAACCTGCTAAGGGGTGCTTAGCAGCCAGGCAGCAGAGCAGGGAGATCGATTCTCCCTGCTCTGTCACAGAATGTAACTGTATCGACATGCTGTGCATGCCAATTCAGTTACCGTAGCATACCTCCGGGTGGGCTCTCTGTGAGCACCGGACCTGGGGTGATGGCCCCCTCTGCCCCCAGTAGCTACGCTACTGTCGGATGCATAACTCTATGGGGTCCAGACTGCGCAAGTTCTGCAAATTCAGCGTGCCGATCAGTCGAACATCCCTTTGGCGAATATTAGCTACTCACAAATGGTACCCTTACAAAATCCAGCTTCTGCAGCATATCAATGATGATGGCCCAGATTGGCGCGCTGAATTTGCAGAATGGGCAAAACAAAAATTTGAACAGGACCCTCAGTTTACACAGAACATTATGTTCAGTGATGAGGCAAACTTTTTGTTGCACCATTTATATGGATACACCTAAATCAAATGGGAATGGTGACAGTTTTCTTGCGTAGGGTGTCTTGCATTGACATCTGCTGCAATGACCCGGGTACTGCATTCACCAGAAATCAACACAATTTCTATCCGCTCCCCACATGTTAACCTCTGCGACATGTCAATGGCTGTAAACAAAGATAAACTTGTAAATAACTCATGAAAGAATAAAGTTACGTTAAAACCAACCACACCATTGTTTTTCTTGTGACACATCAAACTTATTGGGAATTTCACATGACCCTCTTCCCATTAGAAAAAATAAAGTTGGTTCCAAAATAGCCGACTTCAAAATGGGCGCCATGGCCACCACCCATCTTGAAAAGTTTTTCCCCTCCCATATACTAATGTGCCACAAACAGGAAGTTGATATCACCAACCATTCCCATACTATTTAGGTGTATCCATGTATATGGCCCACAATGTACACAACATATTACATCTATAGGGTCCATTAATAACTACTGTGTTTTCTAAATATGGCCAATTGTATTTGATCTACTTTATTATAGGATGTATAAGGAGTGTCATGCTGGGGTGGTTCTGCCTCTTCACATAAGGGATTATCTTCTTTCCATCTGGATCCCTAGGTGTTATATTTTAACCCCTTCAAGACGCAGCCCTTTTTCATTTTTGCGTTTTCGTTTTTCATTCCCCTCCTTTCCAGAGCCATAACTTTTTTATTTTTCAGTCAATATGGCCATGTGAGGGCTTATTTTTTGTGGAACAAGTTGAACGACACCATTGGTTTTACCATGTTTTGTACTAGAAAACAGGAAAAAAATTCCAAGGGTGGTGATATTGCAAAAAAGTGTAATCCCACACTGTTTTTTTGCTTGGCTTTTTTGCTAGGTTCACTAAATACTAAAACTGCCACTGTGATTCTCTAGGTCATTACGGGTTCATAGACACCAAACATGTGTAGGTTATTTTTTATCTAAGTGGTGAAAAAAAATTCTAAACTTTGCTAAAAAAAAAAATTGCGCCATTTTCCGATACCCGTAGCGTCTCCATTTTTCGGGATCTTTGGTCAGGTGAGGGCTTAATTTTTGCGTGCCGAGCTGAAGTTTTTAATGATACTACTTTTGTGCAGATACGTTCTTTTTATCGCCCCTTAATTGCATTTTAGTGCAATGTTGCGGCAATCAAAAAAAACGTAATTCTGGCGTTTTGAATTTGTTTCTTGCTACGCTGTTTAGTGATCAGGTTAATGCTTTTTTTTATTCATAGATCGGGCGATTCTGAATGTGGCAATACCAAATATGTGTATGTTTGATTTTTTTTATTGTTTTATTTTTGATGGCTCAAAAGGGGGGTGATTTAAACTTTTATATTCTTTTAATTTTTTTTATATTTTTTAAAACTTTTTTTTACTTTTGCCATGCTTCAATAGCCTCCATGAGAGGCTAAAAGCTGGCATAGCCTGATCGGCTCTGCTATCATCAGATCGCTCCTATTTAGCTGAATTGCAGGCTTGCTATGAGCGCCGACCACAGAGTGGCGCTCACAGCAAGAGGTCTTTCTGGTTACTATGCCGATGCATCGCTGACCCCCGAACATTTGACGGGGTCGACGATGCACGCATTTCCGGCCGTGCGGCCGGAAGCGGTAGTTAAATGCCGCTGTCAGCGTTTGACAGTGGCATTTAACTGGTTAATAGCGGCAGGTGGATCGCGATTCCACCTGCCGCTATTGCGCGCACATGTCAGCTGTACAAAACAGCTAACATGTCGCGACTTTGATGTGGGCTCACCGCCGGAGCCCACATCAAAGGGGGAGACACGACATGCGCCGTACTAGTACGGGGCATGTCGTGAAGGGGTTAATGTGACCTTACCTTACCATGTTATTATTTGTGTATTAATTTATTAATAAACTTTATGTATTTTTTGGTTAATTAGGTGCCCTTATTGCTCTTTTTTTTCATTTCACACAGTAAAATGTATGTCTTAACTGGGGATGTGGGGCTGAAATTAGATTTATGTCCACATTGACTTAGAAGTCTTTTGCAAGGTAAACTAATGAATCATGTAAGTTACAGATGTTAATTGACATTGCGCCATCGGCTTGTTGGACACACCTGTGAAACAAAACTTGGAAAGTGAATGTCTAATCCTTTCATAACTCCAGGTATGACTCCATATGTCTGAAATATTTTCACTCTCATGTCTCATCCCTCTTTTTCCATTGTGTTCACCTTTCCGTAGAGATAAAACATGTGCCTTTCAGAATATCACTGACTCATTGGGTGGCACCTGGCCAGTCTACCGCTTCTGCGATAACTACTGGAGAAGAGAGGTACAGTTTTAATTAATGCTCACGTACGAGTAATCTTGAGTCTGGCAAACACCTAATTTTTATCCTTCACCTAACACAATATAGTTACCACATTACGGGAGTGTTGACAGATATCATATGTATCATAGGGTGTCAAAAAGTTTAAGCCAGTGATGTACAAATGATTTTTCCAATGACTAAAAACAAAAATAAATTATTATTAATGATGTGTTGTAGGTTTAACACCTTCATGATTGGGCATTTCCAATTTTCCTCCAAATAATCCAAAAACCATAGCTTCTTTATTTTTCTGCCAAAAAAAAAATGCAACTTCTTTAGGTTTCTGTGCCAAAAATAGCACAAAATCTGATACCTGCTTTTTTGCTTTGCTATTGGGGCAGTTTTGCACTTACTCATTGCTTTCTATTGGTAAAAAAATGCTGCAAAAATGCTGAAAAAAAACACTAAAAAAGGGACATGTTGCACTTTGCAGGTTTTCCAATTAAGTTACGAAATATACAATGTATGTGTATAAAATTTCTGAAATCTCATAGCTTTATAATCTGAGAGATAAAACAGTTCTAGATACTACAATATCAAATATCATGATGCATTTTTATTTTCTTACACAGAGGAAAGGGGGTGATTTAAGCACTTGTATTTTTTAATATACAGCTCTGGCAAAAATTAAGAGACGACTGCAAAATGTTCAGTTTGTCTGATTTGTCTCTTTATAGGTATATTTTTGAGTAAAATGTAAACTGTTGTTTTATTCTATAAACTTCTGACAACACGTCTCCGAATTTCAAAGCAATACATTTTTTATTTTTTTCTGAAAAGGAGTAATGGTTAAGATTTAAAAAAAAAATAACCAGTGCTTTCAGATCTCAAATAATGCAAATAAAACAAGTTCATAATCATTGAGAAACAACAATTCTAATGTTTTAACTCGGGAAGAGTTCAGAAATCAATTTTTTGTGGAATAACCATAATTTTTTTTTTTATAAATTCTTTATTTAAAGATAACCATGATTTTTAATCACAGTTTTCATGCGTCTTGGCATGCTTTCCACCAGTCTTTCACACTACCTCTGGCGTAAAAATTTAAGCAGTTCTTCTTTGTTTGTTGGCTTGTGACTACCCATCATCCTCTTGGTTACATTCCAGAGGTTTTCAATGGGGTTCAGGTCTGGAGATTGGGCTGGCCATGACAGAGTTTTGATGTGGTAGCCTCTTAATTTTTGCCAGAGCTGTATATTTAAAATTATTATTTTTTATTTTACTTTTTAGTCTTTTTAAGTGAATGGAATGTGCGGTGATTAGATCACTTATACTACATATTGCAATTCTGCAGTAGATAATTTCAACTGGACTTTATTAGAAGACCAAAATTTCAGCCATGGAGACCTTCAGTAGACTGTTAGCTGCCATACTAACCCATCGGCACCCTGTGAACACGTTGTGGTTGTTGTTTGAAAAGTGGTGGCCATTTACGTGCCACTGTCAGTGTTTGACAGTGGCATCTAATTGGTTAAAGCCAGCATCTGTCGGATAAGGTGTAATATTATTTCCTGAGCCTGCTCCATGCAGCTTTGTGACCATTTGATGTCACAAAAGTATTACAGTAATGGCAAGTCAGAACTACTGTTATTTTTCACTTTTCTAAGTATATTGTGACATACTGACTACATTCTAAAATGTGTACTTACCCTATCCGTGAAAATTTTGTTGGTCAAGACTTTGCTCTGGGTTTTTCCAAGCGGAGAATCTACAGTGTATCAGTGTTATGTGGGTGCATTCCCACGGACTGACGTTATGTGATTGTGAAATCTGCATCACATTCACAATCAGTGTGCTACATGCAGAATTCTTGAGAATTTTGCTTTTTTGTCAAAGCTATTCCCAAAAGGGGCTTTCTTGAAAGCCTCAGTCCTTGCTTCCTCTAACGTTTCAATTGAGAGATAATTTGGTGACCCCCATGTACATTTCATATTGAAATTATCAGGCCTGAAATACAGTTACCTAAAGTGCATGGATACCTTAAACTAGATTAGCCAGTAATCTACCTATAAATATATCATGGATAGGGCTACATGGTAACTTTGGCCACAACACAGGGTGCAGGCCATGAGACAAAAGTTTGCTATGTGCAATGCTATGGGTCACCGCTATAGTGCAGTACAATGAAAGATTACCATAAAAACAAGTACAAATAATCCAACCAATGCAACTCCATTCACTTTTACTATGATGTATCTTTGAAAACACTGTAGCGACTTTGGCCACGTAACCTATGTCACTACCAAAGTTGACGTGTAGCCATGGCCAAAAGGTGCCTTTACAGTTTAAGTAATTTTTGGATGAATTTTATTTTGCCCCCAACTTTACCATATGCCAGCATGCTTAGCTCAATCTTGGGGAATTGTGTTTTCATTGGGAATAACTGAATAAGCCCCTGACAAAATGCTCCTCTTATTGATAGTCATAAAAAATAAGTTAACAAAACAAAATAATAAAAAAACCTATGTGATTTGAGGACATTCTGTAATAAATATGTTCAAGATAATGTAGCCATGTATAGCCAATGCATTTTCTTTCCTTTTCCAACTGAAGAATCCAAATATACAGACGGCTCAAGATGTCGATGCCCTGATTCTTGGAATGGCTTCCCAGATTGCCGAAAATGAAGATAATGTGGTGATTGAAGATTTACGAGGTCAATATTTTTTAATTCTAAGGCTGCCTACTCAGTGGTTATGCTTCGATGTTTAACTGTTTCCTTGCACAATTACCTAATCTTGCAGGAAATAGTTGTTACACCTGCAAGGCTAATTGCATGGCTAATCATCATCAGCCGATCTGAATCCCTGCAAGATTAACTGATTGTACATGAAAGCAGTAAAAAGCCCCAGCATGAGCATTGTGTTAGTGCATTCTTACTCCAAATTTGGTCAGTTAAGGGACTAGATAAGATGGATTACAGATAGTGGTTTAAAGCTGTGTATGTGAGGGGGTATATAAAATAACATTAACCAAATAGCTTAAAGGGAATCTGTCAACATGAAAATGCAGTCCAAACTGCAGGCTTCATGTCATAGAGCATGGCGGGCTTAGCAGATTAATAAACAGAGGGTGAAAAAAGTATTGAACACCTCAACAACTTTCTAATTTTTGAAGTAAATATATTTCTAAAGATGTTATTGAAATGAAATTCTCACCATATGTTTCTATCAACCCAACCAATCTGCACAGACAAAGAAATCACTACAGATGTCCATGAATTAGTTTTTTGAGAATTAAAAAGTCTGCACACTTAGATTAATTAAATTAGTCACAGACAATTTTATTAATCTAGCAACACAAATAGTAATAATCCCCATTGAATGAACAAGACACGGGATGGTCCTCCAAGCCCCACAGATATGATGGGCAATATATCTGCATGTATCTATATATCTTCTCAGGTTGTATTGCCTCAAATTTGCCAACAGCTCAGAGGCACCTGTTAAGCAACCTAGCATTTTAATCATAAACCACTACCTGCGGACCTCCTAAGCCTCAGAGTGCCACCTTTCTTTTTGCTTATGCAAGGCAAAAAGGCAAAGCACTGCAAAACTGTTTTACAGCTTGAAAACCTGGGAGAGAAAAGCCTCAAAGTAGAATAGTTGCTGCTGTACATTAAAAAGCTACTTGTCCGCTAGCTGCCTCCCCGTGTATTGTATCTTGGACTTATGGTTTGTGACAATGCCTGGTAAATTGACTGCCTTAGGCTCAAGCAAAAAAAAAAAAAACATGCTCCATGCATGACTCGTGTCCTGAAGTTGATAGTGCAAGATCTATTTTGCAGATATACATGCTTGAGAAAGGTGGTGGTTGTGACCAGAAAAAATGTCAGCCCATTTCAGTAGGCCTTATTTAAATGCATTCCCTTCTGGCTTTGCAAAAAAAAAAAACATGCAGCCTGCTGCAATTTAATGCTGTAGATGTTGCAGCATTTGCTCCAACAGCATAAAGCAGTGACAGACTACATCAAGCAGCAGTCAAACTGGAGAGACCCCTCTGCAATCCTTTCAGAAACAGTGTTACCCATCTGTGCTAGCATAAGGGCTACAACAAGTAGCCAAGGTAAATTATATTTTACATGATGGACCAAATGTTTTTTCTGCCATAATAACAACCTGGAACGCTTCAGCAAACAGACATGCAATGTCTCAACAGCCAGGTTCTCAGACAGACACCCTAAGCCCCAGACAAATGGATTTCTGTGTCAGCAATTGGAGCAGTAGCAAGAACTGGCTCAGTTTGCCATTCGGGTACTGTCTTTTCAAGCTTCCTGTGTCATGTCAGAGAGGACATTCAGTGCGCTCGGTGGATTTGTCATACCAAAAGTTTATTTGCCACGATGTTTGGAATACCTAACATTTGTCAAAATGAATCAAGCATGGATCAGTGCACACTTTCATGCACTGATGGCTGATGCCAATGATTATGTAAGCCAAACCATTTGTATGCCTGCCTGTTTGTTAACTGTTGACTACACTGCCAGTCCGATGACTGTTATCTACACCATTCTGCTGTTGCCAATTCTGATGAACCACATTCTGCCAGGCTTCTACTGACAGTCAATTATGTCATCTTTACTATAGTACTTCTGACCCTAAACTGCCAAGAATGTTCATGCCTGCTCTGTCTTCACCTTCCACTTTGCTGCTCTGGCTAAATCTACTTCAAACCCACCCCTACTGTCTGCTCACCTGGTTTCATAATGTTTGACTATGTTGCAGCTGACTTGAGCACTGTTGGTGGCCCTAAATTGCAAAAAATCCCTTTACCTGCCATGTTAGCTCTTAATTTTGCTGATCCCGCCACATCCACTGCACAGGCACACTAGCCATACATGTCTTGGTTGCCCACTGTGTTTCATAGTGCTTGACTATGCTACTGATGATGGGAAACTACTCTCATGTTTTAGTAACCTCAAGAAACAGCTCTTAGGGCTAATTTTTAAAAAGGCTTGATGACAGCACCTCAAAACCTTTCATTTTCAAAACAATAACAAACAGGCATTGCTCACATGTATTCAGTGTATCTAGAAGCCGTAAATCATGCAACTGAGGTGATGAAAACTATATCTCCGAGCAATAACAAATACTCGGAGGTCACCCGAGCGTGCTAGGGAAAACCCAAGCAAAACTCTTTATACTCCCTAAACAGGGATAATTGGTGTACAGAAACTTGTAAAAATGTTGCAGCTTCTTTGGTTTACACCACCTTTCTATTATTATTATTATTTATTATTATTGTTGTGAATTCCGCTCTTGGGCTCCCTCCGGTGGTTGTAAGTGGCACTTTTGTGAGTTCTGCTCTTGGGCTCCCTCCGGTGGTTTTAAGTGGAATGGCTGCTCCTTGGATTTAGCTGTCAGTAGCTGCTTCCACTGATTGTCTTTTCTGCTCGGCTATTTAGCCTGGCTCTTTCCTTCAGCTTGGGCCACTTGTACTGTTATGATCTGGTGGTTTATGAGCAACATGGAACGAGCTCTGAAGGAAGTGGTATCTGTACTGACCGCAGTCCCTAAGCTCAACACACCACTAGAAGTAGCCGTGGGATGCTCCTAACACTCCCTAGGCACCTCTACTGTTGTGAATTCCACTCTTGGGCTCCCTCCGGTGGTTGTAAGTGGCACTTTTGTGAGTTCCTCTCTTGGGCTCCCTCCGGTGGTTTTAAGTGGAATGGCTGCTCCTTGGATTTAGCTGTCAGCAGCTGCTTCCACTGATTGTCTTTTCTGCTCAGCTATTTAGCCTGGCTCTTTCCTTCAGCTTGTACCACTTGTCAATGGTTCCTGGTTGGATTCACATCTCTTTGGATTTCCCTGTTATCCTGACCAGTTCAGCAAAGCTAAGTCCTTGCTTGCTCTTTTCTGTCCACAGGTTGTGGACTTTTCTGTTCTGTGCTTTCTATGTTTGTCCAGCTTGTCAGTATGAATTAATTGTGTGATGCTGGAAGCCCTGGGAAGCAGATTTACCCTCCACACCTTTAGTCAGGTGTGGAGATTTTTGTAAACTCTGTGTGGATTTTTTGTAGTGTTTTATACTGACCGCACAGTATTCCATCCTGTCCTATCTATCTAGCTAGACTGGCCTCCTATGCTCATCCTAGTTTCATTCTGTGTATGTCTTTTCCCTCTCCACTCACAGTCATTACTTGTGGGGGGCTATCTATCCTTTGGGGATTTTCTCTGAGGCAAGATAGTTTTCCTGTTTCTATCTTTAGGGGTAGTTAGTTCTTAGGCTGTGACGAGGTGCCTAGGGAGTGTTAGGAGCATCCCACGGCTACTTCTAGTGTTGTGTTGAGCTTAGGGACTGCGGTCAGTACAGATACCACTTCCTTCAGAGCTCGTTCCATGTTGCTCATAAACCACCAGATCATAACATATTATAGCGCCATTTATTCCATGGTGCTTTATATGTGAAGAGGGGTATACATAATAAAAACAGGTACAATAATCTTGAACAATACAAGTCACAACTGGTACAGGAGGAGAGAGGACCCTGCCCACGAGGGCTCACAATCTACAAGGGATGGGTGAGGATACAGTAGGTGAGGATAGAGCTGGTCGTGCAGTGGTTTGGTCGATTGGTGGTTACTGCAGGTTGTAGGCTTGCCGGAAGAGGTAGGTCTTCAGGTTCTTTTTGAAGGTTTTGATGGTAGGTGAGTGTCTGATATGTTGTGGTAGAGAGTTCCAGATTAGGGGTGATGTGTGAGAGAAATCTTGCATGCGATTGTGGGAAGAGGAGATAAGAGGGGAGTAGAGAAGAAGATCTTGTGAGGATCGGAGGTTGCGTGCAGGAAAGTACCGGGAGATGAGGTCACAGATGTATGGAGGAGACAGGTTGTGGATGGCTTTGTATGTCATGGTTAGGCTTTTGTACTGGAGTCTCTGGGTAATGGGGAGACAGTGAAGGGATTGACAGAGGGGAGAGGCGGGGGAATGGCGGGGGGACAGGTGGATTAGTCGGGCAGCAGAGTTTAGAATAGATTGGAGGGGCGGGAGAGTGTTAGAGGGGAGGCCACAGAGCAGGAGGTTACAGTAGTCGAGGCCGGAGATGATGAGGACATGGACTAGGGTTTTGTCAGATTCTTGGTTTAGGAATGTACGGATCCGTGAAATATTTTTAAGTTGAAGGCGGCAGGTAGGGTTGAGCGAAACGGGTCGAACATTTTCAAAAGTCGCCGACTTTTGGCGAAGTCGAGTTTCATGAAACCCGATCCGACCCCTGTGCGTTGTCGGCCATGCGGTACGCGACTTTCGCGTCAAAGTCGCGTTTCAATGACGCGAAAAGCGCCATTTCTCAGCCAATGAAGGTAAACGCAGAGTGTGGGCAGCGTGATGACATAGGTCCTGGTCCCCACCATCTTAGAGAAGGGCATTGCAGTGATTGGCTTGCTGTCTGCGGCGTCACAGGGGCTATAAAGGGGCGTTCCCGCCGACCGCCATCTTACTGCTGCTGATCTGAGCTTAGGGAGAGGTTGCTGCCGCTTCGTCAGAAGCAGGGATAACGTTAGGCAGGGTACATTAACCACCAAACCGCTTGTGCTGTAGCGATTTGCACCGTCCAACACCACCTTCGGTGTGCAGGGATAGTGGAAGCTACATTTTTTTTTTTTTCTCAGCGCTGTAGCTCATTGGGCTGCCCTAGAAGGCTCCCTGATAGCTGCATTGCTGTGTGTACGCCGCTGTGCAAACCAACTGCTTTTTTCAAAGCACAAATCCTCTTGTTCCTTCCTTTCTGCACAGCTATCTTGTTTGTTTGTCCACACTTTTTATTTAATTTGTGCATCAGTCCACTCCTTATTGCTGCCTGCCATACCTGACTGAGATTACTGCAGGGAGATAGTAATTGAAGGACAGTTCCTTTTTTTTTTTTTTTTTTTTGTGGGAGATTAAGATTGGCATTTCTGCTAGAGTGTCATCCCTGTCTGTGCCATCTCTCACTCAGTGGGCCATAGAAAGCCTATTTATTTTTTTGCTTGATTTGGGTTCTAAAATCTACCTGAAAAAATCACTACCTCAATCAGTGGGAGAAAAATATTAGCCTCAGGGCTTGTGTGCCACTCCTGACTCCTGTGTGTGCCATCTCTCAGTCAGTGGGCCATAGAAAGCCTATTTATTTTTTTGCTTGATTTGGGTTCCAAAATCTACCTGAAAAAATCACTACATCAATCAGTGGGAGAAAAATATTGGCCTCAGGGCTTGTGTGCCACTCCTGACTCCTGTGTGCATCATCACTCACTCAGTGGGCCATAGAAAGCCTATTTTTTTTTTTGCTTTATTTGGGTTCTAAATTCTGCCTGAAAAAATCAATAAATCAATCAGTGGGAGATTAATATTGGCCTTTGGGCTTGTGTGCCAGTCCTAAGCGTGCCATCTCTCTCACAAATAGTGGGCCATAGAAAGCCTATTTATTTTTTTTTTTTTTTTGGTTTTATAAATTCTCCCTGAAAAAAAAAGGGAGATTAATATTGGCCTTTGGGCTTGTGTGCCAGTCCTAAGCGTGCCATCTCTCTCTCTCAGATAGTGGGCCATAGAAAGCCTATTTATTATTTTTTTTATTGGGTTTATAAATTTTCCCTGAAAAAAAAAAAAAAAAGTGGGAGATTAATATTGGCCTCTGGGCTTGTGTGCCAGTCCTGAGCGTGCCATCTCTCTCACAAATAGTGGGCCATAGAAAGCCTATTTATTTATTTTTTTTGGTTTTATAAATTCTCCCTGAAAAAAAAAAGGGAGATTAATATTGGCCTTTGGGCTTGTGTGCCAGTCCTAAGCGTGCCATCTCTCTCTCTCAGATAGTGGGCCATAGAAAGCCTATTTATTATTTTTTTTATTGGGTTTATAAATTTTCCCTGAAAAAAAAAAAAAAGAAAGTGGGAGATTAATATTGGCCTCTTGGCTTGTGTGCCAGTCCTGAGCGTGCCATCTCTCTCACAAATAGTGGGCCATAGAAAGCCTATTTATTATTTTTTTGGGGGTTTTATAAATTCTCCCTGAAAAAAAAAGGGAGATTAATATTGGCCTTTGGGCTTGTGTGCCAGTCCTAAGCGTGCCATCTCTCTCTCTCAGATAGTGGGCCATAGAAAGCCTATTTATTATTTTTTTTATTGGGTTTATAAATTTTCCCTGAAAAAAAAAAAAAAAAAGTGGGAGATTAATATTGGCCTCTGGGCTTGTGTGCCAGTCCTGAGCGTGCCATCTCTCTCACAAATAGTGAGCCATAGAAAGCCTATTTATTTTTTTGGTTGATTTGGGTTCTAAATTCTGCCTGAAAAAATCAATAAATCAATCAGTGGGAGATTAATATTGGCCTTTGGGCTTGTGTGCCAGTCCTAAGCGTGCCATCTCTCTCACAAATAGTGGGCCATAGAAAGCCTATTTATTTTTTTTTTTTTTTGGTTTTATAAATTCTCCCTGAAAAAAAAAGGGAGATTAATATTGGCCTTTGGGCTTGTGTGCCAGTCCTAAGCGTGCCATCTCTCTCTCTCAGATAGTGGGCCATAGAAAGCCTATTTATTATTTTTTTTATTGGGTTTATAAATTTTCCCTGAAAAAAAAAAAAAAAAGTGGGAGATTAATATTGGCCTCTGGGCTTGTGTGCCAGTCCTGAGCGTGCCATCTCTCTCACAAATAGTGGGCCATAGAAAGCCTATTTATTTATTTTTTTTGGTTTTATAAATTCTCCCTGAAAAAAAAAAGGGAGATTAATATTGGCCTTTGGGCTTGTGTGCCAGTCCTAAGCGTGCCATCTCTCTCTCTCAGATAGTGGGCCATAGAAAGCCTATTTATTATTTTTTTTATTGGGTTTATAAATTTTCCCTGAAAAAAAAAAAAAAGAAAGTGGGAGATTAATATTGGCCTCTTGGCTTGTGTGCCAGTCCTGAGCGTGCCATCTCTCTCACAAATAGTGGGCCATAGAAAGCCTATTTATTATTTTTTTGGGGGTTTTATAAATTCTCCCTGAAAAAAAAAGGGAGATTAATATTGGCCTTTGGGCTTGTGTGCCAGTCCTAAGCGTGCCATCTCTCTCTCTCAGATAGTGGGCCATAGAAAGCCTATTTATTATTTTTTTTATTGGGTTTATAAATTTTCCCTGAAAAAAAAAAAAAAAAGTGGGAGATTAATATTGGCCTCTGGGCTTGTGTGCCAGTCCTGAGCGTGCCATCTCTCTCACAAATAGTGAGCCATAGAAAGCCTATTTATTTTTTTGGTTGATTTGGGTTCTAAATTCTACCTGAAAAAATCACTACATCAATCATTGGGAGAAAAATATTGGCCTCTGGGCTTGTGTGCCACTCCTGACTCCTGTGTGCGTCATCTCTCACTCAGTGGGCCATAGAAAGCCTATTTATTTTTTTGCTTGATTTGGGTTCTAAAATCTACCTGAAAAAATCACTACCTCAATCAGTGGGAGAAAAATATTAGCCTCAGGGCTTGTGTGCCACTCCTGACTCCTGTGTGTGCCATCTCTCAGTCAGTGGGCCATAGAAAGCCTATTTATTTTTTTGCTTGATTTGGGTTCCAAAATCTACCTGAAAAAATCACTACATCAATCAGTGGGAGAAAAATATTGGCCTCAGGGCTTGTGTGCCACTCCTGACTCCTGTGTGCATCATCACTCACTCAGTGGGCCATAGAAAGCCTATTTTTTTTTTTGCTTTATTTGGGTTCTAAATTCTGCCTGAAAAAATCAATAAATCAATCAGTGGGAGATTAATATTGGCCTTTGGGCTTGTGTGCCAGTCCTAAGCGTGCCATCTCTCTCACAAATAGTGGGCCATAGAAAGCCTATTTATTTTTTTTTTTTTTTGGTTTTATAAATTCTCCCTGAAAAAAAAAGGGAGATTAATATTGGCCTTTGGGCTTGTGTGCCAGTCCTAAGCGTGCCATCTCTCTCTCTCAGATAGTGGGCCATAGAAAGCCTATTTATTATTTTTTTTATTGGGTTTATAAATTTTCCCTGAAAAAAAAAAAAAAAAGTGGGAGATTAATATTGGCCTCTGGGCTTGTGTGCCAGTCCTGAGCGTGCCATCTCTCTCACAAATAGTGGGCCATAGAAAGCCTATTTATTTATTTTTTTTGGTTTTATAAATTCTCCCTGAAAAAAAAAAGGGAGATTAATATTGGCCTTTGGGCTTGTGTGCCAGTCCTAAGCGTGCCATCTCTCTCTCTCAGATAGTGGGCCATAGAAAGCCTATTTATTATTTTTTTTATTGGGTTTATAAATTTTCCCTGAAAAAAAAAAAAAAGAAAGTGGGAGATTAATATTGGCCTCTTGGCTTGTGTGCCAGTCCTGAGCGTGCCATCTCTCTCACAAATAGTGGGCCATAGAAAGCCTATTTATTATTTTTTTGGGGGTTTTATAAATTCTCCCTGAAAAAAAAAGGGAGATTAATATTGGCCTTTGGGCTTGTGTGCCAGTCCTAAGCGTGCCATCTCTCTCTCTCAGATAGTGGGCCATAGAAAGCCTATTTATTATTTTTTTTATTGGGTTTATAAATTTTCCCTGAAAAAAAAAAAAAAAAAGTGGGAGATTAATATTGGCCTCTGGGCTTGTGTGCCAGTCCTGAGCGTGCCATCTCTCTCACAAATAGTGAGCCATAGAAAGCCTATTTATTTTTTTGGTTGATTTGGGTTCTAAATTCTACCTGAAAAAATCACTACATCAATCATTGGGAGAAAAATATTGGCCTCTGGGCTTGTGTGCCACTCCTGACTCCTGTGTGCGTCATCTCTCACTCAGTGGGCCATAGAAAGCCTATTTTTTGTTTTATTTGTTTTCTAAATTCTCCCTGAAAAAATCATTTTATTTTATTTGGTTTCTAAATTCTTCCTGAAAAAATCATTTTTTTTTATTATTTTTTTTTTTCTAAAGTCTCCCTGAAAAAAAATAAAAAATCAAATCAGTGGGAGATTAATATTGCCCTTTCTGCTTGTGTGCCAGTCTTGACTCCTGGGTGTGCCATCTCTCTCTCTCTCTCTCCAATTGTGGGCCATAGAAAGCCTATTATTTTTTTAGCTTGATTTGGGTTCCAAAATCTACCTGAAAAAATCACTACATCAATCATTGGGAGAAAAATATTGGCCTCTGGGCTTGTGTGCCACTCCTGACTCCTGTGTGCGTCATCTCTCACTCAGTGGGCCATAGAAAGCCTATTTTTTGTTTTATTTGTTTTCTAAATTCTCCCTGAAAAAATCATTTTATTTTATTTGGTTTCTAAATTCTTCCTGAAAACATCATTTTATTTTATTTTTTTTTTTCTAAAGTCTCCCTGAAAAAAAAAAAATAAATCAGTGGGAGATTAATATTGCCCTTTCTGCTTGTGTGCCAGTCTTGACTCCTGGGTGTGCCATCTCTCTCTCTCTCTCTCTCTCTCTCTCTCTCTCTCCAATTGTGGGCCATAGAAAGCCTATTATTTTTTTAGCTTGATTTGGGTTCCAAAATCTACCTGAAAAAATCACTACATCAATCATTGGGAGAAAAATATTGGCCTCTGGGCTTGTGTGCCACTCCTGACTCCTGTGTGCGTCATCTCTCACTCAGTGGGCCATAGAAAGCCTATTTTTTGTTTTATTTGTTTTCTAAATTCTCCCTGAAAAAATCATTTTATTTTATTTGGTTTCTAAATTCTTCCTGAAAAAATCATTTTATTCTATTATTTTTTTTTTCTAAAGTCTCCCTGAAAAAAAATAAATAAATCAGTGGGAGATTAATATTGCCCTTTCTGCTTGTGTGCCAGTCTTGACTCCTGGGTGTGCCATCTCTCTCTCTCTCTCTCTCTCCAATTGTGGGCCATAGAAAGCCTATTATTTTTTTAGCTTGATTTGGGTTCCAAAATCTACCTGAAAAAATCACTACATCAATCATTGGGAGAAAAATATTGGCCTCTGGGCTTGTGTGCCACTCCTGACTCCTGTGTGCGTCATCTCTCACTCAGTGGGCCCTAGAAAGCCTATTTTTTGTTTTATTTGTTTTCTAAATTCTCCCTGAAAAAATCATTTTATTTTATTTGGTTTCTAAATTCTTCCTGAAAAAATCATTTTATTTTATTTTGTTTCTAAAGTCTCCCTGAAAAAAAAAAAATAAATAAAAAAAACAGTGGGAGATTAATATTTACATTTGTGCTATAGTGACAGTCCTGCGTGTGTGGCATCTCTCTCATTTGTTGCCACCAAAAACAGAGTGTGTAACATTGTGCCTGATTTTCGTTGTGGTCTCACCCACCTGTAAAGGGGTAGCTAAATCATACTGAAGTTATAGCTCACCGTGTAAGTTGTGTGACAGCAACAAATACCGTTGGTTTGGTTACGTTTTTAAAACAATGAGGAAGTCTGGTGGAAGAGGTCGTGGCCGGGGGCGTTCATTGTCAGCTGGTAATGAGGGTAGTGGTGGAGCATCAGGTGGTCGTGGGAAAAAAAATATTGCACCTAAGTCTGGAGCTGTGGAGCCAGGAACATCGTCTGGCTACACAAGGCCTCGAACGCTCCCTTTTCTGGGAGTAGGAAAACCGCTTTGAAAGCCGGAGCAGCAAGAGCAAGTTTTGGCTTATCTTGCTGACTCAGCCTCTAGCTCTTTTGCCTCCTCTCGTGAAACTGGTAAATGTAAAAGCAGCGCGTCGTTAGTGGATGTTCACGGTCAGGGACAATTCGCTTCCTTGTCCTCTTCAGCAAAAACAACAACAGAGAAGAATGCAGCAGGCGACACAACGGGTTACTCCATGGAGCTCTTTACACATACCGTCCCTGGCTTAGAAAGTGAAGCAGTTAACAGTCCATGCCCATTACAAGTTGAATCTGACATGGAGTGCACTGATGCACAGCCACAGCCAGACTACTATGCTGGTCCTTTGACTCAGACCACAACATTGCCCTCGCAGGGTAATGATCAAGAATCAGACCCTGATGAGACTATGTTGCCCCATCACGAACGCTATACCACTGACCGACACGGTGACACAGACGAAGTTGCACACGAGCTACAAGAAGAGGTAATAGATGACACAGTTGTTGACCCCGATTGGCAGCCATTGGGGGAACAGGGTGCAGGCGGCAGCAGTTCTGAAGCGGAGGAGGAGGGGCCGCAGCAGGCATCAACATCGCAACAGGTTCCATCTGCCAGGCCCGTATCTTGCCCAAAACGCGTGGCAAAGCCAAAACCTGTTGGAGGACAGCGTGGCCATCCGGTTAAAGCTCAGTCTGCAATGCCTGAAAAGGTATCCGATGCTAGAAAGAGTGCAGTCTGGCATTTTTTTAAACAACATCCAATTGATCAGCGCAAAGTCATCTGTCAAAAATGTTCAACTACCTTAAGCAGAGGGCAGAATCTGAAAAGTCTCAATACAAGTTGCATGCATAGACATTTAACCACCATGCAAGCTTGGACTAACTACCAAACGTCCCTTAAGGTTGTAGCACCCTCGGCCAATGAAGCTAGTCATCAACGCAACATCCCTTCCGGCAGTGTAGGGCCACCATTTTCCGCACCACCTGCAGTATCTGTGCAGGTTTCTTTGCCAGGCCAAAGCAGTCAGGGTCAGGGAATCACCAGTTTCGTAGTAGGAAACACTGCATCTAGGGCACCGGCGGCAACAATACCATCTCCCACCGTCTCTCAGTCTGCCATGTCCACCGGCACCCCCGCTAGTTCCACGATCTCCAGCTCTCCAGTCCAGCTCACCCTACATGAGACTATGGTTAGAAAAAGGAAGTACTTAGCCTCGCATCCGCGTACACAGGGTTTGAACGCCCACATAGCTAGACTAATCTCGTTAGAGATGATGCCCTACCGGTTAGTTGAAAGCGAAGCTTTCAAAGCCCTGATGGACTACGCTGTACCACGCTACGAGCTACCCAGTCGACACTGTTTTTCCAGAAAAGCCATCCCAGCCCTCCACCAGCATGTTAAAGAGCGCATCGTCCATGCACTCAGGCAATCTGTGAGCACAAAGGTGCACCTGACAACAGATGCATGGACCAGTAGGCATGGCCAGGGACGTTACGTGTCCATCACGGCACACTGGGTGAATGTTGTGGATGCAGGGTCCACAGGGGACAGCAATTTTGGGACAGTTCTGCCTAGCCCACGGTCTAGGAAACAGTTGGCTGTAGCCGTTCGCCCCCCCTCCTCCTCCTCCTCGTCCTCCTGCAGAAGCGAGAGCTCGTCCACAGACCGCAGTCGCACAACCACTCCATCCGCAGCTGCCACTGTTGCACACCAGGTCTCCCATTATGGGGCAGCTACTGGCAAACGTCAGCAGGCTGTATTGGCTGTGAAGTGTTTGGGCGACAACAGACACACCGCGGAAGTTCTGTCCGAGTTCTTGCAGAAAGAAACGCAGTTGTGGCTGGGCAATGTAGATCTTGAGGCAGGCAAGGTAGTGAGTGATAACGGAAGGAATTTCATGGCTGCCATCTCCCTTTCCCAACTGAAACACATTCCTTGCCTTGCTCACACCTTAAACCTGGTGGTGCAGTGCTTCCTGAAAAGTTATCCGGGGTTATCCGAGCTGCTCCTCAAAGTGCGTGGACTTTGCTCACATATCTGCCGTTCGCCCGTACACTCCAGCCGTATGCAGACCTATCAGCGTTCTTTGAACCTTCCCCAGCATCGCCTAATCATAGACGTTGCAACAAGGTGGAACTCAACACTGCACATGCTTCAGAGACTGTGCGAACAGAGGCGGGCTGTTATGTTTTTGTGGGTGGATAAACATACACGGGCAGGCAGTAGGATGGCAGACATGGAGTTGTCAGGTGTGCAGTGGTCGAAGATTCAAGACATGTGTCAAGTCCTTCAGTGTTTTGAGGAATGCACACGGCTGGTTAGTGCAGACAACGCCATAATAAGCATGAGCATCCCCCTAATGCGTCTGCTGATGCAAAGTTTGACGCACATAAAGGATCAGGCGTCTGCAGCTGAGGAAGAGGAAAGCCTTGATGACAGTCAGCCATTGTCTGGCCAGGGCAGTGTACAGGACGAGGTAGCGGGCGAAGAGGAGGAGGAGGACGAGGAGGATGATGGGGATGATTATATTTTTAATGAGGAAGCTTTTCCGGGGCCACTGGAAATTGTTGGCGCGGCAAGGCCGGGTTCTGGTTTTTGGAGGGACACAAGTGACGTGGATTTGCCTGAAACTGCCCCTCAACCAAGCACAACCGCAGATTTGAGAACTGGAACTTTGGCCCACATGGCAGATTATGCCTTACGTATCCTCAAAAGGGACACACGCATTACTAAAATGATGAACGATGACGATTACTGGTTGGCCTGCCTCCTTGATCCTCGCTATAAAGGCAAATTGCAAAATATAATGCCACATGAGAACTTGGAAATAATATTAGCAACCAAACAATCAACTCTTGTTGACCGTTTGCTTCTGGCATTCCCTGCACACAGCGCCCGTGATCGTTCTCACACGAGCTGCAGGGGCCAGCAGACCAGAGGTGTTAGAGGGGCAGAAATCAGAAGTGGCGTTGGCCAGAGGGGTTTTCTGACCAGGTTGTGGAGTGATTTTGCTATGACCGCAGACAGGACAGGTACTGCAGCATAAATTCAAAGTGACAGGAGACAACATTTGTCCAGTATGGTTACAAAATATTTTCATCCCTTATCGACGTTCTCCCTCAACCGTCATTCCCATTTGATTACTGGGCATCCAAATTAGACACCTGGCCAGAATTGGCAGAATATGCATTGCAGGAGCTTGCTTGCCCGGCAGCTAGTGTCCTATCAGAAAGAGTATTCAGTGCTGCAGGTTCAATACTAACAGAAAAAAGGACTCGTCTGGCTACCCAAAATGTAGATGATCTAACCTTCATTAAAATGAACCACAACTGGATTTCGAAATCTTTTGCCTCACCTTGCCCGTCTGACACCTAGCTTTCCTATGAAAAGGTCTTGCCTGTGGACTATTATGAATGACTTTTCCAATATCGTAATTTGCTGCACCTGATTGTCCAGCATACGACATGTTTACACCTCCCTAAATGGCCAAACTCCCCACACGGGGCCGTGGTATCGCCACTTGGCGCCAGCACCCGTGAGAGTGCTGTTTTTTTTCTGAAGAGGTGGGTGTGCCCGCTTTTGGTCGACGGCACTGCCACTGGGTCCCTCATAGTACAATAAAGTGTCTCTGGCGGTGGTGGTGCGCACCCAACGTCAGACACACCGTTGTAATATGAGGGGCCCTGGGCCTGTACCGCCGGCCACAAGACAGTTCCCCCCCCAGCTCAAACAGTGCTCTACCACTTGCAAAATTATCTCTCACAGCTCCACCAATGTTTAGTCTATGCGCTGACATCCTTCAATGCCTGGCACTGACAATACCATTGTATTGACATTTTTGTTATGTTAGGCCTTCGAAGCCTGTCTGCAGTCCCTTCTTTCTACTACTACTACACTGACCAGACGACTGCTGCCCGTGTACCCCTGGAACCAATGTTAAATTGCCTGCACCCCTATTTTTGTTATGTTAGGCCTTCGAAGCCTGTCTGCGGTCCCTCCTTCCACTAGACCTCCACTGACCATTGTACTGCTGCCCGTGTACCCCTGGAACCAATTTTAAATTGCCAACAGCCCAATTTTGTTATGTGAGGCCTTCGAAGCCTGTCTGCAGTCCCTTCTTTCTACTACTACTACACTGACCAGACCACTGCTGCCCGTGTACCCCTGGAACCAATGTTAAATTGCCTGCACCCCTATTTTTGTTATGTTAGGCCTTCGAAGCCTGTCTGCGGTCCCTCCTTCCACTAGGCCTCCACTGACCATTGTACTGCTGCCCGTGTACCCCTGGAACCAATTTTAAATTGCCAACAGCCCTATTTTTTTATGTTAGGCCTTCGAAGCCTGTCTGCGGTCCCTCCTTCCACTTGGCCTCCACTGACCATTGTACTGCTGCCCGTGTACCCCTGGAACCAATGTAAAAGTGCCTACAGCCTGTCCAATTTGTTATGTTAGGCCTTCGAAGCCTGTCTGCGGTCCCTTCTTTCTACTACTACTACACTGACCAGACCACTGCCGCCCGTGTACCCCTGTAACCTATTTTAAAGTGCATACAGCCAATTTTTTTTCTCTATTTTACAATTATAAAGCCCAGATGGACTACGCTGTACCACGGTAAGAGCTAGTCGTCACTTCTTTTGCAAGAAAAGCCATCCCAGCACTACAGCATCATGTTAAAATCTGCATTGTCCATGCTCTCTGGCTATCTAATAGTAGAAAGGTGCACCTGACAACAGATGCATGGACCAGTAGGCATGTCCACGAAAGGTTAGATGTCCATTACGGCGCACTGGGATAATGTTGTGGATGCATGGTCCACAAGGGACAGCCTACAAAGTCTGTCTGCAGTCCCAAAATATAAATTGTCCTCCGCTTACCACACCAATGCTGCCTGTGTACCCCTGGAACATTTCATAAACTCCATTGACCAAAATTTGGGGTTTACAGCCTACTACCAGTGTCTGCCGCTCCAAGGTGTTCCCTGGGTTGCCTTTTCTGAGCTTTGATCTTCAGGCTCTTTTTAAGTAGTTGTTGAAAACAACACTGCATTCGGCCTACAAGTTGGGTCTGGGGTGTAGAGATGGTGTGTTCCACTCCAAGGTGTTCCCCAGGTTTCCTCGACATTGCTGCGATCTTAATGCTCTCGTTTAGTAGTTGTTGGAAACTACAGTGCATTAGGCCTACAAATTGGGTATGGGGTGTAGAGAGATGGTGTGTTCCACTCCAAGGTGTTCCCCAGGTTTCCTCGCCATTGCTTCGATCTTCCTGCTCTCGTTTAGTAGTTGTTGGAAACTACACTGCATTAGGCCTACAAATTGGGTATGGGGTGTAGAGAGATGGTGTGTTACACTACAAGGTGTTCTCCAGGTTGCCTTTCCTGAGCTTCTATCTTCAGGCTCTCATTAAATTGTGGTTAAATGGAACAACTGCATTTGGCGTACTAGTTGGTTTGGGGCCTACTATCGGTGTCTGCCACTCCTTGCTGTTCTCCTGGTTTCCTGTCCTGAAATTCCATTTTCAGGCTCTCGTTAAGTAGTTGTTAATGTTAGACTGCATTTGGCCTACTAGTTGGGTTGGGGCCTACTATCGGTGTCTGCCACTCCTTGCTGTTCTCCACTGAACAAAGCTGTGCCGCCTGTTTACTACGGTTGCCAATTTTGAACTGCATTTCGACTACTTACTGATTTGGGCCTACTCTCTGTGTCAGCCTCTCATTCCAGTTGTCCTCCACTGCAATGCCCCCTGGTTAGTCCTGTGTTACCAATTTTGAACTGCATTTAGCCCACTTTATTCTTTGGGCCTATATCTGTGTTTCCTCCTCATCCTGCCCATTGCCCAGCCAGTGATAGATGAGTCTGCTGGTACATTGACCCATAACGCTAAATTCCCCGTGCACGCTACACAGCAAGATTGTGACCCTGCTGAAAGTCAGGTTCCTCTTCCCGCATACCATACCACCTTACACGGGGACAAAGAGGAAGATTCAGATGAAAGTGCAGGTTCCTTCATCAGGTGGGGGGAGGAATACTCATTGGCGACGTCACTGGCACAGGGCCTCTCATAGTACGCAAAAGTGTTGCTGCCGGTGGGAGGCGCCCCCGCCGTGCAAACACACCGCTGTACTTTGAGGGGCCCTGTGCCAGTGCCAGTTTCCAACGAGTGGGCCCCCCCTGCTTGCTCAGGATCACAGCACTTGCAAAGTTGAAATACTTTCCTCTCCCTGCTCCACTGCCGTGACGCGTTCCAGATTTCTTGGGCCCACTAATTACTTGAACCAGCCCTACCCCCCACAACTTTAGCCAAATGACCCCCAATTTCAAATGCCTTCCAATTATTATAAGCTAAATTACGATTGACAAGCTTCAGTAAAAAGAATGCATGTTTTTGCCATTAAAATGGGCAGTGTAGGTGTTTTCCTGGCCTCCACTCACTGCCGACTATGCTCCCCCATTGACTTGCATTGGGTTTCGTGTTTCGGGCGATACCCGACTTTTCGCGATAATCGGCCGATTCCACTCGACTCGACTTCTAAGATAGTCGGGTTTCGCGAAACACGACTCGACTCTAAAAAGGTCAAGGTCGCTCAACCCTAGCGGCAGGAAGTGGAAAGGGCTTGGATATGCGGTTTGAAGGAGAGACCAGTGTTGAGGATTACCCTGAGACAGCGAGCTTGTGGGACTGGGGAAAGTGGGCAGCCGTTTACTGTAATGGATAGGTTCGTTGGGGGAAGGGGGTCGTGTGAGATGGGGGAAAGACAATGAATTCTGTTTTGTCCATGTTAAGTTTTAGAAATCTAGTGGAGAAGAAGAATGAAATAGCGGATAGACATTAGACCAGATATCACCACCCTACTAACCAGAATCCCTCAGAGATGTAGATCTGTGTGTCATCAGCATAGAGATGATACTGAAAACTGTGAGATTCTATGAACTGTCCCAGGCCAAAAGTGTAAATGGAGAAGAGCAGAGGCCCTAGAACTGAACCTTGCGGGACTCCGACAGATAGGGGGCGAGGTGAGGAGGTGGTGTGTGAATGGGAGACGCTGAATGTTCGGTCAGTTAGGTAAGACGAGATCCATGATAGGGCCAAGTCTGTGATGCCAAGCGATGAGAGGGTCTGTAGTAATAGGGAATGGTCCACTGTGTCAAAGGCAGAGGACAGGTCCAGGGGGAGGAGGATAGAGTAATGCAAATAGAAGAGATGAATGGAAACTCCAGCTCCAATAAAAAGGTGAAAGTCTTTATTAATCCAAATTTAAAAATGGTAATCCAACGCACATAGTGAACAGGTGGATGAAAGCGATAGTCTCGGCTACGCGTTTCGATCCATAAGGATCTTACTCATGCCTAAGGATAAACCGGATAACAAGGTCTAAATATACCTATCATTAACCAATTACAAAATTCCAAATGAACACGTGATGAATCCGGAAAGGTCCTAAACATATATAACAGAGACATATAACGATATAACTAAATAAAACACAAATTCAATACAAAACAATTAAAACATCAGCAATAATGATATAATATTTCATTTCTTTTGTTTAAACCCGCGGGAAAACGGGTGTTTAGATTATATATCCAAAATGCCTCCCTAGTTAAAAGGCGTCTTTTTATATCTCCACCACGATTATGTGGATGTACTATTTCAATGCCATGTACTCTAAGATTGGATACATCACCACCATGCACTGTACCAAAATGCTTTGACACCATAGAGATGTTTCTATTAGGTATATTCAATTTATTCACATCCCTCAAATGTTCGGTGACCCGTGTTTTTAATTTTCTCGAGGTACAACCTACATAGGAGATTCCACAGGTTATACAATCTATCTTATAAACCACATTCCTAGAATGGCAATTTATGAAACTTTTGATATTGTATTTATTTGTATTTTCGGAGTTCTGAAACGTATTTCCCACATGTGCGTGTGCACAAGTGCTACACGCAGCGGTACCGCATTTGAAAAACCCCTTGTAATCGAGCCAGGTTCCAGATTTGCAGATCGCAGAAGGGGCACTAGGAGCGATAGAATCTCCTATAGTTTGGGCTCTTCTGGACACCACGCTAACGCCATTCATAAGAATATGCATCAGCGTGGAATCCTCATATAAGATAGGTAATCTTTTATTGATAATGTCTCTAATAGAATTAAATTGAGGACTAAATTTTAAAGAAACATATGGCTTATTTTCATATTTAGTGGCATGCGTATTATTAACCCTATCAGAGACCAACAAGTTTTCCCTCGTTTTCTTATTGACTATAGCATTAGCTCTGTCTAGTGACCACTGTGGATATTTCCGAGCTTTCAATCTGTTTCTTAAGCTCTCAAATTCACTATCCCTATCAATTTCTCTGCTACAGTTACGTTTTAATCTTGTATATTCACCAGTTGGTATCGCTTTGATTGTGTGTGCTGGGTGGCTGCTAGTAGCGTGGAGAATTGCGTTACCACTAATTGGTTTTACATGTGTCTTACTAGCAATATTTTCATTCACATGCCCAGATAGCTCAAGGTCTAAAAAGGAAATTTTGTGTGGATCAGAAACAAACGTGAATTTGATCCCAAAATCATTGGCATTAATATAATCCACAAATCCCGGTATGGCAGACACATCGCACCCCCAAATAATGAGGGTGTCATCGATGTATCTGCCATACCAGGAGATGTGGTCCAAAAAAGGATTATTATCCGAATAAATGAATTTTTGTTCCCAATATGCCATAGTCAGGTTTGCTAAGGAGGGGGAATATTTGGCACCCATCGGAACTCCCGACTTTTGTACGTAAATTTGTCTATCAAAAGAAAAGATATTATTCTTCATTAGAAAAAAAGAAACTTGCAAAGTAAAATTAACAAGATCTTGGGAAAATTGCCCGGACTCAGTAAGATGGAATTGCAGTGCTTCCATGGCTACATTGTGTGGAATGCTTGTGTATAAAGACACAACGTCGCAACTGAGCCAAGTGTAATTATGTTTCCATCTCCAACTACTCAGTGTTTTGAGAACCTCTTTTGAATCTTTTATATAGCCTGGTAACTTGCTGACTAAAGGCTTCAGTAATGAGTCCACCCATTCGCATAAATGTTCTGTCATGGATCCGATACCTGACACTATGGGACGCATAGCTGGTATGCCGTCACTTTTATGTACTTTGGGTAGCCCGTACATAATGGGTAATTTAGGAAATTGTACATATATATAGTCAGCCTGTTTCTTGTCAATGACTGATAGACTAAGACCCTCTTCTATGATTTTAGCAATTTTAGCATTAATATTATTAGTTGGATTATTTGGAAGTTTCTCATAAGTTGAAGTATCAGACAAGAGATCAAACATTTTATCTTTATAATCTTGTTCGTTAAGAATAACTATGAGACCTCCTTTATCACTTTTTTTTATGATAATATTTTTCATATTTTTAAGTTCGTTAAGTGCTCTACGTTGTCTTCGGGATAAATTGTTACAATTAGTCTTATTCCAGCCATCTTTGAGGTTCTTTAAATCCTTTTCAATTAGTTCCTGGAATTTGTCCATACATTCTACTCGAGATTGTAGAGGATAGAAGTAAGGATTTTTCGTTGTAAAATTTTCAGAGGAGTTGCATCTATCAGTAGTAGTTTCTTCCTGTTGATCTTTGGATAATTTTAATAAACAATTCAATGCTACTTGTTCTCTGAATTCCAAACCTTCAAACTCATTCAATTCTATAGGAGTTGTATTTGTTCGTTTTAATACATCCTTTTCCAAGAAAAAATGTCTTTTTATGGTGAGGTTTCTTATAAATTTATTAATGTCTAGAATAGTCAAAAAAAGGTCAAAGTCAGAATCCGGTGCAAAATTCAAGCCCAAAGCTAATACATCCAATTGGTCTTTGGTAAGAGATTGAGAAGATAAATTTATCACATTATCATTTTTTATTGCTTGTATTTCCTTCTGTATCGAGTAGTAACTCCCTGTTGGTTTCTTGTGCTTTCTCCCAGCTCTTCTCTTGCGTTTTTTGAGTTTTTTGTATATCTCTTTCTGTTTTCTCGAGTATTACTCACAACTGATAAATCAGACGTACTTGCATTGGTGTCAGAAGACTCCGGCTCTGTTGATGTAAAAAACACCTGTGGTCTTTCGGTCGGTTTGTTTTGGGAATAGCTTTTTTTCAAAATGGGTTTGGGTATTTTATGCATCCTTTCCCATTTACCCCAATCATAAACACTATCAGTCTTATAGTCATTAAGATCTCTCTCAAATTTTCTTCTTTTACGGTTCATAATTTCATTTTCCAAAATGCTCACATTATCTTTCAGTTGTTTCAAAGAGGACTCAAAAAGTGGCAACGTTTTGAATTCTTCCAAAGTGTTGTTTATTTTGCCCACATTAATTTGCGTTTCCTCTAATTTCGTTTGTTCATTTTTTATGATCATTTTCATTAGATTTAGTGAGCAGATGGAAAGAATTTGATTCCACTCCTTTTTAAATTCCTCAGAATAAGGAGTTGTCGAGACCTTTTTGATTCTCAAACCACGTGGAATCATTTCTTTCGCCACATAATTTTGCAAGGTGGTATGATTCCACCATAATCTTGTTTCTAATTTCATGAGTTTTTCAGCTTCAATTAAGTGTGTGGCAAAATCATTAGTTTCTGCTGAATCAGAGCCCGTGTTTCTGAACACCTGGGCTGCTTTAGCAAGTCTCTCTTGGGATAGCATAGTGGTAAACGCAGAATACAACAAAAGAAATGAAAAACAGCAGACACCCAACAAGTCCACTAAACGTGCTAAAAGTAAGCAAAAAGTCAGGAGACCACGGCAAGGTCAGAAAATATGGACAAATATAACAAAAAAGGAAAACGGCTAGAAGCCGCAGCCAGCTCACCGACCAGACCACCAGATGTAGAGCACGAGAGTCCGTCCTGACCAAAACGCCAAGCGAATGCAAATAGAAGAGATGAATGGAAACTCCAGCTCCAATAAAAAGGTGAAAGTCTTTATTAATCCAAATTTTAAAATGGTAATCCAACGCACATAGTGAACAGGTGGATGAAAGCGATAGTCTCGGCTACGCGTTTCGATCCATAAGGATCTTACTCATGCCTAAGGATAAACCGGATAACAAGGTCTAAATATACCTATCATTAACCAATTACAAAATTCCAAATGAACACGTGATGAATCCGGAAAGGTCCTAAACATATATAACAGAGACATATAACGATATAACTAAATAAAACACAAATTCAATACAAAACAATTAAAACATCAGCAATAATGATATACCGTAATATTTCATTTCTTTTGTTTAAACCCGCGGGAAAACGGGTGTTTAGATTATATATCCAAAATGCCTCCCTAGTTAAAAGGCGTCTTTTTATATCTCCACCACGATTATGTGGATGTACTATTTCAATGCCATGTACTCTAAGATTGGATACATCACCACCATGCACTGTACCAAAATGCTTTGACACCATAGAGATGTTTCTATTAGGTATATTCAATTTATTCACATCCCTCAAATGTTCGGTGACCCGTGTTTTTAATTTTCTCGAGGTACAACCTACATAGGAGATTCCACAGGTTATACAATCTATCTTATAAACCACATTCCTAGAATGGCAATTTATGAAACTTTTGATATTGTATTTATTTGTATTTTCGGAGTTCTGAAACGTATTTCCCACATGTGCGTGTGCACAAGTGCTACACGCAGCGGTACCGCATTTGAAAAACCCCTTGTAATCGAGCCAGGTTCCAGATTTGCAGATCGCAGAAGGGGCACTAGGAGCGATAGAATCTCCTATAGTTTGGGCTCTTCTGGACACCACGCTAACGCCATTCATAAGAATATGCATCAGCGTGGAATCCTCATATAAGATAGGTAATCTTTTATTGATAATGTCTCTAATAGAATTAAATTGAGGACTAAATTTTAAAGAAACATATGGCTTATTTTCATATTTAGTGGCATGCGTATTATTAACCCTATCAGAGACCAACAAGTTTTCCCTCGTTTTCTTATTGACTATAGCATTAGCTCTGTCTAGTGACCACTGTGGATATTTCCGAGCTTTCAATCTGTTTCTTAAGCTCTCAAATTCACTATCCCTATCAATTTCTCTGCTATAGTTACGTTTTAATCTTGTATATTCACCAGTTGGTATCGCTTTGATTGTGTGTGCTGGGTGGCTGCTAGTAGCGTGGAGAATTGCGTTACCACTAATTGGTTTTACATGTGTCTTACTAGCAATATTTTCATTCACATGCCCAGATAGCTCAAGGTCTAAAAAGGAAATTTTGTGTGGATCAGAAACAAATGTGAATTTGATCCCAAAATCATTGGCATTAATATAATCCACAAATCCCGGTATGGCAGACACATCGCCCCCCCAAATAATGAGGGTGTCATCGATGTATCTGCCATACCAGGAGATGTGGTCCAAAAAAGGATTATTATCCGAATAAATGAATTTTTGTTCCTAATATGCCATAGTCAGGTTTGCTAAGGAGGGGGAATATTTGGCACCCATCGGAACTCCCGACTTTTGTACGTAAATTTGTCTATCAAAAGAAAAGATATTATTCTTCATTAGAAAAAAAGAAACTTGCAAAGTAAAATTAACAAGATCTTGGGAAAATTGCCCGGACTCAGTAAGATGGAATTGCAGTGCTTCCATGGCTACATTGTGTGGAATGCTTGTGTATAAAGACACAACGTCGCAACTGAGCCAAGTGTAATTATGTTTCCATCTCCAACTACTCAGTGTTTTGAGAACCTCTTTTGAATCTTTTATATAGCCTGGTAACTTGCTGACTAAAGGCTTCAGTAATGAGTCCACCCATTCGCATAAATGTTCTGTCATGGATCCGATACCTGACACTATGGGACGCATAGCTGGTATGCCGTCACTTTTATGTACTTTGGGTAGCCCGTACATAATGGGTAATTTAGGAAATTGTACATATATATAGTCAGCCTGTTTCTTGTCAATGACTGATAGACTAAGACCCTCTTCTATGATTTTAGCAATTTTAGCATTAATATTATTAGTTGGATTATTTGGAAGTTTCTCATAAGTTGAAGTATCAGACAAGAGATCAAACATTTTATCTTTATAATCTTGTTCGTTAAGAATAACTATGAGACCTCCTTTATCACTTTTTTTTATGATAATATTTTTCATATTTTTAAGTTCGTTAAGTGCTCTACGTTGTCTTCGGGATAAATTGTTACAATTAGTCTTATTCCAGGAATCTTTGAGATTCTTTAAATCCTTTTCAATTAGTTCCTGGAATTTGTCCATACATTCTACTCGAGATTGTAGAGGATAGAAGTAAGGATTTTTCGTTGTAAAATTTTCAGAGGAGTTGCATCTATCAGTAGTAGTTTCTTCCTGTTGATCTTTGGATAATTTTAATAAACAATTCAATGCTACTTGTTCTCTGACCTTTTTTTGACTATTCTAGACATTAATAAATTTATAAGAAACCTCACCATAAAAAGACATTTTTTCTTGGAAAAGGATGTATTAAAACGAACAAATACAACTCCTATAGAATTGAATGAGTTTGAAGGTTTGGAATTCAGAGAACAAGTAGCATTGAATTGTTTATTAAAATTATCCAAAGATCAACAGGAAGAAACTACTACTGATAGATGCAACTCCTCTGAAAATTTTACAACGAAAAATCCTTACTTCTATCCTCTACAATCTCGAGTAGAATGTATGGACAAATTCCAGGAACTAATTGAAAAGGATTTAAAGAACCTCAAAGATGGCTGGAATAAGACTAATTGTAACAATTTATCCCGAAGACAACGTAGAGCACTTAACGAACTTAAAAATATGAAAAATATTATCATAAAAAAAGTGATAAAGGAGGTCTCATAGTTTTTCTTAATGAACAAGATTATAAAGATAAAATGTTTGATCTTTTGTCTGATACTTCAACTTATGAGAAACTTCCAAATAATCCAACTAATAATATTAATGCTAAAATTGCTAAAATCATAGAAGAGGGTCTTAGTCTATCAGTCATTGACAAGAAACAGGCTGACTATATATATGTACAATTTCCTAAATTACCCATTATGTACGGGCTACCCAAAGTACATAAAAGTGACGGCATACCAGCTATGCGTCCCATAGTGTCAGGTATCGGATCCATGACAGAACATTTATGCGAATGGGTGGACTCATTACTGAAGCCTTTAGTCAGCAAGTTACCAGGCTATATAAAAGATTCAAAAGAGGTTCTCAAAACACTGAGTAGTTGGAGATGGAAACATAATTACACTTGGCTCAGTTGCGACGTTGTGTCTTTATACACAAGCATTCCACACAATGTAGCCATGGAAGCACTGCAATTCCATCTTACTGAGTCCGGGCAATTTTCCCAAGATCTTGTTAATTTTACGTTGCAAGTTTCTTTTTTTCTAATGAAGAATAATATCTTTTCTTTTGATAGACAAATTTACGTACAAAAGTCGGGAGTTCCGATGGGTGCCAAATATTCCCCCTCCTTAGCAAACCTGACTATGGCATATTGGGAACAAAAATTCATTTATTCGGATAATAATCCTTTTTTGGACCACATCTCCTGGTATGGCAGATACATCGATGACACCCTCATTATTTGGGGGGGCGATGTGTCTGCCATACCGGGATTTGTGGATTATATTAATGCCAATGATTTTGGGATCAAATTCACGTTTGTTTCTGATCCACACAAAATTTCCTTTTTAGACCTTGAGCTATCTGGGCATGTGAATGAAAATATTGCTAGTAAGACACATGTAAAACCAATTAGTCGTAACGCAATTCTCCACGCTACTAGCAGCCACCCAGCACACACAATCAAAGCGATACCAACTGGTGAATATACAAGATTAAAACGTAACTGTAGCAGAGAAATTGATAGGGATAGTGAATTTGAGAGCTTAAGAAACAGATTGAAAGCTCGGAAATATCCACAGTGGTCACTAGACAGAGCTAATGCTATAGTCAATAAGAAAACGAGGGAAAACTTGTTGGTCTCTGATAGGGTTAATAATACGCATGCCACTAAATATGAAAATAAGCCATATGTTTCTTTAAAATTTAGTCCTCAATTTAATTCTATTAGAGACATTATCAATAAAAGATTACCTATCTTATATGAGGATTCCACGCTGATGCATATTCTTATGAATGGCGTTAGCGTGGTGTCCAGAAGAGCCCAAACTATAGGAGATTCTATCGCTCCTAGTGCCCCTTCTGCGATCTGCAAATCTGGAACCTGGCTCGATTACAAGGGGTTTTTCAAATGCGGTACCGCTGCGTGTAGCACTTGTGCACACGCACATGTGGGAAATACGTTTCAGAACTCCGAAAATACAAATAAATACAATATCAAAAGTTTCATAAATTGCCATTCTAGGAATGTGGTTTATAAGATAGATTGTATAACCTGTGGAATCTCCTATGTAGGTTGTACCTCGAGAAAATTAAAAACACGGGTCACCGAACATTTGAGGGATGTGAATAAATTGAATATACCTAATAGAAACATCTCTATGGTGTCAAAGCATTTTGGTACAGTGCATGGTGGTGATGTATCCAATCTTAGAGTACATGGCATTGAAATAGTACATCCACATAATCGTGGTGGAGATATAAAAAGACGCCTTTTAACTAGGGAGGCATTTTGGATATATAATCTAAACACCCGTTTTCCCGCGGGTTTAAACAAAAGAAATGAAATATTATATCATTATTGCTGATGTTTTAATTGTTTTGTATTGAATTTGTGTTTTATTTAGTTATATCGTTATATGTCTCTGTTATATATGTTTAGGACCTTTCCGGATTCATCACGTGTTCATTTGGAATTTTGTAATTGGTTAATGATAGGTATATTTAGACCTTGTTATCCGGTTTATCCTTAGGCATGAGTAAGATCCTTATGGATCGAAACGCGTAGCCGAGACTATCGCTTTCATCCACCTGTTCACTATGTGCGTTGGATTACCATTTTAAAATTTGGATTAATAAAGACTTTCACCTTTTTATTGGAGCTGGAGTTTCCATTCATCTCTTCTATTTGCATTCGCTTGGCGTTTTGGTCAGGACGGACTCTCGTGCTCTACATCTGGTGGTCTGGTCGGTGAGCTGGCTGCGGCTTCTAGCCGTTTTCCTCTTTTGTTATATTTGTCCATATTTTCTGACCTTGCCGTGGTCTCCTGACTTTTTGCTTACTTTTAGCACGTTTAGTGGACTTGTTGGGTGTCTGCTGTTTTTCATTTCTTTTGTTGTATTCTGCGTTTACCACTATGCTATCCCAAGAGAGACTTGCTAAAGCAGCCCAGGTGTTCAGAAACACGGGCTCTGATTCAGCAGAAACTAATGATTTTGCCACACACTTAATTGAAGCTGAAAAACTCATGAAATTAGAAACAAGATTATGGTGGAATCATACCACCTTGCAAAATTATGTGGCGAAAGAAATGATTCCACGTGGTTTGAGAATCAAAAAGGTCTCGACAACTCCTTATTCTGAGGAATTTAAAAAGGAGTGGAATCAAATTCTTTCCATCTGCTCACTAAATCTAATGAAATTGATCATAAAAAATGAACAAACGAAATTAGAGGAAACGCAAATTAATGTGGGCAAAATAAACAACACTTTGGAAGAATTCAAAACGTTGCCACTTTTTGAGTCCTCTTTGAAACAACTGAAAGATAATGTGAGCATTTTGGAAAATGAAATTATGAACCGTAAAAGAAGAACATTTGAGAGAGATCTTAATGACTATAAGACTGATAGTGTTTATGATTGGGGTAAATGGGAAAGGATGCATAAAATACCCAAACCCATTTTGAAAAAAAGCTATTCCCAAAACAAACCGACCGAAAGACCACAGGTGATTTTACATCAACAAAGCCGGAGTCTTCTGACACCAATGCAAGTACGTCTGATTTATCAGTTGTGAGTAATACTCGAGAAAACAGAAAGAGATATACAAAAAACTCAAAAAACGCAAGAGAAGAGCTGGGAGAAAGCACAAGAAACCAACAGGGAGTTACTACTCGATACAGAAGGAAATACAAGCAATAAAAAATGATAATGTGATAAATTTATCTTCTCAATCTCTTACCAAAGACCAATTGGATGTATTAGCTTTGGGCTTGAATTTTGCACCGGATTCTGACTTTGACCTTTTTTTGACTATTCTAGACATTAATAAATTTATAAGAAACCTCACCATAAAAAGACATTTTTTCTTGGAAAAGGATGTATTAAAACGAACAAATACAACTCCTATAGAATTGAATGAGTTTGAAGGTTTGGAATTCAGAGAACAAGTAGCATTGAATTGTTTATTAAAATTATCCAAAGATCAACAGGAAGAAACTACTACTGATAGATGCAACTCCTCTGAAAATTTTACAACGAAAAATCCTTACTTCTATCCTCTACAATCTCGAGTAGAATGTATGGACAAATTCCAGGAACTAATTGAAAAGGATTTAAAGAACCTCAAAGATGGCTGGAATAAGACTAATTGTAACAATTTATCCCGAAGACAACGTAGAGCACTTAACGAACTTAAAAATATGAAAAATATTATCATAAAAAAAGTGATAAAGGAGGTCTCATAGTTATTCTTAATGAACAAGATTATAAAGATAAAATGTTTGATCTTTTGTCTGATACTTCAACTTATGAGAAACTTCCAAATAATCCAACTAATAATATTAATGCTAAAATTGCTAAAATCATAGAAGAGGGTCTTAGTCTATCAGTCATTGACAAGAAACAGGCTGACTATATATATGTACAATTTCCTAAATTACCCATTATGTACGGGCTACCCAAAGTACATAAAAGTGACGGCATACCAGCTATGCGTCCCATAGTGTCAGGTATCGGATCCATGACAGAACATTTATGCGAATGGGTGGACTCATTACTGAAGCCTTTAGTCAGCAAGTTACCAGGCTATATAAAAGATTCAAAAGAGGTTCTCAAAACACTGAGTAGTTGGAGATGGAAACATAATTACACTTGGCTCAGTTGCGACGTTGTGTCTTTATACACAAGCATTCCACACAATGTAGCCATGGAAGCACTGCAATTCCATCTTACTGAGTCCGGGCAATTTTCCCAAGATCTTGTTAATTTTATGTTGCAAGTTTCTTTTTTTCTAATGAAGAATAATATCTTTTCTTTTGATAGACAAATTTACGTACAAAAGTCGGGAGTTCCGATGGGTGCCAAATATTCCCCCTCCTTAGCAAACCTGACTATGGCATATTGGGAACAAAAATTCATTTATTCGGATAATAATCCTTTTTTGGACCACATCTCCTGGTATGGCAGATACATCGATGACACCCTCATTATTTGGGGGGGCGATGTGTCTGCCATACCGGGATTTGTGGATTATATTAATGCCAATGATTTTGGGATCAAATTCACGTTTGTTTCTGATCCACACAAAATTTCCTTTTTAGACCTTGAGCTATCTGGGCATGTGAATGAAAATATTGCTAGTAAGACACATGTAAAACCAATTAGTGGTAACGCAATTCTCCACGCTACTAGCAGCCACCCAGCACACACAATCAAAGCGATACCAACTGGTGAATATACAAGATTAAAACGTAACTGTAGCAGAGAAATTGATAGGGATAGTGAATTTGAGAGCTTAAGAAACAGATTGAAAGCTCGGAAATATCCACAGTGGTCACTAGACAGAGCTAATGCTATAGTCAATAAGAAAACGAGGGAAAACTTGTTGGTCTCTGATAGGGTTAATAATACGCATGCCACTAAATATGAAAATAAGCCATATGTTTCTTTAAAATTTAGTCCTCAATTTAATTCTATTAGAGACATTATCAATAAAAGATTACCTATCTTATATGAGGATTCCACGCTGATGCATATTCTTATGAATGGCGTTAGCGTGGTGTCCAGAAGAGCCCAAACTATAGGAGATTCTATCGCTCCTAGTGCCCCTTCTGCGATCTGCAAATCTGGAACCTGGCTCGATTACAAGGGGTTTTTCAAATGCGGTACCGCTGCGTGTAGCACTTGTGCACACGCACATGTGGGAAATACGTTTCAGAACTCCGAAAATACAAATAAATACAATATCAAAAGTTTCATAAATTGCCATTCTAGGAATGTGGTTTATAAGATAGATTGTATAACCTGTGGAATCTCCTATGTAGGTTGTACCTCGAGAAAATTAAAAACACGGGTCACCGAACATTTGAGGGATGTGAATAAATTGAATATACCTAATAGAAACATCTCTATGGTGTCAAAGCATTTTGGTACAGTGCATGGTGGTGATGTATCCAATCTTAGAGTACATGGCATTGAAATAGTACATCCACATAATCGTGGTGGAGATATAAAAAGACGCCTTTTAACTAGGGAGGCATTTTGGATATATAATCTAAACACCCGTTTTCCCGCGGGTTTAAACAAAAGAAATGAAATATTATATCATTATTGCTGATGTTTTAATTGTTTTGTATTGAATTTGTGTTTTATTTAGTTATATCGTTATATGTCTCTGTTATATATGTTTAGGACCTTTCCGGATTCATCACGTGTTCATTTGGAATTTTGTAATTGGTTAATGATAGGTATATTTAGACCTTGTTATCCGGTTTATCCTTAGGCATGAGTAAGATCCTTATGGATCGAAACGCGTAGCCGAGACTATCGCTTTCATCCACCTGTTCACTATGTGCGTTGGATTACCATTTTTAAATTTGGATTAATAAAGACTTTCACCTTTTTATTGGAGCTGGAGTTTCCATTCATCTCTTCTATTTGCATTCGCTTGGCGTTTTGGTCAGGACGGACTCTCGTGCTCTACATCTGGTGGTCTGGTCGGTGAGCTGGCTGCGGCTTCTAGCCGTTTTCCTTTTTAGGATAGAGTAATGTCGCTTGCTCTTGGTGGTTAATAGGTCATTGGTGACCTTAGTTAGGGCAGTTTCATTGGAGTGGTGTGACCGGAAGATTGATTGTAAGCGGTCGAAAAGGGAGCAGGAAGATAGATGGAAGGACAGTTCAAGATGGACGTGTTGTTCCAGTAGTTTTGAAGCATAGGGGAGAAGTGATATAGGGCGATAGCTAGATACAGAGGATGGGTCAAGGGAGGGCTTTTTGAGGATAGGTGTGATTGAGGCATGTTTAAAGCTTGAGGGGAAAACACCAGTTGTTAGTGATAGGTTGAAGAAATGGCTTAGAGTTGGGATGAAGACTGTGGCGAGGTTTAGGATGAAGTGGGAAGGGATCGGGTCAAGTGCACAGGTGGTGAGATGCGATGTTGAGAGTAGAGTGGAGAGTTGATCTTCTGTAATGGTGGACGGAGGAGAGAGTTGAAGGTGTTGAATAACTGTTTAGGGTTGTTAGACAAGGAGGATATGAGAGACGAGAAGAAGGTTTGTTTAGCTGTGGCGAGTGTGGTCTTGAACGTAGCGAGGGACTGTTTGAATGCGATGAAGTGCTCGTTGGAATGGGATCTTTTCCATCTCCGCTCTGCAGCCCTGGAATCTCGCCTCAGTTCTTTGGTCAGGCTGGTGTGCCAGGGCTGTCTGTTGATTTTGTGAGCTTTGGTATGTGTGAGAGGGGCAATAAATTCCAAAGCTGCAGCTATTGTTGTGTTATATAGAGCGGCAGCGTCATCCGCATTGTGTAGGGAACTTATGTCTGTGAGAGGGAGGAGGGATTCAGAGAGTGAATGTAGATCGAGGTGTTTAAGATTTCTGCGGGGGTGTGCAAGTTTGTGGGGTGGGGATTGTAGACAAGGAGTAGAGAGGGAAGAGAATGTGAGTAGATTGTGGTCAGAAAGAGGAAGAGGTGAGTTAGAGAGGTTAGATAAGGAGCAGAGGCGGGTGAAGATGATGTCCAATATGTGACCATCTTTGTGAGTGGCTGCAGAACACCATTGACTGAGGCCAAAGTAGGAAGTGAGAGATAGAAGTTTAGTGGCAGCTGAGAGGGAAGTGGCAATGGGTATGTTGAAGTCGCCCATGATGATAGTGGGGATGTCCGCAGAAAGGAAATGAAGTAGCCAGGTGGTGAAGTGGTCAAAGTAGGTGGTGGCTGGCCCTGGGGGACGGTAAATGACAGCCAGTTGGAGGTTGGTGGGGGCATAGATGCGCACAGAGTGCACCTCAAAGGAAGGGAGGGTAACAGAGGGTGGCAGTGGGATTGGGGTGAAGGAGCAGTTATCTGACAGGAGAAAACCAACTCCTCCACCATGCTTGCTGCTGGGGCGGGGTGTGTGAGAAAGGTGGAAGCCACCATAGGAAAGTGCAGCAGGAGAGGCTGTGTCAGAAGGGGTGAGCCAGGTTTCAGTGATGGCAAGGAAGGAAAGTTTGGTAGCAATGAAAAGATCCTGGATGTAGGAAAGCTTGTTGCAGACAGAGCGAGCGTTCCATAGAGCTCCTGTTAGTGGGACTGGGGAAGTGGGGGCTGGGCGAATGGGAATAAGGTTAGAGAGGTTATGGAAATTTGTGATGGAGCGTGGGTGGGAAGTAGAACTGAGGAGGACCAGGATTTGGAGAGATATCACCAGCAGTGAGAAGGAGCAGAGAAAGTGTTAGCAGGTGGGAGCAGGAGAGGGCATGAGGTGGCTGTCTGTGCTTGGAGACAGAGGATTGTATGTTGAAGAACAGTTCTGAGGAGGAGGTGAGATGGATGGGGAGGATTGAAGAGGAGATGAACAGTTCTTTACTAGGAGTAAGGATTAGGGGAGTTAGCAGAAAGTGAAGAATTATAGAAGTGAAAGTGAAAACAAACAGAAACATTGTTTACAGTGATCACTGTTTCTGTTTGTTTCTATATACAGGAATGCACATATCTATACCCCCAAATCAGATACTATTAACGGGGTTGGTAGTGATGAGAGAATATACTCGTTACTCAAGATTTCCCAAGCACACTCGGGTGTCCTCCGAGTATTTTTTAGTGCTCAGAGATTTAGTTTTTTTCGCTGCAGCTGGATGATTTACAGCTACTAGCCAGCTTGATTGCATGTGGGGACTCCCTAGCAAGCAGGCAACCCCCACATGTACTTATGCTGGCTAAAAGCTGTAAATCATTCAGCTGAGGTAATGAAAACTAAATCTCAGGTCACCCGAGCGTGCTCCGGAAATCTCGATTAACGAGTATATTCACTCATCACTAGTTGTTGGTTATCTCTGATTAGCATCCATTTTCCCCTTGCCAAATTAGTGGAAATCATTTGTACTTTGTGAAGGCAGTGCTTGCATTTCAGAGCTCAAAATGTGTTCATTGACGGCAAGAGGAACTCACAATGCTCAACACATGTTTCCAAGGCAATTAAAGTCTTTTTATTCATGTGAATCACACACTTTTATTTACTGCAAATCAATCTTTTGGGAGAAATTAGTCGAAGCCGGTAGATTTGAATTTCAAAACATTTGCTCATCTCTATTGCCAAATACTAACAGTGTGTATTTTAAGCACTGTTAGGAATCATCACTCTGCATAGCTTGCTGAAAGTTCCACTGAGGCTGATTTACCCCTATAATCAGGAATAAAAACTTAAGAAAAGTGACATCTTAAAGATCATTTCTAATCTCTCCCTGTAAGCTTTCTCACAAAACTGCAGACCGTATTGATGTTTTTTCTGAAGTTTTCTCTATAATCTTCTTTATAAGACCATTAAAAAAACTGAAAAAATGGCAAAAAAACTTTTGCAAAAAAATGCTTGAAAAATAATAATAAAGCCTATTGCAATAAACAGTAGACGCTGAAAGTGAATATTGCAGAAGAATGTGTTACAGTATGGAGACATCTCCAGGTAGATGTCTTCCAGTGAAGATCTAGGTGGGCCTACATAGGCTTTGGCAGGTTCCCAGTATGTACTTGTAAAGCACATTTCATTTCACATTGTGTAACTGAAGTTTGTTGTTCATCATTTCACTAAACAGATTACTGGTATGGGACACTGAAATATTCCCGGACAGATTACATTTCCAACAGCATTCAGAGAGGGAGAGACTTCGGACTTTGCTGCTATAACCGGGCAAGGGAATACTTTGGACTTGAACCAATTACCAGTTGGCAGAACATTAATCCAAAACTTTATCAGATAAATAAACAGGTTAGTATAATGCATATGAAATATTCTGTCAATGGTCTAAAGAGATGTAACATGTAAATCTGCTTGTGTGGCAAAAATCTGTACAGTATTTGCATGAAATATTGACAGCTTAAAATAATGATTCTCAAATTTACTGTTGAACTTTTATTTCATTTTTTGTCTGATCACTAGTGTTGAGCATTCCGATACCGCAAGTATCGGGTATCGGCCGATACTTGCGGTATCGGAATTCCGATACCGAGATCCGATACTTTTGTGGTATCGGGTATCGGTATCGGATCAATAGGGATGTGTAAAATAAAGAATTAAAATAAAAAATATTGATATGCTCACCTCTCCGGCGGCCCCTGGACATCACGCTGGTAACGGGCCGGCTTCTTTGTTTAAAATGAGCGCTTTCAGGACCTGCGAATGACGTCGCGGGTTCTGATTGGTTGCGTGCCGCCCATGTGACCGGCACGCGACCAATCAGAAGCCGCGACGTCATTCTCATTCACAAAACTCCTAATTCTCGGAATTAAGGACCTGCGAATGACGTCACGGCTTCTGATTGGTCGCGTGCCGGTCACATGGGCGGCACGTGACCAATCAGAACCCGCGACGTCATTCGCAGGTCCTGAAGGCGCTCATTTTAAACAAAGAAGCCGGCCGGTTACCAGCGTGATGTCCAGGGGCCGCCGGAGAGGTGAGCATATCAATATTTTTTATTTTAATTCTTTATTTTACACATCCCTATGGATCCCAGGGCCTGAAGGAGAGTTTCCTCTCCTTCAGACCCTGGGAACCATGAGAATACCTTCCGATACTTGATGTCCCATTGACTTGTGTTGGTATCGGATATCGGTATCGGCGATATCCGATATTTTTCGGGTATCGGCCGATACTATCCGATACCGATACTTTCAAGTATCGGACGGTATCGCTCAACACTACTTATCACTATTTCATAAGTCATCAAAAACCAGCACTGCTCATTTATTGAATCTGTAGCTTAAAATACAATTGATCATTTTTGTGTTAGTATAAAGGATACAGTTGTCGTAGGACTTGCTTTATTATACTGTGTGAAATGTTGCCACCATTTCTCACCTTTGAAAGTGCCCGTTACCAAACACAGACTTTTTACTTTGTGTCCGGTTTCCTGTTTGTGTTCACCAATCTAACAAAGCTTGTTGAAAGGTTGCAGCATAGCCAATAAACATGCTTTTAGACTGTAGGCACTTCTGGAGCTATCACAGCCATGACAAGTATTGCATGGCTGTGATTGACCAGCGCAGCATGTGACCCATAAAAACCGCCATCAACACATAATCCTCCATACAGTATAATGGGCCCCATATATTGCTCCATACAGTATAATCGGCTCTGTGTATTGCTCATACAGTAAAATGGACTCATATATTGCTCCATATAGTATAATGACCCCCTATAATGCTGCATTCTGAATAAATGGCCCCATATATTGCTCCATACAGTATAATGGCCCCATATATATCTCCATACAGTATATAATGGCCCCATGTAGTGCTCCACACAGTATAATGGGCCCCATATGTTGCTCCACACAGTTTATAATAGCCCCACATAGTGCTCCATACATAAAAAATATAGTCACCTCTGCCATTCCCCACTGCTCCGGTCTCTGCTGCTACGGTCTCTTCAGCATCTTCTGACTTTCTGCACTGCTCAGCACAGAGGGAGCCCTGTTGTAATGTCATTGAGCCCTCTGCTCTGAGACGTCACAGAGAGTCAGAAGATGCTGAAGAGACCGTAGTAGCAGGGAATCATGATGGGGGGCCGATGCCAGTGCTGGCACTGGGCTCCCCCCTATTCAAAAGCCCCATGGCATGCCGGTGTCCCTGATGGCAAGTGGGCCCCTGTTTTGACTGGGGCACTAGCACTTGCCCGGGTGCGCCGGGTAGTGTTATAGATCATGTATGTTTACACCACCTCTCATTGAAAAAAAGACTAAAGATACAACTTATAAATCTCATAGTATAACCAACATCCAGTTACTAAACAAAATCCACTATACCAAGACCAATATAACAATAATACCATACACAATGGATAAATACCACCAAAATACCTGGTTAGAACCAGATGGTGGCAGAATATCATTTTCCAGAAAAGATACAGGCTCTACTGGTGAGCCCGCATCAAAGGCTGGGACACCACATATTACGTAGATGTATGTCATATGTCATGAAGAGGTAAAATGTTTTATCCATTTTGTCAGATTATTTGTAAAGTAAAGGAGCAAATTGATCACTGTGTTTATGCCTGTTTTCCTAAGTAAATCCATAAAAATGATGGCATTTAAACTAAACATTAAAGCTATAGCGGTGACAATGGGAGCACTTCTGCGAATGGCTTTACTTACGATTGTTTTATATACAATTATACATGGCAAAGACTCAAATGCACAGATGAGAAGACCAATATTCTTAGCACAATGTGGCAACGTAAAAGGCTCCTAACATTTTTTTTTCCCTGTCTAGTAAAAATTCCCAATCATCGGTCAGTATGGACATATGCACAATTAACGAGCACTTGGTCACTTTTTATTGGTAGCTAAAAATCATCATTTGTTGGAATTGTACAGTGCCCCTACACATTGACAGAAGCGATGAGCTAGTATGCTCGCTGCTCGGGTTTTCCCAAGCATATTCGGGTGGTCTTCAAGTATTTCAGCATGTTCGGGGATTTAGTTTATGTCGACACAACTGCATGATTTTCGGCTGCTAGAGACCACCCGAGCATGCTCGGGAAAACCCAAGCAACGAGTATACTCGCTCAACACTAATTGACAGCTATCTGCAAGTCATTTGCATAAGAGAAAGAAGCAGAGTTACAAAAAAGCATGAAATTGGTGTTAAATACAAATGCATCATTCAAATGCTAGCCACTCACTATATCATAGATTGCACTAAGTTTAACAAATTTATCCTCACATGTAAATAGACTCATACATCAGAGGCACATATTGACAGTAAAGTAGTTTTTTAATAATAGAATATTATCATTTATAGAATTGCCAGAATAAAATCTAATTCAATGTGTTCTGTATTTCAGCTGTTTGACGATTTGGCTATGTTATACGGCAATGATACCAGTAAACTGGAACTTCTTCCAGGGTCCCTGTTGGAGTGTTATGGAGACCCTGGAGAGCTTATAACAGCAATCACTATGAACCAGTTCCAGCGTTTGAGAGATGGAGACCGATTTTGGTTTGAAAATAAAAGAAATGGGTAAAAAATAAAATAATTAGCAAAATCCAGGGATAGTGTAAAAAATAACCAAAATGAAGTAACCAATTTATTTAAGTGTATGTGGTAGTTACAGTCATGGACAAAATGTTGGCTCCCTTGAAAATTATTCCAGAAGATGAAGTATTTCTCCCATAAAATTATTGTAATTACCAATTTTATTATTGCTAGGTGTTGAGTTCCCACCCCTGCACAGGTGGAATCTTAAGCCACCTCCGCTGTGGTCTCCCATTCTTCTTCAAGCTGCAGTGGAGCCTGCTCAGCGGAGACATCGGTCTCAGCGTCTGGCTCAGGCAGATACTATGTGCTTCCAGGCTCAGCCATTGCAGCCAGTACTGGTCAGCAGCGAGCTGACGCTTCTGGGACTAAGTCCTACTTTTCTCCTTCTGAGCATGCCCAAAGGAGGACCTTTCATTGGAGGTTGGGAATCACACACTCAGGTCCTGTAGCATCTCCCATTGGTCCTCTAGAAAGGTCCTGAAGTTGCTACAACTATAAGAGGTTTGCATGGCCGCAAGGCCATGCGCTAGTATCATTTATGATTGAGCTTGTCACCAGTGAATACTCTGCCACTCAGGCGACAAGTGGAGTGTGTCCGTCTAGCAGTGGAAATTGTTCAGGAAGGCAGCTAGCGTCAGTGGGGGCAATTAGTCGCTTTGCTTTGCTCTGGTTCCTTCTTGTGTGTAGTTAGCATAGAAGTGTTCCGAGCAAGCACAACCCTAGTTAGGGTGTTAGTCCCACTAATATTACACGAAGCAACAGGGTTCGTCCTTGTACTGACCGAGTGACGGAACTAGCGTCTAATTTGGCATTGTACCGCCATATGGGGCCGCCATTTCACTAGCAGCAAGTCTCTGCTGGCTTTCTCAGAGTGGAGACATCTCCGGAGGGGGCTCACTTTCCCTGCTAAGTTTATACAGACCACAAGAATTTGTTGTACATTCAGACTGCCCAGCGGCTAAATTCTCACCAGGATAGATGGTCCCTGTTCTTCCGGTTCCATTTCAACCTCCATTTTCTCTCCGGGGAGAAGAACATTCGTGCCAACACTCTCTCTCTCGCTCTGTTGTGTCATCTTAAGAGGAGGAAGAAGAGCCTCAGCTTATTGTCCCTTCTGAGAGCCTGAGAACCATTGCTCTAGTCTCACTAGAGTCTGTGCCCCTTGGCAAGACTTTTGTACAATCACATTTGCAACCGGAGGTTCTCTCTTGGGCTCCTTCGTTCAGGGTGGGTGGACATTTTGGGACAAAGAGGACATCTTAGCTGCTGGTGAGGACATACTGCGGCCGCATATGGCCCGTGATGTCGGGGAATATATTCGGGCATGTGTCTCCTGTGCCAAGAATAAGTCCCCTCGACAACGGCCAGCTGGGTTACTTTACCCCCTGCCAGTGGCGGACAGGCCCTGGGCGATGGTTGGGATGGACTTTGTGGTGGGCTTACCCAAGTGCCGTAGCTGCACAATTATTTGGGTGATCACTGACCATTTTTCCAAAATGGTGCACTTGGTGCCTCTTCCACGGCTACCATCTTCATGGGCTATGGGAGCGTTGTTTATTAAACACATCTTTCGCCTACACGGTATGCCGGATAAAATTGTCAGTGACCGGGGTTCCCCAGTTTGCGTCTCGTTCTGGAGAGAGCTTTGTCGTCTACTCAGCATTGAGCTGAATCTCTCTTCCGCATATCATCCCGAGACGAATGGGTTGGTAGAGAGGGCCAACCATACCTTGGTCACATATCTGCGACATTTTGTTTAAGCCAGGCAGAATGACTGGGCATCCTTGCTACCATGGGCAGAGTTTGTGCTGATCAATGCCGTAGCCGACTCCACTAGGCAGACCCCATTCCTCCTTAACTACGGCCAGCATCCGCGGGTTCCTGTGCCTATGCCCGTGTCTTCCATTAACTAAAGGGTGGCAGACTGGGCTGTGAAGGCACGTGACATTTGGGACTGCACTCAGGATGCCATCCGGGCCTCCAAGGAGAGAATGAGGATCTCCGCCGATGCACATCGCCGCCCCGCTCTGACCTTTGCTCCTGTCGATTTAGTGTGGCTCTCCGCCTGTAATGTAAGGCTGCGCGTTGAGTCCACTAAGTTTGCACTTCGCTACTTGTGTCTCTTCAAGGTCCTGGAACAGGTTAACCCTGCGGTCTATCATCTGGCTCTTCCTCCACGCCTAGGTATCACCGACACCTTCCATGTGTCCCTCTTAAAGCCCGTACACATGTCCCGGTTTTCCGAGTCATCTGCCAGGACATTTGGTTCGTCTATGGACGATTACGAGGTGAACGCTATCCTGGGGTGTAAGGTGTTACGTGGTAAAACATTTTATTTGGTGGACTGGAAGGGTCATGGTCCAGAAGACAGGTCCTGGGAGCCTGCTGAGCACATTCGAGCTCCACAGCTCATTGCTGCATTCGAGCATAGCAAGGTCCAAGGAGGGGGGTGATGTTAGGTGCGAGCTCCCACCCCTGCACAGGGGGAATCTCGAGCCACCTCCGCTGTGGTCTTCCATTCTTCTTCAGCCGCAGTGGAGTCTGCTCAGCGGTGACGTCGGTCCCAGCGTCTGGCTCAGGCAGATACTGTGCACTTGTATGTTGCTGCCCTTCCAGGCTCAGCCATTGTAGCCAGTACTGGTCAGCGGCGAGCAGACGCTTCAGGGACTAAGTCCTACTTTTCTCCTTCTGAGCATGCCCAAAGGAGTACCTTTCATTGGAGGTCGGGGATCACACGCTCAGGTCCTGTAGCAGCTCCCATTGGTCCTCTAGGAAGGTCCTGAAGTTGCTGCAACTATAAAAGGTTTGCATGGCCGCATGGCCTTGCGCTAGTATCATTTATGTTTGAGCTTGTCACCAGGGAATACTCTGCCACTCATGCTGCATGTGGAGTGTGTCCGTCTAGCCGTAGGAATTGCTCAGGCAGGCAGCTTGCGTCAGTGGGGGCAATTAGTCACTTGGCTTGGCTCTGGTTCCTTCTGTGCGGTTAGCACAGAAGTGTTCCGAGCAAGCACAACCCTAGTTAGGGTGTTAGTCCCACTAATATTACACGAAGCAACAGGGTTCATCCTTGTACTGACCGAGTGACGGAACTCGCATCTAATTTGGCATTGTACCGCCATATGGGGCCACCATTTCACTATCAGCACGTCTCTCTCCTGCACGGTGGACCCCGGGCTGCGAACGCACCAATATCAACTTCACATTTACTCGGTGCATTCCGCCAGCCGTAACAATTATATGCATGTTTATTACCGTTGTTTGTATTGGAACAAAAAAAAACAAAACAAAAAAAAACAACAAATTGGCCATAATTTCACACAAAACCCCAAAAGTGGCTAGACAAAATTATTTGCACTCTCAACTTATAATTTGGTTGCACACCCTTTGGAAGAAATAACTGCAGTGGATCACTTCCTATAACCATCAACAAGCTTCTTACACATCTCAACTGGAATTTTGGACCACTCTTCTTTTGCAAAATGCTCTAAGTCTCTCATATTTGAAGGCTGCCTTCTCCTAACAGCAATTTTAAGATCTCTCCATGGGTGTTAAATTGCTTTTTCACTGTGTTCACTAAATGCTAAAACTGAGTTGCCATTGTGATTTTCAAGGTCATTTTGAGTTCATAGATACCAAGCATGTATAGATTCTTTTTTATCTAAATATTGAAAAAAAATCCAAACTTTATTGAAAAAAATAATAAATTGCACCCTATTCTGATACCCGTAGTGTCTCTATTTTTCGTGATCTCGGGTTGGGTGAGGGCTTATTTTTTGCATGCTGAGCTGACATTTTTAGTGATACCATTTTGGTGCAGATATGATCTTTTGATCTCCCGTTATTGCATTTTAATGCAATGTCACGGTGGCCAAAAAAGGTGTGGTGTTCTTACTTTTTTTCTTGCTACACCATTTAGCGATTAGGATTTTTTATTGATAGATTGGGCGATTCTGAATGTGGCGATACTAAATATGTGTATGTTTGTTTTTTTCTTGTTTTATTTGAATGGGGTGAAAGGGGGGTGATTTGAACTTTTATTTATTTTTTATATTTTTTAAATCTTTTTTTTACTTTTAGTCTCCATGGGAGACTGGAAGCTGCCATAACCAGATCGGCTCTGTTACATACAGGCGATGATCAGATCGCTTGTATGTAGCAGAATTACTCACTGGGCAGCGCTCATAGCAAGCCAGCAATGACAACCATAGAGATCTACAGGAGGTCATGCCAACCCATCGGTGACCCACGATCATGTGACAGGGTCACCGATGGGTGGACTTCTGGCATGATTGCCAGAAGCATATGTTAAATGCCACTGTCGGCATTTGACAGCAGCATTTAATGGGTTAATAGCCACAGGTGGATCACAATTCCACCCGTGGCTGTTCCGGGCACATGTCAGCTGCTCAAAACAGCTGACGTGCCAGGAAAGATGTGGGCTCACCGCTGGAGCCCACATCAAAGGGAGGGTGTCCAACATCAGCGTACTATTGCTCCCGATGTCGGAAAGAGGTTAAAACATTAGAGTAGGTAAGTGGTATGAAAGCATATGCGCAAGATTTGCAGAGACAGCAATGATGCTGACTCTTTAAATCATGGTATCACACTCACAGGGGCATTATAACATGATGAGTGGGAAGATTAGTCTGGGGAACCCAATGCCTCATCAACTAGTCTGAAAGCTATTTGCGAATAAAAAACGGAATTCAAAAATAGTTTTTGATGCACATGGTTATGAGTATTTGTATATGAATGCACACATGCTGGTGGTTTAGAGGGCAAGGAATTCCTGTCAGGTTCCCTTTAATAATCTTCTATAACTCGATCAACATGTATTTGGTTTTGCATACCGTAATACAGAAGTTTAACAAGAATTAATACATTATTATATTTTTATGCTATAGATTATTTACAACAGATGAAATAGAAAAGATAAAAAATACCTCTTTCCATGATGTCATTTTAGCAGTTACTTCTGCAGAATTTGGAGATATCCAGCAGAATGTGTTCACCTGGGTCGATGGTAAGTTCAGATTTAGTACCTGGAAAGTCATCTTTCTAACATTTACAAATGAGTATTTTCCTATTTAGGTAAAGTTCCCATGATAAGTTTTTGGTGAGCTTTTGATGTTGCCTAATTTTACTGAAAAAAAAACTGCTCTTACAGTTCCACAAAAATAGATGAGGTTTCATAAAAATATCATGCATATTGTGCTTTCATACACTGCATAAACTGATCTTTTTTTAAAATCTACAACATGTCAATTTTTCTTGTGGCATGTTGAGTTATATGTAATTATTTTCCCTGTAGAAATGCAATAGATATGGAAAATCTGCAGCTAAAAAACACATGCATTTTAATGCATTTCCACTATTGGTGTAAGTAAATAAATATACCTGCTATAGCTAAAATCAACTAAGTTACAGCATGTATTAATAACTAGTGATGAGCGAATTTGTTCGGGATTTGATCACCAAACATAAATTCAGCACAAATATGGAACATTCGGATTTGTGATCGGAAACACCACCAAAATTTTATAAAATCGGAAAAATCGGTAACATTTTGTAAAAAGTGCAGGAAAATATTTGCGTTGCCAGAAGTATTTTCAGCAATTTAGCATCGATAATGGTGGTGTATCATAAGCGTTTGGCACATGTTTGATGAGGAGAGTGGTTTTGCAGAGCTCAGAGACACAGCGTTCTTGTAAACATTAATTTTGTTCCCTAACTTTATGCATGCACATTACGGCTAGCTAATCAGGATGCAGGAAACATTCACAATGTCCTGACACAACGACTTGTGTTATTGGCTGCTGAAATCACATGTCCCTTTCCATATAAAGAGCGGACATCTTGTTTTAGTGCTAATTTGACACTGTAACAACGCAGAGAGGCTGCTCCTGATGCTGGCACTGTTAGCAGCAAGATTTTAGCTAGTTAGCTAGGCGGTTGTTTATCAGTGAAATTGACCTTCCAGCATTTTTTTTGCCATTACTGAGGTCCACAGACAAAGCCAGCAAGGCAAATGTCACTCAATTGAGTTGTGCACTGCTTCTATTGTGCTCAATGCAGGAGTATAGCGTTCTAAATCTTTTTTTTCACTAGCTTAATGTGAAACAACCTGCTGAATCCCACCTTGTCATTTAGTGCTGTGGTGATATGAAACTGTCTGCAGACCTAAGGCACATTAAAAAAAATATAATTTTTCTGTTGCAAAACGTTATACAGCCCACTTTGTCATTTTGTTGGGTTGAAATTAAGCTGTCTACAGATCTCACGCACATAAGCAAAAAAACATTATGTCGCTAAATGTAACACAGTAGGGGACATCTGACTTTCAAATTGTTTGTTGCATCTAGTGTGTTATAGAGGACTAATCCACAGGCCCCCCAAAAATTCTTCTGTTACTAATGTCATACAGTAGGGGACATCTAAATTTCAAATTATTTGTAGCGTCTAGTGGGTTATAGAGACCTGATCCAGAGGTCACCAAAAAATTCTTCTCTTACTAACGTCATACAATAGGGGACTGCAGCTCTCTTACGATCCAGCAGTTTGTCTGGTTTACCATACTCCGCTCTCTCTCAGCACTGGAAAAGCAAAAGTAAATCCCTAAAAAAATGCTTTATAGTAATCAGAAGTAATTATAGAACCCAGATGGACAAATTGTTAGCATATAAGTAGGAATATGTAGAATACTGTTCTATGCCAAGACCAAAAGAACATATGAAAAACAATATTTAAAAATGCCAATATGGTACGTGGTGGTGAGCCAAAAGAAATAAGTGACACCACCAGATGGCAGGCAAGAACAAGAAATAATCCTAATACTTAAGGACAATGCAGTCCAAGAAAAGACATACAGAAATCCCAACATAACTAAAAATTGCATCCAGGGAAAGGAAAGAGCCTTTTGCTGCATTAGCTATGATCATATATTTCTCAGAATGAGAGCTACCGTGCCTGCAATACATGCTGGATGAAGCACTAGAGTGTAAGTGTAGGGACCATTGTATAATGCATTAACATAGTTGGTATCATAGTCAGATATTACCTATACCATGCAATGGTTCACTTCCCCTACGCACGTTTCGGCAGTGTGCCTTTGTCATAATTTGATATGTTTTGGCAGCTTTCGGGGCCCTTAGAAGGTGTTATGCATAGCTTGAATGGTGTTTGGTTGTGTTTGGTAAATATGTGACGAATATATAGCAAATTTGGGGATCGTAATCCGAACCGAGCATAGAAATATTGGCTCATCTTTATTAATAATTCTATAATCCAAGCAAAATGAGATAACATTTCCTAATAGCATGCAACAAAGCTGATAGGCACCTGAAGAAACCACAGTCACGAGGAAAAATTAAGATGATTTTTACATATTAGCTAATTTTGTTATAAAATGTCCCTCACAAACTATATCGTGAAAAACCTTTTACTGTAAAGTCCATTCAAATGGGCAAAGGAGGTTCTTTACTGTAACAGTGGTGAAAGTTAACAATAGTCACCTTAAGAGCTGGTTTTAACAAAAATGTGATTATGTTTGTTTTTAAGTAAAGATTTTTTTTTTCTTTTAGAGCAGATTGTTAAATGCCTTAAAGGTTTTTTTTTCACAATACTATGTAGCTACTGTATATGCGAAGAATATTTGCATTAAAAACATGGGTGATATAAAAACTTTGAAGTATTCTGAGAAAAGTTTTGTGTTAAAAGTCAGGAACAGACTTTGAGATCTTTATATCTTTTTTTTGGTAATTGAATTGGAGCAGAACTCCCTAGAAATTAAAAACTGTGTGTTCTAGTAGTTTTAATTTCCAATTTCCTTTTTGTATTCTCCCTCAAGTAAATACATTGCAGCTTCTTTTCTGGAGTAGACAATGTTGTTCCTGAATCTCCAGGTTTATGAATATAACAGCAGAATTACATACTGACAAGTCTTCTGTGATACATATGGGGAAATAATTACCTAGACAGGCTTTTAACTAAACTTATCATTTTCTGATTTGGGCTGTCACCTTTCCTGGACTGCTGTTAAGATATACTTTACAGCAGGGGTGTCAAACTGCATTCCTCGAGGGCTGCAAACAGGTCATGTTTTCAGGATTTCCTTGTACTGCACAGGTGATAATTTAATCACCTACACAAATAATGAGTTGGTGATTAAATTATCACCTGTGCAGTACAAGGAAATCCTGAAAACATGACCTGTTTGCAGCCCTCGAGGAATGCAGTTTGACACCCCTGCTTTACAGCATCCATATGGACACTAGAAAACTGATGTCTGGAGATAACTCCTTGATTTGTATGGAAGAGTGTAGTGTCCTCTGACCTGCGCAGGGAGAGGGAAAAGCTGAGCTGTGACCATCACCTATTGTCAACAGTGGATCATATGTTATCTGCCCCTAGATGTTAACTTTCATTTTAATCCTGTTTATGACAATGAGATAAGTTTTGAAAAGGGATCTCTATAGGACATTGAAGGCTCTGTTCATCAAACCCATAAAAGTGGCTTCAAAGCTTTGAAAAGTCGCAACTTTGAGTTTTGCTAAAATTTTGGGACTTTGGCTTTTTCAAGAAATTTTCTACCAGCTATGTTCATGCATTACAATGCTTTATAACAGCGATCAGACTGCAAAAAGTGAAAAAAAAAGTAAAAAAAGGTTGTAAAAATATATATATATATTTTTAAAAAATCACAAAATATTAAAAAAATTACCAACAAATATTTAAATAAAAAAAAAATCAAAGAACACATATTTGGTATCATCGCATTCAGTATATCCCATCCCATCCCATCCAAGGCAAAACATGATGCTTTATTATCATACCGCTGAACAAAAACTAGAATGAAATGTGATCAAAAAGACAAATGTTAATAAAAATGGTATTGCTAAAAACGTCATCTTGTCCCGCAAAAAACAAGCTGCCATCTCATCTCATTCAGCATATAAATTAAAAAGCTATAGCTCTGAGAATAAAGTGATGCAAAACTAATTATTTTTTCTAAAAAAAAAATAATTTTTAGTGTAAAAGATATAAAGCTGCCTTATCAATTCTAACGTCATAAAAAATCCCCTAAAAAATTCCTAAATTGCAGGTTTTTGTTCATTCTGCCTCCCAAAAATCAGAATGGAAAGCAGTCAAAGAATGTCATATGCCCAGAATGAGTACCAATAAAAATGACAACTCGTCCCTCAAAAAACAAGCCCTCACATGACTCTGTCGGCAGAAATATGGAAAAATTATAGCTCTCTTTTGCAATAAAAAGCCTTTTTTAGTGTGTGAGAGCAGCCAAACATATTAAAAAAACTATAAAAATATGATATTATTATTATTATTATTATTTATTGTTATAGCGCCATTTGTTCCATGGCGCTTTACATGTGATATCGCTGGAATCACACCGATCCAAAGAATAAAATCGTATATTCACTTATACTGCACAAGGAATAATGTTTTTTGTAATTTTTCACCTGCTTTTGGTTTGTTCTTTCTGTCTCCCAAAGATCACTTACAGATAATACATTCCCTATTAAAATGCATAGCAGCAGGGACTGAAATTATGGACAAGATGTAAAATTGGATATTAGGGATTGTCAAATATAGCATCCTTTTTAACCAATATAAAGGATAAGAACAACCAAACAGAAAAATAGAAGGCTTAGCTGAAGAAGTATTGGGTATATTTATATGGAAATGGAAGCAACGTATATATTGCAAGTTGTATATTCCACATGGAAACCATGGATGGTGCCCATGTAAAGATTGAAGCCCTGTGGTCTGTTCATCCATGGCACACAGAGAATTAACAGGGCAGAATAAAGCTGAGTTGGATCAAGTCCATTTGATCCTCCTTGACTGGTTCTATTTTTGGAGCACGCCATTTTCTGTGCATGTGCAGACACAGACTTTCTATTGGACCTAGTGTACACTGTTTGTATCTGTATCACCAAGGTTCTTGGCAGTGGGAATTGGCAACATCATTATTATTGTAACCAGAATAATTACTTATTTTTATAAATCCAACCACTTTAATCCGATGTTTCCTAAATAATGATCATAAATTTGGCTGCAGCCCACTGTAAAATAATATTTTGTTCTTTTTGTATGCCTCATTTAATGTGAGATTCTTCCTTCAAGCATGTACAAATTTTAGGTGGAGTATTTTTTGTTACTAAGGGCTTTGTGGGTCCCTGTATTCTGTGTTAGCCAGAACTGCATTGCAGTGGGTAGTATCTGCCAAACAATAACCCTGTGCATCATGCTTGTCAATGAATGTCTCAGTACAAAGTGGGCATAAGGGCTATAGTTTCTACTTCTGGAGAGTGCTAAGCTGGCATATAGATACCTATAAGCTATTCGCTGCTTCCCTGGGAAGTTAAATGAAGCGGTTGGGGCAGAGAAACATCTGACCTGCAGGATTTCCAACAGCCTGTCCTTTTGATCTGCGGGAGAAAAGTCGCTGCCAGACGGCTTTGTCATAGAGAACACAAAAGTGCCATGACGAGGGCCAACAGCCCGAAACACCGTGTCTGCAAATTGAGATATTGATTTGGCTTTTATCCTAAGTCATATTGCATGGCTCGTTAAATGGTGGATTGTGACTTGTAGGATCGCTACTTCCAACAGGTGGCGCTATAGAGTTTAAGTCGTCTTTTTCTCAGAAGAGGCAATTTGCATATTATATTTCCCAGAGGAGCATTGCACGGCAAATAAGCCTCCTTACCTTGACAAGACAAAGATGGTATGTCACTGTCCATAAGGAGAAACAATACCCCTTAGACCCCAGTCCAGAGCCTCTCACCTAGCCAAATCAGTTCTCATGCTTCGCACTGACGAGGGCCAGCAGCCCGAAACACCGTGTCTGCGAATTGAGATACTGATTTGGTTTTTATCCTAAGTCATATTGCACGGCTCATTAAAGGGTTGATTGTGACTTGTAGGATTGCTACTTCCAACAGGTGGCGCTATAGAGTTTAAGTCCTCTTTTTCTCAGAAGAGGCAATTTGCATGTTCTAGCCATGCATTCCTGTGTATGTGGGAGTCAGGGGAGTTATCGGGCAATGGTTTCAGCCGGCAGCTATCTAATGCGTCTTTGGGGATTTTGTAGACCAAATGGGTAATAAATACAACATGATACTCCAAGTCTATCGCAAATTCACGATTACAGAAATGTCAGCGTTTCCTTTATTCAGGGACTCTGAAGAAAAGTTTGATTTACTTAAAATAATGTATTGTATACATCTCAGACATCCATATTCCTGGTTATTAGAATCTGTTTCTATTTTCAGGCGATCCTTGTCCTCAGCCAGAGCTGACCTTATCTACAATGCTTCCACCATGTGCTCCTTTCACTGCCATTGATTACTTTGAAGGATGTATACTTGGATACAGCAGTCTCATTGTGATTATTTGCTCTTTTCCATTAGGTTTGTAGATTTAGCTTTATTATTTCTATATAGGAAAAGTTACACAGATGCACTTCAGAATCAACACTATATATTAATCAGTAGAAAGAACAATAATTTACAAAGTGAAAACAAGGCTATTTTGTGTGAAGCATAATACATTGTGAATAGTGATGAGCAAGTATACTCATTGCTCGGGTGATCTCCGAATATTTGTAATTCTCGGAGATTTAGTTTTCCTTGCCTCAGCTGCATAATTTACAGCTGATTGCTAGGGAATCCTCACATGTATTCAAGCTATCAGGCAACCCCCACATGTACTCAGGCTGGCTAGCAGCCGTAAATCATGCAGCTGTGCCAACAAAAACTAAATCTCTGAGCAGTCACATATACTCGGAGATCACCTGAGCGTGCTCCGGAAAACCTGATCAACGAGTATACTCGCTCATCACTAATTGTGAGGAATTACTGGTGTATTTGACACATTTCCCTTCCTCATGCTACCTCATGAATACATAGAAAGGTGGGCAACATTGTAAATACAGTAAATGTACTAACTTATTAGGTTATATATCTTGTAGTGATTCTGGATTGCAATATGTGTCATACTTGAGAGCTGCACTGACTCTGACTCTGCAAGCTTTAAAGCTGAAATTTCTACCCAGATACTGTTCTGATTATCTGCATCCTAAAAATGCTATCTTAACACCATATTTTATGCAGATGGAAACATTAAAGTCTCTCACACACATTAGATTAATAAGGGCCACTTTGGCTCATATTGATATGTTTAGCTGACACTCTAATAGGTATGGGGATGCCACCAACTAATTGTCAGGGCAGATGTTTATCGGGCATATCCAATTTCAGATTGCCAATCACTTTTTTGTCCTGGAGATAAGACGCCGGCAGAGACATCTGTCAGCAGCTATCCCATGGAGAACAAAGGAAAGAATATGTGCTCCTATGTGTGGAAGAGACGGCCGAGATGGCTGTCCGATGAACGTTCGGCTGAAGCATTGTTTGTCCAAAAGCCATTAAATGTGTATTGGGTCTCAAGTCTCTCATATAGATTAGATTTCTGTTGTCCAAATTATCATTCTGCTCTTCCAGCGACTTGTGTACAGGAAGAACAAAAGGATCTACTACTGAAATTCAATAGACTGGATTCTTCTCTTCTCCGTACATCATCAGGAGAGTTGGGAGGCCCCCATACATATCAGACTGTTTGTCAAACCTTCTGATACCTGTGGGCCAACTTTAGTCTATTGTGTATGGGGGACATCATCTTTTCTATTGCATGATAGAAGCTCAGAGCACAATTGTTAGTCTGACAACAAGCTTGTTGACTGTTTTCATTAAAAATGTGAAGAATTTTTTTTCCCAAGCATAAGCACACTGTAAAATGACTTCATTATCTGCATTTTATGATGCAGTATAAATATTGTTTCCTATTTAATCTCACTCATTTTCCTTTTTTATTTTCTGCTTTCAGTCAGTCTTTTTATTGCTTGGATAGTTGCTCAATCTCGCAAAAGAGACTTCAAGAAAATCCAGACGAAGCGAACAGTATCCAGTATGAAAACAGTTCTATCTGCTGAAGGAACTGCAGGTAAACCAGCACTTCATAGCTTTCATTTTTAATATATATTTTACATAATGTGATAAAAATTCTGTCTTTGCATTTTGGTATAATTTAGTGTGATAATACAAACAGAAAACTAATTTAGCTAGACTTTCATGGAATAATATGTATTATGTAGTGGTGGTAATCACTTTTACTGAGAATCATCTAGTTCTCTAAATATATATTCAGAACTCCATTATATAATCTTTGCATAAAATCTATTCTAACAAAAAAAATCAGTTTTGCTCATAATCATAAACAATCGAAATAAAGTATTCACCCCTGGTGCAGACTAAAAATGGGATGTCTGTACGGTTGCGATGTGCAACAATTATGCTTTATAAAACTCAACAATCCAGGCAAACATTGTAAGAAAGAGGTTTTTTCATAGTTCCAACACATTTAGCAGTGGGAATATTCTCAGAATTAGTAGTTAGTAGTGTTGAGCCACCTCTCTAGTGTTTGGGTTCGGTTCGTCGAACAGGGAGGTGTTTGCCGAACTGTTCATCGAACGTTCGACGAACACCGTCGAACCCCATTGAAACCAATGGCAGGCAAACACAAACACATACAAACATATGGAAAACACATAGAAAACACCTTAAAAGGTGTCCAAAAGCTGACAAACTGCTCAGAAGACACAACAAACATGGAAAAGTCACAACTACATATAGTCATGTGAAAAGAAAAGAGGTGGAGGAGTAACAGGAGGAGGAGACACAGATATAGGCATGTCATACCCTTCTAAAATCAAGAAAGGCTGGAGTAAAAATCTAAACTCACTCTACCAACACCCAGACGTCTTGACAAAAAAAATAACAAAAGAAATATCTTTAGGTAGAATGGCGGCGGGTCCATTCAGAACACTTTCCTTAGAAGACGTAGTGGTACCCCCGTTGGGAGTTGTGCCAAAAAATGAACCCAATACATTCAGACTAATCCACCATTTGTCATATCCAAGGGACAGGTCAGTAAACGACAACATCGACGCGGAACCAAGTAGAGTACTATGTACTGTACCTCCTTTGACGAGGCAATCAGGCGGGTCAAGAAGTTGGGAAGGGGCACCCTAATGGCCAAAACAGACATTGAGGGGGCATTCCGGTTACTACTTGTGCCTCCGAATAGTGTCCTCCCATTGGGCTGCTTCCGTGAAGGAGCATAGCACATAGATCGCTGTTTGCCCATGGGGTGCTCCATATCCTGCTCACTATTTGAGGCATTTAGTTGCTTCCTCGAATGTGTCATCATGGACGTTAGTAAGGTGGCACATATTATCCATTACCTCGACGACTTCTTATGCCTGGGCCCAAAAGATTCACCACAATGTGAAAACATGCGGTAGTCCACCTGTGAGAAGGAAAGAGCTGGAGGGAGAGTGGACACCACAGAGCCAAGGGGTTAGATTGAAAAAGAAAGAAGGCGGTGTAGCTAGCTTCATGCGTGGGGTACGCTGCTGAGTATCACTAAATTCTACTAGGCCCAAACGGATTTCCTGGGCTAGATGCAGTTAAAAATTAACAATTAGATCAACAGGCCGTGTAGCTTGCTTCATGGGTGGGGTACGCTGCTGAGTTTCACTAAATTCTACTAGGCCCAAACGGATTTCCTGGGCTAGATGCAGTTAAAAATTAGTAATTAGATCAACAGGCACTGTAGCTTGCTTCATGTGTGGGGTATGCTGCTGAGTATCACTAAATTCTACTAGGCCCAAACGGATTTCCTGGGCTGGATGCCGTTAAAAAATAGTACTTAGGTAAACAGGCGGTGTAGCTTGCTTCATGGGTGGGGTACGCTGCTGAGTAGCACCAAATTCTATTAGGCCCAAACGGATTTCCTGGGCTACATGCCGTTAAAAATAGTACTTACTGTAGGTAAACAGGCGGTGGGTGGTTGGGCTACTCTGCTGACTAGGGGCATACTAACAGAACAGATGATACATAGGTCTGTGTTTATATCAAAATACAAAATTTATTAATAAAAATAGCAACAAGAAGACAAGGTAGTGAGGGATTAATCACAAGGGAATATTACACAAAAACGGTGCACAAAATAGGCCACGCAGGGACCAAGGCTGCAATAAATAGGGTAAGGATGATTCACAAAACATAGGCTATATTGTGCCGAAGAGATACCCCATATATTATCTCCAGAGTATAAATATGATTACCTAAAACCTAAAAACATCAAACATGGGGTTTAGTCGTGGTATATACTATCATAGGTTTGCCCCCACCGGCCACAGGGTGACCGTCAATCACCTTCCAACAAGAATGTCATGGACCCGTGCATGAATAGCAACATATGGTGTAGAAAAGTCCTTGCAGATCCAGGATTTGTTCATCTTGATGAATGTTAGTCTGTCTACATCGTCACTGGACAGCCGCGTGCGCTTATCTGTCAGCACTTCACCAGCATCGCTGAACACACGTTCAGAGAGAACGTTGGCTGCAGGGCATGACAAGATCTCCAAGGCGTGAGTGGTGAGCTCAGGCCATTTTTCAAGATTGGAAGCCCAAAATAAGCAAGGGTCCAGTTCCACAGTCATGGCATTGATGTTAACTTGGAGACACTCTTGTACCATCCTCTCTAGGTGTTGGCTGTGCGTCAGACTTCTTGTCTCCTGTGGCCTTGCAAAGGATGGTCTAAAAAATTCTTGAAATGATTGGAAAAAATTGCTGTTACCACCAGATACGATGTTACTGTTACGGTTTGAGTGATGACTCAATAGTCCCACAGTTGGCAAGTTAGAACTCAGAGATTGACTACGTGCACCACTGGTGTTTTGTGGAAAAGCAGATGTTAGATTCTGTAACAATCTCTGCTGATACTCCTGCATGTGTGAATCCCTTTCTATGGCAGGAATTATTTCACCAAATTTGCTTTTGTACCGGGGATCTAAGAGTGTGGTAACCCAGTAGTCGGCATTACTTCGGATTCTGACAATCCGAGGGTCATGTTCCAGATAGTGCAGCAAGAAGGCACTCATGTGTCTTGCGCATCCAGGAGGACTAAGTCCTTGTTGTCTTGGTGGTGGCAAGGTGAGAATCATGCTTCCTTTGTCTGCCCTCTCCCCCCAAACTCGCACAACAAAAATTTGATCAAGGTCCCCCTCATCTGATGAGTCTTCCATGCCCAGCGCCAGTTCGTCTTCCACTTCTTCCTCGCCTCCTGCACCTTCTTCAACAGTTTGGCTGCTACCATGTGCCCTCGGTAACCCCTCTCCCCCAGCCTCCAATGCCAGCCACCTTGGTGCTGCCAACCTCCTTGACATTGGAGATATGATCCCTTCCACATACTCCTCCTGTTTCTCCTCCTCCTCTTGTTCCACCACCTGACTCCGAACACTGTGTAAGCTGTGCTCCAGCATGTAAATCACTGGAATGGTCATGCTGATAATGGCATCGTCAGCACTACACATCTTCATTGCTATTTCAAAACTGTGCAGAGGGGTGCATAGGTCCCTGATCTGAGACCACTCCTGCAGCCTGATTTGCCCCACCTCTTTATCTGATTGGCCCAGGCTATACGTCATAACTAGTGTTGAGCATTCCGATACCGCAAGTATCGGGTATCGGCCGATACTTGCGGTATCGGAATTCCGATACCGAGATCCGATACTTTTGTGGTATTGGGTATCGGTATCGGATACATAGAGATGTGTAAAATAAAGAATTAAAATAAAAAATATTGATATATTTACCTCTCCGGCGGCCCCTGGACTCAGCGCGGGTAACCGGCAGGCTTCGTTGTTCAAAATCAGCGCTTTTAGGACCTGAGAATCACGTCCCGGCTTCTGATTGGTCGCGGGCCGCCCATGTGACCGCCACGCGACCAATCACAAGCCGCTACGTCTTTGAAAGCCATTAACGCGCTCATTTTTAAAAATGAGCGCGCTAATAGCTTGTGGTGACGTCGCGGCTTGTGATTGGTCGCGTGGCCGCGACCAATCACAAGCCGCTACGTCTTTGAAAGTCATTAACGCGCTCATTTTTCAAAAATGAGCGCGCTAATAGCTTGCGGTGACGTCGCGGCTTGTGATTGGTCGCGTGGCGGTCACATGGGCGGCCCGCGACCAATCAGAAGCCGGGACGTGATTCTCAGGTCCTAAAAGCGCTGATTTTGAACAAAGAAGCCTGCCGGTTACCCGCGCTGAGTTCAGGGGCCGCCGGAGAGGTAAATATATCAATATTTTTTATTTTAATTCTTTATTTTACACATCCCTATGGATCCCAGGGCCTGAAGGAGAGTTTCCTCTCCTTCAGACCCTGGGAACCATGAGAATACCTTCCGATACTTGATGTCCCATTGACTTGTATTGGTATCGGATATCGGTATCGGCGATATCCGATATTTTTCGGGTATCGGCCGATACTATCCGATACCGATACTTTCAAGTATCGGACGGTATCGCTCAACACTAGTCATAACATATTGCACCGGGGCTCGTCGGTGCCGCCACAGTCGCTGCAACATGTGCAGAGTTGAATTCCACCGTGTGGGTCATCGCATTTCAGCCGGTGAACTGGCAGTCCCAACTACTTCTGTAGAGATGCAAGTCATTGAGCTGCGGGATGCGAACGGCGGAAGTGAGCACACAGCGACCGTGCCCTCTGCAGAAGCCCATCTAGTCCGGGATAGTGGGATAAAAATTGCTGGACAACCAGGTTCAAAACGTGAGCCATACAAGGCACGTGTGTGACATTGCCCCGGCCAAGGGCCGCACCCAGGTTTGCAGCATTGTCGCACACAGCCTTCCCTGGCTGCAGGTTGAGTGGAGACAACCATTGATGGAACTCGGTCTCCATAGCTGACCTCAACTCCTCTGCTGTGTGACTCACATTTCCCAGACATTTCAATGTAAACACTGCCTGATGCCGTTGAGCCCTGGTGACAGCATAGTGAGGAGGTGTGCAGGATTCCTTCTGCGCAGTTACAACATGGGTGGCATTACTAGACAGGCTTTGGGTGCAGGTGGAGGACCGAGAGGAGGTTGAGGAGGCAGAAGCAGTTGAGGAACTTCTAGATACAGAGGATCGACGAGCAACTCTGTTATGGCTGGCAATCAGGCAACACAGCGTGCAGTAATCAGCGCACATACAGAGATCTGGCAATAACCAAAAACAATAGGACGAGCTCTGAGACGTGGAATCTCTGTAGACTGCAGTACCTGATCTATCCTCACACAACTATAAGCAGCAGTGGATTGCGCCTATCACTACCTATGCAACTCGGCACTGCCTGAGGAGCTGACTAGCCTGAAGATAGAAATACAAGCCTGACTTGCCTCAGAGAAATACCCCAAAGGAATAGGCAGCCCCCCACATATAATGACTGTTAGCAAGATGAAAAGACAAACGTAGGAATGAAATAGATTCAGCAAAGTGAGGCCCGATATTCTAGACAGAGCGAGGATAGCAAAGAGAACTATGCAGTCTACAAAAAACCCTAAAACGAAAACCACGCAAAGGGGCAAAAAGACCCACCGTGCCGAACTAACAGCACGGCGGTGCACCCCTTTGCTTCTCAGAGCTTCCAGCAAAAGTTAATAGCAAGCTGGACAGAAAAAACAGAAAACAAACTAGAAGCACTTATCTAGCAGAGCAGCAGGCCCAAGGAAAGATGCAGTAGCTCAGATCCAACACTGGAACATTGACAAGGAGCAAGGAAGACAGACTCAGGTGGAGCTAAATAGCAAGGCAGCCAACGAGCTCACCAAAACACCTGAGGGAGGAAGCCCAGAGACTGCAATACCACTTGTGACCACAGAAGTGAACTCAGCCACAGAATTCACAACAGTACCCCCCCCTTGAGGAGGGGTCACCGAACCCTCACCAGAACCCCCAGGCCGACCAGGATGAGCCACATGAAAGGCACGAACAAGATCTGGGGCATGGACATCAGAGGCAAAAACCCAGGAATTATCTTCCTGAGCATAACCCTTCCATTTGACCAGATACTGGAGTTTCCGTCTAGAGACACGAGAATCCAAAATCTTCTCCACAATATACTCCAATTCCCCCTCCACCAAAACAGGGGCAGGAGGCTCCACAGATGGAACCATAGGTGCCACGTATCTCCTCAACAACGACCTATGGAATACATTATGTATGGAAAAGGAGTCTGGGAGGGTCAGACGAAAAGACACCGGATTGAGAATCTCAGAAATCCTATACGGACCAATAAAACGAGGTTTAAATTTAGGAGAGGAAACCTTCATAGGAATATGACGAGAAGATAACCAAACCAGATCCCCAACACGAAGTCGGGGTCCCACACGGCGTCTGCGATTAGCGAAAAGCTGAGCCTTCTCCTGGGACAAGGTCAAATTGTCCACTACCTGAGTCCAGATCTGCTGCAACCTGTCCACCACAGAATCCACACCAGGACAGTCCGAAGACTCAACCTGTCCTGAAGAGAAACGAGGATGGAACCCAGAATTGCAGAAAAATGGAGAGACCAAGGTAGCCGAGCTGGCCCGATTATTAAGGGCGAACTCAGCCAACGGCAAAAATGACACCCAATCATCCTGGTCAGCGGAAACAAAACATCTCAGATATGTTTCCAAGGTCTGATTGGTTCGTTCGGTCTGGCCATTAGTCTGAGGATGGAAGGCCGAGGAGAAAGATAGGTCAATGCCCATCCTACCACAAAAGGCTCGCCAGAACCTCGAGACAAACTGGGAACCTCTGTCAGAAACAATATTCTCAGGAATGCCATGTAAACGAACCACATGCTGGAAGAACAAAGGCACCAAATCAGAGGAGGAAGGCAATTTAACCAAGGGCACCAGATGGACCATTTTAGAAAAGCGATCACAGACCACCCAAATGACCGACATTTTTTGAGAAACGGGAAGATCAGAAATGAAATCCATCGAAATATGTGTCCAAGGCCTCTTCGGGACCGGCAAGGGCAAAAGCAACCCACTGGCACGTGAACAGCAGGGCTTAGCCCTAGCACAAATTCCACAGGACTGCACAAAAGCACGCACATCCCGTGACAGAGACGGCCACCAGAAGGATCTAGCAACCAACTCCCTGGTACCAAAGATTCCTGGATGACCGGCCAGCACCGAACAATGAAGTTCAGAGATAACTTTACTAGTCCACCTATCAGGGACGAACAGTTTCTCGGCCGGACAACGATCAGGTTTATTAGCCTGAAATTTCTGCAACACTCTCCGCAAATCAGGGGAGATGGCAGACACAATGACTCCTTCCTTGAGGATACTCGCCGGCTCAGATAACCCCGGAGAGTCGGGCACAAAACTCCTAGACAGAGCATCCGCCTTCACATTTTTAGAGCCCGGAAGGTATGAAATCACAAAATCAAAACGAGCAAAAAATAACGACCAACGGGCCTGTCTAGGATTCAAGCGCTTGGCAGACTCAAGATAAGTAAGGTTCTTATGATCAGTCAAAACCACCACGCGATGCTTAGCACCCTCAAGCCAATGACGCCACTCCTCGAATGCCCACTTCATGGCCAGCAACTCTCGGTTGCCCACATCATAATTACGCTCAGCAGCAGAACATTTCCTGGAAAAGAAAGCACATGGTTTGAACACTGAGCAACCAGAACCTCTCTGTGACAAAACCGCCCCTGCACCAATCTCAGAAGCATCAACCTCGACCTGGAACGGAAGAGAAACATCAGGTTGACACAACACAGGGGCACAGCAAAAACGACGCTTCAACTCCTGAAAAGCTTCCATGGCAGCAGAAGACCAATTAACCAAATCAGCACCCTTCTTGGTCAAATCGGTCAATGGTCTGGCAATGCTAGAAAAATTACAGATGAAGCGACGATAAAAATTAGCAAAGCCCAGGAATTTCTGCAGACTTTTTAGAGATGTCGGCTGAGTCCAATCCTGGATGGCCTGAACCTTAACCGGATCCATCTCGATAGTAGAAGGGGAAAAGATGAACCCCAAAAATGAAACTTTCTGCACACCGAAGAGACACTTTGATCCCTTCACGAACAAGGAATTAGCACGCAGTACCTGGAAAAGCATTCTGACTTGCTTCACATGAGACTCCCAATCATCTGAGAAGATCAAAATGTCATCCAAGTAAACAATCAAGAATTTATCCAGATACTCACGGAAAATGTCATGCATAAAAGACTGAAAAACAGATGGAGCATTGGCAAGTCCGAACGGCATCACCAGATACTCAAAATGACCCTCGGGCGTATTAAATGCCGTTTTCCATTCATCTCCCTGCCTGATTCTCACCAGATTATACGCACCACGAAGATCAATCTTAGTAAACCAACTAGCCCCCTTAATCCGAGCAAACAAGTCAGAAATCAATGTCAAGGGATACTGAAACTTAACAGTGATCTTATTAAGAAGGCGGTAATCAATACACGGTCTTAGCGAACCATCCTTCTTGGCTACAAAAAAGAACCCCGCTCCCAATGGTGACGACGATGGGCGAATATGTCCCTTCTCCAGCGACTCCTTCACATAACTGCGCATAGCGGTGTGTTCAGGTACGGACAAATTAAATAAACGACCCTTAGGGAATTTACTACCAGGAATCAAATCGATAGCACAATCACAATTCCTATGCGGAGGCAGGGCATCAGACTTGGACTCTTCAAATACATCCTGAAAGTCCGACAAGAACTCTGGGATGTCAGAAGGAATGGATGACGAAATAGACAAAAATGGAACATCACCATGTACTCCCTGACAACCCCAGCTGGTTACCGACATAGAGTTCCAATCCAACACTGGATTATGGGTTTGTAGCCATGGCAACCCCAACACGACCACATCATGCAAATTATGCAGTACCAGAAAGCGAATAACTTCCTGATGTGCAGGAGCCATGCACATGGTCAGCTGGGCCCAGTACTGAGGCTTATTCTTGGCCAAAGGTGTAGCATCAATTCCTCTCAACGGAATAGGACACCGCAAAGGCTCCAAGAAAAATCCACAACGTTTAGCATAATCCAAATCCATCAGATTCAGGGCAGCGCCTGAATCCACAAACGCCATGACAGAATACGATGACAAAGAGCACATTAAGGTAATGGACAAAAGGAATTTGGACTGTACAGTACCAATAACGGCAGAGCTATCGAACCGCCTAGTGCGTTTAGGACAATTAGAAATAGCATGAGTAGAATCACCACAATAGAAACACAGTCTGTTCAGACGTCTGTGTTCTTGCCGTTCTACTTTAGTCATAGTCCTGTCGCACTGCATAGGCTCAGGTTTACTCTCAGACAATACCGCCAGATGGTGCACAGATTTACGCTCGCGCAAGCGACGACCGATCTGAATGGCCAAGGATATAGACTCATTCAAACTAGCAGGCATAGGAAATCCCACCATTACATCCTTAAGAGCTTCAGAGAGACCCTTTCTGAACAAAGCCGCTAGTGCAGATTCATTCCACAAAGTGAGTACTGACCACTTCCTAAATTTCTGACAATATACTTCTACATCATCCTGACCCTGGCATAAAGCCAGCAGATTTTTCTCAGCCTGATCCACTGAATTAGGCTCATCGTAAAGCAATCCCAGCGCCTGGAAAAATGCATCAACATTACTCAATGCAGAATCTCCTGGTGCAAGAGAAAACGCCCAGTCCTGTGGGTCGCCGCGCAAAAAATAAATAATAATCAAAACCTGTTGAATAGGATTACCAGAAGAATGAGGTTTCAAGGCCAAAAATAGCTTACAATTATTTCTGAAGCTCAGGAACTTAGTTCTGTCACCAAAAAACAAATCAGGAATCGGAATTCTTGGTTCTAGCATCGATTTCTGATCAATAGTATCTTGAATCTTTTGTACATTTACAACGAGATTATCCATTGAGGAGCACAGAGCCTGAATATCCATGTCCACAGCTGTGTCCTGAAGCACTCTAATGTCTAGGGGAAAAAAAAGACTGAAGACAGAGCTAAGAAAAAAAAATGATGTCAGGATTTCTTTTTTCCCTCTATTGGGAATCATTGGTGTGGCTCCTTGTACTGTTATGGCTGGCAATCAGGCAACACAGCGTGCAGTAATCAGCGCACATACAGAGATCTGGCAATAACCAAAAACAATAGGACGAGCTCTGAGACGTGGAATCTCTGTAGACTGCAGTACCTGATCTATCCTCACACAACTATAAGCAGCAGTGGATTGCGCCTATCACTACCTATGCAACTCGGCACTGCCTGAGGAGCTGACTAGCCTGAAGATAGAAATACAAGCCTGACTTGCCTCAGAGAAATACCCCAAAGGAATAGGCAGCCCCCCACATATAATGACTGTTAGCAAGATGAAAAGACAAACGTAGGAATGAAATAGATTCAGCAAAGTGAGGCCCGATATTCTAGACAGAGCGAGGATAGCAAAGAGAACTATGCAGTCTACAAAAAACCCTAAAACGAAAACCACGCAAAGGGGCAAAAAGACCCACCGTGCCGAACTAACAGCACGGCGGTGCACCCCTTTGCTTCTCAGAGCTTCCAGCAAAAGTTAATAGCAAGCTGGACAGAAAAAACAGAAAACAAACTAGAAGCACTTATCTAGCAGAGCAGCAGGCCCAAGGAAAGATGCAGTAGCTCAGATCCAACACTGGAACATTGACAAGGAGCAAGGAAGACAGACTCAGGTGGAGCTAAATAGCAAGGCAGCCAACGAGCTCACCAAAACACCTGAGGGAGGAAGCCCAGAGACTGCAATACCACTTGTGACCACAGAAGTGAACTCAGCCACAGAATTCACAACACAACTCGTGGCGATGGCAAGACTTGGACAGCAGCCCCTTCTCCTGATGTCGCCGTAGTTACTCAGTGCCCAGTCACCAACATGTAACGCCCCTGTCCATCTACTCGTCCAAGTGTCTGTGGTGAAATGCATCCTGTCACAAACAGAGTTTCTCAAGGAAGCGGTGATGTTGTGTGCGACATGCTGGTGTAGCGCAGGCACAGCTTTCTTTGAGAAGTAGTGGCGACTGGGCATATGGTACTGGGGCACTGCGACGGACATAAGGTCTTGAAAATCCTCTGTGTCCACCAGGCAGAAAGGCAGCATTTCTGTAGCCAACAGCTTGCTGATGGAAAAATTCTACCTCTTAGCTTTGTCAAGGCTAGGAGGAAATGGTCTTTTACTTGTCCACATCTGAGGGACAGAGGGCTGGCTGCATTAGATGGAGTTGAGTAGGGTGTCCTCGGCAAACTGCTGTTCTGTGAGGAAAGTGCAGGCAGAGATGTTATGTTGCCTTGATCAAAATGTGGTGTCGATGTCAGAAAGCGCTCAACACCAGCAGGTGTTTCCACTAGCAAATGTCCTGACGACCTGCCAATCACACTGGCTGTTGCGGGTAAAGAGGTGGAAGGTCTGCATCCAAAACCTTGTGCGACTGCTGTCCCCACAGTCACAGAGGATGAAGAGGACGCGGATGCACTTGATTGGGCAGACAGTGGTTGACCCGGCCCACTAAGCCGCATTATAGCACAGTGAGCATCCCACTGCAACTTATGCCTCATATCCATGTGACGGTTCATGCATGAAGTACTCAAGCTAGTGATTTTTTGGCCTCTACTGAGATTTTGTTGACAAATGTTACAGACAACATGAGTTGGGTGATCCTTTGTGATGTCAAAAAATGCCCAGGCTATGCAAGGCTTAGAGCCTGTGCTATCTGAAGAGCCACCACGACTTCTGGTCTGAGGCACAGTTGGGGTTGATGATGCAGTGGTTGATGTGCTTTCAGTACTACGTCTCTGTCCAGGAAGGCGCACCATTACCTCATTGTCAGACTCGTCACTAGCATCCTCTTCCACCTCCTCTGCTGACCTCATGGACCGGCAGACTGGGGGTTGACAGTAAGTTGGGTCTACAACCTCGTCTTCATCATCCCGTGTGTTCTCACACCCATCGTCCTCAGAGCCAACCTCTTCCCCAACCAAAAAGTCAAGTTTTCGTTCCAATCAGGTATCTTAGTCTCATCATTATCTTCCTCATTGTCTCCACCAACAGGAGTTACAGTTTGGGAACGAGGGTCTACATTATGCTCAGAACCTTCTTCATCTGGGCCTGGATCCGACTCAAAAAGATTCTGAGCATCCACCAGCAGCAGGCCTTTTGCCACTCATTTTAGTGCTTAACTAATTGGCAACTCTGTATCTGTAGTTGTTGGCACAACAACCGATGGATGAAAACCGAGCAGAACTGAGTGGCCAAACTGTGGTACTAGGCCCAAAACTAATAACTGGATTAGATGCAGTGAAAATTGAGATACACAGGTGGTTAGTTTGTTTCACAGTCGGGCTACTCTACTGACGTGCAGACACTGCTCCTAGGCCCTAAACTTTTAACTGGATTAGATGCAGTGAAAATAGAGATACACAGGCGGTATAGTTTGTTTCACAGGCGGGCTACTCTGCTGACGTGCAGACACTGCTCCTAGGCCCTAAACTATTACCTGGATTAGATGCAGTGAAAATAGGGATACACAGGCGGAATATTTTGCTTCACAGGCGGGCTACTATGCTGACGTGCAGACACTGCTCCTAGGCCCTAAACTATTAAATGGATTAGATGCAGTGAAAATAGAGAAACACAGGCGGTATAGATTGTTTCACAGGCGGGCTACTCTGCTGACGTGCAGACACTGCTCCTAGGCCCCAAACTATTAACTGGATTAGATGCAGTGAAAATAGAGATACACAGGCGGTATAGCTTGTTTTACAGGCGGGCTACTCTGCTGACGTGCAGACACTGCTCCTAGGCCCTAAACTACTAACTGGATTAGATGCAGTGAAAATAGAGACACAAAGGCGGTATAGTTTGGTTCACAGGCGGGCTACTCTGCTGATGTGCAGACACTGCTCCTAGGCCCTAAACTAATAACTGGATTAGATGCAGTGAAAAGAGAGATACACAGGCGGTATAGTTTGTTTCACAGGTGGGCTACTCTGCTGACGTGCAGACACTGCTCCTAGGCCCAAAATTAATAACTGTATTAGATGCAGTGAAAATAGAGATACACAGGCGGTATAGTTTGTTTCACAGGCAGGCTACTCTGCTGACGTGCAGACACTGCTCCTAGGCCCCAAACTATTAACTGGATTAGATGCAGTGAAAATAGAGATACACAGGTGGTGTATTTTGTTTCACAGGCGGGCTACTCTGCTGACGTGCAGACACTGCTCCTAGGCCCTAAACTTTTAACTGGATTAGATGCAGTGAAAATAGAGACACACAGGCGGTATAGTTTGTTTCACAGGCGGGCTACTCTGCTGACGTGCAGACACTGCTCCTAGGCCCTAAACTATTAACTGGATTAGATGCAGTGAAAATAGAGATACACAGGCGGTATAGTTTGCTTCACAGGCGGGCTTCTCTTCTGTCGTGCAGACACTGCTCCTAGGCCCTAAACTAATAACTGGATTAGATGCAGTGAAAATAGAGATACACAGGAGGTATAGTTTGTTTCACATGCGGGCTACTTTGCTGACGTGCAGACACCGCTCCTAGGCCCTAAACTATTAACTGGATTAGATGCAGTGAAAATAGAGGTACACAGGCGGTATAGCATGTTTCACAGGCGGGCTACTCTGCTGACGTGCAGACACTGCTCCTAGGCCCTAAACTAATAACTGGATTAGATGCAGTGAAAATAGAGATACACAGGCGGTATAGTTTGTTTCACAGGCGGGCTACTCTGCTGACGTGCAGACACTGCTCCTAGGCCCTAAACTAATAACTGGATTAGATGCAGTGAAAATAGAGATACACAGGCGGTACAGTTTGTTTCACAGGCGGGCTACTCTGCTGACGTGCAGACACTGCTCCTAGGCCGTAAACTATTAACTGGATTAGATACAGTTAAAATAGAGATACACAGGTGGTATAGTTTGTTTCACAGGCGGGCTACTCTGCTGACGTGCAGATACTGCTCCTAGGCCCTAACTTAATAACTGGATTAGATGCAGTGAAAATAGAGATACACAGGTGGTATAGTTTGTTTCACAGGCGGGCTACTCTTCTGACGTGCAAACACTGCTCCTAGGCCCTAAGCAAAATAATGGATTAGATGCAGTGAAAATTGAGATACACAGGCGGTATAGTTTGTTTCACAGGCAGGCTACTCTGCTGACGTGCAGACAATGCTCCTAGGCCCTAAACTAATAACTGGATTAGATGCAGTGAAAATAGAGATACACAGGCGGTATAGTTTGTTTCACAGGCGGGCTACTCTGCTGATGTGCAGACACTGCTCCTAGGCCCTAAACTATTAACTGGATTAGATGCAGTGAAATTAGAGATACACAGGCGGTATAGTTTGTTTCACAGGTGGGCTACTCTGCTGCCGTGCAGACACTGCTCCTAGGCCCAAAACTATTAACTGGATTAGATGCAGTGAAAATAGAGATACACAGGCGGTATAGTTTGTTTCACAGGCGGGCTACTCTGCTGATGTGCAGACACTGCTCCTAGGCCCTAAACTATTACCTGGATTAGATGCAGTGAAAATTGAGATACACAGGCGGTATAATTTGTTTCACAGGTGGGCTAAACTGCTGATGTGCAGACACTGCTCCTAGGCCATAAACTATTAACTGGATTAGATGCAGTTAAAATAGAGATACACAGGCGGTATAGTTTGCTTCACTGGCGGGCTACTCTTCTGACGTGCAGACACTGCTCCTAGGCCCTAAACAATTATTTGGATTAGATGCAGTGAAAATAGAGATACACAGGCGGTATAATTTGTTTCACAGGCGGGCTAAACTGCTGACGTGCAAACACTGCTCCTAGGCCCTAAACTATTAACTGGATTAGATGCAGTTAAAATAGAGATACACAGGCGGTATAGTTTGCTTCACAGGCGTTAGTTTCACAGGCGGGCTACTCAGATGACTATCAGACAATGCTACTAGCCCAAAAGGATTGGCTGAGCTAGATTACACCAAATGCTGTGACAAACACTTGCACAGCACTGGCACAGACCTGCCTGGCAAACAGTGCTATGAACTGCTGTAACCTACCTGAAAAGGGCTGATATTACAACTAGTCTCGACTCCTCCCAACTCCATAAACCTATCTCTCTGACAATTCGCTTAAAAAAAACACTCTTTGTCTGTCTAGCGGCCACAGCAGCAGCGGTGCCGTCTAACACTAAGCTGCAGCAATGAGGGAACTGTGGTGACAGGGCAAATGGCTGGTTCTTATAGGGCAAGGACATGTGACATGCACAGCCAATGACACATGCCCTTGCTTGTGTGCATCACATGCACATTGCTGTGTGTGTGCACACTGCTGATAGTTTGAGAGACTACACCGCCCCACTGTAAATGCGGGAAAGAAAAAAAAATGGAGATCGGCGTTATTTCAGCACAGATGTATCCCCCGCCCACTATGCACTGAAACAGTCTATTAACAATGATAAACAGTTTTAATGTGCAAATCAAGCGAGGCTCTTGGTGAATGAACAGTTATCGAACAGAAAATCGAACAGCAGAATTTTAAGAAATTTGTTTGGATTTGTCAAACGACTCGAACACCACCCAAAACAGCTTGAATTTGAGATTGGCGAACAGTTCGACTCGAATGCCACTCATCTCTAGTAGTTAGTAAGGAGCTTTCGGAAAATTAGAAGAAACAATAGCAAAGACACCTGCATGATAAGTCCAATTATTGCTGTTTCCTATATCTTACAGAATAGACAGTAGTCACTCAAGCTACAATACCCTCAGTATTGTAGCTTAACCCCTTAGCGACCGCCGATACGCCTTTTAACGGCGGCCGCTAAGGGTACTTAAACCACAGCGCCGTTAATTAACGGCGCTGTGGAAAAAGTGTATAGCGCCCCCCACAGGCCGATTTTCTCCGGGGTCTCGGCTGCCGAGGGTAGCCGAGACCCCAGAGAACATGATTCGGGGGGTTTTTAACCCTCCCCGCATTTGCGATCGCCGGTAATTAACCGTTTACCGGCGATCGCAAAAAAAAAAAAAAAAAAAGCGATCTCTTTTTAATTTCTCTGTCCTCCGATGTGATCGCACATCGGAGGACAGAGAAAAGGGGTCCCAGGTGGCCCCCCAATACTCACCTAGCTCCCCCGATGCTCATCGTGTCTCCCGGTGGGCGCCGCCATCTTCAAAATGGCGGGCGCATGCGCAGTGCGCCCGCCGGCCGGCAACGGGAGAATCTTTGGGGTCTCGGCTGCCTGGGGTAGCCGAGACCCCAAAGAGCATGATCGGGGGTCGGTTTTAGCGACCCCTGTTTTGCGATCGCCGGTAATTAACTGTTTACCGGCGACCGCAAAAAAAAAAAAAAAGTAAAGTGTAATTCTCTGTCCTCTGATGTGATCGCACATCAGAGGACAGAGAAATAGGGGGATTCGGGGACCCTAGCATACTCACCTAGGTCCCTGGATCCTCTTGCTGCTCCTCCTGGCCACCGGCAGAAGAACATGGCGGACGCATGCCCAGTGCGCCTGCCATCTGTCTCCATCTGCCGGCCGGCAGGAGAACAGCGGTTAGGGCTAAAATTAGGGTTAGGGTTAGGGGTAGGGTTAGGGGTAGGGTTAGGGTTAGGGTTAGGGGTAGGGTAGGGGTAGGGTTAGGGTTAGGGGTAGGGGTAGGGTTAGGGTTAGGGGTAGGGTTAGGGGTAGGGGTAGGGGTAGGGTTAGGGTAGGGGTAGGGTTAGGTTAAGGGTAGGGTTACGGCTAGGGTTAGGTTAGGGGTAGGGTTAGGTTAGGGTTAGGGGTAGGGTTACGGCTAGGGTTAGGTTAGGGGTAGGGTTAGGGGTAGGGTTAGGGGTAGGGTTAGGTTAGGGGTAGGGTTAGGTTAGGGTTAGGGGTAGGGCTAGGGTTAGGGGTAGGGTTAGGGCTAGGGTTAGGGCTAGGGTTGGGGCTAAATTTAGGGTTAGGGTTGGGGCTAAATTTAGGGTTAGGGTTGGGGCTAAATTTAGGGTTAGGCTTCTTTCACACTTACGTCGGTACGGGGCTGTCGCAATGCGTCGGCCCGACATACCGACGCACGTTGTGAAAATTGTGCACAACGTGGGCAGCAGCTGTAGTTTTTCAACGCATCCGCTGCCCAATCTATGTCCTGGGGAGGAGGGGGCGGAGTTACGGCCACGCATGCGCGGTCAGAAATGGCGGATGCGACGTACAAAAAAACGTTTCATTGAACGTTTTTTTGTGCCGACGCTCCGCCAAAACACAACTGATCCAGTGCACGACGGACGCGACGTGTGGCCATCCGTCACGATCCGTCGGCAATACTATGGGCAAAAAACGCATCTTGCGGGCACATTTGCAGGATCCGTTTCTTGTCCAAAACGACGGATTGCGACGGAATGCCAAACAACGCAAGTGTGAAAGTAGCCTTAGGGCTAGGGTTAGGGTTTGGGCTAAAGTTAGGGCTAGGGTTGGGGCTAAAGTTAGGGTTAGAGCTGGGATTAGGTTTAGGGTTTGGATTAGGGTTGGTATTAGGGTTAGGGTTGGCATTAGGGTTACGCTTGGGATTAGGGTTAGGTTTGGGATTAGGGTTAAGGTTAGGGTTGTGATTAGGGGTGTATTGGGATTAGGGTTAGGTTTGAGGTTAGGGTTGAGATTAGGATTAGGGGTGTGTTGGATTTAGGGTTTTGATTAGGGTTATGGTTAGGGTTGACATTAGGGTTGTTTTGGGGTAAGGGTTGTGATTATGGTTAGGGTTAGTGATTAGGATTATGGATCAGGTTGGGATTAGGGTTAGGGGTTGGAGCTAGAATTGGGGGGTTTCCACTGTTTAGGTACATCAGGGGGTCTCCAAACACGACAGCCAATTTTGCGCTCAAAAAGTCAAATGGTGCTCCCTCCCTTCTGAGCTCTGCCGTGCGCCCAAACAGTGGGTTACCCCCACATATGGGGCATCAGCGTACTCGGGATAAATTGGACAACAACTTCTGGGGTCCAATTTCTCTTGTTACCCTTGTGAAAATAAAAACTTGGGGGCTACAAAATCTTTTTTGTGAAAAAAAAAATATTTTTTATTTTCACGACTCTGCATTCTAAACTTCTGTGAAGCACTTGGGCATTCAAAGTTCTCACCACACATCTAGATAAGTTCCTTGGGGGGTCTAGTTTCCAAAATGGGGTCACTTGTGGGGGGTTACTACAGTTTAGGTATATCAGGGGCTCTGCAATCGCAACATAATGCCCACAGACCATTCTATCAAAGTCTGCATTCCAAAAAGGCGCTCCTTCCCTTCCGAGCTCTGCCGTGCGCCCAAACAGTGGTTTACCCCCACATATGGCACATCAGCGTACTCGGGATAAATTGGACAACAACGATTGCAGTCCAATTTCTCCTGTTACCCTTGTGAAAATAAAAACTTGGGGGCTACAAAATCTTTTTTGTGAAAAAAAAAAATATTTTTTATTTTCACGACTCTGCATTCTAAACTTCTGTGAAGCACTTGGGCATTCAAAGTTCTCACCACACATCTAGATAAGTTCCTTGGGGGGTCTAGTTTCCAAAATGGGGTCACTTGTGGAGGGTTTCTACTGGTTAGGTACATCAGGGGCTCTGCAAATGCAACATAATACCCGCAGACCATTCTATCAAAGTCTGCATTCCAAAACGGCGCTCCTTCCTTCCGAGCTCTGCCGTGCGCCCAAACAGTGGTTTACCCCCACATATGGGGTACCAGCATACTCAAGACAAATTGGACAACAACTTTTGGGTTCCAATTTCTCTTGTTACCCTTGTAAAAATAAAAACTTGGGGGCTACAATATCTTTTTTGTGGAAAAAAAAAATATTTTTTATTTTCACGGCTCTGCATTATAAACTTCTGTGAAGCACTTGGGCATTCAAGGTTCTCACCACACATCTAGATAAGTTCCATGGGGGGTCTAGTTTCCAAAATGGGGTCACTTGTGGGGGATTTCTACTGTTTAGGCACATCAGGGGCTCTCCAAAAGCGACATGGCGTCCGATCTCAATTCCAGCCAATTCTACATTGAAAAAGTAAAACGGCACTCCTTCTCTTCCAAGCTCTGCGGTGCGCCCTAACAGTGGTTTACCCCCACATATTGGGTATCAGCGTACTCAGGAGAAATTGCACAACAACTTTTGTGGTCTAATTTCTCCTGTTACCCTTGTGAAAATAAAAATTTGTGGGCAAAAAGATCATTTTTGTAGAAAAAATGCGATTTTTTTTTTTCACGGCTCTACGTTATAAACTTCTGTGAAGCACATGGGGGTTCAAAGTGCTCGCCACACATCTAGATAAGTTCCTTAAGGGGTCTAGTTTCCAAAATGGTGTCACTTGTGGGGGGTTTCCACTGTTTAGGCACATCAGGGGCTCTCCAAACGCGACATGGCGTCCAATCTCAATTCCAGCCAATTCTACATTGAAAAAGTAAAACGGCGCTCCTTCACTTCCAAGCTCTGCGGTGCGCCCAAACAGTGGTTTACCCTCACATATGGGGTATCGACGTATTCAGGAGAAATCGCACAACAACTTTTGTGGTCTAATTTCTCCTGTTACCCTTGTGAAAATAAGAATTTGTGGGCAAAAAGATCATTTTTGTGTAAACAAAAGCAATTTTTTTATTTTCACGGCTCTACGTTATAAACTTCTGTGAAGCACTTGGGGGTTCAAAGTGCTCACCACACATCTAGATAAGTTCCTTAAGGGGTCTAGTTTCCAAAATGGTGTCACTTGTGGGGGGTTTCCACTGTTTAGGCACATCAGGGGCTCTCCAAACGCGACATGGCATCCAATCTCAATTCCAGCCAATTCAACATTGAAAAAGTAAAACGGCGCTCCTTCACTTCTAAGTTCTGCGGTGCGCCCTAACAGTGGTTTACCCCCACATATGGGGTATTGGCGTATTCAGGAGAAATTGCATAACAAAATTTATGGTTACATTTCTGTTTTTACACTTGTGAAAATAAAAAAAATGGTTCTGAATTAAGATGTTTGCAAAAAAAAGTTAAATGTTCATTTTTTCCTTCCACATTGTTTCAGTTCCTGTGAAGCACGTAAAGGGTTAATAAACTTCTTGAATGTGGTTTTGAGAACCTTGAGGGGTGTAGTTTTTAGAATGGTGTCACACTTCATTATTTTCTATCATATAGACCCCTCAAAATGACTTCAAATGTGATGTGGTCCCTAATAAAAAATGGTGTTGTAAAAATGAGAAATTGCTGGTCAACTTTTAACCCTTATAACTCCCTAACAAAAAAAAATTTTGTTTCCAAAATTGTGCTGATGTAAAGTAGACATGTGGGAAATGTTATTTATTAACTATTTTTCGTGACATATCTCTCTGATTTAAGGGCATAAAAATACAAAGTTTGAAAATTGCAAAATTTTAAAAATTTTCGCCATATTTCCGTTTTTTTCATAAATAATCGCAAGTAATATCGAAGAAATGTTACCACTAACATGAAGTACGATATGTCACGAAAAAACAATCTCAGAATCAGCGGGATCCGTTGAAGCGTTCCAGAGTTATAACCTCATAAAGTGACAGTGGTCAGAATTGCAAAAATTGGCTCGGTCATTAAGTACCAAATTGGCTCTGTCACTAAGGGGTTAAAGGACCACTCCAGCAGTTTTGTTTTGTTTCAGCTGGAGTGCTGGGTAAAATCCAAGTCCCCTGTCTCCTCTCTGATACTCACCTTCCAGCATTTTCATTTGTTTTCGCCACCACCATCTCCAACAGTTTTTGCCTGCCAGCTGCTCCAGTGTATAATGGAGTGAGCCGGAAGTCACTAATCAATGTAAGTCTATGAAAGCCTCATTCTTGCTCTCATAGACTTGAATTGAGAGCTTGTAATGTAGCTTCTGAGTTCCAGCCATTCAGAAGCTGTTGCTCACAAGATGGTGCTGTGGGACTGGACCAACGCTGAAAAACGGTGATGACGCCAGAGTGTGATTATATGACCAGTGGAAGAGGACTTATTTAAAGCACCACTCCAGCAGTGAAAAAAATATCGCTGGAGTGGTGCTTTAAGAACAAATTACTAGATTTTCATTGGGGTGTGGTATCAAGTTACGAATGTTTTCAACTTAAATTGGCCGCCTCTGGACAAATTCATAATATAGCAATGGGAGTAGTAATACGAGTTGGGCAGGCTTAAAACCGCTAGGATAATGGTGTATGTTTTTCATTGTGGTACATAGAGGTACATAGAGGTACTGCAGAATCATGAGGACTATCTAAGGTAGGAATAAGCATTTGGGTTTAGAGCATCACACACGTCAGAAGAATAGCATGTGCAGGCTGGTGAGCAGAAAGGTTAGTCTAAACAGGAAACAAGAATTCACATTCACCTGAGTGTTGGTGCATGAAGTAAATATAAGCCCATTTTGATACGTTAAGAAAGTTTGGTGGTTCACATGGTCAACAATGGTTTCTACCGAGAATATTCCAGCTGAATCCCGTGCCAGTGTGTTCTCTCCTATGTATGCTTTGGTTGGTTCAAAAAGTTGTTGCTATTGTATTTTGCAATATCTTTTAGAATTCTTGATTCCTGTGGGTATGCCACAAATGTCTGACATGGAAATATCCCTTCAAGGATTCAATTAAGGATTCTCACTTTAATGTCCTTTGAATTTTTGTTAGGTACCATTTTCTCAGACCCTGCTCTAGGCTTGTATACCTTTTTCCCAGATTGTTCAATAATGTGTATGAGTCAGAACAAATAAAGGTTCTCACTGCAGTGTAAAGTTCTGGTATATACAGCAGACTTGTCCTGAACTGGCAGGCTAATTTTCAGGAATCACAATCACAGTGAAACCACAAGATGCTAGCTAACTTTCTTTACTATAAACAGGTCCATTCAGAAAAATAATTTGGTCAAGTTCAGTTACTTGTAGACCATGTACTTCACAGATTCACTAAGAAAAGAGAACGCCATGCCCTGTTCACCTCACAGGAGATCACAGCTACCTAATAGAGCCAACAGTGGTCATGCAGTCAGAATAGCACACAAGCAACTCCTCTCCGGTGGAGCCGGAATTCTAATGGCTATGCGCCAGCCCTGATTCCACATACACAAAACTCCTCACCGGAGGTGTCAGTATTCTAGGGGCTTATTTCAGCCAAACCCTGACCACATACAACCATGAACACACTGGCGCTGAACTTATAACATAGGGTTGATACTAGTGCATGGCCGTGCAGCCATGCGAACCTTTTAAAGTTTTAGCACTCAAGGACCTTCCTAGTGTTCCAACAGGAGCCGATTCAGGACCTGCGCATGTAACCCCAATGGTAGGTCGTCCCATGGGCATGCCCAGTATGGGAAAAGCAGGACTTTTCAGGACCTGAAAGATCTGTTCACTGCTGATCAGCACTGGCTACAAAGGCAGAGCCTGGAAGAACAGTAGTAACCAGTTGCCCAGTATCAGCCTGAGTCAGATGCTGGGACCGACGTATCCGCTGAGCAGGCTCCACTGCGGCTGGAGAAGAATGGGAGACCGCAGCAGAGATGGTTCGAGATTTCCCCTGTGCAGAGGCGGGAACTCGACACCTAACATCTAAGCTGTTAATTCTGTACTTTTCTGTGTAGAAACAGGAAGTTTTTTCCCTTCATAAATCATTCCGCTATTCCTCTTCTGACACAGCTTGTCCCTGCTCCCTCCTGCCAAGAACTTTTGCATTGGCGCATAGCTCACACAGGGAAAATAGACTTCCTATTTCTGCATAGAGCTTAAAAGGATTCAGCTAGTTGATTTTTAATCATGTGATGTTATAGATTTAATGGAAAACAGAAGAATTAGCTGGGTAGAAGGGCAAAATGAGCAATTGTACGTCCACAGTGCTATATAATGTGATGATTGCAATATACTAAGAGGAGAAAAACTTTGACGGAAGTGCTTCTTTAACTGAATATAGAGTTTAGTGCAAGTTGTTTTTGTATTATCCTTGTATGCATTATCAAACTATGACACTGTAGATTATGATCATAATATCCCATAAAATAGTTTCATAAAATTGTATAGTGATATTGTGGATACTAGGTAATAACTAACAATATTAGGAGATAGGAAATTTGGCTCCACATTAATCTAAACTATTTTTTTTAAATTTTGCTTGGCCTGCTCTCACCACCTTCATACTTAACTAAATTTCCAAACAATTCTGAAGATTAAGTATAGAACAGAAACCTTGTAGATTTTAATATCAATAAGACCATTGTGGTGAGAGGACAGAAGCATCTCCTTATTACACTTACATGAATATGGTCACTTTGTGATTTACAAGTTACAACCACTGAAGTCTGACAATCAGTAGAAATCCAACCCTGCTTTTCTTCTGGATGATAACAGTGCATAATATTTTTGCATTTTTTTTCCAGCTCAAGAATGGCAAGGTCCAAATGAACCAATCTGTCCTGTTCTCATACAAATTCATTCACATCAAGTGATTAGAATTTTGGATAGTAGATTTGCTTTGACACGAACCATCAATATGCAAAATCATCAGCAATTTAATGTAATTCAATCTAACAATCATGGATGCCGTACACTGCTAGTAAAAGTGCCTAATGAATATGATATGGTAAGTAATAAGATAATGTAACAGCCTGTTGTATTTGTGATCATTCTGTTTTTAGCACAGATTCATTTCTCACCTTTCTGCTGATGTTATCAGTATTTGTAATAAAACCTCTTAGAAAAGATTACAATTGTCTTCTCATTGAAGTTTAAGAGAAATTCTACTGTATCTTTGAATCATATTGTTCAGGATTGTGTATATTTGGTCTTTAGAATAAGTATATATGTGAGTGACAATAATTTGTAAAAATTGAAAAGCTTTGTGCATATAGTTAGCAAACAAGCAGGATATATGGATTGGCTGCTGACATCAACAAGTTTTCATCATCATCTACCAAATTATCTGACTGGGTGGATAAGGGAAATGTGGTAGATATAGATTATCTCGACTTCAGCAAAGCATGCGTGTGAATGTATGCAGATGCCTCCGCATGCATTGTTTTGACACTGCGCCGAATGCAACATGTTGTATTTTGTCAAAACGACGCATGCGGAGGCATCTGCATACATTCGCATTGCCTGCGTACCCAATATTAAAGATAGGAAAAAAAGAGAATTAGAGCAGCCCAAAGAAAGAGTCCGGGTGCAGAGCCCCCCAGGCAAATACCAAACCTCAATTACAAAAAAGAAAAATTGGAGGCAGCACACCATTTGTAGTGAAAAGGAGCTATTTAATCAGCCCAGAAAGCAACGTTTTAGTCGCAACAAGCTTGAGAAAGGTTTCTGTTGGGACCGAAACGTCGCTTTCTGGGCTGAATAAATAGCTCCTTTTCGCTACAAACGGTGTGCTGCCTCCAATTTTTCTTTTTTACAATATTAAAGATAGGTACGCAGGATGCATGCCGACGTAGGTGGAGCTGAATGAAAGAAGTGCGTCAGTGGGCGGGGCCAAACGGAGGAACTACGCAGCCCTCCACAGCTCTGACCAACGCAAATGTGAAACCAGCCTTAGACAGTTTGTTAAATGACCCCAAGAAACTGATAAGAACAAGTGGTCTGCATGACTGCTAGATTTATGTTGTGTGTATTGATGGCTCTCAGGTGCCCTGTTACTTTTGGAATCTAGGACTGAAAAACAATAACGCAAAATAAGGTCTTATCCAGATAAAGGGTGGAAAACTAATGCGTACAAGGATTTGCTAACCTGGCTTTGACATTACACCACCATAGGAAGCTTAATAAACTGGATCTAAAGATTTTGCAAGAAAATTGAAATGAAAGTTGGATTTTTTCCTGCATTGGCAATGACTCCAATAAGAGGAAGAAAGAAATTTAGGGAAAGGTGTGTAGGCGACTGCAGTTTTTAATTATTAATCATTTGTCCATTTGAATAATGATTGCTGAAAATAAAATGGGAAAATTCTCATGCTGGGTGAAATTTTTTTTTTTTTTGTATAAACACGTGAACTTTTAGTAAAAAAAAATTGTATTCTAAAACACTATTTCTATTAAACAGATATTTTAAAAAATTGTTTTAAAATTATTCCCTGAAATCAATATTATAAAAAATAAAAATATAAACGCACATAAGAAGAATAGATCTAAGGGACACAGATTCGATGAGACAGAGAAATGAGATTATTTGCCCGAGCGCTATGCAGTAATAGTTACAAAATAAACTGCGAGAGTATTAATCAAAATAAGTAGACAAAGGGTAAAATGAACAATGAACTGGTTGATAAAATAAAATAGATCTCGCAAGGGAACATCTGTTCATTTTTAACCCCTTTACTCCCAAGGGTGGTTTGCATGTTAATGACCAGGCCAATGTTAACATTTTTGACTAATGTCTTTTTTGAGGTAGTAACTCTGGAATGCTTCAATGGATCCCAGTGATTAAGAGATTTTTTTTGTGGCATATGGTACTTCATGATATAGGTAACATTTATTTGATGCGGCTTGCGTTTATTTGTGAAAAAAACTGAAATTTTGCGAAAATTTTGATCATTTCGCAATTTTCTAACTTTGAATTTTCATGTCCTTAAATCATAGAGATATGTCACACAAAATACTTAATAAGTAATATTTCCCACATTTCTAGTTTATATCAGCACAAATTTGAAACCAAAATTTTTTTTGTTAGCAAATTATAAGGGTTAAAAGTTGACTTTTTGAATATTTTTAGGGACCACATCACATTTGAAGTCACTCTGAGGGGTCTATATGATAGGAGATATCCAAAAGTAACACAAAGTGATCCAAAAAGCTGCACCCCTCAAGGTGCTCAACCTTTCAGGTGCTTCACAGGAAATTTTGGAATGTTCAAAAAAATTTACATTTTTGGCGTCGCATTACATACGCGCCATCGTTAACAGTACTTCCTGCTGCATCCAGGCTACCCTATTATTTTGGAATCTATAGAGACAGGATATGCATTTCTCCCTGAACCAGTATATTTGTTCTGATGAAGGTCCGGATGTGGACCGAAAATGTTCAACTTGCCTTTATGGATGCACATCAATAAATCTTTTTTGCATATGAAAATTACTCATTCAGAGTGCCAAGTTTTTTCTTATTTGGATTCGTTGGGCTGGATACCCTACTTGAGCACCTACCCTATATACTGTCACGAGTGCCAAGTTATTCTACTATTACGATATCTTACATGTAATCAGGAAATATTTTTCAGGCACAGTGCAAAGCTTAGAAAGCAAGGAGCGCTAGATTTTACTGTTATGGTTTACAGTTACAATGACACACTGGGAGAGCCAATGGGTACCAAAACAGCAGAACCCCCCCATAAGTGACCCATTTTACAGACTACACATCTCAATGAATTCATCTAGGGGTGCAGTAATCATACTGACACCATGGGTGTGTCACAGAATTGTACACCATTGAGCAGATTTTACATTTTCACACAAGAAGTGGGTAAAAATGGAACGAAAATTTGTCCTACAATTTCTACTCAAAGTGGCAATACTCCATATGTGGCTGTACAGTACTACTTAGCGATACAGAGAGACTCGGGAGGAACAGAGTGGTATTTGCCTCTTGTAGCGCAGATTTTCCTAGAAGAGTTTGTGGACTCCATATACAGAGCCTCTAATTGCTAGAAGAGCAGAATTCCCCCTTAAGTGACCTCATATTTGTAATTATACCCCTTTGGGAATTTATCTACAGTTGTGCTGATTTTGACTCCATGGGTATTATTCAGAAACGAGCAGCAATGACTGTTGCTAAGTGAAAATTGCAAAAACTGCCACTGAATTGGCTAGTATGTTGCAGTGACCAGTACGTTGCAGTCACGAGTACACTATGCCCAGCCCATGCTTTTGGAGGCATGCATCCGTAAGTTTGGGGGGCTCTAATCGCTTCAAAAATGCAAATGTGGATGCTATATGTGGTTTAGGTATACTGTAAGCTCCACGTGATCCACAATCTCTTTACTTCCCGCAGCCTTTCCTTCCTGGCCCTCACTGAAACCTGGTTGACGCACCCCGATGCAGCCTTCCCTGCTGCACTGAGTTGCGGTGGCCTCCACTTTACCCACATTCCTCGCTCTGGCAATAGACATGGCAGAGGAGTGGGTTTCTTTCTTTCAAAAAACTTCTCCTTCAACCCTATCCAACCCCCACCCTTATCCTCCCTTCTTTCGAGGTCCACTCTGTCCTTATCTACTCTCCTTCTAATCTCCAAATGGCAGGGCCGTATTTAGAGTTAATGCTGCCCTAGGCACTTTTCGTGCTGTCTCCCCCATTGGTGAGTATGACTAACGCAGACTCTGCCGGCAGTGACTTAGGCTACTTTCACACCAGCAATTATTGCCATTTGTGTCAGATCTAGCAGTTTTTCCGCATCAGCCGCATACCGGATCACTTACGGCAACACTGCGTTCGGCCTCATTCGTTCCCTGTGGGACTTTTGGACATGTGCAGCACTTGCGGTTTTGCAGCGATCCAGCAAATGCGGTATTTGCAGCAGCAGAAAAAATGCTGTCAGCAGTGTTTTTTTGTCTCACCGCAAGTGCCGACACTGGTGAAACAGAGTCAACACAAGGGGTCATAGGCATTTTCCTTTTAATGGGAGTAAACCTGGGGGAATGAGAAGGGGCTGTCCAAATAGCAATAGCAGTTAACAATAAATAATAATATAAATAATGCATGATGACCAGTACAGTGCACTCTTCTCTGCACAAGGCTAAGGGAATCTGATCCCTTCCTTTGTAGACTCTTTGCTGGGAGAAGCCCCAGAGCACACGTTACAGTGTTTAGGGAGCTACAATAGTGCCCGTTCCTCCATGGTTGACGTGTATTCGTAGACCGCGTCTATAGTAATATTATGGTGAGGACAGGATGTAACATTGGGAAAGTAGTCAGTAAATCATACAGTATGCTTAGGGTGGGGCCACAACTGGCCAAAGACCCCCCCTATGTCATATAGCGCAATGTAAGCGATTAGGGTCATGGTGCAAACTGTGATGCGCTAATGACGAAAAATCTAAATTAATAGTTTTTTTGCAACTTACAACTATAGTTACATAGGTTGAAAAAAGACCTAGTGCCATCAAGTTCAACCTTGGACCAATGTTTGCCAAAGCTGCCGATATTGATGGGTTTGGAGGAGTCGGGAGAGACGGACAATGGGCACCTAATGTGTATGGCAGCTTTATGAAGCATTTACTAGTTACAATGAAATACATGGAAGGATCTGCAGTGGACACATTGCTGACCAATGGAGGGCGTCCCAAGGTAGAAGCTGGTGTGGACCCTTGGCTGGGACCCCCCTACTGTCTATATCTGCTTGGGATACATACAGTATACACCGACACTGTCACCCGAGAGGATCATTACTATCTGTCCTCGGCCATAAAATCACCCATAGACGGCTCCTGCTGATGTCTCCATTACTGCAGTCAGCCGGGGTCAGGGGATAATCAGCGTCACGGACATATGGCACCAATCACCCTCATAGGGAACAAAGAACCAGGCGGTCAGAGAGTCCCCAAGGCAGATGTCAGGGGACATCAGGGCCTGAAACCCGAAGTCTATGGCAGATGCAGGACCGGAATATCCTTACGGGTTCCTGATCTGTGATCCTTAGTTTGGAAACAAGAGAAAAGTCTCAAAGTTGTAGAGATTTAGTAGGGAATAAACCCATTGTGGGTAGATCAGCCCCATCATCAGTCTCTGTTGTCCCTGTCAGCTCCTTAACAATGGGGCAGGAAAGGTTTACAATAAACAGATGTGATCACCGAAAGAAAATCTGACACATGGAGCAGAGAACAGCTCATCATTTATAGAAACAGTGGAACTACATCTCCCAGCATGGCCCCTGTCAGTGCATGTGAGATCAGCTCATCACTTAGGGTATGTGCACACGTTGCCAACCCTGGACTGAAGAGAAAAAAACTTGCTCAGGTGCCACCCCCCCACCCGCATCCTGGCGCCCTAGGCACGTGACTTCAAGTGCCTAGTGGCAAATATGACCCTGACCACCGGGCTCAGCCACTGCCTTCATCGATCAATTCTCTTCCTGGCTTCTTTACTTTCTCTCTGCTGACATCCTCACCTTCATCATGGGTGACTTTAATATCCCTACTGACACCCACCAGCCAGCAGCCTTCAAACTCCTATCACTTACTTTATCCTTTGGACTTACTCATTGGTTCTCCACAGCCACCCACACAGATGTGCATCATCTTCACACGCCCCTGTTCCCTATCTAATCTCACAACCTCTCTCCCCATCTGACCACCACCTACTCACCTTCTCATCCCTGTCCTCACCTGTCCCCCATGTCCAGCCACTAGCATATCCTGGTAGAAACCTCACACACCTAGACATTCACAGACTCTCAGACTCTATTCTTCCTCTGTCATCCATATCTTCAATCCATGACACGGACAGTGCCACCACTTTCTATAATGCCACCCTCACATCAGGTATAGACAGAGTCGCCCCTCTCACGCATGGCAAAATGCAATGAATCAATAGACAACCCTGGCACAACAATCTCACCATAAAACTTTGACAATCATCCAGTGTCGAGGAGTGGTGTTGGAAGAAAATACGCCTGCCAGACGTAAAAATGTTAGAAAAAAGTTAAAAAAAAATAATTAAATACCGTATATACTCGAGTATAAGCTTACCCAAGTATAAGCCAAGACTCCAAATTTTGCCACAAAAAACTGGGAAAACGTATCGACTCGAATATAAGCCTAGGATGGGACATGCAGCAGCTACTGGAAAATGTCAAAAATAAAAATAGATACCAATAAAAGTAAAATTAATTGAGACATCAGTAGTTTAACCCCTTCCCGACCTTTGACGCACCATATGCATCATGAAAAAAAGTCAGTTTGAGGGGTCTATATGGCTGAAAATACCCAAAAGTGACACCATTCTAAAAACTGCTCTCCTCAAGGTACTCAAAACCACATTCAAGAAGTTTATTAAACCTTCAGGTGTTTCATAGCAGCAGAAACAACATGATAGGAAAAAATGAACATTTAACTTTTTAGTCACAAAAATGATGTTTTAGCAACAATTTTTTTATTTTCCCAAAGGTAAAAAGGGAAACTGGATGCCAACATTTATTGTACAATTTGTCCTGAGTATGCCGATATTCCATATGTGGGGGGAACCACTGTTTGGGTGCACGGCAGGGCTCAGAAGGGAAGGAGCGCCACTTGACTTTTTCAATTAAAAATTGGCTCCAATCTTTAGCGGACACCATGTTGTGTTTGGAGAGCCCCTGTGTGCCTAAATATTGGAGCTCCCCCACAAATGACCCCATTTCGGAAACTAAACCTCCCAAGGAGCTTATCTAGATGCATAGTGAGCACTTTGAACCCCCAGGTGCTTCACAAATTGATCCATAAAAATGAAAAAGTACTTTTTTTTCACAAAAAAATTCTTTTAGCCTCAATTTTTTCATTTTCACATGGGCAACAGGATAAAATGGATCCAAAAATGTGTTGGGCAATTTCTCCTGAGTACACTGATACCTCATATGTGGTCACAAACCACTGTTTGTGCACACGGCAAGGCTCGGAAGGGAAGGAGTGCCATTTGCTCTTTTGAATGAAAAATTAGCTCCAATCGTTAGCGGACACCATGTCGCGTTTAGGGAGCCCCTGTGTGCCTAAACATTGGAGCTCCCCCACATGTGAGCCCATTTTGGAAACTAGACCGTCCAAGGAACTTATCTAGATGCATAGTGAGCATTTTGAACCCCCAGGTGCTTCACAAATTGATCCATAAAAATGAAAAAGTACTTTTTTTTCACAAACATTTTTTTTAGCCTCAATTTGTTCATATTCACATGGGCAACAGGATAAAATGGATCCTAAAATTTATTGGGCAATTTCTCCTGAGTACACTGATACCTCACATGTGGGGGTAAATCACTGTTTGGGCACACGGTAGGGCTCAGAAGGGAAGGAGCGCAACTTGACTTTTTGAATGAAAAATCGTTAGCGGACACTATGTTGCGTTTGGAGAGCCCCTGTGTGCTTAAACATTGGAGCTCCCCCACATGTGACCCCATTTTGGAAACTAGACCTCCCATGGAACTAATCTGCACTTTATGACTTATTCATACATCCAAAGTCGGTAAGTACTTACCTACCAGAACATAAATATACAACATTGGTTAAATTGGTTATGTGGAATATTCAGTAACCATTTTGGATAATGATCACTTGTAAAACGTATATAGCTATCTTAAAATAAATGTTACTACAGATTCGACCATCTATATGGCAAATGGTAAAATCCCAAAAATGTATATAGATTTTACTCAAAATGGCTGAGAAAGCGAGCCATCGATTTTTGGAGTTTATATAATCGATAAAGGAGAGAGCATATTAATTGCTAGATTTGAACCAAATTAAAAAAATAGATTGTCAATAAAACGTTTATTCAATATAATGCTGTTGACAAAGGGTCTGTTGAAAATATGTATATCCTAAATGTAAAAATTTACATATGTTTGTGTTACTTTAGAGCCCATCACAGTCCCTTGTACCTGACTGTAAAACTTATTCTGATATGTAAAATATTTATTCTTAAGTATAAATAAGTTGGCTAAAATAAATTCTTTCAGTTCAGCTGCATGTATTTCTATGCAACTGCACGCTCCGGAGTGCCGGCGTCAGTGCCAGGTATTGATGCAAGAGACTCGTGCGAGTTTCTCGCATTGCACTTGCAAGTGTGACCCCGGCCTTAAGTTGGAAGTCTATTACCCTGAGAGACAAATATTTCAAAGCACATAAGACCAATATAATGGAAGATATTTGAATATAAAGAAGAGACATATAGTGTGAAGAAACCTAATGACTCATGCCATTTAATTCCTTTGAGAAGATCAATAAGTTGCATGGAGTCTCTAAGATGACTGGATAAATTTGAAACATGCATTTACAGGAGTTTATCTATTTAGACTGCTAAATTGCTAGTAATAGATCCAATACCTGAAATCATGGGACATCAATAAGGGGTTATTTGTAGTGTTGAGAGATACTTTCCGATATTTGAAAGTATCGGTATCGGATGGTATCGGCCGATACAGGCAAAATATCGGATCTCGCCGATACCGAGTTCCGATACCAATACAAGTCAATGGGACACAAATATCGGAATGTATCCTTGATGGTTCCCAAGGTCTGAAGGAGAGGAAACTCTCCTTCAGGCCCTGGGATCCATATTAATGTAAAAAATAAAGAATAAAAATAAAAAATATGGCTATACTCACCCTTCCGAAGAACCCTGGCTCTCACCGCTGCAAGCGTCCGCCTCCGTTCCTGAGAATTACAGAGAGTGAAGGACCTTCGATGACGTCGCGGTCAGTCACCTGACGACTCACGTGACTGACCGTGACATCACCGAAGGTCCTTCACTCACTACAGTCTCAGGAACGGAGGCGGACGCTTGCAGCGGTGACAGCCAGGGTCCTTCGGAGGGGTGAGTATTGCCATATATTTTTTTTTTATTCTTTAATTTTTACATTAATATGGATCCCAGGGCTTGAAGGAGAGTTTTCTCTCCTTCAGACCCTTGGAACCACACGCACCACACACTCCGATACCGATTTCTGATATCACAAAAATATCGGAACTCGGTATCGGAATTCCGATACAGCAAGTATCGGCCGATACCCGATACTTGCAGTATCGGAATGCTCAACACTAGTTATTTGTGTTTTATGGATTTTAGGTAAATTGAGAGAAAAAGGCATTTATGTGATTTTTTATATTTGGCTGATACTATGGTGTCCCTTACTATCAAAAGCATAAAATTTAGATTTTGCATTCACATCTACGTGATCATTTTGATCAGGCAGTGTGCCTACAGATGGGTCCCTAGGATTGTCTGTGTAACATAAAATGCCTTTTTACTGTAATTTTATTCTAATGTGCAGATACTTATTGGAGGCATCCTTAAAATAGGAATTCCATTCCCATGGGTCTCTGGTCTTTTGTCAAACTAGGCAGAGTTGATAAAAAGCTTGCTTATTAAATTAGTGTATATCATCTTTCTAATTATCTTTCATTAATAATATTCTTTTTTTTCATAAATGTAATAAAATGTATGCATTTGTTGGACCTAGTAGAGTGTAATATTCTACATTGTTCTGTTATTTTAGATATCATTGTAGTTCACTGGTTTCTTCCTCTAAACCGGCATTTTTTTGAAGATGAGCAGATAGACAGTCTCAAGCAAGTTCTAGTCTATCTATTTGAACATGTAAAAATATTTAGTTAAATTTTTACATGCAATATATTTTATGAACTATTTTAGAAATAACCGAATGGTTTAGTGCTTTCAGCAGTTCACTGATTAAGAATGAACTGATGTTCACCTGTGAGGTCCATTTTATTTGATCATCCAGTTCATTGTTCATTTCACCATTTGTCTACTTATTTTAACTAATACTGTCAAGGTACCATCACATTTAGCGACTTTACAACGATACCGATAGCGATCCGTTGCAGCGTCCTGGATAGCGATATCGTTGTGTTTGACACGCAGCAGCGATCAGGATCCTGCTGTGACATCGCTGGTCGTTGCTGAAAGTCCAGAACTTTATTTCGTTGCTGGATCACCCGCTGACTTCGCTGAATCGGCGTGTGTGACGCAGATCCAGCGTTGTCTTCACTGGTAACCAGGGTAAACATCGGGTTACTAAGCGCAGGGCCGTGCTTAGTAACCCGATGTTTACACTGGTTACCATTGTAAAAGTAAAAAAAAAAAAACACTACATACTTACATTCCTGTCACGTTCCCCAATGTCAGCTTCCTTGCGTCCCCCAGTGTCAGCGCCGGCCGGCCGTAAAGCAGAGCACAGCGGTGACGTCACCGCTCTGCTTTCCGGCCGGCGCTTACACAGTGCAGGGAAGCTGAAGGCGAGGGACTTGACAGGAATGTAAGTATGTAGTGTTTTTTTTTTACTTTTACAATGGTAACCAGGGTAAACATCGGGTTGCTAAGCGCGGCCCTGCGCTTAGTAACCCGATGTTTACCCTGGTTACCCGGGGACTTCGGCATCATTGGTCGCTGGAGAGCTGTCTGTGTGACAGCTCTCCAGCGACCAAACAGTGACACTGCAGCGATCGACATCGTTGTCTATATCGCTGCAGCGTCGCTAAATGTGACGGTACCTTTAGGCACTGGGATTCTCCCCCTGCACAGGATGGATCCCAAGCCTTATCTTCTCCTACAGTCTCTCATTCAGTCTCGACCACAGTAGATGCTGCTCAGCAAAGACGTCGGTCTCAGTGTTTTGCTCAGACTCGGGCTGTGAACATTGTTACCGCTGCTTCTTCAGGTTCAGCTATGGTAACTAGCAGCGAGCTGTCATTCCTGAGAGTAAGTCCAGAATTCGCTCTACTGAGCATGCTCGTGAGGTGGCGACCTCTCATTGGTGGTCGGTCATCAGCTGCTCAGGTCTTGTGCTGGCTCTGAATTGGCTCGCGAGCAAGGTCCTGTCTGATTGGCACAATCTATAAAAGGATCTTTGGTGTGCCCATTGGTGCTCTAAGATCATTTATGTTACATGTGTGTGTGGAACACTATGGTAGCGTGGACTTGTCTGCGTGTGCTCAAGGTAGGCATATAGCCTTTAGAATTCTGGCACCTCCAGAGAGGAGTTCGTATGTGCTCAGGGCGGGAGTATAGCCTTTAGAATTCCGGCACCTCCGGAGAGGAGTTCGTGTGAGTGCATATGCTGTGACTGTGTCCACTACCTGTTTCCTTGCCCATGAGAGGGTAGCATTCACCTGTGAAGTAACAGGGGATTTCACATACCGCCATTTTTGCTAGCGTGGCATCTAGCTATGCCATACTGTCCAGGGACAGCTGCATTTCTGTCTCTACCCCTCTGTGAAGCTAACAGAGCTGGGTAATTACATTCTGTTCACACAGAGTGACATTTTACCCTGGGTGGTTTCAAGATCGCTTGCCGCGCGCTTCAACCATTGTTCACTAGCTGTGATTTTACATCTCTGCACAGTGGACCTTGGTTGCAATCCCACTTCATATTAATTTTTATTTAGTGTGATCTGCCAACCCTAACAAATATTCTCTACCAAGTTATTTTGCAACCACCACTGCCTTCAGAACACTCTGGTAATTAATCCTGTTTCTCTGCCTCCTCAAATCTGAGTCCACTGGATCTATTTGTCTTATAAGAGTTTTTATTTTTTATTTTTTTTTTCAGGGAATAATTTTAAAACATTTTTTATTTATGTATTTGTTTAATAAAGAAGTGTTTTCTAAAAGAATTTATATTTTTGTTTTATTGTTCACATGTATATTTATACAAAATTTCAGGTTTTCCCACCCATCATTTTCCCCCATATTTTACCTTCAACAACCATGTTTCAAATGGACAAATGATGAGTCACCGCATGCACTCTTCTCTGCAATTTGGTTTGTCCTGATGAAAAAGTCTGTAAACTTCAAAATGTGTAGACTAATAAAAACTGCATTCCTCTAAACATCTCCTCCTGGATTCCTTTCTTCCTCCTATTGAGATCATCGACAGTGCAAAAAAATTCCATCTTCCATTTCCATTGTTCGGCTCTAGTAATATAGCAGAACTTGTACACATTGAAGGATGTTCTTTGGGGTCAGTTCACTGCTGTTTGACAAATGTTAATATGTTATTTCATTTTCTTATAGGTACTTTATTTTTATAATGAGGAGGAATGTACAATCTTTATAAATCAGCTGCAAGAAAATGGATTTTCCATAAAGGAAAGCAAAATGGATGAGGAAAGCCTTCTAAACGAAGCTGTTACAAAAATACAGAGAAGTCAGATACTGGAAACTTTTTTCAGGCATTCTTTTGCTCAAGTAATTTTAACTTTGTGTATAGCTGTTCTAGACAACTGTCTCCTCTGATGTAGTGCATTGATTCTGAAATATTTTATTAAATCAGTATTGAAAATCTTTAAGTTAAGCTTTAAAATTATTTTCAACTTTTTTTCCTTTTAAGCTACATTGCTTCCAGATTTCTCAGGATTCTGAATAAAATCTAGCCTATTTATGCAGTGATTAATTATATATATACAGTGGGTACAGAAATATTCAGACATATTTAAATTTTTCACTCTTTGTTTCATTGCAGCCATTTGGTAAAAGAAAAACTGAAATATCACATGGTCATAAGTATTCAAACCCTTTGCTCAGACTCTCCTATTTAGGTCACATGCTGTCCATTTCCTTGTGGTCCTCCTTGAGATGGTTATACTCCTTCATTGGAGGCAGGCTGTGTACACTGATAGGACTTGATTTGGAAAGGCATACACCTGTCTATATAAGACATCACAGCTCGCAGTGCATGTCAGACCAAATGAGAATCATGAGGCCAAAGAAACTGGCCGAGGAGCTCAGAGACAGAATTGTGGCAAGGCACAGATCTGGCCAAGATTAAAAAAGAATTTCTGCAGTGCTCAAGGTTCCTACGAGCACAGTGGCCTCCCTAATCCTTAAATAGAAGAAGTTTGGGACCACCAGAAGTCTTCCTAGACCTGGCCGCCCAGCCAAACTGAGCAATTGTGAGAGAAGATCCTTGGTGAGAGAGGTAAAGAAGAACCCCAAGATCACTGTGCATGAGATCCAGAGATGCAGTGGGGAGATGGGAGAAAGTTCCACAAAGTCAACTATCACTGCAGCCCTCCACCAATCAGGCCTTTATGTCAGAGTGGCCCAACCGAAGCCTCTCTTCAATGCAAAAGATATCAAAGCCCACATAGTGTTTGCTAAAAAAAACCATGAAGAACTCCCAGACTATAAGAAATAAGATTCTTTGGTCTGATAAGATGAAGATAGACCTTTTAGGTGATAATTCTAAGCTGTATGTGTGGAGAAAACCAGGCACTGCTCATCACCTGCCCAATACAATCCCATCAGTGAAACATGATGGTGGCAGCATCATGCTATGGGAGTGTTTTTCAGCTGCAGAGACCGGACGACTGGTTGCCATTGAAGGAAACATGAATGTGGCCAAGAACATAGATATCCTGGATGAAAACCTCTTCCAGAGTGCTCTGGGCCTCAGTATTGGCTAAAGGTTCACCTTTTAACAAGACAATGACCCTGAGCACACAGCTAAAATAACAAAGAAGTGGCTTCAGAACAACTCTGTGACCATTCTTGACTGGCCCAGCCAGAGCCCTGACCTAAACCCAATTGAATTTCTCTGGAGAAACCTAAAAATGGCTGTCCACCAATGTTCACCATCCAACTAGATGGAACTGGAAAGGATCTGCAAGGAAGAATGGCAGAGAATCCCCAAATCCATGTGTAAAAAACTTGTTACATCATTCCCAAGAAGACTCATGGCTGTACTAGCTCGTAAGGGTGCTTCTAATCAATACTGAGCAAAGGGTCTGAATGAATATGTGATATTTCAGCTTTTCTTTTTTAATAAATTTGCAAAAATGTCTACATTTCTGTTTTTTTCAGTCAGGATGGGGTGCAGAGTGTACATTAATGTGAAAAAAAATTACTTTTTTGAATTTAACAAACAGCTGCAATGAAACAAAGAGTGAAAAATGTAAAGTGGTCTGAATACTTTCCGTACCCACTGCATATATACAGTTGTGCTCAAAAGTTTATATACCCAGGCAGAATTTTTGCTTTCTTGGTCTTTTTTCAAAGAATATGAATGATAACATCAATACTTTTTCTCCACTCATTGTTAGTGGTTCGGTGAAGCCATTTATTGTCAAACTACTATGTTTTCTCTTTTTAAATCATAATGAAAACAAAACATCCAAATGACCCTGATCAAAAGTTCACATACCCTGGTGATTTTGGTTTGATAACATGCACAGAAGTTGGCACAAATGGATTTGAATGGCTACTAAAGGTAACATCCTCACCTGTGACCTGTTTGCTTATAATCAGTGTGTGTGCATAAAAGCTGATTGAGTTTCTGGGATCCAGACAGACTCTTGCATCTTTTATCCAGCCACTGATGTTTCTGGATTGTGAGTCATGGTGAAAGCAAAAGACTTGTCAATGGATCTACGGGAAAAGGTAGTTGAACTGTATAGAACAGGAAAGGGATACAAAAGGATAACCAAGGAATTGATAATGCCAGTCAGCAGAGTTCAAACTGTATTTAACCAATAACCACACTGGCGCTGCACATATATAAAGAAAAGAGGGGGTACAAAAAAGCAGCTGGTATTTAGACAGAAGCTGTGCTGACCTCTGTCAATGAATGGAACACAGATAATCAGCTTTAAAAATACCGCGCTACAGAGTATACATATATGTAAACATACATATATATACACATATATATCTTTCACTTCAGAGAAACCGTGGGAACACAGGATGCCACTATTTACAAACAATGGTGTGGTGGGTATCCACTATAAAGGGGACGCTATAACTAAGAAATGGGGGGGAACGCTATAGCTAAGGCTGCAGTCAGAAAATAGCAGGATAAATAAACCTTCCTTGTAAGCGTTCAATAGTAGGAGGTTTTAATAGTTAACAGCCTGATGCATGTATAGTCTAATGTGCATACCTTAATGTTGCTGCATCAAGATGCCCTGTGCTTCCTGGGGTGAATGACTCCAGTTGGTATAATCACTGTGCCGCTCTTGAACTGGAGTGTGCAGAGGGGAGGAAGTGTCACGGCGTGCAGAGCCAGAGGCGCCCCGGCCGGTAGCGTCCCTGGTTACACGAGAAAGGTAGGATGTACTCAGCCGCTCGACCTGAAAGTGACGTCACTTTACTACGGAGACACAAAAGAGTCCGTAGTAAAGTGACGTCACTATACCTGCACCAGGCTGTTAACTATTAAAACCTCCTACTATTGAACGCTTACAAGGAAGGTTTATATATCCTGCTATTTTCTGACTGCAGCCTGTTAGCTATAGCGTTCCCCCCCTTTTCTTAGTTATAGCGTCCCCTTTATAGTGGATACTCACCAAACCTTTGTTTGTAAATAGTGGCATCCTGTGTTCCCACGGTTTCTCTGAAGTGAAAGATATATATGTGTATATATATGTATGTTTACATATATGTATACTCTGTAGCGCGGTATTTTTAAAGCTGATTATTAGAGTTCAAACTGTAATTAACAAATGGAAAATCAGGGGCTCTGTAAAAACAAAACCACAGCCAGGTAGACCAACAAAAATGTTATCCACAATTGCCATGAAAATTGTTTGGGGTGCAAAGAAAAATCCACAAATAACATCAGCTGAAATACAGAACTCTCTGAAAACTAGCGGTGTGGCTGTTTCAATATGCACAATAAGGAGGCACTTGAAGAAATATGGGCTGCATGGTCTAGTCACCAGAAGAAAGCCATTACTACACAAATGCCACAAAGTATCTGGCCTACAATACACAAAACAGGACAGAGACAAGCCTCAAAACTTCTGGAACAAGGTAACTTGGAGAGATGAGACGAAAATTGAATTTTTGGCCACAAGCATAGACGTTACATTTGGAGAGAGGTCAACAAGGCCTATGATGAAAGGTATACCATTCCTAATGTAAAGCACAGAGGTGGTTCGCTGAGGTTTTGGAGATGTGTGAGCTACAAAGGCACAGGGAACTTTGTCAAAGTTGAAGGAATGATGAACGCAGCACGTTATCAGCAAATATTGGAGGCAAATTTGCACTCATCAGCCCAGAAGCTGCTCATGGGATGTATTTGGACTTTTCAGCATGAAAACTATCCAAAACACAAGGCCAAGTCGTCCTGTCATTGGCTACAGCAGAACAAAGTGAAGGTTCTGGAGTGGCCATCTCAGTCTCCTGACCTCAATATCATTGAGCCACTCTGGGAAGATCTCAAGTGCGCAGTTCATGCTCGACAGCCCAGGAATTTACAGGAACTTGAGGATTTTTGCCATGAACAGTGGGCAGCTTTACCGTCTGAGAAAATAAAGAACCTCATCCTCAACTACCACAAAAGACTTTAAGCTGTCATTGATGTTAGAGGGGACAATATACGGTATTAAGAAATGGGGTATGTGAACTTTTGATTAAGGTCACTTGGATGTTTTGGGTTGTCATTATGATTTAAAAATAGAAAACACAGTAGTTTGACAATCAATGGCTTCACCTAACTACTAACCTTGAGTGGAGAAAAAATTTTGATGTAATCATTCATATTCTCTGAAAAAAGGCGAAGAAAGCAAAAATTCTGCTGGGTTATGTAAACTTTGGAGCACAACTGTGTATAAATATATATATATATATATATATATATAAATATATATATATATATATATATATATATATATATATATATATATATAGTTGACCGGTATTAGCTAAAATGAATATGAAATGATTAAATTAAGCAAATTTTAAATTAAGGTTTGAAGAGATGTTTTGGAGAAGTTTAGCTTCTTCATTCTTATTCTGGGAATTTGAGCTCATCCATAATTCATAATTGTCTAAGGGTCACTTTCGTCTTTCTGTCTGTCTTTCTGTCTGTCTTTCTGTCTGCCACAGAGATCCCAAGTCGCTGATTGGTCGCAGTCAAACGGCCATGACCAATCAGCGATGGGCACAGTGCGGCCGCGAAATGGCCGCTCCATACTCCCCTGCCGTCAGTGCCCACTCCATACTCCCCTCCAGTCAGCACTCACACAAGGTTAATGGCAGCGTTAATGGACCACGTTTTGCCGCGGTGTAACGCACTTCAACAACGCTGCTATTAACCCTGTGTGACCAACTTTTTACTATTGATCCTGCATAGATCTAATGAAAAAGATCTAATGTTAAAAATAAGTGTTATATAGTACGTCTCTGTGCTATATACTATGTAGCTGTGCTATATACTATGTGGCTGTGCAATATATTACATGGCTGTGCAATATACTACGTGGCAATGCAATATATTACGTGGCTGGGCAATATACTACGTGTCTGTGCTATATACTACGTGTCTGTGCTATATACTACTTGGCTGGGCAATATACTACATGGCTGGGCAATATACTACATGGCTGGACAATATACTACGTGTCTGTGCTATATACTACATGGCTGGGCAATATACTATGTGGCTGGGCAATATACTATGTGGCTGGGCAATATACTACGTGGCTGGGCAATATACTATGTAGCTGGGCAATATACTACTTGTCTGTGCTATTTACTACGAGGGCTGTGCTATATACTATGTGGCTAGGCAATATACTATGTGGCTGGGCAATATACTGTGTGGGTTGGGCAATATACTACATGTCTGTGCTATTTACTATGTGGACTGTGCTATATACTATGTGTCTGGGCAATATACTACGTGGCTGTGCTTTATACTACGTGGGCTGTGTTATATACTACTTGGGCTGTGTTATATGCTATGTGGGCTGTGCGATATTTCTCTGCTGTATCTGTGCATCATGAATCGTGGTATGTGTTAAAGAGGGGGGGCCCACTGAGACTCTTTCGCCCGGGGCCCTCAAAAACCCGGAGCCGGCCCTGGCTTCACTGATTGTTCGCGGCCGGGCGTGACCAATCAGCGACATTCGCAGTCCGCCCATGAATTGGCGCAGAATTTGAACCACGCTTCGCTAATTTGTCACGGTCGGCCGAATCCTTTGTATAAATTGCATTATTCTGAAAACTTCATAAATAAACTACATTCATATTCTAGAATACCCGATGCGTTGGAATCGGGCCACCATCTAGTCATTCATAATAAGACACCATCCTTTAGGCTCTTTGTGCTCTTAGGTGTGGTCTTTATAAACATTAATCAGAATTAATTTGGCTTTTTGCTTTCAACTTCTTAGCAAAATCTTTGGGAAAAATCCAGTAACATTTGTGGTTCCAGAGATTACATTGATAATAGCCTAACATTCTTGGGAAACCCAGAAAACTGTAGAGGAGGAATGTACTGAGAATAATGCTTCACACAGCAATCTTAAACAGCAATGTGCTGGAGTAAGATGTCCAAAATTTATTAGGAGCTTCATCTTTGTACATGAGCCCAAAAATTAAATCAGCTATGAATTGGAATCCATTTGCATTATAATTTATGACATATCTGTAAAACTGTAAGGCGGCAGAAGACTGATTCCTTTTCACTAAAGTCAGTCAACTTTTAACACCAATTTTCAAAAGTGGCAAGTGAAATGCAAATTGGCAAAAAGTACACAATTATTGGCCAAATGTAGTGTGTGTTATAATTTGCATTTCTTTCAATCAACTTTTGTGTTTTAAAGTACAACGTATATCATAATAAACAGGAATTCTACCTTCCTTCAGCAGATTTTATCTTGCCAAACTGCACGGAGATCTTGCTTTGCACTGTAGCTCCTTATTGCTCGGACCCTAGTGAATGTGATTTGTATACATCATCTATATCTACCTCTAGATATGAGCAGTTTGATTTGGAAGAAATAGATTTTTTTTTACCAGTGAGCCAGAGGATGTAATAATATTTCCTAATTACTATGGTCCCAAATCCCCCTTAGCCATTCTGTAGAAATAATTAAATCAAATGGACAAATTTGCCTAATTCTTTAATTACAAAAGAACAGAAACATGTCCTATGTGTAAAAATCTAGAGGTAACATAGTAACATAGTAACATAGTTAGTAAGGCCGAAAAAAGACATTTGTCCATCCAGTTCAGCCTATATTCCATCATATATTCTGGAGAATTTCTTTGGCTCCACTGATTAATATTACCCGGGCCATTAGATGAACTCAATTTCACTTACTTGATCAAGTTTAATACAGCCACATTCAATGTTTTCATGACCTACTACCTTTAAAATAACAGAGAAGGCACCAATAAGTGCTTCTAGGAAGTATAAAAAAAAATAATTTGAGAATACATTAATTTAAGTCAGGCCTAATACAAGTTCATTTCAAGTTTAGTTATTTTTTCTAGCACATGTTTCATTCTTTTTCTTTTATGTCTTATGTATCCACTTTGTAAACACTGTAGGTTCTTCACATTGATCAGTCAAGCATTGAAAGTTTGACTGCAGGAAGCTCCTTAAAGGTGAGAGAGGCTCTTAAATGTGAACTGAGCAGAACGGAGTTTGCAGATTCCCTGGGACTGAAACCTCATTCCATGTTTGTGGAGTCAATGTTTTCTCTGGCAGATGAAGATGGGAATGGATATCTTTCATTCAGAGAGTTTCTAAATATATTATTGATTTTAATGAAAGGTTAGTCTACTAGGTCAGTGGTACCGCCATTGTATTACAGATGATGTCCTGTATCACAGACAAATTTGCTATTTGATATCGTAATATGTGTGTGTATATACATTCTATATCTCAATATTTGGTTTAACTTAATATGTCCATTGCTAATTTTTATTTGTTAATTGTAGGATCTCCGGAGGAGAAATCAAAACTGATGTTCACCATGTATGATATTGATGGAAATGGATTTCTTTCAAAGGAGGAATTCTTTACAATGCTAAAGTAATGTTTTATTTTTACCAAATTCATCATCTTATCTGTAAATAGTAAAACATCTTACAGAACTGTCCGAATTCTAACATTGTCATACATACAAGTTTTATGCATCAGCATACTACTTGAAATAAATACACAAATAACCCTATTACTACATATGTCAAAAAGATATGAGGTGCTTACTACCCCCTTAATGATCAACAACAATACATCTTTATACTAACCTCACATATCAGACAATAGCATCCCGCAACTGATGAAAGCAGTCTTGATTGGTTTTGGCACCAACCATGGCTTTTTAAACACTTAGATGCTGCTGTCAATTGTGACTGTGGCACCTAAATGGTTAACAGAGTGTGGGGGCTCCCTCTTTAACCCCATGGCACCCTGAGATCATGATTGTGTGGTCCTGATGTTTGCCATGGCAATTCAAGGCCAAATAACGGCCTTAGAGTCTGCGCCTATAGTGACCTGTTCAGAAGTTAGCAACATTTATGTGGTAAAAATGAAATTTTTCCTTCCTGTCATGCCACTTTGTATTAATTCTTTAAAAGCACCCAAATGGTTAATAAACTACCTGACAGCAATTTTTAATACATTGAGGGGTGCTGATTTTAAAATGGTCTCACTTTTGGGATTTTTATGACGTATAGGTCAACCAAAGTGAGTTTAAAACTGAATATAGGTTCCTAAAAAAGTTCGTTTTGCAAATTTGCTTGACAAAAATGAAAAATTGCTGCTACAATTTTAAACCTTCTAACATCCTAACAAAATAAAAGGATGTTTTAAATATGGTGCTGATGTAAAGCAGGCGTGAGGTAAATGTTATTTAATGACAATTTTATGTGGTGTGACAGACTGGATTAAAGGGATAATCAAGATAGAAAATTGGTAATCTTTGGAACTTTTTGACAAATTTCTAATATTTTTATACGCAGAAAATATCAACATAAATTTACAATTATCATAAAGTACAATTTGTCTTGAAAAAACGTTCTCAAAATCATTGAGATCTGTTGAAGTGTTCTAGAGTTATTACCACATAAAATGAAACTGGTCAGATTTGAAAAATATGGCCTGGTCACAAAGGGGCTACTTAGCTAACATACGTGATCAAGAGTGTACAAACCATCCACCAGTGGCAAAGTACCTCATTGTATGAGCCCTAGCTCTTGGGGCTTACCTCTTTATGAGTCTTACCAGTCCTGAAATAAAATGTAGGAGATGGGAACCAGCTTTGCTCTAACTGAAGCCAGTCTGCGAAAGATGGAAGGGAAAGGGTGTATAGTTCTGTCTACCACAATGCCTTCTATTTGCATTTAATGGTCACTGTTATTTCAGCCAACTTTTAATACATCGAAGCTGCAATCAAATATAAGAAACTTTGTAATAAATTGTTCCAGAGAAATATGGTTATTTCTTCCACACTGGTTCGTAAATTGACCTTTCTCTAAGAAACATAACTAAATTCATCCTTGCTCAAAACATGACGGACTATATGCTTACTAGAGATGAGCAAATATGTTCAGAAAACGATCGCCAAACATAATTTTGGCATGAATATGGTACATTCAGATTCGTGATCGGTAACACAAGCATTTTTCTTCAAATTGGAAAAAGTCGGTAACATTCGGTAAAAGATAGAATAAAAGGAGGCAATTCATCTGCCGCGTTTAGTAAAATCAAAGCCTGATGGGTTAGAATAGAATAGCTAGGTTAGATATATACACATAGAATACATATACAGCGTGGAAAATAATTATTTTATCCCTTGCAGAATTTGTAAGTTTGCCCACTGACAAAGACATGAACAGTCTATAATTTTAAAGTTAGGTTAATTTTAACATTGAGAGGTAGAATATTTAAAATAAAATCCAGATAATCACATTGTATAAATTATATAAATTTATTTACATTTTACAGTGAGAAAAAAGTATTTTATGCCCTACCAGCCATTAAGAGTTTAGGCTCCTAAAGACCTAATAAACTCGTTACCAGCATTAAAGACAGCTGTCTTACATAGTCACCTTTATAAAAAGACTCCTGTCCACAGACTCAATTAATCAGTCAGACTCTAACCTCTACAACATGGGCAAGACCAAAAAAGCTTTAAAAGGATGTCAGGGAAAAGATCATAGACCTGCACAATGGAATGGGCTACAAAACCATAAGACACTGGGTGAGAAGGAGACACCTGTTGGTGCAATGCTAAGAAAATTTAAGAAATACAAAATGACAGTCAATCCACATCGATCTGAGGCACCATGCAAAATCTCACCTCGTGGGGTATCCTTGATCATGAGGAAGGTGAGAGTTCAGCCTAAAACTACACAGGGAGTACATGTTCATTATCTCAAGTCACCAAGAAAACCATTGGTAACACATTACTCTGTAAAGGTTTAAAATCCTGTAGTGCCCGCAAGGTCCCCCTGCTTATGAAGGTACACATGCGAGCCCATCTGAAGTTTGCCAATGAACACCTGGATGATTCTGTGAGTGATTGGGAGAATAGGATTAGTAATGGATAGGTGTCTTATAGACGCCTCTCCATTACTAATCCAAAGACATGCTGATAGGTTGTGAGCCACATTGGGGACAGAGAAGATAATGTATGCAAACTATAAAGCGTTGCAGAATATGTTCGCTCTATTTAAGAAAAATTATTCAAGTGTTGACTAGTGTTGAGCATTCCGATACCGCAAGTATCGGGTATCGGCCGATATTTTTGTGATATCGGGTATCGGTATCGAATCAATAGGGATGTGGAAAATAAAGAATTAAAATAAAAAATATTGATATGCTCACCTCTCCGGCGGCCCCTGCTAACCGGGAGGCTTCTTTGTTTAAAAAGCGCGCCTTTCGGACCTGTGAATGACGTCCCGGCTTCTGATTGGTCGCGTGCCGCCCATGTGACCGGCACGCGGCCAATCAGAAGCCGCGACGTCATTCTCATTCACAAAACTGCTAATTATAGGAATTGAGGACCTGCGAATGACGTCGCGGCCCCTGATTGGTCGCGTGCCGGTCACATGGGCGGCACGCGACCAATCAGAAGCCGGGACGTCATTCACAGGTCCGAAAGGCGCGCTTTTTAAACAAAGAAGCCTCCCGGTTAGCAGTGTGAAGTCCAGGGGCCGCCGGAGAGGTGAGCATATCAATATTTTTTATTTTCATTCTTTATTTTACACATCCCTATGGATCCCAGGGCCTGAAGGAGAGTTTCCTCTCCTTCAGACCCTGGGAACCATGAGAATACCTTCCGATACTTGATGTCCCATTGACTTGTATTGGTATCGGATATCGGTATCGGCGATATCCGATATTTTTCGGGTATCGGCCGATACTATCCGATACCGATACTTTCAAGTATCGGACGGTATCGCTCAACACTAGTGTTGACAAAATATTCAGAAACTTGTAAAAAATAATATTGCACTTATATCGCCATTTTCCAAAAGCCATAACATTTTAATTTTTAGGGATATGGGACTGTGTGAAAGCTTATTTTTTGCACCCTAAGCTGACATTTTTATTAAAACCATTTTAGGGTAGATAGGGTGTTTTAATTTATTTTATATTTTGATCGTTCAGGATTTTCCGAATACATTGATGCCGAATAAGTGCGTTTTTTTAAATTTTCAATGAGGCAAAATTGTCGTGATTTAAACTTTTTGTTTTTTATTGTTTTTATATTTTTTAAATCTTTTTTTCCCTATTGTTACTGTACTGAATAGTCCTCCTAGGAGACTTGAACCTATGATCATCCAATCACTTTTGCTATACAGAGCAGTGCATCAGCCCTGCTTTGTATAGCAGAAAATCATGATCTCCTGTGAAATCGGCAGAAGGCCACTGGCGTTCACTGGAGGACCATATTGACAGGCATGGGGGTCATCAGCAGACCAAACTGTCATGCCAAACCATTGGCACCCTGCGATCGGGTGTGCCTATGAGCAGGATGAATGATGTGCTTACGGCCGGCGTGTGTTATAGCCTGCTGTCAGTGGTTGACAGTGAGATTTAACTCGTTAACAGCTGTGGGTGGAGCACCGTTCAGGGAAAAAGGAGATTTCTCTGAGTAGTGGCCGATTAGCAGGCTCGTATTTTCCACTAGACACTTGAAATCTGATGCCTAGATTGGCAAGCTGAGGGGGAGGCGACAGATACCATTCTTTTTTAACAGGCATTCTACTTGCTGCCCCTCCACTGGTACCTAGGGGTTTAGGTACCCAGGGGTGTGCACAGGTCACATTCGTCATACTGTATACTGTTCAAACCAACTGGTAATAGCTGCAACCAAGAGGTAGTAGTAGCTTGAGAAGACTCGTGCTTGATTGGTGGACCAGCCATCCATGCACTGTTGCTCCATCAGAGAACACTAACCAGTAAAGAACTTTTATAGAACATCGATACCACTAGAGCAATATTTGACTGTAACTCGTTTGATCAGAACTAGGGGGAGGTCAGGGAAGCAGTATATAAAATAGCATATTACATAGTACAGACACTGTACAGAGTTATGTGTTCATATATACGTGGGGAAAATAAGTATTTGAAACACTAACGATTGTGCAAGTTTTCTCACCTAAAAAGTCTGTAATTTTCATTGTATTTACACGTCAACAATTTGAGATAGAATCTAAAAATAAAAAACAGGAAATCACATTGCATGATTTTTAAATAATGAAATTGCATTATATTGCACAAAATAAGAATTTGATTCCTACCAACCAGCAAGAATTCTGGCTCTCATAGACCTCTTAGTTTTTCTTTAAGGAGCCTTTATACTCTGCACTCATTACCTATATTAATTGCACCTGTTTAGTCTCATAATCTGTGTAGAAGACACCTATCCAAAACTCAATCAAGCACACTCCAATTTCTCCACCATGACCAAGACCAAAGAGCTGTCTAAGAACACAAGGTAATTTTAGACCTGCACACGGCTGGGATGGGCTACAGGACAATAGGCAAGCTACTTGATGAGAAGGCAATAACTGTTGGCACAGTTATTAAAAGATGAAAGAAACAGAAGATGACTGTCAATTTTCCTCAGTCTGGGGCTCCATGCAAGATTTCCCCTCGTGGGGTAAGGATGATTCTGAGAAAGGTCAGGAATCAGACCAGAACTATATGGGAAGACCTGGTCAATAATCTGAAGCGAGCTGGGAGCATTAGCTTAAGTAACACACTACTCTGTCATGGATTAAAATCCAGCAAGGCACGCAAGGTCCCCTTGCTCATACCACCCATGTTCAGGCCCGTTTGAAGTTCACCAAAGGCCATCTGGAGATGATTCAGAGGAGGCATGGGAGAAGGTCATGTGGTCAGATGAGACCAAAATAAAACTTTTTGGTATCAACTCCACTCGTCGAGTTTGGAGGAAGAAGGATGAGTACAACCCCAAGAACACCATCAATGTTGAATCATGTTGGATTAAACATCATACTTTGAGTGTGCTTTTCTGCAAAGGAGACAGGACGACTGTGCCATATTAATGGGAGAATGGCTAGGGTCATGTATCATGAGATTTTGGCAAACAACCTCAGTAAGAGCATTAAAAATGGGTCGAGGCTGGGTCTTCCAGCATGGCAATGACCTGAAACACACAGCAAAGGCAAATAAGGAGTGGTTCCATAAGAAGCTTTACAAGGTTTTGAAGTGGCCTAGGCAGTCTCCAGACCTGAACCCAATAGAAGATCTGAAACTCAATGTTGCCAAGTGACAGCCCCGAAACCTGAAAGATCTGGAGAAGATCTGTATGGAGGAGTGGGCTTAAATCCCTGCTGCAGTGTGATCTACAAGAAACATCAGACCTCTATATTTGCAAACAAAGGTTTCTGTACCAAATACTGAGTTCTGTTTTCTATCGTATCAAATACTTTTTTAATAAAATAAAATGCAAACTAATTATGTAAAAATCCTACAATGTGATTTTCTCGATTTTTTTTTTTTTTTTTTTTAAACTAAGAGGTTTGTGAGAGCCAAAATCCTTGCTGGCAGGTAGGTGATCAAATACTTATTTCATGTAATAAAATGCAATTTAATTATTTAGAAATCATACAGTTGAAATACACAGTTGAAGTGTACCTATGATAAAAATTACAGACCTCTACATTCTTTTTAGGTGGGAAAACTTGCAAAACTGGCAATGCATCAAATACTTAATTTTAGGAAAAAAAAAAAATATATATATATATATATGTATATATATACTGTATTACTCTTTACAGTGTATACGTGTTGTAAGGATTTCACTCACTCAGCTGCGACGGCTGACACTCAGGAGACGTGTTCCTTTAAAGTTCACTGGGTTTATTGCTTCATAAACCATGTGGCAAATAACAGAAAGCAAAATGGGCCTTTGGTTCAGGCAAAGAAAAGCAAGTGTCCAGTTCATCCGGCTCAGTCCTGAAGCCGTAACACACTCAGGAGGGTTTCACCTCCACACATCTCTGCTGTGTAAAGGATTAGCCAGTCTTATAAAGAGCTAACCCCACCCAGTAACCCATCACATGATTAGCCATGTGGTCTGACATTACCACAGGTCCTGAAACACATATACAAGATTATGTGCAAGAAAGGAATACTCCGGGCTACATTACAGCAACCAGGCACTTATGTGGCACATACCTCCCATCGACTACAAACCCTTTAGCCATGCTACATACCTCCCCCCTCTGCCTAAAGCCGTGGGGCTTGGCACTTTCCCCCACTAAACAAGGGATTCTCGATAGGGCATCCGCATTACCGTGCAGCTTTCCGGCCCTATGTTCCACATGGAAACTGAAGTCCTGCAGGGCTAAGAACCAACGGGTGACTCTAGCATTTCTTCCTTTCGTTTCTCTCATCCACCTAAGCGGGGCATGGTCAGATACCAGTCTAAATTTACGTCCCAGCAGATAGTACCGCAATGTGTCCACTGCCCATTTTATGGCCAAGCACTCCTTCTCAACGACTGAGTAGTTCTTTTCAGATGAGGACAGCTTCCTACTCAGATAGAGAACAGGATGCTCCTCCCCATGTAGTTCTTGGGAAAGGACTGCTCCCACCCCAACATCTGAGGCATCTGTCTGAAGAATAAACTCTTTCTTGAAGTTTGGGGCCATCAGAACGGGTTGCTTACACAAAGCGTTTTTCATTTCTTGGAAGGCTGACTCTGTTTCTTCGGACCACTTAACCATTACTGATTTTGTCCCTTTTAGCAGGTCAGTCAGAGGCGCAGCCATCGTGGCGAAGTTTGGGATGAACCTCCTGTAATATCCCACGATTCCCAGGAAGGCTTTAACTTGTTTCTTGGAAACTGGTTTTGGCCATGTATGGATTGCCTCCACTTTATTGATTTGGGGTTTTATTTCTCCATGACCCACTATGTATCCAAGGTACTTAGCTTCTTCTTTACCCAAGGCGCACTTCTTCGGGTTTATAGTAAATCCGGCCTCTCTTATAGCATCCAACACCGCTTGGAATTTCTCCAGATGACTCTCCCAGTCCGGGCTAAAGATGACGATATCATCTAGGTACGCAGCAGCGTAGGCCTTATGGGGTGCAAGGACTCTATCCATAGCCCTCTGGAAGGTCGCCGGAGCTCCCTGTAGGCCAAACGGCATCCGGGCATATTGGAAGCATCCATCAGGTGTCGAAAAGGCCGTCTTCTCCTTGGCTTCCTGTGCCATGGGGATCTGCCAATACCCCTTTGTCAAATCCAAGGTGGCTATATATCTGGCGTGCCCAAGCCTTTCGATGAGCTCATCAATACGGGGCATGGGATAAGCGTCGAACTTGGAGACTTCATTCAACTTCCGATAGTCGTTGCAAAACCTCCACTCTCCATCAGGTTTTGGGACCAGGACAATTGGGCTCGACCAACCGCTCTTGGATTCCTCAATGACCCCAAGCCTCAACATACGCTCCACTTCCTTGGAGATAACTTCTCGACGAGCCTCAGGAATACGATAAGGTTTCACATTCACCCGCACATGTGGCTCTGTTAGGACCTCGTGCTCTATGACCTTCGTGTATCCTGGCAATTCTGAAAACAGGTCCCTGTTTTTCTGGAGTAACTCCCGGCACTGCTGTTTCTGGGTCTTTGATAGCGTCTCTGCTATAGTAACCGCTCCAACCTCACCTTCTGGGTTGCTTAACAATGACGGAGTTGCTGTCGGCTCTCTATCTTGCCATGGCTTGATGAGGTTGACATGGTAAACTTGGAATGGTTTCCGTCTTCCTGGTTGGTGAATTTTATAATTTACCTCACCAAGTTTCTCGACAACCTCATATGGCCCTTGCCATTTGGCCAAGAACTTGCTTTCCACCGTTGGAACTAACACAAGAACTCGGTCTCCCGGATTGAACTGCCTCACTCTTGCAGACCGGTTGTAGACCCTGGCTTGAGCTTCTTGTGCTTGGAGAAGGTGTTCTTTCACGATAGGCATCACCTTTGCAATCCTCTGCTGCATCAGGGCCACATGCTCAATGACGCTTCTGTGGGTTGTGACTTCGGCCTCCCAGGTTTCCTTGGCTATATCCAGGAGTCCTCGTGGATGTCGGCCATATAGAAGCTCAAACGGTGAGAACCCTGTGGAGGCCTGTGGAACTTCACGAATGGAAAACATCAGATAGGGTAAGAGACAATCCCAGTCTCTACCGTCTTTCTCTATAGCTTTTCTCAGCATGCTCTTTAGTGTCTTGTTAAACCTCTCAACAAGGCCATCTGACTGGGGATGGTACACCGAGGTCCTCAACTGGGAGATCTTCAGGGCTTTACATAACTCCCTCATCACCTTGCTCATGAAAGGTGTACCCTGGTCAGTCAGGATCTCCTTTGGCAGACCTGTCCGGGAAAAGACATGGACCAACTCGCGGGCTATGCTTTTTGAGGAAGAATTTCTCAAGGGAATTGCCTCAGGATAGCGTGTGGCATAGTCCAGGATGACTAATATATACTGATGGCCTCGAGCTGATTTAACTAAGGGACCGACCAAGTCCATGGCAATTCTCTCGAACGGTACCTCAATAATGGGCAGTGGCACAAGGGGGTTCCGGAAATGAGGAGTAGGAGCAGTTAGCTGACATGTAGGGCAGGACCTGCAATAGTTCACTATTTCCCGGTGGCACCCAGGCCAATAGAACCTCTGCACAACCCGTTCCTGCGTTTTTTCCACCCCCAGGTGTCCACCCAAGATGTGTGAATGGGCCATGTCCAACACTTTCCGTCTATACGGACCCGGCACTATCAACTGCTCTACCAACTCCTCCCGTATTTTCGTGACACGGTACAACAACTCCCCCCTCAACAGAAAATGGGGAAATCTTGTGTCTGCCCCCGGCTCCTGTACCACCCCGTCAATAACTGTGACATTATTAAAGGCTTCCCTCAGAGTGGGGTCCCTATGTTGGGCAGTCCCAAAATTTTCACCGGTAACTTCTAACTCCAGAATGTCAGATGTAGGGGATACTTCCTCCTCATCCCCAACCAGAACACAAAAAGGAAAACTGTCTGCCTCTGGGTGTGGCGATACCCTTCCAGGGTTCACTGGTTCCCTGTCAGGGAGCTCAGAACCATTTCTCCACAAATCCCAAAACAAACAGAAATCCCGGCCAATAATTATAGGGTGCAACAAGTCCTGAACCACGCCGACTATGTGGGACTCAGTGCCACATGCCGTTTCAATGTCCACCCTGGCCATAGGGTAGTCCTTTGCATCACCATGTATGCACCGCACTCCGACCTTCTTTCCTGGGAGCAGGTGGAGAGGAAAAGTGGCCCTCACCAGGGTCACTAGGCTCCCCGAGTCTAACAGTGCCGTTACTGCTCGACCGTTCACCTTTACGGGACACGCTTGAGGTCCCTCGTTGGATGGAGAGTTCACACTACAGGCTGGATACGCATAGTATGAACAACGGTGTCCCATGCTGCAGTCCATCTGCTCAGTGGTTTGGGAACAACGGGCAGCTATATGTCCTGGCTTGTGGCACCTCCAACAAATAATATCACACGTGGGGACCTTGGGCACCACCTCCCCCGCCCTTTGTGACCTTGGACGCACCACCCCTTTTTGGGACTCAGCTGCCTTCTGGGACCCCCAGTACGGCATGGGCTGCCTCCCGAAGGAGCCTTCCAACCCTTGGTATCTCTCAACCAGTCCGATCAGCTCGTCGGCATTCTGGGGATCACCCTGGGCAACCCAAGACTGTATAAGCCTCGGGAGGGAATGGACAAACCGATCCATCATCACCCGTTCTACCATCTGTGCAGGCGCAGAGGATTCTGGCTGCAGCCATTTCTGGACCAGGTGCAACAGATCAAACATTTGGGAACGAGGTGGTTTGTCCCGGTGATAGCCCCAGGAGTGAACTCGCTGTGCCCTGACAGTCAGTGTCACCCCCAAACGTGCGAGAATCTCGGCTTTCAATTTGTGATACTCTTTGGCATCCTGCAAGGTCAAATCATAATACGCCTTCTGGGGTTCTCCTGTCAGGTATGGCGCAAGTACCTCTGCCCACTGCTCTGGCGGAAGTTTTTCCCTCTCAGCGACCCTCTCAAACACCGTCAGGAAGGCCTCAACATCATCCCCGGGAGTCATTTTCTGCAATGCGCGTCTTACCGTCTTCCGGACGTGGGTGTCATCAGCCAAACCTGGGGTTGGGGTGCTCGCCTTGCCCTGGATGGCGGTTGCCAGAAGCTGCATCTGCTGCTGATGCTCCTGCTGGCTCTGCTGCATCTGCTGCCGTTGCTCCTGCTGGCTCTGCTGCATCTGCTGCCGTTGCTCCTGCTGACTCTGCCGTTGCTCCTGCTGGCTCTGTTGTATCTGCTGCATCAACAGCCTGTTGGTCTCTTGCTGCCTTTGCTCCTGCTGGCTCTGCCTTTTCTCCTGCTGTGACTGCATCTGGACCAAGTGTTTCAGCAGGTCCTCCATTTTCTCCGGCAATGCTTGCTGGCTTGCAACAGCCTTGACCCAGGACATTCAAAAATAAACTCACGTCTCCGCTGGGAACGCTGCTCGCACGTCTACCACCAATTGTAAGGATTTCACTCACTCAGCTGCGACGGCTGACACTCAGGAGACGTGTTCCTTTAAAGTTCACTGGGTTTATTGCTTCATAAACCATGTGGCAAATAACAGAAAGCAAAATGGGCCTTTGGTTCAGGCAAAGAAAAGCAAGTGTCCAGTTCATCCGGCTCAGTCCTGAAGCCGTAACACACTCAGGAGGGTTTCACCTCCACACATCTCTGCTGTGTAAAGGATTAGCCAGTCTTATAAAGAGCTAACCCCACCCAGTAACCCATCACATGATTAGCCATGTGGTCTGACATTACCACAGGTCCACGGGTATACAAGATTATGTGCAAGAAAGGAATACTCCGGGCTACATTACAGCAACCAGGCACTTATGTGGCACATACCTCCCATCGACTACAAACCCTTTAGCCATGCTACAGTGTATACACGTATTTTTTATATCACCACACTAGAAAATATCTGTGCTGTATACAATGTGTTGCACTTCACTACAGATTCAGATTTAGTGACTAGGGCTGCATGACCTGTAAGTTCACCTTTTGAAGTCAGTATGATTTTACTTTGTTTAATTTAATAATATTCTAAAATTTTGGTAAAAAAATGTCAATGATCTGGACATCCCCGTTAACGCTGTAGAGAACTCTCTAAAACATAAAATTCTTAACATATCCTATTTATTATTTCAGATCTTTCATTGAGATCTCTAACAACTGCCTTACTAAAGATCAAGCTGAGCAAGTGATAGAAGTAATGTTTAAGGAGGCAGGATTTGAAAATAAGAATGAGCTGACTTGGGAAGATTTCCATTTTCTGCTAAGGGATCATGACAAAGAACTCCGTTTTACAAAGCTACAGTTTAAAGGTGTGGTATACAGAAACATAGAGTAAGGGGCTGATTCATTAAAACATTTATACCAGAAGAGTGGTGTACTGCCTTTGCAAAGTCACAACATTTTTCACATTCTCAGACCAAAATGGACAGAGCTGGGGCAGAGTCAGGGCAGGTCTCTCCCATCTGTACAATTCCTCAAGTATGGCAGAATTGACTAGAATGTGACTCCTTGACTGGAGTATCATATCTGGCATAGCGCATGGAGGTGCATATCACTTATGAGATGCACCAGATTCATTAAGTGGTTTTTGTTTCTTAATTAACTCGGTGCCTTTTGCTCTATCAAGACTGACGTAGCACTAGCGTGCTAGTCTTGATGGATCGGCCCAACACTGTTTACAATTTTCCATCACTTCAAATCATTCATGATTTATTTTAAAAAGGTCTAAAGGGCTGAAGTTTCTTGAGAAATTATTTTGAGGGCCCAGCTGCCAAATATAAGTTGTTTCCTTTTAACTGGACTCTAAAATATATTTATATCACTGCACTATATCAGCAATAAAACTGCCTGGGAATTTGTGCAATAACTTCCAGAAAGACGAAAAACTATTATTTGTGAGGCACATTATAAAATCAGGACCTTAGTTCTTTTGGGTTACATCAACCTTGAGTGAGAGTATGGTTCAAGAAAATTGTCATTTTTGCAATATTATATACATTGCTCAAAAAAAATAAAGGGAACACTAAAATACCACATCCTAGATATCACTGAATTAAATATTTCAGTTGCAAATCTTTAATCATTACATAGTGGAATGTGTTGAGAACAATGAAACATAAAACTGATCAATGTAAATCAAAATGAATATCCCATGGCGGTCTGGAGTTGGAATGATGCTCAAAATCAAAGTGGAAAATCAAATTACAGGCTGATACAACTTCAGTGGAAATGCCTCAAGACAGGGAAATTATGTTCAGTTGTGTGTGTGCGGCCTCCATGAGCCTTTATGACCCCCTACAATGCCTGGGCATGCTCCTGATGAGGCGGCGGATGGTCTCCTGAGGGGTTTCCTCCCAGACTTGGACTAAAGCATCTGGCAACTCCTCGACAGTCTGTGGTGCAAAGTGACATTTGTGGATGGTGTGAGACATGATGTCCCAGATGTGTTCAATCGGATTCAGGTCTGGGGAATGGGCAGGCCAGTCCATAGCTTCAATGCCTTCATCTTGCAGGAACTGCTGACACACTCCAGCCACATGAGGTCTGGCAGGGTCCTGCATTAGGAGGAACCCAGGGTCAACCACACCAGCATATGGTCTCACAAGGGATCTGAGGATCTCATCTTGGTACCTAATGATAGTCAGGCTACCCCTGTCAAGCACATGGAGGGCTGTGCGGCCCTCCAAAGAAATGCTACCCCACACCATTACTGACCCAATGCCAAACCGGTCATGCTGAAGAATGATGCGGGCAGCAGATTGCTCTCTATGGCGTCTCCAGACTCTGTCATGTCTGTCACATGTGCTCAGTGTGAACCTGCTTTCATCTGTGAAGAGCACATGTGCCAATCCTGGTGTTCTGTGGCAAATGCCAATCGTCCTGCACGATTTTGGGCTATGGACACAACCCCCATCTGTGGATGTTGGGCACTCAGATCATCCACCTGGAGTCGGTTTCTAACCGTTTGTGCAGACACATGCACATTTGTGACCTGCTAGAGGTCATTTTGCAGGGCTCTGGCAGTGCTCCTCTTGTTGCTCCTTGCACAAAGGCTGAGGTAGCGGTCCTGCTGCTGGGTTATTGCCCTCTTATGGCCACGCCAACGTCTCCTGGTGTACTGGCTAGTCTCCTGGTAGCACCTCCAGCCTCTGGACACTACGCTGACAGACACAGTAAAGCTTCTTGCCACAGCTCACATTGATGTGCATTGGTACTGAGATGTGGTCTGTTGTCCCCACATGCAGAACCACTCCTTTATTGAGTGTGTCTTGATAATTGCCAATAATTTCCATCTGTTGTCTATTTCATTTGCACAACAACATGTGACATTGGTTGTCAAACAGTGTTGCTTCCTAAGTGGGCAGTGTTATTTCAAAGAAGTTTGATTTACTTGGAGTTATATTCTGTTGTTTAAGTGTTCCCTTTATTTTTTTGAGCAGTGTATAAAATAGTAGCAGCTTCCAAGTTGCCCGTAAAATGGTCAAGCCATTTCTTTCTTTCAATGCCTGAAATTGTTAAAAAATGCTCAAAAAGAGAGAACATATGAACAGCAAGTCATTTGTACATTGCGGTAATTATGTTCTTCTTTAAAAGCTATTGAGACACTTTTCAGGAAAGTTCCTCAGCGGACACTCTTAAGATGCCTTGTGAACATAGTGTAATAAAGCTTGGAAAATTCCACGTGATAACCTACAAAAAGGTCGTGGTCCCACTTGCGAGTGCAATGCGAGAAATTCTCACAAGTCTCTTGCATCAATACCCAGCACAACCCTTGGCACTCGGAACTGGAGTATGTGGCTGCATAGAGCCACACACTCCGGTCCCGAGTATCTCATACTTTGGACTGAGGAGGGGCAAAACCTCAAAGTATGTGTTACAAATAGAGGTCTTCATTTGGCTTTTATCCTAGATCACGTGGCAAAACTCATTAAAATGTAGATATTGACTTGTAGGATTGCTATTTCCAATAGGTGTCAGTTCAAGTCCACTTCCTATACGAAGAGGCAATTTGCATATTTAGCCTAAGAGTTATCTTTAGCAACTGTGTTACACTGCTTTGCTTTGACTAATAGATTTGTATGTTTTAACAGGTATGGATGGTTCAGAAGTCTACAAACAAATGTTCAGAAGAGTTTCCTGTATTGAAACAAACAGGGACACAAAAGAGTACGTATGCTATATTTTATGATTATAGGCAACTAAAACAATATAGCTAAAACAGTAACTATACTTTAAGAAATCCTTTGACATGTTGTACAGAAATGTCAAACGTTTTGATTTGTTGTACCTCTGGAGATCTGTAATGGTCACTTAATGTAGAAGACCAGCTGAGCACTGCTATCCAAGAGACTGAAGCTGTGCTTATACACTTTCTGTTGGGCCTGTATGTAGTCTTGGAGGAGAATAGCGTTTAACTGAGTATTTTTGCTCCTTTGTTTTATCGATTTGGTTGGGGTCAGCCCCTCACGGATGAAACCTTTTGATTTTTTATGGTTAATTAAGAACAGGCAATGTCTGGCGTGTATCTTGACTGTTTAATTTGATGTTTTTTCTTGATATTGTACCTCATGTGAACTAGGTATCTCTGCATACATATATTTTATAATAAGCCATAGTAAATTGTACTATTTTCTGACATATATCAAATATTCTGATGTGCCAAAAATTGTATTCTTTTCATAAGATCTTCTAATACTTTAGAGGAAAAGCGTTTATACACAGAGGCAAAAAAGGGAAAATACCAAAGAAGCAAAGTGCATCAGAAAATCCAGGAGGTTAAGCGTTTTGTCGAGAATTATCGGCGGCATATTGTCTGTGTAGTTATATTCTATGGAATTTCTGCAGGAGTTTTCTTAGAGAAAGCTTATCGTAAGTATAGATGAAGTTAATGGTATTTAACTGTACTGAAATGCGTTAAGAATAATTATTTTTTAGTGTTTTTTCATATTCTATTGTTAGAAAAAGAATAGAAAACCCATCTGTAAATTCATTAACTGTAAGAAAAGGGATTTTTGCCAGCAGTGGGGGTAACTAAAATAGCAGCTTGCAGCCGCTCCAGAAATGGTGCATCTATTAGATGTGCCTATTGTGGCACATTGCGTGGCTCTTCCCACTTGCTCTCTGGAGGTGGCAAGTGGAGTAATATTTGTGGGGTTGATGACACCTTTGTGTTGTCAGTTGACATCAAGCCCACAGCTTAGTAATGGAGAGGTGTCTATAAGTCACCTATCCATTACTAATCATATTGTCTTATTGTAAATAAACACACAGCCAGTATAAAGTCCTTTATTTGAAATAAAAAGACACACTGTTTTACAAATTTATTTTAAAATAGCAAACAAAGGTACAAGCACCTTATGCCCCTTCCATTGAAGCCCTTGTCCCCTGTATAAAACAGAAAATAATAAACAACAATAATACTCACCTAATGCCTATTTCATTAAAGCCCTGGTCTCCTGTAAAAAACAAAAATAAAAAACAACCATAACCCTCACCTCTCTGAAACTCTTTCCCATACTGTAATCAATATTTGCAATAAATGACTTACAACCTGGATGGTGCCAAGATGCAACCATCCAGGCTGAAAACCACAGGAGAATGAGCTTACCGCCGATCAGAGCCGGTGTTTCTTGCACTTTCACACAGCTTGGAAAACCCCAGATGTTCAGGCGGCCAAACCCAAAATGAACATAGGCTTTAGAGTGAAGTCTGTGTTTGGGGTCAGCGCGCGGACACTAGGTGTTGGATACGGACCTCGAACTTTAATGTTCGAGTCCTCCCATCCCTACATTCTAATCATACACAAAGGTAGACTAGGAGATCAGAGCTGTATCATTTCATCTCACTTACTGAGAAACCTGCTCTAAGCTTTGTTTGGGGCATGTTCTTCATTCTTCAGTGTGCCACTGCCTGCTTAGAATTGGTCAGCATCATACAGTTCTCATAGGGTGCATGTACTTTGCTTTCTCTGATAACAGCCACCTGGACTTAACAAAAGTTAACTCATTAGTTGCCAAATATTTTGATTGCTAATATTTCCACAGCAGAGAGGTGAAACTTTAAAAAAATGCTTTATTCCACTCTGCAGATACTATTACTTTGTGTGTCCAGTTCAATATGTGAAATTTCATAACAGGTACTCTATAATATATATATTTCATTTTTAAGCTAAAAATTTACTGCCAATTGCTTCATGTTATAGTATACATAATTGTTCTTACTTTATACATTAAAAAAAATTAAGGGCAGCTAAACAGAATGCATATGAAATGCCTTGATGTTCTTCAGATTGCTTATAATAGTGTAGTTAAGGTACTCTTTGCTACATGGATACGCATGTAGAGTAGCTTTCACCTACTGCTCAGATCCTCCTGTACAATTCTAGTATTTCCTGCTTTTCCAGTGACAGACAAAAGTAATCTGTTAAGAGCTAGGTTTTTCTAGAAAATAGAGACTTGTCTTTACCTGCCGTGAATGAAGAAGTGGCTGTGCATGACTAAACCACTCCGCTCACTCATAAGGGAGTTTGAAAAATTGCCAGGCTATTGTCTTACCGTAATTATTTTCCGAACACCCATACAAATGAAATGAGGGAGCTAAACATGCAAGGCCACCTCGGCATTAATGCCAGCACAGGTTAGGGCTCCATTCTTGAGATACTTTAGGCACATGGATGAGGACACATCCATGATGAGAACTCTCCTGTAAATTGTACTTTTGTTCAAGTGATACAATAAACATTAAGCTATTATCCCTTGCAGATTACGCTTTCGAGTCCCACCATACAGGCATCGGTGAAGTAACATTACCAGGTATCATTGTGTCCAGAGGAACAGCTGCTAGTATCTCATTTATATTTTCCTACATACTGCTCACTATGTGTCGCAATCTCATCACTTTTCTAAGAGAGACGTTCTTAAATCAATATATTCCTTTTGATGCTGCAGTGGATTTTCACCGACTTATTGCAAAAACCGCTGTTATATTAACAGGTTAGTAATGATATTCTTATTACGATGTGTAACGTATTTAGAAAATAAACAGATAAGAAATGAATACAATGCTTGACAAGTGTGACCAATCTGTCAATCAGTTTTCCAAGTGATGCTACAGATCACTTGGAAAGCGCTAGCATTCTGCAAGCTAATTACGCTTGTAAAACGCCAGTGTTTAGCAGGAAAACGCATGCCAATTCTGCAACGTATGCCTCAAAGTTATTTTTTCATTCCTATTACTTTTGGGATATTACTAGCACTTGTTTTGCCATCCAGCTTGTCCTATAGCAAGAGGATTGTGAACACCACAGCAGGGTTTTGTATACTTTCCTTCGTTAAATAAGATTTGGTTCAGGCGCTCGCCTAATCAGAAGCACATTAAGTAGAATGAGGTGTCCTCTGGTTGGAAATCAACTGACACTGGAATGGAATGGCTGACAAACATGTAGAGAAGCTGATTTTTATAAAACTCTGCAGTGGTCTCTTAATTTTTGCCAGAGCTGTATATCAGCTAGAAAATAGAAATAACTGTAGGTGTGTATATACAGTATATACAGTTGTGCTCAAAAGTTTATAAACCCCGACAGAATTTTTGCTTTCTTATCCTTTTTTCAGAGAATATGAATGATAACACCAAAACTTTTTCTCCACACCTGGTTAGTTGTTTGGTGAAGCCATTTATTGTCAATCTACTGTGTTTTCTCTTTATAAATCGTAATGCCCACTGTAAGGTTTTAATACTGTTCTGAAAATGTATTATTTGCTACTGTTGCTTCCTTGTCTTGCAGTTCTCCATAGTGTTGGCCATGCAGTTAACATTTATATGTTTTCCATCACTCCTCTAAGTACCCTTTCCTGCATCTTTCCGAAAGTTTTTATAGATGATGGGTAAGTTAATAATGTTATGTTTCTTCAAAAGCAGAAATGCAAAAAATGTGTCTTCAATACAGTACATACATTAATTTCCTACAAACTGCTCATAATTACCCTATACATGTTAATTTTATTAAATGAAAGCTGTCTAAACCCACCAATTTGGGCTATACTGGCCATCAATCTGATGTATATAGGGTTCTCCTGACTCTTCCCAGACAGATGATGTTAGGGAAGACAAGGATTTGACAGTTGGAATTTTAACTCCCAATCTAATATTTAGTTTTTTACCTCTTCTCTCCCTATTGAAAACACTTGAATGCCCAGCTGAGTGTGTATGTGTATGGTTGAGTCTGCAAACAGCTGTCTGCAGAAGAAATATTCAGCAAACAGTTGTCTGCAGGAGAAATCTTCAGCAAACAGTTGTCTCAAGTGTATGAACAACTTGAGGCCATGATCAGACGTTTAGTGTTTGGTGAGTATTTGCAACCAAAGACCAGGAGTGGATAAAAATACAGAAGTGGTGACGTGTTTCTGTTACATTTTCCTTTGATTGTTCCACTCCTGGTTTTGGCTTACAATTACTGAGGTAAAGTACTGACCAAATACGGACAGTGTGAATATAGTTTTGTACACTCCGATTAAACACTTATTTTATTATGCTGGATAGGGAAACTGAACCATAAATATGTATATAGCTTGAACACCTTTAAGTGACTCCCACAGTTTGATCATATTAGGTATCCTGGGCCCCCATATACTGTATGTGCAACAGTTCCGTGATATTTATCCAATTCTCAATGGTGATTTTATAGCCAGTACTTTTTAATTATTCTGCACTTTCTGTGATGAATATCAACACTACTTGCACTGATTTCCAGGTAAGCTTATGCTGGGCTCCTGTGTATATTCAACAACCAATCTAAGGAGGCAGAGCTGTAGGGGGGAGGGAAAGAGCAGCAACTTGGACCAATGATACAACAGTAGGTGTGTCTCAGTCTACTCCAGCCTATCTGTTGGCGTCATGGATGAACTTTAGGCACAAATATAAGCTCTACTTTACTAGAGCTGAGCTAAAAGTCAGTTAAGAAGAAAACTCTGAGGAAAATACGTAAAAAATAAGCATTTCTTTATAGGTGCTGGCTTATATTTAATTTTTTAGCTATTGTGTGGACAGTACATTAAAGGGCATATCATTGATTTTCTGAGAAACAAAAAATGTGCCTAAGCACTAACAGGCAGGTAGTTGATACCTACATATCTGTTGTGCACAGCGCCGTTTTTTTCCAGCACACTCCTACCAGTGATTTAGCTGCCTCTGTTGACATCACATCGACAGAACTGTATATTCTGTTCCACACTGTTGAGAAGGCGGGACTTCCAATGTCATTCTGATTAACGGATTCCTGGCAGTCAATCAGAATGACTTTGAAGTCCCGCCCCCTCGAGAAAGCAGAATGGAAAAGAAGCAGCCACTCTGTTGATGTGGTGTCAGCAGAGGCAGGTGAATCAACGACAGGAGCCATCTCTGACTGCCCTGTGCTGGGGAAGAATAGTACCATGCACAACAGGCAGCTAAGTAGCAACAACCTGCCTGTTAGTCCTTAGGCACATTTTTTGTTTTTGTGGAAGTCCTGGCTATGCCCCTTAAAACACATAATATCAATTACATTGTTGAAAAAAGTTTCCATAAAGAATGGGTGTATAAGGTTATGTGCACACATTGCAGTTTTAGATGCGAATTCACAGCGTTTTTGGCCGCAGGGGTTTGCATCAAATCTACAGTGTAGTGTGCAGCCATTTTTAATCTATGGGAAATGGAGATTTGTTGTGCAAATGCTGTGGTAAAATCCACGCAGAAACGCAGCATTTTTTTGCCAATTGTTTTTGAGGATCTGCAGCATTTCTGCACTCATTGACTTCCATTGAGTCAGGCACATCCGCAGCAAAACCGCAGATGTAAAAAAGATCCGCGGATTTGCTGCAGATGTGCCTGCAAGATTGGAAGGAGGGAAGTGTGTGGGCAGAGTTATGTGTGTGTATGTGTGTGTGCCGGTATTTGCGTGTATGTGTGTGTGCCGATGTCTGCGTGAATCTGTGTCTATGTGTGAGTGTGTGCGGGGCTGTGTGTGTGTTTATGTGTGTGTCTGTGTGTAGGCATCCAACACCGCGGAGACACCATCACGTGTTTCTCAATGCATCACTGCGTTAAGAAACACGTGATGGTGTCTCCGTGGTGTTGGATGTTTTGATCTCCCCGAGGTCATTCATCCTTATGTTTATAGTCCTTTTACTGGGCACTGCTCCTAATAGCCAGTTTCCTACTCCACATTGATGAGGGGCAAATACCCCAAAACATCTGTCTGTGGATGGATACCATGTTTTGGCATAGGTGGTTTTCCTTTTTGGATGCTGCCCTTCCCGTGGTTTTTCCTTCCCGGTGAAAGACCTGGCTATTTATTGCTTGTGTTGAGAAACACGTGATGGTGTCTCCGCGGCTTTTCTACATGTGTGTAGGCAAGCATCGTCCAATGGGACTATTAGTCTCATCCGGCTATGCCTGCTACAGTGACACCATTAGCCAATGATGGGAAAGTAGTCCCATCATCCGACTAATGTGTTAAATGTTAGAAAAAACACATACAGTACACATATAGTACATACCTACCATATACACATAATCCCCAAAGCCATCGATCATTTGAAAATAAAGTTAAAATAATTAACCCAACTGTATACTCCCTGTGCCCGATGTAATCCAATTAATAACAATTGTCCCACGATGATCTCCCATGGAGAGCTGTCACATCAGCAGATGCGACGGCTCTCCAGGGGTTCCAGTGATACAATGAAGGAGATAATCCTCCACACTGTATCACTCCGCCGCCGACAGGTCACCTTAGTTAATCAGTGACTTGCGGCACTACAGCATGAAGATTTTTCTCATGGCTGTAGTGCCGTAAAGTGAACTCAGATGATACACTGCGGGAGGGTTATCTCCGGTCAGTGTGTCATCGGAGGCCCTATAGAGAGGTGACAACTGCAGATGTGACAACTCTCCAAGGGAGATCGTCATGGGACACTCGCTATTAAATGGACTGCATCAGAACAGGGAGTATTTGTGTTTGATGTCACCTTACAATACAAAGGTGACATTAACCCCTTATTACCCCATATGCCACCGCTACAGGGCAGTGGGAAAAGAGAAGCTAAGTGCCAGAATTGGGGCGGCTGGGTGCTGGTATTTTTAGCCAAGGGGGGCCAATAACCATGGCCCCTTTCTAGGCTATGAATCTCAGCCCGCAGCTGTCTGCGTAGCCTTTCTGGCTATAAATTATAGGGGACCCCACGTCATTTTTTTGTACCCTTCCCAGGTAGACATATTGGCCCTCGGCCATCAACTTTCTCTCTCTGGCGCAGAAAATTGCGTGGGCCCATGCCATTTTTTTAAAAGATATTGCGTGCAGATTTTGTGTGTGTGTCTTTAACTATTTATGTACTATTTTTTCTATCTATTTATCTATCTATCTATCTATCTATCTATCTATCTATCTGTGTGTGTAAACATTATTTTTTCATGGAGTATGTAAATTAAGAGGTTGGACAAAGAAATTACATCACAATTATAATTTTTTTTAAAACAATAGATCTTTATTTAGGTTACAAAAATGCTTACAAATCCGCATGAAAAAAAGCATCAAATCCTCATAAAAAATGCATCAAAGACTCGTGGATTTTTACCTGTGTTTTCTGCTAAGAGGTGTAGATCCTGTGCAAAAAATTCTGCAGGCAAACCTGCGACGTGTGCACATACCCTAAGCCTTATTGTGAAGGGGTTCATTTAAGTCAATATGTCATATATATTAAGGTGACAAAATATATTAGATATGGGAGATGCTGGGTTTAGGACTATGTACTGTAGTTTTTATCAAATTTAATTGAATATTTTCAAGTTTTTCTTTATGTTTCTCAATTTGATTTAATAAAAAAAATTGCCATAAAAATGTGACTATGAGAACAGCTCATTTAATTTCAATGAACAAAAAAATATTTACTTAACACATTTTATAAAAATTTATTTTTTTCAAGGTCTGAAATTCCACAAAAATATTACTGGTGGTTTTTCCAGACTATACCAGGTAAGTTTAGAAACAGTAATTTGTATTTTATAATGGTTAGGTGTTTGTTTTAGAGAAATCGTGTTTAAAGTCAGCCACATTTGGGCAGTAGTACATCTAAGGCTGCCGTCACACTAGCAGTATTTGGTCAGTATTTTACACCAGTATCTGTAAGCCAAAACCAGGAGTGGGTGATAAATGCAGAAGTGGTGACGTGTTTCTATTATACTTTTCCTCTAATTGTTCCACTCCTGATTTTGGCTTACAAATACTGATATAAAATACTGACCAAATACTGCTAGTGTGACGGCAGCCTAATAATGTAGCAGTTATATAGTTAGTCTCGCCAACATCTACACCTGACAGTCACTCTCAGGCTTGATTGTCTTTGCTACCTCTCAACCTGGAATTTTACTGTTTTTTTAGGGCTTTGTGTCAGTTAATTTAACCCCCTTCATGACCCCAGCTTTTTTTGGTTTTGCATTTTCAATTTTGGCTCCCCTCCTTCCCAGAGCCATAGCTTTTTTATTTTTCCATCAATATGGCCATGTGAGGGCTTATTTTTTGCGGGACAATTTGTTTCATTGGTTTTAGTATGTCATGTGCTAGAAAACGGGAAAAAATTCCAAGTGCGGTGAAATTGCAAAGAAAAGTGCAATCCCACACTTGTTTTTTGTTTGGCTTTTTTGCTAGGTTCACTAAATGCTAAAACTGATCTGCGACTTTAATTCTTCTGGTCATTACGAGTTCATAGACACCACCGCCAGAGCCCACATCAAAGCGGAGGTTCTGACCTTGGAAGTACTATCCCGTCCGAGGTCAGAAAGAGGTTAAAGAACATGCCTATAACTGTGACCTTTTGGTTTTCTTTTTATTGTGAAACAAACAACAAATAGGACAAAATTAGTGAAAACCTCAGTGTGCATAACTATTCACTCCCCTAAAGTCAGGACTTTATAGAGCTTCCTTTTGCCACAATTATAGCTGCAAGTTGCTTTGGATAGCTCTCTGAGTTTTCCACTTATTGCTCCTTGGATTTTTGCCCATTTCTCTAGGCAAGTGGTTTCAGCTCCTTCAAAGTTAGATGGTTTCTTTAGGTGAACAGTAGAGATGAGCGAGCACTAAAATACTCAAATGCTCGTTACTTGAACCGAGCAATTTCTAATTTTCGGATGCTAGTTTCACATAACAAGTATAATGGGAGTCAAAGGGAAATCCAAGCAATTTTCCAGCAGACCTTACAAGGAGGTCTGGGAAGCAGTGAAAATGTTTAAATAGATGGAAAAAGTGCTGAATGTAAGGAGAACAGCACGAAGAACCATCTGACTCCCAAGTCGCTGCTGAGTGGTGTCACACTTTTACTCCACTCTAAAGAAGTTTCCACTACTAAGGCAATGCCTATTTTAACTAAATGTTAGGCTCCAATAAAATAATATAGAGTCTACTCACATCCTGTGTCGGCTCTGTTCCAGTCGTGTCTGCACTCGTGGTCCTGGGACTGTGATGCGGTGCAATTACATGTGATGCTCAGCACCCAATCAGCGCCGAGGTCACTGTCTCAGCCTTCAGACAAGCTGAACCTGAAGAGGAAGTCTGGGATGAGCTGCAGTCCTCCTCTTCATGTTCAGTTCATATGAAGGCGGGGACAGTGGCGCCAGCACTGACTGGGCGCCATCACATGTCACAACATCGCATCACAGTCCTGAGGAGAATGAATGCCGACACTGTGGGAACAGCACCGGCATGGGAGGGGACAATGACTGAACATTTAGTTTAAAAAAGGGTTGCCCAAGTAGTGGAAACCCCTTTGAGGACTGAAATAAATTCTTCAAAAATCGATGATAAGCCGGAGTTTACAGGAAAAAAATGATAAGAAACATTCTTTCCTGTATAATCACTTGTATATGAGGCAATTTTTTTTTAAAATAACAATTTAAACAAAATTCATAAAGGAGGGCCTCATACACATTTTATTCAAATTATCATTTAGTGGTACTCCTAGACTCATAAAGGCTATGCATTATCTGCAAAGTCTGCCAAAAATTACAAGCAGGGTCATCCAAACACCCTTGAATAGACCAAATATAGTACATCAATCAAATATTCTGAACAAAGTATAGTTGTGGTCCTCCTACACAAAAAAGTATTTGTACACTGCAAAGACTGCCAAAAATTACAAGCAGGGTCATCAATACACCCTTGAAGGCACCAAATTTAGTACCCCATTCAAATATTGTGAAAAAAGTGTAGTTGTGTTACTCCTATGCTCATTTAGGCTCTAGACACAGTAGAAAGCCAGGATAATATTATAAGAAGGCTCATTCATAGACCCTTGAAGGCAACAACCAGAGGTCTCATTAAAATATGTTGACAGTGTAGTTGTAATGGGTTGGGTGGTGGAACCACTGTGCCAAAGCCCAAGGATGACCTGGAGGGGCGTTACTAGGAGCCTCACCCAATCTGACCACGGACATGCAGCTTCTAACGACACTGAGGTCCATGGGGAGACAAGGAAGGCGATTCAGGTGCTACTCCAGGACTGACCTAGGTAAATTGCAGCTGACCCCTAGGAACGGGTACCTGTGATGACCCGGGGAAATGTCTAACAGATGCAGACAGGCAGAGAAAATGACAGGAGCCACAGGTGCAGACAGAATGGTCTGATGGAGAGGTGAGCACAGGCGGGTGCAGCAGGCTCAGCTGCCATAGATGTGGGCACTGGCAATTGCAGCTGGCTCGGCTGCCATTGATGGAAGCACTGGTGGGTGCAGCAGGCTTGGTTGCCATTGAGGAGAGCACTGACAGGTGTAGCTGGCTCAGCTGTCGATGTAAACACTGGCGGGTGCAGCTGCCTCGGCTGCCATTGAGTAAAGTACGGGCAGGTGCAGCTGGCTTGGCTGCCATTGAAGGAAGCATTGGCGGGTGCTGCAGACTCAGCTGCTGTTGAAAGAAGCACTGGAGGGTGCAGCAGGCTCGGTTGCCATTGAAGGAAGTGCTGGTGAGTGCATCAGGCTGAGATGCAAGTACTGGGACCTGAGAATCGACAAGCGTGTTAGGAACAAAATCACAACATGGCACAGGCACCTCCATGTTGGAAAAGGCGCATTAAATAGTAAGAGACCTCCAGCTATCGGCTGGGGACACTTTAGAGGCCCCTTTAAGAAAGAGGAAGTGTGTGCTTGTGCACTCTAAGCACAGTGCCTGGAGACCTGCTAGGAGTGCACGCAGACCCGCAAGGTACAGGACTGGAGCCTCGGCAGTGACTATGCTGATGTCTCTGCAGGGAGAGATGGATTGCAGGAAGAGATGCGGGTGCTACAGCAGTTAATGTACTCGCACTCTAATAAAGACAAAATTATAAGTAGGGTCATCCAGTCATCCATAAACACTTGAAGTCAACAAGTGGTAGGCCTCATTCAAATATTGAAGATTAAAAACACTTTATGTGCGGCTGTCATCTGATGGTGAGAAAAAGTTGGGGCTAATCCAAGCTTTGTTAATTTTTATCAGAGCGAACCTGTAAGCAAAAGCGCCTGTCTGTTTTGAAACCCCCATTAAAAACTCACTCAAAATGTTAGTGGCAGGGCATCGCAACAAATCCAAGCCATAGAGCAACAGCTCATGCCAAGTATACAGCTTTGAGACCAATAGCTGAAGGTTGCAAAGGAATTAAGGAGCACACTGGTTTTGTTGGCCAGGTATTGCTTGACCATCTTTAAAACTTTTCTTTCCTTTTCAAAAATAAATGGCCATCAGGGCCTGGACGCTAAGATGATGTCTACGTTTATTTGTGAACCATTCCATTGTAGATTTTGCTTTATGTTTGGGATCATTGTCTTGTTGGAAGACAAATCTCCATCTCAGTCTCAGGTCTTTTGCAGATTCCAACAAGTTTTCTTCAAGAATGGTCCTGTATTTGGCTCCATCCATCTTCCCATCAGTTTTATCCATCTTCCCTGTCCTTGCTGAAGAAAAGCAGGCCCAAACCATGATGCTGCCACCACCATGTTCGACAGTGGGGATGGTGTGTTGAGGGTGATGAGCTGTGTTGCCTTTACGCCAAACATATGGTTTGGCATTGTGGCCAGAAAGTTCTATATTGGTTTCATCTGACCAGAGCACCTTGATCCACATGTTTGGTGTGTCTCCCAGGTGGCTTGTTGCAAACTTTAAACAACACTTTTTATGGATATCCCTGTGAGATGGCTTTCTCCTTGCCACTCTTCAATAAAGTCCAGATTTGTGCAGTGTACAACTGATTGTTGCCTTATGGACAGAATGTCCCACCTCAGCTGTAGATCTCTGCAGTTCATCCAGATTGATCATGGGCCTCTTAGCTGCATCTCTGATCAGTCTTCTCCTTGTTTGAGATGAACGTTTAGAGGGACAGCCGGGTCTTGATAGATTTGCAGTGGTATGATACTCCTTCCATTTCAATATGATCTCTTGCACAGTGCTCCTTGGGATGTTTAAAGTTTTGAAATGCAAATTGCCTCTTCAGAGAAAAAGAGGACTTAAACTCTATACCGCCACCTGTTAAAAGTAGCGATTCTACAAGTCACAATCAACCCTTTAACGATTCGTGCAATATGACTTAGGATAAAAGCCAAATCAGTATCTCAATTCGCAGACATGGTGTTTCGGGCTGTTGGCCCTCATCAGTGCGAAGTATGAGAACTAATTTGGCTAGATGAGAGGCTTTGGACTGGGGTCTAAGGGGTAACGTTTCCCCTTATGGAGAGTGACATACCAGCTCTGGCTTGTCAAGGTAAGGAGGCTGATTCGCCGTGCAATGCTCCTCTGGGAAATTTTATATGCAAATTGCCTCTTCAGAGAAAAAGAGGACTTACGCTCTATAGGAGGACTTAAACTCTATAGTTTTGGAAATCATTTTTGTATCCAAATCCAGCTTTAAACTTCTCCACAACAGTATCACGGACCTGCCTGTTGTGTTCCTTGGTCTTCATGATGCTCTCTGTGCTTCAAACAGAACCCTGAGACTATCACAGAGCAGATGCTTTTATACGGAGACTTGATTACACAAAGGATTATATTTATCATCATTAGGCATTTACGACAACATTGGATCATTCAGACATCCACAATGAACTTCTGGAGTGAGTTTGCTGCACTGAAAGTAAAGGGGCCGAATAATATTGCACGTCCCACTTTTCAGTTTTTGAATTTCCACAAAAATTTTAAATAACCAATAAATTTCGTTCAACTTCACAATTGTGCTCCACTTGTTGTTGATTCTTCACCAAAAGTTTACATTTTGTATCTTTATGTTTGAAGCATGATATGTGGGAAAAGGTGGAAAAGTTCCAGGGGGCCAAATACTTTCGCAAGGCACTGTATGCACAGACTTATTTACTTGAATAGGCAAATTGTGCTCTGTTCCTCCCGAGTCTCTGTATGGTTAAGTAGTACTGTACAGGAACATATGGGGTATTGCCCATTCAGTAGACATTGTGGGACAAATTTTGGTACCATGTTTATCCACTTCTTGTGTGAAAATGTAAAATCTTTGGTTAAAGCTAAATTTTGGTGGCAAAAATGTAGTTATTTTGTCTTCACTGCCCAATGGTATAAAATTCTGTGACACAGCCATGATGTAAATATGATCACTGCACCCCTAGATGAATTCATTGAGAGATGTAGTTCGCAAAATGGGGTAATTTATGGGGGGTTCTGCTGTTCTGTCACTTCATGGGCTCTCCTAGTGGGTCATGGCACCTGCAAACCATAACAGTAAAATCTGATGCTCCTTGCCTTCTGAGCTTTGCATGTGCCTAAAAAAGATTTCCTGATTTCATGCAGGGTATTCACCCACTCAGGAAAAAAATCACTTCAGTTTGTTGCAAAAAATTCCCATTAGCCCTTAGAAAAATAAAAACTTGGGCTAAAACTAAATTTTAGTGGTAAAAATATAATTTATTCTTTCTTCATCAGTAAGTGGTATAAAATTCTGTGAGGCACATGTGGTGTTAATATGATCCCTGCACCACTAGATGAATTAATTGGGCTGTGTAGTTTGTAAAATGAGTTCACATATAGGGGGTTTCTGTTGTTCTGGCACCTCAGGGGCTCTGCCAGTATGACATGGCACCCTCAAACCATTCCAGCAAAATCTGAACTCCAATGTGGCACCTCTTCCCTTCTGAGCTTTGCACTGTGCCTCAAAAGTAGTAGTGCCTACATATGGGATACTCAAGACAAATTCCAAAACAACTTTTGGGGTCCAATTTCTCCTGCTACCTTTCTTTCTGAGCTCTGCCATGCTGTTGTGAATTCTGTTGTCGATCTCCCTCCTGTGGTCGTGAATGGTACGTCGGCGAGTTCTGTCTATGGGCTCCCTCTGGTGGCTATGAGTGAAGCTGCTACTTCTGAGGTTCCTTACACAGGTGACGTGGTTTATCCTTTGGTTGGTTTCTCTATTTAACTCCACTCAGATCGTTACTCCATGCCAGCTGTCAATGTTTTAGCATTGGTTCAGTTCGCTCCTGGATCTGCCTGGTGACCTGTCTTCTCCTGCAGAAGCTAAGTTCCTTATTGTTATTTTTGCTCATTGTTTCTTTGTCCAGCTGGTTATCCTGATTTTGTCTTGCTAGCTGGAAGCTCTGTGATGCAGGGTGGCCCCTCTGCAACGTGAGTCGGTGCGGAGAACCCTTTTGCACACTCTGCGTGGTCTTTTGTAGGTTTTTGTGCTGACCGCAAAGATTCCTTTCCTATCCTCTGTCTATTTAGTAAGTCTGGCCTCCCTTTGCTGAAACCTAGTTCATTTCTGCGTTTGTGACTTTCATCTTTACTCACAGTCATTATATGTGGGGGGCTGCCTATTCCTTTGGGGAATTTCTCTGAGGCAAGTTAGGCTTTATTTTCTATCTCTAGGGCTAGCTAGCTCTTAGGCTGTGACGAGGCGCCTAGGGAGCGTCAGGAGCGCTCCACGGCTATTTTTAGTGTGTGCGATAGGATTAGGGCTTGCGGTCAGCAGAGCTCCCACATTCCAGAGCTCTTCCTGTATGAGTTTAACTATCAGGTCGGGTGCTCCTAACCACCAGGTCATAACAGTACAGCTGGCCCAAAGTATTAATGCATCTCAATAGAGGGATAAGAGGACTTCTGAGACCATTTTTTTTTCTTTGCACTGTGTTTTGTCTTTCTTTTCCCCTAGACCTTTGGGTGGTTCAGGACACAGGTGTAGAGATGGACATTCACGGTCTATCCTCTTGTGTGGATCATCTCACTGCAAGGGTACAAAACATTCAAGATTTTGTGGTTCAGAATCCTATGTTAGAGCCTAGATTCTTGAATTTCAAAAATAATTGTAAACTGTTTCTAGCTTTGAAACCCCGCTCCTCTGGGGACCCCATTCAACAAGTAAAAATCATAATTTCTTTGTTGCGTGGTGACCCTCAAGACTGGGCATTTTCCCTTGCGCCAGGAGATCCTGCATTGCGAGATGTAGATGCGTTTTTTCTGGCGCTTGGATTGCTTTATGATGAACCAAATTCAGTGGATCAGGCAGAGAAAATCTTGCTGGCTTTGTGTCAGGGTCAGGATGAAGCGGAGGTGTACTGTCAGAAGTTTAGAAAGTGGTCTGTGCTTACTCAGTGGAATGAATGTGCCCTGGTGGCAATTTTCAGAAAGGGTCTTTCTGAAGCCCTTAAGGATGTCATGGTGGGATTTCCCATGCCTGCTGGTCTGAATGGGTCTATGTCCTTGGCCATTTAGATCGATCGGCGCATGCGTGAGCGGAAAGCTGTGCACCATCTGGCGGTATTCTCTGAGCATAGGCCTGAGCCTATGCAATGTGATAGGACTTTGACTAGAGCTGAACGGCAAGAACACAGACGTCGGAATGGGCTGTGTTTTTACTGTGGTGAATCCACTCATGCTATCTCTGATTGTCCTAAGCGCACTAAGCGGTTCACTAGGTCTGCCACCATTGGTATGGTACAGTCTAAATTTCTTTTGTCCGTTACTCTGATTTGCTCTCTGTCATCCTATTCTGTAATGGCATTTGTGGATTCAGGCGCTGCCCTGAATTTGATGGACTTGGAGTTTGCCAGGCGCTGTGGTTTTTTCTTGGAGCCCTTGCAGTATCATATTCCATTGAGAGGAATTGATACTACACCTTTGGCCAAGAATAAGCCTCAGTACTGGACTCAATTGACCATGTGCATGGCTCCTGCACATCAGGAGGATATTCGCTTTTTGGTGTTGCATAATCTGCATGATGTGGTCGTTTGGGGTTGCCATGGCTACAGGTCCATAATCCAGTGTTGAATTGGAAATCTATGTCTGTGTCCAGCTGGGGTTGTCAGGGGGTACATGGTGATGTTCCATTACTGTCAATTTCGCCTTCCACTCCTTCTGAAGTCCCTGAGTTTTTATCAGATTACCGAGATGTATTTGAAGAGCCCAAATCTGGTGCCCTACCTCCTCATAGGGATTGCGACTGTGCTATTAATTTAATTCTGGGTAGTAAGTTTCCTAAGAGCCGTCTGTTTAATTTATCTGTGCCAGAGCACGCCGCTATGCGGAGTTATATAAAGGAATCCTTGGAGAAGGGTCATATTCGTCCGTCGTCGTCACCATTGAGAGCAGGGTTCTTTTTTGTGGCCAAGAAGGATGGTTCTTTGAGACCTTGTATTGATTACCGCCTTCTTAATAAGATCACAGTCAAATTTCAGTATCTTTTGCCGCTGCTGTCTGATTTATTTGCTCGGATTAAGGGGGCTAGTTGGTTCACCAAGATAGATCTTCGAGGGGCGTATAATCTTGTGCGAATTAAACAGGGTGATGAATGGAAAACAGCATTTAATACGCCCGAGGGCCATTTTGAGTACCTGGTTATGCCATTCGGGCTTTCTAATGCTCCATCTGTGTTTCAGTCCTTTATGCATGACATCTTCCGAGAGTACCTGGATAGATTCATGATTGTATACTTGGATGACATTTTGGTCTTTTCGGATGATTGGGAGTCTCATGTGAAGCTGGTCAGAATGGTGTTCCAGGTCCTTCGTGCAAATTCCTTGTTTGTGAAGGGGTCAAAGTGTCTCTTTGGAGTTCAGAAGGTTTCATTTTTGGGTTTCATTTTTTCCCCTTCTACTATCGAGATGGACCCTGGTAAAGTTCAGGCCATTTACGATTGGACTCAGCCGACATCTGTGAAGAGCTTGCAGAAGTTCCTGGGCTTTGCTAATTTTTATCGTCGCTTCATCGCTAACTTTTCCAGTATTGCTAAACCGTTGACTGATTTGACCAAGAAAGGTGCTGATGTGGTCAATTGGTCCTCTGCGGCTGTAGCGGCTTTTCAGGAGTTGAAGCGTCGTTTTGCTTCTGCCCCTGTGTTGTGTCAGCCAGATGTTTCGCTCCCTTTTCAGGTGGAGGTTGATGCTTCTGAAATTGGAGCAGGGGCTGTTTTGTCGCAAAGAAGTTCTGATGGCTCAGTGATGAAACCCTGTGCCTTCTTTTCTAGAAAATTCTTGCCTGCTGAGCGCAAGTATGATGTGGGCAATCGGGAGTTGTTGGCCATGAAGTGGGCATTCGAGGAGTGGCGACATTGGCTTGAAGGAGCTAAACATCGCGTGGTGGTCTTGACGTATCACAAGAATTTGACTTATCTCGAGTCTGCCAAACGGTTGAATCCTAGACAGGCTCGATGGTCGCTCTTTTTCTCCCGTTTTGATTTTGTGGTTTCATACCTTCCGGGATCTAAGAATGTGAAGGCTGATGCCCTGTCAAGGAGTTTTGTGCCTGACTCTCCGGGTGTTCCGGAGCCGGCGGGTATTCTTAAAGAAGGGGTAATTTTGTCTGCCATTTCCCCTAATTTGCGGCGTGTGCTGCAAAAGTTTCAGGCTGATAGACCTGACCGTTGTCCTACGGAGAAACTGTTTGTCCCTGATAGATGGACTGGTAGAGTTATCTCGGAGATTCATTGTTCAGTATTGGCTGGTCATCCTGGAATCTTTGGTACCAGAGATTTGGTGGCTAGATCTTTTTGGTGGCCTTCTTTGTCACGGGATGTGCGTTCTTTTGTGCAGTCCTGTGGGATTTGTGCTCGGGCTAAGCCCTGCTGTTCTCATGCCAGTGGGTTGCTTTTGCCCTTGCCGATTCCGAAGAGGCCCTGGACGCATATTTCCATAGATTTTATTTCTGATCTCCCTGTTTCTCAAAAGATGTCGGTCATTTGGGTGGTTTGTGATCGCTTCTCTAAGATGGTCCATTTGGTACCCTTATCTAAACTGCCTTCCTCCTCTGATTTGGTGCCATTGTTTTTCCAGCATGTGGTTCGTTTGCATGGCATTCCGGAGAACATCGTCTCGGACAGAGGTTCCCAGTTTGTTTCGAGGTTTTGGCGGTCCTTTTGTGCTAAGATGGGCATTGATTTGTCTTTTTCTTCGGCTTTCCATCCTCAGACTAATGGCCAAACCGAACGAACTAATCAGACTTTGGAGACATATCTGAGATGCTTTGTTTCTGCTGATCAGGATGATTGGGTGTCCTTCTTGCATTTGGCTGAGTTTGCCCTTAATAATCGGGCCAGCTCGGCTACTTTAGTTTCTCCTTTTTTCTGCAATTCTGGTTTCCATCCTCGTTTCTCTTCAGGGCAGGTTGAGCCTTCGGACTGTCCTGGTGTGGATGCGGTGGTGGACAGGTTGCAGCAGATTTGGACTCGTGGTGGACAATTTGACATTGTCCCAGGAGAAGGCTCAACGTTTCGCTAACCGCCGGCATTGTGTTGGTCCCCGACTTCGTGTTGGGGATTTGGTTTGGCTGTCATCTCGTCACGTTCCTATGAAGGTTTCCTCTCCTAAGTTTCACTGGACCATATAAGATTTCTGAGGTTCTTAATCCTGTGTCATTTCGTTTGGACCTTCCAGCTTCTTTTGCCATCCATAATGTGTTCCATAGGTCATTGTTGCGGAGATTTGTGGCGCCTATGGTTCCCTCCGTGGATCCTCCTGCCTCGGTGTTGGTCGAGGGGGAGTTGGAGTATGTGGTGGAGAAGATTTTGGATTCTCGTGTTTCTAGACGGAAACTCCAGTACCTGGTCAAGTGGAAGGGTTATGGTCAAGAAGATAATTCCTGGGTTTTTGCCTCTGATGTTCATGCTGCCGATCTTGTTTGTGCCTTTCATTTGGCTCATCCTGATCAGCCTGGGGTCTCTGGTGAGGGTTCGGTGACCCCTCCTCAAGGGGAGGGTACTGTTGTGAATTCTGTTGTCGAACTCCCTCCTGTGGTCTTGAATGGTACTTCGGCGAGTTCTGTCTATGGGCTCCCTCTGGTGGCTATGAGTGAAGCTGCTGCTTCTGAGGTTCCTTACACAGGTGACATGGTTTATCCTTTGCTTGGCTTCTCTATTTAACTCCACTCAGATCGTTACTCCATGCCAGCTGTCAATGTTTTAGCATTGGTTCAGTTCGCTCCTGGATCTGCCTGGTGACCTCTCTTCTCCTGCAGAAGCTAAGTTCCTTATTGTTATTTTTGCTCATTGTTTCTTTGTCCAGCTGGTTATCCTGATTTTGTCTTGCTAGCTGGAAGCTCTGGGATGCAGGGTGGCCCCTCCACACCATGAGTCGGTGCGGAGGACCCTTTTGCACACTCTGCGTGGTCTTTTGTAGGTTTTTGTGCTGACCGCAAAGATTCCTTTCCTATCCTCTGTCTATTTAGTAAGTCTGGCCTCCCTTTGCTGAAACCTATTTCATTTCTGCGTTTGTGACTTTCATCTTTACTCATAGTCATTATATGTGGGGGGCTGCCTATTCCTTTGGGGAATTTCTCTGAGGCAAGGTGGGCTTTATTTTCTATCTCTAGGGCTAGCTAGCTCTTAGGCTGTGACGAGGCGCCTAGGGAGCGTCAGGAGCGCTCCACGGCTATTTTTAGTGTGTGCGATAGGATTAGGGCTTGCGGTCAGCAGAGCACCCACATCCCAGAGCTCGTCCTGTATGAGTTTAACTATCAGGTCGGGTGCTCCTAACCACCAGGTCATAACACCATGCGCCCAAACAGTGGTTTACCCCCATATGTGGGGTATCAGCGTACTCAGGACAAATTGCACAACAATTTTTGGTTCCAATTTCTCCTGTTACCCTTGGTAAAATAAAAAAAATGGATCTGAAGTAAATTGTTTGCGAAAAAAAAGTTAAATGTTCATTTTTTTTCAATAATCCAAAAACTCCTTTGAAGCACCCGAAGGGTTAATAAACTTCTTCAATGTGCTTTTGAGCACCTTGAGGGGTGCAGTTTTTAGAATGGTGTCGCTTTTGGATACCTTCTATCATATAGACCTCTCAAAGTGACTTCAAATGTGATGTGGTCCCTAAAAAAATAGTGTTATAAAAATGAGAAATTGCTGGTCAAATTTTAACCCTTAGGGTATGTGCAAACGTCTGGATTTTATGCGGAAATTTCCTGAGCAAAACCGGAAAATTTTCCGCATAAAATCAGCACGTGTTTTTCTCACGTTTTACTCACGGTTTTGTGGCTTTTTTGCGCAGATTTTTCGTGTTTTTTTCCGGAGATTCCTAAAACAATAACATAGTTGGAAATCCGCTAAAATTCCCCAAAATTAATGACCATGCTGCATATTTTTCCACATGCGTTTTATTTGCGGAAAAATCCGCAACATGTGCACAAAAATTGCGGAATTCATTGAAAATGATGTGATGCATAATGTATGCGTTTTTTATGCATTTTTGCCACGGAATACTGCCGAAAAAATGCGCAAAATCCGCGAATAAGCCGCAACGTGTGCACATACCCTTATAATTTCCTAGCAAAAAAAAAAAATTTGGTTCCTAATTTGTGCTGATGTAAAGTAGACATGTGGGAAATGTTACTTATTAGTATTTTGTGTCACATATCTGTGTGATTTAAGGGCAAGAAAATTCAAATTTGGAAAATTTGCGCCATTTTCTAAATTTTCACCAAATTTCCGTTTTGTTCACAAATAAATGCAAGTCATATCAAAGAAATGTTACCACTATCATGAAGTACAATATGTCTCAAGAAAACAATCTCAGAATCACCAGGATCTATTGAAGCGTTACAGAGTTATAACCTCATAAAGGGAGAGTGGTCAGAATTGTAAAAATTGGTCTGGTCATTAACCCCTTTCTGCCATTGGACGTAATATTCCGTCCATGTGGGGTGGGCCTTAATTCCCAAGGATGGAATATTACGTCCAGCGCGATCGGCCGCGCTCACGGGGGGAGCGCCGCCGATCGCGGCCGGGTGTCAGCTGCTTATCGCAGCTGACATCCGGCACTATGTGCCAGGAGCGGTCACGGACCGCCCCCGGCACATTAACCCCCGGCACACCGCGATCAAAGATGATCGCGATGTGCCGGCGGTGCAGGGAAGCATCGCGCAGGGAGGGGGCTCCCTGCGGGCTTCCCTGAGACCCCCGCAGCAACGCGATGTGATCGCGTTGCTCCGGGGGTCTCCTACCTCCCTCCCTGCAGTAAGTCCCGGATCCAAAATGGCCGCGGATCCGGGTCCTGCAGGGAGGGAGGTGGCTTACCAAGTGCCTGCTCAGAGCAGGCACTTGGTAACGCTGCACTGCTCTCAGACAGATCGGTGATCTGTCAGAGTGCTGTGCAAACTGGCAGATCACCGATCTGTATTGTCCCCCCCTGGGGCAAAGTAAAAAAGTAAAAAAAAAAATTTCCAAGTGTGTAAAAAAAAAAAAAAAAAAAAATCCTAAATAATGAAAAAAAAAAAAATATATTATTCCCATAAATACATTTCTTTATCTAAATAAAAAAAACAAAACAATAAAAGTACACATATTTAGTATCTCCGCGTCCGTAACGACCCGACCTATAAAACTGGCCCACTAGTTAACCCCTTCAGTAAACACCGTAAGAAAAAAAAAAAAAAAACGAGGCAAAAAACAACGCTTTATTATCATACCGCCAAACATAAAGTGGAATAACACGCGATCAAAAAGACGGATATAAATAACCATGGTACCGCTGAAAGCGTCATCTTGTCCCGCAAAAAACGAGCCTCCATACAGTGACAACAGCAAAAAAATAAAAAAGTTATAGTCCTCAGAATAAAGCGATGCAAAAATAATTATTTTTTTCTATAAAATAGTTTTTATTGTATAAAAGCGCCAAAACATAAAAAAATGATATAAATGAGGTGTCGCTGTAATCGTACTGAACCGAAGATTAAAACTGCTTTATCAATTTTACCAAACGCGGAACGGTATAAACGCCTTCCCCAAAAGAAATTCATGAATAGCTGGTTTTTGGTCATTCTGCCTCACAAAAATCGGAATAAAAAGCGATCAAAAAATGTCACGTGCCCGAAAATGTTACCAATAAAAATGTCAACTCGTCCCGCAAAAAACAAGACCTCACATGACTCTGTGGACTCAAATATGGAAAAATTATAGCTCTCAAAATGTGGTAACGCAAAAAATATTTTTTGCAATAAAAAGCGTCTTTCAGTGTGTGACGGCTGCCAATCATAAAAATCCGCTAAAAAACCCGCTATAAAAGTAAATGAAAAAAATGTATTTATTTCCATTTTCCCATTAGGGTTAGGGCTAGGGTTAGGGTTAGGGCTAGGGCTAGGGTTAGGGTTAGGGCTAGGGCTAGGGTTAGGGCTAGGGTTAGGGCTAGGGTTAGGGCTAGGGCTAGGGCTAGGGTTAGGGCTAGGGCTAGGGTTAGGGCTAGGATTAGGGCTAGGGTTAGGGCTAGGGTTAGGGCTAGGGTTAGGGTTAGGGCTAGGGCTAGGGTTAGGGCTAGGGTTAGGGTTAGGGCTAGGGTTAGGGTTGGGACTAGGGTTAGGGTTAGGGTTAGGGCTAGGGCTAGGGTTAGGGTTAGGGTTGGGGCTAGGGTTAGGGCTAGGGTAAGGGCTAGGGTTAGGGTTAAGGCTACAGTTAGGGTTGGGGCTAAAGTTAGGGTTAGGGTTTGGATTACATTTGCGATTGGGATTAGGATTAGGGGTGTGTCTGGGTTAGAGGTGTGGTTAGGGTTACCGTTGGGATTAGGGTTAGGGGTGTGTTTGGATTAGGGTTTCAGTTATAATTGTGGGGTTTCCACTATTTAGGCACATCAGGGGGATCTCCAAACGCGACATGGCGACCGATCTCAATTCCATCCAATTCTGCATTGAAAAAGTAAAACAGTGCTCCTTCCCTTCCGAGCTCTCCCGTGTGCCCAAACAGGAGTTTACCCCAACATATGGGGTATCAGCGTACTCAGGACAAATTGGACAACAACTTTTGGGGTCCAATTTCTCCTGTTACCCTTGGGAAAATACAAAACTGGGGGCTAAAAAATAATTTTTGTGGGAAAAAAAGAGATTTTTTATTTTCACGGCTCTGCGTTATAAACTGTAGTGAAACACTTGGGGGCTCAAAGTTCTCACAACACATCTAGATAAGTTCGTGGGGGGGTCTAGTTTCCAACATGGGGTCACTTGTGGGGGTTTCTACTGTTTAGGTATATTAGGGGCTCTGCAAACGCAATGTGACGCCTGCAGACCATTCCATTTAAGTCTGCATTCCAAATGGCGCTCCTTCCCTTCCGAGCCCTCCCATGCGCCCAAATGCTGGTTCACCCCACATATGGGGTATCAACGCACTCAGGACAAATTGGACAACAACTTTTGGGGTCCAATTTCTCCTTTTACCCTCGAGAAAATACAAAACTGGGGGCTAAAAAATAATTTTGAGGGGAAATTTTTTATTTTATTTTCACGGCTCTGCGTTATAAACTGTAGTGAAATACTTGGGGGCTCAAAGTTCTCACAACACATCTAAATAAGTTCCTTGGGGGGTCTAGTTTCCAATATGGGGTCACTTGTGGGGGGTTTCTACTGTTTAGGTACATTAGGGGCTCTGCAAACACAATGTGACGCCTGCAGACCATTCCATCTAAGTCTGTATTCCAAATGGCTCTCCTTCCCTTCCGAGCCCTCCCATGCGCCCAAACGCTGGTTCTCCCCCACATATAGGGTATCAGCGCACTCAGGACAAATTGCACAACAACTTTTGGGGTCCAATTTCTCCTGTTACCCTCAGGAAAATACAAAACTGGGGGCTAAAAAATTATTTTTGTGGGAAAAAAATGTTGTTTTATTTTTACGGCTCTGCATTATAAACTTCTGTGAAGCTCTTATTGGGTCAAAGTGCTCACCACACATCTAGATAAGTTCCTTAGGGGGTCTACTTTTCAAAATGGTGTCACTTGTGGGGGGTTTCAATGTTTAGGTACATCAGTGGCTCTCCAAACGCAACATGGCGTCCAATCTCAATTCCTGTCAATTTTGCATTGAAAGGTCAAACGGCGCTCCTTCCCTTCCGAGCTCTCCCATGCGCCCAAACAATGGTTTACCCCCACATATGGGGTATCAGAGTACTCAGGACAAATTGTGCCACAACTTTTGTGGTCCAATTTCTTCTCTTACCATTGGGAAAATAAAAAATTGGGGGCGAAAAGATAATTTTTGTGAAAAAAAAATGATTTTTTATTTTTACGGCTCTGCATTATAAACTTCTGTGAAGCACTTGGTGGGTCAAAGTGCTCACCACACCTCTAGATAAGTTCCTTAGGGGGTCTAATTTCCAAAATGGTGTCACTTGTGGGGGGTTTCAATGTTTAGGCACATCAGTGGCTCTCCAAACGCAACATGGCGTCTCATCTCAATTCCTGTCAATTTTGCATTGAAAGGTCAAACGGCGCTCCTTCCCTTCCGAGCTCTCCCATGCGCCCAAACAATGGTTTACCCCCACATATGGGGTATCAGAGTACTCAGGACAAATTGTGCCACAACTTTTGTGGTCCAATTTCTTCTCTTACCATTGGGAAAATAAAAAATTTGGGGCGAAAAGATAATGTTTGTGAAAAAAAATGATTTTTTATTTTTACGGTTCTGCATTATTAACTTCTGTGAAGCACTTGGTGGGTCAAAGTGCTCACCACACCTCTAGATAAGTTCCTTAGGGGGTCTACTTTCCAAAATGGTGTCACTTGTGGGGGGTTTCAATGTTTAGGCACATCAGTGGCTCTCCAAACGCAACATGGCGTCCCATCTCAATTCCAGTCAACTTTGCATTGAAAAGTCAAATGGCGCTCCTTCCCTTCCGAGCTCTGCCATGCGCACAAACTGTGGTTAACCCCCACATATGGGGTATCAGCGTACTCAGGACAAATTGTACAACAACTTTTGGGGTCCATTTTCTCCTGTTACCCTTGGCAAAATAAAACAAATTGGAGCTGAAGTAAATTTTTTGTGAAAAAAAGTTAAATGTTAATTTTTATTTAAACATTCCAAAAATTCCTGTGAAGCACCTGAAGGGTTAATAAACTTCTTGAATGTGGTTTTGAGAACCTTGAGGGGTGCAGTTTTTAGAATGGTGTCACACTTGGGTATTTTCTATCATATAGACCCCTCAAAATGACTTCAAATGAGATGTGGTCCCTAAAATAAAATGGTGTTGTAAAAATGAGAAATTGCTGGTCAACTTTTAACCCTTATAACTCCCTAACAAAAAAAAATTTTTGGTTCCAAAATTGTGCTGATGTAAAGTAGACATGTGGGAAATGTTACTTATTAAGTATTTTGTGTGACATATCTCTGTGATTTAATTGCATAAAAATTCAAAGTTGGAAAATTGCGAAATTTTCAAAATTTTAGCCAAATTTCCATTTTTTTCACAAATAAACGCAGGTAATATCAAAGAAATTTTACCACTATCATGAAGTACAATATGTCACGAGAAAACAATGTCAGAATCACCGGGATCCGTTGAAGCGTTCCAGAGTTATAACCTCATAAAGGGACAGTGGTCAGAATTGTAAAAATTGACCCGGTCCATAACGTGCAAACCACCCTTGGGGGTAAAGGGGTTAACATGCAAACTACCCTCAGGGTTTAAGGAATTACAATAACAAATTGAGCAGTAATAGCTTTAGAGGGTTTATATTTGACCTGTTGGAAAAAAACATATTTAATTTATAAATTTGATTTTGATGGAAGACATAGTAAATGTTTCTACAATTTTTTTTTCTAGGATTTACTGGGATTCTGCTTTTGAGTATTCTAGCATTGATGTATGTCTTTGCTTCCCACCATTTTCGACGTATCAGTTTTCGTGGATTTTGGTTCACTCATCACTTGTACATAATCATGTATATTTTGGTAAGCCTTTAATAACATGATGTCTAAGGTAGTTGTAGAGATAGTCATTTCCTAATGTGTTATTATTAAAGCAAACCTTTCAGCATGAATCTGACACTGGTGTTTTTACATCTGAGTGTTTTATTCAGAAACACTGCAGCATTTCTGAGGACACATGCTTTGAACAGTTAGCCAGGGACCATGCATCTCAGATGACTATTCCGAGGCAGGTCCATGGCGGCTTTTCTTTGATCTGCTCTACTAGACTGACGTTTTACCCTATACATGCAAATATGGAGAAAGCTCTCAGACAAGGGAGCTGTGCTCAGAAAAGCCGCCGGGGTCCTTCTTCAGACTACACCTCAGTACCCCTGATATACCATGGGTAAGCACTGAACTTTATTGTGAACTATATGACCATTTATTTATATGTAACAATGTAACAAATATTTACTATCTGGAATGATAAAAGGAATTTCCTGTACACATGCAATATGTAATAATAATGTAATCTAGATATTACTTTTTGCACCTATTTGTATTATGGACCATTGAGCTGCTACCATTATTGTTTTACTCCTGATAGACCATTACATCATGTCTACAATTTGAATCATGTTTCAATAAAGTAATGTTATTTTTAACATATTTTGGTGCCGTGTGACTATTCTAGCAGTTGTCTTTTCAGGTAAATATTAATTTAGAAGTGCTCCAACCCTTATTTGATAACCAATACTGACAGAGTAACACATACGTTGACCTGGAAACATTTTCTTGAACTAAACGAATATTGTGACAGTCATCTAAAAGATGCATAGTCCCCAGCTGATTTTTCAAAATGTTTTCTGTGCGTCTCGCTGCAGTGTTTTGGAGAAGAGGACGTCTAACAGTTTGATGACAGTACATCCTTCTATATATATAGACACCCTCTCATTTTTCTGTAATTTCTTGACTATGAAAATTGTAAATTCACACTGAAGGCATCAAAACTATGAATTAACACACGTGGAATTATATACTTAACAAAAAAGTGTGAAACAACTGAAAATATGTCTTATATTCTAGGTTCTTCAAAGCAGCCACCTTTTGCTTTGATGACTGCTTTGCACACTCTTGGCATTCTCTTGATGATCTTAAAGAGATAGTCACCGGAAGCAGTCTTCCAACAATCTTGAAGGAGTTCCCAGAGATGCTTAGCACTTGATGGCCCTTTTGCCTTCACTCAGCGGTCCAACTCACCCCAAACCATCTTGATTGGGTTCAGGTCTGGAGACTGTGGAGGCCAGGTCATCTGGCGTAGCACCCCATCACTCTCCTTCTAGGTCAAATAGCCCTTACACAGCCTGGAGGTGTGATTGGAGTCATTGTCCTGTTGAAAAATAAATGATGGTCCAACTAAACGCAAACCGGATGGAATAGCATGCTGCTGCAAGATGCTGTGGTAGCCATGCTGGTTCTGTATGCCTTCAATTTTGAATAAATCCCTAGCAGCGTCCCCAGCAAAGCACCCCCACACCATCACACCTCCTCCTCCATGCTTCATGGTGGGAACCAGGCATGTGGAGTCCATCCGTTCACCTTTTCTGCATCGCGCAAAGACACGGTGGTTGGAACCCAAGATCTCAAATTTGGACTCATCAGACCAAAGCACAGATTTCCACTTCTGCTTGTTGCCTGTCCTTAGCAGTGGTTTCCTCGCAGCTATTTTACCATGAAGGCCTGCTGCACAAAGTCTCCTCTTAACAGTTGTTGTAGAGATGTGTCTGCAGCTAGAACTCTGTGTGGCATTGACCTGGTCTCTAATCTGAGCTGCTGTTAACCTGCGATTTCTGAGGCTGGTGATTCAGATAAACTTATCCTCAGAAGCAGAGGTGACTCTTGGTCTTCCTTTCCTGGGGCGGTCCTCATGTGAGCCAGTTTCTTTGTAGCACTTAATGGTTTTTGCAACTGCACTTGGGGACACTTTCAAAGTTTTCCCAATTTTTCGAACTGACTGACCTTCATTTCTTAAAGTAATGATGGCCACTCTTTTTTCTTTACTTAGCTGCTTTTTTCTTGCCATAATACAAATTCTAACAGTCTAATCAGTAGGACTATTAGCTGTGTATCCACCAGACTTCTACTCAACACAACTGATGGTCCCAACCCCATTTATAAGGCAAGATATCCCACTTATTAAACCTGACAGGGCACACATGTGAAGTGAAACCATTTCCGGTGACTACCTCTTGAAGCTCATCAAGAGAATGCCAAGAGTGTGCAAAGCAGTCATCAAAGCAATAGATGGCTCCTTTGAAGAACCTAGAATATAAGACATATTTTCAGTTGTTTCACACTTTTTTGTTAAGTATATAATTCCACATGTGTTAATTCATAGTTTCGATGCCTTCAGTGTGAATTTCCAATTTTCATAGTCATGAAAATACAGAAAAATCTTTAGATGAGAAGGTGTGTCCAAACTTTTGGTCTGTACTGTATATATATATATATATACATATATATATATATATACACACACACATATACTGACTCAAGCTATGATCAGCTGGCTGCTTTAACTTTTTTGTTCTACCAAATTCACAATGCAAATATTTATTAAAAATACACTGTATTAAAAACTTATAAGACATAAAGCTTCAAAATGAAGTGGTACTTCAATGAAAGGTTCTCTACAATAATAATGATATAATTTATAATACCTAAAGCTTAACATTTTGGTTTATCTTTTTTTACCCCTAATTGCTGAAAAATGTTTGAAAGCTCTGGAACTGGCTCTGTATTATATTATAAATCTAATTGAATGATAAGGTCAATGGTAAAATTATTCTATGTATTATAAGCAGCATAAATTCAAGAACACATTGGTAAATAGAACATTATAACAGTGGCATTTTAGCAAAAACAAAACAATTTATAAGAATGCATCAATATAATTGTCGACCCAGAGAATATAGTTATCATGCCATTTATAGCACACTGAGAATGCGGTATAAACAGATATCTGAATAATGAGCGGAGCCAGTAACCGCCTCCTCATCACTGACTGACAACCGGCCCTAATGATGAACTGGCTGCTAGTCACTGCCAGGGGTGTGGTTACAGCCGCTGCTCTCTATACACTGTTTGGTGACTGAATCTGTGTCGGTGCCACCCTTATACAGTAACTGTAAGTCTGGGGCTGCCATGAGGAATAAAGTTAATTTCCTCCCGGCAGCGGGAATCTCAGTGCGGCGGCCACATTGTGCTAGAACACTATTAACCTCCAGACTAATCCCATATCTCAGGGGTGTCAAACTGCATTCCTCAAGGGCTGCAAACAGGTCATGTTTTCAGGATTTCCTTAGCATTGCATAAGGTGCTGGAATCATTCTCTGCAGGTGATTAAATTATCACCTGTGCAATACAAGGAAATCCTGAAAACATGACCTGTTTGCAGCCCTCGAGGAATGCAGTTTGACACCCCTGCCATATCTGCAGGTTAAAAGTTTTTTTTTTTTTTACAGGACAGGTTCTCTTTATGGGGTTGTCCAGTACTGGACAACCCTTTAAAAAAGGATGCTAATTATGGATCCATTCTATAGTACATTAGACTGGTGATGAGTAGGACATACAGGAGGCACATAATTTTCTTCCTTCAAAAGGTTGTGCATGAAGACATAAAGAGTTTCAGACTGCAAATGAATGACTAACAATAATCATCTTTGATCAGATTATCCTCCATAGCAGCTTTGGACTCCTTCAACCACCCAGATTTCACATCTATTTGTCAGTTCCTGGTATTATTTTTGTTGGGGACAATTTAATCAGCTTGAGCCGAAAAAAGCGAGAAATCAATGTGATAAAGGCAGAATTGCTTCCTTCAGGTAACGTGACCATTATTACATTATACACACAAAAAAATAGTCATCACTCTAGGTTTATTGGGAATGTCGTGCTTTCCGAACTGTATGTTTGGCCATGACTCATGTATCTTCATTCACTGATACAAATGGCAATAATAGAAAACAAGATAAAATATTTCCTTAGAGTGAGCCTGTCAGCATGTTTTCACATATGGAAGTAGTGGTATGGCTATGTAGGTGCTCGTTCCCCAAAAATTATACCTCATTTTCTAAAGATCTTATCAACCAGTCATGAGAAATCGAGCATAGAATCCATTGGTAAATCAGATTGGAAGTGCACTAAGGGTGTGTCTGAGGTAGAAAGAAGTTGTCCAAGTTCAGTCCCCAGTGCACTTCCAGCCTAATTTGCATATGGCTTTTATGTTGTATTTTTTATGATGGGCAAATTTGATCTCTACAAAAAAGCATTTTTATCACGGTGGAGGTGGGGCAAGTGTATACACAGGATACCACAACTTTGTACTTTGAGACGTGATGACAGGATCCATTTAAATGAATGCAAAACCTAAGTAGAGATAGGCATATATTAGTGTTAAAATAGTCTCATGAAGAGGTGTATTCCAGTTTTGGAGTCATATACAGTCTGGCAAATACAAACCTATAAAAAATTTTTTTTTTACTGATTTGCTCAGTAATAGTCCCAAGGATCACCGTAAACCTCAAATTCTTGCGGAATTTGTTGATTGCAAGCTTACATTTTATAATAGACATTTTCCAATCTGCAACATGGAGGCGGAGACATTGGTATCTTGGAGAAGGTAATTTCTGGCAAAAGCTATATCCCATTTAGAGTCCACAAGCCATTAATGTTCCTTCCATGTCCATTGTCCTCCACTTTATGGGCCTAGAAGATTTGCCACCTCTTCTGGGAATCTGAAAGTTAGGGTACCGTCACACAGTGGCACTTTGATCGCTAGGATGGCACGATCCGTGACGTTCCAGCGATATCGTTATGATCTCGCTGTGTCTGACACGCTACTGCGATCAGGGACCCCGCTGAGAATCGTACGTCGTAGCAGATCGTTTGAAACTTTCTTTCGTCGCTGGATCTCCCGCTGTCATCGCTGAATCGGCGTGTGTGACGCCGATTCAGCGATGTCTTCACTGGTAACCAGGGTAAACATCGGGTTACTAAGCACAGGGCCACACTTAGTAACCCTATGTTTACCCTGGTTACCAGCGTAAACGTTAAAAAAACAAACACTACATACTTACCTTCAGCTGTCTGTCCCCGACGCTGTGCTTCTCTGCACTCCTCCTGCATCCTGTGTCAGCGCCGGCCAGCCGGAAAGCAGAGCGGTGACGTCACCGCTCTGCTTTCCGGCTGACCGGCGCTGACAGTGCAGAGAAAAGCAGAGCGCTGGAGGACAGACAGCTGAAGGTAAGTATGTAGTGTTTGTTTTTTTAACGTTTACGCTGGTAATCAGGGTAAACATCGGGTTACTAAGCGCGGCCCTGCGCTTAGTAACCCGATGTTTACCCTGGTTACGGGGACCTTGGGATCGTTGGTCGCTGGAGAGCTGTCTGTGTGACAGCTCTCCAGCGACCAAACAGCGACGCTGCAGCGATCGACATCGTTGTCGGTATCGCTGCAGCGTCGCTTAGTGTGACGGTACCTTTAGTCTCCTTGATGTTCCAAGAGAGATAGCAAGAACCAAATAAGATTTGAATAGTTGTTACTGTGAAATTCCAAATGACGATTTCATCTATCATCTTGATAAGTATATATAGCATAACATCTGTTCCTTTCCAGTGACTGGAACTGAATGTTATCTGAGTTTTACAATCTATTGTGTTTCATTATATTTCCTTTTTTTTCTGCTCATAGACGTGACTTACTTAAAGTTTGAGCGTCCTAATGATTTTGAATACAAATCAGGACAATGGGTTAGGATTGCTTGCTTATCTTTGGGGACAAATGAATACCATCCATTTACATTAACCACTGCTCCACATGAGGACACCCTGAGTTTGCACATAAGAGCTGCAGGACCGTGGACCACTCGCCTTCGGGAGCTGTACTCTCCTCAGAGTGTTGATGAACTCAATGGATATCCAAAGGTTCAGTAAAATATTTCCCTTATATTTGAAAAACTTACAGTGTATTGCATTTATCATTATTAAAGGGGGTTTCTGGGCCTTAAAGTGACTGCAAACTTGTAGCCTAAGGCAAGACAACCCCTTTAATGGATTCATAGCATTTTGATGATTACATTATGGAATTGCTTCAAGGAAGTCTGAAGCCCTCATCCAGCTTCATTATATTTAAAAGGGAATCTGCCATGTTTCATAATGCTATTAACCCATTACTTGACAAATTAAAATTTTTACAATTTTTTTTCAGAAAAGGGCGTCCCAATGACATGATTTCCTATTTTTAAAACATTCATTTTACAAACACAACACAAAAAATTGGACCTAATTATAAAAATTATAAAATCTTAGTTGCTAGAAGCTAAAGATTAGGCGTCCCAAAAAAAGGACATTGGTAGATAATGGGTTAACTTGCAGATATAAGGCTAATCTCCAGGTTTGTAGTGTTAGGAAAGTTCCCGGTCACAGTATTGAAGATGGGACACCTAGGAGAAAATTATAAATGATCTTTATTTCTCCCTGGAGCTGCTGGTTATCAGTCATGCAGGTGTCCTGACATGGCTACAGTCACTGCATAGTATACTGTGTGTGCTGGCTGTATGCACGCCCCAACACCTTGACTGACAGCCAGCCAGGCACCTTCTTAAAGCTACTATACTGCATATTAACCCTGTAGCTGCAGATTAGTAACATTATTGAACATGACAGGTTCCCTTTAAATCTACATTATGCTACATGCAGATTGTTATGCGGCAAAGTAGTACAAATACTATGATGCAGAAAGTGTTTATGATTGAATTGTTTCCTCTATAATTACAGCACTGGTGAGTAGAGTTGAGCGAAACGGGTCGGCCATTTTCAGAAGTCGCCGACTTTTGGCAAAGTCGGGTTTCATGAAACCCTTCCCGTCCCCTGTGTGGGGTCGGCCATGAAGTCGGCGATCTTCTGAATCTGAAATCGGAATTCCGATACCGATTCCCGATATGTTTAAGATATCGGGAATTGGTATCGGAATTCAGATTTAAGTGTAAAATAAAGAATAAAAATAAAAAATATTGCTATACTCACCCTTGGACGCACCCTGGTTGTAACCGGGAGCCTTCCTTCCTAAGAATCAGCGCTTGAAGGACCTTTCGATGACGTCACGGCTTCTGATTGGTCGCGTGACGCCCATGTGACCGCTCACGCGACCAATCACAAGCCGCGACGTCATCGAAAGGTCCTTCAAGTGCTGATTCTTAGGAAGGAAGGCTGCAGGTTACAACCAGGGCGAGTCCGAGGGTGAGTATATTCCTAATAGGTATATACTCACCCTCAGACGCGCCCTGGTTGTAACCCGCAGCCTTCCTTCCTAAGAATCAGCACTTGAAGGACCTTTCGATGACGTCACAGCTTCTGATTGGTCGCGTGACGCCCTTGTGACCGCTCACGCGACCAATCACAAGCCGTGACATTATCAAAAGGTCCTACAAGCGCTGACTCTTAGGAAGGAAGGCTCCCGGTTACAACCAGGGCGCGTCCGAGGGTGAGTATAGCAATATTTTTTATTTTTATTCTTTATTTTACACATTAATATGGATCGCAGGGCCTGAAGAAGAGTTTCCTCTCCTTCAGACCCTGGGAACCATTAGAAACCCAATGCACTGCATTGGGTTTCGTGTTTCGGCCGACCCCGACCCCGACTGTTCTATAGGATTGGCCGATTTCACTCGACCCGACTTTTGAAAAAGTCGGGTTTCGTGAAATCCGACCCGATCCTATAAAAACAAAAGTCGCTCAACCCTACTGGTGAGTATCATATAACTTAACTTTTAATATACAGTAGGGAAAAAAATATTTCGTTAGCCACCAATTGTGCAAGTTCTCCCACTAAAAAAGATGAGAGAGGCCTGTAATTGACATCATAGGTAGACCACAACTATAAGAGACAAAATGAGAAAACAAATCCAGAAAATCACCTTGTCTGATTTGGCAAAATTAATTTTGCAAGTTATGTTGAAAAATAAGTATTTGGTCATCAACAAAAGTTCATCTCAATATTTTGTTATAATATCCTTTTTTGGCAATGATAGAGGTCAAACGTTTTCTGTCAGTCTTCACAAGGTTGGAACACACTGTTGGTGGTATGTTGGCCCATTCCTCCATGCAGATCTCCTCTAGAGCAGTGATGTTTTGGGCCTGTCGCTGGGCAACACAGACTTTCAAAGTCCTCCAAAGGTTTTCTATGGGGTTGAGATCGGGAGACTGGCCAGGCCACTCCAGGACCTTCATTTGCTTCTTACAAAGCCACTCCTTTGTTGCCCTGGCAGTGTGCTTGGGATTGTTATCATTCTGAAAGACCCATCCACATTTTATCTTCAATGTCCTTGCTGGTGGAAGGAGGTTTGCACTCAAAATCTCACAATATTTGGCCCCATTCATTCCTTCATGTACATGGATCAGTCGTCCTAGTACCTTTGCAGAGAAACAGCCCCAAAGCATGATGTTGCCACCTCTATGATTCACAGTAGGTATGGTGTTCTTTGGATGTAATTCAGAATTCTGTCTCCTCCAAACACGATGAGTTTAGTTACTGCAAAACAGTTTTACTTTGGTTTCATCAAACCATATGACATTCTCCCAATATTCTTCTGGATAATCCAAATGCTCTCTAACAAACTTCAGACAGGCCCCGATATGTACTGGCTTAAGCAAGGGGACATGTCTGGCACTGCAGGATCAGAGTCCCTGGCGGCGTAGTGTGTTACTAAAGGTAGCCTTTGTTATGCTCTATGCAGGTCATTCACTAGGTCCCCACTTGTGGTTCTGGGATGTTTGCTCACCGTTCTTGTGATCATTTTGACCCCATGGGGTGAGATCCCCAGATAGAGGGAGATTATTAGTGGTCTTGTATGTCTTCCACTTTCTTGTTATTGCTTCCACAGTTGATTTCATCACACCAAGCTGCTTGCTAATAGCAGATTAAGTCTTCCCAGCCTCGTGCAGGGCTACAATTTTGTTTCTGGTGTCCTTCCACGGCTCTTTGACCTTCACCATAGCGGAGTTTGGAGTGTGACTGTTTGAGGTTGTGGACAGGTGTCTTTCATACTGATAACAAGTTCAAACAGGTGCCATTACTACAGGTAATGAGTGGAGGACAGAGGAGCCTCTTAAAGAAGAAGTTACAGGTCTTTGAGAGACAGAAATCTTGCTTTTGTTTAGGTGACCAAATACTTATTTTTCAACATAATTTGCAAAATAAATCTTGGCAAATCAGACAGGGTGATGTTCTGGATTTGGTTTCTCATTTTGACTCTCATAGTTGTGGCCTGCCTATGATGTCAACTACAGGCCTCTCTCATCTTTTTAACTGGGAGAACTTGCACAATTGGTGGCTGACTAAATGCTTTATTTCCCTCCTGTACAAAGATTAAAAAGGGACATACTGCCACATACCAAAATTAAAATACCCATATGCTCCCATATAGTGGGTATCGACTCCAGAACCACAATGGTGGACACTGAGCCAAATGATGCCTCACTCACTTAAGTCCAAATCTAGTGTTTGTACATAGCCCATATGCCAGAGGTCATCAAGATTCATATGCAATGAAATCCTGACCTGTGCATAATTCTAGGTACATTGAGTTATCGTCTTGAAACCTTCTTTAATGGTGTAATTGAGGAGTAGCTGGTAATCGCCATACAAATAGGGTGACATGATCCTGTGAGCAGGACAACCGCCATTGAAGGAAACGTCATGTCATGGAGGGCCTTGAATCTAGGCTGGTATTACATGATTAGTGAAGCGGCTGATGATGTGACCAACATGATCTCATTCAACACACGTCATCACTGAGAGGAACTCCTTTCTTCTCTCTGTGTTTCACTCAGCATTCACATGACATTTGGCATTTGAGTTAGCAAGGGTATAAGAACCGGCTCAGGTAAGATTACCTCTTAGCATAATATTAAATGCAAAAGTGTTTGGGGATTTCAGACCACATGATTGGGTAGAAAGTGAAGCTTCAGGCAGTGTTCTCTGCCATACTTGACTCTGATTATGAAGGGTCATGATAGACATGTGGACACTGTTGCTGTGGATAATATGATATGTGCATAAGCTCTCCCCTGAAGACTTATTACAGGAGAAACGTGTCAGGAGGTATTTAGTTCAAGTCTCGGGCAGATCTGGCAAAGTTAGCTATGGACTGCCCTTGTAAGGGAGGGACTCTTTTGGGGCGATAGGGCTACCTCATTGTATTTAGGGGAGAGAGAAAGTGAAGTATTTAGAAGGTCAGTTATACATTAGGGCCCGGTGCCCTATGCGTTTACTTCTGCTGTTTTATATTGTTTCATCCTAACGATCAAAAATAATTGTATAACCATATTTTTATTAACACATTGACCATTGATAATATTAAATTTATATTTCATTTTTCCAATTTTTCTTTCTTGTTAACGAATCCTCTCTCTTATCATTAGATTTATTTAGATGGGCCCTTTGGTGAAGGACACCAGGAATGGAATAAATATGACGTTTCAGTGCTGGTTGGAGGGGGGATTGGAGTCACACCTTTTGCATCTATTCTTAAAGATTTGGTATTTAAATCATCTGTGAATGCAAAGATAATGTGTAAAAAGGTAAGATGTGACGTTTCTTAATATTAAGAATCAGCCAGACGGAAAATATTGAAGCAAGAATAAAATACAGTTTAGAAACGAAGACAGGTGCACGGAAAAATATAAATAACACATGGTGAGCAGAGGATATGTGCAGATATATATATTATATATATATATATATGCAGTAAACAGGTTTATTGTATACGCAGTGCTATATGCAGTACAGTAGTGTTACTCTTACATAATGCAGTAGTTGCTGACATTTACAAATGACCTCTCATTTTTGCTGTGCAGACAGGACAGTTTTATGACCAAGATATTTAACTAATGATTAACATTATCAATATAATTTACATTTCACAAAAATACTGGTTTAGTGTTTTGTAAGTGCAAAGCTATATTCCGCACTATGTGACGGTACTTTTTTCTGGTAACTTCCACTGCAACTGTCCTGAATGTTATCTATGCAAACTAGCTAGGAAATATTAATTAAGGATTCCAGGTCTTATCTATCACTCATAAAATACATAATTGTCATGCACAGTGTAGGAAAGACTAAGTGCAACATGAAGAGATGAGGGGAAGGGAACCCAACACTAGGGAAGAGAGGGGGAGTTGAGATGCCAAGGCAGATTGAAAGTCACCATGTCTGCCCTAAATGTCCCTATATAGGTTCTGCACCTTTCGCTGAGCAGGAAACTTTCTGACCCTGGTGATAAGCCCTACTTAGGGATACCGCACCGTAGTAATGTGGTATTACGCATGTCAGAAATCCTTTAAAAGGATATGACGTATGGTAATCAAGTATGTGGACCCGTTGAAGCACATTCAGTGCGAAACGGCCATCGTCCAGACTCCATCACCACACCCTCCTGTACACCTGATGTCCTAATGGATATATGCACTTTTTCTGTCCAATAAAGAGCACATTTATACAGCTTCAAACCGGGTGAGTGTCGCATATTTCTATTCTTCTGCCGTGGGGACTTATATTGAGTAGACTCAGAGATGTAACACAAATGCTCTCATAACACCAAAGTGGAAGATAGCTGACTGCTATAGCTCCAAGCCTCAACAGGGGGAAATGGATATATCACCGGCAGCTCCCAGCAGCAGGCTGGGATTCTATAAACACCCTAGTCCAGGTGTGTCAATTAGAGCTGGAGAAAGTCTGCCACTCAGTCAAAGAGTCAGATGGGTTAAGATGGTGTCTGCAAGGCCAAAAGCAGAGACATTCCGTAGCTATATGCAGTGCGACTGCCTTCAGCCTCTGACACACCCATGACAATAATTCAGTAACTTTTTAGTTGATTATATCGACTGATATGCTCTGTTGCTATTCTAACTGATGGCAGCCCATGCTACAGATTTGCATTTACAGAGGTTATCGAGTCAAAACCAGTAAATCTTCAGTCACTCTGTGGGACTGCAGACTTATGTATCCCCCAATGTTTGCACTGTGCGCTGCAAGAATTTGCTGGGTTTCAGACCCAGTACTGGAGGGTATGTATGAGTTCTACGTATGTCCAGCCAGTGGGCTTGGTCCCGCCCCATACACTTCTATAGAGCCAAGGCCATGCCCTATCTAGTGAAGCAGACGGCCAGAGAGTGTGTCTGACTAGAAGGTGCGGCCTCGCTCTATACAAGTGTATGGAGAGCGAGGTCGCACCCACTGGCCAGGAGTATATATAACATATACATACGCTTTGTTACTTCGCCTGAGAATGATGAATCCCCGACGCACACAGAGTGACTGCAGACTTAAAGGGGTTGTCTGGTCAAAACCTATAAGACTCATTCAGTCATCAATGAATTTTTAAAAAATGGTTTGTTTTATCAGTGTTTTGGATCCAAGTTTCAATAATGTTTGGTCAGTATGTTAGTTTCTACCATTTGGGTTTCATTAGCGATTTTCACATATAGAAACATAAGTAAATTGTAGCATTTCCTAACAATTACACTATTAACCCCTCTCTGACCTCGGACGGGATAGTATGTCCGAGGTCAGAACCCCCGCTTTGATGCGGGTTCCAGCGGTGAGCCCGCATAAAAGCCGGGAAATGTCAGCTGTTTTGAACAGCTGACATGTGCCCGTAATAGTGGCGGGTGAAATTGTGATTCACCCGCCACTATTAACTAGTTAAATGCCGCTGTCAAACGCTGACAGCGGCATTTAACCGGCGCTTCCGGCCATCCGACCGGAAATGAGCGCATCGCTGACTCCCATCACATAATCGGGGGTCAGCGATGCTTCTGCATAGTAACCATAGAATGGTTGCTTGAGGCCTCTATGGTTACTGATCCCGGCTAGCTGTGAGCGCCACCCTGTGGTCGGCGCACATAGCTCACCTGCATTTCTGCTGCATAGCAGCGATCTGATGATCGCTGCTATGTAGCAGAGGCGATCGAGTTGTGTCAGCTTCTAGAGGCTATTGAAGCATGGCAAAAGTTTAAAAAAAAGTTAAAAAAAAAAATATATATAAAAGTTTAAATCACCCCCCTTTCGCCCCATTCAAAATAAATCAATAAAAAAATCAAATCTACCAAATATGTGTATCGCTGCGTTCAGAATCGCCCGATCTATCAATAAAAAAAGGATTAACTTGATCGCTAAATGGCATAGAGAGAAAAAAATTCGAAACGCCAGAATTGCGTTTTTTGGTCACTGCGACAATGCATTATAATGCAATAACGGGCGATCAAAAGATCGGATCTGCACCAAAATGGCATCATTAAAAACGCCAGCTCAGCATGCAAAAAATAAGCCCTCAACCGACCCCAGATCATTAAAAATAGAGACGCTACGGGTATCGGAAAATGGCGCAATTTTTATTTTTCAGCAAAGTTTGGAATTTTTTTCACGACTTATATAAAAAATAACCTAGACATGTTAGGTGTCTATGAATTCGTAATGACCTGGAGAATCATAATGACAGGTCAATGACATGTCCAGAAAACTATCAAAGACTAATATCAATTACACCCCAAAATATGGGTTGAAAGAGATTAGATTTAGACAATACATTAGTGTTGAGCGATACCGTCCGATACTTGAAAGTATTGGTATCGGATAGTATCGGCCGATACCCGAAAAATATCGGATATCGCCGATACCGATATCCGATACCAATACAAGTCAATGGGACATCAAGTATCGGAAGGTATTCTCATGGTTCCCAGGGTCTGAAGGAGAGGAAACTCTCCTTCAGGCCCTGGGATCCATAGGGATGTGTAAAATAAAGAATTAAAATAAAAAATATTGATATGCTCACCTCTCCGGCGGCCCCTGGACATCACGCTGGTAACCGGCCGGCTTCTTTGTTTAAAATGAGCACCTTCAGGACCTGCGAATGACGTCGCGGGTTCTGATTGGTCACATGCCGCCCACGTGACCGGCACGCGACCAATCAGAAGCCGCGGCGTCATTCGCAGGTCCTTAATTCCGAGAATTAGGAGTTTTGTGAATGAGAATGACGTCGCGGCTTCTGATTGGTCGCGTGCCGGTCACATGGGCGGCACGCGACCAGTCAGAACCCGCGACGTCATTCGCAGGTCCTGAAGGCGCTCATTTTAAACAAAGAAGCCGGCCGGTTACCAGCGTGATGTCCAGGGGCCGCCGGAGAGGTGAGCATATCAATATTTTTTATTTTAATTTTTTATTTTACACATCCCTATTGATCCGATACCGATACCCGATACCACAAAAGTATCGGATCTTGGTATCGGAATTCCGATACCGCAAGTATCGGCCGATACCCGATACTTGCGGTATCGGAATGCTCGACCCTACAATACATGTATTCCATTATTTGAGGAATGTACCACTGGGAGTTAATAAATATCCTGAATTCTTTATTTTAGCATGAATGAAACTTTTCCCTGTCTCTACAGATATACTTTATATGGGTTACCCGTACACAACGACAATTCGAATGGCTGGCAGAAATCATCAAAGAAGTTGAGGAAAATGATGAACATAATTTGGTGTCAGTTCACATCTACATTACTCAATTTGCTGAAAAATTTGACCTACGCACAACCATGTTGGTAAGAAAACTTGTTAAGGAAGAGTTACAATAAATTTGCTATACAATTAAGAATTGTATGAATTTAGCACATCAATGTAGTGAACATTATTACTTCCCTTTGTGTATATATTTTGTTTATTTCATTGTAGGATTTTCAGTAGTGTATGAAAAATGTTTTGAGTGCTTCGCAATTTGTAAGTCGCACCTAAGAGGTTATGATTGCTTGTTGACTGCATTGCTGCATCTAGTTGACGAGTTGAGGGTCTATTAAAAGGGCTTCAAGTTCATTTTTACATTAATTGAAAGGGTTTCTTGGTTTAAAAAAACTATATCTTCTTTAAAACTATCAAAATCATTATCACAAAAGTTGAGGAAAAGTATTTGCAAGATATTGGCACCACTGACAGTGTGACTTTCCTCAACTGGCCTCAAATGCAGGGTATCTCTAGTGAGTACTAAGCACACACAATGTCATGACCGGGGTCTGTGGATGTTTTCGGTCAATTTTAATGATTCCTTACTACCTCTTCACCTCTTTGTTTACAAGGCTGAAGTTGCAACATCACATCTACACTACAAGGCCACCCAAGCCAGTCGTCACTGAGTATGGTCATCTTGGTGCGAAAGATGCCGCCAAACTGCTGTGCCCAGTTTTGAAGGGTCAAAATTTCTAATAGAATCTCTTTAAAAGTCCACTTCAATTGTTACTTTCATTGTTCACTCTGATTGCAATCAGTAATTGCAATGTGTGCATTACTGCTGTCTCCTGCCATTTTCAGTTGTGCTCTGGTTCTCTCCTGCATTAAGTAACCAAACTTGTGACCAGCCAGTTTTCATGGGGGGGCTGGACAGAGAACTCAGTGTTCTTTAGGTGCATATGAATTAGCCTTCACGACGGGAATGAGCACAAGGCCTATGAGAATCACACTCTGCAGAAAATTGGCATTATATTATATGAAAAATAATAATAAATAAAATGCTTTTGATTTATGTTGTATTTTTATCAATTAATTATATTGCATAACTGATGCAAGTATATGCATCAGCATATTTGATCAATGATGAAAGTGTAAATGGAGCAGCAAGAAAACAATAACCAAAAGTAAATACCGTATATACTTGAGTATAAGCCGACCCGAGTATAAGCCGACCGCCCTAATTTTGCCACAAAAAAACTGGGAAAACTTAATGACTCGAGTATATGCCAAGGGTAGAAAATGCAGCAGCTACTGGTAAATTTAAAAAATAAAAATAGATACCAATAAAAGTAAAATTAATTGAGACATCAGTAGTTTAAGTGTTTTTGAATATCCATGTTGAATCAGGAGCCCCATATAATGCTCCATACAGTTTATGATGGGCTTCATAAGATGCTCCATATTAAAATATGCCCCATATAATCCTGCATAAAGGTTAATAATGGCCCCATATAATGCTGTACAAATGTTGATTATGACCCCATAAGATGCTCCATACAGACATTTGCCCAATATAATGCTCCACAAATGTGGATTATAGCCCCATAAGATGCTCCATACAGATAATTGCCCCATATAATGCTGCGCAAACATTGATTATGGCCCCATAAGATGCTCTATACAGATAACTGCCCCATATAATGCTGCACATGGCCACATAAGATGCTCCATACAGATATTTGCCCCGTATAATGCTCCACAAATGTTGATTATGACCCAATAAGATGCTCCATACAGACATTTTCCCAGTATAATGCTCCACAAATGTGGATTATGGCCCTGTAAGATGCTCCATACAGATATTTTCCCCCATATCATGCTGCACATGGCCACATAAGATGCCCCATACAGATATTTGCCCCAATATCATGCTGACATTGTAACATAGTAACATAGTTATTAAGGTTGAAGGAAGACTTTAAGTCATTCTAGTTCAACCCATAGCCTACCCTAACATGCCCTAACATGTTGATCCAGAGGAAGGTGAAAAAACCCCATGTGACAAATAGTAAGCTCCACTTTGGGGAGAAAGGTCTTTGTACTGTCCCCTCATATATTTATACATTAAAATAAGATCAACCTTAGTCTTCGTTTTTCTAAACTAAACAGCCCCAAGTGTAATAACCTATTTTGGTATTGCAGACCCCCCAGTCCCCTAATAACCTTGGTCGCTCTTCTCTGCACCTGCTCCAGTTCAGCTATGTCTTTCTTATACCCCGGAGACCAGAACTGTGCACAGTATTCTAAGTGTGGTCGAACTAGTGACTTGTATAGGAGGTAAAATTATTTTCTCCTCATGTGCATCTATGCCTCTTTTACTGCATCCCATTATTTTATTTGCCTTTGTAGCAACTGCCTGACACTGGCCACTGAACATGAGTTTGTCATGAACTCATACACCCAGGTCTTTTTCATTGATGGTTTTGCCTAGAGTTTTAGAATTAAGTGCACAGTTATACATCTTATTACTTCTACCCAGTGCATGACCTTACATTTATCCCCATTAAATCTCATTTGTTATTTATCAGCCCAAGCTTCTAGTTTACATAAATCATCCTGTAATATAAATTGTCCTCCTCTGTATTGATTGCCCTGCAGAGTTAATAATAATAATAATAATAATTTTTATTTATATAGCGCCAACATATTCCGCAGCGCTTTACAAATTATAGAAGGGACTTGTACAGACAATAGACATTACAACATAAAAGAAATACAGTTCAAAACAGATACCAAGAGGAATGAGGGCCCTGCTCGCAAGCTTACAGATTATAAGGAAAAGGGGAGACACGAGAGGTGGATGGTAACAATTGCTTTCGTTGTTCGGACCGGCCATAGTGTAAGGCTCGGGTGTTCATGTAAAGCTGCATGAACCAGTTAACTGCCTAAGTATGTAGCAGTACAGACACAGAGGGCTATTAACTGCATAAAGTGAATGAGAACATGATGCGAGGAACCTGTTTTTTTTTTTTATATATAAATAGGCCACACAGGGATCATTAGGTTAATGCATTGAGGCGGTAGGCCAGTCTGAACAAGTGAGTTTTTAGGGCACGCTTAAAACTGTGGGGATTGGGGATTAATCGTATTAACCTAGGTAGTGCATTCCAAAGAATCGGCGCAGCACGTGTAAAGTCTTGGAGACGGGAGTGGGAGGTTCTGATTATTGAGGATGCTAACCTGAGGTCATTAGCGGAGAGGAGGGCACGGGTAGGGTGGTAGACTGAGACCAGAGAGGAGATGCAGGGTGGTGCAGAGCCATGGAGTGCTTTGTGGATGAGGGTAGTAGTTTTGTACTGGATTCTGGAGTGGATGGGTAGCCAGTGTAATGACTGGCACAAGGTAGAGGCATCGGTGTAACGGTTGGTGAGGAATATGATCCTGGCAGCAGCATTCAGGACAGATTGGAGTGGGGAAAGTTTGGTAAGAGGGAGGCCGTTTAGTAGAGAGTTACAATAGTCCAGACGAGAATGAATAAGTGAAACAGTAAGAGTTTTTGCAGAGTCGAAAGTAAGAAAAGGGCGAATTCTAGAAATGTTTTTGAGATGCAGGTAAGAAGAGCGAGCCAGTGATCGAATGTGGGGGGTGAATGAAAGGTCAGAATCAAGGATGACCCCAAGGCAGCGGGCATGTTGCTTTGGAGTAATGGTGGAACCGCACACGGAGATGGCAATGTCAGGCAAAGGTAGGTTAGTAGAGGGAGAGAACACAAGGAGTTCAGTTTTTGACAGGTTTAGTTTCAGATAGAGGGAGGACATGATGTTAGAGACAGCGGTAAGACAATCACTGGTGTTTTCTAAAAAGGTCGGCGTGACAACAGGAGAAGAGGTGTATAATTGGGTGTCGTCAGCATATAGATGGTACTGGAAACCAAATCTACTGATTGTTTGTCCAATAGGGGCAGTATACAACGAGAAGAGGAGGGGGCCTAGGACTGATCCTTGAGGAACCCCAACAGTAAGGGGAAGGTGAGAGGAGGAGGAACCAGCAAAACATACAGTGAATGATCGGTCAGAGAGATAGGAGGAGAACCAGGAGAGAACGGTGTCCTTGAGGCCGATGGAGCGGAGCATAGTGAGGAGGAGCTGATGATCCACAGTATCGAATGCTGCAGAGAGATCCAAGAGAATTAGCATGGAGTAGTGACCATTAGATTTAGCTGTTAGTAGGTCATTAGAGACTTTAGTGAGGGCAGTTTCAGTAGAGTGTAAAGAGCGGAAGCCAGATTGAAGAGGGTCAAGAAGAGAGTTATCTGAGAGATAGCGGGTAAGACGGGAGTGGACCAGGCGTTCGAGGAGTTTAGAGATGAAGGGAAGATTAGAGACAGGTCTATAATTAGCGGCACAGTTTTGATCGAGGGATGGTTTTTTAAGTAATGGATGTATGATGGCATGCTTAAATGAGGAGGGAAAAATACCGGAAGTGAGGGAAAGGTTGAATATTTTTGTTAGGTGAGAGGTGACAGCCGGGGAAAGGGACTGGAGGAGATGTGACAGAATGGGGTCACTGGTGCAAGTGGTCGGGCGAGAAGATGCAAGGAGCCTGCTTACTTCTTCTTCTGTAACTGCTTCAAAGTCAGAGAGTGAACTAGATGCAGTGGGGGAGGGAGGACAGTGCATGGTATGAAGAGATTGGGAGATGATTTCCTGTCGAATGTGGTCAATTTTTTCTTTGAAGTAATTGGCCAGATCATCAGCACGGAGATCCGTGGTTGGGGCCTGCTCTCTTGGGTTGATTAGGGACTGGAACGTGTCAAAGAGACGTTTAGGGTTATTGGACAGGAAGGTGATGAGGGTGTTGAAGTAGGTTTGTTTGGAGAGGTGAAGGGCAGAATTGTATGTCTTTAGCATGAACTTATAATGGATGAAATCTTCGGGTAGATTAGATTTTCTCCACAGATGTTCTGCGCACCTGGAGCACCGCTGCAGGAAACGTGTTTGCAGTGTGTGCCACGGTTGTTGCCGTCTGTGCCGAGTTGTTTTATGTATAGGAGGAGCAGCTTCATCCAGAGCACTTTGCAGGGTTTCATTGTAATGCTTCAGAGCAGAATCAGGACATGAGATGGAGAAGATTGGGGCCAATGAGGACTGCAAGTTCTTCATAAGTTTCTGGGTGTTAATGGCCTGTATGTTTCTATAAGTGTGGAAAGTGGGGGTGACCTGAGCGGGATGGCAGTTCTTGATAGAGAATGAAAGAAGGTTGTGGTCAGAGAGTGGGAGAGGGGAGTTTGTGAAATCATCCACTGAGCAAAGCCGGGAGAAGACCAAGTCAAGGGAGTTTCCATCTTCATGTGTTGGAGAGTTAGTATGCTGCGAGAGGCCGAAAGAGGAGGATAGAGATAAAAGGTGAGAAGCAGATGGGGGGAGGGGAGAGGCAATGGGGATGTTGAAATCACCCATGATAAGGGTGGGGGTGTCACAGGAGAGAAAGTGTGGAAGCCAGGTGGCAAAGTGATCCAGGAACTGATGAGAGGGGCCGGGAGGACGATACACCACCGCCACTCGCATGGAGAAGGGGACGTAGAGTCTGACCACATGGACCTCAAAAGAAGGGAAGACAAGTGAGGGTACTTGGGGGATAACTTGGAAAGTACATTTGGGTGAAAGGAGCAGACCAACGCCTCCACCTGCTCTGTTGTCTGATCTTGGGGTATGAGAGTTTAGTGTCATCTGCAAATATTGAAATTCTACTCTAAATGCCCCCTACAAGGTCATTAATAAATATGTTAAAAAGAAGAGGGCCCAATACTGACCTGTTATGAACAGGTAATTCAGAACCACAATGGACATTGAAGTTCAGAGCACACAAAGTGACCTGACAATTACCAAAAACAAAGGATGAGCTCTGAGACGTGGGAACTCTGCTGACCGCAATCCCTAATCCTAACACACCACACTAGAGGTAGCCGTGGATTGCGCCTAACGCTCCCTATGCAACTCGGTACAGCCTGAGAAACTAACTAGCCCTGAAGATAGAAAAATAAGCCCACCTTGCCTTAGAGAAATTCCCCAAAGGAAAAGGCAGCCCCCCACATATAATGACTGTGAGTAAGATGAAAATACAAACACAGAGATGAAATAGATTTAGCAAAGTGAGGCCCGACTTACTGAATAGACCGAGGATAGGAAAGATAGCTTTGCGGTCAACACAAAAACCTACAAACAACCACGCAGAGGGGCAAAAAGACCCTCCACACCGACTAACGGTACGGAGGTGCTCCCTCTGCGTCTCAGAGCTACCAGCAAGCAAGAAAAACCAATATAGCAAGCTGGACAGAAAAAATAGCAAACAAAAATAACACAAGCAAAACTTAGCTTATGCAGGAGAGACAGGCCACAGGAACGATCCAGGAGGAAGCAAGACCAATACTAGAACATAGACTGGAGGCCAGGATCAAAGCACCAGGTGGAGTTAAATAGAGCAGCACCTAACGACTTAACCTCATCACCTGAGGAAGGAAACTCAGAAGCCGCAGTACCACTCTCATCCACCAAAGGAAGCTCATAGACAGAACCAGCCGAAGTACCACTCTCGACCACAGGAGGGAGCTTGGCCACAGAATTCACAACACTGACCCCTGTGGTATCCCACTGCTAACCTCGACCCAGTCTGAGTGTGCTCAATTAATAACCACCCTTTGTTTCCTATCCCTGAGCCAGCTCTTAACCCACTTACACATATTTTCCCCTATCCCCATTATTCTCATTTTATGTATCAACTTTTTGTGTGGCACCGTATCAAAAGCTTTTGAAAAGTCCATATACACTACATCCACTGGTTTCCCTTGGTCCAGTCCGGAACTTACCTCTTCATAGAAGCTGATCAGATTAGTCTGACATGAACGGTCCCTAGTAAACCCGTGCTGATACTGGGTCATGAGGTTATTCCTCTTCAGATACTCCAGTATAGCATCCCTTAGAATGCCCTCCAGTATTTTAACCACAGTAGAGGTTAAGCTTACTGGACTATAATTACCAAGTTCAGTTTTTGTCCCCTTTTTGAATATTGGCACCACATTTGCTATACGCCAGTCCTGTGGTACAGACCCTGTTATTATGGAGTCTTTAAAGATTAAAAATAATGGTCTATCAATGGCTGTACTTAATTCCTTCAGTACTCGGGGGTGTATCCCATCCGGGCCTGGAGATTTGTCAATTTTAGTCATTTTTAGACGCCGACGTACTTCATGCTGGGTTAAGCAGGTGACATTTAATGGGGAATTTTTATCACTAGTCATTTTGTCTGCCATGGGATTTTCTTGTGTAAATACTGATGAAAAAAAGTCATTTAGCATATTGGCTTTTTCCTCATTCTCATCCACCATTTCACCCAGACTATTTTTAAGGGGGTCAACACTATCATTTTTTAGTTTCTTACTATTTACGTAGTTAAATAATATTTTGGAATTATTTTTACTTTCTCTGGCAATGAGTCTCTCTGTCTCAATCTTTGCTGCCTTGATTTGCTTTTTACAGAATTTATTTAATTTTTTGTATTTATTTAATGCCTCCTCACTACCTACTTCCTTTAATTCTCTAAATTCTTTCTTTTTGTCACTTATTGTGCCCCTTACAGCTCTATTTAGCCATGATGTTTCCTCCTATTTCTTGTATGTTTGTTCCCATGCGGAATATACTGATCCTATCCAGGATGCTAATAAATGTGTCCCATTTTTTTTGTGTATTTTTATGTCTTAGGATATCGTCCCAGTTAATTGCACCAAGATCCTCTCTCATCCATTGGAAATTTGCCCTCCTGAAGTTTAGTGTCCTTGTAACCCTTCTATTACACATCTTATTAAAGGATACATGAAAACTTATTATTTTGTGATCGCTATTTCCAAAGTGACTCCCAACCCTTATATTTGATATGCGGTCTGGCCTGTTGGTTAATATTAGGTATAGCAGTGCCCCCCTTCTTTTTGGGTCCTGAACCAATTGTGAAAGGTAATTGTCTCTCATAGTTGTCAAAAACCGATTACCTTTGCTGGAACTGCAGGTTTCTGTTCCCCAATCTATTTCAGGGTAGTTGAAGTCCCCATAATAATGATTTCCCCTTGAGTCGCAGCTTCATCTATTTGCTTTATGAGGATATTCTCCATTGCTTCCATTATTTTTGGAGATTTATAACAAACCCCTATCAGTAATTTATTATTTTTTCCCCCTCCCCTTATCTCCACCCACAGGGACTCTACATTTTCATTAGATTCACCTATATTATCACGCCTGATGAGTTTTAAGGACGATTTTACATATAGACACACCCCTCCCCCTCACCTATCCATTCGGTCACTTCTGAACAGACTATAACCCTACAAGTTAACAGCCCAGTCATGGCTCTCATCCAGCCATGTTTCAGATATCCCCACCATGTCATAATTATGGTTCAACAACATTAATTCTAATTCATCCATTTTGTTGGTGAGGCTTCTGGCATTAGTATACATGCACTTGATGTTCCTCTCTGTACCTCTATCCTTTCTTAAATTATTAACTGTTCTAACCCCCCCCCCCCCATGCCACCGCCACCCCCATCTTCCTTATTTTTGCCCAGGTCTCTATCTGTACTATCTTCCCCTCCTATAAAATGGATACCCTCCCCCCAATCCCTAGTTTAAACACTCCTCCAACCTTCTAGCCATTTTCTCCCCCAACACAGCTGCACCCTCCCCATTGAGGTGCAGCCCATCCCTAGCGTAGAGCATTTAGCCAACTGAGAAGTCGGCCCAGTTCTGCAGGAACCCAAACCCCTCCTTGCTACACCAATTCTTGAGCCACTTATTAACCTCCTTAATCTCCCGTTGCCTTTCTGGCGTGGCACGTGGTAAATGGCCACATAAGATGCTCCATACAGATATTTGCCCCGTATAATGGTCCACAAATGTTGATTATGACCCCATAAGATGCACCATACAGACATTTGCCCCGTATAATGCTCCACAAATGGGGATTATGGCCCTGTAAGATGCTCCATACAGATATTTGCCCCATATCATGCTGCACATGGCCACATAAGATGCCCCATACAGATATTTGCCCCATAGCATGCTGCACATGGCCACATAAGATGCTCCATACAGATAATTGCCCCATATAATGCTGCACATACCCCCATAAGATGCTCTATACAGATATTTGCCGCATATGCTGTTGCTGCGATAAAAAAAATAAAAAAATTACATACTCACCTCTCCGGCCCCTGGCACTTGCTATAGTCACCTGCTCCACGTTCCACCGCCGACTGCCGCTGTGTCTTCCCATCCTCTGCACCGACGTTCAGGAAGAGGGCGGTGCGCACTAATCGCGTCACCGCGCCCTCTGACCTGAGCGTCACTGCGGAAGACACAGTGGCGCCGACGGTGGAACGAGGAGCAGGTGAATATCGCGCACTGTCCCCGTCATACTTACATGCTCCTAGCGCCGTCACTGCATGTCTGTTCCCTGGCACAGCATTTTCTTCCTATAGTGAGCGGTCGCTGTTACCGCTCATTACAGTAATAAATATGCGGCTCCACCCCTATGGGAGGTGGAGCCGCATAATCATTACTGTAATGAGCGGTACCATGTGACCGCTCACTACAGGAAGAAGCTGTAGCGCCGGGGAAGCAGGGACCTGCAGGGACCGTGTCAGGAGCAGGTAAGTATGATTAGACAGCCCCTGCTCCCCCTCCCCTGCCGACCCCTGGGTATGACTCGAGTATAAACCAAGAGGGGGACTTTCAGCCCAAAAAAGTGGGCTTAAAATCTCGGCTTATACTCGAGTATATACGGTACTAAGCCAGATGTCATAGAAAAATCAAACCCATTATTAGAATTTCTACCACCTTTTTCTTAAAACTATAATTCTATGCCACATTGTAAAGCAAGAGGAAAAGCACAGTATTTTTTTCTATTTAAGAGCATTAATGTAACTTTTCCTTTTTCCCTAAAATTTCTTAGAAATATGAATAAGATAGCTTCTGTTCTTTCATGCAATTTTACAGTAATTTTGCTACAGAAAAGTACCATTACCAGTGTTCTATCAAAAAGGCTTTTACTGGCCTGTTTCTTCTATTAGAAAATTATATAATCGTAAACTATAACCATCTCATGACATAATTAATGCCACTATTATATAAAAAGTAAGATGATGAAATTGAGTATAGTATATAAAAATTCAAGAAAATTCATATTACAAATAATTATAATTTTGGCCTAAAAATAAATTATCTGCTGTTATTCAGGATATAAATATAATACGTGCATTGATAAATGTAAGTCTGTATTCAATGGTCTAGTTTAAAAGATGCACATTTCTGTGAAAAAGCATTTGTCCAAGACTAACATATTGATGACCTATTCATATGATAGGTGATCTATAACAGATTTGTGGGGGTCCATCACCTGGTATTAATATCGATCAGTCGATCGACATTATTCAAGTATCTGGGTGCTCGGATGTGCTTGGAACTCGTCGAGAACTGGCTGGTGCTCAGATTGAATGCTCGAATCCCTGCCTTGCATGCTTGGGGTCTCTTACAGAACCAATAAACATGTGATGATTGCCTGCCAGTCACTGTAATGCCGTAGCCATCTTGGTAGTGGAATTACTGTGATTGGATGGCTCTATTACCTCATTAGAGTTTATAAAAGGACCGACGATGCCAAGCTTGGCATACTGACGCCATTGCACAGCTCATGGACAGTTCTTATTGGAGGGAGAGAGTAGCTGTCCTGGCCTGTGTGCACAGTTTTAGTAATGTGATTCCTCTAGTGGTGATATTTTGCTGAACGATCATACTAAAAGTCCTTCTTAGGGCTAATATTGTGCTTTACTATGTTATACATTCTGCATTTGGCCTAGGGATAGCTGCTGGAGCAAAGAGAGTGGCTGAAAATCGCCTCTAGGCAGGGCTTAGAGCTTTGCAGTCTGTTGCTAAATATATAGCTGCTACTGATGATCATATTTTTTGTTCTAAAAATTGGCTATTGGCATCCATACAAATTAACGTGCTTTGTGTGAAATTACGGTGATTTTAATTTTTAAAAACCACTAGGCCTGCTACAGATGGCCCAATAGTTTAAAATAATAAAAAAAGAGTTTTAACTAAGACAGCTTGGTTTCCAGAGACCTAGGGATTAGAAAATGTGCAAGGCGTGTGTTAAGGGATGGGAAATAAAAGTGCTGCTGATGGTGCACGCAGCTGCCTGTTACAAGAGCACAAGCAACATGTCCATCCACGACACAAAGATTTCTGTCCCACTTTGGAGGAGGCATGGAACATCATGTTTGAAGCCACACCAGTGTGGTTGGATTGCAGATAATGCTTTCAGAATACTTTTAAGCACCACCCAGTCTTCCACACGGTCCAGTCTCACCAGCCAAGAGTCTAGATCACTTTATACTCACCCTGATCCTCCTTCCTTCCACCATGTTCAGTCCAGTGTTCCCACACTAGGATATTCAAAGGAGCTCTTACATTGCTATTTCTTGATTGTGGCATCTCACCCTGCATGTTTCGAGAGTGACAGGAGGACATGCTGTTTAGTGATGCACAAAACTTCGAGCAGCCACAGTCACAAGAAGATGAAGGTGGGGAATGTTAAATTTTGTCTAAGGAAGTAGATGATGATGAGGCACAGTTGCCAATAAGTCAAATTGTTGTTAACTGTATCAAAAAACTTGGCACTCAATAATGGTTGTAGAAAATAAAGTCATTTATTTTGCATCAGGACAAACAGATCAGCTGTAGTTCGTATCTTGCTAAACGTTTTCGGTCGTTTGTGGACCTTCCTCAGAGCAAGTTTATCTGGAGCGTAGGATCTGGACATATAACCAGATGCATGAGCATGCTGACACTATATGTAGAGGCAAATTTCAGAGGCACTAATGGAGACCGTGACTGAGCAGATTAAGCTGCTTGGACATACGATGTGCCCACAATGTGCACGTTCTATTGCCTGGAGCGCTGGTGGCGTGCTGAGACGCTTTTGTTCTTGTCAAATTGTTGTTAAGTCACTGAGTCAAGAGGACCAGGGTGCAGCAGTGGAAGACAAGGTGGTGGATGAAAAAGTCACTGACCCAACCTGGGAAACAGGCATGCAAAACGAGGCCAGCATTGCTGATGGGGAGGGATCGGCAGCCCTGAAACAGGCAGGAAGAGACAGTGGAGTGACCAGAGGGGAAAGGCTGGAAACTGTTCTGCATAGCTCCGTTTCTCTGTCAGTTTCTCCACCAAAAGAGTTAGGTGTCAGTCTGGGACTTTTTCAAAGAGAGCTCTGAGACAAAACAAATGGTCATTTTCAACCTGTACCGTGCCAAGATCAGCAGTGGCCTGACCACTAAGAGTTTAACCACCACCAGCATGATTAGGCACATGTCATTTAAGCACACGACTTTTTGGGCCTAATGCCTGGGTCCACAATTGGTGCCAGCGGGTGACAACACTGCCTCTTCCCCTGTGCTAGCTGCTTGCCAGTCACATGTCCATTACACTAGCATAGATGTATCCCAGCTTGTACCTGCCCTTGCACATTCAGAGGCACAATCATCATGCACTTTCAAATCCTTGTCCCTTAACAGCATTCCCTACCCTAGGCCTTGTAATGAAAAAGAAAGCTCCCAGCCACCCACCCACAGGCCCAAACACTAAACAGGCACATTTCCAGGCTGCTTGCCATGGAAATTTTACCTTTTAGGCTTGTTGATATGGAGGATTTCTGCTGACTCATGACCACAGCTTTCCTCAGTACTCGGCCCCCAGCTGTCACTATTTCTCCCGGTGTTGTGTCCCAGCCTTGTACAAGCACGTTTCCAAGAACATCACCCAGGCCCTTAACAATGCACTTACTGGGATTGTCCACTTAACAACCGACATGTGAAGAAGCACATTGGGTGAACATCGTAGAGGCCAGGGCTGAGTCTCACCCTGGCATGGCACATGTGCTACCAATGCAGAGGATTGCTGGCTCTACTTCAATCAGTGTTTCTTTCACCTCCTACACCAGTTCCTACACCACCTCCTGCTACTCTTAATCCTCCATCTCTGATGTGTTATATCTGAGTACGTGGTCCACCTTAGCCAGAAGATGGAGGCTCTGTATGTTAGGAGTCGAGTTCCCGCCGCTGCACAGGGGGAATCTCGAGCCATGTCTGCTGTGGTCTCCCATTCTGCTTCAGCCGCAGTGGAGCTTGCTCAGCGGAGACGTCAATCCCAGCGTCTCCCGCAGCCTGATACTGTGCAAAGGGTTACTGCTGCCTTTCCAGGTTCTCCTTTTGTAGCCAGCACTGGTCAGCGGTGTGCAGGCTTTTCTGGGACTAAGTCCTGCTTTGCACACACTGAGCATGCCCACGGGAGGACCTCTCATTGGAGGTCGGGGGTCACATGCTCAGGCCCTGTAGCCGCTCCTATTGGACCACTTGGAAGGTCCTTGTCTGCTATAGCTATAAAAGGTTTGCATGGCCACACGGCCATGCGCTAGTATCAAACCAAAGTCTATGAGCTCAGCGCCAGTGTGGTCATGTCTGGATGTGGTTAGGGATTGGCTGCAATAAGCCCCTAGAATACCGGCACCTCCGGTGAGGAGTTGTTTGCCTGTTTCTCTGACTGCATGTCCACAGTTTTGCTCTGTTTGGTAGCTGTGTACCTCTGTGAGGTTAACAGGGCACAGCATCTTGTTTCTAGCGAATCTGTGGAGTTAACAGAGTTCGCTTATACCGCCATATAGCGCTGCCATTTGCCAGCAGCAGGTTCCTCTCCTGCACGGTGGACTCCGGGTTGTGAACGCACCTATTAATACATATACAGTGGGGCAAAAAAGTATTTAGTCAGTCAGCAATAGTGCAAGTTCCACCACTTAAAAAGATGAGAGGCGTCTGTAATTTTCATCATAGGTAGACCTCAACTATGGGAGACAAACTGAGAAAAAAAAAATCCAGAAAATCACATTGTCTGTTTTTTTAACATTTTATTCACATATTATGGTGGAAAATAAGTATTTGGTCAGAAACAAAATTTCATTTCAATACTTTGTAATATATCCTTTGTTGGCAATGACAGAGGTCAAACATTTTCTGTAAGTCTTCACAAGGTTGCCACACACTGTTGTTGGTATGTTGGCCCATTCCTCCATGCAGATCTCCTCTAGAGCAGTGATGTTTTTGGCTTTTCGCTTGGCAACATGGACTTTCAACTCTCTCCAAAGGTTTTCTATAGGGTTGAGATCTGGAGACTGGCTAGGCCACTCCAGGACCTTGAAATGCTTCTTACGAAGCCACTCCTTCGTTGCCCTGGCGGTGTGCTTTGGATCATTGTCATGTTGAAAGACCCAGCCACGTTTCATCTTCAATGCCCTTGCTGATGGAAGGAGGTTTGCACTCAAAATCTCACGATACATGGCCCCATTCATTCTTTCATGTACCCAGATCAGTCGTCCTGGCCCCTTTGCAGAGAAACAGCCCCAAAGCATGATGTTTCCACCACCATGCTTTACAGTAGGTATGGTGTTTGATGGATGCAACTCAGTATTCTTTTTCCTCCAAACATGACAAGTTGTGTTTCTACCAAACAGTTTCAGTTTGGTTTCATCAGACCATAGGACATTCTCCCAAAACTCCTCTGGATCATCCAAATGCTCTCTAGCAAACTTCAGACGGGCCCGGACATGTACTGGCTTAAGCAGTGGGACACGTCTGGCACTGCAGGATCTGAGTCCATGGTGGCGTAGTGTGTTACTTATGGTAGGCCTTGTTACATTGGTCCCAGCTCTCTGCAGTTCATTCACTAGGTCCCCCCGCATGGTTCTGGGATTTTTGCTCACCGTTCTTGTGATCATTCTGACCCCACGGGGTGGGATTTTGCGTGGAGCCCCAGATCGAGGGAGATTATCAGTGGTCTTGTATGTCTTCCATTTTCTAATTATTGCTCCCACTGTTGATTTCTTCACTCCAAGCTGGTTGGCTATTGCAGATTCAGTCTTCCCAGCCTGGTGCAGGGCTAAAATTTTGTTTCTGGTGTCCTTTGACAGCTCTTTGGTCTTCACCATAGTGGAGTTTGGAGTCAGACTGTTTGAGGGTGTGCACAGGTGTCTTTTTATACTGATAACAAGTTTAAACAGGTGCCATTACTACAGGTAATGAGTGGAGGAAAGAGGAGACTCTTAAAGAAGAAGTTACAGGTCTGTGAGAGCCAGAAATCTTGATTGTTTGTTTCTGACCAAATACTTATTTTCCACCATAATATGCAAAAAAAATGATAAAAAAACAGACAATGTGATTTTCTGGATTTTTTTTCTCAGTTTGTCTCCCATAGTTGAGGTCTACCTATGATGTAAATTACAGACGCCTCTCATCTTTTTAAGTGGTGGAACTTGCACTATTGGTGACTGACTAAATACTTTTTTGCCCCACTGTATATATATATACTGTATATATATATGCCTTCCGCCAACCCTAACACTGTATCACTGCCTAAGCGAAGCAGCAACAGGTTCTGATGAAGCTAATTTATCTAAGAGACAAACTGCACACTGCAGTAGATTAATTGAAAGGAATAACAGATCAGACAGATCTGTCGCTCTTGCTGCTGAATCTACTATCAGACATGGTCATGTCTGATGATAGCACCGACTTTTTGCAAGTATCACTTCTTGTAAATGCTTTTCGTAGCCAGCTAAGAGTCTTTCAATTCTTGTTTGAGGGATATTAATCCATTCTCCTTTGAAAATTCTTCAAGTTCTGTGAGATTCCTGGGTCACTCTGCATGCACTGCTATTTTGAGGTCTAGTCGCAGATTTTCAATGATGTTTCGATCTGGGGACTATGAGGACCATTGGAAAAACCTTCAGCTTGCATATTTTGAGATGGTTTAATGTGGATTTTGATGTGTATTTAGGATCATTATCCATTTGTAGAAGCCATCTTCTTTTCAATTTATTTACAAATCAAGAATTTGCTGAAATTTCATTGAATAATAATATTTTTATTTATATAGCGCCAACATATTCTGCAGCGCTTTACAAATTATAGAGGGGACTTGTACAGACAATAGACATTACAGCATAACAGAAATCACAGTTCAAAATAGATACCGAGAGGAATGAGGGCCCTGCTCGCAAGCTTACAAACTATGAGGAAAAGGGGAGACACGAGAGGTGGATGGTAACAATTGCTTTAGTTAGTCGGACCAGCCATAGTGTAAGGCTCAGATGTTCATGTAAAGCTACATGAACCAGTTAACTGCCTAAGTATGTAGCAGTATAGACACAGAGGGCTATTAACTGCATAAAGTGTATGAGAACATGATGCGAGGAACCCAATAATTTTTTTTTTTTAATGGGCCACACAGGGATAGTTAGGTTAATGCATTGAGGCGGTAGGCCAATATGAACAAATGAGTTTTTAGGGCAACTTAAAACTGTGGGGATTGGGGATTAATCGTATTAATCTAGGTAGTGCATTGAATCCATTCTTCCGTATAGCCATCAAATGCACCCCTATGCCCAGGGTCGTCATCGAGGAATTACTGCTCATACTGTCGTATGGGGCCCAGTGAGGAGGGGGCCTGCTCTGTGCCTCCCTTCTAACCAGGCCCCAAGGTCAGGATTTGTCCATTCGCTCAGTATTTGAAAGTGCGCCCTCGGACGCACAATCAGTTGCAATCTATGGCAGTGCAGGACTTGCTTCCTGCACTGCAATAGGAGCCGCCAGCCAATCAGAGGCCAGCAGCTGAAGCTGAAATTGGCGAATACGTCACCAGTGTATGACATCACTGTCACGTATTGGAGCATCCGCACCTCAAATGATTCTGGAAGAGAACAACACTGGGCCATGACCAGGTAAGGAGCAACTTTTCGTTACTTTTTAAACTTAAATCCACAATATGAGGGGGCATGATGGAGACATATGGGGGCAGGATGGAGACATATGAGGGGGCAGGATGGTGACATGTAAGAGGGTAGGATGGAGACATATGGAGTGGGTAGGATGGAGACATATCAGGGGGCAAGATGGAGACATATGGAGGGGATAAATGGAGACATGTGATGGGGCAGGATGGGGACATATTGGGCCAGAATTGGAGGACATATGGGGCCAGGATGGGAGGACATATATGGGGTCAGGATGAGAGGACATATATTGGGCCAGGATGGGAGGACATATGGAGCAAAATAGAAACACATGAGGCCATGATGGGAGGACATATGGGAGCAGGATGGGGACACATGAGGTAATGAATGAGACACATGGGGTAGGATTGGGGATATTATTACAGCCTGCGCGAGAAGGACCTGCCGTGACGTCACGGTCATGTGACCGCTATGTCATGGCAGGTACTTCTCATGCAGGCGTGAAGAAGCTGCTGTACCATGGGACAGGCAGGGAAAGCGTCAGGAGCGCTAGGAGCAGGTGAGTATTCATATTCACCTGTCCGCGCTCCATCCGCCGGGTGCCGCTCCGTCTTCCCGTCCTCTTGCAGTGACTGTGCAGGTCAGAGGGCGCGATGACGTATTAGTGTGCGTGCCACCCTCTGCCTGAACAGTCAGTGCAGAAAGACGGGACGCTGAGGAGCAGTGACAAGAGGTGAGTATGTGATTTTTTTTTATTGCAGCAGCAGCATTACATGTGGCACAATGCTATATGGGGCGTCTATGGGGCCATAAAGAACTGCATGGAGCATTATATGGAGCGTCTATGGGGCCATAACTGCATGGAGCATTATATGGGGCATCTATGGGGCCATAACTGCATGGAGCATTATATGGGGCATCTATGGGGCCATAACTGCCTGGAGTATTATATGCGACATCTATGGGACCTTAACTGCATGGAGCATTATATGGGACATCTATGGGGCCATAACTGCATGGAGCATTATATGGGGCATCTATGGGGCCATAATGAACTGCATGGAGCATTATATGGGACATCTGTGGGGCCATAACTGCATGGAGCATTATATGGGGCATCAATGGGGCCATATTGAACTGCATGGAGCATTATATGGGACATCTATGGGGCCATAACTGCATGGAGCATTATATGGGGCATCTATGGGGCCATAATGAACTGCATGGAGCATTATATGGGACATCTATGGGGCCATAACTGCTTGGAGCATTATATGGAGCATCTATGGGGCCATAACTGCATGGACCATTATATGGAGCATCTATGGGGCCATAACTGCACGGAGCATTATATGGGGCATCTATAGGGCCATAACTGCATGGAGCATACTACATGGCTGGGCAATATACTACGTGGCTGGGCAATATATTACGTGGACATGCATATTCTAGAATACCCAATGCGTTAGAATCGGGCCGCCATCTAGTATATATATATATATATATATATATATATATATATATATATATATATAAAACGCATTTGTCTAAAAGCTTTAGCTTTAGACATTTTAAAGATCATTTCATCTTCAATTTGCTTAACTGTTCGTAATAACAGTAATTTTGACCAGGGGGTGCCAAAACTTTTGCCTGTCACTGTATGTCCTAATTGTACATATGGACGGGAGTGTCTGTGAGAAAAATCCTTAATACCACTTAAGGTGAAGCGCACACTCATTCCTTCATCAAAGAAACAACATTTCTTCCCTTCACAGCTATTTGGTGTGAACAGCTTCTGAACCCCTGGACTATGACTAAATACACTGAAGTATTGAGCAGATGAAGAACTATTACATATTTGTTTTAGTACTTGATAATGTGAATGTGGGAAAAAATAGACCAAAACTTGATAAATAATCTTTCTTTTCTATTTTAGTATATTTGTGAAAGACACTTCCAGAAAGTTCTGAACCGCAGCTTATTCACAGGTTTACGATCTATCACTCATTTTGGAAGGCCACAGTTTGAGCTGTTTTTCACCTCTCTGCAGGAAGTTCACCCAGAGGTGAGTGATTTAGTGTTTTTATTAATTTGGATGAAAGTCAAATGGATCAAATTAATTTCTGTTTAGTCATCTCTAGTGCCATTAACTCTCTTCGCTTTTCAACACTGACGCAATTGTATAAGCGATATTAAAATCAAAGTAATATAACACAATAGCTAATTATTGTTTTATCTCAATATCCAGTAATTTCATAAAATATATTATGGTCATAAAGAATTGCTGAGCATTTTTTTTGCTAATGTGCTGAATAAAGGACAGCTAATAACTGTTGCATATACTTAACTGTTTTAATTAATTCACTGGTTTAATTTCTGAGCAGTGAACCAGCTGGAGTTATATTAATATAGAAACAAAAAGCTCTGATCAGATAATCACAGTTTTAAGATATGTTCTTGACCTTATTTGGGTTTTCTTAGAGGATCAGGATTTACTCATACTTTATAAGGTGTTTATGTCCCTGTGTAAGAAAAATCCTGTACTCACTTCCTGTGCCAACATAGTTTTTCTACACTGGCTAGTGTATCCCTCAGCTGTCTCCTTGCATAAAAACATCAGGTTACACACACGTGGACACCATTGTTGCTACCCTTCTATTAAATAAAAAAAACCTGCCTTAGTAAATGAAATAACTTGAACCTTACTAAAACAAAATTAGGTTTAAATTTATTGAATATCAACTAATGAAAATCAGACATTGCTTTTGAATTGTGGTTCAATTGAAAATGTAAAAAAAACTATTGAAAATTATCTGGCTAAAAATTATAGGAAATCTTAGAAAAGATTAAAAATAATTTAACCCTAGGGACATTAAGGTGTGTTTGGCAATTAGCATCACAGGTTTCTACAAATTTGTAATCTATCAGTCTCCCTATTCAAAGGATGCAAAGTAGTCACAGTGCTGTTTGGTATCATGGTGTGTACCATACTGAACATGGACCAAATAAACCTGAGAAAAGTTGTCTCAGGAGATTAGAAAGAAAATGATTGACAAACACATAAAAAGTAAAGGCTGTAAGACCATGTCCAAACAGCATGATATTCTTGTTACTACAGTTGCATATATTATTCATCGGTTTATGGGACTCTAGCTTACCTCCATTTATGTAGCTACTAGTGTTGAGCATTCCGATACCGCAAGTATCGGGTATCGGCCGATACTTGCGGTATCGGAATTCCGATACCGAGTTCCGATACTTTTGTGGTATCGGGTATCGGTATCGGATCCATAGTAATGTGTAAAATAAAGAATTAAAATAAAAAATATTGATATACTTACCTCTCCGGAGGCCCCTGGACATCACCGCTGGTAACCGGCAGCCATCTTTGTTTAAAATGAGTGCGTTTAGGGACTCCCATGACGTCACGGCTTCTGATTGGTCGCTTGCCGCTCATGTGACCGCCACGCGACCAATCAGAAGCCGCGACGTCATTCTCAGGCCCTAAACTCCTCATTCTAGGAATTTAGGACCTGAGGAATGACGTCGCGGCTTCTGATTGGTCGCGTGGCGGTCACATGAGCGGCACGCGACCAATCAGAAGCCGCGACGTCATTCCTCAGGTCCTAAACTCCTCATTCTAGGAATTTAGGACCTGAGGAATGATGTCGCGGCTTCTGATTGGTCGCGTGGCGGTCACATGAGCGGCACGCGACCAATCAGAAGCCGCGACGTCATTCTCAGGTCCTAAACGCGCTCATTTTAAACAAAGAAGGCTGCCGGTTACCAGCGGTGATGTCCAGGGGCCTCCGGAGAGGTAATTATATCAATATTTTTTATTTTAATTCTTTATTTTACACATTAATATGGATCCCAGGGCCTGAAGGAGAGTTTCCTCTCCTTCAGACCCTGGGAACCATCAGGATACCTTCCGATACTTGGTGTCCCATTGACTTGTATTGGTATCGGGTATCGGTATCGGCGATATCCGATACTTTTCGGGTATCGACCGATACTATCCGATACCGATACTTTCAAGTATCGGACGGTATCGCTCAACACTAGTAGCTACAAAAGAAAAACTGCTGACAAATTGAAAATATTTAGAATTGAGAGTCCTCAGTGGCTGATACCTTTTAATGGCTAACTGAAAAGATGGTAACAAATTGCAAGCTTTCGAGATTACACAGGTCTCTTCATCAGGCAAAGACTAAAAGAAATTCTGAAGAATCCCATATTTATGCACAACATGGCATAGAAAAAAAAAAACATGGATAAGACAGGTGACATGCCATGAGTGATAAACAGTTATGTCCATAAATATTGGACTTAGATAAGGACTGTAGGTGTAGTCTCGAAAGCTTGCAATTTGTTACCATCTTTTCAGTTGGCCATTAAAAGGTATCACCCACTGAGGACTCTCAATTCTAAATATTTTTCTATCTACTGGCTAACACGGTACCAAGATATACAGTGGGGCAAAAAAGTATTTAGTCAGTCAGCAATAGTGCAAGTTCCACCACTTAAAAAGATGAGAGGCGTCTGTAATTTACATCATAGGTAGACCTCGACTATGGGAGACAAACTGAGAAAAAAAAATCCAGAAAATCACATTGTCTGTTTTTTTAACATTTTATTTGCATATTATGGTGGAAAATAAGTATTTGGTCAGAAACAAAATTTCATCTCAATACTTTGTAATATATCCTTTGTTGGCAATGACAGAGGTCAAACGTTTTCTGTAAGTCTTCACAAGGTTGCCACACACTGTTGTTGGTATGTTGGCCCATTCCTCCATGCAGATCTCCTCTAGAGCAGTGATGTTTTTGGCTTTTCGCTTGGCAACACGGACTTTCAACTCCCTCCAAAGGTTTTCTATAGGGTTTTGATCTGAAGACTGGCTAGGCCACTCCAGGACCTTGAAATGCTTCTTACGAAGCCACTCCTTCGTTGCCCTGGCAGTGTGCTTTGGATCATTGTCATGTTGAAAGACCCAGTCACGTTTCATCTTCAATGCCCTTGCTGATGGAAGGAGGTTTGCACTCAAAATCTCACGATACATGGCCCCATTCATTCTTTCATGTACCCGGATCAGTCGTCCTGGCCCCTTTGCAGAGAAACAGCCCCAAAGCATGATGTTTCCACCACCATGCTTTACAGTAGGTATGGTGTTTGATGGATGCAACTCAGTATTCTTTTTCCTCCAAACACGACAAGTTGTGTTTCTACCAAACAGTTCCAGTTTGGTTTCATCAGACCATAGGACATTCTCCCAAAACTCCTCTGGATCATCCAAATGCTCTCTAGCAAACTTCAGACGGGCCCGGACATGTACTGGCTTAAGCAGTGGGACACGTCTGGCACTGCAAGATCTGAGTCCATGGTGGCGTAGTGTGTTACTTATGGTAGGCCTTGTTACATTGGTCCCAGGTCTCTGCAGTTCATTCACTAGGTCCCCCCGCGTGGTTCTGGGATTTTTGCTCACCGTTCTTGTGATCATTCTGACCCCACGGGGTGGGATTTTGCGTGGAGCCCCAGATCGAGGGAGATTATCAGTGGTCTTGTATGTCTTCCATTTTCTAATTATTGCTCCCACTGTTGATTTCTTCACTCCAAGCTGGTTGGCTATTGCAGATTCAGTCTTCCCAGCCTGGTGCAGGGCTACAATTTTGTTTCTGGTGTCCTTTGACGGCTCTTTGGTCTTCACCATAGTGGAGTTTGGAGTCAGACTGTTTGAGGGTGTGCACAGGTGTCTTTTTATACTGATAACAAGTTTAAACAGGTGCCATTACTACAGGTAATGAGTGGAGGAAAGAGGAGACTCTTAAAGAAGAAGTTACAGGTCTGTGAGAGCCAGAAATCTTGATTGTTTGTTTCTGACCAAATACTTGTTTTCCACCATAATATGCAAAAAAAATGATAAAAAAACAGACAATGTGATTTTCTGGATTTTTTTTTCTCAGTTTGTCTCCCATAGTTGAGCTCTACCTATGATGTAAATTACAGACGCCTCTCATCTTTTTAAGTGGTGGAACTTGCACTATTGCTGACTGACTAAATACTTTTTTGCCCCACTGTATATCTTTCCTGACAAATTGAAGTGATAGATAATATGAATGGTAAGCAAAGAGCCCAGACCATCTTTCAAATATATTAGATGTAAACTCCAAAGTCAACATATATCATTGTCTGATCACACCATCTGTTGCTGTCTTGGCCAAAATTGTCTTCATGGAAACAACTTAGAAAGAAACCACTGATGAAAGCAAACCATAAAATAATGAGACTGAAAATTGCCTAAAATGCTTATTGAAGTCACAAAGCTTCTGTGTTAATTGTCCATTAGACATATGAGACAAAACTGGAGCTTTTTGGAAAGTCACATCAGCATTGTGGTCACAAATTTGAAAGTGAAGCATACAAAGAAAAGAACTTTGTACCTACTGTGAAACATGGTGGAGGCTTGTTTGTTTTTGGGCTGCTTTATTGCATAAGACAGGGTGTCTTTAATTTGTGTTGGGTGCAATGAAATCTCATGCCTAGCAGGGCATTCTGGAGTGAAATGTGTTGGCCAGTGTAAAAATCTTGGTTGTAACCATTAGTCATGGGTCCTCTAACAGGGTAATGACTCAGCGCAAAGGATTCAACTATTTTGAAGTGACTTTCAAGGAGCCCTGATCTAAATCCTATAGAAGATCTGTGGAAGGTGCAAAAACATGCAGCCTGGAGAAGACACCCTGCAAACATGAGACAACTGCATCAGATTGCTCACTTTGACTGGACCAAAATACCTGTAGACAGGGAAAGAAGTCTTATTGAGAGTTACAGAAATTGTTTGCTTGTAATGATTGCTTCAAAAGGGTGTGCAACAAAATATTAAATTAAAGGTACCATAGTTTTTGCCACATTGAACATTGAACCCTTGGTGTAATCGCTCAGTGAAGAGTGCAGGATAAATGTGAGCTGAGCCTTACTGCAATATTTGGGAGGCAGAATGAGCAAATCAACAGCTGGTGAAGAATTGATTTTATTACTTTATGCTGTCTTTTGTGCGGTATAAGTGATTAAACGAGCATATACTTTGGGTTAGTGCGAATACAGAGATACCAGATTTAAATAGGTAGATTTTTTGTGTTTCACTGTTATCACACATTAAAGACACTTTAAAAAAAAAGTTTTTGCATTAGCCATGTTATGAGAGCTACAGTTTTTTGATATTTCTCCAACAGAGTAATTTGATGGCGTGCCTTTTGCAGGACGAGGTGACGTTTTTATTAGTGTTATTTTGGGGCAGCAATATAAGCAAAAACCAACAATTCAGGATTTTTTTATGCTGTTCTCTGTGTGGTAAAATTGATAAGTCAACTTTATTCTTTGTGTCAGTATGATTACAGAGATATCACACTTATATAATCTTTTTATGTTTTAGATCTTACACAATAAAACTATTTTTTTTGAAAAATAATTGTTTTTGTATCGCTTTATTCTGAGAGCTATAACTTCTACATTTTTCTGCTGATGGTGCCGTATCGCAGCTTGCTATTTTGCAGGACAAGATGACATTGTTAAGGACTGGCGGAACGCACCAAGTATAGATGATATGAAACTAGGTGCGTTCGCAGTCCGAGGTCCACCGTGCAGGTAAAAACCCTGCTGCTAGTAAGACGGACTATATGGCGGTACTATAAGTATACACGCACGGGTTAACTTCACCCTGCGTGAAGGAAGTGATCCTGTTGAGGCACAGGACCGCGGTACCGCACATAGAGCGTGAGCAAGAAGTCAGCGAACACAACCCCAACACAGGATTGAAATCCGATTAGACCACTTGCTGGCACAACACCGCAACTGGGTGTGTAAGGAAACTATTAAAATAGTATATAAAGGCACGAGAGTGCATGCAGTGCCACACTGACGGACGCCACTAACCACCCAGGCTTGGGTAAGGAAAGCGCAGAGGAAGCGCACGGCGCCGTACAGGCGGTCACAGCAACTAGACGCTGTTATGTGTGTAACGTGCTGTTGGATAAGTCGGGCGCTAGATAGCAAACATACACCTTCCGCGAACAGTCATCCAATAGGGAGGGTATTTTAAAGAGCGACTTTCACTCACAACACACACACATATTATCAAGACAATACTAGCGCATGGCTGTGCGGTCATGCGCAGTTTATATAGTTGCAGCACAGGAAGCTGCTACCAAAGTTTTGCCCTTTCAGGACCTTCCTGGAGGACCAATGGAATGTGCTGCAGTACCTGAGCATGTGACCCTTGATCTCCAACGGGAGATCTTGCCCTGGGCATGCTCAGTGTGTGAAAATAAGGACTTAGTCCCAGAGAAGCCTGCTCGCCGCAGATCAGTGCAGGGTACAACAGGAGAGCCAGAAAAGGCAGTAGTAACCCTCTGCACAGAATCAGTCCAAGCAAGACGCTGGGAGCGACGCCTCCGCTGAGCAGACCCCACTGCGGCCGATGCAGAATGGGAGACCGCAGCAGACACGGATCGAGATTCCTCCTGTGCAGCAGAGGAAACTCGACTCCTAAGATTACCCCCCTCCTAGGGCCCCCCCCTCCTTGAGCCTCACTACGCTCAAAAGCTGCAATAAGCAGCGGAGCCCGAATGTGCTCTACAGGCTCCCAGGTTCTAAATCTGGGCCATGACCCTTCCAGTCCACCAGATAAAATTTCTTGCCACGTACCACCTTGCACCCCACAATAGCATTCACCTCAAACTCATCCGTGGATGAACCCGATGTCCCAGCAGATGACTCAGAAAACCGGGACAAACGAACGGGCTTTAAGAGGGAAACGTGAAAATTATCGGTGATACCAAGGCGTGGAGGAATAGCCAAACGGTAGACCACAGGGTTGACCTGTTCCAGAACCTTAAACGGGCCAATGTAGCGAGGAGCAAACTTAGTGGACTCAACTCGCAGCCTGATGTTATGGGCGGAGAGCCACACTAAGTTGCCAGGAGCAAAGACCGGAGCGGGGCGCCGGTGTGTATCAGCCGAAACCCTCATTCTCTCCTTGGAGGCCCGGATGGCATCCTGTGTGCGGTCCCAGATGTCACGTGCCTCCACCGCCCAGTCTGCCACCCTAGAATCGGTGGATGACACGGGCATGGGCACAGGGACACGCGGATGCTGGCCGTAATTAAGGAGAAAAGGAGTCTGACCAGTGGAATCGGCTACGGCGTTGTTCAAGGCAAATTCCGCCCAAGGTAGCAAAGATGCCCAGTTGTCCTGCCTAGCAGAGACGAAATGACGCAAATATGTCACCAGAGTCTGGTTGGTTCTCTCCACCAACCCATTCATCTCGGGATGGTATGCAGAGGAGAGGTTTAACTCTATGCTGAGTAAACGGCAGAGCTCTCTCCAAAACCGAGACGCGAACTGGGGACCCCGATCGCTGACAGTCTTATCAGGCATACCATGCAATCGGAAAACGTGCTTAATGAACAACACCGCCAAGGCCCGTGCTGAAGGTAACCGAGGAAGCGGCACCAAATGCACCATCTTAGAGAAATGGTCGGTGACAACCCAAATAATGGAGCAGCCACGCGACTTGGGTAAGCCCACCACAAAGTCCATCCCGACCATCTCCCAGGGCCTGTCTGCCACCGGTAGAGGGTAAAGCAACCCAGCAGGCCATTGCCGAAGAGACCGATTCTGGGCGCAGGAAACACACGCCTGAATATAGTCCCTGACATCTTGGGCCATATGCGGCCACCAGTATGTTCTCGCCAAAAGCTCAGATGTCCTCTTGGTCCCAAAATGCCCACCCACTCTGGAGGAGTGAGCCCAATATAGAACCTCCGGTCGCAAGTTAGCTGGCACGAAAGTCTTGCCCGGGGGCACAGACTCTAGCGAAACCGGAGCTACAGTTCTCAGGCTCTCAGAAGGGACAATAAGCCGAGGCTCCTCCTCCTCAGATGACACTACGGAGAGAGCGTCGGCACGAACGTTCTTCTCCCCGGAGAGAAAATGGAGAGTAAAATGGAACCGGGAGAAGAACAGGGACCATCTAGCCTGGCGAGAATTCAGCCGCTGGGCCGTTTGTAGATATACCAAGTTCTTGTGGTCAGTGAAGACTTGGAAGGGAAAGCGAGCTCCCTCCAAGAGATGTCTCCACTCTGAAAAAGCCAACTTCATGGCTAGCAACTCCCTGTCCCCGATGGAATAATTACTCTCCGCTGGTGTGAAGGTCTTGGAGAAGAAGAAGCAAGGATGCTTCCGACCTTGAGCATCCTTTTGGAAAAGGACTGCTCCAGCACCAACAGATGAGGCATCCACCTCCAAGATAAATGGTTTATCAACATCGGGGCGATGTAGGATGGGAGTGCTAGCTAAATGAGACTTGATCGAGAGAAAGGCTTTGGAGACCTCCTCTGACCACAACTTGGGATTTGCTCCCTTTTTGGTGAGGGCAACCAAGGGAGCTACCAAAGTTGAGAAGTGTGGAATGAACTGGCGATAGTAATTAATGAACCCCATAAAGCGCTGCACCGCTTTAAGAGAATGGGGTTCCTGCCAGTCCATTACAGCCTGTAGCTTGGCAGGATCCATAGCCAAACCCTGGGCAGAGATGATATAACCAAGGAATGGCAAGGACTCCTGCTCAAACACACACTTCTCCAACTTGGCGCAGAGGGAGTTTGCCCGTAAGAGGTCGAAGACTTTGCGAACATCTCTCCGATGGGAGTCAATATCTGGAGAGAAGATGAGAATATCATCCAGATAGACTACGACCGAGGTGGTGAGCATATCTCGGAAGATGTCGTTCACAAAGTCTTGGAAAACGGCTGGGGCATTACTGAGCCCGAAGGGCATCACCAGATATTCATAGTGCCCATCCCTGGTGTTAAAAGCCGTCTTCCATTCATCCCCCTCACGGATGCGAATCAGGTTGTAAGCACCCCGCAGATCTAACTTTGTAAATACCCTCGCTCCCCTTAGCCTATCAAACAGCTCAGATATCAGGGGTAATGGGTATTTTTTCTTAACGGTGATGGCTTTAAGACCCCTGTAGTTTATGCATGGACGTAAGTCTCCAGTCTTCTTCTGTACGAAGAAGAACCCAGCCCCTGCCGGTGACACTGACTTCCTAATGAATCCTCTTGCCAGATTCTCTTGGATATACTGAGACATTGCCTCCGTCTCCGGGAGAGATAACGGATAGACTCGACCCCGGGGAGGCTCAGCACCAGGCAAGAGGTCAATAGGACAGTCATAGGGGCGGTGAGGCGGAAGGGTCTCCGCAGCTCTTTTGGAGAATACGTCTGCATAGGGCCAATAGTGCTTGGGGAGAGAGGAAAGATCTGCGGGTACCTGTGTAGTAGCAACCTGAACGCACTCCCTCTGACATCTACCCTCGCAGGATTTACTCCATCCCAAAATTCTCCCAGAGGACCACTCAATATGAGGAGAACGGTAGCGAAGCCATGGTATCCCCAACAGGACCTCATCAATTCCCTCAGGAATGACTAATAGGGAGATTATCTCCTGATGTGATGGAGACACAGAAAGCGTGAAAGGAATGGTTTGGTGGGTAATCTGTGAGGGTAATGTTGACCCATTTACCACTCGAATGGTTACTGGCTTGGCGAGCATCACCAAGGGTATTGCGTGACGCTGGGCAAAAGCGGAAGACATAAAGTTACCCTCTGCCCCAGAATCCACGCATAGCTCGACCATAAGAGTGGATGGGCCTATGGTAATTGTCCCCTTGAAGGACAACTTTGAGGCAAACGTCGCCGTGTCTAGTGTACCTCCTCCAACTGCCACTAGACGCTGACGTTTCCCCGACCGCTGAGGACCCTTGGAGGCAAGATGTCCTGACTGCTGGCAAACATGACGGACCTTATGTGCACGGGCGGACAGAGATTTGGATCCCGCTCGTGTCACCTCTAAGGCCTCATGTGATTTGGATGCCTGGATTGGAGATTCCAAAGGTTTGGCGAAGGTGGGAGCCAGCCGAAACCTCTGCCTACACTGGGCTCGCTCTAACCTCCGCTCGTTAAAACGGAGGTCAATACGAGTAGAGACAGTTATTAATTCCTCCAGTGTGGCAGGAATCTCCCTAGTGGCCAGAGCGTCCTTAACGTGATCAGCCAGGCCCCTCCAAAATATGGGGATAAGGGCCTTATCCGACCACTCCAGCTCGGAAGCTAAAGTACGGAAGCGGACGGAAAAATGGCTGACCAAGGACTCACCCTGAGTTAAAGCCAGTAGTTGGAGCGCTGTGTCATGGGTGACTTGAGGTCCTAAAAAGACCTTTTTCAGAGTGCTCAGGAACAACGGAGCACTCTGCACCACATGATCACCACGCTCCCACAGCGGCGTAGCCCACTCCAACGCCCTGTCCGACAAGAGAGAGACAATAAATCCCACCTTAGCCCGCTCTGTTGGAAAACGTGCAGCCAGGAGCTTGAGATGGATAGAGCACTGACTCACGAATCCCTTACAAGGCATGCTCAGTGTGTGAAAATAAGGACTTAGTCCCAGAGAAGCCTGCTCGCCGCAGATCAGTGCAGGGTACAACAGGAGAGCCAGAAAAGGCAGTAGTAACCCTCTGCACAGAATCAGTCCCAGCAAGACGCTGGGAGCGACGCCTCCGCTGAGCAGAGCCCACTGCGGCCGATGCAGAATGGGAGACCGCAGCAGACACGGATCGAGATTCCTCCTGTGCAGCAGAGGAAACTCGACTCCTAACAGACATTTTAAGCAATACCATTTTTATTTGTATTTGACTTTTTGATCGCATTTTATTCCACTTTCTGTTCAGCATCGCTTTTTGCCTTGTTTTTAATTTAATTTATGGTGTTCATTGAAGGGAGTAACTAGTCTGAAAGCTTTATGGTTTGGGTGGTTACAAACGTGGCAATACCAAACGTGTACTTTTTTGTTTATTTTTGTTTTTGTATAAATATGTGTATTTATTGGTGTAATATTTTTTCTCTTTTATTTTTCACTTTTTGATTAGTTTTTTGAGTATTGTTACAATTTTTTAATTTTTTTTTTGTTTTTACTTTTTTACTTAGTCTTTGTTTGGGATTTTAACTTTTATTACTCTGATCACTGATGTAATGCATAATACCTGTCAGTATTATCCTGACAGAAGACTGTTAGATTATGCGCCTGGCATAGCCTAATAAGGCCACTGTAGATGGTAGACCCAGAAGTCATCATGACGACTTTGGGTTTCAATGGCAAATATTGGGCCCTCACAATATCGATTGTGGCATTTAGGGGGCTGGGGCAGTGCAGGCACTACTCCTAGTAGTGACAGCAGGGTCTTGGTTATTACTTACGATGAGCTCCCGGCAGCAATCTATCGGGCACTGCTCCTGTGCTCTGCACGCTCGCCATGACGTAAGAGTACGTCTTAGGTCATGAAATCCTTCTTGACCATGATGTAAACTTACATCAAAGGTTATAAAGAGGCTAAAGTCACCATAATGGTCTTGGTTGACTTTTTCAGAGCTAAACTAATAAATCAACACAAGCAGTAATTTTAGTAATTATCGTGATCATTATTAAATTAATAATACAAAGTTTATTTTGTGCTTTCCTTTCAAGGTTAAAAAAATTGGAGTTTTCAGTTGTGGACCTCCGGGAATGACCAAAAATGTTGAAAAAGCTTGCCAGATGCATAACAAGAAGGACCAGACCCATTTTACTCACCATTTTGAAAATTTCTAGAATTATTTAGAAGAATAATGCCGTTTAGTAAATATATATTCCTGTGATATTTTACAATGTTCGATGATTTCAATTACATTTTTGACAAATGCTTTATATTTGTGTAAGTTCTTTGCTTGATAAACTGAGGGAGGAGAGAACAGTGACCCACTTTAAATCTGACATCTATTGTCGACATAGATCTAGATTTCACTTTTCTCTTCAGACTACATGTTGAACTGTGTATTACAGCATTGATTTTACATATCAACAGCTAACATTTAGGAAGAGCGGGGGGCAATATAGATCAAGTTGGTTACGACTTAAAATGAAATCTGTTCGATTTTATTCGGAGTAATTCTTACATCCAAGCCCAATCTTCCATGCTATCAAATGCCACCATAGGCTCATTGAAATGACAAGTAAATCTTAGAAATCACAAGTGCAATTACCATTAGTTTTCACTAGATGGCAGCAAAGTGTCAAGGTTGAAGAACAAATCTGGAATCCTGGAATTGTTTTTTTCAAATATGGTATTTAAATGATAGTAAGCTAAAGGAAACGTTACAGAAACGGAAGAGGAGATGCTAAGAATGAGCTAAATGTTTCTAACTTTAATGGATGCTTTGGCAAATATGGTGCAAGATTTATCGACAATGTGAGAATATTTAACAAGGTTCTGGGCATGAAAGCCATTATAAGAATAGGCCGTCCATGCTTCAGTCCCAGATAAACTCTAAATGCTTTCATTCAAATTCTCCCGTATATACATTAATAGCCTTTTCCTAGGCATATGAACCATTGGGACCAACATTGATAAGTATAAGGAAACTATATATTCCTTGAAAAAACAGATCAATATCTAAATTTATACAGCAGATAGATTTGGATGAAACAAATGTCTATTCACTCCTATACAGTCGACTAAAAAGTTCTACAGCGTGATCTACATCTACTATATAAAGCTGAATGTGTGTGTGTGTGTGTGTGTGTGTGTATGTGTGTATGTCCGGGATTGGCATCTGCACCGTCACAGCTACAGCCACAAAATTTTGCACAGTCACACATCTGGACCCCGAGAGTGTCATAGGCTATGTTGTGAGGCGAAATTTTAACCCCACGCGTTCCAATTCACTAAACAATTTTGCCCCTATCTACATAATGGGGAAAAAGTGAAAGGAAAAGTGTTGGGAGGCAAATTGACAGCTGCCAGATGTGAACAAGGGGGACTTAAAGAGTGAGAGCGATGGCGCCAAAGAGTATATACCGTACAGTTGCTAAGGTGGGGCCCCGACATGGGATACTCACCACACACGGGGATATGAACACACACCAAATGCGCCACACATTACCACGTGCTTGAACACATATCACCCTCAGCACACATTTCACCACACATACACCAACCTCGCCACATAAAAGTCGAAACACAAAAGTCGCCGCTCAAAACTCACCACGCGCAAAACTCACCACATGCAAAACTAGGCTCACGCAAAACTCGCCACACGTGCAAAACTCACCTCATGGGAAAACTCGCCACACACAAAACTTGCACATGCGGAAAAATTGCCACATGCACAAAAGTTTCAACACATGCAAAAGTTGCCTCACACAAAACTTGCACGTACTCAAAACGCACCACACATAAAACTCGCCACGTGCAAAACTCACCATGGGCAAAACTTGCTGCACACAACTTGCTACACTAACCTGTCACATGCAACTCAACACACAAAAAGTTGCTACATGCATGTCGCCATACAAAACTCATCTCACAAAAGTTGGTACATGCATGTCGCCACACGCAATTCAACACACACAACTTGACACACGAAACTCGCCCTAAAACACACACAAGTCTGGTATTATCCTTCAAAACTAAAAATCTGATTAATAAGCAGACAAACTACAAGAGCAACAAATGTACCATATAGGAAATACAGCAGCTGTCAGTCACATGACCTGTCTATTATGTGTATGTGTGAGCTAATATATACTGCCAGGGGAGAGGGCTTCCTGTTGGCTGGGGATTTATCAGGCTGCCAATTTAGCTTACAAATACTGAGGTAAAAATATTGACCAAATAACGTGTGAACGAGGTCTAATACAGGAGGAAATGACATACAGATATATACTATGCACAGGGGAGATAACACACAGGTATATACTATATAGAGGAGGAGATGACATACAGGTACATAATATATACAGGAGGAGATGACATACAGGTATATACTATATACAGGAGGAGATGACACACAGGTATATACTATATACAGGAGGAGATGACCTACAGGTATATACTATATACAGGAGCAGATGACCTACAGGTATATACTATATACAGGAGGAGATGACATACAGGTATATACTATATACAGGAGGAGATGACACACAGGTATATACTATATACAGGAGGAGATGACCTACAGGTATATACTATATACAGGAGCAGATGACCTACAGGCATATACTATATACAGGAGGAGATGACATACAGGTACATATATATACAGGAGGAGATGACATACAGGTATATACTATATACAGGAGGAGATGACTCACAGGTATATACTATATACAGGAGCAGATGACCTACAGGTATATACTATATACAGGAGGAGATGACATACAGGTATATACAGGAGGAGATGACACAGATATATACTATATACAGGGGAGATGACACACAGATATATACTATATACAGGAGGAGATGACCTACAGGTATATACTATATACAGGGGAGATGACACACAGCAGGTATATACTATAGACAGGGGAGATGACATACAGGTATATACTATATACAGGAGATGACATACAGGTGTATACTATATATAAGGGAGATGACAAACATGTATATACTGATGTGAAAATGAGAGGTGTGAGGTGAAAATGAAAAGGTGTGAGTGCAAAATGAGAGGAGTGAGGGAAAATAGTGGAGTGATCGGAAAATGACAGATGTGAGGTCGGAATGACAAGTGTTAGGGGGGAATGAGAGGAGTGAGGGGGAAAATGAGAGATGTGAGAGGGAAAATGAAAGATGTGATGGGGAAAATGAGAGGCATGATGGGAAAATAAGAGAAGTGAGGTGCTATAACTAACCACAGATATTTACTATGCCCAGGCAATGCCGGGCTCTTCAGCTAGTAAGTAATAATTGTGCAACAGGCACAGCAATAGCATAAACCTGATCCCGGAGCCTGCTGCAGTTGCCCTTTGATAACACTACATGGTACTTTTCAGTATAATTACTTTCTTTGTTAATTCTTCAGCAGACATTCAGCGGTAGGGTGTAATTATATCATACTTCAAAATAAAAAGCAGAGCCAGTGCTGCCCACTAGATGGCACTGTGCATCTTTGTAGCTGTGTAGGCACTGATTCAAGGATGTCAATGACAGCAAAAAAAGCACAATGGAAAAGAAAAAACACACAAAAAAACATTAAGCTTCATAGTTTATAGTTAGATGTCATGTTTCCTAGTGTGATGTTCCTATTTTTCTATTCCTCAGGTAAATCGCCACACATTCTGGATGAAAGGGCAATATCATACGGTACAATATCACTAAAAATAATCCAAGCCACTAAAAAGAGAGTAGCATCCAGGACTTTCTGGTCCTAAGATAGAAAATGCTCCCTGCTGCTTATAACTGTAACTACCTACGTGTGAACAAATACTAGTCATTTATTAAATAACCTATGACACCACATTGAGTGGACTATTGATCTACTTTGTGTATGTATGTACTTTTGCTACACAAAGGAAAACATTATTGCAATAGACAGGTTACACAGGTTTACATAATAATAATAATAATAATAATAATAATAATAACTCCAATGTGACTTATAAGGTTTCTTAAAGGGAATTTGTCAGCAGGTTTTTGCTATGAAATCTGAGAACAGCATGATGTAAGTGTAGACTGGTGCTTGGGATGCAACAGATGAGGACAAAGCAGTAACTTAACCAAATATTATTTATTTGCCTAACACAGCAATTTGAATGATACGGATACAAAATTAAACAAGGTTAGCAGATTATTAGAGCTCAATAAAATATTTTACAATTTAAACACAAGTCACTTTTTCGGATAGAAGCAGCAGTAACAGTTATGACAATTAAACCCTTTCATACATGGCACTAAATATTTACAACAAATACAAGCATCTCTATTCTAATACTCTTTCTTAAGGCAACCTTGCTGAACCCTTTTCTGCCTTTGTGGGCCTTTTATAATTCCTTACTTCGACACATCTATAATCTGACCTGGTGTCTCCTCCAATCTCTTCCACCAGGGAACATACACTTCGCTCTTCAGTTCCTGCTAATTCAGGATTCATTTTCATCATGTCATGTTTGACCCAGCAGATGGCGGTGTTCTCTTGTAGACACTCTGTTAGGCATTAATGTTTGTGAGCCTCCTCATTTTTCCATCTCATTAAATAGAGGCAGAGACCTTGATTCCAGTGATGTTTCACTTACTAGGCTTGCTTGTTGTAATTTCAATAAAATCATTGTTTTATCAACACGAGATTATCACTACAAGACTAGTTGTCTTGTGCCATGTGGTCCTCCAGCTCTGTGTAGTCATGCCCCCACCACTGATTCGCAGCTTTCTGCCTATGCACAGACAGAAAGCTTCAGATTAGTGGTGTGGGTGGGATAATAGAGAACGTAGCATTCTGAGAACTGGTAAATCTGCATCAGAGACAGCAATGATTTTTATCAAAACTGCACCAAGCAGCCCATGAACTGTAAAATCACGGGAATCAGTATATTTGCTCCGCCATCATGCTGCTCTCATATCACATAGCAAAGACCTGCTGACAAATTCTCTTTAATACATTGTATTTTAGATATATTATTTCCTCTAATATGCACCTCTCCTGCTGTGGAACCTCTTTACTCCACTATTTATTAGCTGATCGGCAGGATCTAAAGCTGTGTTTCCCAAGCTATAGTCCTCACTGCTCACCCACTCCCCTCCAAAGATCATGGTTCCAGGATCTCCTTAGTGATGGAAATATCGAGGTGCCAGAAATTGTCACAGGCTCTCACACCTATACGATACTAGGGAGATCCTGAAGTCCTGACCTGTTGGGGGCCTTGAGGATTGGAGTTTGTGAAACACCGGTCTCCAGTGAAATGGCTGCATAGGTTGTAGAACAACAATAAACATGATAACTGCTTTGTAGTAATTCAATGTATCAGCATTGAGAAATCCAGCTGTAAAGGCATGTGTAAGTCGGCCTGGAGGTGCATTGGGAGCATTCATATTGGTACACTCGGATTACATCGACCTATGAATTTATAGGATAATTACATGGTGTCAGTGCCCGATATCTTTTGTCAAAGATGAGACCACATAGGAGAGGGTTATGCAGAATTTTTGATGGTATAATCTCCTGTACTTTTTCTAAAGAAACCAAAAAAAAAAAACAAGGATTGTATCCTATTAATAGAAAATAAACAGTGGGCGAACAGTTCAGGGACCTTCGAAATAAAAGTGTGACCTTGATGTCTAACTTTCCCGATGGCCATTAGGTTCTCCTCGTTGGCAGTTATTATCATCCAAGAGAATTTTTTTTTTCTCCTAAATGCAGAAGCATAGAAGTAGAATTAGAATAAAATGAAGACCAAAGAGCTTAATTGTTTGGAGGTTGCCTTAACCCCTTAAGCCCCGAGGGTGGTTTGCACGTTAATGACCGGGCCAATTTTTACAATTCTGACCACTGTCCCTTTATGAGGTTATAACTCTGGAACGCTTCAACGGATCTTGGCGATTCTGACATTGTTTTCTCGTGACATATTGTACTTCATTTTAGTAGTAACATTTATTCGATATAACTTGCGTTTATTTGTGAAAAAAACGGAAATTTGGCGAAAATTTTGAAAATTTCGCAATTTTCCAACTTTAAATTTTTATGCCCTTAAATCACAGAGATATGTCACGCAAAATACTTAATAAGTAACATTTCCCACATGTCTCCTTTACATCAGCACAATTTTGGAACCAAAATTTTTTTTTGTTAGGGAGTTATAAGGGTTCAAAGTTGACCAGCAATTTCTCATTTTTACAACACCATTTTTTTTTAGGGACCACATCTCATTTGATGTCATTTTGAGGGGTCTATATGATAGAAAATGCCCAAGTGTGACACCATTCTAAAAACTGCACCCCTCAAGGTGCTCAAAACCACATTCAAGAAGTTTATTAACCCTTCAGGGGTTTCACAGGAATTTTTGGAATGTTTAAATAAAAATGAATATTTAACTTTTTTTCACACAAAATTTATTTCAGCTCCAATTTGTTTTATTTTACCAAGGGTAACAGGATAAAATGGACCCCAAACATTGTTGTACAATCTGTACTGAGTACGCTGATACCCCATATGTGGGGGTAAACCACTGTTTGGGCGCATGGCAGAGCTCGGAAGGGAAGGAGCGCCATTTGACTTTTAAATGCAAAATTGACAGGAATTGAGATGGGACACCATGTTGCGTTTGGAGAGCCACTGATGTGCCTAAACATTGAAACCCCCCACAAGTGACACCATTTTGGAAAGTAGACACCCTAAGGAACTTATCTAGATGTGTGGTGACCACTTTGACCCACCAATTGCTTCACAGAAGTTTATAATGCAGAGCCGTAAAAATAAAAAATCATATTTTTTCACAAAAATGATCTTTTCGCCCCCAATTTTTTATTTTCCCAAGAGTAAGAGAAGAAATTGAACCTCAAAAATTGTTGGCCAATTTGTCCTGAGTACGCTGATACCCCGTATATGGGTGTAAACCATTGTTTGGGCGTATGGCAGAGCTCGGAAGGGAAGGAGCGCCATTTTACTTTTCAATGCAAAATTGACTGGAATTGAGATGGGATGCCATGTTGCGTTTGGAGAGCCCCTGATGTGCCTAAACATTGAAATCCCCACAAGTGACACCATTTTGGAAAGTAGACCCCTTAAGGAACTTATCTAGAGGTGTGGTGAGCACTTTGACCCAACAAGTGCTTCACAGAAGTTTATAATGCAGAGCCGTAAAAATAAAAAATCATATTTTTTCACAAAAATAATCTTTTCGCCACCAATTTTTTATTTTCCCAAGGGTAAGAGAAGAAATTAGACCACAAAAGTTGTTGTGCAATTTGTCCTGAGTGCGACGATACCCCATATGTGGGGGTAAACCACTGTTTGGGCGCATTGCAGAGCTCGCAAGGAAAGGAGCGCCATTTGACTTTTCAATGCAAAATTGACTGGAATTGAGATGGGACGCCATGTTGCGTTTGGAGAGCCCCTGATGTGCCTAAACATTGGAACCCCTCACAAGTGACACCATTTTGAAAAGTAGACCCCTTAAGGAACTTATCTAGATGTGTGGTGAGCACTTTGACCCAACAAGTGCTTCACAGAAGTTTATAATGCAGAGCCGTAAAAATAAAAAATCTTATTTTTTCACAAAAATGATCTTTTCGCCCCCAATTTTTTATTTTCCCAAGGGTAAGAGAAGAAATTAGACCACAAAAGTTGTTGTGCAATTTGTCCTGAGTGCGACGATACCCCATATGTGGGGGTAAACCACTTTTTGGGTGCATAGCAGAGCTCGGAAGGGAAGGAGCGCCATTTGACTTTTCAATGCAAAATTGACTGGAATTAAGATGGGACGCCATGTTGGTTTGGAGAGCCCCTGATGTGCCTAAACATTAAAAACCCCCACAAGTGACACCATTTTGGAAACTAGACCCTCTAAGGAACTTATCTAGATGTGTTTTGAGAGCTTTGAACCCCCAAGTGTTTCACTACAGTTTATAACGCAGAGCCGTTAAAATAAATTTATTTTTTTTTCGCAAAAATTTTTTAGCCCCCAGTTTTGTATTTTCACAAGGGTAACATAATAATTTGGACCCCAAAAGTTGTTGTCCAATTTGTCCTGAGTACGCTGATACCCCATATGTGGGGGGGAACCACTGTTTGGGCGCATGGCAGAGCTCGGAAGGGAAGGAGCGCCATTTGGAATGCAGACTTAGATGGATTGGTCTGCAGGAGTCACGTTGCATTTGCAGAGCCCCTGATGTACCCAAACAGTACAAACCCCCCACAAGTGACCCCATATTAGAAACTAGACCTCCCATGGAACTTATCTAGATGTGTTGTGAGAACTTTGAACCCCTAAGTGTTTCACTACAGTTTATAACGCAGACCCGTGAAAATAAAAATTCTTTTTTTTTTTCACAAAAATGATTTTTTAGCCCCCAGCTTTGTATTTTTACAAGGGTAACAGAATAAATTGGACCCCAAAAGTTGTTGTTCAATTTGTCCTGAGTACGCTGATACCCCATATGTGGGGGGGAACCACTGTTTGGGCTCATGGCAGAGCTCGGAAGGGAAGGAGCGCCATTTGGAATGCAGACTTAGATGGATTGGTCTGCAGGCGTCACGTTGCATTTGCAGAGCCCCTGATGTACCCAAACAGTAGAAACCACCCACAAGTGACCCCATATTGGAAACTAGACCTCCCATGGAACTTATCTAGATGTGTTGTGAAAACTTTGAACCCCCAAGTGTTTCACTACAGTTTACAACGCAGAGCCGTGAAAATAAAAATCCTTTTTTTTCCCACAAAAATGATTTTTAGCCCCACAAATTTTTATTTTCCCAAGGATAACAAGAGAACTTGGACCCAAAAAGTTGTTGTCCAATTTGTCTCGAGTACGCTGATACCCCATATGTTGGGGTAAACCCCTGTTTGGGCGCACGGGAGAGCTCGGAAGTGAAGGAGCACTGTTTTACTTTTTCAATGCAGAATTGGCTGGAATTGAGATCGGACGCCATGTCGCGTTTGGAGAGCCCCTGATGTGTCTAAACAGTGGAAACCCCCCAATTATAAATGAAACCCTAATCCAAACGCACCACTAACCCTAATCCCAACTGTAACCCTAACCACACACCTAACCCAGACACACCCCTAATTCTAATCCCAACCCTAATCCCAACCGTAAATGTAATCCAAACCCTAACCCTAGCCCCAACCCTAGCCCTAACCCTAACCCTAACCCTAACCGGAAAATGGAAATAAATACATTTTTTTTTAATTTTATTATTTTTCCCTAAGGCTAGGTTCACATTGCGTTAGGGAAATCCGTTTAGCACTAGCGGATTGCGCTAACACAATGTCTTTTTAGGTGTCGTGTTTAGTGGTCGCGTTAACGTCCCCGCTCTGGAAGATCGGGGATCGGACCTCGGGCGCGCCGCGGACGCTGCAAGCAGCGTCTGAGGCGCGCCACAAAAGAATGGCACCTTGCTAGCACGAGCCGAAAATGGCACGCTCTAGCGATGCGCTACACCTGAAAATCACATTGCTGTCAATGGTTGTGCTAACGGACCCGTTGCACGGCGTTAATTGTGACATTTTCGCCGTGCAACGCTGTCCGTTAGCGTTAACCCATTAACGCAATGTGAACCTAGCCTAACTAAGGGGGTGATGAAGGGGGGTTTGATTTACTTTTATAGCGAGTTTTTTAGCGGATTTTTATGATTGGCAGCCGTCACACACTAAAAGACGCTTTTTATAGCAAAAAAGTTTTTGCGTCTCCACATTTTGAGACCTATAATTTTTCCATATTTTGGTCCACAGAGTCATGTGAGGTCTTGTTTTTTGCGGGACGAGTTGACGTTTTTATCGGTTACATTTTCGGACACGTGACAGTTTTTGATCGCTTTTTATTCCGATTTTTTTGTGAGGCAGAATGACCAAAAACCAGCTATTCATGAATTTCTTTTGGGGGAGGCGTTTATACCGTTCCGCATTTGGTAAAATTGATGAAGCAGTTTTATTCTTCGGGTCAGTACGATTACAGCGATACCTCATTTATATCATTTTTTTTATGTTTTGGCGCTTTTATACGATAAAAGCTATTTTATAGAAAAAATAATTATTTTGGCATCGCTTTATTCTGCGGACTATAACTTTTTTATTTTTTTGGTTATGATGCTATATGGTGGCTCGTTTTTTGCGGGACAAGATGACGTTTTCAGAGGTACCATGGTTATTTATATCCGTCTTTTTGATCGCGTGTTATTCCACTTTTTGTTCAGCGTTATGATAATAAAGCGTTGTTTTTTGGCTCGTTTTTTTTTTTTTTTTTCTTACGGTGTTCACTGAAGGGGTTAACTAGTGGGCCAGTTTTATAGGTCGGGTCGTTACGGACGCGGCGATACTAAATATGTGTACTTTTATTGTTTTTTTGTTTTTTTTTTATGAAAAGAAATGTATTTATGGGAATAATATTTTTTTTTTTCTGCTTTATTTAGGAATTTTTTTTTTTACAAGTGTGGAAATTTTTTTTTTTACTTTTTCACTTTGTCCCAGGGGGGGACATCACAGATCACCGATCTGACAGTGTGCACAGCACTCTATCAGATCGGTGATCTGACATACAGCCGGGCAGGATTAGAGCTGCAGCTGCAGCCTGATCCTGACCCGGAAGTGCTCCCTGCAAGACCCGGATGCAGCCCGGCGGCCATTTTGGATCCGGGGACTGCAGGGAGAAGACGCTCGGTACACGGTGAGCACATCACCGTGTACCGATCGTCTCAGGGAAGCCCGCAGGGAGCCCCCTCCCTGCGCGATGCTTCCCTGCACCGCCGGCACACCGCGATCATCTTTGATTGCGGTGTGCCGGGGGTTAATGTGCCGGGAGCGGTCCGTGACCGCTCCTGGCACATAGTGCCGGATGTCAGCTGCGATAGGCAGCTGACACCCGGCCGCGATCGGCTGCGCTCCCCCCGTGAGCGCGGCCGATCGCATATGACGTACTATCCCGTCCATGGGAATTAAGTCCCAGGTCACCTGGACGGGATAGTACGTCATATGGGATTAAGGGGTTAAAATAAAATCATTGACCAGAGCATGAGTCAAATGGGCCAAGTCTGAAATGTAAAGCCAGAGTTATGCATTTGCAACAAAGTTACGGTAAAGTATTGGTACAGAGTTTGCATTTTAGTTACTACACATGGTGATGAGACTACAACTCTAGACTGTTCCTAGATGCATTCCTGGATATTTTTTTTTACTGCAGCATCAATAAAAACTTGGCAAACAGCATAGATTTAATGTGGATTTATCATGGTTCCATTGCAGTAAGGTACTTGTGCCTATAGATTGATGTCTGCACGTGAATGCAAATACACCGTTCATTCAGCAGTGGAACATCAGATATTGGCAACAAAATGTTACAGGAAATGTTACATGTTTTTTATTTTAAATTTATTAGTGAGCAGTCCCACATTTAATGTTTAGATAATTACGAAATTGATAATATTTTAAATTTTTGTTCTGCTAGAAACAAATCAATGAAGAGTAATTACATTATCTTACATTCTATGGCGCCACTTAGTGCAAAAGTGTATAGTAATGTTTAGGTCCACATACTAAGTTTAATTTAGCTGTTTACAGCCAGTCTCCGACTGGGCTGTCAAAGGTCCACCAGTAACCTTGACACTGGAGGCCGGTTGTCATGCTGCTGCAGTGCAGTATAACGCAACCTCCAGCAGATGGAGCTTGAGAGGGAAGTGAGACTGCGTACACAGAGAAGCACCACAGAGCAGCAGCATAGGTGCCACTAAGTGGCAAGAGGGTGGTCAAACAAGTAGAGTCAAAACACAACAGTAGGCAGAAGTACTAAAACGATCAGCAGTACACATGGTCAGGAACAAGCCAGGAGGTTCAGCAACGGTCAGAAGCTGATAAAACAAAGTCAGAAGGCAGAAGCGAGTCCGAATCCTAGCCAAGTCAGAAACCAGAGAATCAAAACCGAAAAACAGGGAAACGCTGAGAAAAGGGCAAACAGGGGGAGGAAACAGACATGGGACAAGTCAGGGATCACAGTAGGACATACCAAGAGCTACCAGAGTCTGGTTCACAAGGCAGAGCTATAGCTGACACCGCCAGCAGGATGCATCGGAGCTAAATAGCAAACCTGAACCCAGAATGAGGCACAGCAAAGTTAACCCTTAACATGATCCGCCAGGAAAAAGGGCAGACAGGATAAAACCCTGGAACGGATTATGACACCGGTGTTCATCTACGAGTTATTATTGCATTACCCTCAGTCACAAATTTACCTATGCTTCTATATAATCATAAACTGGATATTTTGTTAAATTATATTAATGAGTTGCTGTGCTTATTGATATAATCATAAAATGATTCAAGTGTAACGTGCCACTTACTGCTCTTATAGAGGGGGTGATGGCCCACTCCTGCACAGCGGTCTGCAGGGGATTCCCCTGCTTCCCTGTGGGCCAGTCCAAGCCTCATCACAGCTATTTGTCACAGCTCCCTGGCTTCCACATATCACCATTCAATTCTGGTAGATAAAACCCTATTGTGCTTATTGTTATTCCAGTTTTTTTGAGTGGCAATGGGGGGATCAAAGGCAATGGTAATAACCTGGTATGGTTGCATAAGTAACTACAACCACTGAAAGGCTCAAGGCTGCTGCAGACCTACAGGCTAAGATAACAGGTGCTATTAAGGAAATATTATTATTTGCTGTGTTAGTGTGTGGTCTAAACCTACTGGGAGCTAATATATTTCTAATTGTGATTCCAGGATCCTTAGGAAGGTGTTTGCCCAGAATGGGATCATTGAGTAGTATGTGCCACTGATCATGTAGGATATTTTAAATAGATTTTTTTTGCATATTTCGAAATATGTATAATTGTATCTATATATATATATTTTAACACACTATTGAATAAGATAAAGTGTTTCGTGACATCACAGCCTATGCTGTTTCTATGACTCCTTCACACAGCAAAAATCACACAAATTTGCTCTTTTCCTTTGTCTCTCTGAGGCATCTTTGACTATTTTGTTCTTCTTCTTCCTTCTTTTTCTACCACTCTAGAAGTGGCTCATGACATGTAACCCTGGCCCCTTTGTTAATAATGAACACTTAGAAGCCAATTCTAATCCATCAATTTAATTGTATTTTTTCTCTTTTGAATGTTGTAATCCATTTATATGAATAAGAATCAAATAAATGTAATTTGCTTTTTGCTCTTTTTTTGCACAATACGTTGTCCTTCATCATGTGATGCTTGAGGTCCGTTAACCTACTCGTCTTTTTTTGAATGTCAAGTCTATTTATACCTGCACTGTTTCATTGTATTGCACACTGTGGTTTGTCCTGATGAAAAAGTTTGGAACTTCGAAATGAGTTGGAAATTAACCACATTCCTGGATATTATTCTCCTCTTCCAACCTTGACTACTGGAAGCACAGAATTAAACCTAATATTCCATTTCAGTTACCATCCTATTCTGGATTCCCAGCAGAACAGTGGTCTCTGAGCAGAGTCATCACACCGCCACAAGTCAGCTTATTGTTGTGAAAGCAGCTTTCTATCATAGGACTACTCTCTTACACCACATGACAGCTGTTAATCTTTTTCCATGCACCCAATGCACATACTGCCTATTTGAGATGGTCGGGCCGAGGTCAAATCCTATGACAATACAAATAATATATAGTTTTCACATAAATCTTTTTCTTTCTTTTATTTATATAGCGCAGCGCTATTCTGCAGCGCTTTATAGTTTTGCACACATTATCATCACTGTCCCCAATGGGGCTCACAATCTGAATTCCCTATCAGTATGTCTTTGGAATGTGGGAGGAAACCAGAGAACCTGGAGGAAACCCACACAAACACAGAGAGAACATACTCCTTGCAGATGTTGTCCTTGCTGGGATTTGAACCCAGGACTCGAGCACTGCAAGGAAGCAGTGCTAACCACTGAGCCACCGTGCTGCACATAAATCAAATAATTTAAAAAAAATACAAGGTAATTAAGGCTTCTTTTACAATTGCCATGATTGTGCGGCCCACAGAAAATGGGCCACATAAATTTGTCGGAGCGCTGTACGCAGTATGGCCAAGAGGGCCATAATTACGGTCGTGAAAAATATCACACCTGCTCGATATTTCTCACTGCTTACGGACACGGCCCCCATTGAAAACTGAATTTGCTGAATGCCAGGCTTTTTTTCAAGACCTTTTCCCTAGTATTTGAAACCAGAAAAATGTCGATCTGCAAGATTTTTGCGGCTCGTTTTTGCGCAGACGGTGAAAATGGAGTTGAATAAGAACGAATAAGCGGGCACAGCCACATTATAAATATCCAAAGATAATGAAAGGGGTGCTACCTTTGCGTCCTATAAATGCATGTTTAGGAAGTGAAAAGAAAAAGAAGACGCAAATGGAGGTGCACATACCCAATATACGTGTGAACAAAAGGCTTTATTGAAGCAATAACAAGTGCACATACATATATAAAAAAAGGAAAAACATCTAAAACACACACAAGTCATGGCTCAATGTAGTCATAACGGCTAAATATAAACAGAAAATCCATGAGTGATACTGTGGATGCTTAGTAATCTGTGAATTGCGTATCTGCTTACTAGGAGCAATTTTAAATAAGATTTCCAAAATGAATGTTTCAGAAAACCAATATTAATAAATACCAGGCTTAAATATAGCCCATTAGCTAAAATTCTGAAATATCTGCAATATCACAGATGCGACACAGTTCCACTTGGAGACGTAAACATTCTTATCCTCTTGTAAAGAGCAATGCCCAGGTACACCCATGGAGAGAATGTGCAAAGCAGATGATCAATGTATAGCCGAGAAAAATAACACAAATAATATCAATAGGCATGCATATAGACAAAATTCATACTTGCCAAGCGATCAATATGTAGCCATGTAGGGCGTCCCTACGCGTATCGCTACCATGTGTAGCATCGTCAGGGAAAGACTGTGAAAATTACGGCAATACGGCCAGCAAAAAAGGCCCGCAAAAAAGGGCCGCAAAAATCACGGCAAGTGTTAAAGAAGCCTTACTGTACTGTAATAAAATATATAATTAATATACAGTATGGCAGGGTCAGTAGTCCCCAGTAGAAACAAGGGCGGGAATTTCTTCTACTTCTCGCATAACCAGATATCATTTTTTTCATACAGTACATTTCCAGGAAGAATACCACTACGGTCACAGTATATAATGTTCTAAGAAAATGCATGTTTGACCTGACAGGACCTCTTTAAGGTGTTAGTGAAGCTTTCTTCTTTATTTTGGAATTTTTTTTTATAATAGAATTTCAAGTAAAAATAAACTTTTGCCGTTAGTAAAGGCTTAGCCATCTTTTCGGGTATATAAAAGTGATAATGTAGCACAATTGTACACTGATGAAGGAACCTAACATATGCATAAAGCCTTTTTTTTATTTAATTTGCCACTTAAAATACATTAATTTAATTCTGAAGGTTTTACACTACTATTTCGAAAAGTTTTAGCTAGATACATGGTAAAACTAAAGTGTACGGTATGCAGACAATGTCTAATTTATACATTACAAATTGGGATGTTTAAAGCTTTGAAACAAAGTTCAGGATTACTGAAGCTCTGGATGTTGGGTTGTAATTAATTAGCTGTCATTGTAAGTTATATTCATACTCATTACCAGACTAATTACCAAAGACATCTTGTAAATTTGAATCACCTTCATCATTGACCTACTCTTGGTTTCTGTGGTGTTTTAGTTTTCGAACGAGCATTTTTTGAATGGTATTTTTTTTATAGAAATAATTAACTAGTCAAAAAAGTTACATTTTATCTTTTAAGTTCCTGTGTTTTTTTAATTGCCTTACTAAAAATTTGACCAAAGCAATCCTGATATTTTTTTTTTCTTTAGGACATTTAATTTTATTGTTCACTTATCAAATTTATATTTATTAATGATTTCTACTTATGTTATGGCTTGGTTTATTTTTCGGTAATACTAATTATGCATATTTTAATATTTTAATTATTTGTCAAACGAAAGGACATTGTAATAGAAAAGACAATATTTTTTAACCCTGTTGGACATAAATATTAGTTGTCATAATTGCCTGGATAATAAACTGTGTATTATAGTCTGTCAGTGTTAAACTCTAATTAAATGTCCGCAGTGGTCTCCTAATTGCAATATGGCAGAGCCATCCTAAAATGTCTCTTTAATATCTGCATTTCTTTCCGAATTCACACTACATGTGAACTAGAACATTAGATGCTGACATTGTTCTTACGACAGCCTTTGTTGGGTTTCTAGACCAATATACAATTACAGGCAGTTTGGGATTATGCAGTATTAGGCTGTGACTGAAATTCAGCCTTGGTGTTTGAGAGCCCACTTATTACACGGTGAATGTGAAAAATCCTTGTGGGTTGTTGATTATGGCTGATCAGCATGTAGATTACATTTATATACAGCACAAACAGCTGTAAATTGTTCTGCAATCTATAGAAAAAACTGGACTGACACCAAATGCATATGAATTTCTTGTCAGGCAAATTCTGATTGCTCTTGATTTTAGATAGGGCCATACTTGTAATGGAGACCCCCATGTAGTCAAGCGCAATTACTCACCAGCCTCTCTACATGGAGTCTCTATTACAACTCAGGCTCCATCTGTCACAATCAAAATATTCTGTGAATTCAAAGGTGAAATTCTGGATAAGGCAATTTTCTCCTAATTATTAGACCACGCCCAGTGCGCAATTACAAAAGCAAAATTATGTAGGACATAACCCACCATAACGTTTACACAGGGTCTGATATTAATAATAATAATTTTATTCATATAGCGCCAACACATTCCGCAGCGCTTTACAAATTATAGAGGGGACTTGTACAGACAATAGACATTACAGCATAACAGAAATACAGTTCAAAATAGATACCAAGAGGAATGAGGGCCCTGCTCGCAAGCTTACAAACTATGAGGAAAAGGGGAGACACGAGAGGTGGATGGTAACAATTCCATTCCTTGTCTGGTTAATTAATAGTTGTCAAGAAAAGAGTCTGCTCGATTATTTTACATATGATGTTAGGCATAATTAATGATATTCAGTAGGGTTGAGCGACTTTTCTTTTTATAGGATCGGGTCGGGTTTCACGAAACCCGACTTTTTCAAAAGTCGGGTCGAGTGAAATCGGCTGATCCTATAGAAAAGTCGGGGTCGGGGTCGTCCGAAACACGAAACCCAATGCAGTGCATTGGGTTTCTAGTGGTTCCCAGGGTCTGAAGGAGAGGAAACTCTCCTTCAGGCCCTGGGATCCATATTTAAGTGTAAAATAAAGAATCAAAATAAAAAATATTGATATACTTACCCTCGGATGTGCCCTGGTTCTCACTGGCAGCCTTCCTTCCTAAGAATGAGCGCCTGAAGGACCTTTGATGACGTCGCGGCTTGTGATTGGTCGCGTGAGCGGTCACATGGGCGTCACGCGACCAATCACAAGCCGCGACGTCATCTAAGGTCCTTCAGGCGCTGATTCTTAGGAAGGAAGGCTGCGGGTTAGAACCAGGGCGCGTCCGAGGGTGAGTATATACCTATTAGGAATATACTCACCCTCGGACGCTTCCTTCCTAAGAATTAGCGCCTAAAGGACCTTAGATGACGTCGCGGCTTGTGATTGGTCGCGTGACGCCCATGTGACCGCTCACGTGACCAATCACAAGCCACGACGTCATCGAAGGCCCTTCAGGCGCTCATTCTTAGGAAGGAAGGCTGCCGGTGAGAACCAAGGCGCGTCCGAGGGTGAGTATATCAATATTTTTTTATTTTTATTCTTTATTTTACACTTAAATATGAATTCCGATACCGATTCCCGATATCTTGAACATATCAGAACTCAGTATCGGAATTCCGATTCCAGATCAGAAGATCGCCGACCTTATGGCCGACCCCACACAGGGGTCGGGTCGGGTTTCATGAAACCCGACTTTGCCAAAAGTCGGCGACTTCTGAATCTGGCCGACCCGTTTCGCTCAACCCTAATATTCAGCCCTCGCATCCTCTTTTTTAAATGAGTTTCCCGAGAATAGAAAATAATAAATTAGTAAAGGAAATATCAATATAAATAAATTCCCAAATACATGTAATTAGCAAATCACACTTGCTTTGTCTAGGGAGCTAATCACTACACAATTAACCCATTTCTGCCATCAGATGGAATAGCATGTCTGAAGGCTGAACCCCCGCTTTGATGCGGGCTCCGCCTGTGAGCCCACATCAACCCGAGACATGTCAGCTGTTTTGAACAGCTGACATGTGCCCGCAATAGGCATGGGTGGAATCGCGTTTCGCCCGTGCCAATTAACTAGTTAAATGCTGCTGTCAATCTCCGACAGCGGCATTTAACAAGTGCTTTGGGCCATTCGGACCGGAAATGCCCGCATTGGTGATCCTGTCACGTGATCGGGGGTCATCGGCATGACAACCAGAGGCCTCTATGGTTGTTGATGCCAGATTGCTATGTGCGCCACCCTATGGTTAGCACACATAGAAATGCTGTAGCAATTCAGCTACATAGAGGAGATCTGAGCATCGCCTCTATGTAGCAGAGCCAATCAAGTTGTGCCAGCTTCTAGTCTCGCATGGGAGGCAATTGAAGCATGACAAAAGTAAAAAAAATGTTTTTAAAACTATGAAAAAAATATATACGGTATATAAAAGTTCAAATCACCCCCTTTCAAAATAAAATAATTAAAAAAAAAAAAATCAAACCTGCACATATTTGGTATTGCCACGTTCAGAATCGCCCGATCTATCAATAAAAAAAAGCATTAACCTTAATTTATTTAGGTAATTTCCTTTAGCTATTTTTCTTCTACTCTTGGAGCACTCCTTTAATCTCAGTTGTAGTCATTGCAACTAATATTGCCATAACTCTCACACCGCTGCTTCTGCTCAGTCACAACTGTAGTTTGAAATGCTCCTACACTATTCTGCTGCTGCGTGTAATTTCACATAAGTACAGTGCAAATAAATGCAACAGGTAAAGCTGGTGACATCCCTCACCCTCTACTTTTCCAGTTTTGTAAGAACTATGAACTTGAATTCTGAGGTACCTTCAAGTCACAGCATAAATAACAATAGTAATGTTATGGGCTAAGCTAGTGAGGTGAATTCGCTAAGCCGTACATCAGGGTGAGCAGCACAGACCAGAGGTGTTTATGCGATGGAGCTGGACAGCACGCGGTACAGTGCAACTGGAATTGCTAGATTCAGCAATGCAGGGTGTGCAGACAGCATCTTGAATCAGCAGAATTGAGGGTGGGGAATTGTGGGAGTAGAATAGACGAGAGCAATAGCTTGGAAGATAGACTGATGTAGCATGGTGGAGAGTGTGGACAGCACCTTAGTTTAGCAGCGGCAAGTAGGCTGGCAGGAACCTTGATGCAGCAGAGCTGAATGTATGAACAGCACTCAGGATCAGAAGAGCTGAGTAGATATTTAGGCACTTTGCTACTGGAGTGCTACTGAAGTGTTGACAACACTCAAACAGCTAAACAGGGAAGAATTTCAGGCTCCTAGTTATAGAAGAACTGGATAGGAACAGGGGTGTAGCTACAACAGGTGCAGGGGTTGCAATCACACTCGAGCCCTGGAGCCTAGGGGGCCATAAAAGTCCCTTTGGCCTATAGAAAAAGACTATTGCTATTAAAGATTTAAAATATTTTGGGGGCCCTGTTGGAGCTTTCGCATCGGGGCCCATGAGTTTCAAGTTACACCACTGGATAGGAAGAGTGAATAAACTCCAGGGTAGCACATAGGAGCCACATGCACTACCTGTAGAGGAAGGAAGAAGCAGTACCCAGCAACTAGAGTAAGAACAGGCAACAGAATAAATAAACATTAGGATACTGAAGTGCTACATATCCCAGCATAAAATATAAATTAATATACATATCAACTAGAATCTTGAGGTACCAGAATTCTTAGCATAACCTAGTAGTAAATATATAGTGGAGCAGTAGAGTATTACAAGTCCCAGCATAACAGTAGTAAATACACAGTGGAATACTACAAGCCCCAGTTACTCATGGATAGCTTGCTATTAGCATCTGGATTGGCATCTACCCATTCCCTGTGCCCCTGAGACAAGCCCACTCCTTCAAGATTGTGAGGGTTCCAGAGGTGAGACTTAAAGGGGTTAAATAAAAAGTTAGTTGAGCAAGTGATTACAACTGAATCATTTAGAGGGTTGTCTAATACTTTTCTAAAAACACTCACTTGAGATATCATTCTTCAATCACGCTTGGCTTGGTAGTATGTGTCACAAAAGTATGTCACATTGAGTTAGCAAGGAAGTCCGTCATTTAACTGCTGACCCAGGGAACGGCAGATATTAAAAAAGAAAAATGTAGACATTCAGACTTACAGCATGTTGCCCTGCATACATGACCATAATATTAAAACTTTCTACATCTTAAAGTATATAAAATTGTATTGTCAAAGTATTCTAGAACATTTCATCCATCCGGTGATTGTATGAATATTTCAGGAGGTTATGGCTTCCAAATATAGCTGACATAGCTGCACTGAGTTTCTGAAGACTTGTCTGATATCGCGGAGATGTTATCTCAGCTTCACCTGTTATAGAAAAGAAGTAAATATTTCCATCCAAAGCCAATTAAAACCAGTGTTTCTGTGGTGGTTTGGACGAGGGGCCTCACCTTTGTCTTCCGACATCTCTACGTACACTCAAACAAGAGTAGCGCCATATAACTCAGCAGAACTATACATCTGTATCTGGTTCCTCCTGTCAGATCAATTGAAGATGCTAGAAAGGTCAAGAAGACAGATTGGAATTAGCATTCAGTATCAGTTTACAACTGCCACTCTCCTTGTCAGGCCGCTCGCTCCCGCTGCGACTGTGATGTAGGTTGGCTGAAAGCGAATGTATTTGCTGTAGGACCAGTTTATAGCATTGCATTTACATGAAATGGTTATCATATTATATTTTAATGTCTTCACTGACTTTCATTATAATAAAAATGATATATGACACATCCAAGGACATGTTTTACATATAGAGATGGATTTTACCTTTCTTAATGTTAAAATGCATTTCATTTAATATATTTTGACTGTTTAAAAAATTTTTAACTAACCAAATGCAATGGATTGTAAAAAAACTACATTTGAGTGAGAAATAAATGTTTATTAAATAACATTTTGGCTAACAGTATGTGACTGTCCGTCTTCTTTCTGTTAAACCTTGCTTTGAGTGGACGGGCACCATTGACATTCGACCATGTTGTGGGTAAGTTTACCCAAGGTAGAAGAGCTTTTCTCAAGCTGTAAATTTGCCTCTAGATAAACATATATAGAGAGACTTGACCACTTAATCTAATAAATATGAGCATTGCATTTCAAACCTAAGGATAGCGATATGGAGTTGATCCCCATTTCAACACCGGAGCTCCTGCAACCCTCAACCTACTGTCTCCTTCCCCATAATCCTGTAGAATGTAAGCCCGCAAGGGCAGGGTCCTCGCCCCTCTGTATCAGTCTGTAATTGTTAGTTTGCTTACTGTAAGCGATATCTGTAACTTGTGTGTAACCCCTTCTCATGTACAGCACCATGGAATCAATGGTGCTATATAAATAAATAATAATAATAATAGAAATTTTTATGCCTGAACATTCTTTCAAAGTGTATTTGTGGGAAATTGTGTATATTTTCAGAAAGACTATTTGCAAGGTGATTCATCGATGTTGAACGAAAATGTCTGGCTTGACATTAGCATTCCAGTTCATCCTAAAAGTGTTGGATGTGAATAAGGTGGGGCTTCTGTGCAGACTTCTCTTGTTCCTTCACACCAAACCAGGCCAACAAAATCTTTATGGACCTTGCTTTCTGCAGAGATGTACAATAATTCTGTAGCTGGAAAACTGTGAATGCTGACACATTTGTATTACACTGCACAGGAAATAAGGGACCTAGCCAAAATATGGAAAACTGCCCCAAACCATTCTCTCTCCTCTCCGAAATTTTACTATGCATTCTGGTAAATACAGTTCTCTGGGCATTGATCTAACCAAGATTCATTCCTAAGACTGTCAGGTTATGAAGTGTGATTTATTAATTAACAGAACAAATATTTTTACTTCTCTACAGTGCATTGACACTGTTTTCACAGCACTCCATTTAGTGCTACTTTCACACTTACATTTTCAGCTAACCGTCACAATGCGTCGTTTTGTGAAAAAAACGCATCCTGCAAAGTTGCCAGCAGGATGCGTTTTTTTTCACATAGACTTGTATTACCGATGCATCGCGACGTATGGACACACGTTCCATACGTCGTGCACTGGATGCGTCAGTATTTGGCCCTTATTGGTTCACTCTATCAGTTTGCACTGCATCATGCTTTGTAGCTGGAGCTGTTTTTTTATTCATAGATGCTTATGTTTCACAAAAATGGCACTTACACTTGATCATGACAGATCTAATAGATCAGACAGTTCATAAATTGCAGCCAAGTTCATCTCATGACATAGCCATGTTTACAGTCGCTCTTCTCAGTAGTATGACTCATACTACTACCAATCCTTCTATGCAATGACTGCATGACTATGTGCTTGATGCACTTAATTGCATTGGACATGATTGATACACCTGCACTTAATAATAATGTCACGACTCTGTTGTTGAATGTCCTTGGACCAGGGGCTACTTCCCTGTCCCTAACGCTAGGGGCGCCCTATCTCGCAATGTTCCCCGGATTACTTCTGATGGTGAAAATGCTGCTGCTACGGACCTTGCCTTACCTCCTGAATCCACCTCAGTCTGAACCCTATTGTAACGGGGTCTGCCGTGCTGGAGTACCTCTTTCAGTACCACCCCGTGTTCAGGAGGTCCACTCTGCTTTGGCTGGAGTCGGAATGAAGGACGCTGGCTGGAATTCTTTGATTACATGGGCGCATATAAAAGATCACTGCTTCTCCACGTATTTCCAGTATGACAAAACTTTACTCACAGGACACAAAATATATATTTTTATTATTATTATTATTTATTTATATAGCACCATTGATTCCATGGTGCTGTACATGAGAAGGGGTTACATACAAGTTACAAATATCACATACAGTAAACAAACTAACAATGACAGACTGATACAGAGGGGCGAGGACCCTGCCCTTGCGGGCTTACATTCTACAGGATATATATATCACACAGATACAGAGGGTGGGCCAATTGAAAAGCGGCAGGCAAGACATACATTACCATAGCCGCAGGTGGCCGGAGCCTGCCGATATTTACTGTGGGAATTACAAAGGTGGGGAAGGTCAAAAGGGGAATATCTTGTCCTCTCTGCCCAGGGGCGCAGCCTGTGGGCTGCTGCATTAGGGACATGAATCTCTCCTGGAACCTATTATACATACACATAACTGCACAACATATTCTTGGTGCGGTGGGGTTCCGTAATACGGCTCCCCTTTTAAGCGACGCAATCGGCATACACAGTCTGATCCTTAACGGATCGGTTTGGGGATGACCGAAGTTTATGGGGTGGGTACAAGTTCCGGTTGTCGACTTAGTCCATCTGCGTTACCATTTTGTTTGCCGGGTCTGTAGTGGATGGTGAAGTCCAGAGGTTGTAGGGCTAAACTCCACCGCAGTAATCTGACGTTGTCTCCGGAGACCCGATTAAGCCAGACTAGGGGATTATGGTCCATTAGGAGGGAAAACTGTTGTCCATAGAAATATGGTTGCAACTTTTTGAGGGCCCATACTACCGCCAGGCACTCCTTCTCCATGGCTACATAGCTTACTTCACGGGGCAGTAGTTTCTGACTCAGATAAGCTACCGGGTGTTCTTGGCCGTCCAGCCCGACTTGGCTCAGTACTGCCCCCAATCCAAACATAGAAGCGTCGGTGTGCACAAGGAAACGTTTAGTTGGATCGGGTGCAGCTAATACAGGGGTATTGGTGAGGGCGTCCTTTAGCTGGCGGAAGGCTTCCTCACACTCTGGGGTCCAGGTTACCTGGCGGGGTTGGTTCTTACGGGTCAGATCAGTGTGGGGCTTGGCTACACTGCTGTAATTGGGAACTAATTTCCTGCAATACCCGCTGTCCCTAGAAACGCCATGACCTGGGTTTTAGTGCGTGGGGTGGGCCATTTGGCTATGGCCTCAATCTTGGCTGGTTCTGGTCGCTGTTTCCCACTTCCCACCAAATGCTCTAAATACTGAACCTCGGCTTTGCCCACGTGACACTTGTTTGGGTTCAGGGTGATGCCGGCCTGGTGGATCCTGTCCAATACTGTCTCTAGGTGATTTAGATGCTCTTCCCTGGTCACGCTGTAGATGGCGATGTCATCCAGGTAGGCACAAGCATAGTCCTGGAGACCATACAGAAGCCAGTCAGCCAGCTTCTGGAAGGTTGCCGGGGCATTCTTCATCCCGAATGGCAGAACTCGAAACTGGAATAAGCCGAACGGGGTGACAAATGCCGTCTTGGGAATAGCATCAGGACTAAGGGAAATCTGCCAGTAGCCTTTGCATAGATCGATGGTGGTCAAATACTTTGCCCCCGCCAGCCGATCTAATAACTCATCCACACGTAGCATGGGATACGCATCCGTCACCATTTTCTCATTGAGCTTACGATAGTCTACACAAAACCGTGTAGTCCCATCCTTCTTGGGCACTAACACTACGGGGGATGCCCATGGACTGACTCCTCAATGACCCCTAAACGCAACATCTCTTGTATCTCTTGTCACATCCCTTCTTGTACAGACTCAGGGACGTGGAAGGGGGGTTGCCGCAGGGGGGTCTGATCCTGGGTCTCCACCTTATGTTGTACCAGGCGAATGTACCCTGGTCTCCCCGAAAACATCCTCTGTTGCTGCCTCAACAATGCCTCCACCTGCTGTCTCTCCCAGGGACCTAGGTCTTCACCCAAGTGTACCTGGTCCCATGTTTTAGACTGAGTCCTTTCCCCTAAGACATCAGGCAAGGGAAATCCAGCTAAATCCTCTGCTTCAAGTGCACAGATGGCCACTACCTCTTCAGGGCGCTCCCGGTAGGGCTTCAGCATATTCACGTGGAACATGTGGATAACCCTGGAGTCTTCACAATCGGCGACATTATAGGTGATGTCGGCTATTTTCCCCACTACCTGGTAGGGCCCCTGCCATGCAGCTTGGAACTTGTTCTGCCTGGTGGGCTCTAACACCAGGACCTTCTGTCCTATTTCCAAGGTGCGTTCTCTGGCCCTCCGATCGTACCATAAGCGCTGGCACCGCTGGGCCACCTGCATGTTCCCACGTACAGCCAGGGTCAGCTCCTGTAGGCGGTCCCAGAATTCCAGCACATAGGGTACAATAGGTACCCCTTCTATGATGCCCTCCCCTTCCCAGTGTTCTAGCACTAAGTCTAGGGGTCCTCTTACCCACCTCCAGTATACCAGTTCGAATGGGGAGAACCCCGTGGGATTCTTGGGGCACCTCCCGATAGGCAAACAGGAGGTGTGGCAAGAATTTCCCCCAGTCCCTCTAGGTCCTGGTAAAAGTCCCAATGAGTTGTTTTAATGTCCCGTTAAGCATTCACACAACCCATTAGTTTGCAGGTGGTACGAGGTGCTTCTAATGGACTTTACGCCGCACAGCTTCCACAGTTGGTTGGTCACCTCTGCTGTAAACTGGGTACCCTGGTCTGAGATAATCTCCCAGGGAAATCCAACCCATGAGAAAACCTGGAGCAGGGCAGCCGCCACCGTCTCTGCCAGTATGTTAGGTACCGCAACCGTCTCTGGATACTGTGTGGCATAATCTACCACGTCAATATATACCTTTTCCCTGATTGACTGTGTTTGGCTAACGACCCTATCAGATCGACCGCTACCCAGCTAAATGGTTCCTCCACAATGGGGAAGGGGAGTAATTTGGCCTTGCATCAATCTCCCCTCTTGCCATTGTGCTGGCAACTGTCACAGGTCTGGCAGTACTGACTAACATCATAGGTTACCCCCGGCCAAAAGAATTTTTGTGTCAGATGATGCCTGGTGCGATTGATGCCGAAGTGCCCGGCCAAGGGTATGTCATGAGTGTTTTGTAGTAACTCCTGCCTATACTTCTTGGGTACTACCAGCTGTCGTTTCATAGTGGGGCTCGTCCCTGTGTGATGCTGCTCTGTGATCCAGTAGAGGAGTCCCTGCTTCCATACAAATTGTTCCCCTTCTAGTACCCCTCTCCCCTCCTGTGCCTTCCCCCGATATCCCTCCAATGAAGGATCCTCAAGTAACTCCCTCTTAAATTCATCTGGGGTGGCCCAAGAAATGTGTCTGGCTATGGGAATACGTGTAGGGCTGGGATGTCTTACCTGTGCCTCCTCTGAGTGTGATTCCACTTCCGCAGCTCTAGCTTGTCTCCGGGTGGTCACAGGATATGTCTCAGCCAGAGGGGCAACCGAGAAGGCAGACAACATGGGCCCCAAGTCATTTCCCAGCAAGACATCTGCAGGCAAATCCTTCATCAAGCCGATATCCTGGTTAGTCGTGTAGCTAGGGTTGAGCGACTTTTCCTTTTTTGAGGTTGAGTCGGGTTTCGCGAAACCCAACTTTCTCAAAAGTCGAGTCGAGTGAAATCGGCCGATTATCTTGAAATGTCTGGGTCGGGGGATCGGCCGAAACACGAAACCCAATGCAAGTCAATGGGAAATCTCTATATATTTATATTTACTTCAGCGCGATATAGCAGAAAAGTCGGTAATTCAATTGCCGGCTTTTCATTTCTCCTTCCTAAACCCGACATGATATGAGACATGGTTTACAAACAGTAAACCATGTCATATTCCCATTTTTTTTGCATATTCCACACTACTAATGTTAGTAGTGTGTATGTGCAAAATTTGGGCACTGTAGCTATTAAATTTAAGGGTTAAATCGCGGAAAAATTGGCGTGGGCTCCCGCGCAATTTTCTCTGCCAGAGTGGTAAAGCCAGTGACTGAGGGCAGATATTAATAACCTGGAGAGGGTCCACAGTTATTGCCCCCCCTGGCTAAAAACATCTGCCCCCAGCCACCCTAGAAAAGGCACATCTGGAAGATGCGCCTATTCTGGCACTTGGCCACTCTCTTCCCATTCCCGTGTAGTGGTGGGATATGGGGTAATGAAGGGTTAATGTCACCTTGCTATTGTAAGGTGACGTTAAGCCAGATTAATAATGGAGAGTAGAGTTGAGCGACCTTGACCTTTTTAGAGTCGAGCCGGGTTTTGCGAAACCCGACTATGTCCAAAGTCGGGTCGAGTGAAATCGGCCGATTATGACGTAAAGTCGGGATCGACCGAAACACGAAACCCAATGCAAGTCAATGGGGCAGCATAGTCGGCAGTGAGTGGGGGCCAGGAAAACACCTAGAGTACCCATTTTAATGTCAAAACCATCCATTCTTCTTAATGAAGCTTGTCAAGCGTAATTTACCTTATAATAATTGGAAGGCATTTGAAATTGGGGGTCATTTGGCTAAAGTTGTGGGGGGTAGGGCTGGTTCAAGTAATTAGTGGGCCCAGGAAATCTGGACCACGTCACGGCAGTGGAGCAGGGAGAGGTAAGTATTTCAACTTTGCAAGTGCTGTGAACCTGAGCAAGCAGGGGGGGCCCACTCGTTGGCATTGGCACTGGCACAGGGCCCCTCAAAGTACAGCGGTGTGTTTGCACGGCGGGGGCGCCTCCCACCGGCAGCAACACTTTTGCGTACTATGAGAGGCCCTGTGCCAGTGACGTCACCAACTAGTATTCCTCCCCCCACCTGATGAAGGAACCTGCACTTTCATCTGCACCTTCCTCTTTGTCCCCGTGTAAGGTGGTATGGTATGCGGGAAGAGCAACCTGACTTTCAGCAGGGTCACAATGTTGTTGTGTAGCGTGCACGGGGAATGTTGCGTTATGGGTCAATGTACCAGCAGACTCATCTATCACTGGCTGGGCAATGGGCAGGATGAGGAGGAAACACAGATATAGGCCCAAAGAATAAAGTTGGCTAAATGCAGTTCAAAATTGGTAACACAGGAATAACCAGGGGGCATTGCAGTGGAGGACAACTGGAATGAGAGGCTGACACAGAGAGTAGGGCCAAATCAGTAAGTAGTCGAAATGCAGTTCAAAATTGGCAACCGTAGTAAACAGGCGGCACAGCTTTGTTCAGTGGAGGAGAACAGCAAGGAGTGGCAGACACCGATAGTAGGCCCCAACCCAACTAGTAGGCCAAATGCAGTCTAACATTAACAACTACTTAACGAGAGGCTGAAAATGGAATTTCAGGACAGGAAACCAGGAGAACAGCAAGGAGTGGCAGACACCGATAGTAGGCCCCAAACCAACTAGTACGCCAAATGCAGTTGTTCCATTTAACCACAATTTAATGAGAGCCTGAAGATAGAAGCTCAGGAAAGGCAACCTGGGGAACACCTTGGAGTGTAACACACCATCTCTCTCCACCCCATACCCATTTTGTAGGCCTAATGCTGTGTACTTTTCTACAACTACTAAACGAGAGTCGGAAGACCGAAGCAATGGCAAGGAAACCTGGGGAACACCTTGGAGTGTAACACACCATCTCTCTCCACCCCATACCCAATTTGTAGGCCTAATGCAGCCTACTTTCCGACACCTACTAAACGAGAGCATGAAGATCGAAGTTCAGGAAAGGCAACCTGGGGAACACCTTGGAGTGTAACACACCATCTCTCTCCACCCCATACCCATTTTTTAGGCCTAATGCAGTGTACTTTTCTACAACTACTAAACGAGAGTCGGAAGACCGAAGCAATGGCAAGGCAACCTGGGGAACACCTTGGAGTGTAACACACCATCTCTCTCCACCCCATTCCCCATTTTTTAGGCCTAATGCAGCCTACTTTCCGACACCTACTAAACGAGAGCATGAAGATCGAAGCTCAGGAAAGGCAACCTGGGGAACACCTTGGAGTGTAACACACCATCTCTCTCCACCCCATACCCATTTTGTAGGCCTAATGCTGTGTACTTTTCTACAACTACTAAACGAGAGTCGGAAGACCGAAGCAATGGCAAGGAAACCTGGGGAACACCTTGGAGTGTAACACACCATCTCTCTCCACCCCATACCCAATTTGTAGGCCTAATGCAGCCTACTTTCCGACACCTACTAAACGAGAGCATGAAGATCGAAGCTCAGGAAAGGCAACCTGGGGAACACCTTGGAGTGTAACACACCATCTCTCTCCACCCCATACCCAATTTGTAGGCCTAATGCAGCCTACTTTCCGACACCTACTAAACGAGAGCATGAAGATCGAAGCTCAGGAAAGGCAACCTGGGGAACACCTTGGAGTGTAACACACCATCTCTCTCCACCCCATACCCATTTTTTAGGCCTAATGCAGTGTACTTTTCTACAACTACTAAACGAGAGTCGGAAGACCGAAGCAATGGCAAGGAAACCTGGGGAACACCTTGGAGTGTAACACACCATCTCTCTCCACCCCATTCCCCATTTTTTAGGCCTAATGCAGCCTACTTTCCGACACCTACTAAACGAGAGCATGAAGATCGAAGCTCAGGAAAGGCAACCTGGGGAACACCTTGGAGTGTAACACACCATCTCTCTCCACCCCATACCCATTTTGTAGGCCTAATGCAGCGTACTTTTCTACAACTACTAAACGAGAGCATGAAGATCGAAGCTCAGGAAAGGCAACCTGGTGAAAACCTTGGAGTGTAACACAACCTGTCTCTACACCCCATACCAAATTTGTAGGCCTAATGCAGCGTAGTTTCCACCAACTACTAAACGAGAGCCGGAAGATCGAAGCTCATGAAAGGCAACCCGGGGAACACCTTGGAGTGTAACACAACCTCTCTCTACACCACGAAAGGGCTGATTCTTAGGAAGGAAGGCTGTTGTAAATAAGCATTGCGCGTCCGAGGGTGATTATATTCTTATTCGGTATCTACTCACCCTCGGACGCGCCATGCTTCTTGATTTGTAATTAATGTTTATTTGCAATGTGCTTTTGACTTACTCAATTATTTTTTTAATTATTGATTTTATTAAATTAATAGTTTAACATCTTATGGAAATAATTTAAAGGAGACGCGACAGGACAACACTCGGTGGATGCCATATCTGTGTTAACAACTCCAAAAAACTTTCAGTTAACTTCTTTCAGGAGAAAGAAATTGTAGCTGTTGGACCTTTGTAGTACAGTTCCAGATATTTGTTGTGTGTTTGTTTTGATTGTTAAAATGTCTGCATTTGAGATCTCAACACGATCTTATTTTTTATAATCAAATTAATTTTTTAAATATTTAATGATGTTGGTTCAAGGGGTACACGGGCCGCAGTAGACAGGTCAGTGGAGGCCTAGTGGAAGGAGGGACCGCAGATGCGCCACTGTTTCACCCATACACAATTAGTAGGCCTAATGCAGCGTAGTTTCCAACAGCTACTAAACGAGAGCCGGAAGATCGAAGCTCAGGAAAGGCAACCTGGGGAACACCTTGGAGTGTAACACAACCTCTCTCTACACCACGGAAGGGCTGATTCTTAGGAAGGAAGGCTGTTTTAAATAAGCATTGCGCGTCCGAGGGTGATTATATTCTTATTCGGTATCTACTCACCCTCGGACGCGCCATGCTTCTTGATTTGTAATTAATGTTTATTTGCAATGTGCTTTTGACTTACTCAATTATTTTTTTAATTATTGATTTTATTAAATTAATAGTTTAACATCTTATTGGAAATAATTTAAAGGAGACGCGACAGGACAACACTCGGTGGATGCCATATCTGTGTTAACAACTCCAAAAAACTTTCAGTTAACTTCTTGCAGGAGAAAGAAATTGTAGCTGTTGGACCTTTGTAGTACAGTTCCAGATATTTGTTGTGTGTTTGTTTTGATTGTTAAAATGTCTGCATTTGAGATCTCAACACGATCTTATTTTTTATAATCAAATTAATTTTTTAAATATTTTATTAGGTTGGTTCAAGGGGTACACGGGCCGCAGTAGACAGGTCAGTGGAGGCCTAGTGGAAGGAGGGACCGCAGATGCGCCACTGTTTCACCCATACACAATTAGTAGGCCTAATGCAGCGTAGTTTCCAACAGCTACTAAACGAGAGCCGGAAGATCGAAGCTCAGGAAAGGCAACCTGGGGAACACCTTGGAGTGTAACACAACCTCTCTCTACACCACGGAAGGGCTGATTCTTAGGAAGGAAGGCTGTTTTAAATAAGCATTGCGCGTCCGAGGGTGATTATATTCTTATTCGGTATCTACTCACCCTCGGACGCGCCATGCTTCTTGATTTGTAATAAATGTTTATTTGCAATGTGCTTTTGACTTACTCAATTATTTTTTTAATTATTGATTTTATTAAATTAATAGTTTAACATCTTATTGGAAATAATTTAAAGGAGACGCGACAGGACAACACTCGGTGGATGCCATATCTGTGTTAACAACTCCAAAAAACTTTCAGTTAACTTCTTGCAGGAGAAAGAAATTGTAGCTGTTGGACCTTTGTAGTACAGTTCCAGATATTTGTTGTGTGTTTGTTTTGATTGTTAAAATGTCTGCATTTGAGATCTCAACACGATCTTATTTTTTATAATCAAATTAATTTTTTAAATATTTTATTAGGTTGGTTCAAGGGGTACACGGGCCGCAGTAGACAGGTCAGTGGAGGCCTAGTGGAAGGAGGGACCGCAGATGCGCCACTGTTTCACCCATACACAATTAGTAGGCCTAATGCAGCGTAGTTTCCAACAGCTACTAAACGAGAGCCGGAAGATCGAAGCTCAGGAAAGGCAACCTGGGGAACACCTTGGAGTGTAACACAACCTCTCTCTACACCACGGAAGGGCTGATTCTTAGGAAGGAAGGCTGTTTTAAATAAGCATTGCGCGTCCGAGGGTGATTATATTCTTATTCGGTATCTACTCACCCTCGGACGCGCCATGCTTCTTGATTTGTAATTAATGTTTATTTGCAATGTGCTTTTGACTTACTCAATTATTTTTTTAATTATTGATTTTATTAAATTAATAGTTTAACATCTTATTGGAAATAATTTAAAGGAGACGCGACAGGACAACACTCGGTGGATGCCATATCTGTGTTAACAACTCCAAAAAACTTTCAGTTAACTTCTTGCAGGAGAAAGAAATTGTAGCTGTTGGACCTTTGTAGTACAGTTCCAGATATTTGTTGTGTGTTTGTTTTGATTGTTAAAATGTCTGCATTTGAGATCTCAACACGATCTTATTTTTTATAATCAAATTAATTTTTTTTATATTTAATGATGTTGGTTCAAGGGGTACACGGGCAGCAATAGACAGGTCAGTGGAGGCCTAGTGGAAGGAGTGACGGCAGACAGGCATCAAAGGCCTAACATTGGGCTGGCTGTAGGCAAGTTAAAATTGGTTCCAGGGGAACACGGCCATCAGTGGCCTGGTCAGTGTAGTTGTAGTTGAAAGAACGGGACGCAGACAGGCTTCGAAGGCCTAACATAATAACATAGGGCTGGCTGTAGGCAAGTTAAAATTGGTTCCAGGGGAACACGGCCATCAGTGGCCTGGTCAGTGTAGTTGTAGTTGAAAGAACGGGACGCAGACAGGCTTCGAAGGCCTAACATAACAAACTTGGGCTGGCTGTAGGCACTTTTAAATTGGTTCCAGGGGTACACGGGCAGCAGTGGTCTGGTCTGTGGAAGTCTAGTGGAAGGAGTGACCGCAGACAGGCTTCGAAGGCCTAACATAACAAACTTGGGCTGGCTGTGGGCACTTTTAAATTGGTTCCAGGGGTACACGGGCAGCAGTGGTCTGGTCAGTGGAAGTCTAGTGGAAGGAGTGACCGCAGACAGGCTTCCAAGGCCTAACATTACAAACTTGGGCTGGCTGTAGGCACTTTTAAATTGGTTCCAGGGGTACACGGGCAGCAGTGGTCTGGTCTGTGGAAGTCTAGTGGAAGGAGTGACCGCAGACAGGCTTCGAAGGCCTAACATAACAAACTTGGGCTGGCTGTAGGCACTTTTAAATTGGTTCCAGGGGTACACGGGCAGCAGTGGTCTGGTCAGTGGAAGTCTAGTGGAAGGAGTGACCGCAGACAGGCTTCCAAGGCCTAACATAACAAACTTGGGCTGGCTGTAGGCACTTTTAAATTGGTTCCAGGGGTACACGGGCAGCAGTGGTCTGGTCAGTGGAAGTCTAGTGGAAGGAGTGACGGCAGACAGTCTTCGAAGGCCTAACATAACAAAATTGGGCTGACTGTAGGCACTTTTAAATTGGTTCCAGGGTAACACGGCCAGCAGTGGCCTGGTCAGTGTAGTAGTTGTAGAAAGAAGGGACCGCAGACAGGCTTCGAAGGCCTAACATAACAAAAATGTCAAAACAATGGTATTGTCAGTGCCAGGCATTGAAGGATGTCAGCGCCTAGACTACACATTGGTGAAGCTGTGAGAGATAATTTTGCTAGTGGTAGAGCACTGTTTGAGCTGGGGGGGGAACTGTCTTGTGGCCGGCGGTACAGGCACAGGGCCCCTCATATTACAACGGTGTGTCTGACGTTGGGTGCGCACCACCACCGCCAGAGACACTTTATTGTACTATGAGGGACCCAGTGGCAGTGCCGTCGACCAAAAGCGGCCACACCCACCTCTTCAGACAAACAGCACTCTCAAGGGTCCAAGCGCAAAGTGGCGATAGCACGGCCCCGTGTGGGGAGTTTGGCCATTTCGTGAGGTGGAAACATGTCGTATGCTGGACAATCAGGTGAAGAAAATTACGAGATTGGAAAAGTCATTCAGAATAGTCCACAGGCAAGACCTTTTCATAGGAAAGCTAGGTGTCAGCCGGGCAGGGTGGGGCAAAAGATTTTGAAATCCAGTTGTGGTTCATTTTAATGAAGGTTAGATCATCTACATTTTGGGTAGCCAGACGAGTCCTTTTTTCTGTTAGTATTGAACCTGCAGCACTGAATACTCTTTCTGATAGGACACTAGCTGCCGGGCAAGCAAGCTCCTGCAATGCATATTCTGCCAATTCTGGCCAGGTGTCTAATTTGGATGCCCAGTAATCAAATGGGAATGACGGTTGAGGGAGAACGTCGATAAGGGATGAAAAATAGTTTGTAACCATACTGGACAAATGTTGTCTCCTGTCACTTTGAATTGATGCTGCAGTACCTGTCCTGTCTGCGGTCATAGAAAAATCACTCCACAACCTGGTCAGAAAACCCCTCTGGCCAACGCCACTTCTGATTTCTGCCCCTCTAACACCTCTGGTCTGCTGGCCCCTGGAGCTCGTGTGAGAACGATCACGGGCGCTGTGTGCAGGGAATGCCAGAAGCAAACGGTCAACAAGAGTTGATTGTTTTGTTGCTAATATTAGTTCCAAGTTCTCATGTGGCATAATATTTTGCAATTTGCCTTTATAGCGAGGATCAAGGAGGCAGGCCAACCAGTAATCGTCATCGTTCATCATTTTTGTAATGCGTGTGTCCCTTTTGAGGATACGCAAGGCATAATCCGCCATGTGGGCCAAAGTTCCCGTTGTCAAATCTGCGGTTGTGCTTGGTTGAGGGGCAGTTGCAGGCAAATCTACGTCACTTGTGTCCCTCAAAAAACCAGAACCCGGCATTGCCACGCCACCAATTTCCCGTGCCCCCGGGAAAGCTTCCTCATTAAAAATATACTCATCCCCATCATCCTCCTCATCCTCCACCTCCTCTTCGCCCGGTACCTCGTCATGTACACTGCCCTGACCAGACAATCGCTGACTGTCATCAAGGCTTTCCTCTTCCTCTGGTGCAGACGCCTGATCCTTTATGTGCGTCAAACTTTGCATCAGCAGACGCATTAGGGGGATGCTCATGCTTATTATGGCGTTGTCTGCACTAACCAGCCGTGTGCATTCCTCAAAACACTGAAGGACTTGACACATGTCTTGAATCTTCGACCACTGCACACCTGACAACTCCATGTCTGCCATCCTACTGCCTGCCCGTGTATGTGTATCCTCCCACAAAAACATAACAGCCCGTCTCTGTTCGCACAGTCTCTGAAGCATGTGCAGTGTTGAGTTCCACCTTGTTGCAACGTCTATGATTAGGCGATGCTGGGGAAGGTTCAAAGAACGCTGATAGGTCTGCATACGGCTGGAGTGTACAGGCGAACGGCGGATATGTGCGCAAAGTCCACGCACTTTGAGGAGCAGGTCGGATAACCCCGGATAACTTTTCAGGAAGCACTGCACCACCAGGTTTAAGGTGTGAGCCAGGCAAGGAATGTGTTTCAGTTGGGAAAGGGAGATGGCAGCCATGAAATTCCTTCCGTTATCACTCACTACCTTGCCTGCCTCAAGATCTACAGTGCCCAGCCACGACTGCGTTTCTTGCTGCAAGAACTCGGACAGAACTTCCGCGGTGTGTCTATTGTCGCCCAAACACTTCATAGCCAATACAGCCTGCTGACGTTTTCCAGTAGCTGCCCCATAATGGGAGACCTGGTGTGCAACAGTGGCAGGTGCGGATGGAGTGTTTGTGCGACTGCGGTCTGTGGACGAGCTCTTGCTTCTGCAGCAGGACGAGGAGGAGGAGGAGGAGGAGGGGGTGCGAACGGCTACAGACAACTGTTTACTAGACCGTGGGCTAGGCAGAACTGTGCCAAACTTGCTGTCCCCTGTGGACCCTGAATCCACCACATTTACCCAGTGTGCCGTGATGGACACGTAACGTCCCTGGCCATGCCTACTGGTCCATGCATCTGTTGTCAGGTGCACCTTTGTGCTCACAGATTGCCTGAGTGCATGGACGATGCGCTCTTTAACATGCTGGTGGAGGGCTGGGATGGCTTTTCTGGAAAAAAAGTGTCGACTGGGTAGCTCGTAGCGTGGTACAGCGTAGTCCATCAGGTCTTTGAAAGCTTCGCTTTCAACTAACCGGTAGGGCATCATCTCTAACGAGATTAGTCTAGCTATGTGGGCGTTCAAACCCTGTGTACGCGGATGCGAGGCTAAGTATTTCCTTTTTCTAACCATAGTCTCATGTAGGGTGAGCTGGACTGGAGAGCTGGAGATCGTGGAACTAGCGGGGGTGCCGGTGGACATGGCAGACTGAGAGACGGTGGGAGATGGTATTGTTGCCGCCGGTGCCCTAGATGCAGTGTTTCCTACTACGAAACTGGTGATTCCCTGACCCTGACTGCTTTGGCCTGGCAAAGATACCTGCACAGATACAGCAGGTGGTGCGCTAAATGGTGGTCCTACACTGCCGGAAGGGATGTTGCGTTGATGACTAGCTTCATTGGCCGAGGGTGCAACAACCTTAAGGGACGTTTGGTAGTTAGTCCAAGCTTTCAAATGCATGGTGGTTAAATGTCTATGCATGCAACTAGTATTGAGACTTTTCAGATTCTGACCTCTGCTTAAGGAAGTAGAACATTTTTGACAGATGACTTTGCGCTGATCAATTGGATGTTGTTTAAAAAAATGCCAGACTGCACTCTTTCTAGCATCGGATACCTTTTCAGGCATTGCAGACTGAGCTTTAACCGGATGGCCACGCTGTCCTCCACCAGGTTTTGGCTTTGCCACGCGTTTTGGGCAAGATACGGGCCCGGCAGATGGAACCTGTGGCGATGTTGATGCCTGCTGCGGCCCCTCCTCCTCCTCTGCTTCAGAACTGCTGCCGCCTGCACCCTGTTCCCCCAATGGCTGCCAATCGGGGTCAAGAACTGGGTCATCTAATAACTCTTCTTGTACCTCCTGCGCAACTTCGTCTGTGTCACCGTGTCGTTCGGTGGTATAGCGTTCGTGATGGGGCAACATAGTCTCATCAGGGTCTGATTCTTGATCAGCACCCTGCGAGGGCAATGTTGTGGTCTGAGTCAAAGGACCAGCATAGTAGTCTGGCTGTGGCTGTGCGTCAGTGCACTCCATGTCAGATTCAACTTGTAATGGGCATGGACTGTTAACTGCTTCACTTTCTAAGCCAGGGACGGTATGTGTAAAGAGCTCCATGGAGTAACCCGTTGTGTCGCCTGCTGCATTCTTCTCTGTTGTTGTTTTTGCTGAAGAGGACAAGGAAGTGACTTGTCCCTGACCGTGAACATCCACTAACGACGCGCTGCTTTTACTTTTACCAGTTTCACGAGAGGAGGCAAAAGAGCTAGAGGCTGAGTCAGCAAGATAAGCCAAAACTTGCTCTTGCTGCTCCGGCTTTAAAAGCGGTTTTCCTAATCCCAGAAAAGGGAGCGTTCGAGGCCTTGTGTAGCCGGACGACGAACCTGGCTCCACAGCTCCAGACTTAGGTGCAATATTTTTTTCCCCACGACCACCTGATGCTCCACCACTACCACTACCCTCATTACCAGCTGACAATGAACGCCCCCGGCCACGACCTCTTCCACTAGACTTCCTCATTGTTTTAAAAACGTAACCAAACTAACGTTATTTGTTGCAGTCACACAACTTACACGGTGAGCTATAACTTCAGTATGATTTAGCTACCCCTTTACAGGTTGGTGAGACCACAGCGAAAATCAGGCCCAATGTTACACACTCTTTTTTTGGTGGCTGCAAATTAGAGAGATGCCCCACACGCAGGACTGTCACTGAAGCACAAATGTTAATATTAATGTCACACTATTATTTTTTTTTTATTTTTATTTTTTTCAGGAACACTTTAGAAACCCCAAAAAAAAAAAAAAATAGATTTTTGCAGGGAGAATTTAGAAAACAAATGTAACAAACTATATGCTTTCTATGGGCCACTGAGTGAGAGATGACGCACACAGGAATCAGGAGTGGCACACAAGCCCAGAGGCCAATATTTTTCTACCAATGATTGATGGAGTTATTTTCTCTGGTAGATTTTGGAACCCAAATCAAGGAAAAAAAATATAGGCTTTCTATGGACCACAATTGGAGAGAGAGAGAGAGAGAGAGAGAGAGAGAGAGATGGCACACCCAGGAGTCAAGACTGGCACACAAGCAGAAAGGCCAATATTAATCTCCCACTGTTTTTTTTGTTTGTTTTTTTTTTTTTTTTTTTCAGGGAGACTTTAGAAAAAAAAATAATAAAAAAAATATGATTTTATCAGGAAGAATTTAGAAACCAAATAAAATAAAATGATTTTTTCAGGGAGAATTTATAAAACAAATAAAAACAAAAATAGGCGTTCTATGGCCCACTGACTGAGAGATGACGCACACAGGAGTCAGGAGTGGCACACAAGCCCAGAGGCCAATATTTTTCTACCAATGATTGATGTAGTTATTTTCTCTGGTAGATTTTGGAACCCAAATCAAGGAAAAAAAATATAGGCTTTCTATGGACCACAATTGGAGAGAGAGAGAGAGAGAGAGAGAGAGATGGCACACCCAGGAGTCAAGACTGGCACACAAGCAGAAAGGCCAATATTAATCTCCCACTGTTTTTTTTGTTTGTTTTTTTTTTTTTTTTTTCAGGGAGACTTTAGAAAAAAAAATAATAAAAAAAATATGATTTTATCAGGAAGAATTTAGAAACCAAATAAAATAAAATTATTTTTTCAGGGAGAATTTATAAAACAAATAAAAACAAAAATAGGCGTTCTATGGCCCACTGACTGAGAGATGACGCACACAGGAGTCAGGAGTGGCACACAAGCCAAGAGGCCAATATTTTTCTACCAATGATTGATGTAGTTATTTTCTCTGGTAGATTTTGGAACCCAAATCAAGGAAAAAAAATATAGGCTTTCTATGGACCACAATTGGAGAGAGAGAGAGAGAGAGAGAGAGAGAGAGATGGCACACCCAGGAGTCAAGACTGGCACACAAGCCGAAAGGCCAATATTAATCTCCCACTGTTTTTTTTGGTTGTTTTTTTTTTTTTTTTTCAGGGAGACTTTAGAAAAAAAAAATAATAAAAAAAATATGATTTTATCAGGAAGAATTTAGCAACCAAATAAAATAAAATGATTTTTTCAGGGAGAATTTATAAAACAAATAAAACCAAAAATAGGCGTTCTATGGCCCACTGACTGAGAGATGACGCACCCAGGAGTCAAGACTGGCACACAAGCAGAAAGGCCAATATTAATCTCCCACTGTTTTTTTTTTTTTTTCAGGGAGACTTTAGAAAAAAAAATAATAAAAAAAATATGATTTTATCAGGAAGAATTTAGAAACCAAATAAAATAAAATGATTTTTTCAGGGAGAATTTAGAAAACAAATAAAACCAAAAATAGGCGTTCTATGGCCCACTGACTGAGAGAGAGAGAGAGATGGCACGCTTAGTAGTGGCACACAAGCCCAAAGGGCAATATTAATCTCCCTTTTTTTTTCAGGGAGAATTTCTAAAATCCAAAAAAAAAAAAAAATAGGCTTTCTATGGCCCACTATTTGTGAGAGAGATGGCACGCTCAGGACTGGCACAGATGGCACGCTCACAACTGGCACACAAGCCCAGAGGCCAATATTAATCTCCCTTTTTTCAGGGAAAATTTATAAAACCAAAAAAAAAATTAAATAGGCTTTCTATGGCCCACTATTTGTGAGAGAGATGGCACGCTCAGGACTGGCACAGATGGCACGCTCACAACTGGCACACAAGCCCAGAGGCCAATATTAATCTCCCTTTTTTCAGGGAAAATTTATAAAACCAAAAAAAAAATTAAATAGGCTTTCTATGGCCCACTATTTGTGAGAGAGATGGCACGCTCAGGACTGGCACAGATGGCACGCTCACAACTGGCACACAACCCCAGAGGCCAATATTAATCTCCCTTTTTTTCAGGGAGAATTTATAAAACCAAAAAAAAAAATTAAATAGGCTTTCTAAGGCCCACTATTTGTGAGAGAGATGGCACGCTCAGGGCTGGCACAGATGGCACGCTCACAACTGGCACACAAGCCCAGAGGCCAATATTAATCTCCCTTTTTTCAGGGAAAATTTATAAAACCAAAAAAAAAATTAAATAGGCTTTCTATGGCCCACTATTTGTGAGAGAGATGGCACGCTCAGGACTGGCACAGATGGCACGCTCACAACTGGCACACAAGCCCAGAGGCCAATATTAATCTCCCTTTTTTTCAGGGAGAATTTATAAAACCAAAAAAAAAATTAAATAGGCTTTCTATGGCCCACTATTTGTGAGAGAGATGGCACGCTCAGGGCTGGCACAGATGGCACGCTCAGGACTGGCACACAAGCCCAGAGGCCAATATTAATCTCCCTTTTTTTCAGGGAGAATTTATAAAACCCAAAAAAAAATAAAATAGGCTTTCTATGGCCCACTATTTGTGAGAGAGATGGCACACTCAGGACTGGCACACAAGCCCAAAGGCCAATATTAATCTCCCACTGTATTTTTATCAGGGAGAATTTATACACCCCACAAAAAAAAATACAGAAAAATGAAAAGGCTTTCTATGGCCCACTATGTGAGAGAGATGGCACACACAGGGATGGCACTCTAGCAGAAATGCCAAATTGCCAATCTTAATCTCCCACCAAAAAAAACAACAAAAAAAAAACAGGGAATGTCCTACAATTACTATCTCCCTGCCTGCAGTAATCTCAGCCAGGTATGGCAGGCAGCTACTATCTCCCTGCCTGCAGTAATCTCAGCCAGGTATGGCAGGCAGCAATAAGGAGTGGACTGATGCACAAATGAAATAAAAAGTGTGGACAAACAAAAAAGATAGCTGTGCAGAAAGGAAGGAACAAGAGGATTTGTGCTTTGAAAAAAGCAGTTGGTTTGCACAGCGGCGTACACACAGCAATGCAGCTATCAGGGAGCCTTCTAGGGCAGCCCAATGAGCTACAGCGCTGAGGGGAAAAAAAAAAAAAAAAACTTCCACTGTCCCTGCACACCGAGGGTGGTGTTGGACAGTGCAAATCGCTGCAGCACAAGCGGTTTTGTGGTTAATGGACCCTGCCTAACGCTATCCCTGCTTCTGACAAAGCGGCAGCAACCTCTCCCTAAGCTCAGATCAGCAGCAGTAAGATGGCGGTCGGCGGGAACGCCTCTTTATAGCCCCTGTGACGTCGCAGACAGCAAGCCAATCACTGCAATGCCCTTCTCTAAGATGGTGGGGACCAGGACCTATGTCATCACGCTGCCCACACTCTGCGTTTACCTTCATTGGCTGAGAAATGGCGCTTTTCGCGTCATTGAAACGCGACTTTGGCGCGAAAGTCGCGTACCGCATGGCCGACCCCGCACAGGGGTCGGATCGGGTTTCATGAAACCCCGACTTAGCCAAAAGTCGGCGACTTTTGAAAATGTTCGACCCGTTTCGCTCAACCCTAATGGAGAGGCGTCAATTATGACGCCTATCCATTAATAATCCAATTGCATGAAATGGTTAAAAACACACACACACACACCCATTATTACAAAGTCTTTTAATGAAATAAAGACACAGGTTGTTGTAATATTTTATTAGACTCTTAATCCACCTGAAGACCCTTGCTCTGTAACAAAGGAAAAAAAAAAAAAACAATATCCCATACCTTCCGATGATCTGTCACGTTCCACTGTAATTCCATCTGAAGGGGTTAAATAATTTTACACCCAGGAGCTCTGCAGCTGTGCTCGTGGCTGTAAAACCCCAGCGAATGAATGGAAAGTAGGTGAATGACCTGTAGTTACCTTCATTCGCAGTGATGCGCCCTCTGCTGGATGTCCTCATATGACCTCGAGCGTGGGAAAATATTCAGAAAAGTTCCCAGGCTCGAGTTCATATGAGGACATTCAGCAGTGGGCGCGTCACCACGAATGAAGGTAACTACAGGTCATTGACCTACATTACCTTCATTCCCTGGGGTTTTACAGGCACGAGCACAGCTGCATTATAGCAGAGCTCCTGCCTGTAAAATATTTTAACCCCTTCAGATGGATTTACATCGTGGGACATATCGACGGAAGGTATGCAATATTGTTAGTTTATTATTTTTCCTTTGTTACAGAGCGAGGGTCTTCAGGTGGATTAAGAGTCTAATAAAATATTAAAACAACCTGTGTCTTTATTTCATTAAAAGACTTTGTAATTATGTGTGTGTGTGTTTTTTAACCATTTCATACAATTAGATTAATAATGGATAGGTGTTATAATTGACGCCTCTCCATTATTAATCTGGCTTAATGTCACCTTACAATAGCAAGGTGACATTAACCCTTCATTACCCCATATCCCACCGCTACACGGGAATGGGAAGAGAGTGGCTGGGGGCAGATGTTTTTAGCCAGGGGGGGGCAATAACCGTGGACCCTCTCCAGGCTATTAATATCTGCCCTCAGTCACTGGCTTTACCACTCTGACGGAGAAAATTGCGCGGGAGCCCATGCCATTTTTTTCCGCGATTTAACCCTCAAATTTAATAGCTACAGCACCCAAATTTTGCACATACACACTGCTAACATTGGTAGTGTGGAATATGCAAAAAAATGGGGATATGACATGGTTTACTGTATGTAAACCATGTCTCATGTCATATCATATCATGATTCCAGAATTAAAACCTGAAATATGTATACAGACTGTGCCCTGCTACCTACCACCATCGCACTCTAACAAGCATCTCTATTCTTCCGACAGGTATGTTCATCCACCCAGCTCTCCTGCTCTCCTGCTTTCTGTCTATGAAGTGCACATAGTACATCACCCAGCTTTGCACACAGACTTCCCTCTGCTTCTAGCATTGTCATGGTATGTTCATCCACCCAGCTCTCCTGCTCTCCTGCTTTCTGTCTATGAAGTGCACATAGTACATCACCCGCTTTGCACACAGACTTCCGTCTGCTTCTAGCATTGTCATGGTATGTTTATCCACCCAGCTCTCCTGCTCTCCTGCTTTCTGTCTATGAAGTGCACATAGTACATCACCCAGCTTTGCACACAGACTTCCCTCTGCTTCTAGCATTGTCATGGTATGTTCATCCACCCAGCTCTCCTGCTCTCCTGCTTTCTGTCTATGAAGTGCACATAGTACATCACCCGCTTTGCACACAGACTTCCGTCTGCTTCTAGCATTGTCATGGTATGTTCATCCACCCAGCTCTCCTGCTCTCCTGCTTTCTGTCTATGAAGTGCACATAGTACATCACCCAGCTTTGCACACAGACTTCCCTCTGCTTCTAGCATTGTCATGGTATGCATTTCAGCTAACCCCAACCTACCCTGTGCTATTTATGACCTTATTTACTCAGGCTTGATTGTATGCATCTGGTCCACTCTTAATTCTCTGACCAAGATGACCAGAGACCACTCCTATAAGTGTGACCTAAAAGTGTGGATTCCAAAATTCAAACCTGAATTGAAACTGAAGGGAACTGAAGGTAACTGGCCAGTCACTGTAAGCAATGTTTCTGTTTGTCTTCACTTTAACCCCTATAATCTTTCACTTTCTGCTACCTCCCCCAATCCCCACACCAAGTAAGGAACTGTTTATCTCTGCTTCAATCCTCCCCATCTACTTCACCTCCTCCTCAGAACTGTTTCTTAACATACAATCCTCTGTCTCCTGCTCCCACCTGCTAACACTTTCTCTGCTCCTTCTCACTGCTGGTGATATCTCTCCAAATCCTGGTCCTCCTCACCATATTCCCACAGTCATTTCTACCTCCCATCCACGCTCTATCACAACCTTCCGCAACCTCTCCGACCTTATACCCATTCACCCAGCCCCCGCTTCCCCAGTCCCACTAACAGGAGTAGAGTTGAGCGACCTTGACCTTTTTAGAGTCGAGCCGGGTTTTGCGAAACCCGACTATGTCCAAAGTCGGGTCGAGTGAAATCGGCCGATTATGACGTAAAGTCGGGATCGACCGAAACACGAAACCCAATGCAAGTCAATGGGGCAGCATAGTCGGCAGTGAGTGGGGGCCAGGAAAACACCTAGAGTACCCATTTTAATGTCAAAACTATCCATTCTTCTTAATGAAGCTTGTCAAGCGTAATTTACCTTATAATAATTGGAAGGCATTTGAAATTGGGGGTCATTTGGCTAAAGTTGTGGGGGGTAGGGCTGGTTCAAGTAATTAGTGGGCCCAGGAAATCTGGACCACGTCACGGCAGTGGAGCAGGGAGAGGTAAGTATTTCAACTTTGCAAGTGCTGTGAACCTGAGCAAGCAGGGGGGGCCCACTCGTTGGCATTGGCACTGGCACAGGGCCCCTCAAAGTACAGCGGTGTGTTTGCACGGCGGGGGCGCCTCCCACCGGCAGCAACACTTTTGCGTACTATGAGAGGCCCTGTGCCAGTGACGTCGCCAACTAGTATTCCTCCCCCCACCTGATGAAGGAACCTGCACTTTCATCTGCACCTTCCTCTTTGTCCCCGTGTAAGGTGGTATGGTATGCGGGAAGAGCAACCTGACTTTCAGCAGGGTCACAATGTTGTTGTGTAGCGTGCACGGGGAATGTTGCGTTATGGGTCAATGTACCAGCAGACTCATCTATCACTGGCTGGGCAATGGGCACGATGAAGTGGAAACACAGATATAGGCCCAAAGAAGAAAGTGGGCTAAATGCAGTTCAAAATTGGTAACACAGGAATAACCAGGGGGCATTGCAGTGGAGGACAACTGGAATGAGAGGCTGACACAGAGAGTAGGGCCAAATCAGTAAGTAGTCGAAATGCAGTTCAAAATTGGCAACCGTAGTAAACAGGCGGCACAGCTTTGTTCAGTGGAGGAGAACAGCAAGGAGTGGCAGACACCGATAGTAGGCCCCAACCCAACTAGTAGGCCAAATGCAGTCTAACATTAACAACTACTTAACAAGAGGCTGAAAATGGAATTTCAGGACAGGAAACCAGGAGAACAGCAAGGAGTGGCAGACACCGATAGTAGGCCCCAAACCAACTAGTACGCCAAATGCAGTTGTTCCATTTAACCACAATTTAATGAGAGCCTGAAGATAGAAGCTCAGGAAAGGCAACCTGGGGAACACCTTGGAGTGTAACACACCATCTCTCTCCACCCCATACCCATTTTGTAGGCCTAATGCTGTGTACTTTTCTACAACTACTAAACGAGAGTCGGAAGACCGAAGCAATGGCAAGGAAACCTGGGGAACACCTTGGAGTGTAACACACCATCTCTCTCCACCCCATACCCAATTTGTAGGCCTAATGCAGCCTACTTTCCGACACCTACTAAACGAGAGCATGAAGATCGAAGTTCAGGAAAGGCAACCTGGGGAACACCTTGGAGTGTAACACACCATCTCTCTCCACCCCATACCCATTTTTTAGGCCTAATGCAGTGTACTTTTCTACAACTACTAAACGAGAGTCGGAAGACCGAAGCAATGGCAAGGAAACCTGGGGAACACCTTGGAGTGTAACACACCATCTCTCTCCACCCCATTCCCCATTTTTTAGGCCTAATGCAGCCTACTTTCCGACACCTACTAAACGAGAGCATGAAGATCGAAGCTCAGGAAAGGCAACCTGGGGAACACCTTGGAGTGTAACACACCATCTCTCTCCACCCCATACCCAATTTGTAGGCCTAATGCAGCCTACTTTCCGACACCTACTAAACGAGAGCATGAAGATCGAAGCTCAGGAAAGGCAACCTGGGGAACACCTTGGAGTGTAACACACCATCTCTCTCCACCCCATACCCATTTTTTAGGCCTAATGCAGTGTACTTTTCTACAACTACTAAACGAGAGTCGGAAGACCGAAGCAATGGCAAGGAAACCTGGGGAACACCTTGGAGTGTAACACACCATCTCTCTCCACCCCATTCCCCATTTTTTAGGCCTAATGCAGCCTACTTTCCGACACCTACTAAACGAGAGCATGAAGATCGAAGCTCAGGAAAGGCAACCTGGGGAACACCTTGGAGTGTAACACACCATCTCTCTCCACCCCATACCCATTTTGTAGGCCTAATGCAGCTTACTTTTCTACAACTACTAAACGAGAGCATGAAGATCGAAGCTCAGGAAAGGCAACCTGGTGAAAACCTTGGAGTGTAACACAACCTGTCTCTACACCCCATACCAAATTTGTAGGCCTAATGCAGCGTAGTTTCCACCAACTACTAAACGAGAGCCGGAAGATCGAAGCTCATGAAAGGCAACCCGGGGAACACCTTGGAGTGTAACACAACCTCTCTCTACACCACGAAAGGGCTGATTCTTAGGAAGGAAGGCTGTTGTAAATAAGCATTGCGCGTCCGAGGGTGATTATATTCTTATTCGGTATCTACTCACCCTCGGACGCGCCATGCTTCTTGATTTGTAATTAATGTTTATTTGCAATGTGCTTTTGACTTACTCAATTATTTTTTTAATTATTGATTTTATTAAATTAATAGTTTAACATCTTATTGGAAATAATTTAAAGGAGACGCGACAGGACAACACTCGGTGGATGCCATATCTGTGTTAACAACTCCAAAAAACTTTCAGTTAACTTCTTGCAGGAGAAAGAAATTGTAGCTGTTGGACCTTTGTAGTACAGTTCCAGATATTTGTTGTGTGTTTGTTTTGATTGTTAAAATGTCTGCATTTGAGATCTCAACACGATCTTATTTTTTATAATCAAATTAATTTTTTAAATATTTTATTAGGTTGGTTCAAGGGGTACACGGGCCGCAGTAGACAGGTCAGTGGAGGCCTAATGGAAGGAGGGACCGCAGATGCGCCACTGTTTCACCCATACACAATTAGTAGGCCTAATGCAGCGTAGTTTCCAACAGCTACTAAACGAGAGCCGGAAGATCGAAGCTCAGGAAAGGCAACCTGGGGAACACCTTGGAGTGTAACACAACCTCTCTCTACACCACGGAAGGGCTGATTCTTAGGAAGGAAGGCTGTTTTAAATAAGCATTGCGCGTCCGAGGGTGATTATATTCTTATTCGGTATCTACTCACCCTCGGACGCGCCATGCTTCTTGATTTGTAATTAATGTTTATTTGCAATGTGCTTTTGACTTACTCAATTATTTTTTTAATTATTGATTTTATTAAATTAATAGTTTAACATCTTATTGGAAATAATTTAAAGGAGACGCGACAGGACAACACTCGGTGGATGCCATATCTGTGTTAACAACTCCAAAAAACTTTCAGTTAACTTCTTGCAGGAGAAAGAAATTGTAGCTGTTGGACCTTTGTAGTACAGTTCCAGATATTTGTTGTGTGTTTGTTTTGATTGTTAAAATGTCTGCATTTGAGATCTCAACACGATCTTATTTTTTATAATCAAATTAATTTTTTAAATATTTTATTAGGTTGGTTCAAGGGGTACACGGGCCGCAGTAGACAGGTCAGTGGAGGCCTAATGGAAGGAGGGACCGCAGATGCGCCACTGTTTCACCCATACACAATTAGTAGGCCTAATGCAGCGTAGTTTCCAACAGCTACTAAACGAGAGCCGGAAGATCGAAGCTCAGGAAAGGCAACCTGGGGAACACCTTGGAGTGTAACACAACCTCTCTCTACACCACGGAAGGGCTGATTCTTAGGAAGGAAGGCTGTTTTAAATAAGCATTGCGCGTCCGAGGGTGATTATATTCTTATTCGGTATCTACTCACCCTCGGACGCGCCATGCTTCTTGATTTGTAATTAATGTTTATTTGCAATGTGCTTTTGACTTACTCAATTATTTTTTTAATTATTGATTTTATTAAATTAATAGTTTAACATCTTATTGGAAATAATTTAAAGGAGACGCGACAGGACAACACTCGGTGGATGCCATATCTGTGTTAACAACTCCAAAAAACTTTCAGTTAACTTCTTGCAGGAGAAAGAAATTGTAGCTGTTGGACCTTTGTAGTACAGTTCCAGATATTTGTTGTGTGTTTGTTTTGATTGTTAAAATGTCTGCATTTGAGATCTCAACACGATCTTATTTTTTATAATCAAATTAATTTTTTAAATATTTTATTAGGTTGGTTCAAGGGGTACACGGGCCGCAGTAGACAGGTCAGTGGAGGCCTAGTGGAAGGAGGGACCGCAGATGCGCCACTGTTTCACCCATACACAATTAGTAGGCCTAATGCAGCGTAGTTTCCAACAGCTACTAAACGAGAGCCGGAAGATCGAAGCTCAGGAAAGGCAACCTGGGGAACACCTTGGAGTGTAACACAACCTCTCTCTACACCACGGAAGGGCTGATTCTTAGGAAGGAAGGCTGTTTTAAATAAGCATTGCGCGTCCGAGGGTGATTATATTCTTATTCGGTATCTACTCACCCTCGGACGCGCCATGCTTCTTGATTTGTAATTAATGTTTATTTGCAATGTGCTTTTGACTTACTCAATTATTTTTTTAATTATTGATTTCATTAAATTAATAGTTTAACATCTTATTGGAAATAATTTAAAGGAGACGCGACAGGACAACACTCGGTGGATGCCATATCTGTGTTAACAACTCCAAAAAACTTTCAGTTAACTTCTTGCAGGAGAAAGAAATTGTAGCTGTTGGACCTTTGTAGTACAGTTCCAGATATTTGTTGTGTGTTTGTTTTGATTGTTAAAATGTCTGCATTTGAGATCTCAACACGATCTTATTTTTTATAATCAAATTAATTTTTTAAATATTTTATTAGGTTGGTTCAAGGGGTACACGGGCCGCAGTAGACAGGTCAGTGGAGGCCTAGTGGAAGGAGGGACCACAGATGCGCCACTGTTTCACCCATACACAATTAGTAGGCCTAATGCAGCGTAGTTTCCAACAGCTACTAAACGAGAGCCGGAAGATCGAAGCTCAGGAAAGGCAACCTGGGGAACACCTTGGAGTGTAACACAACCTCTCTCTACACCACGGAAGGGCTGATTCTTAGGAAGGAAGGCTGTTTTAAATAAGCATTGCGCGTCCGAGGGTGATTATATTCTTATTCGGTATCTACTCACCCTCGGACGCGCCATGCTTCTTGATTTGTAATTAATGTTTATTTGCAATGTGCTTTTGACTTACTCAATTATTTTTTTAATTATTGATTTCATTAAATTAATAGTTTAACATCTTATTGGAAATAATTTAAAGGAGACGCGACAGGACAACACTCGGTGGATGCCATATCTGTGTTAACAACTCCAAAAAACTTTCAGTTAACTTCTTGCAGGAGAAAGAAATTGTAGCTGTTGGACCTTTGTAGTACAGTTCCAGATATTTGTTGTGTGTTTGTTTTGATTGTTAAAATGTCTGCATTTGAGATCTCAACACGATCTTATTTTTTATAATCAAATTAATTTTTTAAATATTTTATTAGGTTGGTTCAAGGGGTACACGGGCCGCAGTAGACAGGTCAGTGGAGGCCTAGTGGAAGGAGGGACCGCAGATGCGCCACTGTTTCACCCATACACAATTAGTAGGCCTAATGCAGCGTAGTTTCCAACAGCTACTAAACGAGAGCCGGAAGATCGAAGCTCAGGAAAGGCAACCTGGGGAACACCTTGGAGTGTAACACAACCTCTCTCTACACCACGGAAGGGCTGATTCTTAGGAAGGAAGGCTGTTTTAAATAAGCATTGCGCGTCCGAGGGTGATTATATTCTTATTCGGTATCTACTCACCCTCGGACGCGCCATGCTTCTTGATTTGTAATTAATGTTTATTTGCAATGTGCTTTTGACTTACTCAATTATTTTTTTAATTATTGATTTCATTAAATTAATAGTTTAACATCTTATTGGAAATAATTTAAAGGAGACGCGACAGGACAACACTCGGTGGATGCCATATCTGTGTTAACAACTCCAAAAAACTTTCAGTTAACTTCTTGCAGGAGAAAGAAATTGTAGCTGTTGGACCTTTGTAGTACAGTTCCAGATATTTGTTGTGTGTTTGTTTTGATTGTTAAAATGTCTGCATTTGAGATCTCAACACGATCTTATTTTTTATAATCAAATTAATTTTTTTTATATTTAATGATGTTGGTTCAAGGGGTACACGGGCAGCAATAGACAGGTCAGTGGAGGCCTAGTGGAAGGAGTGACGGCAGACAGGCATCAAAGGCCTAACATTGGGCTGGCTGTAGGCAAGTTAAAATTGGTTCCAGGGGAACACGGCCATCAGTGGCCTGGTCAGTGTAGTTGTAGTTGAAAGAACGGGACGCAGACAGGCTTCGAAGGCCTAACATAATAACATAGGGCTGGCTGTAGGCAAGTTAAAATTGGTTCCAGGGGAACACGGCCATCAGTGGCCTGGTCAGTGTAGTTGTAGTTGAAAGAACGGGACGCAGACAGGCTTCGAAGGCCTAACATAACAAACTTGGGCTGGCTGTAGGCACTTTTAAATTGGTTCCAGGGGTACACGGGCAGCAGTGGTCTGGTCAGTGGAAGTCTAGTGGAAGGAGTGACCGCAGACAGGCTTCCAAGGCCTAACATAACAAACTTGGGCTGGCTGTAGGCACTTTTAAATTGGTTCCAGGGGTACACGGGCAGCAGTGGTCTGGTCAGTGGAAGTCTAGTGGAAGGAGTGACGGCAGACAGTCTTCGAAGGCCTAACATAACAAAATTGGGCTGACTGTAGGCACTTTTAAATTGGTTCCAGGGTAACACGGCCAGCAGTGGCCTGGTCAGTGTAGTAGTTGTAGAAAGAAGGGACCGCAGACAGGCTTCGAAGGCCTAACATAACAAAAATGTCAAAACAATGGTATTGTCAGTGCCAGGCATTGAAGGATGTCAGCGCCTAGACTACACATTGGTGAAGCTGTGAGAGATAATTTTGCTAGTGGTAGAGCACTGTTTGAGCTGGGGGGGGGAACTGTCTTGTGGCCGGCGGTACAGGCACAGGGCCCCTCATATTACAAGGGTGTGTCTGACGTTGGGTGCGCACCACCACCGCCAGAGACACTTTATTGTACTATGAGGGACCCAGTGGCAGTGCCGTCGACCAAAAGCGGCCACACCCACCTCTTCAGACAAACAGCACTCTCAAGGGTCCAAGCGCAAAGTGGCGATAGCACGGCCCCGTGTGGGGAGTTTGGCCATTTCGTGAGGTGGAAACATGTCGTATGCTGGACAATCAGGTGAAGAAAATTACGAGATTGGAAAAGTCATTCAGAATAGTCCACAGGCAAGACCTTTTCATAGGAAAGTTAGGTGTCAGCCGGGCAGGGTGGGGCAAAAGATTTTGAAATCCAGTTGTGGTTCATTTTAATGAAGGTTAGATCATCTACATTTTGGGTAGCCAGACGAGTCCTTTTTTCTGTTAGTATTGAACCTGCAGCACTGAATACTCTTTCTGATAGGACACTAGCTGCCGGGCAAGCAAGCTCCTGCAATGCATATTCTGCCAATTCTGGCCAGGTGTCTAATTTGGATGCCCAGTAATCAAATGGGAATGACGGTTGAGGGAGAACGTCGATAAGGGATGAAAAATAGTTTGTAACCATACTGGACAAATGTTGTCTCCTGTCACTTTGAATTGATGCTGCAGTACCTGTCCTGTCTGCGGTCATAGAAAAATCACTCCACAACCTGGTCAGAAAACCCCTCTGGCCAACGCCACTTCTGATTTCTGCCCCTCTAACAGGGTCTGCTGGCCCCTGGAGCTCGTGTGAGAACGATCACGGGCGCTGTGTGCAGGGAATGCCAGAAGCAAACGGTCAACAAGAGTTGATTGTTTTGTTGCTAATATTAGTTCCAAGTTCTCATGTGGCATAATATTTTGCAATTTGCCTTTATAGCGAGGATCAAGGAGGCAGGCCAACCAGTAATCGTCATCGTTCATCATTTTTGTAATGCGTGTGTCCCTTTTGAGGATACGCAAGGCATAATCCGCCATGTGGGCCAAAGTTCCCGTTGTCAAATCTGCGGTTGTGCTTGGTTGAGGGGCAGTTGCAGGCAAATCTACGTCACTTGTGTCCCTCAAAAAACCAGAACCCGGCCTTGCCACGCCACCAATTTCCCGTGCCCCCGGGAAAGCTTCCTCATTAAAAATATACTCATCCCCATCATCCTCCTCATCCTCCACCTCCTCTTCGCCCGGTACCTCGTCATGTACACTGCCCTGACCAGACAATCGCTGACTGTCATCAAGGCTTTCCTCTTCCTCTGGTGCAGACGCCTGATCCTTTATGTGCGTCAAACTTTGCATCAGCAGACGCATTAGGGGGATGCTCATGCTTATTATGGCGTTGTCTGCACTAACCAGCCGTGTGCATTCCTCAAAACACTGAAGGACTTGACACATGTCTTGAATCTTCGACCACTGCACACCTGACAACTCCATGTCTGCCATCCTACTGCCTGCCCGTGTATGTGTATCCTCCCACAAAAACATAACAGCCCGCCTCTGTTCGCACAGTCTCTGAAGCATGTGCAGTGTTGAGTTCCACCTTGTTGCAACGTCTATGATTAGGCGATGCTGGGGAAGGTTCAAAGAACGCTGATAGGTCTGCATACGGCTGGAGTGTACAGGCGAACGGCGGATATGTGCGCAAAGTCCACGCACTTTGAGGAGCAGGTCGGATAACCCTGGATAACTTTTCAGGAAGCACTGCACCACCAGGTTTAAGGTGTGAGCCAGGCAAGGAATGTGTTTCAGTTGGGAAAGGGAGATGGCAGCCATGAAATTCCTTCCGTTATCACTCACTACCTTGCCTGCCTCAAGATCTACAGTGCCCAGCCACGACTGCGTTTCTTGCTGCAAGAACTCGGACAGAACTTCCGCGGTGTGTCTATTGTCGCCCAAACACTTCATAGCCAATACAGCCTGCTGACGTATGCCAGTAGCTGCCCCATAATGGGAGACCTGGTGTGCAACAGTGGCAGGTGCGGATGGAGTGTTTGTGCGACTGCGGTCTGTGGACGAGCTCTTGCTTCTGCAGGAGGACGAGGAGGAGGAGGAGGAGGAGGGGGTGCGAACGGCTACAGACAACTGTTTACTAGACCGTGGGCTAGGCAGAACTGTCCCAAACTTGCTGTCCCCTGTGGACCCTGAATCCACCACATTTACCCAGTGTGCCGTGATGGACACGTAACGTCCCTGGCCATGCCTACTGGTCCATGCATCTGTTGTCAGGTGCACCTTTTTGCTCACAGATTGCCTGAGTGCATGGACGATGCGCTCTTTAACATGCTGGTGGAGGGCTGGGATGGCTTTTCTGGAAAAAAAGTGTCGACTGGGTAGCTCGTAGCGTGGTACAGCGTAGTCCATCAGGTCTTTGAAAGCTTCGCTTTCAACTAACCGGTAGGGCATCATCTCTAACGAGATTAGTCTAGCTATGTGGGCGTTCAAACCCTGTGTACGCGGATGCGAGGCTAAGTATTTCCTTTTTCTAACCATAGTCTCATGTAGGGTGAGCTGGACTGGAGAGCTGGAGATCGTGGAACTAGCGGGGGTGCCGGTGGACATGGCAGACTGAGAGACGGTGGGAGATGGTATTGTTGCCGCCGGTGCCCTAGATGCAGTGTTTCCTACTACGAAACTGGTGATTCCCTGACCCTGACTGCTTTGGCCTGGCAAAGATACCTGCACAGATACAGCAGGTGGTGCGCTAAATGGTGGTCCTACACTGCCGGAAGGGATGTTGCGTTGATGACTAGCTTCATTGGCCGAGGGTGCAACAACCTTAAGGGACGTTTGGTAGTTAGTCCAAGCTTTCAAATGCATGGTGGTTAAATGTCTATGCATGCAACTAGTATTGAGACTTTTCAGATTCTGACCTCTGCTTAAGGAAGTAGAACATTTTTGACAGATGACTTTGCGCTGATCAATTGGATGTTGTTTAAAAAAATGCCAGACTGCACTCTTTCTAGCATCGGATACCTTTTCAGGCATTGCAGACTGAGCTTTAACCGGATGGCCACGCTGTCCTCCACCAGGTTTTGGCTTTGCCACGCGTTTTGGGCAAGATACGGGCCCGGCAGATGGAACCTGTGGCGATGTTGATGCCTGCTGCGGCCCCTCCTCCTCCTCTGCTTCAGAACTGCTGCCGCCTGCACCCTGTTCCCCCAATGGCTGCCAATCGGGGTCAAGAACTGGGTCATCTAATAACTCTTCTTGTACCTCCTGCGCAACTTCGTCTGTGTCACCGTGTCGTTCGGTGGTATAGCGTTCGTGATGGGGCAACATAGTCTCATCAGGGTCTGATTCTTGATCAGCACCCTGCGAGGGCAATGTTGTGGTCTGAGTCAAAGGACCAGCATAGTAGTCTGGCTGTGGCTGTGCGTCAGTGCACTCCATGTCAGATTCAATTTGTAATGGGCATGGACTGTTAACTGCTTCACTTTCTAAGCCAGGGACGGTATGTGTAAAGAGCTCCATGGAGTAACCCGTTGTGTCGTCTGCTGCATTCTTCTCTGTTGTTGTTTTTGCTGAAGAGGACAAGGAAGTGACTTGTCCCTGACCGTGAACATCCACTAACGACGCGCTGCTTTTACTTTTACCAGTTTCACGAGAGGAGGCAAAAGAGCTAGAGGCTGAGTCAGCAAGATAAGCCAAAACTTGCTCTTGCTGCTCCGGCTTTAAAAGCGGTTTTCCTAATCCCAGAAAAGGGAGCGTTCGAGGCCTTGTGTAGCCGGACGACGAACCTGGCTCCACAGCTCCAGACTTAGGTGCAATATTTTTTTCCCCACGACCACCTGATGCTCCACCACTACCACTACCCTCATTACCAGCTGACAATGAACGCCCCCGGCCACGACCTCTTCCACTAGACTTCCTCATTGTTTTAAAAACGTAACCAAACTAACGTTATTTGTTGCAGTCACACAACTTACACGGTGAGCTATAACTTCAGTATGATTTAGCTACCCCTTTACAGGTTGGTGAGACCACAGCGAAAATCAGGCCCAATGTTACACACTCTTTTTTTGGTGGCTGCAAATTAGAGAGATGCCCCACACGCAGGACTGTCACTGAAGCACAAATGTTAATATTAATGTCACACTATTATTTTTTTTTTATTTTTATTTTTTTCAGGAACACTTTAGAAACCCCCCCAAAAAAAAAAAATAGATTTTTGCAGGGAGAATTTAGAAAACAAATGTAACAAACTATATGCTTTCTATGGGCCACTGAGTGAGAGATGACGCACACAGGAATCAGGAGTGGCACACAAGCCCAGAGGCCAATATTTTTCTACCAATGATTGATGTAGTTATTTTCTCTGGTAGATTTTGGAACCCAAATCAAGGAAAAAAAATATAGGCTTTCTATGGACCACAATTGGAGAGAGAGAGAGAGAGAGAGAGAGAGAGAGAGAGATGGCACACCCAGGAGTCAAGACTGGCACACAAGCAGAAAGGCCAATATTAATCTCCCATTTTTTGGGGGGGTTTGTTTTTTTTTTTTTTTTTTCAGGGAGACTTTAGAAAAAAAAATAATAAAAAAAATATGATTTTATCAGGAAGAATTTAGAAACCAAATAAAATAAAATTATTTTTTCAGGGAGAATTTATAAAACAAATAAAAACAAAAATAGGCGTTCTATGGCCCACTGACTGAGAGATGACGCACACAGGAGTCAGGAGTGGCACACAAGCCCAGAGGCCAATATTTTTCTACCAATGATTGATGTAGTTATTTTCTCTGGTAGATTTTGGAACCCAAATCAAGGAAAAAAAATATAGGCTTTCTATGGACCACAATTGGAGAGAGAGAGAGAGAGAGAGAGAGAGAGAGATGGCACACCCAGGAGTCAAGACTGGCACACAAGCAGAAAGGCCAATATTAATCTCCCACTGTTTTTTTTGTTTGTTTTTTTTTTTTTTTTTTCAGGGAGACTTTAGAAAAAAAAATAATAAAAAAAATATGATTTTATCAGGAAGAATTTAGAAATCAAATAAAATAAAATGATTTTTTCAGGGAGAATTTATAAAACAAATAAAAACAAAAATAGGCGTTCTATGGCCCACTGACTGAGAGATGACGCACACAGGAGTCAGGAGTGGCACACAAGCCCAGAGGCCAATATTTTTCTACCAATGATTGATGTAGTTATTTTCTCTGGTAGATTTTGGAACCCAAATCAAGGAAAAAAAATATAGGCTTTCTATGGACCACAATTGGAGAGAGAGAGAGAGAGAGAGAGAGAGAGATGGCACACCCAGGAGTCAAGACTGGCACACAAGCAGAAAGGCCAATATTAATCTCCCACTGTTTTTTTTTGGTTGTTTTTTTTTTTTTTTTTCAGGGAGACTTTAGAAAAAAAAATAATAAAAAAAATATGATTTTATCAGGAAGAATTTAGAAACCAAATAAAATAAAATGATTTTTTCAGGGAGAATTTATAAAACAAATAAAACCAAAAATAGGCGTTCTATGGCCACTGACTGAGAGATGATGCACCCAGGAGTCAAGACTGGCACACAAGCAGAAAGGCCAATATTAATCTCCCACTGTTTTTTTTTTTTTTTTTTTTTTTTTTTTTTAGGGAGACTTTAGAAAAAAAAATAATAAAAAAAATATGATTTTATCAGGAAGAATTTAGAAACCAAATAAAATAAAATGATTTTTTCAGGGAGAATTTAGAAAACAAATAAAACCAAAAATAGGCGTTCTATGGCCCACTGACTGAGAGAGAGAGAGAGATGGAACGCTTAGTACTGGCACACAAGCCCAAAGGGCAATATTAATCTCCCTTTTTTTTTCAGGGAGAATTTCTAAAACCCAAAAAAAAAAAAAAATAGGCTTTCTATGGCCCACTATTTGTGAGAGAGATGGGACGCTCAGGACTGGCACAGATGGCACGCTCAGGACTGGCACAGAAGCCCAGAGGCCAATATTAATCTCCCTTTTTTTCTGGGAGAATTTATAAAACCAAAAAAATATTTAAATAGGCTTTCTATGGCCCACTATTTGTGAGAGAGATGGCACGCTCAGGACTGGCACAGATGGCACGCTCACAACTGGCACACAAGCCCAGAGGCCAATATTAATCTCCCTTTTTTCAGGGAAAATTTATAAAACCAAAAAAAAAATTAAATAGGCTTTCTATGGCCCACTATTTGTGAGAGAGATGGCACGCTCAGGACTGGCACAGATGGCACGCTCACAACTGGCACACAAGCCCAGAGGCCAATATTAATCTCCCTTTTTTCAGGGAAAATTTATAAAACAAAAAAAAAAATTAAATAGGCTTTCTATGGCCCACTATTTGTGAGAGAGATGGCACGCTCAGGACTGGCACAGATGGCACGCTCACAACTGGCACACAAGCCCAGAGGCCAATATTAATCTCCCTTTTTTTCAGGGAGAATTTATAAAACCAAAAAAAAAATTAAATAGGCTTTCTATGGCCCACTATTTGTGAGAGAGATGGCACGCTCAGGGCTGGCACAGATGGCACGCTCAGGACTGGCACACAAGCCCAGAGGCCAATATTAATCTCCCTTTTTTTCAGGGAGAATTTATAAAACCCCAAAAAAAATAAAATAGGCTTTCTATGGCCCACTATTTGTGAGAGAGATGGCACACTCAGGACTGGCACACAAGCCCAAAGGCCAATATTAATCTCCCACTGTATTTTTATCAGGGAGAATTTATACACCCCACAAAAAAAAATACAGAAAAATGAAAAGGCTTTCTATGGCCCACTATGTGAGAGAGATGGCACACACAGGGATGGCACTCTAGCAGAAATGCCAAATTGCCAATCTTAATCTCCCACCAAAAAAAAAAAAAACAGGGAATGTCCTACAATTACTATCTCCCTGCCTGCAGTAATCTCAGCCAGGTATGGCAGGCAGCTACTATCTCCCTGCCTGCAGTAATCTCAGCCAGGTATGGCAGGCAGCAATAAGGAGTGGACTGATGCACAAATGAAATAAAAAGTGTGGACAAACAAAAAAGATAGCTGTGCAGAAAGGAAGGAACAAGAGGATTTGTGCTTTGAAAAAAGCAGTTGGTTTGCACAGCGGCGTACACACAGCAATGCAGCTATCAGGGAGCCTTCTAGGGCAGCCCAATGAGCTACAGCGCTGAGGGGAAAAAAAAAAAAAAAAAAACTTCCACTGTCCCTGCACACCGAGGGTGGTGTTGGACAGTGCAAATCGCTGCAGCACAAGCGGTTTTGTGGTTAATGGACCCTGCCTAACGCTATCCCTGCTTCTGACGAAGCGGCAGCAACCTCTCCCTAAGCTCAGATCAGCAGCAGTAAGATGGCGGTCGGCGGGAACGCCTCTTTATAGCCCCTGTGACGTCGCAGACAGCAAGCCAATCACTGCAATGCCCTTCTCTAAGATGGTGGGGACCAGGACCTATGTCATCACGCTGCCCACACTCTGCGTTTACCTTCATTGGCTGAGAAATGGCGCTTTTCGCGTCATTGAAACGCGACTTTGGCGCGAAAGTCGCGTACCGCATGGCCGACCCCGCACAGGGGTCGGATCGGGTTTCATGAAACCCCGCCTTAGCCAAAAGTCGGCGACTTTTGAAAATGTTCGACCCGTTTCGCTCAACCCTAAACAGGAGCTCTGTGGAACGCTCGCTCTGTCTGAAACAAGCTTTCCTACATCCATGATCTATTTGTTACTACCAAACTTTTCTTCCTCGCCATCACCGAAACATGGCTCACCCCTTCTGCCACAGCCTCCCCTGCTGCACTCTCTTACGGTGGCTTCCAACTTTCTCACACACCCCGCCCCAGCAGCAAACATGGTGAAGGAGTTGGTTTTCTCCTGTCAGATAACTGCTCCTTCACCCCAATCCCACTGCCACACTCTGTTACCCTCCCTTCCTTTGAGGTGCACTCTGTGCGCATCTACTCCCCCTCCAACCTCCAACTGTCTGTTGTTTACCGCCCCCCTGGGCCAGCCACCACCTTCTTTGACCACTTCACCACCTGGCTACTTCATTTCCTTTCCGCGGACATCCCCACTATCATCATGGGTGACTTCAACATCCCCATTGACACTTCCCTCTCAGCTGCCACTAAATTTCTATCTCTCACTTCCTCCTTCGGCCTCACTCAATGGTCTTCTGCAGCCACTCACAAAGATGGTCACACATTGGACCTCATCTTCACCTGCCTCTGCTCCTTATCTAACCTCTCTAACTCACCTCTTCCACTCTCTGACCACAACCTTCTCACATTCTCATCTCTCTCCACTCCATGTCTACAATCCCCACCCCACAAACTTTCACACCCTCGCAGAAATCTTAAACATCTTGACCTACATTCATTCTCTGAATCCCTCCTCCCTCTCACAGATATAAGTTCCTTATACAATGCGGATGACACTACCGCTCTATATAACACCACAATAGCTGTAGCTTTGGAATCTGCTGCCCCACTAACACATACCAAAGCTCGCAAAATCAACAGACAGCCCTGGCACACCAGCCTGACCAAAGAACTGAGGCGAGCTTCCAGGGCTGCTGAGCGCAGATGGAAAAGATCCCACTCCAACGAACACTTCATAGCATTCAAACAGTCCCTCACTACTTTCAAGACCACACTCGCCACAGCTAAACAAACCTACTTCTCATCTCTCATATCCTGTCTCACAACCCTAAACAGTTATTCAACACCTTCAATTCTCTCCTCCGTCCCCCAGCACCTCCTCCCTCCCCACTTATCTCCGCTGAAGACTTTGCCTCATTTTTCAAGTGGCAGATTGATAGCATCAGAGACAGTTTTGGTCAACAACCCCCAGAGCCTTTCCTCCCGACTTCCCAGCCCTCCACCTCCAAAACCAACTTCTCCACCATTACAGAAGATCAACTCTCCACTCTACTCTCAAGATCGCCTCTCACCACCTGTGCACTTGACCCGCTCCCATCCCACCTCATCCCAAACCTCACCACAGTCTTCATCCCAACCCTAACCCATCTCTTCAACCTATCACTAACAACTGGCGTTTTCCCCTCAAGCTTTAAACATGCCTCCATCACACATATCCTCAAAAAGCCCTCTCTTGACCCATCCTCTGTATCTAGCTATTGCCCTATATCACTTCTCCCCTATGCCTCCAAACTACTGGAACAACACGTCTACCTTGAACTGTCCTCCCATCTCTCTTCTTGCTCCCTATTTGACCGCCTACAATCTGGCTTCCGGTCACTCCACTGAAACTGCCCTAACTAAGGTCACCAATGACCTCTTAACCGCCAAGAGCAAGCGACACTACTCTATCCTCCTCCTCCTCGACCTGTCGGCTGCCTTTGACACAGTGGACCATTCCCTATTATTACAGACCCTTTCATCCCTTGGCATCACAGACTTGGCCCTATCCTGGATCTCATCATACCTAACCGACCGGACATTCATCGTCTCCCACTCACACACCACCTCCTCACCTCGCCCCCTATCTGTCGGAGTCCCACAAGGTTCAGTCCTTGGGCCCCTGCTCTTCTCCATTTACACATTTGGCCTGGGACAGCTCATAGAATCTCATAGCTTTCAGTATCACCTCTATGCTGATGACACACAGATCTACATCTCTAGACCAGATATCACCTCCCTACTAACCAGAATCCCTCAATGTCTGTCCACTATTTCATCCTTCTTCTCCGCTAGATTTCTGAAAGTTAACATGGACAAAACAGAATTCATCATCTTTCCCCCATCTCACGCGACCCCCCCAACGAACCTATCCATTACAGTAAATGGCTGCCCACTCTCCCCGGTCCCACAAGCTCGCTGCCTTGGGGTAATCCTTGACGCTGATCTCTCCTTCAAACCACATATCCAAGCCCTTTCCACTTCCTGCCGACTTCAAGTCAAAAATATTTCACGAATCCATACATTCCTCAACCAAGAATCTGCAAAAACCCTAGTCCATGCCCTCAACATCTCTCACCTTGACTACTACAATCTCCTGCTCTGTGGCCTTCCCTCTAACACTCTCGCACCCCTCCAATCTATTCTAAACTCTGCTGCCTGACTAATCCACCTGTCCCCCCGCTATTCCCCAGCCTCTCCCCTCTGTCAATCACTTCATTGGCTTCCCATTGCCCAGAGACTCCAGTAAAAAACCCTAACCATGGCATACAAAGCCATCCACAACCTGTCTCCTCCATACATCTGCGACCTCGTCTCCCGGTACTTACCTACACGCAACCTCCGATCCTCACAAGATCTCCTTCTCTACTCCCCTCTTATCTCCTCTTCACATAATCGTATACAAGATTTCTCTCGCGTATCACCCCTACTCTGGAACCCTCTACCACAACACATCAGACTCTCGCCTACCATCGAAACCTTCAAAAAGAACCTGAAGACCCACCTCTTCCGGCAAGCCTACAACCTGCAGTAACCACCGATCGACCAAACTGCTGCATGACCAGCACTACCCTCGCCTACTGTATCCTCACCCATCCCTTGTAGATTGTGAGCCTTCGCGGGCAGGGTCCTCTCTCCTCCTGTACCAGTTATGACTTGTATTGTTCAAGATTAATGGACTTGTTTTTATTATGTATACCCCTCCTCACATGTAAAGCGCCATGGAACAAATGGTGCTATAACAATAAATAATAACAATAATGTCGGGTTTAGGAAGGAGATATGAAAAGCCGGCAATTGAATTACCGGCTTTTCTGCTATATCACGCTGAAGTAAATATATATATATATATATATATATATATATATACCGTATATACTCGAGTATAAGCCGACCCGAGTATAAGCCGACCCCCCTAATTTTGCCACAAAAAACTGGGAAAACTTATTGACTCGAGTATAAGCCTAGAGTGGAAATGCAGCATTTACCGGTGAATTTCAAAAATAAAAATAGATCATTATTTCCCCATAGCTGTGCCATATAGTGCTCTGCACCGTTCATATTTCCCCATAGGTGTGAACCATATAGTGCTCTGCACCGTTCAATGTGCCCCCTAGCTGTGCCATATACGGTGCTCTGCACCGTTCATTGTGCCCCATAGATGTGCCATATACGGTGCTCTGCACCGTTCACTGTGCCCCATAGCTGTGCTGTGCCATATACGGTGCTCTGCACCGTTCACTGTGCCCCATAGCTGTGCCATATACGGTGCTCTGCACCGTTCACTGTGCCCCATAGCTGTGCTGTGCCATATACGGTGCTCTGCACCGTTCACTGTGCCCCATACATAGCTGTGCTGTGCCATATACGGTGCTCTGCACCGTTCACTGTGCCCCATAGCTGTGCTGTGCCATATACGGTGCTCTGCACCGTTCACTGTGCCCCATAGCTGTGCTGTGCCATATACGGTGCTCTGCACCGTTCACTGTGCCCCATAGCTGTGCTGTGCCATATACGGTGCTCTGCACCGTTCACTGTACCCCATAGCTGTGCTGTGCCATATCCGGTGCTCTGCACCGTTCACTGTGCCCCATAGCTGTGCTGTGCCATATACGGTGCTCTGCACCGTTCACTGTACCCCATAGCTGTGCTGTGCCATATCCGGTGCTCTGCACCGTTCACTGTGCCCCATAGCTGTGCTGTGCCATATACGGTGCTCTGCACCGTTCACTGTGCCCCATAGCTGTGCTGTGCCATATACGGTGCTCTGCACCGTTCACTGTGCCCCATAGCTGTGCTGTGCCATATATGGTGCTCTGCACCGTTCACTGTACCCCATAGCTGTGCTGTGCCATATACGGTGCTCTGCACCGTTCACTGTACCCCATAGCTGTGCTGTGCCATATCCGGTGCTCTGCACCGTTCACTGTGCCCCATAGCTGTGCTGTGCCATATACGGTGCTCTGCACCGTTCACTGTACCCCATAGCTGTGCTGTGCCATATACGGTGCTCTGCACCGTTCACTGTGCCCCATAGCTGTGCTGTGCCATATACGGTGCTCTGCACCGTTCACTGTGCCCCATAGATGTTCCACATAAATTTGTGCCGCCGCTGCCGCAATAAAGAAAAAAAAACACATACTCACCTCCCTTGATTGCAGCTCCCGGCGTCTCGTTCCGGCGCCTCCATCTTCCCGGCGTCTCTGCTCTGACTGATCAGGCAGAGGGCGCCGCGCACACTATATGCGTCATCGCGCCCTCTGCCTGATCAGTCAGAGAGCAGAGACGCCGGGAAGATGGAGGCGCCGGCCGGGAAGATGGATCGGCGCCCGGCGGCTGGAACGAGGACAGGTGAATATAACATACTCACCTAGTCCTGGCGATCCTCGCGCTGTCCCCTCCTGTCTTCGGCGCTGCAGCTTCTTTCTCTATCAGCGGTCACCGGCACCGCTGATTAGAGAAATGAATAAGCGGCTCCGCCCCTATGGGAGGTGGAGCCGCTTATTCATTTCTGTAATGAGCGGTCCCACGTGACCGCTGAAGAGAGGAAGAAACTGCAGCGCTGAAGCCCGTGGGACGGCAGGGACAGCGCGAGGATCGCTGGGACTAGGTAAGTATACCCCAGCGCCCTCACCCCCTCACCCGCCGACCCCACCGCTACCGTGACTCGAGTATAAGCCGAGGGGGGCACTTTCAGCCCAAAAATTTGGGCTGAAAATCTCGGCTTATACTCGAGTATATACGGTATATATACTATATAAAGCTGAATGTGTGCATGTGTGTGTGTGTGTATGTGTGTGTGTGTGTATGTCCGGGATTGGCATCTGCACCGTCGCAGCTACAGCCACAAAATTTTGCACAGTCACACGTCTGGACCCCGAGAGCGTCATAGGCTATATTGTGAGGCAAAATTTTAACCCCGCGCGTTCCAATTCACCAAACAATTTTGCCCCTATCTACATAATGGGGAAAAAAGTGAAAGGAAAAGTGTTGGAGGCGTCGCAGCTACAGAAACAAAATTTTGCACAGTCACACGTCTGGACCCTGAGAGCGTCATAGGCTACGTTGTGAGGTGAAATTTTAACCCCGCGCTTTCCAATTCACCAAACAATTTTGCCCCTATCTACATAATGGGGAAAAAGTGAAATGAAAAGTGTTGGAGGCGTCGCAGCTACAGCCACAAAATTTTGCACAGTCACACGTCTGGACCCTGAGAGCGTCATAGGCTATGTTGTGAGGTGAAATTTTAACTCCGCGCTCTCCAATTCACCAAACTATTTTTCCCCTATCTACATAATGGGGAAAAGTGAAATGAAAAGTGTTGGAGGCAAATTGACAGCTGCCAGATGTGAACAAGGGGGACTTAAAGAGTGAGAGCGATGGCGCCAAAGAGTATATACCGTACAGTTGCTAAGGTGGGACCCCGACATGGGATACTCACCACACACGGGGATATGAACACACACACAAAATGCGCCACACACTACCACGTGCTTGAACACATATCACCCTCAGCACACATTTCACCACACATACACCAACCTCGCCACATAAAAGTCGAAACACAAAAGTCGCCGCTCAAAACTCACCATGCGCAAAACTCGCCACATGCAAAAAATAGGCTCACGCAAAACTCGCCACAAGTGCAAAACTCACCTCATGGAAAACTCGCCACACGCAAAACTTGCACATGCGGAAAAATTACCACATGCACAAAATTTGCAACACATGCAAAAGTTGCCTCACACAAAACTTGCACATACTCAAAAGGCACCAGACATAAAACTCACCACGCGCAAAACTCGCCATGCGCAAAACTTGCTGCACACAACTTGCTACACTAACCTGTCACATGCAACTCGACACACAAAAAGTTGCTACACGCATGTTGCCACACAAAACTCATCTCACAAAAGTCGCTACATGCATGTCGCCAAACACAACTCAACACACACAACTTGACAAACGAAACTCGCCCTAAAACACACACAAGTCTGGTATTAGCCTTCAAAAATAAAAATCTGATTAATAAGCAGACAAACTACAAGAGCAACAAATGTACCATATAGGAAATACGGCAGCTGTCAGTCACATGACCTGTCTATTATGTGTATGTGTGAGCTAATATATACTGCCAGGGGGAGGGCTTCCTGTTGGCTGGGGATTTATCAGGCTGCCAATTTAGCTTACAAATACTGAGGTAAAAATACTGAGCAAATAACGTGTTAACGAGGTCTAATACAGGAGATCACACAGGTATATACTATATACAGGGGAGATGACACACAGATATATACTATATACAGGAGAGATGACACACAGGTATATACTATATAAAGGAGGAGATGACGTACAGGTACATACTATATACAGGAGGAGATGACATACAGGTATATACTATATACAGGAGGAGATGACACACAGGTATATACTATATACAGGAGCAGATTACCTACAGGTATATACTATATACAGGAGGAGATGACATACAGGTATATGCTATATATAGAAGATGACATACAGGTATATACTATATACAGGAGGAGATGACACACAGATATATACTATATACAGGGGAGATGACACCCAGGTATATACTATATACAGGAGGAGATGACATACAGGTATATACTATATATAGAAGGAGATGACATACAGGTATATACTATATATAGGAGGAGATGACATACAGGTATATACTATATATAGGAGATGACATACAGGTATATACTATATATAGGAGGAGATGACATACAGGTATATACTACATACAGGGGAGATGACACACAGCAGGTATATACTATATATAGGGGAGAAGGCCTACAGGTATATACTATATACAGGAGATGACATACAGGTGTATACTATATATAAGGGAGATGACAAACATGTATATACTGAGTTGAAAATGAGAGGTGTGAGGTGAAAATGAAAAGGTGTGAGTGCAAAATGAGAGGAGTGAGGGAAAATAGTGTAGTGATCGGAAAATGACAGATGTGAGGTCGAAATGACAAGTGTTAGGCGGGAATGAGAGGAGTGAGGGAGAAAATGAGAGATGTGAGGGGGAAAATTAAAGATGTGATTGGGAAAATGAGAGGCGTGATGGGAAAATAAGAGAAGTGACGTGCTATAACTAACCACAGATATTTACTATGCCCAGGCAACGCCGGGCTCTTCAGCTAGTATATATATATATATATAAAAATATATTTACATATAATGAAACCCGACTTTGGAGCGAAGATCGCCGACCGCATCCCACAGTGGGATTGGGTCAAAAGTCGTCGACTTTTGAAATTGGCCGATCCATTTCGCTCAACCTTAGTCGTAGTCCCCAATGCCGGGTCAGCTACGCCTTGGTAGCAGTGTACAGCAGCCCGGCAGAAGGTAGCTGTTCCCGCCTTTGGCCACTGGTTATGCTGAGTCCAGTTGGGACATTGTCTTTGCAGGTGGCCCAGCTGTTGGCAGGTGTGGCATCGCGCCCCAGGGGGACTGTGGTAGGCCGGGTTTTTAGCTGGTCCCCCTACAATCTTCTGTGGTTTGGGGGCCTCCAGGTCCATGGGCGGACGCCTAGTGACCATATTTGATCCAGACAGCTGAGGCCTCCTGGCATCATGATGTTCATCGGCCAGACGAGCGGCCTCTTCAAGAGTCATTGACCGCCTTTCCCGAAGCCATTCCTGTGTCTCGGGGGTTAGTCCATTAAAGAATCGTTCTAACAAGAAGAGCTGGAGGACGTCCTCCTTAGTGGTTGCTTGGCTCCCTTGTCCCCGCTGTAGCAGTGACCGCCGTAATTTACAGGCCCATTCAGCATGGGTATCGGTTACTCGTTTTGTAAGTCCATGGAACTTTTGGCAGTATGCCTCTGGTATCAGCGCATACCGGGCCAAGATCACTTCTTTGATCTGCTCATAGTCCATGCAGTCCTCATCAGGTACCATGCGATAGGCGTCCACTGCCCGGCCTGTCAGCTTGCTGGCCAGAGTCTGAACCCGTTCCTCCCGCTTCACTTGATGAAGGGCACACTGCCGCTCAAAGTCCTGCAGAAAGCCATCAATGTCTTCCTCTGCCTCCCCAACTGTCGGAAGGCATTATACAGGATCTTTTTGTAGCTTACTGTTGAAGGTACCTGGGCGGAGGCCAGAGCTCCCCCTGCTCGCTGACTCTCCATCTTGGCCTGCTCCACTTTGGTCCACTCTGCCAACTCCATCTTGGCTAGCTCTATTCTGGTAAGCTCGGCCATCTTTTCCCTCAGATCAGTACGCACATCAGCCATCACCTCTCGTATGATCTCTATTGCAGGGTTTGGGCCATAGAACGCCAGTCTGTTCTTTACCTCCCTCTGGAATTCAGTCACCTCCACGTTCACATTGGGGGGCGCTGCACTGTCGTGTTCCATGATGGCTGCTATCAAATCCGCTTTTGTTTTGTTGCTGGCGATTAACCCTCGATCTTCCACCAGATCTTTTAATGTAGTCCTCTTTAACTTCTGGTAGTTGTTTTCCATTGATTCCTTTCCTCCTGCAGACTGGCTATCACATCCCGCTGTCTGCCACCAGTGTAACGGGGTCTGCCGTGCTGGAGTACCTCTTTCAGTACCACCCCGTGTTCAGGAGGTCCACTCTGCTTTGGCTGGAGTCGGAATGAAGGATGCTGGCTGGAATTTCTTGATTACATGGGCGCATATAAAAGATCACTGCTTCTCCACGTATTTCCAGTATGACAAAACTTTACTCACAGGACACAGAATATATATCACACAGATACAGAGGGCGGGCCAATTGAAAAGCGGCAGCCCAGACATACATTACCATAGCTGCAGGTGGCCGGAGCCTGCTGATATTTACTGTGGGAATTACAAAGGTGGGGAAGGTCAAAAGGGGAATATCTTGTCCTCTCTGCCCAGGGGCGCAGCCTGTGGGCTGATGCATTAGGGACATGAATCTCTCTTGGAACCTATTATACATACACATAACTGCACAACATATTCTTGGTGCGGTGGGGTTCCGAAACACCTATCCCCACCTATGTTAAAGTAAAGTAGAGATCCGTAATATACCAACCAGACTAACAAGGTAATTCAAACAGGGATAAAGGAAAATACCTATCATACAAATATTCACACAAAAATAACAGAGGTAAACACTGGGAGAAGTAGGAAAAGAAAGGGAATTATCATACACTCAAAACCTAGCAACATTCACAGATAAATCCACCAAATGCCTTCTCTAATAACAACCACCAACAAATTCCAGCAATGCAGCATAAGCTTTCTCTGACAATGAGTGCGAGCCAGAGCCCAGTTTACATAAGCGATAGGAGTAGCTAACAATGCACAGCTGAGAGCCTTAACACAGTAAATCTTCCAGGAGCTCTCAACTGAGCAGATTAACGGCTGCACTGCTGAAATACATTTATACCGTTTATTATGAATGTGAAGTGCTTCAAATCACTGCATGAGTATGCTAAATCAGATGCTGTGGTCGTCTGGCTCCTCTCTGTCATGGTAAACCCATGACTACTTAGCAGTGGCCTTCACATACTTTTGGCTGTATAGTGTTAGTAGGCTGCTGTAAAGGTTAGGCACCATTTAAGATTTGAGGACAGAGGAAGACTGTTCGGGAAGCTGTCTGTAAAGTATTTACTTGGAGGAATGAATTTATCTTGTTTCTTACCAGGAGAAGACCCCATGTTTGACTCTTAAGGTACCTTCACACATAACGATATTGTTAACGATATCGTTGCTTTTTGTGACGTAGCAACGATATAGTTAATAAAATCGTTATGTGTGACAGCGACCAACGATCAGGCCCCTGCTGGGAGATCGTTGGTCGCTGAAGAAAGTCCAGAACTTTATTTCGTCGCTGGACTCCCTGCAGACATCGCTAGATCGGCGTGTGTGACACCAATCCAGCGATGTCTTCACTGGTAACCAGGGTAAACATCGGGTAACTAAGCGCAGGGCCGCGCTTAGTAACCCGATATTTACCCTGGTTACCATCCTAAAAGTAAAAAAAACAAACAGTACATATTTACCTACCGCTGTCTGTCCCCGGCGCTCTGCTCTGCACTCCTCCTGTACTGGCTGTGAGCGTCGGTCAGCCGGAAAGCAGAGCGGTGATGTCACCGCTCTGCTTTCCGGCCGCTGTGCTCACACAGACAGTACAGGAGGAGTGCAGAGCACAGCGCTGGAGGACAGACAGCGGTAGGTAAGTATGTACTGTTTGTTTTTTTTACTTTTAGGATGGTAACCAGGGTAAACATCGGGTTACTAAGCGCGGCCCTGCGCTTAGTTACCCGATGTTTACCCTGGTTACCGGCATCGTTGGTCGCTGGAGAGCTGTCTGTGTGACAGCTCTCCAGCGACCAAATAGCGACGCTGCAGCGATCCGGATCGCTTTAGTCTACTTTTCATGCTTGATGACTTGCACCTAGAAAGTCAAGTCAGCTACACTGTTAATCATTACACTTCTTATTTTGTGGCATGATGAAAAAGCATAGAATAGAAACCTTGGCAAAAAACTATTTAATTTTTTTTCGGCTTTGACAACAGGAGTTAACTAGTGTGACAGTTTGTAGGTCTGGTCATTCAAGGCGCGGCACCATTTTGCTGGAGATAAAAAACAATTGGATCTATCCAAATAGCACCGATGGTGCCTGAGCAGTAGCATTTATCGGAATGTGATAGATTCTGCTGCACAGAAGCAACCGTCGGTGCAATTTTGATGTAGCCAATATTTTATTCTCTAGCAAAATGGCGCTGCCATTTTGATGAAGATAATGTTAAAGTATAGGACTAAAGCATAGCATACAGAGGGTATGGAAAGTATTCAGACCCCTTTAAGTTTTTCACACTTTGTTCATTGCAGCCTTTTGGTAAATTCAAAAAAGTTCATTTTTTTCTCATTAATGTACACTCTGCACCCCATCTTGACTGAAAAAAAACCCAGAAATATAGTAAGTTTTGCAAATTTATTCAAAAAAAAACCCTGAAATATCACTTGGTCATAAGTATTCAGACCCTTTGGTCAGTATTGAGTAGAAGCACCTTTTGAGCTAGTACAGCCTTAAATCTTCTTGGAAATGAAGCAACAAGTTTTTCACACTTGGATTTGGGGATCCTCTGCCATTCTTCCTTGCTGATCTTCTCCTGTTCCGTCAGGTTGGTTGGTGAACGTTGGTGGACAGCGATTTTCAGGTCTATCCAGAGATGCTCATTTGGGTTTAGGTCAGGGCTCTGGCTGGGCCAGTAAAGAATGGTCACAGAGTTGTTCTGAAGCCACTCCTTTGTTATTTTAGCTGTGTGCTTAGTGTCATTGTCTTGTTGGAAGGTGAACCTTCGGTCAAGTCTGAGGTACAGAGCACTATGGAAGAGGTTTTCATCTAGGATATCTCTGTACTTGGCCACATACATGTTTCCTTCAGTTACAATCAGTCGTCATGTCCATGCAGCTGAAAAACACCCCCAGAGCATGATGCTGCCACCACCATGTTTCACTATTGGGATTGTACTGGGCAGGTGATGAGCAGTGCCTAGTTTTCTCCACACATACAGCTTAGAATTAATTGTATCACCAAAAAGGTCTATCTTTATCTCATCGGATCAGACAATCTTATTTCCTATAGTCTGGGAGTCTTTTATGTGTTTTTCAGCAAACTCTATGCGGGCTTTCATATGTCTTGCACTGAGGAGAGGCTTCCGTAGGGCCACTCTGCCATAAAGGCCTGACTGGTGGAGGGTTGCAGTGATAGTTAACTTTGTGGAACTTTCTCCCATCTCCCTACTGCATCTCTGGAGCTCATGCACAGTGATCTTGGGGTTCTTCTTTACCCCTCTCACCAAGGCTCTTCTCCCACGATTGCTCAGTTTGGTGAATGGCCCGGTCTAGGAAGACTTCTGGTGGTCCCAAACTTCCTCCATTTAAGGATTATGGAGGCCACTGTGCTCTCAGGAACCTTAAGTACTGCAGAAATTCTTTTGTAACCTTAGCCAAATCTGTGCCTTGCCATAGTTCTGACTCTGAGCTCCTTTGCCAGTTTCTTTGACCTCATGATTCCCATTTAGTTTAACAAGCACTGTGAGCTGTGAGGTCTTATATAGACAGGTGTGTGCCTTTCCAAATCAAGTCCTACCAGTTTAATTAAATACAGCTAAACTCCAATGAAGGAGTAGAACCATCACAAGGAGTATCACAAGGAAATGGACAGCATGTGACTTAAATATGAGCTTCTGAGCAAAGGGTCTGAATACTTATAACTAGAGTTGAGCGACCTTAACCTTTTTAGAGTCGAGCCGGGTTTCGCGAAACCCGACTATCTCAAAAGTCGACTCGAGTGGAATCGGCCGATTATCGCGAAAAGTCGGGGATCGACCGAAACACGAAACCCAATGCAAGTCAATGGGGGAGCATAGTCGGCAGTGAGTAGAGGCCAGGAAAACATGTACAGAGCCCATTGTATTGGCAAAAACATCCATTCTTGCTACTGAAGCTTGTCAATCGTAATTTAGCTTATAATAATTGTAAGGCATTTGAAATTGGGGGTCATTTGGCTAAAGTTGTGGGGGGTAGGGCTGGTTCAAGCAATTAGTGGGCCCAGGACATCTGGACCACGTCACGGCAGTGGAGCAGGGAGAGGTAAGTATTTCAACTTTGCAAGTGCTGTGATCCTGAGCAAGCGGGGGGGGGGCCTCGTTGGCATTGGCACTGGCACAGGGCCCCTCAAAGTACAGCGGTGTGTTTGCATGGCGGGGGCGCCTCCCACCGGCAGCAACACTTTTGCGTACTATGAGGGGCCCTGTGCCAGTGACGTCGCCAACGAGTATTCCTCCCCCCACCTGATGAAGGAACCTGCACCTTCATCTGCACCTTCCTCTTTGTCCCCGTGTAATGTGGTATGGTATGCGGGAAGGGGGACCTGACTTTCAGCGGGGTCACAATCTTGCAGTGTAGCGTGCACGGGGAATGTTGCATTATGGGTCAATGTAAAAGCAGACTCATCTATCACTGGCTGGGCAATGGGCAGGATGAGGAGGAAACACAGATATAGGCCCAAAGACTAAAGTGGGCTAAATGCAGTTCAAAATTGGTAACAGGACTAACCAGGGGGCATTGTTTTGTTCATTGGAGGACAACTGGAATGAGAGGCTGACACAGAGAGTAGGCCCAAATCTGTAAGTAGTCTAAATGCAGTTCAAAATTGGCAAGAGTAGTAAACAGGCGGCACAGCTTTGTTCACTGTAGGAGAACAGCAAGTAGCGGCAGACACAGATAGAAGGCCCCAACCCAACTAGTAGGCCCACTGCAGTTTTAAAATCCCGATAGGCTGAAAACCAGATATTTGTAGGTCATTTTTTGTAAAGAGGACAGCTGTATTGAGTGGCGCAGCCAGACATTACAAGTAGGTCTTAAACCACAAAGTTGGCTCGACGCTGGTTTAAAAAAGGTTACATGGGTACATGTTCTGCATTGCTGTGCTCAGTGGAGGACAATTGGAAGGAGGGACCACAGAAAGACTTTGTAGGCGTAAAATTACAAAATAGGCTCTATGCAGCTTCGATTAAGTGGCAACCTGGAGAACACCTTGGAGCGGCAGACAACATCTCTACGACCCAGACCCAACTTGTAGGCCTAATGTAGTGTTGTTTCAACAACTACTTAAGACGAGCATGAAGATTGAAGCTAGGGAGAGGAAACCTGGAGAACACCTTGGAGCGGAAGACACCGTCTCTACAACCCTGACCCAACTTGTAGGCCGAATGCAGTGTTGTTTTCAACAACTACTAAACAAGAGCTTTAAGATTGAAGCAATGGAGAGACAACCTGGGGAACACCTTGGAGTGTAACAAACCATCTCTACACCCCTGACCCAACTTGTAGGCCGAATGCAGTGTTGTTTTCAACAACTACTAAACAAGAGCTTTAAGATTGAAGCAATGGAGAGGCAACCTGGGGAACACCTTGGAGTGTAACACACCGTCTCTACACCTCAGACCCAACTTGTAGGCCGAATGCAGAGTTGTTTTCAACAACTACTAAACAAGAGCTTTAAGATTGAAGCAATGGAGAGGCAACCTGGGGAACACCTTGGAGCGGAAGACACCGTCTCTACAACCCAGACCCAAATTGTAGGCCGAATGCAGTGTTGTTTTCAACAACTACTAAACGAGAGCCAGAAGATTGAAGCAATGGAGAGGAAACCTGGGGAACACCTTGGAGTGTAACACACCGTCTCTGCACCCCAGACTCAAATTGTAGGCCGAATGCAGTGTTGTTTTCAACAACTACTAAACAAGAGCTTTAAGATTGAAGCAATGGAGAGGCAACCTGGGGAACACCTTGGAGTGTAACACACCGTCTCTACACCCCAGACCCAACTTGTAGGCCGAATGCAGTGTTGTTTTCAACAACTACTAAACAAGAGCTTTAAGATTGAAGCAATGGAGAGGCAACCTGGGGAACACCTTGGAGTGTAACACATCGTCTCTACACCCCTGACCCAACTTGTAGGCCGAATGCAGTGTTGTTTTCAACAACTACTAAACAAGAGCTTTAAGATTGAAGCAATGGAGAGGCAACCTGGGGAACACCTTGGAGTGGAACACACCGTCTCTACACCCCTGACCCAACTTGTAGGCCGAATGCAGTGTTGTTTTCAACAACTACTAAACAAGAGCTTTAAGATTAAAGCAATGGAGAGGCAATCTGGGGAACACCTTGGAGTGGAACACACCATCTCTTCACCCCTGACCCAACTTGTAGGCCGAATGCAGTGTTGTTTTCAACAACTACTAAGCGAGAGCCAGAAGATTGAAGCAATGGAGAGGAAACCTGGGGAACACCTTGGAGTAAAACTCACCGTCTCTACACCCTTGACCCAACGTGTAGGCTGAATGCAGTGTTGTTTTCAACAACTACTAAACAAGAGCTTTAAGATTGAAGCAATGGAGAGGCAACCTGGGGAACACCTTGGAGCGGAAGGCACCGTCTCTACAACCCAGACCCAAATTGTAGGCCGAATGCAGTGTTGTTTTCAACAACTACTAAACGAGAGCCAGAAGATTGAAGCAATGGAGAGGAAACCTGGGGAACAACTTGGAGTGGAACACACCGTCTCTACACCCCAGACCCAACTTGTAGGCCGAATGCAGTGTTGTTTTCAACAACTACTAAACAAGAGCTTTAAGATTGAAGCAATGGAGAGGCAACCTGGGGAACACCTTGGAGCGGAAGACACCGTCTCTACAACCCAGACCCAACTTGTAGGCCGAATGCAGTGTTGTTTTCAACAACTACTAAACAAGAGCTTTAAGATTGAAGCAATGGAGAGGAAACCTGGGGAACACCTTGGAGTGGAACACACCGTCTCTACACCCCATACCCAATTTGTAGGTCTAATGCAGTGTAGTTTTCAACAACTATTAAACGAGAGTCAGAAGATCGAAGCAATGGCGAGGAAACCTGGGGAACACCTTGGAGCGGCAGACACCGTTAGTAGGCCCTACCGAAGTAGTAGCCCCAATGCAGTTTTCAAATTCCTAGAGGCTGAAAACAAGACTATTGACTAGGGTTGAGCGACCTTCACTTTTATAGGATCGGGTCGGGTTTCACGAAACCCGACTTTTGGAAAAGTCGGGTCGAGTGAAATCGGCCGATCCTATAAAAAAGTCGGGGTCGGGGTCGGCCGAAACTCGAAACCCAATGCAGTGCATTGGGTTTCCATGGTTCCCAGGGTCTGAAGGAGCGGAAACTCTCCTTCAGGCCCTGGGATTCATATTTAAGTGTAAAATATAGAATTAAAATAAAAAATATTGCAATACTTACCCTCTGACGCGCCCTGGTACTAACCGGCAGCCTTCCTCCTTCGAATCCGCGCTTCTAGGACCTTGCCGTGACGTCGCGGTGACGTCGCGGCTTGTGATTGGCCGCGCGGCCGCCCATGTGACCGCTCGCGCGGCCAATCACAAGCCGCGACGTCACCGAAGGTCCTGGAAGGGCTGATTCTTAGGAAGGAAGGCTGTCGGAAGGAAGCAGGGCGCTTCCGAGGGTGAGTATATTCCTATTAGGTATATTCCTAATATAGTATAGTATAGTATATTCCTATTAGGTATATACTCACCCTCGGAAGCGCCCTGCTTCCTTCCGACAGCCTTCCTTCCTAAGAATCAGCCCTTCCAGGACCTTCGGTGACGTCGCGGGTGACGTCGCGGCTTGTGATTGGCCGCGCGAGCGGTCACATGGGCGGCCGCGCGGCCAATCACAAGCCGCGACGTCACCGCGACGTCACGGCAAGGTCCTAGAAGCGCGGATTCGAAGGAGGAAGGCTGCCGGTTAGTACCAGGGCGCGTCAGAGGGTAAGTATTGCAATATTTTTTATTTTAATTCTATATTTTACACTTTAATCTGAATTCCGATACCAATTCCCGATATCTTAAACATATCGGCAATCGAGATCGGAATTCCGATTCCAGATTCAAAAGATCGCCGACTTCATGGCCGACCCCCCACTGGGGTCTGGTCGGGTTTCATGAAACCCGACCTTGCCAAAAGTCGGCGACTTTTGAACAATTTCGACCCGTTTCGCTCAACCCTACTATTGACGCTCAGCTTTTTTTCAAAGGAGGACAGCTGTATTGAGTGGCGTAGACAGGTAGTATTCCTTAAACCAAAAATGTGGCTCAATGCAGTTTAAAAAATGTTACAGGGGAACACAGGCACATTGGTCTGGTCAGTGAAGGACAATTTCAATTATGGACCGCAGACAGACTTTGTACGCCAACTATTAAAAAAAAGGATGCTCTATGCAATTAAAAATAGGTTCCAGGGGTCCACGGGCACCAGTGGTGTGGTCAGTGGAGGAGTATTGGAAGGAGGGACCGCAGACAGGCGTAGTAGGCCTAACATAACAAAATTATGCTGTAGGCACTTTAAAATTGGTTCCAGGGGTACACGGGCAGCAGTAGACAGGTCAGTGGAGGCCTAGTGGAAGGAGGGACCGCAGGCAGGCTTAGAAGGCCTAACATAATAAAATTGGGCTGTAGGCACTATATAATTGGTTCCAGGGGTACACGGGCAGCAGTGGTGTGGTCAGCGGAGGACAATTTGAATTAGGGACTGCAGACAGACTTTGTAGGCTGTCCCCTGTGGACCATGCATCCAACACATTAACCCACTGCGCCGTAATGGACACGTAACTTTTTGTGGACATGCCTACTGGTCCATGCGTCTCTTGTCAGGTGCACCTTTCTACTGTTTGATTGCCTGAGTGCTATGACAATGCAGACTTTTTCATGCCGGTGGAAGGCTGGGATGGCTTTTCTCGCAAAAGAAGTGTCGACTGGGTAGCTTGAACCGTGGTACAGTGTAGTTCATCTGGGCTTTATAAATATAAGACAAAGAAAAAATGTAGGCTCCATGCACTTTCAGCTGGGTTCCAGGGGTACACGGCCAGCATTGGTCTGGTCAGTGGAGGCCTAGTGGAAGGAGGGACTGCAGACAGGCTTCGAAGGCCTAACATAATAAAATTGGGCTGTAGGCACTTTAAAATTGGTTCCAGGGGCACACGGGCAGCAGTAGACAGGTCAGTGGAGGCCTAGTGGAAGGAGGGACCGCAGACAGGCTTTGAAGGCCTAACATAATAACATTTGGCTGTAGGCACTTTAAAATTGGTTCCAGGGGTACACGGGCAGCAGTAGACAGGTCAGTGGGGCCTAGTGGAAGGAGGGACCACAGACAGGCTTAGAAGGCCTAACATAATAAAATTGGGCTGTAGGCACTTTATAATTGGTTCCAGGGGTACACGGGCAGCAGTAGACAGGTCAGTGGAGGCCTAGTGGAAGGAGGGACCGCAGACAGGCTTCGAAGGCCTAACATAATAAAATTGGGCTGTAGGCACTTTAAAATTGGTTCCAGGGGTACACGGGCAGCAGTAGACAGGTCAGTGGAGGCCTAGTGGAAGGAGGGACCGCAGACAGGCTTCGAAGGCCTAACATAATAAAATGTGGCTGTAGGCACTTTATAATTGGTTCCAGGGGTACACGGGCAGCAGTAGACAGGTCAGTGGAGGCCTAGTGGAAGGAGGGACAGCAGACAGGCTTAGAAGGCCTAACATAATAAAATGTGGCTGTAGGCACTATTGGTTCCAGGGGCACACGGGCAGCAGTAGACAGGTCAGTGGAGGCCTAGTGGAAGGAGGGACCGCAGACAGGCTTCGAAGGCCTAACATAATAAAATTGGGCTGTAGGCACTTTATAATTGGTTCCAGGGGTACACGGGCAGCAGTAGACTGGTCAGTGGAGGCCTAGTGGAAGGAGGGACCGCAGACAGGCTTCGAAGGCCTAACATAATAAAATTTGGCTGTAGGCACTTTGAATTCAATTGCAGGGGTACACAGGCAGCATTGGTGTTGTCAGCGGAGGCCGATTGTAATGAGTGTCTGCCAGTTAGTAGTCCCAAACAATAAATACATGTTACTGTCTCGCATTACAACAAAACGAAAACACAAAAGGGTGCAATCATTAGGTACAGGGGTGGGCTCCTCTGCGTAGTTTCAGACCTAGTAATTTGGCGCAAAGTATTTACTTGGGTAAATATAGGACACGGCCCCTGACTATGTTAAGTACCATCATACATGTCAACACAATGGTATTGTCAGTGGCAGGAATTTAAGGATGTCAGCGCATAGACTAAACATTGGTGGAACTGTGAGAGATAATTGTGCAAGTGGTAGAGCAATGTTTGAGCTGGGGGTGGGGGAACTCTCTTGTGGCCGGCGGTACAGGCCCAGGGCCCCTCATGTTACAACAGTGTGTCTGACGTTGGGTGCGCACCACCACCGCCAGAGACACTTTATTGTACTATGAGGGACCCAGTGGCAGTGCCGTCGACCAAAAGTGGGCACACCCACCTCTTCAGACAAACAGCACTCTCACGGGTGCTTGCGCCAAGTGGGGATACCACGGCCCCGTGTGGGCAGTTTGGCCATTTAGGGAGGTGTAAACATGTCGTATGCTGGACAATCAGCTGCTGCAAATTACGAGATTGGTAAAGTCATTCAGAGTAGTCCACAGGCAATACCTTTTCATAGGAAAGCTAGGTGTCGGCCGTGCAAGGTGGGGCAAAAGAATTCGAAATCCAGTTGTGGTTCATTTTAATGAAGGTTAGATCATCAAAATTTTGGGTAGCCAGACGAGTCCTTTTTTCGGTTAATATTGAACCTGCAGCACTGAAAACTCTTTCTGATAGGACACTAGCTGCCGGGCAAGCAAGCTCCTCCAATGCATATTCTGCCAATTCTGGCCAGGTGTCTAATTTGGATGCCCAGTAATCAAATGGGAATGACGGTTGAGGTAGAACATCGATAAGGGATGAAATATAGTTAGTAACCATACTGGACAAATGTTGTCTCCTGTCACTTTGAATTGATGCAGCAGTACCTGTCCTGTCTGCGGTCATAGCAAGATCACTCCACAACCTGGTCAGAAAACCCCTCTGTCCAACGCCACTTCTGATTTCTGCACCTCTAACACTTCTGGTCTGCTGCCCCCTGCAGCTCGTGTGAGAACGATCACGGGCGCTGTGTGCTGGGAATGCCTGAAGCAAACGGTCAACAAGAGTTGATTGTTTGGTTGCTAATATTAGTTCCAAGTTCTCATGTGGCATAATATTTTGCAATTTGCCTTTATAGCGAGGATCAAGGAGGCAGGCCAACCAGTAATCGTCATCGTTCATCATTTTCGTAATGCGTGTGTCCCTTTTGAGGATACGTAAGGCATAATCCGCCATGTGTGCCAAAGTTCCAGTTGTCAAATCTGCGGTTGTGCTTGGTTGAGGGGCAGTTTCAGGCAAATCTACGTCACTTGTGTCCCTCAAAAAACCAGAAACGGCCTTGCCACGCCACCAATTTCCAGTGGCCCCGGAGAAGCTTCCTCATTAAAAAAATACTCATCCCCATCATCCTCCTCCTCCTGTTCGCCCGCTACCTCGTCCTGTACACTGCCCTGACCAGACAATGGCTGACTGTCATCAAGGCTTTCCTCTTCCTCGGCTGCAGATGCCTGTTCCTTTATGTGCGTCAAACTTTGCATCAGCAGACGCATTAGGGGGATGCTCATGCTTATTATGGCGTTGTCTGCACTAACCAGCCGTGTGCATTCCTCAAAACACTGAAGGACTTGACACATGTCTTGTATCTTTGACCACTGCACACCTGACAACTCCATGTCTGCCATCCTACTGCCTGCCCGTGTATGTGTATCCTCCCACAAAAACATAACAGCCCGCCTCTGTTCGCACAGTCTCTGAAGCATGTGCAGTGTTGAGTTCCACCTTGTTGCAACATCTATGATTAGGCGATGCTGGGGAAGGTTCAAAGATCGCTGAAAAGGTCTGCATACGGCTGGAGTGTACGGGCGAACGGCGGATATGTGAGCAAAGTCCGCGCACTTTGAGGAGCAGGTCGGATAACCCCGGATAACTTTTCAGGAAGCACTGCACCACCAGGTTTAAGGTGTGAGCCAGGCAAGGAATGTGTTTCAGTTGGGAAAGGGAGATGGCAGCCATGAAATTCCTTCCGTTATCACTCACTACCTTGCCTGCCTCAAGATCTACTGTGCCCAGCCACGACTGCGTTTCTCTCTCCAAGAACTCGGACAGAACTTCCGCGGTGTGTCTGTTGTTGCCCAAACACTTCATAGCCAATACAGCCTGCTGACGCTTGCCAGTAGCTGGCCCATAATGGGACAACTGGTGTGCAACAGTGGCAGCTGCGGATGGAGTGGTTGGGCGACTGCGGTCTGTGGATGAGCTCTCGCTTCTGCAGAAGGACGAGGAGGAGGGGGTGCGAACACCTACAGCCAACTGTTTCCTAGACCGTGGGCTAGGCAGAACTGTCCCAAAATTGAAGTCCCCTGTGGACCCTGCATCCACCACATTCACCCAGTGTGCCGTGATGGACACGTAACATCCCTGGCCATGCCTACTGGTCCATACATCTGTTGTCAGGTGCACCTTTGTACTCACAGATTGCCTGAGTGCATGGACGATGCGCTCTTTAACATGCTGGTGGAGGGCTGGGATGGCTTTTCTCGAAAAGAAGTGAAGACTGGGTAGCTCGTAGCATGGTTCAGCATAGTCCAGCAGGGCTTTGAAAGCTTAGCTTTCAACTAACCGGTAGGGCATCATCTCTAACGAGATTAGTCTAGCTATGTGGGCGTTCAAACCTTGTGCACGCAGATGCGAGGATAAGTACTTCCTTTTTCTAACCAGAGTCTCATGTAGGGTGAGCTGGACTGGAGAGCTGGAGATCGTGGAACTAGCGGGTGTGCCGGTGGACATGGCAGACTGAGAGACGGTTGGAGATGGTATTGTTTCCGCCGGTGCCCTAGATGCAGTGTTTCCTACTACGAAACTGGTGATTCCCTGACCCTGACTGCTTTGGCCTGGCAAAGAAACCTGCACAGATACTGCAGGTGGTGCGGAAAATGGTGGCCTTACAGTTACGGCAGGGATGTAGCGTTGCTGACTAGCTTCATTGGCCGAGGGTGCTTCAACCTTAAGGGACGTTTGGTAGATAGTCCAGGCTTGCAAATGCATGGTGGTTAAATGTCTATGCATGCAACTTGTATTGAGACTTTTCAGATTCTGACCTCTGCTTAAGGTAGTTGAACATTTTTGACAGATGACTTTGCGCTGATCAATTGGATGTTGTTTAAAAAAATGCCAGACTGCACTCTTTCGAGCCTCGGATCCCTTTTCAGGCATTGCAGACTGAGCTTTAACCAGATGGCCACGCTGTCCTCCAACAGGTTTTGGCTTTGCCACGCGTTTTGTCCCATCTACGGGCCCGGCAGATGGAACCTGTTGCGATGTTGATGCCTGCTGCGGCCCCTCCTCCTCCGCTTCAGAACTACTGCCGCCTGCACCCTGTTCCCCCAATGGCTGCCAATCGGGGTCAACAACTGGGTCATCTATAACCTCCTCTTCTAGCTCGTGTGCAACTTCGTCTGTGTCACCGTGTAAGTCGGTGGTATAGCGTTCGTGACGGGGCAACATAGTCTCATCAGGGTCTGATTCTGGATCAGTACCCTGCGAGGGCAATGTTGTCGTCTGAGTCAAAGGACCAGCATAGTAGTCTGGCTGTGGTTGTGCATCAGTGCACTCCATGTCAGATTCAACTTGTAATGGGCATGGCCTGTTAACTGTTTCACTTTCTAAGCCAGGGATGGTATGTGTAAAGAGCTCCATGGAGTAACCCGTTGTGTCGCCTGCTGCATCCTTCTCTGTTGTTGTTTTTGCTGAAGAGGACAAGGAAGCGACTTGTCCCTGACCGTGAACATCCACTAACGACGCGCTGCTTTTACATTTACCAGTTTCAAAAGAGGAGGCAAAAGAGCTAGAGGCTGAGTCAGCAAGGTAAGCCAAAACTTGCTCTTGCTGCTCCGGCTTTCAAAGCGGTTTTCCTACTCCCAGAAAAGGGAGCGTTCGAGGCCTTCTGTAGCCAGACGACGAACCTGGCTCCACAGCTCCAGACTTAGGTGCAATATTTTTTTTCCCACGACCACCTGATGCTCCACTACCACTACCATCATTACCAGCTGATAATGAACGCCCACGGCCACGACCTCTTCCACCAGACTTCCTCATTGTTTTAAAAACGTCACCAAAGTAACGGTATTTGTTGCTGTCAAACAACTTACACGGTGAGCTATGACTTCAGTATGATTTAGATATCCCTTTACAGGTGGGTGAGACCGCAAGGAAAATCAGGCACAATGTTACACACTCTGTTTTCGGTGGCACCAAATGAGAGAGATGCCACACACGCAGGACTGTCACTGAAGCACAAATGTCAATATTATTCTCCCACTTTTTTTTTTTTTTTTTTTTTCAGGGAGAATTTAGAAACCAAATAAAATAAATTGATTTTTTCAGGGAGAATTTAGAAACCAAATAAAAAAAATTGATTTTTTTCAGGGAGAATTTAGAAACCAAATAAAAAAAAAATGATTTTCTCAGGGAGAATTTAGAAACCAAATAAAAAAAAAATAGGCTTTCTATGGCCCACTATTTGAGAGAGAGAGAGATGGCACACCCAGGAGTCAGGACTGGCACACAAGCTGAAAGGCCAATATTAATCTCCCACTGATTTTTTTTTATTTTTCCAGGGAGAATTTAGAAACCAAATAAAAAAAATAGGATTTCTATAGCCCACTATTTGAGAGTGAGAGATGGCACACCCAGGAGTCAGGAGTGGCACACAAGCAGAAAGGCCAATATTAATCTCCCACTGATTTTTTTTTTATTTTTTCAGTGAGAATTTAGAAAACAAATAAAAAAAAAATAGGCTTTCTATGGCCCACAATTTGAGAGAGAGAGATGGCACACCCAGGAGTCAGGAGTGGCACACAAGCAGAAAGGCCAATATTAATCTCCCACTGATTTTTTTTTATTTTTCCAGGGAGAATTTAGAAACCAAATAAAAAAAAATAGGCTTTCTATGGCCCACTATTTGAGAGAGAGAGATGGCACACCCAGGAGTCAGGACTGGCACACAAGCTGAAAGGCCAATATTAATCTCCCACTGATTTTTTTTTATTTTTCCAGGGAGAATTTAGAAACCAAATAAAAAAAATAGGATTTCTATAGCCCACTATTTGAGAGTGAGAGATGGCACACCCAGGAGTCAGGAGTGGCACACAAGCAGAAAGGCCAATATTAATCTCCCACTGATTTTTTTTTTATTTTTTCAGTGAGAATTTAGAAAACAAATAAAAAAAAAATAGGCTTTCTATGGCCCACAATTTGAGAGAGAGAGATGGCACACCCAGGAGTCAGGAGTGGCACACAAGCAGAAAGGCCAATATTAATCTCCCACTGATTTTTTTTTATTTTTTCAGGGAGAATTTAGAAACCAAATAAAAAAAATTGATTTTGTCAGGGAGAATTTAGAAACCAAATAAAAAAAATTGATTTTTTCAGGGAGAATTTAGAAACCAAATAAAAAAAAAAAAAGGCTTTCTATGGCTCACTATTTGAGAGAGAGAGATGGCACACCCAGGAGTCAGGACTGGCACACAAGCTGAAAGGCCAATATTAATCTCCCACTGATTTTTTTTTTAATTTTTCCAGGGAGAATTTAGAAACCAAATAAAAAAAAATAGGCTTTCTATGGCCCACTATTTGAGAGAGAGAGGTGGCACACCCAGAAGTCAGGAGTGGCACACAAGCAGAAAGGCCAATATTAATCTCCCACTGATTTTTTTTTATTTTTTCAGTGAGAGTTTAGAAAACAAATAAAAAAAAAACAGGCTTTCTATTGCCCACTATTTGAGAGAGAGAGAGAGATGGCACACCCAACAGTCAAGACTGGCACACAAGCAGAAAGGCCAATATTAATCTCCCACTTTTTTTTATTTTTTCAGGGAGAATTTAGAATCCAAATAAAATAAATTGATTTTTTCAGGGAGAATTTATAAACCAAATAAAAAAAAAATAGGCTTTCTATGGCCCACTATTTGAGAGAGAGAGATGGCACACCCAGGAGTCAGGACTGGCACACAAGCTGAAAGGCCAATATTAACCCCTCTGTGACCTTAGACGTACTATCCCGTCGAGGTGCCCTGGGCTTATCTGACCCTGGACGGGATAGTACGTCATAGCCGATCGGCAGCGCTCACGGGGGGAGCGCGGCCGATCGCGGCCGGGTGTCAGCTGCTTATCGCAGCTGACATCCGGCACTATGTGCCAGGAGCGGTCACGGACCGCCCCCGGCACATTAACCCCTGGCACACCGCGATCAAAGATGATCGCGACGTGCCGGCGGTGCAGGGAAGCACCGCGCAGGGAGGGGGCTCCCTGCGGGCTTCCCTGAGCCCCCCGCAGCAACGCGATGTGATCGCGTTGCTGCGAGGGTCTCCTCACCTCCCTCCCTGCTCGAGCCCCGGATCCAAGATGGCCGCGGATCCGGGTCCTGCAGGGAGGGAGGTGGCTTCACAGAGCCTGCTCAGAGCAGGCACTGTGAAGCAGCCTGCACTCCTATCAGATCAGTGATCTGACAGAGTGCTATGCAAACTGTCAGATCACTGATCTGTGATGTCCCCCCCTGGGACAAAGTAAAAAAGTAAAAAAAAAATTTTCCAAATGTGTAAAAAAAATAAAAAAAAATATTCCAAAATAATGAAAAAAAAAAAAAAATATTATTCCCATAAATACATTTCTTCATCTAAATAAAAAAAAAAAACCAATAAAAGTACACATATTTAGTATCACCACGTCCGTAACGACCCGACCTATAAAACTGTCCCACTAGTTAACCCCTTCAGTAAACACCGTAAGAAAAAAAAAAAAAAAACGAGGCAAAAAACAACGCTTTATTATCATACCGCCGAACAAAAAGTGGAATAACACGCGATCAAAAGGACAGATATAAATAACCATGGTACCGCTGAAAGCGTCATATTGTCCCGCAAAAAAAGAGCCGCCATACAGCATCATCAGCAAAAAAATAAAAAAGTTATAGTCCTGAGAATAAAGCGATGCAAAAATAATTATTTTTTCTGTAAAATAGTTTTTATCGTATAAAAGCACCAAACCATAAAAAAATGATATAAATGAGGTATCGCTGTAATCGTACTGACCCGAAGAATAAAACTGCTTTATCAATTTTACCAAACGCGGAACGGTATAAACGCCTCCCCCAATAGAAATTCATGAATAGCTGGCTTTTGGTCATTCTTCCTCACAAAAATCGGAATAAAAAGCGATAAAAAAAGTCACGTGCCCAAAAATGTTTTCAATAAAAACGTCAACTCGTCCCGCAAAAAACAAGACCTCACATGACTCTGTGGACCAAAATATGGAAAAATTATAGCTCTCAAAATGTGGTATTGCAAAAAATATTTTTTGCAATAAAAAGGGTCTTTCAGTGTGTGACGGCTGCCAATCATAAAAATCCGCTAAAAAACTCGCTATAAAAGTAAATCAAACCCCCCTTCATCACCCCCTTAGTTAGGGAAAAATAAAAAAAAATGTATTTATTTCCATTTTCCCATTAGGGCTAGGGTTAGGGCTAGGGTTAGGGCTAGGGTTAGGGATAGGGTTAGGGCTAGGGTTAGGGCTAATGTTAGGGTTAGGGTTAGGGCTAGGGCTAGGGCTAGGGTTAGGGCTAGGGTTAGGGCTAGGGCTAGGGTTAGGGTTAGGGCTAGGGTTAGGGCTAGGGTTAGGGCTAGGGTTAGGGTTAGGGCTAGGGTTAGGGCTAGGGTTAGGGCTAGGGTTAGGGCTAGGGTTAGGGTTAGGGTTGGGGCTACAGTTAGGGTTGGGGCTAAAGTTAGGGTTAGGGTTTAGATTACATTTACAGTTGGGAATAGGGTTGGGATTAGGGTTAGGGGTGTGTCAGGGTTAGAGGTGTGGTTAGGGTTACCGTTGGAATTAGGGTTAGGGGTGTGTTTAGATTAGGGTTTCAGTTATAATTGGGGGGTTTCCACTGTTTCGGCACATCAGGGGCTCTCCAAACACGACATGGCGTCCGATCTCAATTCCAGCCAATTCTGCGTTGAAAAAGTAAAACAGTGCTCCTTCCCTTCCGAGCTCTCCTGTGTGCCCAAACAGGGGTTTACCCCAACATATGGGGTATCAGCGTACTCAGGACAAATTGGACAACAACTTTTGTGGACCAATTTCTCCTGTTACCCTTGGGAAAATACAAAACTGGGGGCTGAAAAATAATTTTTGTGGGAAAACAAAAAGATTTTTTATTTTCACGGCTCTGCGTTATAAACTGTAGTGAAACACTTGGGGGTTCAAAGTTCTCACAACACATCTAGATAAGTTCATTGAGGGGTCTAGTTTCCAATATGGGGTCACTTGTGGGGGGTTTCTACTGTTTAGGTACATTAGGGGCTCTGCAAACGCAATGTGACGCCTGCAGACCAATCCATCTAAGTCTGCATTCCAAATGATGCTCCTTCCCTTCCGAGCCCTCCCATGCGCCCAAACGGTGGTTCCCCCCCACATATCGGGTATCAGCGTACTCAGGACAAATTGGACAACAACATTTAGGGTCCAATTTCTCCTGCTAACCTTGGAAAAATACAAAACTGGGGGCTAAAATATAATTTTTGTGGAAAAAAAAATATTTTTTATTTGCATGGCTCTGCGTTATAAACTGTAGTGAAATACTTGGGGGTTCAAAGCTCTCACAACACATCAAGATGAGTTCCTTAGGGGGTCTACTTTCCAAAATGGTGTCACTTGTGGGGGGTTTCTACTGTTTAGGTACATTAGGGGCTCTGCAAACGCAATGTGACGCCTGCAGACCATTCCATCTAAGTCTGCATTCCAAATGGCGCTCCTTCCCTTCCGAACCCTCCCATGCGCCCAAACGGTGGTTCCCCCCCACATATGGGGTATCAGCGTACTCAGGACAAATTGGACAACAACTTTTGGGGTCCAATTTCTCCTGTTACCCTAGGGAAAATACAAAACTGGGGGCTAAAAAATAATTTTTGTGGGAAAAAAATTTTGTTTTATTTTTATGGCTCTGCATTATAAACTTCTGTGAAGCCCTTGGTGGGTCAAAGTGCTCACCACACATCCAGATAAGTTCCTTAGGGGGTCTACTTTCCAAAATGGTGTCACTTTTGGGGGGTTTCAATGTTTAGGCACATCAGTGGCTCTCCAAACGCAACATGGCGTCCCATCTCAATTCCTGTCAATTTTGCATTGAAAAGTCAAACGGCGCTCCTTCCCTTCCGAGCTCTCCCATGCGCCCAAACAGTGGTTTACTGCCACATATGGGGTATCAGCGTACTCGGGACAAATTGGACAACAACTTTTGAGGTCCAATTTCTTCTCTTACCCTTGGAAAAATAAAAAATTGGGGGCAAAAATATAATTTTTGTGAAAAAATATGATTTTTTATTTTTACGGTTCTGCATTATAAACTTCTGTGAAGCACTTGGTGGGTCAAAGTGCTCACCACACCTCTAGATAAGTTCCTTAGGGGGTCTACTTTCCAAAATGGTGTCACTTGTGGGGGGTTTCAATGTTTAGGCACATCAGTGGCTCTCCAAACGCAACATGGTGTCCCATCTCAATTTCTGTCAATTTTGCATTGAAAAGTCAAACTGCGCTCCTTCCCTTCCGAGCTCTCCCATGCGCCCAAACAGTGGTTTACTGCCACATATGGGGTATCAGCCTACTCAGGACAAATTGGACAACAACTTTTGAGGTCCAATTTCTTCTCTTACCCTTGGAAAAATAAAAAATTGGGGGCAAAAATATAATTTTTGTGAAAAAATATGATTTTTTATTTTTACGGTTCTGCATTATAAACTTCTGTGAAGCACTTGGTGGGTCAAAGTGCTCACCACACATCCAGATAAGTTCCTTAGGGGGTCTACTTTCCAAAATGGTGTCACTTGTGGGGGGTTTCAATGTTTAGGCACATCAGTGGCTCTCCAAACGCAACATGGCGTCCCATCTCAATTCCTGTCAATTTTGCATTGAAAAGTCAAATAGCGCTCCTTCCCTTCCGAGCTCTCCCATGCGCCCAAACAGTGGTTTACTGCCACATATGGGGTATCAGCGTACTCAGGACAAATTGGACAACAACTTTTTGGGTCCAATTTCTCCTGTTACCTTTGGTAAAATAAAACAAATTGGAGCTGAAGTAAATTTTTTGTGTAAAAAAGTTAAATGTTCATTTTTATTTAAACATTCCAAAAATTCCTATTAAACACCTGAAGGGTTAATAAACTTCTTGAATGTGGTTTTGAGCACCTTGAGGGGTGCAGTTTTTAGAATGGTGTCACACTTGGGCATTTTCTATCATATAGACCCCTCAAAATGACTTCAAATGAGACGTGGTCCCTAAAAAAAAATGGTGTTGTAAAGATGAGAAATTGCTGGTCAACTTTTAACCCTTATAACTCCCTAACAAAAAAAAAAATTGGTTCCAAAATTATGCTGATGTAAAGGAGACATGTGGGAAATGTTACTTATTAAGTATTTTGTGTGACATATCTCTGTGATTTAATTGCATAAATATTCAAAGTTTGAAAATTGCGAAATTTTCAAAATTTTCGCCAAATTTCCGTTTTTTTCACAAATAAACGCAGGTACTATCAAAGAAATTTTACCACTATCATGAAGTACAATATGTCACGAGAAAACAATGTCAGAATCACCAGGATCCGTTGAAGCGTTTCGGAGTTATAACCTCATAAAGGGACAGTGGTCAGAATTGTAAAAATTGGCCTGGTCATTAACGTGCAAACCACCCTTGGGGGTAAAGGGGTTAATCTCCCACTGATTTTTTTTATTTTTCCAGGGAGAATTTAGAAACCAAATTAAAAAAAAAATAGGATTTCTATAGCCCACTATTTGAGAGAGAGAGATGGCACACCCAGGAGTCAGGAGTGGCACACAAGCAGAAAGGCCAATATTAATCTCCCACTGATTTTTTTTTATTTTTTCAGTGAGAATTTAGAAAACAAATAAAAAAAAAAAGGCTTTCTATGGCCCACTATTTGAGAAAGAGAGATGGCACACCCAGGAGTCAGGAGTGGCACACAAGCAGAAATGCCAATATTAATCTCCCACTGATTTTTTTTAATTTTTTCAGGGAGAATTTAGAAACCAAATAAAAAAAATTGATTTCGTCAGGGAGAATTTAGAAACCAAATAAAAAAAATTGATTTTTTCAGGGAGAATTTAGAAACCAAATAAAAAAAAAAAAGTCTTTCGATGGCTCACTATTTGAGAGAGAGAGATGGCACACCCAGGAGTCAGGACTGGCACACAAGCTGAAAGGCCAATATTAATCTCCCACTGATTTTTTTTTATTTTTTCAGTGAGAATTTAGAAAACAAATAAAAAAAAATAGGCTTTCTATGGCCCACTATTTGAGAGAGAGAGAGAGATGGCACACCCAGCAGTCAAGACTGGCACACAAGCAGAAAGGCCAATATTAATCTCCCACTGTTTTTTTTTTATTTTTTCAGGGAGAATTTAGAAACCAAATTAAAAAAATTGATTTTTTCAGGGAGAATTTAGAAACCAAATAAAAAAATTGATTTTTTCAGGGAGAATTTAGAAACCAAATAAAAAAAAAAAATAGGCTTTCGATGGCCCACTATTTGAGAGAGAGAGATGGCACACCCAGGAGTCAGGAGTGGCACACAAGCAGAAAGGCCAATATTCATCTCCCACTGATTTTTTTTTAATTTTTCCAGGGAGAAAAGAGAAACCAAATAAAAAAAAATAGGCTTTCTATGGCCCACTATTTGAGAGAGAGAGATGGCACACCCAGGAGTCAGGACTGGCACACAAGCAGAAAGGCCAATATTAATCTCCCACGGTTTTTTGTTTTTTTTTCAGGGAGAATTTAGAAACCAAATTAAAAAAAAATAGGCTTTCTATGGCCCACTATTTGAGAGAGAGAGATGGCACACCCAGGAGTCAGGACTGGCACACAAGCAGAAAGGCCAATATTAATCTCCCACGGTTTTTTGTTTTTTTTTTTCAGGGAGAATTTAGAAACCAAATAAAAAAAAAATAGGCTTTCTATGGCCCACTATTTGAGAGAGAGAGATGGCACACCCAGGAGTCAGGACTGGCAGACAAGCAGAAAGGCCAATATTAATCTCCCACGGTTTTTTGTTTTTTTTTCAGGGAGAATTTAGAAACCAAATTTAAAAAAAATAGTCTTTCTATGGCCCACTATTTGAGAGAGAGAGATGGCACACCCAGGAGTCAGAAGTGGCACACAAGCTGAAAGGCCAATATTAATCTTCCACTGATTTTTTTTATTTTTCCAGGGAGAATTTAGAAACCAAATAAAAAAAAAAATAGGCTTTCTATGGCCCACTATTTGAGAGAGAGAGATGGCACACCCAGGAGTCAGGAGTGGCACACAAGCAGAAAGGCCAATATTAATCTCCCACTGATTTTTTTTTATTTTTTCAGGGAGAATTTAGAAACCAAATAATAAAAAAAAATAGGCTTTCTATGGCCCACTATTTGATAGAGAGAGATGGCACACCCAGGAGTCAGGACTGGCACACAAGCTGAAAGGCCAATATTAATCTCCCACTGATTTTTTTTATTTTTCCAGGGAGAAAAGAGAAACCAAATAAAAAAAAAATAGGCTTTCTATGGCCCACTATTTGAGAGAGAGATGGCACACTCAGGAGTCAGGAGTGGCACACAAGCAGAAAGGCCAATATTAATCTCCCACTGATTTTTTTAGATTTTTTCAGGGAGAATTTAGAAACCAAATAAAAAAAAATAGGCTTTCTATGGCCCACTATTTGAGAGAGAGAGATGGCACACCCAGGAGTCAGGACTGGCACACAAGCAGAAAGGCCAATATTAATCTCCCACGGTTTTTTGTTTTTTTTTCAGGGAGAATTTAGAAACCAAATTTAAAAAAAATAAAATAAATAGGCTTTCTATGGTCCACTATTTGAGAGAGAGAGATGGCACACTCAGGACTGGCACACAAGCCCAAAGGCCAATATTAATCTCCCACTGTTTTTTTCAGGGAGAATTTATAAACCCCCCCCCAAAAAAAAACTGAAAAATAAAAAGGCTTTCTATGGCCCACTATGTGAGAGAGATGGCACACACAGGGGTGGCACTCTAGCAGAAATGCCAATCTTAATCTCCCACAACTTTTTTTTTTTGAGGGAAAATTAAAAAAAAAAAAAAAGGGACTGTCCCACAATTACTATCTCCCTGCAGTAATCTCAGCCAGGTATGGCAGGCAGCAATAAGGAGTGGACTGATGCACAAATTAAATAAAAAGTGTCGACAAACAAACAAGATAGCTGTGCAGAAAGGAAGGAACAACAGGATTTGTGCTTTGAAAAAAGCAGTTGGTTTGCACAGCGGCGTACACACAGCAATGCAGCTATCAGGGAGCCTTCTAGGGCAGCCCAATGAGCTACAGCGCTGAGGAAAAAAAAATGTAGCTTCCACGGTCCCTGCAAACAAAAGGTGGTGTTGGACAGTGGAAATCGCTACAGCACAAGCGGTTTGGTGGTTAATGGACCCTGCCTAATGCTATCCCTGCTTCTGACGAAGCGGCAGCAACCTCTCCCTAGGCTCAGATCAGCAGCAGTAAGATGGCGGTCGGCGGGAACGCCTCTTTATAGCCCCTGTGATGCCGCAGACAGCAAGCCAATCACTGCAATGCCCTTCTCTAAGATGGTGGGGACCAGGACCTATGTCATCACGCTGCCCACACTCTGCGTCCACCTTCATTGGCTGAGAAATGGCGCTTTTAGCATCATTGAAACGCGACTTTGGCGCAAAAGTCACGTACCGCATGGCCGACCCCACACAGGGGTCGGGTCGGGTTTCATGAAACCCGACTTTGCCAAAAGTTAGCGACTTTTGAAAATGAACGATCCGTTTCGCTCAACCCTATAACCATGTGATATTTCAGTTTTCTTTTTTAATATATTTGTAAAAATTACTACATTTCTGTTTTTTTCAGTCAAGATGGGGTGCAGAGTGTACATTAGTGAGAAAAAAAATGAACTTTTATGAATTTACCAAATGGCTGCAGTGAATTAAAGAGTGAAAAATGTAAAGGATTCTGTTAGGTGTCGAGTTCCTGCCGCTGCATGGGGGAATCTCAAACCATGTCCACTGTGGTCTCCCATTCTTCTTCTGCTGCAGTGGAACCTGCTCAGCGGAGACGTTTGTCCAAGCGCCTGGCTCGGACAGATACTGCACGTTTGATTACTGCTGCCTTTCCAGGTTCAGCCATTATAACCAGTACTGTTCGGCGGCTAGCAGGCTCTCCTGGGACTAAGTCCTGCTTTTCTCCTTCTGAGCATGCCCAAGGAAAGACCTCTCATTGGAGGTTAGGGGTTACATGCTCAGGTCCTGTAGCAGCTCCTATTGGTCCACTAGGAAGGTCTTGGAGAGCTACAACTATAAAAGGTTTGCATGGCCGCACGGCCATGCACTAGTATAATTTGTGTTTGGCTGTTGCCAGTGGATACTCTACCACTTAGTTTATATGTGGTGTGAGTCTGTTTAGCTTTGGGGCTGTACACTCAGGCAGGCAGCTAGCATCAGTGGGGGCAATTAGCCTTGGCTTAGCATCTGTTTCCTTCATGTGTACAGTTAGCACAGAAGTGTTCCAGAGCAAGCACAACCCTAGTTAAAGTATTATTCTCTGTGTACAGCGCAACTCTGTGAGGCAACAGAGCTCGCTTTCATTTCACACGGGGTGAACTTTAACCCACGTGTGAGCTCAGTGTTCATCCGCCATTACTTTGCAGCAGGTATCTCTGCACGGTGGACCACGGGGCTGCAAACGCACCTCATATCAATCTCTATATTACTTGGTGCATTCCGCTAGCCCTAACAGGATCTGAATACATTCTGTACCCACTGCATATGCATTTTAAGCATTGTATCATGCTACAACATAAAGCCTCGCCCACGGGGTACCCGGGAGAACAAGATGTAATTAACTCAAAACTACAAATACAAATTAAACAACAACTACAAGTTGGATTTCATCAACCAAGGTCTAATTTTAATCAATATAATGGCACCCACCTGACAGTGGGTCAGGTTAGCACAATCCCGCTGTTTCACATTAAGCTGTTGCAGTCAGAGCTCAGCAAAAATGTAAGCTACTATACCCCGCACGATTGCCATGACGTGCCAATACGTCAAAGGTCAGGAACCCCTTCCTGATCATGATGTACAGGTATGTTCATGACCGTGAAGGGATAGTAATTACTAGTAACTAGTAATGCACCAATTTACTTAGAAAGATTTGAATTAAACTGTAGAGGAATGGCAAAAGTTAAAATGCAAAGAAATAAAAATACAGTCCTCGTCCTGTTTTCCTACCACTGTAACCATCTTCATGCAAGGCTGTCTGTAGAGAGACTCCATAGCATAATACAAACAGTTAACCCCTTCCCGACCTGTGACACAGCGTATGCGTCATGAAAGTCGGTGCCAATCCGACCTGTGACGCATATGCTGTGTCACAGAATGATTGCGTCCCTGCAGATCGGGTGAAAGGGTTAACTCCAATTTCACCCGATCTGCAGGGACAGGAGGAGTGGCACTTTAGCCCGGGGGGGGGGGGTGGCTTTGCCCCCACGTGGCTACGATCGCTCTGATTGGCTGTTGCATTTTCAACAGCCAATCAGAGCAATTTGTAATATTTCACCTATGAAAGGTGGTGAAATATTACAATCCAGCCATGCCGATGCTGCAATATCGTCGGCCATGGCTAGAAATACTGATGTGCACCCCCTCACTGCCACCGATCTCCTCCCCAGACCTCCGTTCTGTGGTCCGCTCCCCTCCATCCTCGTGTCCGCTCCCCCGTCCACTCCCCCGTCCTCCTGTCCGCTCCCCCATTGCTCCGATCCCACCCCCGTGCTTCTATCCACCCCCGTGCTCCGATCCAACCCCCCTGTGCTCCGATCCACCTCTGTGCTCCTATCCAACCCCCCATGCTCCGATCCACCCCCCTGTACTCCGATCCACACTCCGCGCTCCGATCCAACCCCCTGTGCTCGGATCCACCCCCCGTGCTCCGATTCCATCCCGTGCTCCAATCCAACCCCCCGTGCTCCGATCCAACCCCCTGTACTCCGATCCACACTCTGCGCTCCGATCCAACCCCCCATGCTCGGATCCACCCCGTGCTCCGATCCACCTCCCCCATGCTCCGATCCACCCCCATGTGCTCCCCCCACCCCCTCATACTTACCAATCCTCCCGGTGTCTGTCCATCATTTCCATGGGTGCCGCCATCTTCCAAAATGGTGGGCGCATGCGCAGTGCACCCGCCGAATCTGCCAGCCGGCAGATTCGTTCCAGGTACATTTTGGTCACTGTGATAAAACCTATCACAGTGATCAAAATAAAAAAAATAGTAAATGAACCCCCCTTTATCACCCCAATAGGTAGGGACAATAATAAAATAAAGAAAATATATGTTTTTTCCACTAGGGTTAGGGTTAGAACTAGGGTTAGAACTAGGGTTAGGCTTAGGGTTAGGGTAAGGCTATGTGCACATGTATTCTGGTCCTCTGCGGATTTTTCCGCAGCGGATTTGATAAATCCGCAATGCAAAACCGCTGTGGATTTATCGCTGATTTACCGCGTTTTTTCTGCGGATTTCACTGCGGTTTTACAACTGTGGTTTTCTATTGGAGCAGTTGTAAAACCGCTGTGGAATCCGCAGAAAGAAGTGACATGCTGCGGAATGTAATCCGCTGCGTTTCAGCGCAGTTTTTTCCGCAGCATGTGCGCAGCGTTTTTTGTTTCCCATAGGTTTACATTGAACTGTAAACTCATGGGAAACTGCTGCGGACCCGCAGCTGCGGAAATGCTGTGGATCCGCAGCGTTCTCCGCAGCGTGTGCACATACCCTTAGAATTAGGCTATGTGCATACGGTGCGGATTTGGCTGCAGATCCACAGCGGATGGGCTGCTGCGGATTCGTAGCAGTTTTCCATCAGGTTTACAGTTCCATGTAAACCTATGGAAAACCAAATCTGCTGTGCCCATGGTGCGGAAAATACCACGCGGAAACACTGTTAGGGCTAGCGGAACGCACCAAATAATAAGACTGATAGTGTACGGTGCGTTCGTAGCCCGGGGTCCACCGTGCAGAGATGGAACCTGCTGCTGAGTAATGACGGACTATATGGCGGTACTCATAAGTATACTCGCGTGGGTTAAACTTCACCCAACGTGAAGGAAGCGATCCTGTTGCGTCACAGGATCGCGGTACCGCACATAGAAGGCGAGCAAGCAGTCAGCGAACTTAACCCCAACTAGGATTGAAGTCCGATTAGACCACTTGCTGACACAACACCGCAACAGGGTGTGTTAGGCAACTCTTATAATTAGAGCACCGAAGTGCGAACTGTGCCGTGCTGGCAGGTACCACTAAGCACCCAGACGTGGGTCAGGAAGCGCACTACTGGCGCGTGGCGCCGCACTGGCGGTCACAGCAATAGACGCTGATACGTGTGTGACACGTTGAGTGATTTGTCGGGCGCTAGATAGCAGCCATACTCCATACGCGAACAGTCATACAATAGGGTAGGGGTATTTAATGAACGACTTGCACTCACAACAAACACACGTATTCAATTGTACACTAGCGCATGGCCGTGCGGTCATGCGCAGTTTATATAATTGCAGGACAGGAAGTGGCCACAGAAACTTTGCCCTTCCAGGGCCTGCCAAGAGGACCAATGGAATGCGCTGCAGAGCCAGAGCACATGACCCTCGATCTCCAACGGGAGATCTTGCTCTGGGCATGCTCAGTGTGCGCAAACAAGGACTTAGTCCCAGGGAAGTCCGCTCGCCGCTGACCAGCACTGACTTTAATGGCAGGAGCTGAAGAAGCAGCAGTAACTCTCTGTACAGAGTGAGAGCGAGCAAGACACTGGGAGCGATGTCCCTGCTGAGCAGACTCCACTGCGGCTGGAGGAGAATGGGAGACCGCAGCGGAGACGGATCGAGATTCCCCCTGTGCAGCAGAGAAAACTCGACTCCTAAAAAACACTGCATTGTATTTTTCGCAGCATGTCAATTCTTTGTGCGGATTCCGCAGCGTTTTACACCTGTTCCTCAATAGGAATCCACAGGTGAAATCCGCACAAAAAACACAGGAATTCCGCAGGTAAAACGCAGTGCCTTTTTACCTGCGGACTTTTCAAAAATGGTGCGAAAAATCTTACACGAATCCGCAACGTGGGCACATATCCTTAGGGTTAGGGTTGGAATTACAGTTAGAATTAGGGCCAGGGTTGGAAATAGGTTTAAGATTAGGCTTGTGGTTAGGGTTAGGGGTGTGATGGGGTTAGGGTTGTGGTTAGGGTTGGGATTAGAGTTAGGGTTGGGATTAGGGTTAGGGGTGTATTGGGATTAGGGCTGTGGTTATGGGTGTTTTGGGGTTAGGGTCATGATTAGGGTTATGGCTAGAGTTTGGATTAGGGTTAGGGGTGTGTTGGGGTTAGTGTTGGAGTTAGAATTCAGGGGTTTCCACTAGGGTTGAGCGAAACGGGTCGTTCATTTTCAAAAGTCGACGACTTTTGGCAAAGTCGGGTTTCATGAAACCCGATCCGACCCCTGTGTGGGGTCGGCCATGCGGTACGCGACTTTTGCGCCAAAGTCGCATTTCAATGACGCGAAAAGCGCCATTTCTCAGCCAATGAAGGTGAACGCAGAGTGTGGGCAGCGTGATGACATAGGTCCTGGTCCCCACCATCTTAGAGAAGGGCATTGCAGTGATTGGCTTGCTGTCTGCGGCATCACAGGGGCTATAAAGCCGCCATCTTACTGCTGCTGATCTGAGCTTAGGGAGAGGTTGCTGCCGCTTCGTCAGAAGCAGGGATAATGTTAGGCAGGGTCCATTAACCACCAAACCGCTTGTGCTGTAGCGATTTCCACTGTCCAACACCGCCTTCGGTGTGCAGGGACAGTGGAAGTTCCTTTTTTTTTTTTCTCAGCGCTGTAGCTCATTGGGCTGCCCTAGAAGGCTCCCTGATAGCTGCATTGCTGTGTGTACGCCGCTGTGCAAACCAACTGCTTTTTTCAAAGCACAAATCCTGTTGTTCCTTCCGTTCTGCACAGCTATCTTGTTTGTTTGTCCAAACTTTTTATTTAATTTGTGCATCAGTCCACTCCTTATTGCTGCCTGCCATACCTGGCTGAGATTACTGCAGGGAGATAGTAATTGTAGGACAGTCCCTGTTTTTTTTTTTTGTGGGAGATTAAGATTGGCATTTCTGCTACAGTGCCATCCCTGTGTGTGCCATCTCTCACCCAGTGGGCCATAGAAAGCCTATTTATTTTTTTGCTTGATTTGGGTTCTAAAATCTACCTGAAAAAATCACTACATCAATCAGTGGGAGAAAAATATTGGCCTCAGGGCTTGTGTGCCACTCCTGACTCCTGTGTGTGCCATCTCTCACTCAGTGGGCCATAGAAAGCCTATTTATTTTTTTGCTTGATTTGGGTTCTAAAATCTACCTGAAAAAATCACTACATCAATCAGTGGGAGAAAAATATTGGCCTCAGGGCTTGTGTGCCACTCCTGACTCCTGTGTGTGCCATCTCTCACTCAGTGGGCCATAGAAAGCCTATTTATTTTTTTGCTTGATTTGGGTTTTAAAATCTACCTGAAAAAATCACTACATCAATCAGTGGGAGAAAAATATTGGCCTCAGGGCTTGTGTGCCACTCCTGACTCCTGTGTGTGCCATCTCTCACTCAGTGGGCCATAGAAAGCCTATTTATTTTTTTGCTTGATTTGGGTTCTAAAATCTACCTGAAAAAATCACTACATCAATCAGTGGGAGAAAAATATTGGCCTCAGGGCTTGTATGCCACTCCTGACTCCTGTGTGTGCCATCTCTCACTCAGTGGGCCATAGAAAGCCTATTGATTTTTTTGCTTGATTTGGGTTCTAAAATCTACCTGAAAAAATCACTACATCAATCAGTGGGAGAAAAATATTGGCCTCTGGGCTTGTGTGCCACTCCTGACTCCTGTGTGTGCCATCTCTCACTCAGTGGGGCATAGAAAGCTTTTTTTTTTTTTTTTCATTTGGTTTCTAAATTGTCCTTGAAAAAATCATTTTATTTTATTTGGTTTCTAAATTCTTCATGAAAAAATCATTTTATTTTATTTTGTTTCTAAAGTCTCCCTGAAAAAAAAAAAAAAAAAAACAGTGGGAGATTAATATTGCCCTTTCTGCTTGTGTGCCAGTCTTGACTCCTGGGTGTGGCATCTCTCTCTCTCTCTCCCTCTCAAATTGTGGGCCATAGAAAGCCTATTTATTTTTTTGCTTGATTTGGGTTCCAAAATCTACCTGAAAAAATCAATACATCAATCAGTGGGAGAAAAAAATTGGCCTCTGGGCTTGGGTGCCACTCCTGACTCCTGTGTGTGCCATCTCTCACTCAGTGGGCCATAGAAAGCCTTTATTTTATTTTTTTTATTTGGTTTCTAAATTGTCCTTGAAAAAATCATTTTATTTTATTTGGTTTCTAAATTCTTCCTGAAAAAATCATTTTATTTTATTTTGTTTCTAAAGTCTCCCTGAAAAAATAAATAAATAAATAAAACAGTGGGAGATTAATATTGCCCTTTCTGCTTGTGTGCCAGTCTTGACTCCTGGGTGTGCCATCTCTCTCTCTCTCTCTCAAATTGTGGGCCATAGAAAGCCTATTTTTTTTTTTTTTTTGCTTGATTTGGGTTCCAAAATCTACCTGAAAAAATCAGTACATCAATCAGTGGGAGAAAAATATTGGCCTCTGGGCTTGTGTGCCACTCCTGACTCCTGTGTGTGCCATCTCTCACTCAGTGGGCCATAGAAAGCCTTTTTTTGTTTTTTTTATTTGGTTTCTAAATTGTCCCTGAAAAAATCATTTTATTTTATTTGGTTTCTAAATTCTTCCTGAAAAAATCATTTTATTTTAATTTGTTTCTAAAGTCTCCCTGAAAAAATAAATAAATAAATAAAACAGTGGGACATTAATACTGCCCTTTCTGCTTGTGTGCCAGTCTTGACTCCTGGGTGTGCCATCTCTCTCTCTCTCTCTCAAATTGTGGGCCATAGAAAGCCTATTTTTTTTTTTTGCTTGATTTGGGTTCCAAAATCTACCTGAAAAAATCACTACATCAATCAGTGGGAGAAAAATATTAGCCTCTGGGCTTGTGTGTCACTCCTGACTCCTGTGTGTGCCATCTCTCACTCAGTGGGCCATAGAAAGCCTTTTTTTGTTTTTTTATTTGGTTTCTAAATTCTTCCTGAAAAAATAATTTTTTTTTATTTTGTTTCTAAAGTCTCCCTGAAAAAAAAATAAATAAATAAAACAGTGGGAGATTAATATTGACATTTGTGCTTGAGTGACAGTCCTGCGTGTGTGGCATCTCTGTGATTTGGTGCCACAGAAAACAGAGTGTGTAACATTGTGCCTGATTTTCCTTGTGGTCTCACCAACCTGTAAAGGGATATTGAAATCATACTGAAGTTATAGGTCACCGTGTAAGTTGTTTGACAGCAACAAATAAAGTTACTTTGGTTAAGTTTTTAAAACAATGAGGAAGTCTGGTGCAAGAGGTCGTGGCCGTGGGCGTTCATTGTCAGCTGGTAATGATGGTAGTGGTAGTGGAGCATCAGGTGGTCGTGGGAAAAAAATATTCCACCTAAGTCTGGAGCTGTGGAGCCAGGTTCGTCGTCTGGCTACACAAGGCCTCGAACGCTCTCTTTTCTGGGAGTAGGAAAACCGCTTTTAAAGCCGGAGCAGCAACAGCAAGTTTTTGCTTACCTTGCAGACTCAGCCTCTAGCTCTTTTGCCTCCTCTTCTGAAACTGGTAAATGTAAAAGCAGCGCGTCTCTTGTGGATGTTCACGGTCAGGGACAAGTCGCTTCCTTGTCCTCTTCAGCAAAAACAACAACAAGAGAGAAGGATGCAGCAGGCGACACAACGGGTTACTCCATGGAGCTCTTTACACATACCGTCCCTGGCTTAGAAAGTGAAACACTTAACAGGCCATGCCCATTACAAGTAGATTCTGACATGGAGTGCACTGATGCACAGCCACAGCCAGACTACTATGCTGGTCCTTTGACTCAGACCACAACATTGCCCTCTCAGGGTACTGATCCACAATCAGACCCTGATGAGACTATGTTGCCCCGTCACGAACGCTATACCACCGACCGACACGGTGACACAGACGAAGTTGCACACGAGCTAGAAGAGGAGGTAATAGATGACCCAGTTGTTGACCCCGATTGGCAGCCATTGGGGGAACAGGGTGCAGGCGGCAGTAGTTCAGAAGCGGAGGTGTAGGAGGGGCCGCAGCAGGCATCAACATCGCAACAGGTTCCACCTGCCGGGCCCGTATCTGTCCCAAAACGCGTGTCAAAGCCAAAACCTGTTGGAGGACAGCGTGGCCATCCGGTTAAAGCTCAGTCTGCAATCCCTGAAAAGGGATCCGATGCTAGGAAGAGTGCAGTCTGGCATTTTTTTAAACAACATCCAATTGATCAGCGCAAAGTCATCTGTCAAAAATGTTCAACTAGCTTAAGCAGAGGTCAGAATCTGAAAAGTCTCAATACAAGTTGCATGCATAGACATTTAACCACCATGCATTTTCAAGCCTGGACTAACTACCAAACGTCCCTTAAGGTTGTAGCACCCTCGGCCAATGAAGCTAGTCAGCAACGCAACATCCCTTCCGTCACTGTAAGGCCACCATTTTCCGCACCACCGGCAGTATCTGTGCAGGTTTCTTTGCCAGCCAAAAGCAGTCAGGGTCAGGGAATCACCAGTTTTGTAGGAGGAAATATTGCATCTAGGGCACCGGCGGAAACAATACCGTCTCCAACCGTCTCTCAGTCTGCCATGTCCACCGGCACACCCGCAAGTTCCACGATCTCCAGCTCTCCAGTCCAGCTCACCCTACATGAGACTCTGGTTAGAAAAAGGAAGTACTTATCCTCGCATCCGCGTACACAGGGTTTTAACACCCACATAGCTAGACTAATCTCGTTAGAGATGATGCCCTACCGGTTAGTTGAAAGTGAAGCTTTCACAGCCCTGATGGAGTACGCTGAACCACGCTACGAGCTACCCAGTTAACACTTTTTTTCCAGAAAAGCCATCCCAGCCCTGCACCAGCATGTTAAACAGCGCATCGTCCATGCACTCAGGCAATCTGTGAGTACAAAGGTTCACCTGACTACAGATGCATGGACCAGTAGGCATGGCCAGGGACGTTACGTGTCCATCACGGCACACTGGGTGAATGTGGTGGATGCAGGGTCCACAGGGGACATCAATTTCGGGACAGTTGTGCCTAGCCCACGGTCTAGGAATCAGTTGGCTGTAGGCGTTCGCACCCCCTCCTCCTCGTCCTCCTGCAGAAGCGACAGCTCTTCCACAGACCGCAGTCGGCCAATCACTCCATCGGCAGCTGACACTGTTGCACACCAGTTGCCCCATTATGGGCCAGCTACTGGCAAGCATCAGCAGGCTGTATTGGCTATGAAGTGTTTGGGTGACAACAGACACACCGCAGAAGTTCTGTCCGAGTTCTTGCAGCAAGAAACGCAGTCGTGGCTGGGCACAGTAGATCTTGAGGCAGGCAAGGTAGTGAGTGATAACGGAAGGAATTTCATGGCTGCCATCTCCCTTTCCCAACGGAAACACATTCCTTGCCTGGCTCACACCTTAAACCTGGGGGTGCAGTGCTTATTGAAAACTTATCCTGGGTTCTCCGACCTGCTCCTCAAAGTGCGTGGACTTTGCTCACATATCCGACGTTCGCCTGTACACTCCAGCCGTATGCAGACCTATCAGCGGTCTTTGAACCTTCCCCAGCATCGCCTAATCATAGACGTTGCAACAAGGTGGAACTCAACACTGCACATGCTTCAGAGACTGTGCCAACAGAGGCGGGCTGTTATGTTTTTGTGGGAGGATACACATACACGGGCAGGCAGTAGGATGGCAGACATGGAGTTGTCAGGTGTGCAGTGGTCGAAGATACAAGACATGTGTCAAGTCCTTCAGTGTTTTGAGGAATGCACACGGCTGGTTAGTGCAGACAACGCCATAATAAGCATGAGCATCCCCCTAATGTGTCTGCTGATGCAAAGTTTGACGCACATAAAGGATCAGGCGTCTGCACCAGAGGAAGAGGAAAGCCTTGATGACAGTCAGCCATTGTCTGGTCAGGGCAGTGTACAGGACGAGGTAGCGGGCGAAGAGGAGGTGGAGGACGAGGAGGATGATGGGGATGAGTATATTTTTAATGAGGAAGCTTTCCCGGGGGCACTGGAAATTGGTTGCGTGGCAAGGCCGGGTTCTGGTTTTTTGAGGGACACAAGTGACGTAGATTTGCCTGAAACTGCCCCTCAACCAATCACAACCGCAGATTTGACAACTGGAACTTTGGCCCATATGGCGGATTATGCCTTACGTATCCTCAAATGGGACACACGCATTACTAAAATGATGAACGATGATGATTACTGGTTGGCCTGCCTCCTTGATCCTCGCTATAAAGGCAAATTGCATAATATTATGCCACATGAGAACTTGGAACTAATATTAGCAACCAAACAATCAACTCTTGTTGACCGTTTGCTTCAGGCATTCCCAGCACACAGCGCCCGTGATCGTTCTCACACGAGCTGCAGGGGGCAGCAGACCAGGAGTGTTAGGGGTGCACACATCAGAAGTGGCGTTGGACAGAGGGGTTTTCTGACCAGGTTGTGGAGTGATTTTGCTATGACCGCAGACAGGACAGGTACTGCTGCATCAATTGAAAGTAACAGGAGAAAACATTTGTCCAGTATGGTTACTAACTATTTTTCATCCCTTATCGATGTTCTCCCTCAACCGTCATTCCCATTTGATTACTGGGCGTCAAAATTAGACACCTGGCCAGAATTGGCAGAATATGCATTGCAGGAGCTTGCTTCCCCGGCAGCTAGTGTCCTATCAGAAAGAGTATTCAGTGCTGCAGGTTCAATATTAACCGAAAAAAGGACTCATCTGGCTACCCAAAATGTTGATGATCTAACATTCATTAAAATGAACCACAACTGGATTTCAAATTCTTTTGCCCCACCTTGCCCGGCAGACACCTAGCTTTCCTACGAAAAGCTCTTGCCTGTGGACTACTGTGAATTACTTTTCGAATGTCTAATTTGCTGCAGCTGATTGTCCAGCATACGACATGTTTACACCTCCCTAAATGGCCAAACTCCCCACACGGGGCCATGGTATCGCGACTTGGCGCAAGCACCCGTGAGAGTGCTGTTTGTCTGAAGAGGTGGGTGTGCCCGCTTTTGGTCGACGGCACTGCCACTGGGTCCCTCATAGTACAATAAAGTGTCTCTGGCGGTGGTGGTGCGCACCCAACGTCAGACACACTGTTGTAACATGAGGGGCCCTGGGCCTGTACCGCCGGCCACAAGAGAGTTCACCCAACCCCAGGTCAAACATTGTTCTACCACTTCCACAGTTATCTCTCACACTTCCACCAATGTTTAGTCTATGCGCTGACATCCTTCCATTCCTGCCACTGACAATACCATTGTGTTGACATGTATGATGGTACTTAACATAGTCAGGGGCAGTGTCCTCTATTTACCACAGTAAATACTTTGCGCTAAATTAGTAGGTCTGAAACTACACAGAGGATCCCACCCCTGAACCTAATGATTGCACCCTTTAGTGTTTTCGTTTTGTTTTAATGCGAGACATTCACATTTATTTATTGTTTTGGACTACTAACTGGCAGACACTCATTACAATCGGCCTCCGCTGACCAGACCACTGCTGCCCGTCTACCCCTGGAACCAATTTTAAATTGCCTACAGCCAGCCCGTTTTATTATGTTAGGCCTTCGAAGCCTGTCTGTGGCCCGTTCTTTCAACTACTACTACACTGACCTGTCTACTGCTGCCCGTGTGCTCCTGGAACCAATTATAAAGTGCCTACAGCCTGTCCAATTTTATTATGTTAGGCCTTCGAAGCCTGTCTGCGGTCCCTCCTTCCACTAGACCTCCACTGACCAGACCACTGCTGCCCGTGTACCCCTGGAACCAATTTTAAATTGCCAACAGCCCGATTTTTTTATGTTAGGCCTTCGAAGCCTGTCTGCGGTCCCTCCTTCCACTAGGCCTCCACTGACCATTCTACTGCTGCCCGTGTACCCCTGGAACCAATTTTAAATTGCCAACAGCCCTATTTTGTTATGTTAGGCCTTCGAAGCCTGTCTGCGGTCCCTCCTTCCACTAGGCCTCCACTGACCATTCTGCTGCTGCCCGTGTACCCCTGGAACCAATTTTAAATTGCCTACAGCCAGCCCAATTTTTTTTATGTTAGGCCTTCGAAGCCTGTCTGCGGTCCCTCCTTCCACTAGGCCTCCACTGACCATTCTACTGCTGCCCGTGTACCCCTGGAACCAATTTTAAATTGCCAACAGCCCTATTTTGTTATGTTAGGCCTTCGAAGCCTGTCTGCGGTCCCTTCTTTCTACTACTACTACACTGACCAGAACATTGCTGCCCGTGTACCCCTGGAACCAAATTTAAATTGCCTACAGCCAGCCCAATTTTTTTATGATAGGCCGTCGAAGCCTGTCTGCGGTCCCTCCTTCCACTAGGCCTCCACTGACCATTCTGCTGCTGCCCGTGTACCCCTGGAACCAATTTTAAATTGCCAACAGCCCTATTTTGTTATGTTAGGCCTTCGAAGCCTGTCTGCGGTCCCTTCTTTCTACTACTACTACACTGACCAGACCATTGCTGCCCGTGTACCCCTGGAACCAATTTTAAATTGCCTACAGCCAGCCCAATTTTTTTTATGTTAGGCCTTCGAAGCCTGTCTGCGGTCCCTCCTTCCACTAGGACTCCACTGACCATTCTACTGCTGCCCGTGTACCCCTGGAACCAATTTTAAATTGCCAGCAGCCCTCTTTTGTTATGTTAGGCCTTCGAAGCCTGTCTGCGGTCCCTTCTTTCTACTACTACTACACTGACCAGACCATTGCTGCCCGTGTACCCCTGGAAGCAATTTTAAATTGCCAACAGCCCTATTTTGTTATGTTAGGCCTTCAAAGCCTGTCTGCGGTCCCTCCTTCCACAAGGCCTCCACTGACCATTCTACTGCTGCCCGTGTACCCCTGGAACCAATTTTAAATTGCCAGCAGCCCTATTTTGTTATGTTAGGCCTTCGAAGCCTGTCTGCGGTCCCTTCTTTCTACTACTACTACACTGACCAGACCATTGCTGCCCGTGTACCCCTGGAACCAATTTGAAATTGCCAACAGCCCTATTTTGTTATGTTAGGCCTTCGAAGCCTGTCTGCGGTCCCTTCTTTCTACTACTCCTACATTGACCAGACCACTGCTGCCCGTGTACCCCTGGAACCTATTTTTTTATTGCATAGAGCATCCTTTTTTTAATAGTAGGCATACAAAGTCTGTCTGCGGTCCACTATTGAAATTGTCCTCCACTGCCCAGAGCAATGCTGCCTGTGTACCCCTGTAACCTTTTTTAAGCTGCAGTGAGCCACAATTTTTGGTTTAAGGCCTACTACCTGTGTCTGTCTGCGCCACTCAATTCAGCTGTGTTCCTTTGAAAAAAGCTGAGCGTCAATAGTCTTGTTTTCAGCCTCTAGGAATTTTAAAACTGCATTGGGGGTACAACTTTGGTAGGGCCTACTAACGGTGTCTGCCGCCCCAAGGTGTGCCCCAGGTTTCGTCCACATTGCTTCGGTCTTCCGACTCTCGTTTAGTAGTTGTAGAAAACTACACTGCATTAGGCCTACAAATTGGGTATGGGGTGTAGAGAGATGGTGTGTTCCACTCCAAGGTGTTCCCCAGGTTTCCTCGCCATTGCTTCGATCTTAATGCTCTCGTTTAGTAGTTGTTGGAAACTACACTGCATTAGGCCTACAAATTGTGTATGGGGTGTAGAGACGGTGTGTTCCACTCCAAGGTGTTCTCCAGGTTGCCTTTCCTGAGCTTCTATCTTCAGGCTCTCGTTTAGTAGTTGTTGGAAACTACACTGCATTAGGCCTACAAAATGGGTATGGGGTGTAGAGAGATTGTGTGTTCCACTCCAAGGTGTTCCCCAGGTTTCCTCGCCATTGCTTCGATCTTAATGCTCTCGTTTAGTAGTTGTTGGAAACTATACTGCATTAGGTCTACAAATTGGGTATGGGATGTAGAGACGGTGTGTTCCACTCCAAAGTGTTCTCCAGGTTGCCTTTCCTGAGCTTCTATCTTCAGGCTCTCGTTTAGTAGTTGTTGGAAACTACACTGCATTAGGCCTACAAAATGGGTATGGCGTGTAGAGAGATGGTGTGTTACACTCCAAGGTGTTCCCCAGGTTTCGTCCACATTGCTTCGGTCTTCCAACTCTCGTTTAGTAGTTGTAGAAAACTACACTGCATTAGGCCTACAAATTGGGTATGGGGTGTAGAGAGATGGTGTGTTCCACTCCAAGGTGTTCCCCAGGTTTCCTCGCCATTGCTTCGATCTTAATGCTCTTGTTTAGTAGTTGTTGGAAACTACGCTGCATTAGGCCTACAAATTGGGTATGGGGTGTAGAGAGATGGTGTGTTCCACTCCAAGGTGTTCCCCAGGTTTCCTCGCCATTGCTTCGATCTTAATGCTCTCGTTTAGTAGTTGTTGGAAACTACGCTGCATTAGGCCTACAAATTGGGTATGGGGTGTATAGAGATGGTGTGTTACACTCCAAGGTGTTCCCCAGGTTTCCTCTCCATTGCTTCGATCTTCTGGCTCTCATTTAGTAGTTGTTGGAAACTACACTGCATTAGGCCTACAAGTTGGGTATGGGGTGTAGAGAGATGGTGTGTTCCACTCCAAGGTGTTCCCCAGGTTTCGTCCACATTGCTTCGGTCTTCCGACTCTTGTTTAGTAGTTGTAGAAAACTACACTGCATTAGGCCTACAAATTGGGTATGGGGTGTAGAGAGATGGTGTGTTACACTCCAAGGTGTTCCCCAGGTTTCGCCCACATTGCTTCGGTCTTCTGACTCTCGTTTAGTAGTTGTAGAAAACTACACTGCATTAGGCCTACAAATTGGGTATAGGGTGTGGAGAGATGGTGTGTTACACTCCAAGGTGTTCCACAGGTTTCGTCCACATTGCTTCGGTCTTCCGACTCTCGTTTAGTAGTTGTAGAAAACTACACTGCATTAGGCCTACAAATTGGGTATGGGGTGTAGAGAGATGGTGTGTTCCACTCCAAGGTGTTCCCCAGGTGTCCTCGCCATTGCTTCGATCTTAATGCTCTCGTTTAGTAGTTGTTGGAAACTACACTGCATTAGGCCTACAAATTGTGTATGGGGTGTAGAGATGGTGTGTTTCACTCCAAGGTGTTCTCCAGGTTGCCTTTCCTGAGCTTCTATCTTCAGGCTCTCGTTTAGTAGTTGTTGGAAACTACACTGCATTAGGCCTACAAAATGGGTATGGGGTGTAGAGAGATGGTGTGTTCCACTCCAAGGTGTTCCCCAGGTTTCCTCGCCATTGCTTCGATCTTAATGCTCTCGTTTAGTAGTTGTTGGAAACTACACTGCATTAGGCCTACAAATTGGGTATGGGGTGTAGAGACGGTGTGTTCCACTCCAAGGTGTTCTCCAGGTTGCCTTTCCTGAGCTTCTATCTTCAGGCTCTCGTTTAGTAGTTGTTGGAAACTACACTGCATTAGGCCTACAAAATGGGTATGGGGTGTAGAGAGATGGTGTGTTCCACTCCAAGGTGTTCCCCAGGTTTCCTCGCCATTGCTTCGATTTTAATGCTCTCGTTTAGTAGTTGTTGGAAACTACGCTGCATTAGGCCTACAAATTGGGTATGGGGTGTAGAGAGATGGTGTGTTCCACTCCAAGGTGTTCCCCAGGTTTCCTCGCCATTGCTTCGATCTTAATGCTCTCGTTTAGTAGTTGTTGGAAACTACGCTGCATTAGGCCTACAAATTGGGTATGGGGTGTAGAGAGATGGTGTGTTACACTCCAAGGTGTTCCCCAGGTTTCCTTTCCATTGCTTCGATCTTCTGGCTCTCGTTTAGTAGTTGTTTGAAACTACACTGCATTAGGCCTACAAATTGGGTATGGGGTGTAGAGAGATGGTGTGTTCCACTCCAAGGTGTTCCCCAGGTTTCCTCGCCATTGCTTCGATCTTAATGCTCTCGTTTAGTAGTTGTTGGAAACTACGCTGCATTAGGCCTACAAATTGGGTATGGGGTGTAGAGAGATGGTGTGTTCCACTCCAAGGTGTTCTCCAGGTTGCCTTTCCTGAGCTTCTATCTTCAGGCTCTTGTTAAATAGTGGGTAAATGGAACAACTGCATTTGGCGTACTAGTTGGTTTGGGGTCTACTAACAGTGTCTGCCGCTCCTTGCTGTTCTCCTGGTTTCCTGTCCTGAAATTCCATTTTCAGGCTCTCGTTAAGTAGTTGTTAATGTTAGACTGCATTTGGCCTACTAGTTGGGTTGGGGCCTACTATCGGTGTCTGCCACTCCTTGCTGTTCTCCTCCACTGAACAAAGCTGTGCCGCCTGTTTACTACGGTTGCCAATTTTGAACTGCATTTCAACTACTTACTGATTTGGGCCTACTCTCTGTGTCAGCCTCTCCTTCCAGTTGTCCTCCACTGCAATGCCCCCTGGTTAGTCCTGTGTTACCAATTTTGAACTGCATTTAGCCCACTTTATTCTTTGGGCCTATATCTGTGTTTCCTCCTCATCCTGCCCATTGCCCAGCCAGTGATAGATGAGTCTGCTGGTACATTGACCCATAACGCAAAATTCCCCGTGCACGCTACACAGCAAGATTGTGACCCTGCTGAAAGTCAGGTTCCTCTTCCCGCATACCATACCACCTTACACGGGGACAAAGAGGAAGGTGCAGATGAAAGTGCAGGTTCCTTCATCAGGTGGGGGGAGGAATACTAGTTGGCGACGTCACTGGCACAGGGCCTCTCATAGTACGCAAAAGTGTTGCTGCCGGTGGGAGGCGCCCCCGCCGTGCAAACACACCGCTGTACTTTGAGGGGCCCTGTGCCAGTGCCAATGCCAACGAGTGGGCCCCCCCTGCTTGCTCAGGATCTCAGCACTTGCAAAGTTGAAATACTTACCTCTCCCTGCTCCACTGCCATGACGTGTTCCAGATTTCCTGGGCCCACTAATTACTTGAACCAGCCCTACCCCCCACAACTTTAGCCAAATGACCCCCAATTTCAAATGCCTTCCAATTATTATAAGGTAAATTACGATTGACAAGCTTCTGTAACAAGAATGGATGTTTTTGCCATTAAAATGGGCAGTGTAGGTGTTTTCCTGGCCTCCACTCACTGCCGACTATGCTCCCCCATTGACTTGCATTGGGTATCGTGTTTCGGGCGATACCCGACTTTTCGCGATAATCGGCCGATTCCACTCGACTCGACTTCTAAGATAGTCGGGTTTCGCGAAACACGACTCGACTCTAAAAAGGTCAAGGTCGCTCAACCCTAGTTTCCACTGTTTAGGCATATCAGGGGTCTCCAAACGCAACATGGCGCCACCATTGATTCCAGCCAATCTTGCGTTCAAAAAGTAAAATGGTGCTCCCTCCCTTCCAAGCCCCGACCTGCGTCCAAACAGTGGTTCCCCCCCCACATATGAGGTATCAGCATACTCAGGACAAACTGGACAACAACTTTTGGGGTCCAATTTCTCCTGTTACTCTTGTGAAAAAAAAAATTGCGGGCTAAAAAATAATTTTTGAGGAAAGAAAACACCATGGTTACTTACTGGTAGCCGGTTTTTCCGGAGCCCATGACAGCACACCTGAGAGAGGGATCCGCCGAGTCGGGACAGGAAACCTACTGAAATAAAAGGGCGGTACCTCTCCCTCGCTTCAGTTGGCTTTCAGAGCATGAGAGGCCTCCTTGGTTAGTACACATGGTAATCCACCACCACATTATAATAATAACAAAAAAAAACCACACAGCTAAAACTGCGCACCAAAGGGTGAAAAAAGAAGGGAGGGAATATACAGTTGCTGTCATGGGCTCCGGAAAAACCGGCTACCATTAAGTAACCATGGTGTTTTCCCATCTCCCATGACAGCACACCTGAGAGATTTTTGGAGAAAGAAACACCTTAGGGAGGGACCACCGCTTGTAGCACCCTTCTACCAAAGGTAAGGTCAGTTGAGGAGGACAGATCTAGTGAGGACCAGGTAGCGGCCTTACAAATTTGATCAATCGATACCTCTGCTTTTTCTGCCCAGAACGTAGCCACAGCTCTGGTGGAGTGAGCCTTGATGCCTTCAGGGATCGGGGCACCACAAGAAGCATAGGATAATGAAATGGCCTCCCTAATCCACCTAGCAATAGTACCCTTGGATACCCCATATCCTTTTCTGCTACCCTGGAAAGCTACAAATAAGGACTGATCCTTCCTCCACTGACTAGTCAAAGATATACAGTATACTGCAAAATAGCTCTTTTTACATCCAGTGTATGAAATTTCTCTTCCCCTGGGTTCTTGGGATTATCACAAAAAGAGGGTAACACAATCTCCTGGCTTCTATGAAATTTAAGTGCTACTTTCGGCAGATATGCCGGATCTGGTCTGAGTACTACTCTGTCATTAAATATCTGTGTGTAAGGAGGGGAGATAGACAGGGCTTGCAAGTCACTCACCCTACGAGCTGACATCAAAGCTACCAGAAGTACTGTCTTGAGAGTGAGAATTTTTATCGATGATTCCTGCAAAGGTTCAAATGGATCACTAGTCAGAGCCTCTAACACCAGATTCAAATACCATGGAGGAACCCTCTGAATTACCACTGGTCTAGATCTACTACAGGATTTTATAAAGCCGGACACCCATCTATTGGAGGCCAGATTACAATTATACAAGGCTCCTAATGCCGACACTTGTACCTTGAGCGTATTAGTTGCCAACCCTAGTTGTAAACCCGCCTGTAAAAACTCTAAAATAGTACCTACAGGAGCCTTGTCCCCCAAAGGTTGCCCTGAAAAATCCAGAAACTTTTTCCATGTTCTACCATATATCCTCGATGTAACTGGCTTTCTACTTTTCAACAAGGTGGAGACTAACGCTGGTGAAAACCCCTGCCTACTCAATAACGCCCTCACAAATTCCAGGCTGCAAGATGGAAGCCCTTCACTTGAGAGTGGCATATTGGACCCTGAGTAAGCAGGTCCAGAATTTCTGGCAGAATCCATGGATCGGTTACTGACATTTGTCTCAGGAGGGAGAACCAAGGTCTTTTTGGCCAAAATGGAGCAATCAAAATTACTCTCGCCTGCTCCATTCTGATCTTCCTTACCACTGTCGGAATCAACGCTATCGGTGGAAACACATACGCGAGACTGAAATTCCATTGTATTTGAAGAGCATCTACCGCAAAGCGTTTCTCTCTCGGGTCTAATGAACAGAAACTCTCTACTTTCCTGTTGTTTAGGGTGGCAAATAAATCTATTACAGGTAAGCCCCAAGCCTGCACTATCTGTTGAAACACCTGGGGATTCAAAGACCACTCTCCTTGTTTCAGTGTCTTGCGACTTAGGTAGTCTGCTTTCGTATTTTCGACTCCCTTTATGTGTAGAGCCGAGAGGGATAATAGGTGGCGCTCCGCTAGTTGTAAGAGGACAGACGCTGACTTCATCAGGGAAGGGGATCTCGTCCCCCTTGGTGGTTGATATATACGCAACCACTGCGTGATTGTCTGACATGACCCTGGTATGGTGACCCTGAAGGATGGGAAGGAAATGTTTTACAGCTCTCTCTACAGCCCATAACTCTCTTAGATTTGATGCCTGTTGTGATTCTAATTGGGACCAGGATCCCTGAACTGAGAGAGTCCCTAAATGAGCCCCCAATCCTGAACCGCTTGCGTCTGTGGTGATGATCTGATCTATCGGAGTTATCCACTGGACCCCCGACGCCAAATGATCTCTCACGGCCCACCATTTTAGGGAATCCGTTACCTCTAATGAAAGGCATAGCTTCCCCTCTAAATGCCCTTTTAACCACCTCTGCGCTGACAGGACCTCCCACTGTAACTGTCTTAGATGGAACTGTGCCCATCTTACTGCGGGTATACAGGACGTCAGAGAACCCAAAAGGGACATTGCCTTTCTCAACATCATTACAGGGTGATGAATTGCTGACTCTACAAGATTTTGAATTTTGACCAGCTTGTTTTCTGGTATTAGACAAAGCTGACGCCTGGAGTCCAGAACTAAACCCAGAAAGGACTGAACTAGCTCCGGCGTCAAACTCGATTTGGCAAGATTTATTTTCCACCCCAACCGCTCTAGCGTTGTTATGACTTGTTTTATTTGTGCCAGGCAATGTGCTGCTAAGTTCCCTATTATAAGGAAGTCGTCCAGATACGGAACTATAACCACGTTCTGAGAGCGGAGGAAGGACATGACTTCTGACATTAGCTTGGTAAAAATTCTCGGTCCTATTGACAGGCCGAATGGGAGGGCAGCGTATTGATAGTGCCTGAGACAACCTTAGACATAAACTGCTACTCTTAGGAATTTTTGGTAGTCCCGATGGATTGTGACGTGGTAGTAGGCGTCCTTTAAGTCTATGGCTGCCATGAAGCAACCTGGGAACAAGAGTTTTATCGCTGTATTCACAAACTCCATTTTGAAAGAGCAGTTTACTACCGACCAGTTTAGATTTTTTAAATTGACAATGGTTCTCAGAGACCCATCTGGTTTTCGAATCAAAAAAAGAGGGGAGTAAAAACCTTTTCCCTGCTCTTCCCCTGTGACTTCTACCAGAACTCGTTTTGATACCAGCTCCAATACCTCTGCTTCCAAGGCAAGCTGCTCCTCCGGGGTTTCTCTTTGGGGCGTTAACACAAGTCTGTCATGGTAGATAAACAAAATCTATTTTTAGGCCGTCTTTGATGACCTTCAGAGTCCAATAACTGGGGGAGATGTTTACCCAGGCTGGGAAAAAAGATGAAAGCCTTCCCCCTCCGAAAATAGGGCCTTCTAATGACCACCGGAAAGCGAGGGAATCCCTTTTTTTTATCCCCTGCTTTCTCCAAAATATCTTCTAATTTCTGTCCAAAAAGAAAATGGCCATCACATGGTAAAGAACAAAGTCTATTTTTTGAAGGCAAGTCGCCCGGGCACCCCTTTAACCAAAGAGCACGTCTAGCCGCATTAGATAGATTCGCAGCTCTGGCTGCTAGCCTCACGGAGTCTGCCGATGAATCTGCTATAAAGGCAGCTGCTCCTTTAGCCATAGTTATACTGGTTAGGATGTCTTCTCTAGATACTTTAGATTTTAACTGGTCTTCTATTTGTTGTAGCCAGACTATAAGGGAGCGTGCAGCACAAGTTCTGGCAATTGCCGGTTTTAACCCCCACTGCAGTTGCCTCCCAGGTATGTCTTAGGAACCCGTCCGCTTTTTTATCTAGAGGGTCCCTTAATACACCAGAGTCTTCTAAGGGAAGAGATGACTTTTTGGACGACCTGGCAACTTATCCCATATTTCTGCATCTTTCTCCTCAAAAGGATAACGTCTTTTAGAAGCCGAGGGCAGATTACCCGATTTTTCCGGCTTCTTCCACTCTTTTTCTATAAGGGCTTTTACCTTAGTATTAACAGGGAAAATACGCTTTCTTTTTTCCTCTAAACCCCCAAACACAATGTCCTCCAGGGATTTGGCCGCTTTTTCATCTTTAAGGCCCATTGAAGCTTTTATTAACTTATCCGTGTTCTCAGTCAGAAAACACGGACGGCCTCCTTCATCACTATCTGAAGAGGAGTCGGGGGATATAGAGAAAGAGTGGAAGGGGGATAACTGTTCCTCCTGATATTCCTCGTCAGACGGATAGACATCGGAATCTAAAATATGTTCAGGGTTCTTACTACCCTTTCTCTTAAGTGCCGATTTAACTGAGCCGTCAACTTCGGCTCTAATTATGGCTCTAAGACTAGAGGCAAAGTTAGGGGTCTCCTCCTGGATAGTCTTTTGAATACAATCCGCACAAAGACTTTTCTGCCACTGGGCTGCCAACGGAACTCTACAGAGGGCACATTCCTTGTTCTTAGACTTGGTGCTAGCCTTCCTCGGCGCCTGCCAAGCAAACAGAAAATGTAGCCCATTACCACCAGGGTGAAATTCACGAAGATCACTCACCATCCGCTGATCATGAAGGGTACCGGATTCTGAGGCTGAATAGGAGCATGGACCGCATCCCTTCTAGACGCTGAGGAGTCCTGTGATGCCCGAGGACGATTTCCACTCCTTCCACTGGAGCGGCTACTTCTTTTAATGCGTTGGTGGGTAGGTGAATCGCCCAGCTCATGCTGCTGCTGCTGCTGAGAAGGCTGCTGCTGCTGCTGCTCCATAGTGTTCTCCATATCTGGAGAGCTGTAATGAAGTGAGCAATGGGTTATGCCACTTCACCCTTAAAAAATGGTGATCCGCCATGCTCACCGCCTCTTCCGGTACTTGATCTGAGCTTCTCCCCCTCTTAAATCCCGCCGGGAAGTTTGAATCAATGCCGGCATTGTAACTGATGGGCGCCGCCATCTTGGATCTGGCGCACAGCTCCGACGTCACGTCGGCATGCCCATACCCAGCGTGCCTTGCGCGCAACGCCAGCCGTGCGCCTGGAAGTCACCGATCACAGAGGGGGAGAGCGGCGTGGGAGACACAGAAGGGCCCCAGGACCACGAACTGTGGCTGATCCGACGCCCCCACGTGCGCCAGAGCTCGGAGGATCTGTGGACGGCGCTTCCAGCTTCCTGAAGGCCAGCATACAGGCGCCCTGCCTGCTCTTCCAGTGTCGTGACAGGAGTGGGTGAGTGGACTTCAAATCAACAAAATACCGCCGTGATGTTCAGCACAAGGGTTCCCATCAGGACAGGAAACCCAACTGAAGCGAAGGAGAGGTACCGCCCTTTTATTTCAGTAGGTTTCCTGTCCCGACTGGGCGGATCCCTCTCTCAGGTGTGCTGTCATGGGAGACGGGAAAAAATATTTTTTATTTTCACAGCTCTGCGTTATAAACTTCTGTGAAGCATTTGGGGGTTCAAAGTGCTCACCACATATCTAGATAAGTTCCTTGGGGGGTCTAGTTTTCAAAATGGGGTCACTTGTGGGGGGTTTCTACTGTTTAGGCACATCAGTGGCTCTGCAAACGTAACATGATGCCCGCAGACTATTCCATCAAAGTCTGCATTCCAAGACGTCACTACTTCGCTTCTGAGCCCCGACGTGTGCCCAAACAGTTGTTTCCCCCCACATATGGGGTATCAGCGTACTCAGGACAAACTGGACAACAACTTTTGGGGTCCAATTTCTCCTGTTACTCTTGTGAAAATAAAAAAATTGCGGGCTGAAAAATAATTTTTGACGAAAGAAAAAAAAATGATTTTTTATTTTCACGCTCTGTGAAGCACTTGGGGGTTTAAAGTAGTCACCGCACATCTAGATTTGTTTCATGAGAGGTCTAGTTTCCAAAATAGGGTCACATTTGGGGGAGCTCAAATGTTTAGGCACACAGGGGCTCTCCAAATGCGACATGGTGTCCACTAACGATTGGAGCCAATTTTTCATTCAAAAAGTCAAATGGTGCTCCTTCCCTTCCGAGCCCTGCCGTGTGCCCAAACAGTGGTTTACCCCCACATGTAAGGTATCAGTGTACTCAGAAGAAATTGCCCAATAAATTTTAGGATCCATTTTATCCTGTTGCTCATGTGGAAATGAACAATTTGAGGCTAAAAGAATTTTTTTGTGAAAAAAAGTACTTTTCATTTTTATGGATCAATTTGAGAAGCACCTGGGGGTTCAAAGTGCTCACTATGCATCTAGATAAGTTCCTTTGTGGGTCTAGTTTCCAAAATGGGGTCACATGTGGGGAAGCTCCAATGTTTAGGCACACAGGGGCTCTCCAAATGCGATATGGTGTCCGCTAACGATTGGAGCAAATTTTTCATTCAAAAGTCAAATGGCGCTCCTTCCCTTCCGAGCCTTGCCGTGTGCACAAACAGTGGTTTGTGACCACATATGAGGTATCAGTGTACTCAGGAGAACTTGCCCAACACATTTCAGGATCTATTTTATCCTGTTGCCCATGTGGAAATGAACAAATTGAGGCTAAAATAAATTTCTTGTGAATAAAAAGTACTTTTTCATTTTTATGGATCAATTTGGGAAGCACCTTGGTGTTCAAAGTGCTCACTATGCATCTAGATACGTTCCTTGGGGGGTCTAGTTTCTAAAATGGGGTCACTTGTGGGGGAGCTCCAATGTTTAGGCACACAGGGGCTCTCCAAATGCGACATGGTGTCCGCTAAAGATTGGAGCCAATTTTTCATTGAAAAAGTCAAATGGCGCTACTTTCCTTCCGAGCCCTGTCTTGCACCCAAACAGTGGTTTCCCCCCACATATGGGGTATCGGCATACTCAGGACAAATTGTACAATAACTTTTGTGGTCCAGTTTCTCCTTTTACCCTTGGGAAAATAAAAAAAATGTTGCTAAATATCATTTTTGTGACTAAAAAGTTAAAATGTTCATTTTTTCCTTCCATGTTGCTTCTGCTGCTGTGAAGCACCTGAAGGGTTAATAAACTTCTTGAATGTGGTTTTGAGCACCTTTAGGGGTGCAGTTTTTAGAATGGTGTCACTTTTGGGTATTTTCAGCCATATAGATCCCTCAAACTGACTTCAAATGTGAGGTGGTCCCTAAAAAAAATGGTTTTGTAAATTTTGCTGTAAAAATGAGAAATCGCTGGTCAAATTTTAACCCTTATAACTTCCTAGCAAAAAAAAATTTTGTTTCCAAAATTGTGCTGATGTAAAGTAGATATGTGGGTAATGTTATTTATTAACTATTTTGTGTCACATAACTCTCTCGTTTAACAGAATAAAAATACAAAATTGCAAAATTTTCAAAATTTTAGCCAAATTTCCATTTTTTTCACAAATAAACGCTGTAAAATATAAAAGTTATCGACCTAAATTTACCACTAGCATGAAGCCCAATATGTCACGAAAAATACATTCTCAGAATCGCTAGGATCCGTTGAAGCGTTCCTGAGTTATTACCTCATAAAAGGACACTGGTCAGAATTGTAAAAAACGACCAGGTCTTTAAGGTCAAAATAGGCTGGGTCATGAATGGGTTAATTCACATGAAATAATTTTGCTGCAAATCGAATTTCCCTGTAAAGCACACGCATTTTGGCAAATTAGAATATAACCATAAGGAAAAAACCTTATACTAAACAGCAACTAAAAGAGGACTAAAAATCCTCCAAAAAATTAGTACGGATGTTTTACCTGCCTAGACCTCCAGACAAACGGACTTCAGGGTGCAGCAGGACCACATAGTTAAGATAGCGGTAACACAGGTGCAAAGATACTGATGAAACAACCACTCACTACCTACCAATCCATGAAAGGGGTGGCTGCTTAGTATGTTTTTGCACAATAAAGACTTGTATGCTGCGCTATTCACACAATGGTAATGCACAGCATCCAGGTTAACAGCCTATTAGTGACGCCCATACTATTAGATCAGGTGGACAGCCCAGTGCTATCCAAATGCATCCCATGTGAACAGGCACTACATAAAGAAAAAGCCTTACCAAAACCTGTCAGATGACAAATGCAGAAGGCCCCCACTAATAAAGGCAGGGGCAGCACAGGTGCAAACTACTGATAGAAACAGCCACCCACACACCTACCAGATTATGGAGGGATGGGCTGCCTAGTAGAAAACATGCCCACTAATGGGGCCAGTAACACAGGTACAGTATGTGTGATGCAAAGTGTCTGGCTTACAGCCTATTGATGAAATCCATAATATTATCAGGCGGGCTCCCTAGCACTACAGTCATGGACAAAAATTTTGAGAATGAGACAAATATTAATTTTTCCAAAGTCTACTGCTTCAATTTTTCTAATGGCAATTTGCATATACTCCTGAATGTCAGAGTGATCAGCTTAACAGCAATTACTGTACTTGCAAAGTCAATATTTGCCCAGAAAATGAACTTTAACCCCCAAAACACATTTCAACATCATTGCAGTCCTGCCTTAAAAGGAGCAGCTAACATCGTTTTAGTGATTGATCCATTAACACAGGTGTGGGTGTTGATGAGGACAGGGCTGGCGATCAATCAGTCATGATTAAGTAAGAATGACATCACTGGACACTTTAAAAGGAGGCTGGTGCTTGGTATCATTGTTTCTCTTCAGTTAACCATGGTTATCTCTAAAGAAACATGTGCAGCCATCATTGCACTGCACAAAAATGGCCTAACAGGGAAGAGTATCGCAGCTACAAAGATTGCACCTCAGTCAACAATCTATCGCATCATCAAGAACTTCAAGGAGAGAGCTTCCATTGTTGTCAAAAAGGGTCCAGGGCGCCCAAGAAAGACCAGCAAGCGCCAGGACCGTATCTTAACCCTGCTGTTCTGTTTGGTCTGGGGAGACCAATTTTGAACTTTGGTATTTTTTGGGGTGTTCAAGATGTGGTTCTGAAACTTGTGGTTGATTGACTTAAATGAGGATGGGTCGGTCGGCCACGGGTTTCAGAGCCGCATCTTGAATATTTTAAAGAATATTGAAGTTCAAAGTCAGTCATTTTTGACCAACAGAACAGCAGGGTTAAAACTGTTTCAGTTGCGGGATCGGACTACCAGCAGTGCCGAGCTTGCTCAGGAATGGCAGCAGGCTGGTGTGAGTGCTTCTGCACGCACTGTGAGGCGGAGACTCTTTGAGCAAGGCCTGGTTTCAAGGAGGGCAGCAAAGAAGCCACTTCTCTCCAGAAAAAACTTCAGGGACCGACTGATATTCTGCAAAAGGTACAGGGAGTGGACTGCTGAGGACTGGGGCAAAGTCATTTTCTCTGATGAATCCCGATTCGATTGTTTGGGACATCTGGAAAACAGCTTATTCGGAGAAGAAGAGGTGAGCGCTACCACCAGTCTTGTCTCATGCCAACTGCAAAGCATCCTGAAACCATTCATGTGTGGGGTTTCTTCTCAGCCAAGGGAATCGGCTCACTCACAGTCTTGCCTAAAAACACAGAAATGAATAAAGAATGGTACCAGAATGTCCTCCAAGAGCAACTTCTCCCAACCGTCCAAGAGCAGTTTGGCGCCCAACAATGCCTTTTCCAGCATGATGGAGCACCTTGCCATAAAGCAAAGTTGATAACTAGTGTTGAGCATTCCGATACCGCAAGTATCGGGTATCGGCCGATATTTGCGGTATCGGAATTCCGATACCGAATTCCGATACTTCCCGCGTATCGGATACCGGAATCGGAAGTTCCCAGAATTCAAACTGAACGCAGCAGCCAATGAGGAATGATTGGAAGTGTGGGCAGATCCTGTTTAGCATGGTGGGCATGTAAGTACTGGCAAGGCTTGGATTGGCTGCTGAAATGATGTCACTCTGCACTATAAAAAACGCTGCCGCCATTTTGCGCTCACTCTGCTGTGATTTCAGTTAGGGACAGGACGCTGTGTTCTAACTGAGGGCCAGTCGAGCTAGCTAATTGCTTTATTTTCCTTTCCAAAGGCTAATTTAGCAAAACGCTGTGTGTTCTTCACTGTTCACCTTGCTCTTGCCTTGCAGCGCTGTTTTAACAGCGTTCTGCAAGGTCTCTGTGTGTGTGTGTGTGTGTGCAGCTCACTCTGTAGTCTGTGTGCAGCCATATACCCGGTTGTATTCAGCTCAGGGGGGGTTCACACTGCCTCACACAGTTGTCCTTTTTTGCTCTTAGTGCAGCCTGCTGCACATTTTTTCTCAAATTTCCTATTAGTGTTTTTCCACCGGTCTCCAGCTCTATTGTGGAAAAACACTACATAGGATAACCTAGAGGGGGGTTTTTGGGCCTTGCAGCGCCGTTTACGGCTGTCTGCACGGTCTCCGTGTGAGCCCAGCTCGCCCTGTAGTCTGTGTGCAGCCATAGCCGGTTGGATTCAGCTCAGGGTTCGTTACTGGCTCATACCTTGAGAAAAATTTTCCTTTTTTTCAAATAGTGCAGCCAGTTTAAAATTTGAAAAAAAAAAATTCCTATTAGTGTCTTTCCACTCGTATCCAGCTAAATAGTGGAAAAACACTATATAGGATAACCTAGAGGAGGGTTTTTTGGCCTTGCAGCGCCGTTTACGGCTGTCTGCACGGTCTCCGTGTGAGCCCAGCTCGCCCTGTAGTCTGTGTGCAGCCATAGCCGGTTGGATTCAGCTCAGGGTTCGTTACTGGCTCATACCTAGAGAAAAATTTTACTTTTTTTCAAATAGTGCAGCCTGTTTAAAATTTGAAAAACAAAAATTCCTATTAGTGTCTTTCCACTCGTATCCAGCTAAATAGTGGAAAAACACTATATAGGATAACCTAGAGGAGGGTTTTTTGGCCTTGCAGCGCCGTTTACGGTTGTGTGCACGGTCTCTGTGTGAGCGCAGCTCGCCCTGTAGTCTGTGTGCAGCCATAGCCGGTTGGATTCAGCTCAGGGTGCGTTACTGCCTCATACCTTGAAAAACAATTTCCTTTTTTTCAAATAGTGCAGCCAGTTTAAAATTTGAAAAAAAAAAATCCTATTAGTGTCTTTCCACTCGTATCCAGCTAAATAGTGGAAAAACACTATATAGGATAACCTAGAGGAGGTTTTTTTGGCCTTGCAGCGCCGTTTACGGCTGTCTGCACGGTCTCCGTGTGAGCCCAGCTCGCCCTGTAGTCTGTGTGCAGCCATAGCCGGTTGGATTCAGCTCAGGGTTCGTTACTGCCTCATACCTTGAGAAAAATTTTACTTTTTTTTAAATAGTGCAGCCTGTTTAAAATTTGAAAAAAAAAATTCCTATTAGTGTCTTTCCACTCGTATCCAGCTAAATAGTGGAAAAACACTATATAGGATAACCGAGAGGAGGGTTTTTTGGCCTTGCAGCGCCGTTTACGGCTGTCTACACGGTCTCCGTGTGATTTAAACTAGCTCTGTAGCCCGATCTGCACCAAAAAAAAGTTAAGTTCACCAAACACAACTTAACATTTGTGTAGGCCACATTTGAAAAATAATAAAGTTTAGTCCACAATTTACAACATTAGTGTTTCTTACACCTGTTAGGAGGAGCATTTCAGGAATAAGCACACTAAGGCCTTAGTACTAGGGTTGAGCGAAACGGGTCGAAATTGTTCAAAAGTCGCCGACTTTTGGCAAGGTCGGGTTTCATGAAACCCGACCCGACCCCAGTGGGGGTTGGCCATGAAGTCGGCGATCTTTTGAATCTGGAATCGGAATTCCGATCCCGATTCCCGATATGTTTAAGATATCGGGAATTGGTATCGGAATTCAGATTAAAGTGTAAAATATAGAATTAAAATAAAAAATATTGCAATACTTACCCTCTGACGCGCCCTGGTACTAACCGGCAGCCTTCCTCCTTCGAATCCGCGCTTCTAGGACCTTGCCGTGACGTCGCGGTGACGTCGCGGCTTGTGATTGGCCGCGCGGCCGCCCATGTGACCGCTCGCGCGGCCAATCACAAGCCGCGACGACACCCGCGACGTCACCGAAGGTCCTGGAAGGGCTGATTCTTAGGAAGGAAGGCTGTCGGAAGGAAGCAGGGCGCTTCCGAGGGTGAGTATATACCTAATAGGAATATACTCACCCTCGGAAGCGCCCTGCTTCCTTCCGACAGCCTTCCTTCCTAAGAATCAGCCCTTCCAGGACCTTCGGTGACATCGCGGGTGACGTCGCGGCTTGTGATTGGCCGCGCGAGCGGTCACATGGGCGGCCGCGCGGCCAATCACAAGCCGCGACGTCACCGCGACGTCACGGCAAGGTCCTAGAAGCGCGGATTCGAAGGAGGAAGGCTGCCGGTAAGTACCAGGGCGCGTCAGAGGGTAAGTATTGCAATATTTTTTATTTTAATTCTATATTTTACACTTAAATATGGATCCCAGGGCCTGAAGGAGAGTTTCCGCTCCTTCAGACCCTGGGAACCATGGAAACCCAATGCACTGCATTGGGTTTCGAGTTTCGGCCGACCCCGACCCCGACTTTTTTATAGGATCGGCCGATTTCACTCGACCCGACTTTTCCAAAAGTCGGGTTTCGTGAAACCCAACCCGATCCTATAAAAGTGAAGGTCGCTCAACCCTACTTAGTACTTTTCTGCTTATCTTTATCTGTCAACCAAGATGAAGAGGGCAGGGAGTAAGGCACGTGGGCGTGGGCGCGGAGCAGGGAGAGGAGCAGGGAGAGGACGTGGTGATTCTGTGCCTGCTGCGGGCGCCGGTGACTCGTCGTCACTCAGTTTCAGCAGGGAACAGTCCTTCATGCGCAGCTTTGTCGGAGAGCGCCGTGCACCGCTGCTACGTGAAGACCAAATTGAAGCCGTTGTCGGGTGGATGGCAGCTAACGCCTCGGCATCGACTTCAGTTAGTGCCACATCCTCTCAGGCACAGAGCACTGGAGAGCAGCCATCTGTCTCTTCACCACCTGCCAAATTGGCCAGGCAGTCAGAGAGCCCAGGACAGGAGCCGTCTCTACTTCTGTTCTCTGAATCTCTTGGCTTGGAAACAGGGGGCCAGCCAAGCAGCATTGGAGAAATGGAAGAAGAGGCAGTGTGCAGTGATGCCCAAAAGCTTTATCTCTCTGACTCTGAAGAGGCAGGTGGGCCAGTGCCTCCGGTGACCACAGCGCAGTACGCATCTGATGATGAAACTCAGGTGCCGCTTTCTGATGCGTACTGTGCTGCCGAGACTACCCAGGAGGAGCAGTTGGTGGCAGAGGGTAGTGGAGATGATGAGGTCCTTGACCCATCGTGGCGTGAGGAACAGGAAGGTGGTGGGAGCAGCTCTGAGGAAGAGCTTCCCCTTACGGGCCAAAGAGGGAGAGGGAGGGGGAAGACTGCGGAGCCTGTAGCCTCCACTTTGGCACCCGTTAGGAGCCTGTCTCTTTCCAAAGCCAAAAAGGGCGCTCCCAAGACTTGCAGTGCCTGGTCCTTTTTTGACACAGTTGCAGATGACATTTGTTTTGTCAAATGCAAGCTGTGTCATCAGAAAGTAAAAAGAGGTAAAAGTGTCAGCAACCTCAATACCACAAATATGTGGAAACATGTGCGGAACAGGCACGCGGTGGAGTTACAGAAACACAGTGAAGACGTAGGCCAACCAACAGCGGCAGCTACCACCTCTTCATCTCGTGTTGCCTCTTCCTCCACTGTTGTCCAGAGACCTAGTGTAATTCCACCCACAACACCACCTTCCCAGTCATCCTCACACTCCCAGTCTACTCTACAGCCATCGGTAGTCCAGGCATGGGAGAAAAGGCGGGCATTCTCGGCCAACCACCCCCGAGCACAGGCTCTGAATGCAGGCATTGCCAAACTGTTGTCCCTGGAAATGCTCTCGTTCAGGCTGGTGGAGACTGACAGCTTCCGTGACTTGATGGCATTGGCAGTCCCACAGTACAAGGTGCCCAGCCGCTTTTACTTCAGCAGGCAGGCTGTCCCTGCCCTGCACAGGCATGTTGAGGCAAACATAAAACATGCGCTACTGAACGCCGTCAGTAGCAAGGTCCACCTCACCAGCGATGCGTGGACCAGTCAGCATGGACAGGGGCGATATGTTTCCCTCACTGCCCATTGGGTTAATGTTGTTGAGCCAGGTACAGATCGTGCGAGTGGAGCAGGACGTGTCCTGCCCACTCCAAGGATTGCAGGAATCCAGTCTGTACGCATCGACTCCTCCTCTTACACCAGTTCCTCTGATTCCTCTCTGCAGGATCCGTCACAGTCCACCTCCACATGGACCCGTGAACGTTTACCTATGACCGACATGAGCACAGCCGTGGCCAAACGTCAGCAGGCCGTCTTGAAACTAGTTTCATTGGGGCATCGAAGCCACACAGCGCAGGAGCTCTGGAATGCCATCAAGCAGGAGAGCGATGTGTGGTTACTGCCAGCGAATCTCCAGCCAGGCATGGTAGTGTGTGACAATGGCCGAAATCTGGTGGCAGCTTTGGCCCTTGGCAACCTCACTCACATCCCATGTCTGGCACATGTGCTCAATTTGGTTGTGCAGAGATTTCTGAGGGACTATCCGGATCTTGATGCCCTGCTGCACAAGGTCCGCCTAGAGTGTGCTCACTTGCGGCGTTCCAGCTTGGCCAGATCCCGCATTGCTGCTCTGCAGTGCCGATTCCGCCTTCCGGAACACCGCATCATATGTGACCTACCTACCCGGTGGAATTCCACGTTACATATATTGGAGCGGTTGTGTGAGCAGCAGCAAGCAGTTATGGAGTACCAGCTGCATCAGGCGCAAAGAAGTCGCAGTCAGCGCCGATCAGACTTCACAACCACAGAGTGGGCCACTATGAAGGACGTCTGCCAGGTTTTGCGTCCTTTTGATTATTCCACGCGGATGGCAAGTGCAGATGATGCACTAGTCAGCATGACTGTCCCCCTTATCTGCCTGCTTCAGCAAACTTTGCAAGGGTTAAGGGATGATGTGGTGGAAGAGGTGGAGGATGAGGAGTCACCTTTTCCATCAGCTTCTGGAGAGTCAGCGCCACGTGGTTCCTCACAAAGGGGTACGCAGGGGCCAATTTGTGAGGAGGATGAGGAGGAGTCAATGGAGGAGGAAGAGCTCCGTCCAGAGGAGGGAGCGACACAATTGTCCAGTGGTCAGTGTGTACAGCGAGGGTGGGGTGATGACGAGCGGGCAGAGATCATGTCTCAAGCAGGGGACAGCGTTTCTGGGCCAGTTGGCACTCTGCAGCACATGGTGGATTTCATGCTGCAGTGCCTGAGAAACGACCGCCGCATCGACCACATTCTCAACATGCCTGATTATTGGGTGTTCACCCTCCTCGATCCTCGCTACCGGGACAACGTCCAAAACCTCATCCCTGCGTTGACCCGGGAGCGTAAATTGCGGGAGTACCACGACACACTGGTGAATTCCATCATCTTCTCCTGTCCAACTGAGAGGAGTGCTGCTAGTGCTTTACAAAGCAGCTCAGTGCGTCGAGGCAGTGGGGGAGGCTCTGCCCAAAGAGGGAGCAGAAGCAGTGCCTCTGCCCAAGGCAAGCCCAGTATGGCACAACTCTGGCACACTTTTGTGTGCCCGCCCCAAATGTCTACACCATCACCGGCGGCTCCAGTCAGCAGGAGGCAACGGTTCCGTCAGATGGTGACAGACTACATGGCTTGCCCTCTTACTGTACTCCCAGACGGCTCTTCCCCGTTCAAGTTTTGGGTCTCTAAGCTGGATACATGGCCAGAGCTAAGCCAGCATGCATTGGAGGTGCTGGCTTGCCCTGCGGCTAGTGTCTTATCGGAACGTGTCTTTAGTGCCGCAGGTGGTGTACTAACAGACCGTCGCATGCGACTATCCTCCGATAACGTTGACCGGCTTACTTTCCTGAAAATGAACCAGGCCTGGATCTCGCAGGAATTTGCCACTCCTCTGCCTGATTAAGTAATTGGGTGTCATCCAGGTCTCCTGCTGTGTTCATCTTTCTACCACCTGAACTGCTATTCCTGGGCTCCAACACCGCCAGTTGCGGCTCAGAAGTGCAGGCTGCACAGTAAAAACATACGACCCAGTGTTATTGGGTTTCAGCAACGTCAGCTGATCCCCAGCTGTGTAGCCGGCAATGTGTCCTGCGACCGCCACGCTGGCACAACAACCTAAATGTAAGGGAACCTGTCCTCCCCCCCCCCGTCGTTTGTTACTGAAAGAGCCATCTTGTGCAGCAGTAATGCTGCACAAGGAAAAGGTAGCTCTTTTTTTTTAGCTCTTTGCACACGCAGAACTTAACACTTATAAAATGTGTTCACTGATACCGTTATACCGTCCCGGAGCTGGGACTTTCCTTCGTAATGTGACGCAGCACAGCCGTCATTCCTACCCCCTTGGTGCCATGCGCTGCCTCCTCAGCGTTGTTTTAAGCTGTCACGGAGCCTGCGCTGTTCTGTTATCCCTTGGGCATGCCCTATTTGCGCTGCCTGTCTTCTGACATAATTTGGTGTCAGGCTGGCTGCGCCTGTGCGGCCGCGCTGCCCGAGATCCCGCCTCGCAGTGTCTTCTGATTGAGTCACACTGCGGGCCTGGGATCCATGGGCATGCGCAGTGCATATCTTCCCCTCGGGCTCTCGCTCATTTCCCTCCGCCTTCTTTAGACTGTGCGCCGTCAGCTGATCCCTAGCATGCCACGGCCGTGACACCGCTCAGTCTGAAGAAGAGGGAAGGAGGGGAGTGAGAGTCGAGGTTATGCACTGTGCATGCCCATGGTTCCAAGGCCCGCAGTGGGATTACGTTAGACGAGACTGCGAGGTGGGATCTGGAGCAGCGTGGACGCACAGGCACTGACAGCCTGACACCAAATTATGTCAGAAGACAGGCAGCGCTAATTGGGCATGGCCAAGGGCTAACAGAACAGCGCAGGCTCCGTGACAGCTTAAAACAACGCTGAGGAGGCAGCGCACGGCATCAAGGGGATAGGAATGACAGCTGTGCTGTGTCCCATTACGAAGGAAATTCGCACCTCCGGAACGGTTTAACGGTATAAAGGGACACATTTTTAGTGTTTACTTCGGTGTTTGCAAGGAGCATAATTAAAAGAGCAACCTTTTCCTTTTGCATCCTTAGTGCTGCACAAGATGGCTCTTTCAGCTACAAACGTCTTGGGGGGGGGGGTTAAAGGTTTCCTTTCAACTTGCTCCAATCAGGCTTCGGCCTACACTCTGTTCCTCTGCTCCTCCTGCTGTCCCTGGGCTCTAACACCGCCAGTTGGTGCCTGGAAGTGCTGTGTGCACAGTCAACAGTCGCTCCTCTGTTATTGGGGTTCAGTAACGTCAGCTGATCCCCAGCTGTGTGTGCGGCAATACCTCCAATCTGCTCCTCCTGCTGTCCCTGGGCTCTAACACCGCCAGTTGGTGCCTGGAAGTGCTGTGTGCACAGTCAACAGTCGCTCCTCTGTTATTGGGGTTCAGTAACGTCAGCTGATCCCCAGCTGTGTATCCGGCAACGTGTCATGCGACCGCCACGCTGGCACAACTAAAATGTAAGGGGACCTGTCCCCCCCCCCCCTAGGCGTTTGTTACTGAAAGAGCCACCATGTGCAGCACTAATACTGCACAAGGGAAAGGTCGCTCTTGAAATTATGCTCCTTGCAAACGCTGAACTACACACTCATGTAATGTGTCCCCTCACACCGTCCAACCGTCCCGGAGGTGGGACTTTCCTTTGTAATGTGACGCAGCACAGCCGTCATTGCTACCCCCTTGGCACCGTGCGCTGCCTCCTTAGCATTGTTTGATTCCGTCATGGACCCTGCGCTGTTATGTTATCCCTTGGCCATGCACAGTTTGCGCTGCCCGTCCTCTGACATCATTTGTTGTCGTCCTGGCTGCGCCTGTGCGTCCACGCTGCCCGAAATCACACCTCGCAGTGTCGTCTAATGTGATCCCACAGTGGGCCTGGTATCCATGGCCATGCGCAGTGCATATACTAGCCTCTCACTCCCCTTCTTCACGCTTCTTCAGACTAGGCGGCGTCAGCTGATCCCTAATAGCATGCCACGGCCGTGACGCCGCACAGTCTGAAGAAGCAGGAAGGAGGTGAGTGAGAGGCGATGATATGCACTGCGCATGCCCATGGATCCCTGGCCCGCAGTGGGACTACATTAGATGACACTGCAAGGTTGGATCTCGGGCAGCTTGGACGCACAGGCACTGCCAGCCTGACACCTACATGATGTCAGAAGACGGGCACCGCTAACTGTGCATGGCCAAGGGATAACATTACAGCGCGGGCTCCGTGACAGAACCGAACAACGTTGAGGAGGTGGCGCCCGGCACCAAGGGGGTTGGAATGACGGCTGTGCTGTGTCACATTACAAAGGAAAGTCCCACTTCCGGGATGGTTTGACGGTGTGAGGGGACACATTATATGAGTGTGTACTTCAGCGTTTGCAAGGAGCATAATTTTCGGAGCCACCATTTTCCATGTGCAGTATTACTGCTGTACAAGATGGCTCTTTCAGCAACAAATGCCTGGGGGGGGGGGTTAAAGGTTCCCTTTCAACTTGCTCCACTGCAGGCTTCGGCCTACACTCTGCTCCTCTTTGATTCCCTGGGTTTCAACACTGTCAGTTGCCACCTGGAAGTGTTGTCTACACAGAAAAAACACTAGGTGATGTGTCAGTGGGGTTCAGCACCGCCAGCTGTTCCCCTGCTGTGTAGTCGGCAACGTGTCCAGCACAAGCCACGCTGGCACAACAGAACAAAAGCTGCCACCAGTGCAGGCTTCGGCCTACACTCTGCTCCTCTCCTCCTCCTGCTGACCCTGGGCTCAAACACCGCTAGTTTTTGCCCGGAAGTGCTAGCTGCACAGAGAAAAACACCAGCCAATGTGTTAGTGGGGTTCAGCAACCCCAGCTGTTCCCCTGCTGTGTAGCCGGCAACGTGACCTGCAAACGCCACGCAGGCACATGAACTGAAATTAAAGGGAACCTGGCCCCACCCCCCCCAGGTGTTTCTATGTATAACAGCCACCTAGTACAGCAGTACTGCTGCATTTGTACAAGGTGGCTGACTTTTTCTCCTTGCCCACGTGGAACTCAACACGTACAAAATGTGTCTCATTGAGACCATTCCACTGTCCCTGAGGTGTGACTTTCCTTTCTAATGATACGCAGCACCCCCCTTGGTAGCGTTTCCCGTCTTTTGTCATCATGGTTAGCTGGCTGCGCCTGTGCATCCGCCCTGCTAGAAACAACGCCCCTCGTTGTCATATTTATTTTGTCAGCGAGGGTGTGGTTTATGGGCACGAGCAGTGCATATGTTCGCCTGTCTTAACTCATCTCCTTCCGCCTTCTTCAGACTGTGCGGCCTCCTGGCCGTGGTAGGCGATAAGGGATCAGCTGAGGCCGCCCAGTCTGGAGCAGGTGTAAGGACATGTGTAAGCGGCAAACCTATTTACTGCACAAGGCCACGAATCACAGCCACGCAGTGTGATTTTTTGAAAACACACTGTGGGTCTGGGATTCATGTCCATCGCTAACCGCAACGGCCGAAATGAAATGAGGTCAGAAGACAGGAAGCGCTCACAGCGCATGGCCAAGGGATCACAATAGCGCAGACTCCTGTACAGCAAATAACAACGCTCAGGAATCTGCGCCCAGTACCTAGGTGCAAATTTTGACACCTGTACTGCGTCTCCTTAAAAAGACAAGTCACGCCTCCACAACTGTTTGACAGTATAATGGGCTAAATAGTGTACGTGTTTTAGTCAGCGTGTGCAAGGAGCAAAACAAATAGAGCAACCTTTTACTTGTGCAGCATTAATGCTGCACAAGGTGTGGCTCTTGTACCTTGCAACACCTGAGGGGGGTTAAAGGTAACCTTTGAAATTGGTTCAACTAGGCTTCGGCCTACACTCTGCTCCTCTCCTGCTGACCCTGGGCTCAAACACCGCTAGTTTTTGCCCGGAACTGCTAGCTGCACAGAGAAAAACACCAGTCAATGTGTTAGTGAGGTTCAGCACCGCCAGCTGTTCCCCTGCTGTGTAGTCGGCATCGTGTCCAGCACAAGCCACGCTGGCACAACTGACCAAAAGCTGCCACCAGTGCAGGCTTCGGCCTACACTCTGCTCCTCTCCTCCTCCTGCTGACCCTGGGCTCAAACACCGCCAGTTTCTGCCTGGAAGTGCTAGCTGCACAGAGAAAAACACCAGCCAATGTGTTAGTGGGGTTCAGCACCGCCAGCTGTTCCCCCGCTGTGTAGCCGGCATCGTGTCCAGCACAAGCCACGCTGGCACAACTGACCAAAAGCTGCCACCAGTGCAGGCTTCGGCCTACACATTGCTCCTCTCCTCCTCCTGCTGACCCTGGGCTCTAACACCGCCAGTTTTTGCCCGGACATGCGAGCTGCACAGAGAAAAACACCAGTCAATGTGTCAGTGGGGTTCAGCACCGCCAGCTGTTCCCCTGCTGTGTAGCTTGCAACGTGACCTGCAAACGCCACGCAGGCACATGAACTGAAATTGAAGGGAGCCTGCCCCCCACCCCCAGGTGTTTCTATGTAAAACAGCCACCTTGTACAGCAGTACTGCTGCATTTGTACAAGGTGGCTGACTTTTTCTCCTTGCCCACGTGGAACTCAACACGTACAAAATGTGTCTCATTGAGACCATTCCACTGTCCCTGAGGTGTGACTTTCCTTTCTAATGATACGCAGCACCACCCTTGTTAGCGCTGCCCGTCTTTTGACATCATTGGTTAGCTGGCTGCGCCTGTGCGTCTGCCCTGCTCGAAACAACGCCCCTCGGTGTTTTATTTTTTTGAACAGCGAGGGTGTGATTGATGGGCATGTGCAGTGCATATGTTTGCCTGTGTTCACTCATCTCCTTCCGCCTTCTTCAGACTGGGTATCCTCATGGCCGCGGCAGGCGATAAGGGATCAGATGAGGCCGCCCAGTCTGAAGCAGGTGTAAGGACATGTGTGAGCGTCAAACATATTTACTGAACAAGGCCACGAATCCCAGCCACGCAGTGTGATTTTTTGAAAACACACTGTGGGTCTGGGATTCATGTCCATCGCTAACCGTAACGGCCGACATTAAATGAGGTCAGAAGACAGGAAGCGCTCACAGCGCATGGCCAAGGGATCCCAATAGCGCAGACTCCTGTACAGCAAATAACAACGCTCAGGAATCTGCGCACAGCAGCTAGGTGTAAATTTTGACACCTGTGCTGCATCTCCTTAAAAAGACTAGTAGTCACGCCTCCACTACTGTTTGACAGTATAATGGGCTAAATAGTGTACGTGTATTATTCAGCGTGTGCAAGGAGCAAAATTAAATAGAGCAACCTTTGACTTGTGCATCATTAATGCTGTTCAAGGTGTGGCTCTTGTACCTTGCAACACCTGAGGGGGGGTTAAAGGTAACCTTTGAAATTGGTTCAACTAGGCTTCGGCCTACACTCTGCTCCTCTACTCCTCCTGCTGACCCTGGGCTCAAACAACGCCAGTTTCTGCCCGGACATGCTAGCTGCACAGAGAAAAACACCAGCCAATGTGTTAGTGGGGTTCAGCACCGCCAGCTGTTCCCCTGCTGTGTAGTCGGCATCGTGTCCAGCACAAGCCACGCTGGCACAACTGACCAAAAGCTGCCACCAGTGCAGGCTTCGGCCTACACTCTGCTCCTCTCCTCCTCCTGCTAACTCTGGGCTCAAACAACGCCAGTTTCTGCCCGGACATGCTAGCTGCACAGAGAAAAACACCAGCCAATGTGTTAGTGGGGTTCAGCACCGCCAGCTGTTCCCCTGCTGTGTAGTCGGCATCGTGTCCAGCACAAGCCACGCTGGCACAACTGACCAAAAGCTGCCACCAGTGCAGGCTTCGGCCTACACTTTGCTCCTCTCCTCCTCCTGCTGACCCTGGGCTCAAACAACGCCAGTTTCTGCCCGGACATGCTAGCTGCACAGAGAAAAACACCAGCCAATGTGTTAGTGGGGTTCAGCACCGCCAGCTGTTCCCCTGCTGTGTAGCTGGCAACGTGTCCTGCAAACGCCACGCAGGCACATGAACTGAAATTGAAGGGAGCCTGCCCCCCACCCACCCAGGTGTTTCTATGTATAACAGCCACCTTGTACAGTAGTACTGCTGCATTTGTACAAGGTGGCTGACTTTTTCTCCTTGTACACGTGGAACTCAACAAGTACAAAATGTGTCTCATTACAGACCATTACAATGTCCCTGAGGTGTGACTTTCCTTTTTAATGACACGCAGCACCCCCATTGTTAGCGCTGCCCGTCTCCTGACATCATTGGTTGGCTGGCTGTGCCTGTGCGTCCCCCCTGCCCGACACAACGCCCCCCGTTGTCTCATATATTTTGACTGCGAGGGTGTGATTGATGGGCACGAGCAGTGCATATGTTCCCCTGTCTTCACTCCCCTCCTTCCGCCTTCTTCTGACTGTGCGGCCTCATTGCCGCGGCATGCGATAAGGGATCAGCTGAGGCCGCCCAGTCTGAAGCAGGTGTAAGGACATGTGTGAGCGGCGAACATATTTACTGCACAAGGCCACGAATCCCAGCACCGCAGTGTGACTTTAGGAAAAGCCACTGTGGGTCTGGGATTTATGGCCATCGTTAACCGCACCGGCCAACATGAAATGAGGTCATGAGACGGCCTGCACTAACAGGGTATTGCCAAGGGATAACACAAGAGCGCAGTTTCCTGTACTGCAAATAACAACGGTAAGGAATCTGCGCACAGCACCTAGGTGTAAATTTGTACACCTGTGCTGCGTCTCCTTAAAAAGACTAGTAGACTAGTCACGCCTCCACTACTGTTTGACAGTATAATGGGCTAAATAGTGTACGTGTTTAATTCAGCGTGTGCAAGGAGCAAAATTAAATAGAGCAAACTTTGACTTGTGCATCATTAATGCTGTTCAAGGTGTGGCTCTTGTACCTTGCAACACCTGAGGGGAGGGTTAAAGGTAACCTTTGAAATTGGTTCAACTAGGCTTCGGCCTACACTCTGCTCCTCTACTCCTCCTGCTGACCCTGGGCTCAAACACCGCTAGTTTCTGCCCGGAACTGCTAGCTGCACAGAGAAAAACACCAGTCAATGTGTTCGTGGGGTTCAGCACCGCCAGCTGTTCCCCTGCTGTGTAGTTGGCATCGTGTCCAGCACAAGCCACGCTGGCACAACCGACCAAAAGCTGCCACCAGTGCAGGCTTCGGCCTACACTCTGCTCCTCTCCTCCTCCTGCTGACCCCGGGCTCAAACACCGCCAGTTTCTGCCCGGACATGCTAGCTGCACAGAGAAAAACACCAGTCAATGTGTTAGTGGGGTTCAGCACCGCCAGCTGTTCCCCTGCTGTGTAGTCGGCATCGTGTCCAGCACAAGCCACGCTGGCACAACTGACCAAAAGCTGCCACCAGTGCAGGCTTCGGCCTACACTTTGCTCCTCTCCTCCTCCTGTTGACCCTGGGCTCAAACAACGCCAGTTTCTGCCCGGACATGCTAGCTGCACAGAGAAAAACACCAGCCAATGTGTTAGTGGGGTTCAGCACCACCAGCTGTTCCCCTGCTGTGTAGCTGGCAACGTGTCCTGCAAACGCCACGCAGGCACATGAACTGAAATTGAAGGGAGCCTGCCCCCCACCCCCCCAGGTGTTTCTATGTATAACAGCCACCTTGTACAGCAGTACTGCTGCATTTGTACAAGGTGGCTGACTTTTTCTCCTTGCACACGTGGAACTCAACAAGTACAAAATGTGTCTCATTACAGACCATTACAATGTCCCTGAGGTGTGACTTTCCTTTTTAATGACACGCAGCACCCCCATTGTTAGCGCTGCCCGTCTCCTGACATCATTGGTTGGCTGGCTGTGCCTGTGCGTCCCCCCTGCCCGACACAACGCCCCCCGTTGTCTCATATATTTTGACTGCGAGGGTGTGATTGGTGGGCACGAGCAGTGCATATCTTCACCTGTCTTAACTCATCTCCTTCCGCCTTCTTCAGACTGTGCAGCCTCATGGCCGCGGCATGCGAGAAGGGATCAGCAGAGGCCGCCCAGTCTGAAGCAGGTGTAAGGACGTGTGTGAGCGGCCAAAATATTTACTGCTCAAGGCCACAAATCACAGCACCGCAGTGTGACTTTATGAAAAGGCACTGTGGGTCTGGGATTTATGGCCATCGTTAACCGCACCGGCCAACATGAAATGAGGTCATAAGACGGGCAGCTCTAACAGGGCATTGCCAAGGGATAACACAAGAGCGCAGACTCCTGTACAGCAAATAACAACGCTCAGGAAGCTGCGCCAAGCACCAAGGCGTTATTTGGGACACCTGTGCTGCGTCTCCTTAAAAAGCCAAGTCACGCATCCACTACAGTTTGACTGTAGAATGGGCTAAATTGTGTACGTCTTTCATTCAGCGTATGCAAGTAGACAAATTAATAGAGCAACCTTTCACTTGTGCAGCATTAATACTGCACAAGGTGTGTCTCTTGTACTTTGTAACACCTGAGGGGGGGTTAAAGGTTTCCTTTGAAATTGGTTCAAATAGGCTTCGGCCTACACTCTGCTCCTCTACTCCTCCTCCTGCTTCAACACGGGCTCTAACATCGCTAGTTTTTGACCGCAAGTGCTAGCTGCACAGAGAAAAACACACGCCATTGTGTTAGTGGGGTTCAGCAACGCCAGCTGTTTCCCCACTGTGTAGCCGGCAAAGTGTCCTGCAAACGCAACGCAGACACAAAGCTGCCTCCAGTGCAGGCTTCGGCCTACACTCTGCTCCCCCTGCTTACCCTTAGCTCCAACACCGCTAGTTGGGGCTCTAGGAAGACAATCTTTAATAGGCAACGCATCTGGGTTCCAGCACCGCCAGCTGGTTCTTGGCAGTGTTCTTGTCACAGGTACTCCCTCGTGCCAAGCCTGGTTTCAGCACCGTCAGCTGTTTCCGGGTTGTGTCAAGCTCACTGAGACGCCTATGCTTGCCCCGTCGTGGTGCGGTCGGGTTAGCCAACTCCAGGGTGCCTCCAGTTTAGGAGCTTCCTATGTGGGCTGCGTGAACTGGTAGTCAAGGCTGGTTCTGTAGTGCCAGTAGGCCCAGCTCCCCCTGTAGGACTGTTGGGGTTCGGTAACTGCGGCTGCCTCGCGGCCTAGCTGTTCTCTCCTCTCCTGTGGGCCTTGTGGTCCACCACCTGGTTCCAGCACCGTCAGCTGGTTCCAGGCCGAGCCTTTGGCTTAGGTGCCTCCTCCTGGGTATCCGAGTTCCGCCAACGTCAGGCGGTCCTTGGTAGTGCTTTTAAGCGCGGGCACCTACAGCTTAGTAACCGGGTTCCAGCACCGCCAGCTGGTCCTCGGTCGTGCCATTGGCTCTTGCACACTGGGGCAATGCATCTGGGTTCCAGCACCGCCAGCTGGTTCTCGGCAGTGTTCTTGACACAGGTACTCCCTCGTGCCAAGCCTGGTTTCAGCACCACCAGCTGTTTCCGGGTTGTGTCAAGCTCACTGAGACGCCTATGCTTGCCCCGTCGTGGTGCGGTCGGGTTAGCCAACTCCAGGGTGCCTCCAGTTTAGGAGCTTCCTATGTGGGCTGCGTGAACTGGTAGTCAAGGCTGGTTCTGTAGTGCCAGTAGGCCCAGCTCCCCCTGTAGGACTGTTGGGGTTTGGTAACTGCGGCTGCCTCGCGGCCTAGCTGTTCTCTCCTCTCCTGTGGACCTTCAGGTCCACCACCTGGTTCCAGCACCGTCAGCTGGTTCCAGGCCGAGCCTTTGGCTTAGGTGCCTCCTCCTGGGTATCCGAGTTCCGCCAACGTCAGGCGGTCCTTGGTAGTGCTTTTAAGCGCGGGCACCTACAGCTTAGTAACCGGGTTCCAGCACCGCCAGCTGGTCCTCAGTCGTGCCATTGGCTCTTGCACACTGGGGCAACGCATCTGGGTTCCAGCACCGCCAGCTGGTTCTCGGCAGTGTTCTTGACACAGGTACTCCCTCGTGCCAAGCCTGGTTTCAGCACCGCCAGCTGTTTCCGGGTTGTGTCAAGCTCACTGAGACGCCTATGCTTGCCCCATCGTGGTGCGGTCGGGTTAGCCAACTCCAGGGTGCCTCCAGTTTAGGAGCTTCCTATGTGGGCTGCGTGAACTGGCAGTCAAGGCTGGTTCTGTAGTGCCAGTAGGCCCAGCTCCCCCTGTAGGACTGTTGGGGTTTGGTAACTGCGGCTGCCTCGCGGCCTAGCTGTTCTCTCCTCTCCTGTGGACCTTCAGGTCCACCACCTGGTTCCAGCACCGTCAGCTGGTTCCAGGCCGAGCCTTTGGCTTAGGTGCCTCCTTCTGGGTATCCGAGTTCCGCCAACGTCAGGCGGTCCTTGGTAGTGCTTTTAAGCGCGGGCACCTACAGCTTAGTAACCGGGTTCCAGCACCGCCAGCTGGTCCTCGGTCGTGCCATTGGCTCTTGCACACTGGGGCAACGCATCTGGGTTCCAGCACCGCCAGCTGGTTCTCGGCAGTGTTCTTGACACAGGTACTCCCTCGTGCCAAGCCTGGTTTCAGCACCGCCAGCTGTTTCCGGGTTGTGTCAAGCTCACTGAGACGCCTATGCTTGCCCCATCGTGGTGCGGTCGGGTTAGCCAACTCCAGGGTGCCTCCAGTTTAGGAGCTTCCTATGTGGGCTGCGTGAACTGGCAGTCAAGGCTGGTTCTGTAGTGCCAGTAGGCCCAGCTCCCCCTGTAGGACTGTTGGGGTTCGGTAACTGCGGCTGCCTCGCGGCCTAGCTGTTCTCTCCTCTCCTGTGGGCCTTGGGGTCCACCACCTGGTTCCAGCACCGTCAGCTGGTTCCGGGCCGAGCCTTTGGCTTAGGTGCCTCCTCCTGGGTATCCGAGTTCCGCCAACGTCAGGCGGTCCTTGGTAGTGCTTTTAAGCGCGGGCACCTACAGCTTAGTAACCGGGTTCCAGCACCGCCAGCTGGTCCTCGGTCGTGCCATTGGCTCTTGCACACTGGGGCAACGCATCTGGGTTCCAGCACCGCCAGCTGGTTCTCGGCAGTGTTCTTGTCACAGGTACTCCCTCGTGCCAAGCCTGGTTTCAGCACCGTCAGCTGTTTCCGGGTTGTGTCAAGCTCACTGAGACGCCTATGCTTGCCCCGTCGTGGTGCGGTCGGGTTAGCCAACTCCAGGGTGCCTCCAGTTTAGGAGCTTCCTATGTGGGCTGCGTGAACTGGTAGTCAAGGCTGGTTCTGTAGTGCCAGTAGGCCCAGCTCCCCCTGTAGGACTGTTGGGGTTCGGTAACTGCGGCTGCCTCGCGGCCTAGCTGTTCTCTCCTCTCCTGTGGGCCTTGGGGTCCACCACCTGGTTCCAGCACCGTCAGCTGGTTCCGGGCCGAGCCTTTGGCTTAGGTGCCTCCTCCTGGGTATCCGAGTTCCGCCAACGTCAGGCGGTCCTTGGTAGTGCTTTTAAGCGCGGGCACCTACAGCTTAGTAGCCGGGTTCCAGCACCGCCAGCTGGTCCTCGGTCGTGCCATTGGCTCTTGCACACTGGGGCAACGCATCTGGGTTCCAACACCGCCAGCTGGTTCTCGGCAGTGTTCTTGACACAGGTACTCCCTCGTGCCAAGCCTGGTTTCAGCACCGCCAGCTGTTTCCGGGTTGTGTCAAGCTCACTGAGACGCCTATGCTTGCCCCGTCGTGGTGCAGTCTGGTTAGCCAACTCCAGGGTGCCTCCAGTTTAGGAGCTTCCTATGTGGGCTGCGTGAACTGGCAGTCAAGGCTGGTTCTGTAGTGCCAGTAGGCCCAGCTCCCCCTGTAGGACTGTTGGGGTTCGGTAACTGCGGCTGCCTCGCGGCCTAGCTGTTCTCTCCTCTCCTGTGGACCTTCAGGTCCACCACCTGGTTCCAGCACCGTCAGCTGGTTCCAGGCCGAGCCTTTGGCTTAGGTGCCTCCTCCTGGGTATCCGAGTTCCGCCAACGTCAGGCGGTCCTTGGTAGTGCTTTTAAGCGCGGGCACCTACAGCTTAGTAACCGGGTTCCAGCACCGCCAGCTGGTCCTCGGTCGTGCCATTGGCTCTTGCACACTGGGGCAACGCATCTGGGTTCCAGCACCGCCAGCTGGTTCTCGGCAGTGTTCTTGTCACAGGTACTCCCTCGTGCCAAGCCTGGTTTCAGCACCGCCAGCTGTTTCCGGGTTGTGTCAAGCTCACTGAGACGCCTATGCTTGCCCCGTCGTGGTGCGGTCGGGTTAGCCAACTCCAGGGTGCCTCCAGTTTAGGAGCTTCCTATGTGGGCTGCGTGAACTGGTAGTCAAGGCTGGTTCTGTAGTGCCAGTAGGCCCAGCTCCCCCTGTAGGACTGTTGGGGTTCGGTAACTGCGGCTGCCTCGCGGCCTAGCTGTTCTCTCCTCTCCTGTGGACCTTCAAGTCCACCACCTGGTTCCAGCACCGTCAGCTGGTTCTCGGCAGTGTCTTTTGCTCTTGTACCTTCTGCTCCCCATCCTGGTTCCAGTACCATCAGCTGGTTCCGGGCAGAGCCTTTGGCTTAGGTGCCTCCTTCTGGTTATCCAAGTTCCACCAACGTCAGGTGGTCCTTGGTAGTGCTTTCGGGCACGGGTACCTCCTGCTTAGTAACCGGGTTCCAGTAACGTCAGCTGGTCCTCGGTAGTTCCATTGGCTCTTGGACCTTCGGCTACCCATCCGGGTTCCAGTACCGTCAGCTGGTTCTCGGCAGTCTCTTTTGCTCTTGTACCTTCTGCTCCCCATCCTGGTTCCAGTACCGTCAGCTGGTTCCGGGCAGAGCCTTTGGCTTAGGTGCCTCCTTCTGGGTATCCGAGTTCCGCCAACGTCAGGCGGTCCTTGGTAGTGCTTTTTAGCACGGGTACCTCCTGATTAGTAACTGGGTTCCAGTAACGTCAGCTGGTCCTCGGTAGTTCCATAGGCTCTTGAACCTTCGGGTAGCCATCCGAGTTCCAGTTCCATCAGCTGGTTCTTGGCATTTTCTCAGCCTTCTTGTACCTTCTGCTACATTTCCAAGTTGAAGACCCTAAAGTCGACGACCCGGAAAACCACCCCGATGACGACGACGACGACCCGGAAGACCACCCCGATGACGATGACGACGACGGCGGAGACGACGACGGCTGAGACGACGACGGCGGAGATGACGACACTGGAGACAACGACCCTGGAGACGACGACATGGAAGACCGAGAAGCAGAAGAACAAGAGGCTGCAGAACAAAGAGCAGAAGAACATTAAGCATAAGACTTAATATCAGAGCAAAAGATATTATCTAAATTATATGCAGAAGAAGACTAAGCAGTGTATGGGGGTGAGTCCGTTCCTCCTCGTGGTGCCCCTGGATAAAGCCTGATGCTGCAGGCCAAACTGAACGCGGACAAATGTTACTTTTGTGACTGGCAGAACGGAAGGTGTAATCTTCCAACTTTTATAGATAACAACTACGGGAATGCCTGTCACAAATGAGAATATGATGAAGTAGAATAGGAAGAATAATAACAGTGGAATAAAAAGAATATGTAGAATAGGAAGAATAATAATAGTTGAATAAAATGAATATGAAGAATGTAATAAAAAAAAAAAATAGGTAGAAGATGAAGAAGAAGATGAATAAGGTGAAGAAGTTGATGTCAAAGATGCTGATGATGATGAAGATGAAAGTGTGGGAAAAGTAAAAAAAAAAAAAGAAAAAAAAAGAAGGGGAAGGGCGTGGAATAGTGAAACATCAATATCTGACAAAATAAAAAAAAATTTACATACTCAATATCTTTTTCACTCCGAACGTCTTAAAAAAAAAAAAAAACATGCTATTCTATTTGATTGGGCTAAACCTCATTGCCTTTAATGTCTCCGCCACCTCCCACAATACATCCTACATTATTCTTAGTTGTTTTCCTTCATGTAGAATGAACCTACAAGGCAAGAAAGGGTTACCGATACTTTCCGATATCGGAAGGTATCGCTCAACACTATTGATAACTAAATGGCTCATGGAACAAAACATAGAGATTTTGGGTCCATGGCCTGGAAACTCCCCAGATCTTAATCTCATTGAGAACTTGTGGTCAATCGTCAAGAGACGGGTGGACAAACAAAAACCAACAAATTCTGGCAAAATGCAAGCATTGATTATGCAAGAATGGACTGCTATCAGTCAGGATTTGGTCCAGAAGTTGATTGAGACCATGCCAGGGAGAATTGCAGAGGTCTTGAAGAAGAAGGGTCAACACTGCAAATATTGACTTGCTGCATTAACTCATTCTAACTGTCAATATAACCTATTGGTACTCATAATATGATTGCAATTATATTTCTGTATGTGATATAAACATCAGACAAACACTAATAAAAACCAGAGGGCAGCAGATCATGTGAAAATATAATTTTGGTGTCATTCTCAAAAATTTTGGCCATGACTGTATATACATGCACCCCACACGGACAGATGCCCCAGTACACCAAGCCAACAATAAGGGACCTGGCTGCATCCTGCAAAAAAATATAAAAAGTGCAATAAAAGATGAAAAAATTAGTGCATGTGATAAATACATTAAATGAGGTATTGGTTGATATTAGAATCTTGGCAGCTTTGATCATTTCTAATATGGATTCCTTTTTTTTCTGAAACAGAACTGCATCATTATCCTCTTTACCAAAAAGCCAACTTTGACATTAGGTTCACATTGCGTTAGGGCAATCCGTTAAGCGCATAGCGCTAGCGGATTGCGCTAACACAATGTTTGTTTAGGGTCCGCGTACGGCGTCCCCACTAGCGCAGATCCCTGATCTGCGCTAGCGAGGGATGGACATCGGACGAGGTCCGTCACAAAAGAACAGCACATCGAAAATGGCATGCGCTAGCGATGCGCTACAGCAAAAAATAACATTGCTGTCAATGGGGGCGCTAACGGACCTGTTGCACGGCGTTAATTGTGACATTTTCGCCGTGCAACACAGTCCATTAGTGTTAACCCATTAACGCAATGTGAACCTACTGTTAACTTCTCTTGCTTTTGAGTGCCACTGTTTGTTAATATCTACAGTTTTACCTACGTTCACACTGCAGTACTGCATTTTGGTCAGTATTTTACATCAGTATTTGTAAACCAAAACCAGGAGTGACTGATAAATACAGAAGTGGTGCATATGTTTCTATTATACCTCTGGATAAGTTATTTGACATAAAAATATACCAACTCATGAAAATCACAAGAAGTGCTGTATAAATGCAGGACAAGCCATCATGTACTGTGACAATGTGTAGGGGGCATGTTATGGTTTACCATTGAGACCTGTGAATTTTAGCTCCATCCCTCCCTGGAGATGCTGATATTTTCAGTTTAGGACAAAATGTACTACTGTATATCAACGGGTTCATACAAAGTATAGCTGTCAATGTTTTTCAATTGAAACTGTCAGCAAAAGTACATTCTATGCAGAGGACTAAAATATCATTCATTAATGCTTTCAGCCAAGGCGGCTAGCTCCATAACAGAAGACTGAATGCAATAAACCAAATGCTTTTTAATTTTTTGAACATTAGGAGAAGACAAAATAATCTGACAGCCTTAGTATATTTTAACAATATTTTTGTGCAGGACTTTCACTTAGCTTAGATACATCTGTGTCAAAAATGATTTTATTGTTGTAGTATTAATAAACTGTTACTTTTGTGACACTGATGTCCTTAGCTGTAATGTTGCCCAGAGAGGGAAATGGCCCTCAGAGGGTTTTGATTGCCCGCCGATTTGGTTGGTTGTATTAGCGTCTCCTGTCTTCTCAGTCATTACTGTACCAGGATTTGAAGAGATCTCTAAACACCAATGAGTGTTAAGCTGTGATTATAATTGAAATGCCCAATTCAATTTCTGCATGAAGAAAAGTGATTTTTCAGGCAGCCCTCCTCCAGCTTATACTTTTGTATATACCGTAATTACAATACATATGTTAGGGACATACCGTATATACTCGAGTATAAGCCGAGATTTTCAGCCCAAATTTTTGGGCTGAAAGTGCCCCCCTCGGCTTATACTCGAGTCACGGTAGCGGTGGGGTCGGCGGGTGAGGGCGCTGAGGTATACTTACCTAGTCCCAGCGATCCTCGCGCTATCCCTGCCGTCCCACGGGCTTCGGCGCTGCAGTTTCTTCCTCTCTTCAGCGGTCACGTGGGACCGCTCATTACAGAAATGAATAAGCGGCTCCACCTCCCATAGGGGCGGAGCCGCTTATTCATTTCTCTAATCAGCGGTGCCGGTGACCGCTGATAGAGAAAGAAGCTGCAGCGCCGAAGACCGTGGGACGGCAGGGACAGCGCGAGGATCGCCAGGACTAGGTGAGTATGTTATATTCACCTGTCCTCGTTCCAGCCGCCGGGCGCCGATCCATCTTCCCGGCCGGCGCCTCCATCTTCCCGGCGTCTCTGCTCTCTGACTGTTCAGGCAGAGGGCGCGATGACGCATATAGTGTGCGCGGCGCCCTCTGCCTGATCAGTCAGAGCAGAGACGCCGGGAAGATGGAGGCGCCGGAACGAGACGCCGGGAGCTGCAATCAAGGGAGGTGAGTATGTGGTTTTTTTTCTTTATTGCGGCAGCGGCGGCACAAATTTATGTGGAGCATCTATGGGGCACAGTGAACGGTGCAGAGCACCGTATATGGCACAGCACAGCTATGGGGTACAGTGAACGGTGCAGAGCACCGTATATGGCACAGCACAGCTATGGGGCACAGTGAACGGTGCAGAGCACCGTATATGGCACAGCACAGCTACGGGGCACAGTGAACGGTGCAGAGCACCGTATATGGCACAGCACAGCTACGGGGCACAGTGAACGGTGCAGAGCACCGTATATGGCACAGCACAGCTATGGGGCACAGTGAACGGTGCAGAGCACCGTATATGGCACAGCACAGCTATGTATGGGGCACAGTGAACGGTGCAGAGCACCGTATATGGCACAGCACAGCTATGGGGCACAGTGAACGGTGCAGAGCACCGTATATGGCACAGCACAGCTATGGGGCACAGTGAACGGTGCAGAGCACCGTATATGGCACAGCACAGCTATGGGGCACAGTGAACGGTGCAGAGCACCGTATATGGCACAGCTATGGGGCACAGTGAACGGTGCAGAGCACCGTATATGGCACATCTATGGGGCACAGTGAACGGTGCAGAGCACCGTATATGGCACAGCTAGGGGGCACAATGAACGGTGCAGAGCACTATATGGTTCACACCTATGGGGAAATATGAACGGTGCAGAGCACTATATGGCACAGCTATGGGGAAATAATGATCTATTTTTATTTTTGAAATTCACCGGTAAATGCTGCATTTCCACCCTAGGCTTATACTCGAGTCAATAAGTTTTCCCAGTTTTTTGTGGCAAAAATAGGGGGGTCGGCTTATACTCGGGTCGGCTTATACTCGAGTATATACGGTAGATGATATAGGATAGCTGTTAGAATAAAATGCCATTGCCAGAGATTTGGAAACTATTCACATGAACTAAATATTGCAACATAATCTACAGCTGATCAAAGGGGATTCCCATTGTCAGACCCTCACAGATCTGATACTGAAATCCATAGACAGATCATCAATATCATGTTACTAGAGATTAAAAGAAAAAAAACTGGGTGAGGTCTACTTTGGGTCTAATTTGGGTTTTAATAATTAACACTTTAACCTGTGATACACATTTTTGTCACAGGCCAAGCTGTGGGTGTATGAAGCAGGCTCAAGAGATGAACCTGCTCCGTACTGAATAGATGCCGGTTGTGTTACACAATTGACAACTCCCTGTAACTAGAGAAGGCCCTAATCATTGCTGTTTTTTAGATGATGATGTCATCATCACAGTGGCATTTAACCCTGCTGTTGTCTTCGGTCTGGGGAGACCTATTTTGAACTTTGGTATTTTTTGGGGTGTTCAAGATGTGGTTCTGAAACTTGTGGTTGATTGACTTAAATGAGGATGGGTCGGTCGGCCACGGGTTTCAGAGCTGCATCTTGAATATATTAAAGAATATTGAAGTTCAAGGTTGGTCATTTTTGACCGAAGACAACAGCAGGGTTAAGTGAGCAATCATCTTTGGGCATCTGCCTGGTTGCCCCTCAACCCTCCCTTTTCACATGAAGTGATCTTAATATGCCAAAAAGTTACTACTTTCTTAATTTAAAAAAAATAAATAAACAAAATAAACATTACCATCTCTATCTTCAGAAAAGTCCAAACTATTAACCCCTTTCTGACATCTGATGTAATAATCTATTCATGTGTCCTGGGCCTATTTGACCAGGGATGGATAATTATTACTTCATTGTGATTGTCCGCGCACATTGGATGTGTGCTGGCGATCGCCGCTGGGTGTCATCTGATTCTGATTCTAAGTGCCAAGAGAGGTACTTTAACCCCCAAAATGCTGATGATCATTGCCATGGTGAATATTTTTTGAACATAATAATAAAAAGTATAAAGATATTGAATCTATAAATAAATATTTTTCTGAAAAAAATATAAACTATAAATGTACACATATTTGGTATAGCCGCGTCAGCAACAACCCGACCTACAAAACTGTCCCACTAGTTAACCCCTTTAGTGAACACCATAAAAAAAAAATAAAAAACAAGACAAAAAAAACAATGCTTTATCTTCATACTGCCAAACAAAAAGTGGAATAAAATGATGTGAAGAAATCAGAGTATATCTTAATTATTCAATTACCGACTATGTTTTTGCAAATCAAGAAGAATTGACTTTTTATCTGAATCTTAGCTTGTGGATTAAGTGCTTATGTCTGGTGGGTCAAGAAGACAGATGTGCAAACTGTGCAAATAGATTAAATGGTCAAGTAGTAGTGCTACTTGATCTCATCACCATTGTTTACCTTATCTTGATGATGGACTGAAGGACACTGGGTAATTCTAAAAATAGCTTACATGCCTCAGGTACAAAAAGACTCAGAGATTTTATCATTGGTACTAAAGTAACACAGAGCTACCAGCTCTCAAACAGATGAGAGACAGGACTGCAGTCAATTCATCATGGCACCATTACGAAGGACATGGATCTATGATTCTATAGCAGGGGTCCCCAACTCCAGGCCTCGAGGGCCGCCAACAGTGCAGGTTTTCAGGATTTCTTTAGTATTGCATCGGTGGTAATGTGATCATCTGCACAGGTTATGATTCCAACCCCTGTGCAATACTAAGGAAATCCTGAAAACCTGCACTGTTGGCGGCCCTCGAGGCCTGGAGTTGGGGACCACTGTTCTATAGGAAACAACCTAGGGGTTTTCAGCTCCAGTTGGAAGGACACAGATCTGATCCAGTGACCTTCTCTGAATCATTGATATGTTTGGAGAAAGCCAGGTTTGGGACCCGCTGGTCACCTGGTTCCATCGAGATGGTCAGATAAGGCTGGTTTCACACTTGCATTATGCAGAGCTGCGGAGGGCTGCATACTTCCGCGTACTTCCTCTGTTAAGTCCAACCCACTGCCGCACCTCTTCCATTGAGCCATATGAATGTATGCAGATGCCTCCGCATGTGTCATTTTGATGCTGCGCCAAACTGCATCGAATGCAACATATTACATTTTGTTGCGGTCAGTGCAGCGTCAAAACGACACATGCGGAGGCATCCACATATATTCGCATGGCCTGTGTACACAATGTTAAAGATAGGTATGCAGGACGCATGCCGGCATAGGCGAAGTGGCAGTGGGCGGTGCTTAATGGAGGAAGTACGAGGAAGTGTGCAGCTCTCCACAGCTCTGCACAACGCAAGTGTGAAACCAGCCTAAGCCAGGTGGTGACTCTCATGTCAACTGGCTTTGGACCTTGTACGGACTCTATGGACTGGTCTCTGTTATCTCACTAGGCTTGTCATAACCTCTTCTCTGTGTTTGTATCACAGGTGGAATAGCGACCCTGTGAGCTCTGAGGCCATGTCAACTGGTTTTGGACCTTGTACGGACTCTATGGACTGTTCTCGGTCATCTCCCTACACTTGTCGACATCTCTCCTCTATGTGTGTATAACAAGTGGAATAGTGACCCTGGGAGCTCAGACATAACATCTACCATTATCTCGGCAAGTCAGCAGAAAGGTGGGACCCTGTAATGTGCACCATCTTGGGGGTAATTGCTGAAACTGTTCTGTTTGCTATTGTGTATTGTGGTTCAATAAAGTATTGCCACACTGGTTACCATAAGGCCGGTTTCACACGTCAGTGGCTCCGGTACGTGAGGTGACAGTTTGCTCACGTACCGGAGACACTGACTCACGTAGACACATTAAAATCAATGTGTCTCTGCAGATGTCAGTGTGTTTTCACGGACCGTGTGTCCATTTGGAAAACACGGAGACATGTCAGTGTTTGTGGGAACGCACGGATCACACGGACCCATTAAAGTCAATGGGTCCATGTAAAACATGTACCGCACACGGATGCTGTCCATATGCAGTCCGTGTGCCGTGTAGGAGACAGCACTACTGTAAGCGCTGTCCCCACAGCTTGTGGTGCTGAAGCCCCATTCATTTCTTCTCTCCAGTAGCGTTCGCTGGAGAGAATTAATGAAAAATCATTTTTTTTAAAAAAATTTTGTTTTTAAAATAAAGTTCCCGGTAATCTTCCCCCTCCCACCCCCTGTGCGCCCGCCCGCTGGCATTAAAATACTTACCCAGCTCCCTCGGCGCTTCCATCCTCTCAGCATCACAGCTCTTCCTGTATGAGCGGTCACGTGGTGCCGCACATTACAGTGATGAATATGCGGCTCCACCTCCCATAGGGGTGGAGCCGCATATTCATCACTGTAATAAGCGGCACCACGTGACCGCTCATACAGGAGAAGCTACCAGTGCTGAGAGGAGAGAGGAGACATCATGGGAGCTAGGTGAGTATTTCTATGCAAGGGGCCAGGCGGCGCACGGAGGATGGGAGGCGGGAGCTCACCAGCAAACTTTAATTTTAACAAAAAATAACAAAAACTTGATCTTTCATCTCTTCTCTCCTGCGGGGGAGAAAAGATGAATGCCGGCTTCAGCACCACGCAGGGGGGACAACGCTTATTGTAGCGCTGTCTCTCCTGCATGGTCTGTGTGGTCCTCAGGCGGCACACGGGCAGCACACGGATGCCGCACGTGTGCCACACTGATGTGCCACGTGAGCACACGGACACAAGGACACGGATAATTCCAGTACCGATTTTTCCGATACCGGAATTATCTGGACGTGTGGGACAGGCCTAACCCTGTGTTGTCTGAGTGGCGTTTTGCCCATGTTTAATGGAGGAGCGGGCATTTGGTGGGACGATCCCTAGTCCATGCGGTTTCGGCTTGAACCTTGGGAACCCATTAAAACCCCGTTTCTCCACAAACATGATCAAAAAGATGGATATAAATAAACATACAAATAATAAATAAACATAATAAATATAATAATAAACATAAATTAAAAAATTACCGTATTTTGTGGATTATAAGACACACCCTAAATTTTGAGGAGAAAAATAGGAAAATAACTTTTTAATAAAATAGTGGTTCTTATTATAATGCAAGCGACTGGTGGCTGCGGTGAAGCAGGGTCCCAGGGTTGCCACTGGAGGAGGCAACAGTGGAGCGTTGCTGAAGGCCACAGGCTGCGATAAGGGGTTGTTTGGATGTACGGAGACCTTATCTCCTGAGATCTTGGTTGCGAGATCTCAATCTGCACATGCGTTGCCCCCGGCCGGCAGCCATTTTCCTGGAGTCCAGTCCACTGCATAGGAAAACATGTCACTATGGGGGCTCTGGGCTTTAACAAGATGCAGAGTACCTGCAGAACCGAACACCTGCAGCGGCACGCCGCATCGCACATCCAAACATCCCAGCCTGCGATCGGCATTTTCCCTCCAAATTTGGAGGAAAAAAGTGCATCTTATAATCCGAAAAATGCGGTAAAGCTCTCAGAATAAAACGATGCAAAAATAATTATTTTCTCTATAAAACAGTTTTTATTGCGTGAAAGCGCCAAAACATTAAAAAAAATAAATGAGGTATTACTGTAACTCTACTGACCTGAACAATAAAACTGCCTTATCAATTTTAACACACACAGAATGGCATAACCCACCAAAAAAATAATTCCAGAAGTTTTTGTTAATTTTGCCTCCAAAAAATTGGAATAGAAAGTGATTAAAAAAAATGGTACCGAAAATGTATCAAAAAATCGTCCCGCAAAAAAAAAATGCTCTCAAAATGTGGTGATGCAAAAACTATCTTTTGCAATTAAAAGCGTCTTTTAGTGTGTGACAGCTGCCAATCATAAAAACATTATATAAATCTGGTATCGCTGTAATCGCATTGACCTGAAGACTAAAGTCGCCTAATCACTTCTACCGCATGATGAATGGCGTAAAAATTAAATAAAAACAATTCTTCACCTGCTGGTGATTTTTTCTTTCTGCCTCCTAAAGATCGCAGTAAGGCACGGAGCGCATTTATCTTGTGCTCTGCTTTGAACGCTTACACCAGGATTTCATGTAAACCTCTGATATACATGATTCAGATGGAACCTCTGGCGGAAGATTCCCTATAATGAGGCAGATGGAGGCACTGTGGATGCCGTTTGACCTGTGATCCGGTGGTGTCTGTCTTTTTAGGATTGCATAAAAGTGCTGTTGGACACAGTTTTGTGCACTTCTGAAAAGAAGGACACCGCTGAACAGAGGCCAGATGGAGTCCAAAGTAACTCTGCTGCCTTATTATAGTGAATGGAATCATTCATCTGAATCATGTCACTCAGAAATTTAGATGGAAACCCCAAAGTAAGTAGAGCGCCGGATAAATGTGATTCCAAACATTGTGTAAAATGTCCGGGGCCAGAGTTTGCGGCTGCATGTATTTTTATTCAGCTGAATGCTCCAGTCCAAACCGCCGGCGCCAGTGCCAGGAATTGATGTGAGAGATTCGCGTGAGTTTCTCGCATTACACAAGCAAGTGTGAAGTCCAATGGTAGAAGAAACACACATCCGCACTGCTAATATGTCGAACCCATTGACCGTATAAAACTGCCGGTCTGGCACCTGTGAAAGTTGTCACAGCTGTACATATCCTCCACACTTAACCAAAGGGGTGCCGCTTCCAGAAAATACATGTAGAGTCCAATGAAAAAATAGAAAAAAGGTAGGAGCGCACTTACCCTGGTGTGGTTAACATCACTTTATTTGGACATATGAAAAGACGAACAGCAGGGAGGGACGGGATCAGCTACGGACAACGGCCGTTTCGTGCTCATCGGCACTTCAACGGGAAGACCCGTTGAAGTGCCGTTGAGCACGAAACGGCCGTTGTCCGTAGCTGATCCCGTCCCTCCGTGCTGTTCGTCTTTTCATATGTCCAAATAAAGTGATGTTAGCCACGCCAGGGTAAGTGCGCTCCTACCTTTTTTCTATTTTTTCATTGGACAAGCAAACGTGACCCCAGCCTTAGGGTGTAAATGCACATTGAGTATTTTCTTGAGAAATTTCTGCAAGGTTTCTGCATCTCTTGGCAGAAAAACGCAGTTTGCTGCATTTTTGGTGCGTTTTTGCCACAGTTTTGTATGTGCTTTTTGGATTCGTTTTTACATGCATTTGTACAGCAGTGAAGGCTTTTTTGTGCTAAAGAGAGATATTTAAAAAATGTTTGTGATGTAATTTCTTGGTTGAACACCACTTTTTTCATTCTAATGCAGTGTGGCATCAGGGTAATAGGATTAGGGCTTGGTGTCAGAAGCTGTCATTGACACCATATCCTAGGTTTAGTACTGAAAAGGTGTCAGCCAAACTCCCAAATTATTAAGATGGTAAGTCAACACAAACACACAGACAAGGACACACATTGTCACCAGCCTAGGAGCATTAACACGCTTGCAAAATGCTAAAAAAAAGCAGAAAAAAACGGGGAAAAAACACAAAAAGAAGCATGCGGATTTCTTGCAGAAAATTTCCGGTTTTCTTCAGGAAATTTCTGCAAGAAAACCTGACGTGTGCACATAGCCTGAGGCTGCCATAGTAACATAGTAACATAGTAACATAGTTAGTAAGGCCGAAAAAAGACATTTGTCCATCCAGTTCAGCCTATATTCCATCATAATAAATACCCAGATCTACGTCCTTCTACAGAACCTAATAATTGTATGATACAATATTGTTCTGCTCCAGGAAGACATCCAGGCCTCTCTTGAACCCCTCGACTGAGTTCGCCATCACACTAACACTATTTTTTCAGGATTTTACATCAGTATTTGTAAGCCAAAACCAGGAGTGGGTGATAAATGCAGAAGTGGTGCATATGTTTCTATTATACTTTTCCTCTAATTGCTCCACTCCTGGTTTTGGCTTACAAATACTGATGTAAAATACTGACCAAATACTGATAGTGTGATGGCAGCCTTAATAAAAGAAAAAAATTGCGTGGTCTCCCGTGTAACTCTAATAGCCAGCAGAGGGAAAGCCAGCAGCTGAGGGCTGATGTTAATATTCTGGGAAGGAGCCAATAGCCATAAAGGTTCCCAGTCGATTTATATCAGCTTAGAGCTGTTTGCTTAGCCTTTACTGGCTCACTCTTCTCACTTGCTCTGTAGCGCTAGTAAGTGGGGTAGTGATCAGGGGGTTGATGTCACCTTTGTATTGCAAGGTGACGTCAAGCCCACAGGTTAATAATGGAGAGGTGTCTATAAGACGCCTCCATTACTAACCCCATAGTGATATTAAAAAAAAAACACACACACACCAGGAATAAAGTGCTTTATTTGAAATAATGGCACAGACTCCTTTATTGAATCCACTGAAGCCTACATCTCCTGCCACAAAAATAAAATAATAATCCACAATATTCCTCACTAATCTGCAGAGAAGATAATCCATAATGTTCCACGAGGATCCTAATAACTGTGAGAGCAGTCACTAATGTGACTGCTTTCAAACACAGCTGGCTATACATTGACAGAAGGTAATTACTCCCACAATGTATAGCAGTGAGCTGCGTTGAGAGAGCTCACCAGAGTTCATCAGCTGATCAGTTCCAGTGATCTTCCTTACAACACCACAGCTGTGTGAGAAACACAACAAATCTGCAAACATTTTTATACCTGCGTTTTTGCTGTGGATTTGACTGATTCGGTTGAAGTCAATTGGTGATAAATGCTAAAAATCTGCACAAAGAATTGACATGTTGCAGGAAAAAACACACTGCAAATACTAAAGGAAAATTACTGATCATGTGCACAGCACTTCAGGATTCTCATTGAATTAGCTGGCAAAAGGATTCCATAGTGTTTTTGGCCCATTTCCATGGGAAAAAAAACACAGTGAAAAAATGCACCGCATGCACATAGCCTTACTGCCAGTTAAAATTATTCACTGTCTTGTACTATTTACTCCTGCTTTGGAGCAGCCTTTCCATGGAATTGATCCAATGGACCTCTCTATGCAAGGGGTTCATGGTGAAGGCCAGGGTTCCTCTTGGAATCAGCCAGAGTGTATATTACAGAATAGTGAACAGTTTGCAAAAAGAAAATTAAAAGTTGTTTCTTTTGTGCATTCCCTCTCCAAAAAAAGTGTACAAAAATTCATCAAAACATCACATATGTACAAGAAAATGATCCCACCGAATACTGCATCTTTTCATGCAAACATTAAACACTCGTGCAGCTCCATTTATGGAAAGTTGCAAAGATAATAAGAACACCTTATTTGTGCAGCAAGAAATGCTTCGTCCAGGGGTCACCGGTGGGTCCTCCGTGCGCTCCCCGATTTGGTAACTATACCTTGGTCCTTATGCATTTGATACTATATAGCTTGTCTACAGTGTTACATGCTTGCTCACATTGTGTACATACAGGATTTTTGTTATATCGCTGCATGGTTATCCCTTACTTGGATACACATATGTTTATCAACTTAATATGTAAATGTGTGCTTAATTGCACTTCATTATCCTGTATGACACATTCGGAGTGTGATTTTTTGCATACTAATTGTTTCTCTTCTGCATATTGTGCAAACTTACTATTGCATTAAGAAGTAGGATTTAGGGGTTGATGCTCAGAGGTACTCCACCTTTCTTTTCCTGTATTGTGGGAAATGCTGTGCTTTTCTATACGATTAGTGTATAATAAAGATATATATATATATATATATATATATATATATATATGTTTGTTTGTTTTTTTCCTAGTACATTGCCTTGTGTGAAGTTGTTTTTTTCGGTTTTCTACATGCATTGCTTCATGGCCCCCTAGGGGATTTATTTAGGTGTTTCTTTTTTTCATACACCTTAGTGGACAAAAACATAAAAATAACATGGCTCCATGAATGTGACAATGATAACCTAAAACCATTCTTTTGTCCTAATATCCCAAACTGAGCAAGTCTTTAACAGGTTAATAAAAATAGTATTTAGTAACAGTTTGGAAATCTATTGCAACTTTAGATGGACTGAATGCTAAATGGACAAAAATAAACTGAGCGACAACAACCAACTCTTAATTAAACAGAGCAACAATGATTAAACCTGTAATGCTACCCTGAAGGGACGAGTGTCGGTAAGATGTTTATGTTCTGCTCGCTAGGCCTCTAAGAATTATTAGATTGTATAGATGTACTCAGTAATTATGGCCTCTCCTCTAGACTAAAATATTAAGGTTTTCTCACTGGTAATAAGAAAAGACCCAGAGAAACATTAATTACTGCCAGGAGGTTCAGGTAAACAGATAATCCTTCTTACTATAATCCTAAATTTATATTAATTGCTGCAGTTTATCAAAAAGTACAAATAACTTGAAGTCTTGTTAAAAGATCAAGTATCTAAGCTAGTTGTTCCATTATATCCTGTTTGTATGTAAGGAGGAAGACCAGGCCGCGGGTACCTGCGCTGAGCTGGGTCCGGAACTGTCGAGGCTGTATCCCATGTTGACCGGGGGAAGGAATAGAGGACAGGTCACATGACCTGGGAAGAGTGGGCATGTTTAGGTCAGAAACAGAAAAAAAGCGCGCGAAGAAGGAGGTCAGGTTCTCGCCATCAGGGACAGAGCAGCAGAGTGAGAAACATGCTTTGCACCCCGAGCCCCGGCACTGCGACGTATGGCAGCCGACACCAGCGGGTAACACCAGCAGGACAGGGAGTGTGGGAAGCACCGTGTGCCTGGCTAAACATATGATCGGGTGCGTGCAGAGAAGCGTGGGCCAGCTGCAGGACATAGAAGTGTGGTTTCCTTTGCTGGCCAGTGCGCATCCACCCACATCCGTAGAGAGACTTCAGCAGCTTTTCCCACTTTGATTGCACGGGGTTATGGACTTGGGGCTCAGCAGGTAAAACCAGAGACTGCCTGCTGCCACCAGAAGATGGATTGCTAACCTTGGACCCCATCTGAAGACCCTACACTCGCCATTGCCAGTACTACCCCCATTAGACTGTGGACTAAGGACCCCACCAGGAGCTATGATAAGTGTTGCTTAAAACTTGCACTTGTTTTGTTTATCTCATTTAACCCTTGCTGTTCCAATAGCTCTTTGCTGTTGTCTATTAACTCTCAGCAAGGAGACTACTTTACCTTTCACTGTAAAAAGAATAAATACTATTGTTATACCGTACTGCTCTGCAATCCCTGCGTACTGCATCTCAGCACCTGCTTACATTTCCATGGCACAAATATCCCAATATTTGTTTTTCGAGGAGAGGACTGATGTGATGCAAACTCTGGACATTCTCCTGTAATGTGGTTATTTTTTTTTTAATAAACTTGTACGTATTGATAAAAATAACAAACTAGCGATGAGAGCTGCCTCTGTAAACCAAGGCATTGATGCATTTTGTACATCAGTCTTAATGAGGGGTGTGCACTTATAAGATGTGCCAAGTTCATTAATGAATTCAGCACATTTTATAAGTGGCGTAGGCCTCCTCGTGCTTTGCCAGATATGTAACTCCAGTCAATGATCGAGTAACAATTCTGAAGAAATGCTGCCACTATTGATGAATTTGATGGACAACCATTAGCACGTCCCATTGTGACTTCACCCCATCTCCATACATTTTTTTGGAGATGCCAAAAACTGAAAATGCCAAAAGTCATAATATTTTTCCACAATTACGTTGTGCAAATTTTTTGTGACCTTTCCAAGCATTTTACACTAGCTTTCTGGGGAAAACAATTTGCTGAATTAGAGCCACAGTACGAACATTAATGGCAACAATAAACAGATAATGACAGTCTGTGGGACTGTGAACAGTATAGTGAGGATTTCTTCGAATGATACTAATCAAAAGTAGACCTGAGTGGATTGATCTGCAGAGGATCAAGTTCATCTTGCATTTCCTAAAATTTGTGGTTTAACGCGATATCAAACATAAAAACTTGCTCTGCATCATTTTGCATGCTGCTGAAACATTAGAGAGCGCACTAATGACATTTTGCGTTGTCACGCAGGTCTCCCCATAATGTCTTTCAGTTATGACATCTGGAAGATTATCATTACCTTATAAAGTGGTGGTCAGTACCTGGGCTACCATAGGTTAGCGTTTCCCAGCAGAGTATGAACAGCAGAGGTCTCTCTCTCTCCTTTCCCAAACTTATGTTTTCCAAGCAATTACAATTGTTCCTATATTAAAATTCTTTTGAATTTTTTCGCTGCAAATCAAATTTTGGGGAAATTCAAGCAAAGTTGGATAATTTGAATTTCTAAAAATCCATTCATCTCTACTCTAAGGGCTCCTTTCCACTTGCAAGACATACGGCCATGTCTCACAGGTTAAAACCCTTCTCTGGCGCCGGCACTTGGGAGCGGAGCGTGAAGCTCCATGTGTTGCTGTGCGGCCGCACACTCTGCTCTGTAGTGCTGGCGCCAGAGGAGGGTTTTAACCTGCGAGACTCGGCCGTATGTCTCGCAAGTGGAAAGGAGCCCTAAAGTCCTTAATAACGAGCTGCATCAATATTTCATATATAGTAGTAGGTAAGGACATGGCAGAATATATTAATGTACACTAAAATATAAATTACATCAATTCGTTTTTATTAAATTGGATCAGCTACTCTGTTATCTTATACAATGTTCTGAAGGTGTATGCAAAAGTGATGCTTTTGTAGGTAGCTACTTCAAATTGCAGAGGCAGAAAGAAATGGTGTGATAAAACCCAAACAAGCAAAAGACTATAAACATAATAAAATGTAAAACTTCAAGTGAAGAACACAATTATGATTCAAAATTGTTATGAATGTGTTAGATTGTTGTCTGTTGCTCAGTATACTCATCTGTGAAGATAAGAATCTCATTAAATATATTTTGTATTTCAATATTTTTAAGATCAATGTCATATGTAAGACTTTTCTGCTTTTGGGAGCTGTAAACCTCAGCCATGGGATCAATTCACTGATGAGCACCTACTGTATGAGTATTAGTATTGAGTATGAGTATTGATTTTTCTTGTTTTATGTAAATGAGACTTACATACTGCGTTAAAAAGTTTGCAACTTCCTAATAGACTTTTATTTTCTTACAATTTTCAAGTGCATTCAAGAGAGAAGTTAAATGAATTGTCCTGAAGTCCCAGCAGATGATAAACACAATCTTTTAAGTGACAGCAGGACTAAAGCTGTCCATAAGCTAACAATATTGACCTTTCATTAAACTAAATTGAATTATTCATCCATTTGCTCCTTCTGGATCAACATTTCAGGATTATAGGTTGAACTTGATGGACCTGTCATGGGTTTACCGTGGCAGAGAAGAACCAGAAGATTGCAGCATCTAATTTCTCCTACCCCTACACTGATTAGAAGCACTTAACCTTCATATCAAACAGTACAGATTACTTTTAGCAATGCAGGGGTTAATCTGGTCAGTTGAGAGCTTCTGGAAGCTTTCCATCATTAAGGCTCAGCTGTTCACAGTTAGCCACTCCCATCTCCTATACAATCAGGGCCCTGGCTAGCACTCATTGTCAGAGAACCTTTTGCTGCATGGCTGGAGTTTGCTGGTTGTTATTATTTGAAAAGGCGTTTAGTGGATTTATCTGTGATTGTTGCTAGGGTTTGAGTGTGTGATAATTCTTCTTTTTCTCCTACTTTGGTTTAATCCCATCCTCCACTCCCTGGTGCATTCCTCTGTTGCTTGTGTGAGTATATTTGTATGATTGGTATTTTTTGTTACCCCTGTTTGCGTTCCCTTGTTGTTCTGGTTGGTGTATTATGGTACACTACTACTCCCTTCTTCCCTGGGTGGGAAAAGGGTATAGACTGAGGGTCGTGTAACGACCTTTATGCCGGTCGCTGCTCGAGAACAGAATATGGCGCTGCTATGAATGACTCAGGGCACAATATGATATTAAACCAACTTTTCTTTATAACTTATGCAAAAAATGATAGAATTTTCTCTCCCAACACAATATGGGCCACAACAGCCACAACTCACAGAATACAAGTTATGCACCCTGAGAGACCCCAAGTGCCAGCTTCACAGACAGGAATCAGTCTACCCCACAACTATACCACTCCCTCCCTTAACTGTAATGGGCCTACACGGGGTTATACTGTGCCTGTGACACGTGGTCCTCTGAGGAATACAAGCTTACACCCACCTCCCGCCTAATTTACAATAGATCACGGGTACCCGGTTTTTCCCAACATATATATATATATATCACAGTATATACTCAATGTATACGCAGTGCACTGTGTTATTGTTGAGTGCTCAGACAGTACTCTTTTTCAATATATGCTTCAACGGTAAATAACTGAATTTGTTATACAGATGTCCAGCAGCGGATTAAATAGGTATTTGAGCAACCAAATCTTCTGATGCAGATCCAGATAAAGTTCACAAATAATTCCAGGAATATCCCATAGCCAGAATCGTGAAGTGCAGGAATCCACACAGTGTCTATTAGTTATCAGGCAATTCTTAATGCAAGACTGTCCTTAATTAGGCTGTGATTCCTATCTAGCTATCCCTAGCTATTTACACAGTTGGTGACCGGTCACACTTCTCTGTTTACTCACAAGAATAGCTTTCTTGAAGTCACACAGTCCCAAAACAGGAATGCCTCAAGATCTGGATTCCCCACTCTCCATCACCGCTCTGCTTCTTCTCAAACGCCCAAAACTCTCTCTGAGGTAACTGTCCTGTTTACAGAATCTTCTTGTCTTTAACTCATGGGTGACCTCCGGTGGCTGAACAAAATTACTGCAACAACATTGTAATTATCCTGTCTATTACTCAAGGGTGACCTCCGGTGGCTGAACACAGTTACTGTATCAACACTGTTTATGATAGAAAAAAGACATCACCACTTTACAGTCAATTCAGGAGATAAAGCAAAATATGTTGTGCTGGCATTTTCACCATTAGAAGTAATCCGGGGAACAGGGCAAGCTAGGGCGCCCTTAGCATTAGGGACAGGGAAGAAGCCCCTGGTACTGGGACTCATGACCACAGAATCATGACTTTAGCTCTGACCAAAACCAGATTTTGATCCATTATGGATCCTAACACTGCACTGACAGGGCAACTACTGCAGCTCAGCCTGGAGGTAGCAGATCTGCACACTGTCGTCTTGCAGCACCATTAACACATCTGGTTTGGAAATCATGACTGTTATGATCTGGTGGCCTAGGAGCAGCATGAGACGTACTCTGGAGAAGGTGGTACCTTTACTGACCGCAAACCCTGAACTAGCAGCCCAACTAGAAGTAGCCGTGGGGGGTACCTAACACTCCCTAGACCCCTCGACACAGCCTAAGAACTAACTACCCCTTAAGACAGAAACGGGAAAACTATCTTGCCTCAGAGAAAATCCCCAAAGGATAGACAGCTGCCCACAAATATTGATTGTGAAAGGAGAGGGAAATAACATACGCAGACATGAAATCAGGATTTAGCATAGGAGGCCATACTAGCTAAAAAGGAAGAATAGGACAGAGTACTATGCGGTCAGTATTAAAACACTAAAAAATATCCACCACAGAACATGCAAAACACCACATCTGACTAAAGACATGGAGGGTATATCTGCATATCCAGAGACACTGCTAGGCTGCAAAAAATCCTTCACAGACAAAGCTGGACAAAACAAAACAAGAAAATGCACAGACTATAAGGTCCACAGCAGGTGGACAGCAAAAACAAGGCCAGAACTTATCTTTGAAGAAATGAACAGCAGACCAGGAGAGACCAAGTATGGATGTGAATCCTCCAAAAACAATGGACAACTGGCACTGACTAAAGGATAAAGCAGGACTTAAATAGCCCAGCCCAAATTGCAAAAAATGGATACACCTGATAAATGCTGCGATCCAACTACTGCAGCACTACCACTCATAACCACCGGAGGGAGCCCAAGAGCAGAATTCACAACACATGACACCCATGCAACTCTTGGTGGAGCCCAACATCACATTGCCTGACAGGTTCTCTGTGGGGGCGTGAAAAGTTTGTTGTTTTCAGGGAGGTCTGTAAACTGTACTTCAGGTTACGTCCTTGTTCCTTGGGAACCGAGAAACCACAGATGGGAATAATAATCTCTCTTTTAGGGTGATCCCCAAAGCTGGGCATTCCCTCTCCCATCTGACTCCCAGTCGCTCCAGACGGTGGAGGATTTTTTTCTGGTTTTGGGTTATTTGTAAGATGACCCAAACTGTCTACCTGGCTGAGTCCACACTACACCAGCTTCGGCTGGGAGACCGGCAGGCGGAGGAGTATTACTCTGAGTTTCGGAGGTGATCCACTGACACTAAGTGGAATGACCCTGAGCTCCATAGTCAGTTCTGTCAATGGCTATCATTAAGGTTGAAGGATGCTATAAGCCCTGTATGAGACTCCAGTTTCCCTTGAGGCGGCCATGATTCTGGTTATCTGGGTGGATCGCCATCTTAGCCAGAGACATAAAGAGACAACCCAATGAGAGGGAGGTGTGGGGCCAAAGGAAACAGGGTTTGATTCATCTGAGAAACCTCTGCAGTTGGGTGGGGTAACTCGTTCTTCAAATCAGTTTGTAGTTCGGTGTAAAGGGGGATTAAGTTTTTACTGTAAGTGAAAGGGCTATTTTGCGGGTGCATGTCCTTCCCTACTTCACTGTAAATAGCCGCCAGAAAAATAAGGAGCCCGGGTTACGGGAGGTTAGCAAACCTGGTGTACATATCTGCCTTTCTGGACAGAGGGGCGAGGTTTAACTTGATCTATGCTAGGTTCATACAGGTCTAGGGTCTCAAACCACATGCACAGTCCAAACCTATACCCATAATCTCCGTCAACTCCACACGCTTGAGACAAAGGTGTTTTACTCTAGTTGCCAAGGGTTACATCTACAGGTGAGGGCCATGCACTCAGAAGGTATCGACTGTTATATGCTAGAGGATCTTCCTTCTCCTGTAGTTCTTGCAATACTTTGGCTCACTCTGCACAACCCTGTGGTAGATTGGCAGACTCGGGAGGTGGTAAAGTGGAGTGAGTGTTGTCAAGCACACTGCTTGGGCACCCAGCTTGTGTGGGTGAATACCCAGCCTGTACCTAAATATCTGTCTGACTTTGGGAATGTGCTTTTGGAGCATCATCCTTATGATTGCACCATTAATCTTGTCCTTGGGGTTAAGCTGCCCAAGATCACTATTCCATCGTGTGGAGTAAATTTCTGTGATCTCTAAAAGTGAACAAATTTTTAAAAAATGTTTGTAGACATATAATGTTATGTGGTCTTGCAACATTTCATTGACCTGTAAAACTGCTAAAAATCTTTTAAAACATTTTTAGGCCACTATTTCTCAGACATACAGTGTTACTTTGTTTTTGAATATTTCTGTGATCTCTAAAAGTGAACAAAAGTTTTTAAAAATTCTGTAGGCTTTCATTTCTTAGATATATATTGTTACTTGGTCTGTAAATATTTTTCTTATCTGTAAAAGTGAACAAAAGCTTTTAAACATTTTGTAGGCATCCATTTCTCAGACTTACAGTATTATGTGGTATTTGAACATTTCCTTGAACTCTAAAACTGAAAAAAGGCATTGAAACATTTTTCTGCATTGAATTTCATTGTCATCCATCCACTTTTGTGTTCATTCGTTTACATTATGGTGTAGTGAACTAATAAAAATCGCTTTGGTTGCTGCAGATGACCTTTTCTTTTCTTTTATTAAAAATAAACCTGGTTTCAAGAGACCTAACAATTAGTGATGAGCAAATTTGTTTGTAAAATGATCATCAAGCATAAATTTGACACAAAATATGGCGCACTCTTTTTCGTGATCGGAAGCACAAGCAAAATTTTGTAACATCAGAAGAAATTGGCAACATTAGGTAAAAATGTTTGCGTTGCCACTAAAGTACAGTACAGTCCAAAAGTTTGGACACACCTTCTCATTTAAAGATTTTTCTGTATTTTCATGACTATGAAAATTGTACATTCACACTGAAGGCACCAAAACTATGAATTAACACATGTGGAATTATATATTTATAAAAAGTGTGAAACAACTGAAATTATGTCTTATATTCTAGGTTCTTCAAAGTAGCCATCTTTTGCTTTGATGACTGCTTTGCACACTCTTGGCATTCTCTTGATGAGCTTCCAGAGGTAGTCATCGGGAATGGTCTTCCAACAATCTTGAAGGAGTTCCCAGAGATGCTTAGCACTTGTTGGCCCTTTTGCCTTCACTCTGCGGTCCAGCTCTCCCATAACCATCTCGATTGGGTTCAGGTCTGGTGACTGTGGAGACCAGGTCATCTGGCATAGCACCCCATCACTCTCCTTCTTGGTCAAATAGCCCTTACACAGTCTGGAGGTGTGTTTGGGGTCATTGTCCTGTTGAAAAATAAATGATGGTCCAATTAAACGCAAATCGGATGGAATAGCATGCCGCTGCAAGATGCTGTGGCAGCCATGCTGGTTCAGTATGCCTTCAATTTTCAATAAATCCCCAGCAGTGTCACCAGAAAAGCACCCCCACACCATCACACCTCCTCCTCCATGCTTCACGGTGGGAACCAGGCATGTAGAGTCCATCCGTTCAACTTTTCTGCGTCGCACAAAGACAAGGTGGTTGGAACCAAAGATGTCAAATTTGGACTCACCAGACCTAAGCACAGATTTCCACTGGACTAATGTCCATTCCATGTGTTCTTTAGCCCAAACAATTCTCTTCTGCTTGTTGCCTGTCCTTAGCAGTGGTTTCCTAGCAGCTATTTTACCATGAAGGCCTGCTGCACAAAGTCTCCTCTTTGTGCAGCAGGCCTTCATGGTAAAATTGTACACATCTCTACAAAATTGTTGTAGAGATGTGTCTGCTGCTAGAAATCTGTGTGGCATTTACCTAGTCTCTAATCAGAGCTGCTGTTAACCTGTGATTTCTCAGGCTGGTTACTTGGATAAACTTATCCTCAGAAGCAGAGGTGAATCTTGGTCTTCCTTTCCTGGGGCAGTCCTCATGTGAGCCAGTTTCTTTGTAGCGCTTGATCGTTTTTGCCACTGCACTTGGGGACACTTTCAAAGTTTTCCCAATTTTTCGGACTGACTGACATTCATTTCTTAAAGTAATGATGGCCACTTGTTTTTTTTTATTTAGCTGCTTTTTTCTTGCCATAATACAAATTATTACAGTCTATTCAGTAGGACTATCAGCTGTGTATCCACCAGACTTCTGCACAACACAACTGATGGTCCCAACTCCATTTATAAGGCAAGAAATCCCACTTATTAAACCTGAGAGGTCACACTTGTGAAGTGAAAACCTTTCCCGCTGACTACCTCTTGAAGCTCATCAAGAGAATGCCAAGAGTGTACAAAGCAGTCATCAAAGCAAAAGGTGGCTACTTTGAAGAACCTAGAAAATAAGATATATTTTCAGTTGTTTCACACTTTTTTGTTAAGTATATGATTCCACATGTGTTAATTCATAGTTTTGATGCCTTCAGTGTGAAAGTACAATTTTCATAGTCATGAAAATACAGAAAAATCTTTAAATGAGAAGGTGTGTCCAAACTTTTGGTCTGTACTGTATGTTCAGCACTTTGGTTACGATAATGGTGGTTTATCATGAGCATGGGACACATGTTTGAGGGGAGGGAGTTTGCACAGCTCAGAGATGCAGCATGCTTGTAAAAAGTATTTTTTTCTAACTTTATATCTGCACATTGCGGCTAGCCAATCAGGGTACAGGAAACACCAACAATGTCCTGACACTGCGGCTTGTGTCATTGGCTGCTGAAATCACATGTCTATCTCCATATAAAAAGTGAACATATTGTTTTAGCACCATTTTGACATTACAACAGCGCAGAGAGGCTGCTCCTGATGCTGGCAGTGTTAGCAGCTATATTTTAGGTAGATAGCTAGGCGGTTGTTTATTACTCAGATAGTTTAGCTAAGAAGTGTCCTGTGTTGCTGTGAAATCAACCTTCCAGCAATATTTTTTTTCCATTACTGAGGTCCACAGACAAAGGCATCAGGGCACATGTCATACAAGTGTGTTGTGCACTGCTTCAATTGTGCTACATTAAGGAGTATAGCATTCTAAATCTTATTTTTTCAGTAGCTAAATGTGAAACAGAGAGACATAACCCACATTTAGTGGAGTGGTGACATTGTTCTGTGATTTGAGCTGTTGTCAATGAAGAAATATTTTTTGGGAGTAGTTGCTACCGTGATTCACCATGTGGGAAAATGTGTGTAAATGGGTTAGTAACTGGCTTAGTGATAGAAAGCAGAGGGTGGTTATAAATGGTATAGTCTCTAACTGGGTCGCTGTGACCAGTGGGGTACCGCAGGGGTCGGTATTGGGACCTGTTCTCTTCAACATATTCATTAATGATCTGGTAGAAGGTTTACACAGTAAAATATCGATATTTGCAGATGATACAAAACTATGTAAAGCAGTTAATACAAGAGAAGATAGTATTCTGCTACAGATGGATCTGGATAAGTTGGAAACTTGGGCTGAAAGGTGGCAGAAGAGGTTTAACAATGATAAATGTAAGGTTATACACATGGGAAGAAGGAATCAATATCACCATTACACACTGAACGGGAAACCACTGGGTAAATCTGACAGGGAGAAGGACTTGGGGATCCTAGTTAATGATAAACTTACCTGGAGCAGCCAGTGCCAGGCAGCAGCTGCCAAGGCAAACAGGATCATGGGGTGCATTAAAAGAGGTCTGGATACACATGATGAGAGCATTATACTGCCTCTGTACAAATCCCTAGTAAGACCACACATGGAGTACTGTGTCCAGTTTTGGGCACCGGTGCTTAGGAAGGATATAATGGAACTAGAGAGAGTACAAAGGAGGGCAACAAAATTAATTAAGAGGATGGGAGAACTACAATACCCAGATAGATTAGCGAAATTAGGATTATTTAGTCTAGAAAAAAGACGACTGAGGGGCGATCTAATAACCATGTATAAGTATATAAGGGGACAATACAAATATCTCGCTGAGGATCTGTTTATACCAAGGAAGGTGACGGGCACAAGGGGGCATTCTTTGCATCTGGAGAAGAGAAGGCTTTTCCACCAACATAGAAGAGGATTCTTTACTGTTAGGGCAGTGAGAATCTGGAATTGCTTGCCTGAGGAGGTGGTGATGGCGAACTCAGTCGAGGGGTTCAAGAGAGGCCTGGATGTCTTCCTGGAGCAGAACAATATTGTATCATACAATTATTAGGTTCTGTAGAAGGACGTAGATCTGGGGATTTATTATGATGGAATATAGGCTGAACTGGATGGACAAATGTCTTTTTTCAGCCTTACTAACTATGTTACTATGTTACCATGCCATATCCCAACTTGTTATTTAGTGGCGGTGAAATGCCACAGTGTGCATAACTCATAATAATAATATAATAGTAAAATAATATTTTTTTATTTTGCTAAATGTGATACCGGCTGCTGTATCCCACATTGTCATTTTGTGATGGTGATATGAACCTGTCTGCAGACCTCCGCACATTAAAAAAATATATATATATCTGTTGCAAAGCATGGTACAGCCAGTCATATCCCACATTGTCATTTTGTGGCGATGATATGAAGTTGTCGAGTCCTCACGCACATGAAAATATAATTTTTCTTCTATTGCTAAACGTGATACTACCCGCTATATCCAATCTTGTCATTTAGTGGCATCGAAATTATTCTGTATGCAGAGCTGTTGCACATTAAAACATTTTTTTTGCAAATGTGACTACATCCGAAATCTGAGTTTGAAATGGTTCTGAGCCTATCTTCTAGATTATGTGCATCTTTGGCAACCAATTTCTCATGGTCCTCTTTTATGCCTAGGTTGAGACACTCATCTTTTAGATTTATCTTCTGACGAGCATCAAACGGTCTCCTGTAGTTGGTGTTGGGTAAATGACTAATCGTTGTAGGCTGGATCCTGGATCTCAAACCTCCCATAGCCATGCTATTGATGCTGTTGTACATTGCCATTCCTGCCATCATTATGCCCTTTCTCCTGATCAGTTCATCTAATGACACATCGGCCATATTTCTCCGGCAAACCTGCACCTTATCAGCAACAACTGTAGAAAAGAGGACATTCCAACACCACAGACAATCTTCTAAATTATACAGGCCTCATCAACATAAAAAATAGTTTTTTTATGCTACTAACGGGAAATCTCAGTTTGAAATTGTTTTAAGCATCTAGTCAATGTTATACAGGCCTCATCCACAGGCCTCAAAAAATGTTGTTGGTTATTAATGTCATACAGTAGGAGACATCTAATTAAAAAATTGTTTGAGGCATATCTTCTTTGTCATCCAGCCCTCATCCACACTGTTAGGTCTAGCGGAACGCACCAAATAATAAAGAGGTAGATATGAGGTGCGTCCCAGCCCGGGGTCCACCGTGCAGAGATGGTACCTGCTGCTGAGTAATGGCGGATGGACACTTGCTCACACATGGGTTTGCTGCTTCACAGAGTCAACAAAATATGCTGCGCCGTGTTAGCATTCACAGGGTTCAGATGCAAAACATTAGTGGAATCCCTATGAACCACCCCCACTAAACTGGTGATTGGATTCGCTCTTTTGTGGCCGTGCGATCCTTTTATAGTGGAAGCTCTCTGGGACCTTCCTAGTGATCCAATAGGAGCTGCTACAGGACCTGAGCCTGTGACCCCCGACCTCCAATGAGAGGTTGTCCTTTGGGCATGTTCAGTAGAGGAAAAGCAGGACTTAGTTCCAGGAGCATCTGCTCGCCGCTGATCAGTGCTGGTTGCAATGGCTGGACTTGGAAAAGAAGCAGTAACCAAGCGCACAGTATCTGCCTGAGCCAGATGCTGGGACTGACATCTCTGCTGAGCAGGCTCTACTGCGGCTGGAGAAGAATGGGAGACCGCAGTGGACATGGTTTGAGGTTCCCCCTGTTCAGCGGCAGGAACTTGACACCTAACACACACTTAAACAATTCTTTATTCTGTTGCTAATGCCATAAAGTAGGGAACATCTCACTTTGAAATGGTTTGTACATATAGTCAATGTTATACAGGCCCCCAGAAATTCTTCTTTCACTAACCGCTTTCACATCTTGGTCTTAAAAAATTGATGAGTGGCCTGAGCTCACCTCTCACACCTTGGAGGTTTTATAATGCCCGGCAGCCAGCGTTCGCTCAAAACGGATCTTCAGGGCTGCTGGTGGTGTCCTGACAGATGAGCACAGCCAGCTGTAATCTTGCTCCCCATTAAACTGTTTCTGCTCTTCTGAAATTGATGCCACTTTAAGGATAATCACAGATGCAGATTGTTTACTGTAAGAGCAGTGAGACTATGGAACTTTCTGCCATATGATGTTGTAATGAGTGATTTATTACTAAAATTTAAGAGGGGACTGGATGCCTTTCTTGAAAAGTATAATGCTACCGGTATATACACTAGTTTCCTTGATATTGCGTTGACCCAGGGAACTAGTCTGATTGCCATATGTGGAGTCGGGAAGGAATTTTTTTCTCCAATGTGAAGCTTACTGTTTGCCACATGGGTTTTTTTTGCCTTCCTCTGGATCAACATGTTAGGGTATGTTAGGTTAGGCTAAGGGTTGAACTAGATGGACTTAAAGTCTTCCTCCAACCTTAATAGCTAGGTTACTATGTTACTATCCTACTTTGGTGGTGTCTGTCACTAATTGTTTGAAATGTGTACACTCCTGGTTGGGTGTCCATCTGCTGGGTTAGCTGTAGAGGAAAACGTGTCGATTCCTATTATACAATTTCTACTCTGGTGAAATTGATGCCACTTTGTTGGTGTCGCCAACAAAATTTTAGAAATATGTACACTCCTGGTTGGATGCTGTGCTGGCGGTCATGGAGCAGATGTCGCTCCCCATTATACTATTTCTGCTGTGGTCAAATTGATGCCACTTTATTGGTGTCTGCCACAAATTTTTAGAAATGTTTACACTCCTGGTTAGGTGTCTATCTGCTGCTTTGGCTGAAGTGGAACATGTGTCTGTCCCTATTATACTACTTCTACTCTCGTGAAATTGTTGCCGTTTTGTTGGCGTCTCCAACTAATTTTTAGAAATGTGTACACTACTGGTTGGGTGTCCATTGGTGTTCTGCCTCTAATTTTTGAAAATGTGTACACTGCTGGTTGGGTGTCCATCTGCAGGGTTGCCTGTAGAGGAAGATGTGTCATTCCCCATTATACGTTTCCTACTCTCGTGAAATTGATGCCACTTTGTTGGAGTCTCCAAATAATTTTTAGAAGTGTGTACCACTCTGGTTATGTATCCATCTCCTGGGTTGGCTGTAGTAGAAGAGATTTCACTCCCCATTATGCCACTTTATTGGTGTCTGCTACTAATTATTGGAAATGTGTACACTCCTAGTTGGTTCTCCATCATGACTGTTACTTGTACCAGTAGACCTCCGAGACCAGCAGGACTCCACCTCCTTTGTTCAACTACCCATGTTACTATCCTCAGGTTTTTCTGACAATAGTAGTCTATGAAAGTGACATTTGTGCCAACTGAGTATCAGGGCTCCCTGCACAGCAAGATTAGACCAATGCTTCATTGACCTCATCTTAATTTGAAGTGCAATTCAAAGCTGTAAATGCTGGCCCGGACCCTGATACCTTATGCATGGCTAATTGCTGACATGCCCTTCTAAAATTTGTACTGAGGGTGAACGGAGGGCACTTTCCTGGTGTCTGCCCCTAATTTGATGTGTTTTGGCAGCTTTTATGCTGGTTTGAAGGTGTTGTGTATGTATTTATTTTGCCTCCCATTTACTCCAATTGCTTTCTGTTACTTTCAGCTAATATTCGACTAGTAATTCAGCAAATATTACAAATTTAGTAATCGTAATCTGAACCGAACATTGAAATATTTGCTTATCTCTATTCCTTAACTGCATTCAAGATTCTTCAAGCTTTGTAAATTTACTATACCAGTATTCCCTGCTATATCAATGTTTGTATGGTTTACGGAAATATTTCATATTAAAGATAAACTTAGATGAACTCATCTTCTCATTTCTTCTCATTAGAATTATTTCTCTCTGCAGTCCTACATTATCCAATTCTAAAAAAATAGGGTTGTTAAAAAACTTTATTATTTTCTACATTAAATAAGAGACATAGGAAATCCCATTGAACTCATTAACTCTGTTATATTTTACACTTCAATTAAATAATGTTTTAAAGAAAAGGTCAATGACTTGATATATTAATTCCTTTCCCTCTATCATAATTGTAATGTGATTATTAAACATTTTAATCTACAGATATGTTCCTCAGTGTATCTGTATTAAAGCATCCATTAGTCTAATCAGACACTTCTTCACTAGGTAATAACACAGATTGGTGATATAGTAATACCCATATAACAAAGTCACTGGAGCTGGTAAATCAATGATTCTGAGTAGCGTTGGATCCTGGAGCCAGAGCCTTCCTACAGATGTGTTTTTTCTTCCTTTTCTCTTAGCTCCAAAGATCCTGAGAACTGTGGGATGAGATTACCATTTTTTAAAATGCAATTTTGTAATATGCTGTTGTAATATGTCTAAGTTTTATGGTGTTACTGTTTGTGTGGCTACAAATATGAATTGCAGCCAGCCAAGTGTTTAGCTAGCATGTTGTGATATAATGTATTGAATTAGTTTTGATAGTCTGTAAGAAAATATAAGTAAAGTTAACTATTAGGCCGGCGTCACAATAGAGAGTTTTACGGATGTATGAGAGGCGCAAAAACTACGCATTGCACACCGACCAATGATTCTCTATGGGGCAGCTCTTATCTGCCGTATATTTCTCAGCTGTATTTTATGGGCATAGAAAATCACAGCATGCTGCATTTATCAGCGTATTGCGCAAAAAATCCGCCGAAGAAAGTCTATGGGGCGAGAGAAATACAGATTACACACGGACTATCAGTGTGACTTGCGAGAAGTATGCACCAGTGTTCTAGAGAAAAGCCGGCAATTCAGTGCTGTGTACAGTAAAATCACACTGACAGGTTAGAATAGAATAAAATAAATGTCTACACATAGTATAGGGATATATATATATATATATATATATATATAGTTCCCTGAAAAATGCACACAGGAAAATTGCACACAGGAAAATTACCCACAGGAAAAATGCCCACAGGAAAAATGCCCACAGGAAAATTCCCCACACGGAAAATTCCATACATGGAAAGTTCCCCACACGGAAAATTCCCCACATGGAAAATTCCCCACACGGAAAATTCCCCACATGGAAAATTCCCCACACGGAAAATTCCCCACATGGAAAATTGCCAATTAAAGCATCACAAAAGTTTCAGATCTATGATATTTCAGGTGCAAGGTGAGGATGTTCACATAATATGTGATCAACTTGTGATTTACAGTTGACCTAGTGCAAAACTGCAAAAATGATGATCTGTGGTTTGCAGCAGTCTGTCATTATCACCAATAGATAGATCTAGTCTTGTGATTTACAGCAGACCTAGTGCAAAACTGCAAAAATGATGATCTGTGGTTTGCATCAGTCTGTCATTATCAGCAATAGATAGATCTAGTCTTGTGATTTACAGTTGACCTAGTGCAAAACTGCAAAAATGATGATCTGTGGTTTGCAGCAGTCTGTCATTATCAGCAATAGATAGATCTAGTCTTGTGATTTACAGCGGACCTAGTGCAAAACTGCAAAAATGATGATCTGTGGTTTGCAGCAGTCTGTCATTATCAGCAATAGATAGATCTAGTCTTGTGATTTACAGTTGACCTAGTGCAAAACTGCAAAAATGATGATCTGTGGTTTGTAGCAGTCTGTCATTATCAGCAATAGATAGATCTAGTCTGCTCTCATCTCTCACTGATTCTGCCTTACTCCTCCCACCAGCCCAAAACAGCAGCACATGTAGAACCAGCAGCAGTGTGATCCAGAGGAGCCATCACTGCTATCAGTACTCACAAAAGTATCACTGCTACTGGCATCTATGTTTTTTTGTATTGGTGAACCAATAGTCTTATCTATCCCCTTATTTGTTAATTTATTTTCAGTAAAAGTGTATTTTGAGTTCATCTAAAGTATTCTATTTCTTCTTGTAGTGCTAACAATGAAGTTTACAAAAAGCCAGAGAAACAACAAAGTTATGATTTACTTGGGGTTTGAATATCTTGAATTTCGTACTATCAACGCAGTGGTGACTTGGAGATGCCAACTGTACCGCTCTTCAAAGTGCCATTCAATTCTCAAAACAAAAGGTGGCAACGTAGTTCAAGAACCAACAGAACATTGTCATGACTCCTGCCCTCAAAAAACAGAAGCAAACGTTGCCAGAATCAGAAGGTGGCAAATTATTTCCAGGCGTACAATGATTGCTTAAAAAATCGAAGTTATTGTTGTTATTAGACCTCCTTAATAAACTGTTCTTAATAAACTTGTCGTTAATTTTCTGTGTGGGAAATTTTCCGTGTGGGGAATTTTCCATATGGGGAATTTTCCGTGTGGGGAATTTTCCTGTGGGCATTTTTCCTGTGGGCATTTTTCCTGTGGGCAATTTTCCTGTGTGCAATTTTCCTGTGTGCATTTTTCTGGTCACTATATATATATATATATATATATATATATTTCATACAGCGCTAGATAGCAGAAAAGCCAGTAATTCAATTGCTGACTTTTGCTATCTCCTTCCCAAACCCGACATGATATGAGACATGGTTTACATACAGTAAACCAGTTCATATCCCTTTTTTGCATATTCCTCACTACTAATGTTAGCAGTGTGTGTGTACAAAATTTGGGGGCTCTATCTGTTAAAATAAAGGGTTGAATCGCAGAAAAAACTGGCGTGCGCTCCCGCGCAATTTTCTCTGCCAGAGTGGGAAAGCCGAGGGCAAATATTAATAGCCTAGAGAGGGACCATGGTTATTGGCCCCCACCTGGCTAAAAGCATCTACCCCAGCCACCCCAGAAAAGGCACATCTGTAATATGCGCCTATTCTGGCACCTAGCCTCTCTCTCTTCCCACTCCCCTGTAGCAGTGGGATATGGGGTAATAAATGGTTAATGCCACCTTGCTATTGTAAGGTGACATTAAGCCTGGTTAATAATGGAGAGGTGTCAATAAGACAATAAGACACCTATCCATTATTAATCCAATAGTAGTAAATGGTTAATAAAACAAACACACATTAGGAAAAAAGTATTTTATTGAAATACACAAGGTGTTGTATTAGTTTATTATACTCTTAATCCAAATGACGACCCTCGTTCTGTAAAAAAGGAAAAATTAAAAAAAACAATATCCCATACCTTTCCACTGTTACCGTCATGTCTCACAATGTAAATCCAACTGATGGGGTTAAATAATTTTACAGACAGGAGCCTGCTAATGCAGCTGTGCTCCTGACTGTAAAATCTGGGGAAAGAATGGAAAGCAGGGGAACGTAGCTACCTAGACTTGCGGTGCTGCGCCCCCTGCTAGCATAAACTCATAAAGACTCAAGCATGGGAATTTTTCTGAATATTTTCTCACACTAGAGTTCATATGAGGTTATGCTAGCAAGGGGCGCAGCACCGCAAGTCTACGATGCTACGTTCCCCTGCTTCCCATTCATTCCCAGTTTTTACAGGCAGGGGCGGCTGCATTAGCAGGCTCCTGCTTGTAAAATTATTTAACCCCTTCAGATGGATATACAGTGTGGGACGTGACTGAGCGCCGGAAAGGTTTGGGATATTGTTGTTTTTTTATTTTTTTGTTTTTTACAGAACAAGGGTCGTCATTTGAATTAAGAGTATAATAAACTATTACATTACCCTGTGTCCTTGTTTCAATAAAATACTTTTTTCCTAATGTGTGTGTGTTTTATTAACTAATTACTACTATTAGATTAATGTGCCTTTTCTGGGGTGGCTGGGGGCAGATGTTTTTAGCCAGGGGGGCCAATAACCATGGTCCCTCTCTAGGCTATTAATATCTGCCTTCAGTCACCGGCTTTCTTGCTCTGGCAGAAAAAATTGCGCGGGACCCCACGCCAGTTTTTCCCACAATTTAACCCTTTATTTTAACAGCTAGAGCCCCCAAATTTTGCACACACACTCTACTAAAATTAGTAGTGAGGAATATGCAAAAAAAAAGGGATATGAAATGGTTTATTGTATGTAAACCATGTCTCATATCATGTTGGATTTGGGAAGGAGATAGCAAAAGACGACAATTGAATTACCGGCTTTTCTGCTATCTTGCGCTGTATGAAATATAAATATATATATATATATATACATACAGTACAGACGAAAAGTTTGGACACACCTTCTCATTTAAAGATTTCTCTGTATTTTCAACACATGTGGAATCATATACTTAACAAAAAAGTGTGAAACAATTGAAATTATGTCTTATATTCTAGGTTCTTCAGAGTAGCCACCTTTTGCTTTGATGACTGCTTTGCACACTCTTGGCATTCTCTTGATGAGCTTCAAGAGGTAGTCAGCGGGAAAAGGTTTTCATTTCACAGGTGTGCCCTGTCAGGTTTAATAAGTGGGATTTCTTGCATTATAAATGGAGTTGGGACCATCAGTTGTGTTGTGCAGAAGTCTGGTGGATACACAGCTGATAGTCCTACTGAATAGACTGTTAAAATTTGTACTATGGCAAGAAAAAAGCAGCTAGGTAAAGAAAAACGAGTGGATATCATTACTTTAAGAAATAAAGGTCAGTCAGTCCAAAAAATTGGGAAAACTTTGAAAGTGTCCCCAAGTGCAGTGGCAAAAACCATCAGGTGCTACAAAGAAACTGGCTCACATGAGGACTGCCCCAGGAAAGGAAGACCAAGTATATAAGTACCGTATATACTCGAGTATAAGCCGACCCGAGTATAAGCCGACCCCCCTAATTTTGCCACAAAAAACTGGGAAAACTTATTGACTTGAGTATATGCCTAGGGTGGAAAAGGCAGCAGCTACCGGTTAATGTCAAAAATAAAAATAGATACCAATAAAAGTAAAATTAATTGAGACATCAGTAGGTTAAGTGTTTTTGAATATCCATATTGAATCAGGAGCCCCATATAATGCTCCATACAGTTCATGATGGGCCCATAAGATGCTCCATATAAAGCTGTGCCCCATATACAATGCTCTGCACCGTTCATTATTGCCCCATAGCTGTGACATATAGTGCTCTGCACCGTTCATTATTGCCCCATAGCTGTGACATATAGTGCTCTGCACCGTTCATTTTTGTCCCATAGCTGTGCCATATAGTGCTCTGCACCGTTCATTATTGCCCCATAGCTGTGCCATATAGTGCTCTGCACCGTTCATTATTGCCCCATAGCTGTGACATATAGTGCTCTGCACCGTTCATTTTTGTCCCATAGCTGTGCCATATAGTGCTCTGCACCGTTCATTATTGCCCCATAGCTGTGCCATATAGTGCTCTGCACCGTTCATTTTTGTCCTATAGCTGTGCCATATAGTGTTCTGCACCGTTCATTATTGCTCCATAGCTGTGCCATATAGTGCTCTGCACCGTTCATTATTGCCCCATAGCTGTGCCATATAGTGCTCTGCACCGTTCATTATTGCCCCATAGCTGTGCCATATAGTGCTCTGCACCGTTCATTATTGCCCCATAGCTGTGACATATAGTGCTCTGCACCGTTCATTATTACCCCATAGATGTACCATATAGTGCTCTGCACCATTCATTATTGCCCCAGAGCTGTGCCATATAGTGCTCTGCACCGTTCATTTTTGTCCCATAGCTGTGCAATATAGTGCCCTGCACCGTTCGATATCATCTGCAAATATCGATATTTGCAGATGATACAAAACTATGTTAAGCAGTTAATACAAGAGAAGATAGTATTCTGCTACAGATGGATCTGGATAAGTTGGAAACTTGGGCTGAAAGGTGGCAGATGAGGTTTAACAATGATAAAAGCAAGGTTATACACATGGGAAGAAGGAATCAATATCACCATTACACACTGAATGGGAAACCACTGGGTAAATCTGACAGGGAGAAGGACTTGGGGATCCTAGTTAATGATAAACTTACCTTTTTCAGCCAGTGCCAGGCAGCAGCTGCCAAGGCAAACAGGATCATGGGGTGCATTAAAAGAGGTCTGGATACACATGATGAGAGTATTATACTGCCTCTGTACAAATCCCTTGTTAGACCGCACATGGAGTACTGTGTCCAGTTTTGGGCACCTGTGCTCAGGAAGGATATAATGGAACTAGAGAGAGTACAAAGGAGGGCAACAAAATTAATAAAGGGGATGGGAGAACTACAATACCCAGATAGATTAGCGAAATTAGGATTATTTAGTCTAGAAAAAAGACGACTGAGGGGCGATCTAATAACCATGTATAAGTATATAAGGGGACAATACAAATATCGCGCTGAGGATCTGTTTATACCAAGGAAGGTGACGGGCACAAGGGGGCATAATTTGCGTCTGGAGGAGAGAAGGTTTTTCCACCAACATAGAAGAGGATTCTTTACTGTTAGGGCAGTGAGAATCTGGAATTGCTTGCCTGAGGAGGTGGTGATGGCGAACTCAGTCGAGGGGTTCAAGAGAGGCCTGGATGTCTTCCTGGAGCAGAACAATATTGTATCATACAATTAGGTTCTGTAGAAGGACGTAGATCTGGGGATTTATTATGATGGAATATAGGCTGAACTGGATGGACAAATGTCTTTTTTCGGCCTTACTAACTATGTTACTATGTTCATTATTTCCCCATAGCTGTGCCATATAGTGCTCTGCACCGTTCATTATTGCCCCATAGCTATGCCATATAGTGCTCTGCACTGTTCATTATTGCCCCATAGCTGTGCCATATAGTGCTCTGCACTGTTCATTATTGTCCCATAGCTGTGCCATATAGTGCTCTGCACCATTCATTATTGCCCCATAGCTGTGCCATATAGTGCTCTGCACCGTTCATTATTGCCCCATAGCTGTGCCATATAGTGCTCTGCACTGTTCATTTTTGTCCCATAGATGTGCCATATAGTGCTCTGCACTGTTCATTATTGCCCCATAGCTGTGCCATATAGTGCTCTGCACCGTTCATTATTTCCCCATAGCTGTGCCATATAGTGCTCTGCACCGTTCATTATTGCCCCATAGCTGTGCCATATCGTGCTCTGCACCGTTCATATTTCCCCATAGCTGTGCCATATAGTGCTCTGCACGTTCATTATTGCCCCATAGCTGTGCCATATAGTGCTCTGCACCGTTCATTATTGCCCCATAGCTGTGCCATATAGTGCTCTGCACCGTTCATTATTGCCCCATAGCTGTGCCCCATATAGTGCTCTGCACCGTTCATAATTGCCCCATAGCTGTGCCATATAGTGCTCTGCACCGTTCATTATTGCCCCATAGCTATGCCATATAGTGCTCTGCACTGTTCATTATTGCCCCATAGCTGTGCCATATAGTGCTCTGCACCGTTCATTATTGCCCCATAGCTGTGCCATATAGTACTCTGCACCGTTCATTATTGCCCCTTAGCTGTGCCATATAGTGCTCTGCACCGTTCATTTTTGTCCCATAGCTGTGCCATATAGTGCTCTGCACTGTTCATTATTGCCCCATAGATGTACCATACAGTGCTCTGCACTGTTCATTATTGCCCCAGAGCTGTGCCATATAGTGCTCTGCACCGTTCATTATTGCCCCATAGCTGTGCCATATAGTGCTCTGCACCGTTCATTATTGCCCCATAGCTGTGCCATATAGTGCTCTGCACCGTTCATCATTTCCCCATAGCTGTGACATATAGTGCTCTGCACCATTCATTACTGCCCCATAGCTGTGCCATATAGTGCTCTGCACTGTTCATTATTGCCCCATAGATGTACCATATAGTGCTCTGCACCGTTCATTATTGCCCCAGAGCTGTGCCATATAGTGCTCTGCACCGTTCATTATTTCCCCATAGCTGTGCCATATAGTGCTCTGCACTGTTCATTATTGCCCCATAGCTGTGCCATATAGTGCTCTGCACCGTTCATTATTGCCCCATAGCTGTGCCATATAGTGCTCTGCACCGTTCATTATTGCCCCATAGCTGTGCCATATAGTGCTCTGCACCGTTCATTATTGCCCCATAGCTGTTTCATATAGTGCACTGCACCGTTCATTGTTGCCCCATAGCTGTGCCATATAGTGCTCTGCACCGTTCATTGTTGCCCCATAGCTGTGCCATATAGTGCTCTGCACCGTTCATTATTGCCCCATAGATGTACCATATAGTGCTCTGCACTGTTCATTATTGCCCCATAGCTGTGCCATATAGTGCTCTGCACTGTTCATTATTGCCCCATAGCTGTGCCATATAGTGCCCTGCACTGTTCATTATTTCCCCATAGCTGTGCCATATAGTGCTCTGCACCATTCATTATTGCCCCATTTGTGTGCCATATAGTGCTCTACACCGTTCATCATTTCACCATAGCTGTGCCATATAGTGCTCTGCACCGCTCATTATTGCCCCAGAGCTGTGCCATATAGTGCTCTGCACCATTCATTATTGCCCCATAGCTGTGCCATATAGTGCTCTGCACCGTTCATTATTGCCCCATAGATGTACCATATAGTGCTCTGCACCGTTCATTATTGCCCCAGAGCTCTGCCATATAGTGCTCTGCACCGTTCATTATTGCCCCATAGCTGTGCCATATAGTGCTCTGCACCGTTCATTATTGCCCCATAGCTGTGCCATATAGTGCTCTGCACAGTTCATTATTGCCCCATAGCTGTGCCATATAGTGCTATGCACCGTTCATTATTGCCCCATAGCTGTGCCATATAGTGCTCTGCACCATTCATTATTGCCCCATAGCTGTGCCATATAGTGCTCTGCACCGTTCATTATTGCCCCATAGCTGTACCATATAGTGCTCTGCACCGTTCATTATTGCCCCATAGCTGTGCCATATAGTGCTGTGCACCATTCATTATTGCCCCATAGCTGTGCCATATAGTGCTCTGCACCGTTCATTATTTCCCCATAGCTGTGCCATATAATGCTCTGCACTGTTCATTATTTCCCCATAGCTCTGCCATAAAGTGCTCTGCACCGTTCATTATTGCCCCATAGCTGTGCCATATAGTGCTCTGCACCATTCATTATTTCCCCATAGCTGTGCCATATAGTGCTCTGCACCATTCATTATTTCCCCATAGCTGTGCCATATAGTGCTCTGCACCGTTCATTATTTCCCCATAGCTGTGCCATATAGTGCTCTGCACCATTCATTGTTGCCCCATAGCTGTTCCATATAGTGCTCTGCACCGTTCATTATTGCCCCATAGCTGTGCCGTATAGTGCTCTGCACCGTTCATTATTGCCACATACTTGTGCCATATAGTGCTCTACACCGTTCATTATTGCCCCATAGCTGTGCCATATAGTGCTCTGCATCGTTCATTGTTGCCCCATAGATGTGCCATATAGTGCTCTGCATCGTTCATTGTTGCCCCATAGATGTGCCATATAGTGCTCTGCACCGTTCATTATTTCCCCATAGCTCTGCCATATAGTGCTCTGCACAGTTCATTATTGCCCCATAGCTGTGCCATATAGTGCTCTGCACCATTCATTATTGCCCCATAGCTGTGCCATATAGTGCTCTGCACCGTTCATTGTTGCCCCATAGCTGTGCCATATAGAGCTCTGCACCGTTCATTATTGCCCCATAGCTGTGCCATATAGTGCTCTGCACCGTTCATTATTGCCCCATAGCTGTGCCATATAGTGCTCTGCACCGTTCATTATTTCCCGATAGCTGTGCCATATAGTGCTCTGCACCGTTCATTATTTCCCCATAGCTGTGCCATATAGTGCTCTGCACCGTTCATTATTTCCCCATAGCTGTGCCATATAGTGCTCTGCACCGTTCATTGTTGCCCCATAGCTGTTCCATATAGTGCTCTGCACCGTTCATTGTTGCCCCATAGCTGTTCCATATAGTGCTCTGCACCGTTCATTGTTGCCCCATAGCTGTGTCATATAGTGCTCCGCACCGTTCATTGTTGCCCCATAGCTGTGCCATATAGTGCTCTGCACCATTCATTATTGCCCCATAGCTGTGCCATATAGTGCTCTGCACCGTTCATTTTTGCCCCATAGCTGTGCCATATAGTGCTCTGCACCGTTCATTATTGCCCCATAGATGTACCATATAGTGCTCTGCACCGTTCATTATTGCCCCATAGCTGTGCCATATAGTGCTCTGCACCATTCATTTTTGCCCCATAGCTGTGCCATATAGTGCTCTGCACCGTTCATTATTGCCCCATAGATGTACCATATAGTGCTCTGCACCGTTCATTATTGCCCCATAGCTGTGCCATATAGTGCTCTGCACTGTTCATTATTGCCCCATAGCTGTGCCATATAGTGCCCTGCACTGTTCATTATTTCCCCATAGCTGTGCCATATAGTGCTCTGCACCGTTCATTATTGCCCCATAGCTGTGCCATATAGTGTTCTGCACTGTTCATTATTGCCCCATACCTGTTCCATATAGTGCTCTGCACCGTTCATTATTGCCCCATAGCTGTGCCATATAGTGCTCTGCATCGTTCATTGTTGCCCCATAGATGTGCCATATAGTGCTCTGCATCGTTCATTATTGCCCCATAGATGTGCCATATAGTGCTCTGCACCGTTCATTATTTCCCCATAGCTCTGCCATATAGTGCTCTGCACCGTTCATTATTGCCCCATAGCTGTGCCATATAGTGCTCTGCACCGTTCATTATTGCCCCATAGCTGTGCCATATAGTGCTCTGCACCATTCATTATTGCCCCATAGCTGTGCCATATAGTGCTCTGCACTGTTCATTATTGCCCCAGAGCTGTTCCATATAGTGCTCTGCACCGTTCATTGTTGCCCCATAGCTGTGCCATATAGTGCTCTGCACCGTTCATTGTTGCCCCATAGCTGTGCCATATAGTGCTCTGCACCGTTCATTGTTGCCCCATAGCTGTGCCATATAGTGCTCTGTACAGTTCATTTTTGCCCCATAGCTGTGCCATATAGTGCTCTGCATCGTTCATTGTTGCCCCATAGCTGTACCATATAGTGATCTGCACCGTTCATTGTTGCTCCATAGCTGTGCCATATAGTGCTCTGCACCGTTCATTGTTGCCCCATAGCTGTGCCATATAGTGCTCTGCACTGTTCATTTTTGCCCCATAGCTGTGCCATATATAGTGCTCTGCACTGTTCATTGTTGCCCCATAGCTGTGCCATATAGTGCTCTGCACCGTTCATTATTGCCCCATAGCTGTGCCATATAGTGCTCTGCACTGTTCATTTTTGCCCCAAAGCTCTGCCATATAGTGCTCTGCACCATTCATTATTGCCCCATAATTTTGCCATATAGTGCTCTGCACCGTTCATTATTGCCCCATTGATGTACCATAGAAAGCTGTGCCATATAGTGCTCTGCACCGTTCATTATTGTCCCATAGCTGTGCCATATAGTGCTTTGCACCGTTCATTATTGCCCCATAGCTGTGCCATATAGTGCTCTGCACCGTTCATTATTGCCCCATAGCTGTGCCATATAGTGCTCTGCACCGTTCATTATTGCCCCATAGCTGTGCCATATAGTGCTCTGCACTGTTCATTTTTGCCCCATAGCTCTGCCATATAGTGCTCTGCACCATTCATTATTGCCCCATAGCCCTGCCATATAGTGCTCTGCATCGTTCATTATTGCCCCATTGATGTACCATAGAAAACTGTGCCATATAGTGCTCTGCACCGTTCATTATTGCCCCCTAGCTGTGCCATATAGTGCTCTGCACCGTTCATTATTGCCCCATAGCTGTGCCATATAGTGCCCCGCACCGTTCATTATTGCCCCATAGCTGTGCCATATTGTGCCCTGCACCGTTCACTATTGCCCCATAGCTGTGCCATATAGCGTTCCGCACCGTTCATTATTGCCCCATAGCTGTACCATAGAAAGGTGTGCCATATAGTGTTCTGCACCATTCAGTATTGCTCCATATCTGCCATATAGTGCTCTGCACCGTTCATTATTGTCCCATAGATGTACCATAGAAAGCTCTGCCATTGCTGCTGCTGCAATTAAAAAAAAAAAGCCATACTCACCTTTCTTGCTTGCAGCTCCCAGCGTCTCGTCTCGATGTCTCTCCGCACTGACTGATCAGGCAGAGGGCGGCGCGCACACTATACGTCATCGCGCCCTCTGACCTGCACAGTCAGAGCGGAGAGACGCCGGGAAGATGGAGCGGCGCCCGGCGTGTGGAACGGGGATAGGTGAATATGCGATACTTACCTGCTCCCGGCGTTCCGCTCCTTCTCCCGGACAGCTGGTCTTCGGTGCCGCAGCCTCTTCCATTATCAGCGGTCATCGTTACCGCTGATTAGAGAAATGAATATGCGGCTCCACCCCTATGGGAGTGGAGTCCATATTCATTTTTCTAATGAGCGGTCCCACGTGACCGCTGAAGAGGGGAAGAACTGCAGGACCCGAAGAGCGTGGGACGGCAGGGGGAGCGCCAGGATCGCCGGGACTAGGCAAGTATGCCTCAGCGCCCTCTCCCCCTCACCCGCCGACCCTGCCGCCCACCGTGACTCGAGTATAAGCCGAGAGGGGCACTTTCAGCCCAAAAATTTGGGCTGAAAATCTCGGCTTATACTCGAGTATATACGGTATATAATTCCACATGTGTTAATTCATAGTTTTGATGCCTTCATTGTGAATGTACAATTTTCATAGTCATGAAAATACAGAAAAATCTTTAAATGAGAAGGTGTGTCCAAACTTTTGGTCTGTACTGTATATATATGTGTCTCACTGATGTATATATATATATATATATATATATATATATACAGTGGGGCAAAAAAGTATTTAGTCAGTCAGCAATAGTGCAAGTTCCACCACTTAAAAAGATGAGAGGCGTCTGTAATTTACATCATAGGTAGACCTCAACTATGGGAGACAAACTGAGAAAAAAAATTCCAGAAAATCACATTGTCTGTTTTTTAAACATTTTATTTGCATATTATGGTGGAAAATAAGTATTTGGTCAGAAACAAACAATCAAGATTTCTGGCTCTCACAGACCTGTAACTTCTTCTTTAAGAGTCTCCTCTTTCCTCCACTCATTACCTGTAGTAATGGCAACTGTTTAAACTTGTTATCAGTATAAAAAGACACCTGTGCACACCCTCAAACAGTCTGACTCCAAACTCCACTATGGTGAAGACCAAAGAGCTGTCAAAGGACACCAGAAACAAAATTGTAGCCCTGCACCAGGCTGGGAAGACTGAATCTGCAATAGCCAACCAGCTTGGAGTGAAGAAATCAACAGTGGGAGCAATAATTAGAAAATGGAAGACATACAAGACCACTGATAATCTCCCTCGATCTGGGGCTCCACGCAAAATCCCACCCCGTGGGGTCAGAATGATCACAAGAACGGTGAGCAAAAATCCCAGAACCACGCGGGGGGACCTAGTGAATGAACTGCAGAGAGCTGGGACCAATGTAACAAGGCCTACCATAAGTAACACACTACGCCACCATGGACTCAGATCCTGCAGTGCCAGACGTGTCCCACTGCTTAAGCCAGTACATGTCCGGGCCCGTCTGAAGTTTGCTAGAGAGCATTTGGATGATCCAGAGGAGTTTTGGGAGAATGTCCTATGGTCTGATGAAACCAAACTGGAACTGTTTGGTAGAAACACAACTTGTCGTGTTTGGAGGAAAAAGAATACTGAGTTGCATCCATCAAACACCATACCTACTGTAAAGCATGGTGGTGGAAACATCATGCTTTGGGGCTGTTTCTCTGCAAAGGGGCCAGGACGACTGATCCGGGTACATGAAAGAATGAATGGGGCCATGTATCGTGAGATTTTGAGTGCAAACCTCCTTCCATCAGCAAGGGCATTGAAGATGAAACGTGGCTGGGTCTTTCAACATGACAATGATCCAAAGCACACCGCCAGGGCAATGAAGGAGTGGCTTCGTAAGAAGCATTTCAAGGTCCTGGAGTGGCCTAGCCAGTCTCCAGATCTCAACCCTATAGAAAACCTTTGGAGGGAGTTGAAAGTCCGTGTTGCCAAGCGAAAAGCCAAAAACATCACTGCTCTAGAGGAGATCTGCATGGAGGAATGGGCCAACATACCAACAACAGTGAGTGGCAACCTTGTGAAGACTTACAGAAAACGTTTGACCTCTGTCATTGCCAACAAAGGATATATTACAAAGTATTGAGATGAAATTTTGTTTCTCACCAAATACTTATTTTCCACCATAATATGCAAATAAAATGTTAAAAAAACAGACAATGTGATTTTCTGGATTTGTTTTTCTCAGTTTGTCTCCCATAGTTGAGGTCTACCTATGATGTAAATTACAGACGCCTCTCATCTTTTTAAGTGGTGGAACTTGCACTATTGCTGACTGACTAAATACTTTTTTGCCCCACTGTATATATAGACTGTATATATGTTTTCACGAATATTTGAACCCATGGATCCATTCTATGTCTATTTTGCTAGCCGGCGAGAAAATCTCGTTGTAGGGATGCCATACGGATTACATACGGAGGTTTACATGCGTAAAATACGCAACCACCCCCTGCCTACGGATGACATACGGATCACTGTTTTGGGATCATTTCTGCCTATTACGCATGTAAAATACGGACCGTATTTCCCTACGCTGAGTGTGACGCCGGCCTTAGTGATGAGCGAATATATTCGTAGTAGTATAGGGAGCAGAACGGCACTAGGGTAGAACGTCTCCAAAACAAGCAGGACTGTTAGTGGACAGCTGTGTATTCAGGCGTCACAATCATAAAGGGTAATGGTGCTCTGCATGAAAGTCCAGCAAGTAATCCGTATGCAGTAAGAAAGAAGAAAATTATGCGGCACTCACCCCGAATTAGCTGTGAAGATTGTGATCTTTATTGGAGAAAAATGAAGATTACATCCATCAGGACATCAGGTACATGAGAGGGTGCGGTATAGGAGCACGAACGACGGCCGTTTCGCACACACAGGTGCTGGACCCGTCGAAGCACCTGTGTGTGCGAAACGGCCGTCGTCCGTGCTCCTATACCGCACCATCTCATGTACCTGATGTCCTGATGGATGTAATCTTCATTTTTCTCCAATAAAGATCACAATCTTCACAGCTAATTCGGGGTGAGTGCCGCATAATTTTCTTCTTTCTTACTGCATGCGAATATATTCGTTACTCGAGATTTCTCGAGCACACTCGGGTGTCCTCCGAGTATTTTTTAGTGCTCAGAAATTTACTTTTTATTGCCACAGCTGAATGATTTACATCTGTAAGCCAGCATAAGTACATGTGGGGGTGGCCTGGTTGCTAGGGAATCCCCACATGTACTTATACTGGCTAACAGATGTAAATCATTCAGCTGCGGCAATAAAAACTAAATCACCGAGCAGTGCACTAAAAAATACTCGGAGGACACCCGAGCGTGCTCGAGAAATCTCGAGTAACGAATATATTCACTCATCACTATTAACTATAACTAATAGAAATTCTACAAAACCTAAAAGAAACAAAATGAGCAAAAACCCTGCTGTAACTAAATAAGGAAAAAGCAAAAGTGCATTTAAATAACACAGGATTCTTAGTAATACTGTTTTTGATCAAATATAGCATAAAAGCCATCCCACTGTTGACAAGGTAACACCTGATCGGGATGGTCCAATGCTGTTTAATATTAAATACCTTACCATGTGTCAGCGTTGACCTCAGTGTGTGAATAAGGGCAGACAAAAGGATCGGGTCCCGACCTGTGGACACTAGTCTGGGGAAACATTTAAATGTAATTTTCAGCTCAGGACAGGAAGGCCACACCCCAGCTTGCACAGAATGCAAAAATACATAGAAAAAAAAATTGAGCTTGGTTTAAGTTGGCATACATGCAGCACATAAACGCATGTTCACATTGGCCAGATATCATACAAAACCTACGAGAAACAAAATGAGCAAAAATCCTGCTGTAACTACTGTAATTAAGTAAACAGTAAAAGTGCATTTAAATAACACAAGGATCTTGGTAATACTGTTTTTGATCAAAAATAGCATAAAAACCATTCCACCGTGCTTTTTTTTCTTTAAATTTTTGCATTCTGAGCAAGCCGGGGTGTGGCCTTCCTTTCCTGAGCAGGAGATTACATTTAATGGCTTCCCCAGACTGGTGTCCACAGGTCTGCCCTTATTCACACATTGAGGTCAACTCTGACACATGGTAAAGTTTTTAATATTAGACAGCATAGGACCAGGGTCACCTTGTCGAGGGTGGGATGGCTTTTATGCCATTTTGATGCAAAAATAGCATTACTAAGAACCCTGTGTTATTTAAAAGAACTTTTGCTTTTTACTTATTTAGTTACAGAAGGGTTTTTGCTCATTTTGTTTCTTTCGATCAAAAAACAGACTAGAGTATAATCCAATGTATTGAATTTTTGTTAATAAAAATTACATATATAAATTCCCTTAAACAATGAATTTCAGAGGTTGCCAAGGTACACAAAAAGGACTGCACTGGCTAGGTAAAAAATTATATAAAATGCAATAAACTTTCTTAGTGTAAACGTGCAGATTACTACAAATCTCCTTCAACCATCGAAGAAAAGTTGCACAAAAAAACTAAGTGAATATTAAGTTTCCCTCTAAAGGATATCTATATGGCAAAATTTTCAGGGCCCCCTTGAGACTCTGCCCAGGCTCCACCCCAGCCCTGCCTCCATGCTCCACCCCTCAAACAGTCCACAGTCCCACCGCTCTCTCTTGGAAAAAACTCCACTTCTCACCTATCACACATTAACAGTTCCCATCACCAGATCACACATATAGCCGGCAGCTTTTGTTTGGCCAAAAGATTTTTTAAGCCGCCACCATAACACGGTAGACACTTTTGGCCGGGCCCTACTCTACTGTAACCTATTAAATATTTGTTAAAATATGCAATACAATTTAGGTATATTTTTATTTATGATGATGTGTGCAAAACTGTAAAGCGCTGCGGATTATGTTAGGGCTATATAAAAATAAAGATTTATTTATTTATTTTTCAATTTTTAAAATGATTTTTAAAATGACCAATAATATCACATACAAGGAACAAATACCGCAACACCATGTCCAGACCACATATTACCACCAGTGACCGAATAATATCACATGCAAGGAACAAATACCACCGCACAATGACCAGACCACATATTACCACCGCACCACGACCAGACCACATATTACCACCGCACCATGACCAGACCACATATTACCACCACATAGTGACTGAATACTACAATTCTGATCAGTAATAAAAAAAAGCACCATACTATCACCATAAGTGCCAGTATTCACAGGAGAACTGTACTTAGTATGCAGTGTCTGTGTACAGATAATACAGTGATCACTGGTGACATTATATACAGGAGCTCTGTATATAGTATACAGTGAATAGTGTCAGTGTATAGGTAACACTGACTCACCAGTGATGTCTCTAGGTGAAGTCCTTCATCTTTCATCCAGCACAGATCGCCATCACTTCATCCAGCCAGGACTAGTCTCTGCAGGAAATAACAGTTATCTCAAGCTCCACTTGTAGAACACATTACTTAATTTTTCCCAACTTCTACATTACACCACATAAAGAAAAAGAGGCGACATAGTATCACTATGCACAGTAACAGGACCGCCCACTCATTTAAAACAGTATCCTCAAAAAATAACATAAATACATAACTGCAGTAATAATATCCCTAAATTAGTCCCTACGGTAATAATATTCCCCATCCTGGCTACCGTGTGTCTCATTCCTGGCGTCAGCCATATGCTCTCCCATCCTGCCCTCATGAGTATCCATTCTGCCCCATATGATCTCCCCATCCTGACCCATCTGTTTCCATCATATCCTTCCTGCCCCATGATCCTGCACGATCTGTCTCCAATTCTGCCCCCAGTGTCTCCAATCATGCCCCCATGTCTGCAATCCTGCCGCTTGTCTCCAATCCTGCCTCATCTGTCTCCAGTCATGCCCCCATGTCTTTCATCCTGCCCTGTGTCTCCAATCATACCCCGTATCAGCATTCTGCCCCTGTGTCCAGCATAATGCCCCTGTGTCCAGCATAATGCCCCTGTGTCCAGCATAATGCCCCTGTGTCCAGCTTTCTGCCCCTTTGTCCATCATTCCGTCCCTGTGTCCAGCATCTCTGCCCCAGGGTGTCCAGCATACTGCCCCTGTGTCCAGCATACTGCCCCTGTGTCCAGCATACTGCCCCTGTGTCCAGCATTCTGTCCCTTTGTCCAGCATCTCTGCCCAAGCGTGTTCAGCATACTGCCCGTGTCCAGCATAATGCCCCTGTGACCAGCATAATGCCCCTGTGTCCAGCATAGTGCCCCTGTGTCCAGCATAATGCCCCTGTGTCCAGCTTTCTGCCCCTTTGTCCAGCATTCTGTCCCTGTGTCCAGCATCTCTGCCCCAGCGTGTCCAGCATACTGCCCATGTGTCCAGCTTTCTGCCCCTTTGTCCAGCATTCTGCCCCTGTGTCCAACATCTCTGCCCCGGGCCCCCCACCCCGGATCGCCGCTCTCAAAAAAAAAAAAACAGAGTTCCTACCTGGCTGTCCTCCTGCGGCGGGCGAAGCTCCCTCCCTCCAATGCCTCCACGCAGCTGAAGGATGCACTCGCCGGCTAACAATGACGACTGCGCACTGTGGCCGCTCAAGTCAGCTGCCAGCATCCGACTGGCTGGTGGCGGCTGTTAACTATTGACATGCGGGCACGGGCCCGCACTTTAATAGTGTGCCGCAGCGCCTGCAGGGGGACCCGGTGAGCAGATGAGACGGGGCCCAATGCGGGCCCCCTCTGCCCACCGGGCCCCATACGCCAGTGATGACTGTAATGCCCTGATGGCGGCCCTGTCTATAATAAGTGCAACACACCTCAGTAATTAAGGCTAGAAGACAAATACAAATGGAGCCCCTAATCATGGCTCAATCACTATGTAGGTTAAAAACTAGTTTAGTATATGTGGCCTGGGAACAGCATTGCTATTTGAACATACCTTATCTTATGAGAGTAAAACAATAAAGGAAGGAAACTTACAATTGAAGCAAGCGAAGATCCAATCTCCCCAAAGCACGTTTTGTGGTTACTTCATCATGTTTCTTGTAGGTTTTGTATGATATCTGGCAAAAGTGAACATGCGTTTATGCGTTACATGTATACCAACTTAAATTTTTGTGTTTTTTTCTAAATAATAAAAATGATCTGCTTAAAGGGAAGCTGTCATGTCGGATAACTTTATTAAACTATAGATATAGGGTTAATCTCCATGCGTATAGTGTTAATAGCAGAGAAGGTGCCTGGCCACATTATTGAAGGTGCGGCACCTGGGAGAAAAATAGCTTTATTCCTCCCAAGAGACGCCAGCTTTCATTCATACAGGTATCCTGGCTCAACTACAGTCATCGCTCACAGCATTGTGAGCAGTAAATATAAGGATGCCCCATCACTGACTGACAGCCAGTTCTCCACTGATGCAAAGCCAATTGGCAACCCTAGTTCTTTTTATCCCAGGTGCCACACTTTTAGTACAGTGCACAAGCACATAACGCTATTAACCTGCAGATTAACCCTAATTCTGCAGGTTAATAGCGTCACCTGACGGGAAAGGTTCCGTTTAATTTTTTAACATTGCTTAGGCTACTTTCACACATCAGGTTTTTGGCGCCTTGCTGATTCTGGCATCGCGCCACAGAGCTGGATCCGGCGTAATTTGTGAAAACTGGATGGAACAGATCCGCTCCATCCGCTTGGCATCCGTTTCATCCGTTTTTTCATCCGTTTTTTGATGGATCCGGTTTTTAGAAACGCCCCTGGGAGGCTCCAAAATGTGATTGGCCCCCTGAAAACTATATATACAGTGTTCATACAGTCCATCTGTGACAGGTTGGATAGGAGCAAGTGTTTGGAGAGCAACATGGTTGCAAATATTCTGAAGAAAAATGTGGATTTCACTGTGGAGGCGAATCGCTTGAAGACAATGCATCATGCATCTGCGCCGACGGGGTTTGTGGATCCACACCATCACCGAACAGAGAATGATATGCCGGAAGCCTCCAGGAGTGCATGTTAGATCGCTGATCTTAAACTATAACATGATGCCCCCCTGGGGCAATGTTATAGTGTAAAAAAAAATATTCAGATGTGTAAAAAAAAATAAAAAAAATTCCTAAAAAAATATATATATATTGTTCCCATAAATACATTTCTTTATCTAAATTTAAAAAAAAATGACAGCACGCATATTTAGTATCGCCGCGTCCGTAACGACCCGTCCTATAAAACTGTCCCACTAGTTAACCCCTTCAGTGAACACCATAAAAAAACGAGGCAAAGAACAACGCTTTATTATCATACCGCCGAACAAAAAGTGGAATAACACGCGATCAAAAAGACATATAAATAACCATGGTACCACTGAAAATGTCATCTTGTCCCACAAAAAACGAGCCGAACAGCATCATCAGCGAAAAAATAAAAGTTATAGTCCTCAGAATAAAGCGATGCCAAAATAATTATTTTTTCTATAAAATAGTTTTTATCGTATAAAAGCGCCAAAACATAAAAAAATGATATTAATGAGGTATCGCTGTAATCGTACTGACCCGAAGAATAAAACTGCTTCATCAATTTTACCAAACGCAGAACGGTATAAACGGCCCCCCAAAATAAATTCATGAAAAGCTGTTTTTTGGTCATTCTGCCTCACAAAAATCGGAATAAAAAGCAATCAAAAAATGTCACATGTCTGAAAATATTACTAATAAAAATGTCAACTTGTCCCGCAAAAAACAAGACCCCACATGAGTCTGTGGACCAAAATATGGAAAAATTATAGCTCTCAAAAAGTGGTAACACAAAAAATATTTTTTGCAATGAAAGCTTCTTTTAGTGTGTGATGGCTGCCAATCATAAAAATCCGCTAGAAAACACGCTATAAATAGTAAATCATACCCCCTTCATCACCCCCTTAGTTAGGGAAAAATTAAAAAATTAAAAAAATGTATTTATTTCCATTTTTACATTAGGGTTAGGGCTAGGGTTAGGGCTAGGTTTAGGATTAGGGTTAGGGCTATGGTTAGGGTTAGGGCTAGGGTTAGGGTTGGGGCTAGGGTTAGAGCTACAGTTATGGTTGGGGCTTAAGTTAGGGTTAGGGCTAAAGTTATGGTTAGGGTTTGGATTACATTTACGGTTGGGAATAGGGTTTGGATTAGGATTAGGGGTGTGTCAGGGTTAGGGGTGTGGTTAGGGCTACCTTTGGGATTAGGGTTAGGGGTGTTGTTGGATTAGGGTTTCAGTTATAATTGGGGGGTTTCCACTGTTCAGGTACATCAGGGGCTCTCCAAACGTGACATGACATCCGATCTCAATTCCAGCCAATTCTGCATTGAAAAAGTAAAACAGTGCTCCTTCCCTTCCGAGCTCTCACGTGCGCCCAAACAGGGGTTTATCCAAACATATGGGGTATCAGCGTACTCAGGACACATTGGACAACAACATTTGGGGTCCAATTTCTCCTGTTACCCTTGGAACAATGCAAAACTGGGGGCTAAAAATTATTTTTTTGTGGAAAAAAAGATTATTTATTTTCATGGCTCTGCGATATAAACTGTAGTGAAACACTTGGGGGTTCAAAGTTCTCATAACACATCTAGATAAGTTCCTTGGGGGTCTAGTTTCCAATATGGGGTCACTTGTGGGGGGTTTCTACTGTTACATTAGGGGCTTTGCAAACGCAATGTGACGCCTGCAGACCAATCCATCTAAGTCTGCATTCCAAATGGCGCTCCTTCCCTTCCGAGCCCTCCCATGCGCCTAAACGGTGGTTCTTCCCACATATGGGGTATCAGTGTATTCAGGACAAATTGCACAACAACTTTTGGGGTCCAGTTCCTCCTGTTACCCTTGGGAAAATACAAAACTTGGGGCGAAAAATAATTTTGTGGGAAAAAAAAGAATTTTTATTTTCACAGCTCTGCGTTATAAACTGTAGTGAAACACTTGGGGGTTCAAAGCTCTCACAACACATCTAGATGAGTTCCTTAGGGGGTTTACTTTCCAAAATGGTGTCACTTGCGGGGGGTCCAATTTGTACTCTAACCCTTGGGAAAATAAAAAATTGGGGGCGAAAAGATAATTTTTTTGAAAAAAATATGATTTTTTATTTTTACGGCTGTGCATTATAAACTTCTGTGAAGCACTTGGTGTGTCAAAGTGCTCACCACACATCTAGATAAGTTCCTTAGGGGGTCTACTTTCCAAAATGGTGTCACTTGTGGGGGGTTTCAATGTTTAGGCACATCAGTGGCTCTCCAAATGCAACATGGCGTCCCATCTCAATTCCTGTCACTTTTGCATTGAAAAGTCAAATGGCGCTGCTTCCATTCCGAGCTCTCCCATGCGCCCAAACAGTGGTTTACCCCAACATATGGGGTGCTAGCTTACTCAGGACAAATTGTACAACAACTATTGTGGTCCAATTTCTTCTCTTACCCTTGGGAGAATAAAAAATTGGGGGCAAAAAGATCATTTTTGTGAAAAACTATGATTTTTTTTTTTTACGGCTCTGCATTACTTCTGTGAATCACTTAATGGGTCAAAGTGCTCACCACACATCTAGATAAGTTCCTTAGGGTGAATACTTTCCAAAATGGTGTCGCTTGTGGGGGGTTTCAATGTTTCAATGTTTAGGCACATTAGGGGCTCTCCAAACGTGCCATGGCATCCGATCTTAATTCCAGTCAATTTTGCAATGAAAAGTCAAATGGCGCTCCTTCGCTTCCGAGCTCAGCCATGCGCCCAAATAGTAGTTTACCCCCACATATGGGGTATTGACGTACTCAGGACAAATTTTACAACTACTTTTCGGGTCCATTTTCTCCTGTTACCCTTGGTAAAATAAAACAAATTGGAGCTGAAGTAAATTTTTTGTGAAAAAAAGTTAAATGTTCATTTTTATTTAAACATTCCAAAAATTCCTGTGAAACACCTGAAGGGTTAATAAACTTCTTGAATGTGGTTGTGAGCACCTTGAGGGGTGCAGTTTTTAGAATGGTGTCACACTTGGTTATTTTCTTTCATATAGACCCCTCAAAATGACTTCAAATGAGATGTGGTCCCTAAAAAAAATGGTGTTGTAAAAATGAGAAATTGCTGGTAAATTTTAACTCCCTAACAAAAAAAATTTTGGTTCCAAAATTGTGCTGATGTAAAGTAGACATGTGGGAAATGTTACTTATTAAGTATTTTGTGTGACATATCTCTGTGATTTAATTGCATAAAAATTCAAAGTTGGAAAATTGCAAAATTTTCAAAATTTTTGCCAAATTTCTGTTTTTTCACAAAGAAATGCAGGTATTTTCAAAGACATTTTACCACTGTCATGAAGTAGAATATGTCATGATGAGAAAACAGTCTCAGAATCACCGGGATCTGTTGAAGCGTTCCAGAGTTATAACCTCATAAAGGGACAGTGGTCAGAATTGTAAAAATTGGCCCGGTCATTAATGTGCAAACCACCCTAGGGGGTAAAGGGGTTAACCTTTAATTACCAAATTTGTGTACCTGTTTGGGTTGTACCCAAAGTATTTTACCTTCTTTTCCCCAAGTTGGATACCTGTTTGGTTTGCACCCAAAGTATTTTACCTCTAACCAATAAACCTTGTTTTACCCAATGTATTTCACTATACCTTATAAATAAAATACAAATTTGGTTTTAACAAAACAGTTTTATTAAACACAAAAAAAGAACAGTAACACTGGCGCTCACCCAAAGACTAGCAGTCCTCCGCCGCTGGAATCAGTCAGGGTAGTGCCCCCCTGTATAAATATAAACCAATAGAAACAATAGATGCCGCGCTGGAGGAAACTGCAAACAAATGCCACCTGCGTACAATATCTGGTGAAGAGGGGTTCACCCGAATCTTAACCATATAGCTGATGACAACAGAATCCCGGGAACATAAATAGGTAGGCGATTCCTCTACTGCCACACACTCACTGAAATAGCGTACAGATACCCATGTCTCTCCGCTTGCCTTATCAAGGTGAAATACCACTGAGTGTGGACCCGTGCTGCAAAGATCTTCACCCGCCCGGTCAGTACCCCTGGGGCTGCGGTGCAGTGTGTATCTGCTGGCGTGGTGCGGTATAGGGAAGCCCCGGCCGGTGGCGTTCCCTGGATACCGCGTGTAACAAAAAAGATGGCCGATAGGCTCCTCCTACCTAGTGACGTCACCTGTGGTATGGAGCGCAGGATCGCTCAAAAAGGGGAACTGAAACAACCAACGCGTTTCGAAGAGTGAACCTCTTCTTCCTCACTCTTCGAAACGCGTTGGTTGTTTCAGTTCCCGGGATTCTGTTGTCATCGGCTATATGGTTAAGATTCGGGTGAACCCCTCTTCACCAGATATTGCACGCAGGTGGCATTTGTTTGCAGTTTCCTCCAGCGCGGCATCTATTGTTTCTATTAGTTTTATTAAACATTTTTTTGCAAAACAAAAATAAACTTTTATAAGTTTGAATAACTCGGGGTGGAGATATTCCTGGAGGGCTGTCAGATTGGGACACTTCGACAGTGGTAGTGTGGAGAGAGGAATGTGTTGGTGGTGGTGAAGGATCAGCAGGTAGCAGTGAAGGGGTGGAGAAAGAAAGTGAATGGGTGGACAGGAAACTGGAAGTTGGATTAGGAATTTGGTATGATGGAGGGGTGTAGCTGATGGATTGGAAGGCAGAAGAGGTGATGGGTGGAGAAGAGGGTTGGGATAGTGACATGATGGGTGAAGGAGACTTGTGGTAGTGGGCAGGGAGAGGAGGCGTGGAAGATGTTGTTGAGAACTGGTATGGGGTGGGATGTTCATACTGTCACGATGGTGGGACGAGGCACGGGCGGGATGCTGGTACTGGTCTGGATTGTGGGATGGGGAATGGGCACGATGTTGGTAATGGTCAGTATGGTGGGATGGGGGACGGGTACGATGTTAGTAATGGTCAGGATACTGGGAAGGGGCATGGACAGGATGCTGGTACGGGTCAGGATGATGGTAGTGGGTGGAGTGAGGAACAGTGGCTGGAGCGGGGGCAGGTGCAGGAGGAGGGGGCAGGTGTGGTGGCTTGGGAGGTAACGAGCGCTAGAGCAGACTGGCATGATTCCATTACTTGCATCTGCTGATCAGTAGATAGCTTATCCATGCGCTCAAGTACCGACCGGAAAAAAGTGTGGTTCGGTGACTAACTTGCCTCTGAATGCATCTGTAGCAGAAGTGTATGCAACTCAAGAATGCTTTTACTTGTCACATTGAAACCTGCGGCCATTTGCTCCGACAAAAGTTTCAGACAGCTCTGAAAGGATGCATTCAGGTGCAAGAACATAGCTCTGTACCTGACCCCTCTGCCATTGCCACCCTGAAGCCACAGGTGTTCTAGAGGTGGCATCAGCAGAGGGGTGGGGTACAGGAAAAGATATATCCTCTCTAGCAGATTCATGCAATGGTGCTGGCCAGGATGCTCCAGCGCTGGTGGATGGTACTGAGGAATCAGATGTGTGGGAAGGCTGAGAAGGTGCAGAGGGGCCGGGACTGTCGAAGTGTCCCTGGGTGGCGGACTCCTGAGTGATCGTCCCAGAAGGGTTTAACTCTGCTGCAGGCTCCCAAGTGCTCCCAGACGGTGCTGTGGAACAAAGAGGAAAAATATATAATTAATATACTGATATTGCATGTCCCTGGCTGAAACAGAAAAAGAGGGTTAGACATGTAAAACATTGGTTATTAAATGTGGTGGGTAATATTTACCTTCGGCTCACCATCGTTGACCAGAGAAACGACAGGGCTTGGGCATATTTGTATCTGCCTCTGCAGCCTCCAGAACCACTGGGGGCCCGCATCTCTTTGTTGAACTCCTTCTTGAAGCGATCCCTAATCGACCGCCACCGCTTGACAATCCTCCCACCTGTAAAAAAGGAGAAACACAAATTGGTTAGGATACAATACTTTGAATCCATCAACATAACGGAACTGTGTATACTTACATGCTTGATTCTAGGCCCAAACATCGAGGTCCTCAAAGTTGTCTATGAGCTGTTGGCAGACTTGCTCCCAGAGTTGACGGGTCACTATGACATCAGCATGGCAGCGGTCACCCATGTTCCATAGCGGCTCCCTGTCTCTGATCAGATCGATGAGGAGGTCAACATTTATCCCGACTTCCTCACCGTCCAAATCAGGAGCACACTGTGAAGCCGGTTAAAAAGGAAAACAAAATTAAATTAGATTCAAAACAACATAAAGAAAAAAATATATAAAAAATGGTGCTTACACGATGACGGCCACCCGCACACTCTCACGCCTATGACCCTGGGAGCCACTCGGAGGACCTCTGGATCGAGCACCAGAATCCAAACACTATAAGAAAAAAAAAATGATGTGCTTATAGGTAGCCTTTTTATGTGTTGTGTGCATTGTGATATTTATAATTATCATTTTGTATATGTTGTGTGATGTCTGTAATGATCTGTTTGTATGAGTTGTGTGCAGTGTTCTTTCTGTAAGGATCTTTTGCTTTTATGTGTTGGGTGTAGTGTGAGGTTGTGGTTCCACGATGCATGCAAGAAACATACCAATTGCGATCCCACTCCAGGTCTCTCTCCACCCCTTCGGTCTTCTTCTGGAAGCACCTCTTCTGCTGCAGCAGCACCAGCTTCCTACAAAAATGAAAGATTGATAAATACATTAATATATATATATATACACACATAGAGAGATAGAGATAGAGAGAGATAGAGAGAGAGATAGAGATAGAGAGATAGGGCAAAAAAATTCTATAAAAACAAAAAATATATTTACCTCAGTGCGCTGCCGATGCGGGGGACGGCTTCCAGAAGAAGATATGGCTGATGGCTGGCTGGCAGGCTCGGCTCTGTAGCTGGCAAGCTTGGCTCTGTGGCTGGCAGGCTCGGCTCTTTGGCTGGCAGGCTTGGCTCTCTGGCTGGCTTGCAGGCAGGCTCTTTGCTGGCAGGCTAGTCTCTCTGCTCTCTGGCAGGCAGGCTCTTTGCTGGCAGGATGTTGACTCTCTGCTGGCAGGCTAAGTTCTCTGCTCGCTGGCAGGCAGGCTCTCTGCTGGCAGGGTGTTGGCTCTTTGATGGCAGGGTGCTGGCTCTCTGCTGGCAGGCTAGGTTCTCTGCTTTCTGGCTGGCAGGCAGTTCCTTTGCTGGCAGGGTGTTGGCTCTCTGCTGGCAGGCTAGGCTCTCTGCTCTCTGGCAGGCAGGCTCTTTGCTGGCAGGGTTTTGGCTCTCTGCTGGCAGGATAGGTTCTCTGCTCTCTGGCTGGCAGGCTTTTTGCTGGCAGGGTCTTGGCAGGGTCTTGGATCTCTGACTGGCAGTATGACTGGAAATGAGTGAAGGCCTCAATTGCATTGTTTTATATATGTGTCCTGGGGGCAGGCCAATATGTTCTGAGCATGCTCAGTTTAAAAAAAACTAATCAGGTAGCCGGATCCGCCTTTTTATGGATCCGGCGCATTCCGGCGTCCATAGACATGCATTGTAGCAAAAAGCCGGAAGAGCCGGATCTGGCTCTTCCGGCTTTTTCGCCACAGACAAAAACATTACTGTAGATGTTGTTCCCAGCTGCCGGAATCGAAATTTTCACCGGATCCGGAAAAAAACTGAAGGAACGCTGGGCAATGCTGCGCAATCCGGCACTAATTCAAGTCAATGGTGAAAAACCGATTCCGGTTTTTATTTTCGCCGGTTCAATTTTTTTAAAAAAATAGCCATAATGGGCTGGAATGAAAAAACCTGATGTGTGAAAGTAGACTTAGACAGTCTATAAGTAACATAAGTAATTCCTAAAAGAGTTGTCTCAATATAGACATTGGTGAAATATTCTACCAATGTCTGATCAGAAGGGACCATCCAATCATTGAGACCCTTACTAATGACTAGAAAAAATGGTAGTGGTAGTGTGCCACTTACTCTCCTGTCAATTCTGCTAGACTTACTTAAAGCCAACCTGTCACCATGTTTGGCTGATATAAGATATGGCCACCGCCTTTCAGGGCTTATCTACAGCATTCTGTAATGCTGTAGATAAGCCCCCCGATGTAACCTGAAAGATAAGAAAAACAAGTTATATTATACTGACCCTGGGGGAGGTCCAGTCCGATCGGTGGGTCGCAGGTCCGGGTCCGGCACCTTCCATCTTCTTATGATCGTCACCCTCCTGCTTGCTTCATGGCTCCCTGGCATCACGCTCCTGCGCAGGTGTACTTATCTGCCCTGTTGAGGACAGAGGAAATTACTGCAGTGCGCAGGTTGTAGTTTGCAGTACTTTTCTCTGTCCTCAACAGGGCAGATAAGTACACCTGCACTGGAGCGTGATGCTGGGAAGCCATGAAGCAAGCAGGAGGGCAGCGATCATAAGAAGATGGGAGGCACCAGACCCGGACCTGCGACACCCATCTGACCGGATGAGTATAATAAAACATATTTTTCTTATCTTAAAACATATTTTTCTTATCTTTCAGGTCAGATCGGGGGCTTATCTACAGCATTATAGAATGCTGTAGATAAGCCCTGAAAGACGGTGGCTATATCTTATATCAGCCAAACCTGGTGACAGGTTCCCTTTAACCCCTTCATGACCCAGCCTATTTTGACCTTAAAGACCTTGCCGTTTTTTGCAATTCTGACCAGTGTCCCTTTATGAGGTAATAACTCAGGAACGCTTCAATGGATCCTAGCGGTTCTGAGATTGTTTTTTTGTGACATATTGGGCTTCATGTTAGTGGTAAATTTAGGTCAATATATTCTGTGTTTATTTGTGATAAAAACGGAAATTTGGCGAAAATTTTGAAAATTTCGCAATTTTCACAATTTGAATTTTTATTCTGTTAAACCAGAGAGGTATGTGACACAAAATAGTTAATAAATAACATTTCCCACACGTCTACTTTACATCAGCACAATTTTGGAAACAACATTTTTTTTTGCTAGGAAGTTATAAGGGTTAAAACTTGACCAGCGATTTCTCATTTTTACAACGAAATTTACAAAACCATTTTTTTAGGGACCACCTCACATTTGAAGTCAGTTTGAGGGGTCTATATGGCTGAAAATACCCAAAAGTGACACCATTCTAAAAACTGCACTCCTCAAGGTGCACAAAACCACATTCAAGAAGTTTATTAACCCTTCAGGTGCTTCACAGCAGCAGAAGCAACATGGAAGGAAAAAATGAACATTTAACTTTTTAGTCACAAAAATGATTTTTCAGCAACAATTTTTGTATTTTCCCAATGGTAAAAGGAGAAACTGAACCACGAAAGTTGTTGTCAATTTGTCCTGAGTACGCTGATACCTCACATGTGGGGGTAAACCACTGTTTGGGTGCACGGCAGGGCTTGGAAGGGAAGGAGCGCCATTTGACTTTTTGAATGAAAAATTGGCTGCACTCTTTAGCGGACACCATGTCAAGTTTGGAGAGCCCCCGTGTGCCTAAAAATTGGAGCTCCCCCACAAGTGACCACTACGGTTGAGCGAAACGGGTCGTTCATTTTCAAAAGTCGCCGACTTTTGGCAAAGTCGGGTTTCATGAAACCCGATCCGACCCCTGTGCGGGGTCGGCCATGCGGTACGCGACTTTCGCGCCAAAGTCGCGTTTCAATGACACGAAAAGCGCCATTTCTCAGCCAATGAAGGTAAACGCAGAGTGTGGGCAGCGTGATGACATAGGTCCTGGTCCCCACCATCTTAGAGAAGGGCATTGCAGTGATTGGCTTGCTGTCTGCGGCGTCACAGGGGCTATAAAGGGGAGTTCCCGCCGACCGCCATGTTACTGCTGCTGATCTGAGCTTAGGGAGAGGTTGCTGCCGCTTCGTCAGAAGCAGGGATAGCGTTAGGCAGGGTCCATTAACCACCAAACCGCTTGTGCTGTAGCGATTTCCACTGCCCAACACCACCTTCGGTGTGCAGGGACAGTGGAAGCTACATTTTTTTTTTTTCCCCCTCAGCGCTGTAGCTCATTGGGCTGCCCTAGAAGGCTCCCTGATAGCTGCATTGCTGTGTGTATGCCGCTGTGCAAACCAACTGCTTTTTTCAAAGCACAAATCCTCTTGTTCCTTCCTTTCTGCACAGCTATCTTTTTGGTTTGTACACACTTTTTATTTAATTTGTGCATCAGTCCACTCCTTATTGCTGCCTGCCATACCTGGCTGAGATTACTGCAGGGAGATAGTAATTGAAGGACACTCCCTGTTTTTTTTTTTTTTTTTGTGGGAGATTAAGATTGACATTTCTGCTAGAGTGCCATCCCTGTCTGTGTCATCTCTCACTCAGTGGGCCATAGAAAGCCTATTTATTTTTTTGCTTGATTTGGGTTATAAAATCTACCTGAAAAAATCACTACATCAATCAGTGGGAGAAAAATATTGGCCTCAGGGCTTGTGTGCCACTCTTGACTCCTGTGTGCATCATCACTCACTCAGTGGGCCATAGAAAGCCTATTTATTTTTTTGCTTGATTTTTGGTTCTAAAATCTACCTGAAAAAATCACTACATCAATCAGTGGGAGAAAAATATTGGCCTCAGGGCTTGTGTGCCACTCCTGACTCCTGTGTGCATCATCACTCACTCAGTGGGCCATAGAAAGCCCTTTTTTTTTTTTTTTTGCTTTATTTGGGTTCTAAATTCTACCTGAAAAAATCAATAAATCAATCAGTGGGAGATTAATATTGGCCTTTGGGCTTGTGTGCCAGTCCTAAGCGTGCCATCTCTCTCTCTCAGATAGTGGGCCATAGAAAGCCTATTTATTTTTATTTTTTTTTATTGGGTTTATAAATTTTCCCTGGAAAAAAAAAAAAAAGTGGGAGATTAATATTGGCCTCTGGGCTTGTGTGCCAGTCCTGAGCGTGCCATCTCTCTCACAAATAGTGGGCCATAGAAAGCCTATTTATTTATTTTTTTTTGGTTTTATAAATTCTCCCTTAAAAAAAAAAGGGAGATTAATATTGGCCTTTGGGCTTGTGTGCCAGTCCTAAGCGTGCCATCTCTCTCTGTCTCTCAGATAGTGGGCCATAGAAAGCCTATTTATTATTTTTTTATTGGGTTCATAAATTTTCCCTGGAACAAAAAAAAAAAAGTGGGAGATAAATATTGGCCTCTGGGCTTGTGTGCCACTCCTGACTCCTGTGTGCGTCATCTCTCACTCAGTGGGCCATAGAAAGCCTTTTTTTGTTTTATTTGTTTTCTAAATTCTCCCTGAAAAAATCATTTTATTTTATTTGGTTTCTAAATTCTTCCTGAAAAAATCATTTTATTCTATTTTTTTTTTCCTAAAGTCTCCCTGAAAAAAAAACAAAAAAAACAAATCAGTGGGAGATTAATATTGCCCTTTCTGCTTGTGTGCCAGTCTTGACTCCTGGGTGTGCCATCTCTCTCTCTCTCTCCAATTGTGGGCCATAGAAAGCCTATTATTTTTTTAGCTTGATTTGGGTTCCAAAATCTACCTGAAAAAATCACTACATCAATCAGTGGGAGATAAATATTGGCCTCTGGGCTTGTGTGCCACTCCTGACTCCTGTGTGCGTCATCTCTCACTCAGTGGGCCATAGAAAGCCTTTTTTTGTTTTATTTGTTTTCTAAATTCTCCCTGAAAAAATCATTTTATTTTCTTTGGTTTCTAAATTCTTCCTGAAAAAATCATTTTATTCTATTTTTTTTTTCCTAAAGTCTCCCTGAAAAAAAACAAAAAAAAACAAATCAGTGGGAGATTAATATTGCCCTTTCTGCTTGTGTGCCAGTCTTGACTCCTGGGTGTGCCATCTCTCTCTCTCTCTCCAATTGTGGGCCATAGAAAGCCTATTATTTTTTTAGCTTGATTTGGGTTCCAAAATCTACCTGAAAAAATCACTATATCAATCAGTGGGAGATAAATATTGGCCTCTGGGCTTGTGTGCCACTCCTGACTCCTGTGTGCGTCATCTCTCACTCAGTGGGCCATAGAAAGCCTTTTTTTGTTTTATTTGTTTTCTAAATTCTCCCTGAAAAAATCATTTTATTTTATTTGGTTTCTAAATTCTTCCTGAAAAAATCATTTTATTCTATTTTTTTTCCTAAAGTCTCCCTGAAAAAAAAACAAAAAAAAACAAATCAGTGGGAGATTAATATTGCCCTTTCTGCTTGTGTGCCAGTCTTGACTCCTGGGTGTGCCATCTCTCTCTCTCTCTCCAATTGTGGGCCATAGAATGCCTATAATATTTTTTAGCTTGATTTGGGTTCCAAAATCTACCTGAAAAAATCACTACATCAATCAGTGGGAGATAAATATTGGCCTCTGGGCTTGTGTGCCACTCCTGACTCCTGTGTGCGTCATCTCTCACTCAGTGGGCCATAGAAAGCCTTTTTTTGTTTTATTTGTTTTCTAAATTCTCCCTGAAAAAATCATTTTATTTTCTTTGGTTTCTAAATTCTTCCTGAAAAAATCATTTTATTCTATTTTTTTTTTCCTAAAGTCTCCCTGAAAAAAAAAAACAAAAAAAAACAAATCAGTGGGAGATTAATATTGCCCTTTCTGCTTGTGTGCCAGTCTTGACTCCTGGGTGTGCCATCTCTCTCTCTCTCTCCAATTGTGGGCCATAGAAAGCCTATTATTTTTTTAGCTTGATTTGGGTTCCAAAATCTACCTGAAAAAATCACTACATCAATCAGTGGGAGATAAATATTGGCCTCTGGGCTTGTGTGCCACTCCTGACTCCTGTGTGCGTCATCTCTCACTCAGTGGGCCATAGAAAGCCTTTTTTTGTTTTATTTGTTTTCTAAATTCTCCCTGAAAAAATCATTTTATTTTCTTTGGTTTCTAAATTCTTCCTGAAAAAATCATTTTATTCTATTTTTTTTTTTCCTAAAGTCTCCCTGAAAAAAAAAAAAAAATCAAATCAGTGGGAGATTAATATTTACATTTGTGCTTCAGTGACAGTCCTGCGTGTGTGGCATCTCTCTCATTTGTTGCCACCAACAACAGAGTGTGTAACATTGTGCCTGATTTTCGTTGTGGTCTCACTCACCTGTAAAGGGGTAGCTAAATCATACTGAAGTTATAGCTCACCGTGTAATTTGTGTGACAGCAACAAATACCGTTAGTTTGTTTACGTTTTTAAAACAATGAGGAAGTATGGTGGAAGAGGTCGTGGCCGGGGGCGTTCATTGTCAGCTGGTAATGAGGGTAGTGGTAGTGGTGGAGCATCAGCTGGTCGTGGGAAAAAAAATATTGCACCTAAGTCTGGAGCTGTGGAGCCAGGTTCGTCGTCTGGCTACACAAGGCCTCGAACGCTCCCTTTTCTGGGAGTAGGAAAACCGCTTTTAAAGCCGGAGCAGCAAGAGCAAGTTTTGGCTTATCTTGCTGACTCAGCCTCTAGCTCTTTTGCCTCCTCTCGTGAAACTGGTAAATGTCAAAGCAGCGCGTCGTTAGTGGATGTTCACGGTCAGGGACAAGTCGCTTCCTTGTCCTCTTCAGCAAAAACAACAACAGAGAAGAATGCAGCAGGCGACACAACGGGTTACTCCATGGAGCTCTTTACACATACCGTCCCTGGCTTAGAAAGTGAAGCAGTTAACAGTCCATGCCCATTACAAGTTGAATCTGACATGGAGTGCACTGATGCACAGCCACAGCGAGACTACTATGCTGGTCCTTTGACTCAGACCACAACATTGCCCTCGCAGGGTGCTGATCAAGAATCAGACCCTGATTAGACTATGTTGCCCCATCACGAACGCTATACCACCGACCGACACGGTGACACAGACGAAGTTGCACACGAGCTACAAGAAGAGGTAATAGATGACCCAGTTCTTGACCCCGATTGGCAGCCATTGGGGGAACAGGGTGCAGGCGGCAGCAGTTCTGAAGCGGAGGAGGAGGGGCCGCAGCAGGCATCAACATCGCAACAGGTTCCATCTGCCGGGCCCGTATCTTGCCCAAAACGCGTGGCAAAGCTAAAACCTGTTGGAGGACAGCGTGGCCATCCGGTTAAAGCTCAGTCTGCAATGCCTGAAAAGGTATCCGATGCTAGAAAGAGTGCAGTCTGGCATTTTTTTAAACAACATCCAATTGATCAGCGCAAAGTCATCTGTCAAAAATGTTCAACTACCTTAAGCAGAGGACAGAATCTGAAAAGTCTCAATACAAGTTGCATGCATAGACATTTAACCACCATTCATTTGCAAGCCTGGACTAACTACCAAACGTCCCTTAAGGTTGTAGCACCCTCGGCCAATGAAGCTAGTCAGCAACGCAACATCCCTTCCGGCAGTGTAGGGCCACCATTTTCCGCACCACCTGCAGTATCTGTGCAGGTTTCTTTGCCAGGCCAAAGCCGTCAGGGTCAGGGAATCACCAGTTTCGTAGTAGGAAACACTGCATCTAGGGCACCGGTGGCAACAATACCATCTCCCACCGTCTCTCAGTCTGCCATGTCCACCGGCACCCCCGCTAGTTCCACGATCTCCAGCTCTCCAGTCCAGCTCACCCTACATGAGACTATGGTTAGAAAAAGGAAGTACTTAGCCTCGCATCCGCGTACACAGGGTTTGAACGCACACATAGCTAGACTAATCTCGTTAGAGATGATGCCCTACCGGTTAGTTGAAAGCGAAGCTTTCAAAGCCCTGATGGACTACGCTGTACCACGCTATGAGCTACCCAGTCGACACTTTTTTTCCAGAAAAGCCATCCCAGCCCTCCACCAGCATGTTAAAGAGCGCATCGTCCATGCACTCAGGCAATCTGTGAGCACAAAGGTGCACCTGACAACAGATGCATGGACCAGTAGGCATGGCCAGGGACGTTACGTGTCCATCACGGCACACTGGGTAAATGTGGTGGATGCAGGGTCCACAGGGGACAGCAAGTTTGGGACAGTTCTGCCTAGCCCACGGTCTAGGAAACAATTGGCTGTAGCCGTTCGCACCCCCTCCTCCTCCTCTTCGTCCTCCTGCAGAAGCGAGAGCTCGTCCACAGACCGCAGTCGCACAACCACTCCATCCGCAGCTGCCACTGTTGCACACCAGGTCTCCCATTATGGGGCAGCTACTGGCAAACGTCAGCAGGCTGTATTGGCTATGAAGTGTTTGGGCGACAACAGACACACCGCGGAAGTTCTGTCCGAGTTCTTGCAGAAAGAAACGCAGTCGTGGCTGGGCACTGTAGATCTTGAGGCAGGCAAGGTAGTGAGTGATAACGGAAGGAATTTCATGGCTGCCATCTCCCTTTCCCAACTGAAACACATTCCTTGCCTGGCTCACACCTTAAACCTGGTGGTGCAGTGCTTCCTGAAAAGTTATCCAGGGTTATCCGACCTGCTCCTCAAAGTGCGTGGACTTTGCTCACATATCCGCCGTTCGCCCGTACACTCCAGCCGTATGCAGACCTATCAGCGTTCTTTGAACCTTCCCCAGCATCGCCTAATCATAGACGTTGCAACAAGGTGGAACTCAACACTGCACATGCTTCAGAGACTGTGTGAACAGAGGCGGGCTGTTATGTTTTTGTGGGAGGATACACATACACGGGCAGGCAGTAGGATGGCAGACATGGAGTTGTCAGGTGTGCAGTGGTCGAAGATTCAAGACATGTGTCAAGTCCTTCAGTGTTTTGAGGAATGCACACGGCTGGTTAGTGCAGACAACGCCATAATAAGCATGAGCATCCCCCTAATGCGTCTGCTGATGCAAAGTTTGACGCACATAAAGGATCAGGCGTCTGCAGCTGAGGAAGAGGAAAGCCTTGATGACAGTCAGCCATTGTGTGGCCAGGGCAGTGTACAGGACGAGGTAGCGGGCGAAGAGGAGGAGAGGACGAGGAGGATGATGGGGATGATTATATTTTTAATGAGGAAGCTTTTCCGGGGCCACTGGAAATTGGTGGCGCGGCAAGGCCGGGTTCTGGTTTTTTGAGGGACACAAGTGACATGGATTTGCCTGAAACTGCCCCTCAACCAAGCACAACCGCAGATTTGACAACTGGAACTTTGGCCCACATGGCGGATTATGCCTTACGTATCCTCAAAAGGGACACACGCATAACTAAAATGATGAATGATGACGATTACTGGTTGGCCTGCCTCCTTGATCCTCGCTATAAAGGCAAATTGCAAAATATAATGCCACATGAGAACTTGGAACTAATATTAGCAACCAAACAATCAACTCTTGTTGACCGTTTGCTTCTGGCATTCCCTGCACACAGCGCCCGTGATCGTTCTCACACGAGCTGCAGGGGCCAGCAGACCAGAGGAGTTAGAGGGGCAGAAATCAGAAGTGGCGTTGGCCAGAGGGGTTTTCTGACCAGGTTGTGGAGTGATTTTGCTATGACCGCAGACAGGACAGGTACTGCAGCATCAATTCAAAGTGACAGGAGACAACATTTGTCCAGTATGGTTACAAACTATTTTTCATCCCTTATCGATGTTCTCCCTCAACCGTCATTCCCATTTGATTACTGGGCATCAAAATTAGACACCTGGCCAGAATTGGCAGAATATGCATTGCAGGAGCTTGCTTGCCCGGCAGCTAGTGTCCTATCAGAAAGAGTATTCAGTGCTGCAGGTTCAATACTAACAGAAAAAAGGACTCGTCTGGCTACCCAAAATGTAGATGATCTAACCTTCATTAAAATGAACCACAACTGGATTTCGAAATCTTTTGCCCCACCTTGCCCGGCTGACACCTAGCTTTCCTATGAAAAGGTCTTGCCTGTGGACTATTCTGAATGCCTTTTCCAATCTCGTAATTTTCTGCACCTGATTGTCCAGCATACGACATGTTTACACCTCACTAAATGGCCAAACTCCCCACACGGGGCCGTGGTATCGACACTTGGCGACAGCACCCGTGAGAGTGCAGTTTGTCTGAAGAGGTGGGTGAGCCCGCTTTTGGTCGACGGCACTGCCACTGGGTCCCTCCTAGTACAATAAAGTGTCTCTGGCGGTGGTGGTGCGCACCCAACGTCAGACACACCGTTGTAATATGAGGGGCCCTGGGCCTGTACCGCCGGCCACAAGACAGTTTCCCCCCACCCCAGCTCAAACAGTGCTCTACCACTTGCAAAATTATCTCACAGCTCCACCAATGTTTAGTCTATGCGCTGACATCCTTCAATGCCTGCCACTGACAATACCATTGTATTGACATTTTTGTTATGTTAGGCCTTCCATGCCTGTCTGTGGTCACTCCTTCCACTAGGCCTCCACTGACCACACCACTGCTGCCCGTGTACCCCTGTAACCAATTTAAAATTGCCTACAGCCATGTGTTATTATTTTAGGCCTTCGATGCCTGTCTGCGGTGACTCCTTCCACTAGGCCTCCACTGACCACACCACTGCTGCCCGTGTACCCCTGGAACCAATTTAAAATTGCCTACAGCCATGTGTTATTATTTTAGGCCTTCGATGCCTGTCTGCGGTCACTCCTTCCACTAGGCCTCCACTGACCACACCACTGCTGCCCGTGTACCCCTGGAACCAATTTAAAATTGCCTACAGCCATGTGTTATTATTTTAGGCCTTCGATGCCTGTCTGCGGTCACTCCTTCCACTAGGCCTCCACTGACCACACCACTGCTGCCCGTGTACCCCTGGAACCAATTTAAAATTGCCTACAGCCATGTGTTATTATTTTAGGCCTTCGATGCCTGTCTGCGGTCACTCCTTCCACTAGGCCTCCACTGACCACACCACTGCTGCCCGTGTACCCCTGTAACCAATTTAAAATTGCCTCCAGCCATGTGTTATTATTTTAGGCCTTCGATGCCTGTCTGCGGTGACTCCTTCCACTAGGCCTCCACTGACCACACCACTGCTGCCCGTGTACCCCTGGAACCAATTTAAAATTGCCTACAGCCATGTGTTATTATTTTAGGCCTTCAATGCCTGTCTGCGGTCACTCCTTCCACTAGGCCTCCACTGACCACACCACTGCTGCCCGTGTACCCCTGTAACCAATTTAAAATTGCCTACAGCCATGTGTTATTATTTTAGGCCTTCGATGCCTGTCTGTGGTCACTCCTTCCACTAGGCCTCCACTGACCACACCACTGCTGCCCGTGTACCCCTGGAACCAATTTAAAATTGCCTACAGCCATGTGTTATTATTTTAGGCCTTCGATGCCTGTCTGCGGTCACTCCTTCCACTAGGCCTCCACTGACCACACCACTGCTGCCCGTGTACCCCTGTAACCAATTTAAAATTGCCTACAGCCATGTGTTATTATTTTAGGCCTTCGATGCCTGTCTGCGGTTACTCCTTCCACTAGGCCTCCACTGACCACACCACTGCTGCCCGTGTACCCCTGTAACCAATTTAAAATTGCCTACAGCCATGTGTTATTATTTTAGGCCTTCGATGCCTGTCTGCGGTGACTCCTTCCACTAGGCCTCCACTGACCACACCACTGCTGCCCGTGTACCCCTGAAACCAATTTAAAATTGCCTACAGCCATGTGTTATTATTTTAGGCCTTCGATGCCTGTCTGCGGTCACTCCTTCCACTAGGCCTCCACTGACCACACCACTGCTGCCCGTGTACCCCTGGAACCAATATAAAATTGCCTACAGCCATGTGTTATTATTTTAGGCCTTCGATGCCTGTCTGCGGTGACTCCTTCCACTAGGCCTCCACTGACCACACCACTGCTGCCCGTGTACCCCTGGAACCAATTTAAAATTGCCTACAGCCATGTGTTATTATTTTAGGCCTTCGATGCCTGTCTGCGGTCACTCCTTCCACTAGGCCTCCACTGACCACACCACTGCTGCCCGTGTACCCCTGGAACCAATTTAAAATTGCCTACAGCCATGTGTTATTATTTTAGGCCTTCGATGCCTGTCTGCGGTCACTCCTTCCACTAGGCCTCCACTGACCACACCACTGCTGCCCGTGTACCCCTGTAACCAATTTAAAATTGCCTACAGCCATGTGTTATTATTTTAGGCCTTCGATGCCTGTCTGTGGTCACTCCTTCCACTAGGCCTCCACTGACCACACCACTACTGCCCGTGTACCCCTGGAACCAATTTAAAATTGCCTACAGCCATGTGTTATTATTTTAGGCCTTCGATGCCTGTCTGCAGTCACTCCTTCCACTAGGCCTCCACTGACCACACCACTGCTGCCCGTGTACCCCTGGAACCAATTTAAAATTGCCTACAGCCATGTGTTATTATTTTAGGCCTTCGATGCCTGTCTGCGGTCACTCCTTCCACTAGGCCTCCACTGACCACACCACTGCTGCCCGTGTACCCCTGTAACCAATTTAAAATTGCCTACAGCCATGTGTTATTATTTTAGGCCTTCGATGCCTGTCTGTGGTCACTCCTTCCACTAGGCCTCCACTGACCACACCACTGCTGCCCGTGTACCCCTGGAACCAATTTAAAATTGCCTACAGCCATGTGTTATTATTTTAGGCCTTCGATGCCTGTCTGCGGTCACTCCTTCCACTAGGCCTCCACTGACCACACCACTGCTGCCCGTGTACCCCTGGAACCAATTTAAAATTGCCTACAGCCATGTGTTATTATTTTAGGCCTTCGATGCCTGTCTGCGGTTACTCCTTCCACTAGGCCTCCACTGACCACACCACTGCTGCCCGTGTACCCCTGTAACCAATTTAAAATTGCCTACAGCCATGTGTTATTATTTTAGGCCTTCGATGCCTGTCTGCGGTGACTCCTTCCACTAGGCCTCCACTGACCACACCACTGCTGCCCGTGTACCCCTGGAACCAATTTAAAATTGCCTACAGCCATGTGTTATTATTTTAGGCCTTCGATGCCTGTCTGCGGTCACTCCTTCCACTAGGCCTCCACTGACCACACCACTGCTGCCCGTGTACCCCTGGAACCAATTTAAAATTGCCTACAGCCATGTGTTATTATTTTAGGCCTTCGATGCCTGTCTGCGGTGACTCCTTCCACTAGGCCTCCACTGACCACACCACTGCTGCCCGTGTACCCCTGGAACCAATTTAAAATTGCCTACAGCCATGTGTTATTATTTTAGGCCTTCGATGCCTGTCTGCGGTCACTCCTTCCACTAGGCCTCCACTGACCACACCACTGCTGCCCGTGTACCCCTGGAACCAATTTAAAATTGCCTACAGCCATGTGTTATTTTTTTAGGCCTTCGATGCCTGTCTGCGGTCACTCCTTCCACTAGGCCTCCACTGACCACACCACTGCTGCCCGTGTACCCCTGTAACCAATTTAAAATTGCCTACAGCCATGTGTTATTATTTTAGGCCTTCGATGCCTGTCTGTGGTCACTCCTTCCACTAGGCCTCCACTGACCACACCACTACTGCCCGTGTACCCCTGGAACCAATTTAAAATTGCCTACAGCCATGTGTTATTATTTTAGGCCTTCGATGCCTGTCTGCGGTCACTCCTTCCACTAGGCCTCCACTGACCACACCATTGCTGCCCGTGTACCCCTGGAACCAATTTAAAATTGCCTACAGCCATGTGTTATTATTTTAGGCCTTCGATGCCTGTCTGCGGTCACTCCTTCCACTAGGCCTCCACTGACCACACCACTGCTGCCCGTGTACCCCTGGAACCAACATCAGAAAATATAAAAATAAGTATTTTGCTTATAAAAAAGAAAATACTGGAGAGATATCAAATGCAGACATTTTAACATTAAAAACAAACACATACAACAAAAATCTGGTACAGTACTAAAAATGGCCACCAGCTACAATAACTTTCTCCTGCAAGTAGTTAACTGAAAGGTTTTTTCAATTTTAAACACAGATATGGCATCCACCGAGTGTTGTCCTGTCGCGTCTTCTTTATATTATTGCCAAGAAGATGCAAAACAATGAAAATAATAAAATCATTATTTACCAAAAAAATAGAGTAAATCAAAACCACATTGCAAATAAACATTCATTACTAGTGTTGAGCGATACCGTCCGATACTTGAAAGTATCGGTATCGGATAGTATCGGCCGATACCCGAAAAATATCGGATATCGCCGATACCGATATCCGATACCAATACAAGTCAATGGGACATCAAGTATCGGAATGTATCCTCATGGATCCTAGGGTCTGAAGGAGAGGAAACTCTCCTTCAGGCCCTGGGATCCATCTTAAAGTGTAAAATAAAGAATTAAAATAAAAAATATTGTTATATTCACCTCTCCGGCGGCCCCTGGACATCAGCGGGAGGATCCGGCGTCCGGCACGGCTTCTTTCTTCAAAATGCGCGCCTTTAGGACCTGTGGAATGACGTCCCGGCTTCTGATTGGTCGCGTGCCGCCCATGTGACCGCCACGCGACCAATCAGAAGCCGCGACGTCATTCCTCAGGTCCTAAAAGGCGCTCATTCTAGGACTTTAGCTGAGGAATGACGGCGCGGCTTCTGATTGGTCGCGTGGCGGTCACATGGGCGGCACGCGACCAATCAGAAGCCGGGACGTCATACCACAGGTCCTAAAGGCGCGCATTTTGAAGAAAGAAGCCGTGCCAGACGCCGGTTCCTCCCGCTGATGTCCAGGGGCCGCCGGAGAGGTGAATATAACAATATTTTTTATTTTAATTCTTTATTTTACACTTCCGATACCGATACCCGATATCACAAAAATATCGGATCTCGGTATCGGAATTCCGATACTGCAAGTATCGGCCGATACCCGATACTTGCGGTATCGGAATGCTCAACACTATTCATTACAAATAAAGAAGCAGGGCGCGTCCGAGGGTGAGTATATACCTAATAAGAATATAATCACCCTCGGACGCGCCCTGCTTCTTTCCGACAGCCTTCCTTCCTAAGAATCAGCCCTTCCGTGGTGTAGAGAGATGGTTTGTTACACTCCAAGGTGTTCCCCAGGTTGCCTTTCCTGAGCTTCGATCTTCCGGCTCTCGTTTAGTAGTTGTTGGAAACTACGCTGCATTGGGCCTACAAATTGGGTATGGGGTGTAGAGAGATGGCGTGTTCCACTCCAAGGTGTTCCCCAGGTTGCCTTTCCTGAGCTTCGATCTTCCGGCTCTCGTTTAGTAGTTGTTGGAAACTACGCTGCATTAGGCCTACAAATTGGGTATGGGGTGTAGAGAGATGGTGTGTTCCACTGTAGAGAGATGGTGTGTTCCACTCCAAGGTGTTCCCCAGGTTTCCTCTCCATTGCTTCGATCTTCCGGCTCTCGTTTAGTAGTTGTTGGAAACTACGCTGCATTAGGCCTACAAATTGGGTATGGGGTGTAGAGAGATGGTGTGTTACACTCCAAGGTGTTCCCCAGGTTTCCTCTCCATTGCTTCGATCTTCCGGCTCTCGTTTAGTAGTTGTTGGAAACTACGCTGCATTAGGCCTACAAATTGGGTATGGGGTGTAGAGAGATGGTGTGTTACACTTCAAGGTGTTCCCCAGGTTTCCTCTCCATTGCTTCGATCTTCCGGCTCTCGTTTAGTAGTTGTTGGAAACTACGCTGCATTAGGCCTACAAATTGGGTATGGGGTGTAGAGAGATGGTGTGTTACACTCCAAGGTGTTCCCCAGGTTTCCTCTCCATTGCTTCGATCTTCCGGCTCTCGTTTAGTAGTTGTTGGAAACTACGCTGCATTAGGCCTACAAATTGGGTATGGGGTGTAGAGAGATGGTGTGTTACACTCCAAGGTGTTCCCCAGGTTTCCTCTCCATTGCTTCGATCTTCCGGCTCTCGTTTAGTAGTTGTTGGAAACTACGCTGCATTAGGCCTACAAATTGGGTATGGGGTGTAGAGAGATGGAGTGTTCCACTCCAAGGTGTTCCCCAGGTTTCCTCGCCAATGCTTCGATCATCATGCTCTCGTTTAGTAGTTGTTGGAAACTACGCTGCATTAGACCTACAAATTGGGTATGGGGTGTAGAGAGATGGTGTGTTCCACTCCAAGGTGTTCTCCAGGTTGCCTTTCCTGAACTTCTATCTTCAGGCTCTCATTAAATTGTGGTTAAACGGAACAACTGCATTTGGCGTACTAGTTGGTTTGGGGCCTACTATCGGTGTCTGCCGCTCCTTGCTGTTCTCCTGGTTTCCTGTCCTGAAATTCCGTTTTCAGGCGCTCGTTAAGTAGTTGTTAATGTTAGACTGCATTTGGCCTACTAGTTGGGTTGGGGCCTACTATCGGTGTCTGCCACTCCTTGCTGTTCTCCTCCACTGAACAAAGCTGTGCCGCCTGTTTACTACTGTTGCCAATTTTGAACTGCATTTCGACTACTTACTGATTCGGGCCTACTCTCTGTGTCAGCCTCTCATTCCAGTTGTCCTCCACTGCAATGCCCCCTGATTAGTCCTGTGTTACCAATTTTGAACTGCATTTAGCCCACTTTATTCTTTGGGCCTATATCTGTGTTTCCTCCTCATCCTGCCCATTGCCCAGCCAGTGATAGATGAGTCTGCTGGTACATTGACCCATAACGCAACATTTCCCGTGCACGCTACACTGCAAGATTGTGACCCTGCTGAAAGTCAGGTCCCCCTTCCCGCATACCATACCACCTTACACGGGGACAAACAGGAAGGTGCAGATGAAAGTGCAGGTTCCTTCATCAGGTGGGGGGAGGAATACTAGTTGGCGACGTCACTGGCACAGGGCCTCTCATGGTACGCAAAAGTGTTGCTGCCGGTGGGAGGCGCCCCCGCCGTGCAAACACACCGCTGTACTTTGAGGGGCCCTGTGCCAGTGCCAATGCCAACGAGTGGGCCCCCCCTGCTTGCTCAGGTTCACAGCACTTGCAAAGTTGAAATACTTACCTCTCCCTGCTCCACTGCCGTGACGTGGTCCAGATTTCCTGGGCCCACTAATTACTTGAACCAGCCCTACCCACCACAACTTTAGCCAAATGACCCCCAATTTCAAATGCCTTCCAATTATTATAAGGTAAATTACGCTTGACAAGCTTCATTAAGAAGAATGGATGGTTTTGACATTAAAATGGGCACTCTAGGTGTTTTCCTGGCCCCCACTCACTGCCGACTATGCTGCCCCATTGACTTGCATTGGGTTTCGTGTTTCGGTCGATCCCGACTTTACGTCATAATCGGCCGATTTCACTCGACCCGACTTTTGAGATAGTCGGATTTCGCGAAACCCGGCTCGACTCTAAAAAGGTCAAGGTCGCTCAACTCTAGTGACCACATTTTGGAAACTAGACGCCCCAAGGAACTTATCTAGATGCATAGTGAGCCCTTTAAACCCCCAGCTGCTTCACAAATTGATCCGTAAAAATGAAAAAGTACTATTTTTTCACAAAAAAAATTCTTTTAGCCTCAATTTTTTCATTTTCACATGGACAACAGGATAAAATGGATCCTAAAATTTGTTTGGCAATTTCTCCTGAGCACACCGATACCTCACATGTGGGGGTGAACCACTGTTTGGGCACATGGTAAGGCTCGGAAGGGAAGGAGCGCCATTTGACTTTTTGAATGAAAAATTATCTCCATCGTTAGCGGACACCATGTCGCGTTTGGAGAGACCCTGTGTGCTTAAACATTGGAGCTCCCCAACAAGTGACCCCATTTTGGAAACTGGACCCCCCAAGGAACTTATCTAGATGCCTAGTGAGCACTTTAAACCCTCAGGTGCTTCACAAATTGATCCGTAAAAATGAAAAAGTACTTTTTTTTCACAAAAAATTTCTTTTCGCCTCAATGTTTTCATTTTCACATGGGCAATAGGATAAAATGGATCCTAAAATTTGTTGAGCAATTTCTCCCGAGTACGCCGATACCTCATATGTGGGGGTAAACCACTGTTTGGGCACACGGCTGGGCTCAGAAGGGAAGGCGCGCCTTTTGACTTTTTGAATGGAAAATTAGCTCCATTTGTTAGCGGACACCATGTCGCATTTGGAGAGCCCCTGTGTGCCTATGCAATGGAGCTTCCCCACAAGTGACCCCATTTTGGAAACTAGACCCCCCAAGGAACTTATCTAGATGCATACTGAGCACTTTAAACCCCCAGGTGCTTCACAGAAGTTTATAATGCGGGGCCATGAAAATACAAAATAATTTTTCTTTTCTCAAAAATGATTTTTTAGCCTGGAATTTCCTATTTTGCCAATGGTAATAGGAGAAATTGGACCACAAATGTTGTTGTCCAGTTTGTCCTGAGTACGCAGATACCCCATATGTGGGGGTAAACCACTGTTTGGGCGCACGGCAGGGCTCAGAAGGGAAGGCACGCCATTTGGCTTTTTAAATGGAAAATTAGCTCCAATCATTAGCGGACACCATGTCGCGTTTGGAGAGCCCCTGTGTGCCTAAACATTGGAGATCCCCCACAAGTGACCCCATTTTGGAAACTAGACCCCGAAAGGAACTAATCTAGATGTGTGGTGAGCACTTTGAACCCTCAGGTGCTTCACAGAAGTTTATAACGCAGAGCCATGAAAAAAAAAAAAAAAATTCTTTTCTCAAAAATGATTTTTTGGCCCGCAATTTTTTATTTTCCCAAGGGTAACAGGAGAAATTTGACCCCAAAAGTTGTTGTCCAGTTTCTCCTGAGTACGCTGATACCCCATGTGTAGGGGTAAACCACTGTTTGGGCACACGTGGGGGCTCAGAAGGGAAGTAGTGACTTTTGAAATGCAGACTTTGATGGAATGGTCTGCGGGCGTCACGTTGCGTTTGCAGAGCCCCTGGTGTGCCTAAACAGTAGAAACCCCACACAAGTGACCCCATTTTGGAAACTAGACCCCCAAAGGAACTTATCTAGATATGTGGTGAGCACTTTCAACCCCCAAGTGCTTTACAGAAGTTTATAACACAGAGCCGTGAAAATAATAAATACGTTTTCTTTCCTCAAAAATAATTTTTTAGCCTAGAATTTTTTATTTTCCCAATGGTTACAGGAGAAATTGGACCCCAAAAGTTGTTGTCCAGTTTCTCCTGAGTACGCTGATACCCCATGTGTGGGGGTAAACCACTGTTTGGGCACACGTCGGGGCTCAGAAGGGAAGTAGTGACTTTTGAAATGCAGACTTTGATGGAATGGTCTGCGGACGTCATGTTGCGTTTGCAGAGCCCCTGGTGTGCCTAAACAGTAGAAACCCCCCACAAGTGACCCCATTTTGGAAACTAGACCCCGAAAGGAACTTATCTAGATATGTGGTGAGCACTTTGAACCCCCAAGTGCTTCACAGACGTTTACAACGCAGAGCCGTGAAAATAAAAAATCATTTTTCTTTCCTCAAAAATGATGTTTTAGCAAGCAATTTTTTATTTTCTCAAGGGTAACAGGAGAAATTGGACCCCAGTAATTGTTGCGCAGTTTGTCCTGAGTATGCTGGTACCCCATATGTGGGGGTAAACCACTGTTTGGGCACACGTCGGGGCTCGGAAGTGAGGGAGCACCATTTGACTTTTTGAATACAAGATTGGCTGGAATCAATGGTGGCGCCATGTTGCGTTTGGAGACCCCATGATGTGCCTAAACAGTGGAAACCCCTCAATTCTAACTCCAACACTAACCCCAACACACCCCTAACTCTAATCCCAACTGTAGCCATAACCCTAATCAAAACCCTAACCCCAACACACCCCTAACCCTAACCACAACCCTAATTCCAACCCAACCCTAGCCCTAAGGCTATGTGCCCACGTTGCGGATTCGTATGAGATTTTTCAGCACCATTTTTCAAAAATCCACGGGTAAAAGGCACTGCGTTTTACCTGCGGATTTACCGCGGATTTCCAGTGTTTTTTGTCCGGATTTCACCTGCGGATTCCTATTGAGGAACAGGTGTAAAACACTGCGGAATCCGCACAAAGAATTGACATGCTGCGGAAAATACAACGCAGCGTTCCCGCGCGGTATTTTCCGCACCATGGGCACAGCGGATTTGGCTTTCCATATGTTTACATGGTACTGTAAACCTGATGGAACACTGCTGCGGATCCGCAGCGGCCAATCCGCACCGTGTGCACATAGCCTAATTCTAAAGGTATGTGCACACGCTGCGGAAAACGCTGCGGATCCGCAGCAGTTTCCCATGAGTTTACAGTTCAATGCAAACCTATGGGAAACAAAAATCGCTGTACACATGCTGCAGAAAAACTGCACGGAAACGCAGCGGTTTACATTCCGCAGCATGTCACTTCTTTCTGCGGATTCCGCAGCGGTTTTACAACTGCTCCAATAGAAAATCGCTGTTGTAAAACCGCATTGAAATGCGCAGAAAAAACATGGTAAATCCGCCATAAATGCGCAGCGGTTTAGCACTGCGGATTTATCAAATCCGCAGCGGAAAAATCCGCAGAGGGCCAGAATACGTGTGCACATACCGAAACCCTAACCCTAACCCTACCCCTAACCCTACCCCTAACCCTACCCCTAACCCTACCCCTAACCCTAACCCTAACCCTACCCCTAACCCTAACGCTACCCCTAACCCTAACCCTACCCCTAACCCTACCCCTAGTTCTTACCCCAACCTTAGTGGAAAAAAAAAAAAAATTTTTTTATTGTCCCTACCTATGGGGGTGACAAAGGGGGGGGGGGTCATTTACTTTTTTTTATTTTGATCACTGAGATAGATTATATCTCAGTGATCAAAATTCACTCTGGAACGAATCTGCCGGCCGGCAGATTCGGCGGGCGCACTGCACATGCGCCCGCCATTTTGGAAGATGGCGGCGCCCAGGAAAGAAGACGGACGGTCCCCGGGAGGCCAGGTAAGTATAAGGGGGGGAGATCAGGGCACGGGGGGGGCGTCGGAGCTTGGGGGAGTGGATTGGAACACGGGGGGTGGATTAGAGCACGGAGTGGGGGATCGCTGTGCGGGCGGGTGGATCGGAGCATGGGGGGGATCGCTGTGCGGGGGGCGGATCGCTGTGCGGGGGGTGGGATCGGAGTGCGGGGGGGTTTGATTGGAGCACGGGGGGTGTGATTGGAGCACGGGGGGAGCGGGCAGGAGGACGGGGGAGCGGAGCACAGGACCGAGGGGAGCAGACCACAGATCGGGGGGCTGGGGGGGCGATCGGAGGGGTGGGGTAGGGGGCACATTAGTGTGTCCAGCCATGGCCGATGATATTGCAGCATCGGCCATGGCTGGATTGTAATATTTCACCATTTTTTTAGGTGAAATATTACAAATCGCTCTGATTGGCAGTTTCACTTTCAACAGCCAATCAGAGCGATCGTAGCCACGAGGGGGTGAAGCCACCCCCCCTGGGCTAAACTACCACTCCCCCTGTCCCTGCAGATCGGGTGAAATGGGAGTTAACCCTTTCACCCGATCTGCAGGGACGCGATCTTTCCATGACGCATATGCTGCGTCATGGGTCGGAATGGCACCGACTTTCATGACGCAGCGTATGCGTCAAAGGTCGGGAAGGGGTTAAGAAGCTGCATAGATGACTAATTATAGCCAGTGTTCGACGATGCTGACTGTGGAAAAAAACGTGCAGAGCCATCAGAAGATGGTGTAACAATTGTTGCCTAATTTATATAAATTTTCAAAATATAATCATTAAAAAAAACACCTGAAAATATGACATATTGTAAAACACAAATATAGTATGTGTATGTGATGGACGACCTACTTTGTATTAGTAAATAGAAAGTGTCATATGTTAAAGCCATGCATTCACTTCATTCAAGGAGAGGCTTTCTTCCTCAAGGTCGCACAAAATGAAGCACTAAGCCTTTCCTTCACGGTAAAAGAAAAAGATGGAAAAAAAAACACATTTAATGTAATTTTCCAAACCCCACTACAGAAACCATTCAGTCAGTTTGATTGTAATGCTACTCACAAAGTCTCAAAGGTATTATGGAAGCTAAAGTGTAATGTGTTCAAGCACTGATGCCAAAACAGTCTTTGATGTGTCAGTTATAAGATTTTACTGTACAAAGAGCTCTGTGCAGTTCTTGGAAACCCAGCGAAGGTCATCTGCAATTAAATATGGTCTTAGATTGAAACTAAATATCAATAGATAGGTCGCGGTATATGTTTTATCTAAAGCATCTTTCTTTCTTTCTTTCCTTCTTTCTTTCTTCCATTTTTTCTTTCTATCTATCTACTACCCATCTAGATCAAATAGAAAACATTTTAGAATACTGTATGTATATTTTTTAATTCCGAAATTGCATTTAATTGTATTTTAAAGTATTAAGACAAATGCAGAAATTGGTTCTAGGATCTTCTGAGAAAATTGAAGTTCTGTAATACCATTTCGATTTGCACTAATGACTCAAAACACAGAACAACACGTATGCTTTATTTAGTATGGAAAACAATGACACTGAAAAACATAGGATTAAATGCATATGATTAAATTATAATGTGGTATCCTGGTACCCGTTCTACTGCTGCTGAATGAGACAGTTGTCGTGTGGCAGTAGGTTTGTTCCAGTGTGTCAGAATTAGTTTGGGCACTGTGAGTTAGGAGATGTAATACATTGCATTGTATACCGATGATTCATAAATGTGCTTTGCTGCCACCTACTGACCAATGTGTGTACATGAAAGTTAAGTGATTATTCTCCTAACAACAAGCTGCCATAGAAACGGCTTGGAGAACCCTCCCAGTTCAGGGCTTACACACTTCCTGAGGTAACTTCCATTTCTGAGCGGTTCAAACTGCCTGAGGTAGCAAACACTACTGCTCCCAGTATAGTTTACATGCTAGTCCTCCATGCTGGGGGACATTTTTCTCCACATAATCTCCTCTACAAAGGAGTGAAGCCTCTTCCAGTCAGAAGAGATAACACTGCATGCTGGTTATCCTGTTTGCTTCTAACCAGGATCAGACCAAGGTGGCTGCCACACCACTGACTTTGTTTAACCTACCCCCTGCAAAAGTGTATGGTAGGCTCAAAACTGTGAGTACTTCCACACTTTAGTGTGTTTCCATGGAGAGCCAATCTGTGAGGGTCCCTCCATCAGTGTAATATCTCTTGGACTGCGGATAGCACTTCCTCTAATAACAAGTGAAGAGAACTATGTTCCAGCTGCCCTGAGAAGGCATAATCCAGTGGCGTATCTAGGGGGGCAGCCGGTGTATGTGCCCCGGATGCAGCCGACAGCGGGGCGCAGTCGGGCCGCCTAATGTGGCGGTCTGCAGTGTCTCCCCCAGCGGCAGCATTCTGCTGCCCCCGGTCTGAGAATCAGCTGTTCTCTGTGCCAACTGTCAAGCTGACAGCCGGCACAGAGAAGCTGCAGAGCGCCGGCTCCCAACATGTGTGGAGGTGGGGGGCCTGCAGGGTGGCTGCGGCGGGCAGGGAGAAATCCCTGCAGCTCCGCTTCCTACAAGAGAAAATAGCAGTGAAGCTGCAGCAATCCGTCTTCTTGCTTCCTGCCCACGCTTTCTCTCACACAGCCACGCCTCTGAATAACGTAATCATTCAGCGGCCGGCTGTGTCAGAGGAAGGCGATGGAGATGCTGCGGCAAAGCGTGAGGAGAGGTGAGAGGTGTGTGTGTGTCACGCTGCAGGGGAATGTGTAGAGAAGTAAATGTGTGCTTGTGTAGGGGAGGAGAGGGCAAGGATGCGGCTGACGGGGAGAGGGCAATGATGGGGCTGACAGGGAGAGGGCAATGATGGGGATGGTGGGGGAGGAGAGGGCAATGATGGGGCTGACAGGGAGAGGCCAATGATGGGGATGGTGGGGGAGGAGAGGGCAATGATGGGGCTGACGGGGAGAGGGCAATGATGGGGATGGTGGGGGAGGAGAGGGCAATGATGGGGCTGATGGGGAGAGGCCAATGATGGAGATGGTGGGGGAGGAGAGGGCAATGATGTGGCTGATGGGGAGAGGGCAATGATGGGGATGGTTGGGGAGGAGAGGGCAATGATGTGGCTGACGGGGAGAGGGCAATGATGGGGATGGTGGGGGAGGAGAGGGCAATGATGGGGCTGATGGGGAGAGAGCAATGATGGGGATGGTGGTGGAGGAGGAAATGATGGAAGTGGTGGGATGAGCAAGGATGGGGATGGTGGTGGAGGAGGAAATGATGGAAGTGGTGGAATGGGCAAGGATGGGGATGGTGGGGGAGGAGGAAATGATGGAAGTGGTGGAATGGGCAAGGATGGGGATGGTGGTGGAGGAGGAAATGATGGAAGTGGTGGAATGGGCAAGGATACGGATGGTGGGGGAGGAGGAAATGATGGAAGTGGTGGAATGGGCAAGGATGGGGATGGTGGGGGAGGTGGAAATGATGGAAGTAGTGGAATGGGCAAGGATGGGGATGGTGGGGGAGGAGGAAATGATGGAAGTGGTGGAATGAGCAAGGATGGGGATGGTGGGGGAGGAGGAAATGATGGAAGCAGTGGAATGGGCAAGGATGGGGATGGTGGGGGAGGAGGAAATGATGGATGTGGTGGAAAGGGCAATGATGGGATGGCTGGGGAGGAAATGCTGAAGGTGGTGAAATGGGCGATGATGGGCATGACGGAGAAGGCAATGATGGAGGTGGTGAAGAGAGCAATGATGGGGTGGGGTAGAGGACAATTATATGTGTGTGGACAATTTGAGTGGGGATAGGGGGATTTATTATATGTGGGGAGAATTTGGGGATGGGGAATTTATTATGTGTGGGGAGAGATTTGGAGTGGGGATGGAGGATTTAATATGTGTGGGAGATTTGAGGACACAAAATGAAGAGCAATGGGGGGCATATATGAGGAAAGAGTACAGGGGAATTGGGGGCATGTATGAGGAAACAGTATGGGGGAATGAGGGCATGTACGAGGAAGCAGTATTGGGGAATGGGGGACATGTATGAGGAAACAGTATGGGGGAATGGGAGCATGTATGAGGAAATAGTACAGGGGAATTGGGGGCATGTTTGAGGAGACAGTATGGGGAATTGGGGGCATGTATGAGGAAACAGTATGAGGGAATGGGGGGCATGTATGAGGAAACAATATGGGAGAATGAGGGCACAGTATGAGTAGTGATGTGAAAAATGTATGTGGACAGAGTACGGGGAGTGAGGGTGATGGGATGTGTGCAGACACAGTAAGGGGAGTTAGGTGAGCAGGTAGTATAGAAAGTGAGGGGGTAAATATATGAAGAGACAGTATGGTGAACAGGGGTATGTGAGAGGAGACAGTGTAAGGAGGGAGGGAATTAGTGTGAGGAGACAGTATGGGGGGACAAAAGTGAGTGGGCACAGAATAGAAACTGAGTAGTGGGGGTGTAGCATGGAGGGACAGTGTGAGGGCACAGCCAGGAGGGGACAGTATACCAGGAAGGGGGAGTGTGATGAGAGAGTACAGTATAAATACTGGGCCCTATAGGGGGAACACAGTATGAGAGGACAGTGAGAAGAGGGGGCTGGTATGGAAAGGAGAGGTCAGTGTGATGGAAGTGGTGGAATGGGCAAGGATGGGGATGGTGGTGGAGGAGAAAATGATGGAAGTGGTGGAATGGGCAAGGATGGGGATGGTGGGGGAGGAGGAAATGATGGAAGTAGTGGAATGGGCAAGGATGGGGATGGTGGGGGAGGAGGAAATGATGGATGTGGTGGAAAGGGCAATGATGGGATGGCTGGGGAGGAAATGCTGGAGGTGGTGAAATGGGCAATGATGGGCATGACGGAGAAGGCAATGATGGAGGTGGTGAAGAGAGCAATGATGGGGTGGGGTAGAGGACAATTATATGTGTGTGGACAATTTGAGTGGGGATAGGGGGATTTATTATATGTGGGGAGAATTTGGGGATGGGGAATTTATTATGTGTGGGGAGAGATTTGGAGTGGGGATGGAGGATTTAATATGTGTGGGAGATTTGAGGACACAAAATGAAGAGCAATGGGGGGCATATATGAGGAAAGAGTACAGGGGAATTGGGGGCATGTATGAGGAAACAGTATGGGGGAATGAGGGCATGTACGAGGAAGCAGTATTGGGGAATGGGGGACATGTATGAGGAAACAGTATGGGGGAATGGGAGCATGTATGAGGAAATAGTACAGGGGAATTGGGGGAAGTTTGAGGAAACAGTATGGGGAATTGGGGGCATGTATGAGGAAACAGTATGAGGGAATGGGGGGCATGTATGAGGAAACAATATGGGAGAATGAGGGCACAGTATGAGTAGTGATTAGTGTTGAGCGATACCGTCCGATACTTGAAAGTATCGGTATCGGATAGTATCGGCCGATACCCGAAAAATATCGGATATCGCCGATACCGATATCCGATACCAATACAAGTCAATGGGACATCAAGTATCGGAATGTATCCTCATGGATCCCAGGGTCTGAAGGAGAGGAAACTCTCCTTCAGGCCCTGGGATCCATATTAAAGTGTAAAATAAAGAATTAAAATAAAAAATATTGTTATATTCACCTCTCCGGCGGCCCCTGGACATCAGCGGGAGGATCCGGCGTCCGGCACGGCTTCTTTCTTCAAAATGCGCGCCTTCAGGACCTGTGGAATGACGTCCCGGCTTCTGATTGGTCGCGTGCCACCCATGTGACCGCCACGCGACCAATCAGAAGCCGCGACGTCATTCCTCAGCTAAAGTCCTAGAATGAGCGCCTTCTAGGACCTGAGGAATGACGTCGCGGCTTCTGATTGGTCGCGTGGCGGTCACATGGGCGGCACGCGACCAATCAGAAGCCGGGACGTCATTCCACAGGTCCTGAAGGCGCGCATTTTGAAGAAAGAAGCCGTGCCGGACGCCGGATCCTCCCGCTGATGTCCAGGGGCCGCCGGAGAGGTGAATATAACAATATTTTTTATTTTAATTCTTTATTTTACACTTCCGATACCGATACCCGATATCACAAAAATATCGGATCTCGGTATCGGAATTCCGATACCGCAAGTATCGGCCGATACCCGATACTTGCGGTATCGGAATGCTCAACATTAGTAGTGATGTGAAAAATGTATGTTGACAGAGTACGGGGAGTGAGGGTGATGGGATGTGTGCAGACACAGTATGGGGAGTTAGGTGAGCAGGTAGTATAGAAAGTGAGGGGGTAAATATATGAAGAGACAGTATGGTGAACAGGGGTATGTGAGAGGAGACAGTGTAAGGAGGGAGGGAATTAGTGTGAGGAGACAGTATGGGGGGACAAAAGTGAGTGGGCACAGAATAGAAACTGAGTAGTGGGGGTGTAGCATGGAGGGACAGTGTGAGGGCACAGCCAGGAGGGGACAGTATACCAGGAAGGGGGAGTGTGATGAGAGAGTACAGTATAAATACTGGGCCCTATAGGGGGAACACAGTATGAGAGGACAGTGAGAAGAGGGGGCTGGTATGGAAAGGAGAGGTCAGTGTGATGGAAGTGGTGGAATGGGCAAGGATGGGGATGGTGGTGGAGGAGAAAATGATGGAAGTGGTGGAATGGGCAAGGATGGGGATGGTGGGGGAGGAGGAAATGATGGAAGTAGTGGAATGGGCAAGGATGGGGATGGTGGGGGAGGAGGAAATGATGGATGTGGTGGAAAGGGCAATGATGGGATGGCTGGGGAGGAAATGCTGGAGGTGGTGAAATGGGCAATGATGGGCATGACGGAGAAGGCAATGATGGAGGTGGTGAAGAGAGCAATGATGGGGTGGGGTAGAGGACAATTATATGTGTGTGGACAATTTGAGTGGGGATAGGGGGATTTATTATATGTGGGGAGAATTTGGGGATGGGGAATTTATTATGTGTGGGGAGAGATTTGGAGTGGGGATGGAGGATTTAATATGTGTGGGAGATTTGAGGACACAAAATGAAGAGCAATGGGGGGCATATATGAGGAAAGAGTACAGGGGAATTGGGGGCATGTATGAGGAAACAGTATGGGGGAATGAGGGCATGTACGAGGAAGCAGTATTGGGGAATGGGGGACATGTATGAGGAAACAGTATGGGGGAATGGGAGCATGTATGAGGAAACAGTACAGGGGAATTGGGGGCATGTTTGAGGAAACAGTATGGGGAATTGGGGGCATGTATGAGGAAACAGTATGAGGGAATGGGGGGCATATATGAGGAAACAATATGGGAGAATGAGAGCACAGTATGAGTAGCGATGTGAAAAATGTATGTGGACAGAGTACGGGGAGTGAGGGTGATGGGATGTGTGCAGACACAGTATGGGGAGTTAGGTGAGCAGGTAGTATAGAAAGTGAGGGGGTAAATATATGAAGAGACAGTATGGTGAACAGGGGTATGTGAGAGGAGACAGTGTAAGGAGGGAGGGAATTAGCGTGAGGAGACAGAATGGGGGGACAAAAGTGAGTGGGCACAGAATAGAAACTGAGTAGTGGGGGTGTAGCATGGAGGGACAGTGTGAGGGCACAGCCAGGAGGGGACAGTATACCAGGAAGGGGGAGTGTGATGAGAGAGTACAGTATAAATACTGGGCCCTATAGGGAGAACACAGTATGAGAGGACAGTGAGAAGAGGGGGCTGATATGGAAAGGAGAGGTCAGTGTGAAGAGCATGAACCATAAGAGGGACAGTATGGGGGTCATATTTTATGCAGACAATATAGTGAGGGGCAATTTTTTATTCAGGAGCATTTTAATGACACTTGTATCTTTAAGGGCGTTATGTGGAGATTTTCTGCAAAAGAACGGAGAAGATGGAAGTCTGCAGAGACGGCTGTGGATGAGAAAACTCATCATGGGGTCTGGACAAGATGAAGAAAAGAAGGAGAATGGCTCCAGAGACAACATCATCTATAAGGTACCTGGATGTAAATGTTATGTGTGATACTAACTAACTCTCATGCTTTTATTTATGTTAGGAGCTTTAAAGGGGATGTCCATGTTTGTAATGAGTCTGCAGTTATTCTTTGTGACTGCAGATTTCTGAATTCTCACAGTGCGCACTGCACGCTGTCAGGATTCTCTCGTGCTGGCGATTTACATGCATGCGGTCACATGCTGACTACACATGTGTGGCATCACTCTATGAAAATGAACTGAATGAGGCCAGGCACGTCTAGTCGGAATGTGGCCAGAAGCATTCAAATCGCATGCTTGTGCTGACATGACCGTCCACAGGCAAGGGAGAATCCTAAAAGTGTGCAGTGCATTAGTTGTGAGAATTCAGAAGTCTGCCATGTCAGGCTTTAGCTCTGCAGGTTCCAGTAGTCGTCACATGGACACGTCACTCATATGCAATTTTCATACTAGCTGTCCTGTGACATCGAGCTTCTCTTCCTGCTTCTCTCAGTTTTTCACTGATCATTGAGAGCACTAGGGAGAGGAGCTCGTCGGTACATGACTAAGTGTGAAAATCGCATATGTCCTTGGGAGTGGGGGGGAGGTCGCCAAAATGAATTCTTGCCCTGGGTGCCAGAAACCCTAGATACACTTCTGGCATAATCTCACTTGTCTCAGGAGAAAACCATTACTCTCATATGCACAATATACTGTGAACTTTGCCTTTAACCCCTTCCCGACCTTTGACGCATACGCTGCGTCATGAAAGTCGGTGCCATTCTGACCCATGATGCAGCATATGCGTCATGGAAAGATCGCGTCCCTGCAGATCGGGTGAAAGGGTTAACTCCCATTTCACCCGATCTGCAGGGACAGGGGGAGTGGTAGTTTAGCCCAGGGGGGGTGGCTTCACCCCCTCGTGGCTACGATCGCTCTGATTGGCTGTTGAATGTGAAACTGCCAATCAGAGCGATTTGTAATATTTCACCTAAAAAAATGGTGAAATATTACAATCCAGCCATGGCCGATGCTGCAATATCATCGGCCATGGCTGGACACACTAATGTGCACCCACCCCACCCCTCCGATTGCCCCCCCAGCCCCCCGATCTGTGGTCCGCTCCCCTCGGTCCTGTGCTCCGCTCCCCCGTCCTCCTGCCCGCTCCCCCCGTGCTCCAATCACACCCCCCGTGCTCCAATCAAACCCCCCCGCACTCCGATCCCACCCCCCGCACTGCGATCCCCCCCGCACAGCGATCCCCCCCGTGCTCCGATCCACCCGCCCGCACAGCGATCCCCCACTCCGTGCTCCAATCCACCCCCCCCGTGTTCCGATCCACCCCCCGTGCTCCGACGCCCCCCCCCATGCCCTGATTCCCCCCCCTTATACTTACCTGGCCTCCCGGAGACCGTCCGTCTTCTTTCCTGGGCGCCGCCATCTTCCAAAATGGCGGGCGCATGTGCAGTGCGCCCGCCGAATCTGCCGGCCGGCAGATTCGATCCAGAGTGAATTTTGATCACTGAGATATAATCTATCTCAGTGATCAAAATAAAAAAAAAAGTAAATGACCCCCCCCCCTTTGTCACCCCCATAGGTAGGGACAATAAAAAAAATATATATATATTTTTTTCCACTAAGGTTGGGGTAAGAACTAGGGTTAGGGGTAGGGTTAGGGTTAGGGTTAGGGTTAGGGTTAGGGGTAGGGTTAGGTGTAGGGTTAGAGTAGGGTTAGGGGTAGGGTTAGGGTTTCGGTATGTGCACACGTATTCTGGTCCTCTGCGGATTTTTCCGCTGCGGATTTGATAAATCCGCAGTGCTAAACCGCTGCGGATTTATGGCGGATTTACCGCGTTTTTTCTGTGCATTTCAATGCGGTTTTACAACAGCAATTTTCTATTTGAGCAGTTGTAAAACCGCTGCGGAATCCGCAGAAAGAAGTGACATGCTGCTGAATGTAAACCACTGTGTTTCCGTGCAGTTTTTCTGCAGCATGTGTACAGCGATTTTTGTTTCCCATAGGTTTGCATTGAACTGTAAACTCATGGGAAACTGCTGCGGATCCGCAGCGTTTTCCGCAGCGTGTGCACATACCTTTAGAATTAGGCTATGTGCACACGGTGCGGATTGGCCGCTGCGGATCCGCAGCAGAGTTCCATCAGGTTTACAGTACCATGTAAACATATGGAAAGCCAAATCCGCTGTGCCCATGGTGCGGAAAATACCGCGCGGGAACGCTGCGTTGTATTTTCCGCAGCATGTCAATTCTTTGTGCGGATTCCGCAGCGTTTTACACCTGTTCCTCAATAGGAATCTGCAGGTGAAATCCGGACAAAAAACACTGGAAATCCGCGGTAAATCCGCAGGTAAAACGCAGTGCCTTTTACCCGTGGATTTTTCAAAAATGGTGCTGAAAAATTTCATACGAATCCGCAACGTGGGCACATAGCCTTAGGGCTAGGGTTGGGTTGGAATTAGGGTTGTGGTTAGGGTTAGGGGTGTGTTGTGGTTAGGGGTGTGTTGGGGTTAGGGTTGTGATTAGGGTTATGGCTACAGTTGGGATTAGAGTTAGGGGTGTGTTGGGGTTAGTGTTGGAGTTAGAATTGAGGGGTTTCCACTGTTTAGGCACATCAGGGGGTCTCCAAACGCAACATGGCGCCACCATTGATTCCAGCCAATCTTGTATTCAAAAAGTCAAATGGTGCTCCCTCACTTCCGAGCCCCGACGCGTGCCCAAACAGTGGTTTACCCCCACATATGGGGTACCAGCATACTCAGGACAAACTGCGCAACAATTACTGGGGTCCAATTTCTCCTGTTACCCTTGAGAAAATAAAAAATTGCTTGCTAAAACATCATTTTTGAGGAAAGAAAAATGATTTTTTATTTTCACGGCTCTGCGTTGTAAACGTCTGTGAAGCACTTGGGGGTTCAAAGTGCTCACCACATATCTAGATAAGTTCCTTGGGGGGTCTAGTTTCCAAAATGGGGTCACTTGTGGGGGGTTTCTACTGTTTAGGCGCACCAGGGGCTCTGCAAACGCAACATGACGTCCGCAGACCATTCCATCAAAGTCTGCATTTCAAAAGTCACTACTTCCCTTCTGAGCCCCGACGTGTGCCCAAACAGTGGTTTACCCCCACACATGGGGTATCAGCGTACTCAGGAGAAACTGGACAACAACTTTTGGGGTCAAATTTCTCCTGTAACCCTTGGTAAAATAAAAAATTCTGGGCTAAAAATTATTTTTGAGGAAAGAAAACGTATTTATTATTTTCACGGCTCAAGTTATAAACTTCTGTAAAGCACTTGGGGGTTGAAAGTGCTCACCACATATCTAGATAAGTTCCTTTGGGGGTCTAGTTTCCAAAATGGGGTCACTTGTGTGGGGTTTCTACTGTTTAGGCACACCAGGGGCTCTGCAAACGCAACGTGACGCCCGCAGACCATTCCATCAAAGTCTGCATTTCAAAAGTCACTACTTCCCTTCTGAGCCCCCACGTGTGCCCAAACAGTGGTTTACCCCCACACATGGGGTATCAGCGTACTCAGGAGAAACTGGACAACAACATTTGTGGTCCAATTTATCCTGTAACCCTTGGGAAAATAAAAAATTCTGGGCTAAAAAATTATTTTTGAGGAAAGAAAACGTATTTATTATTTTCACTGCTCTGTGTTATGAACTTCTGTGAAGCACTTGGGGGTTCAAAGTGCTCACCTCACATCTAGATAAGTTCCTTTCCGAGTCTAGTTTCCAAAATGGGGTCACTTGTGGGGGGTTTCTACTGTTTAGCCACATCAGGGGCTCTGCAAACGCAACGTGATGCCCGCAGAGCATTCCATCAAAGTCTGCATTTCAAAACGTCACTACTTCACTTCCGAGCCCCAGCATGTGCCTAAACAGTGGTTTACCCCCACATGTTGGGTATCAGCGTACTCAGGAGAAACTGGACAACAACCTTTGGGGTCAAATTTCTCCTGTTACCCTTGGGAAAATAAAAAATTGCGGGCTAAAAATCATTTTTGAGAAAATATTTTTTTTTTTATTTTCATGGCTCTGCGTTATAAACTTCTGTGAAGCACTTGAGGGTTCAAAGTGCTCACCACACATCTAGATTAGTTCCTTTGGGGGTCTAGTTTCCAAAATGGGGTCATTTGGGGGGGATCTCTAATGTTTAGGCACACAGGGGCTCTCCAAACGCGACATGGTGTCCGCTAATGATTGGAGCTAATTTTCCATTTAAAAAGCCAAATGGCGTGCCTTCCCTTCTGAGCCCTGCCGTGCGCCCAAACAGTGGTTTACCCCCACATATGGGGTATCTGCGTATTCAGGACAAACTGGACAACAACATTTGTGGTCCAATTTCTTCTATTACAATTGGCAAAATAGGAAATTCTAGGCTAAAAAATCATTTTTGAGAAAAGAAAAATTATTTTTTATTTTCATGGCCCTGCATTATAAACTTCTGTGAAGCACCTGGGGGTTTAAAGTGCTCAGTATGCATCTAGATAAGTTCCTTGGGGGATCTAGTTTCCACAATGGGGTCACTTGTGGGGGAGCTCCATTGCATAGGCACACAGGGGCTCTCCAAATGCGACATGGTGTCCGCTAACAAATTGAGCTAATTTTCCATTCAAAAAGTCAAAAGGCGTGCCTTCCCTTCTGAGCCCTGCCGTGTGCCCAAACAGTGGTTTACCCCCACATATGAGGTATCGGCGTACTCGGGAGAAATTGCTCAACAAATTTTAGGATCCATTTTATCCTATTGCCCATGTGAAAATGAAAAAATTGAGGCGAAAAGAAATTTTTTGTGAAAAAAAAGTACTTTTTCATTTTTACGGATCAATTTGTGAAGCACCTGAGGGTTTAAAGTGCTCACTAGGCATCTAGATAAGTTCCTTGGGGGGTCCAGTTTCCAAAATGGGGTTACTTGTGGGGGAGCTCCAATGTTTAAGCACACAGGGTCTCTCCAAACCCGACATGGTGTCCGCTAACGATGGAGATAATTTTTCATTCAAAAAGTCAAATGGCGCTCCTTCCCTTCCGAGCCTTACCATGTGCCCAAACAGTGGTTTACCCCAACATGTGAGGTATCGGTGTGCTCAGGAGAAATTGCCAAACAAATTTTAGGATCCATTTTATCCTGCGGTCCATGTGAAAATGAAAAAATTGAGGCTAAAAGAATTTTTTTTGTGATAAAATAGTACTTTTTCATTTTTACGGATCAATTTGTGAAGCAGCTGGGGGTTTAAAGGGCTCACTATGCATCTAGATAAGTTCCTTGGGGCGTCTAGTTTCCAAAATGGGGTCACTTGTGGGGGAGCTCCAATTTTTAGGCACACGGGGGCTCTCCAAACTTGACATGGTGTCCGCTAAAGAGTGCAGCCAATTTTTCATTCAAAAAGTCAAATGGCGCTCCTTCCCTTCCAAGCCCTGCCGTGCGCCCAAACAGTGGTTTACCCCCACATATGAGGTATCAGCGTACTCAGGACAAATTGGACAACAACGTTCATGGTTCAGTTTCTCCTTTTATCAGTGGGAAAATACAAAAATTGTTGCTCAAAAATCATTTTTGTGACTAAAAAGTTAAATGTTCATTTTTTCCTTCCATGTTGCTTCTGCTGCTGTGAAGCACCTGAAGGGTTAATAAACTTCTTGAATGTGGTTTTGAGTACCTTGAGGAGTGCAGTTTTTAGAATGGTGTCACTTTTGGGTATTTTCAGCCATATAGACCCCTCAAACTGACTTCAAATGTGAGGTGGTCCCTAAAAAAAATAGTTTTGTAAATTTCGTTGTAAAAGTGAGAAATCGCTGGTCAAATTTTAACCCTTATAACTTCCTAGCAAAAAAAAATTTTGTTTCCAAAATTGTGCTGATGTAAAGTAGACGTGTGGGAAATGTTATTTATTAACTATTTTGTGTCACATACCTCTCTGGTTTAACAGAATAAAAATTCAAAATGTGAAAATTGCGAAATTTTCAACATTTTCGCCAAATTTCCGTTTTTATCACAAATAAACACAGAATTTATTGACCTAAATTTACCACTAACATGAAGCCCAATATGTCACGAAAAAACAATCTCAGAACCGCTAGGATCCATTGAAGCGTTCCTGAGTTATTACCTCATAAAGGGACACTGGTCAGAATTGCAAAAAACGGCAAGGTCTTTAAGTTCAAAATAGGCTGGGTCATGAAGGGGTTAAGAGAGAGACTGTACCCCGTTACCTCCTTCAGTTTAATTATGTTTACAAGTTCACTGGCATGTCTGGCAACTTGAGATTGCACAAACACCATAAACGCTCCAAAACCTGCACCCAAACACCACCATTACAGGAGTGCCCTGGGGGTCCTATACCATCCACAAGTGCAATCTCCTGCTATTTACAATTGTGGACATGAGGGAAGTGCTGAGGGGTCCAGCGACCAACTTCAGCTACCATGACATCATTATCTGCTGCCAGTGGAACTACATGCCCCAGCTGGCCATTCTGCAACATCTAGTGCCTCCCCCATAGTTCGCCACAATAATTTTGCAGTAAAATATCACATTATTCAAAATCAACGAGAAAGTATATTATGTGATTGGCTCATTCTCAAATATAGATTCTAATATGCATTGATGAAAGTGCATGCTACATTGATACAGGTCTTTTTGGCTGCATTTATATATCTGATGAAGGTCGGTGAGACTGAAACATCATTCACAACTCATCTGTCTACAGTTCACTAATTGAATACATTGCATGAGGGCCGGATTCCTTAATGCAGAGGTCCCCAACTCCAGTCCTCAAGGCCCACCAACAGGTCATGTTTTCAGGATTTCCTTTGCATTGCACAGGTGATGCAATTATTACCTGGGCAAGACTAAGGAAATCCTGAAAACATGACCTGTTGGTGGGCCTTGAGGACTGGAGTTGGGGACCTCTGCCTTAATGAATATATTCTAATATGGCTTGTAATTGAATGTGAGTTTGTGTTCATACACTGCATTTTTCAATGCCTTTCCCTGCACACAGAACCAGAGTAGTGGCAAGATAAATGCTGTGTACAAATTGCACGTTCTTATTGCTATTTTGCATCATTTTAACTTGCGTTTTTTACCCATTCATTTTAACCCCTTTACCCCCAAGGGTGGTTTGCACGTTAATGACCGGGCCAATTTTTACAATTCTGACCACTGTCCCTTTATGAGGTTATAACTCTGGAACGCTTCAACGGACCCCAGTGATTCTGACATTGTTTTCTCATGACATATTGTACTTCATGACAATGGTAAAATTTCTTTGATATTACCTGCGTTTATTTGTGAAAAAAACGGAAATATGGCGAAAATTTTGAAAATTTCGCAATTTTCCAACTTTGAATTTTTATGCAATTAAATCACAGAGATATGTCACACAAAATACTTAATATTTAACATTTTCCACATGTCTACTTTACATCAGCACAATTTTGGAACCAAAATTTTTTTTTGTTAGGGAGTTATAAGGGTTAAAAGTTGACCAGCAATTTCTCATTTCTACAACACCATTTTATTTTAGGGACCACATCTCATTTGAAGTCATTTTGAGGGGTCTATATTATAGAAAATACCCAAGTGTGACACCATTCTAAAAACTACACCCCTCAAGGTGCTCAAAACCATATTCAAGAAGTTTATTAACCCTTCTGGTGCTTCACAGGAATTTTTTGAATGTTTAAATAAAAATGAACATTTAACTTTTTTTCACAAAAAATTTAATTCAGCTCCAATTTGTTTAATTTTACCAAGGGTAACAAGAGAAAATAGACCCAAAACATTGTTGTACAATTTGTCCTGAGCACGACAATACCCCACATGTGGGGGTAAACCACTGTTTGGGCGCATGGCAGAGCTCGGAAGCGAAGGAGCGCCATTTGACTTTTCAATGCAAAATTGACTGGAATTGAGATGGGACGCCATGTTTCGTTTGGAGAGCCCCTGATGTGCCTAAACATTGAAACCCCCCACAAGTGACACCATTTTGGAAAGTAGACCCCTTAAGGAACTTATCTAGATGTGTGGTGAGCACTTTGACCCACCAAGTGCTTCACAGAAGTTTATAATGTAGAACCGTAAAAATAAAAAAATCATATTTTTTCACAAAAATTAACTTTCCGCCCCCAATTTTTTATTTTCCCAAGGGTAAGAGAAGAAATTGGACCCCAACAGTTGTTGTACAATTTGTCCTGAGTACTCTGATACCCCATATGTGGGGGTAAACCACTGTTTGGGTGGATGGGAGAGCTCGGAAGGGAAGGAGCGCCGTTTGACTTTTCAATGCAAAATTGACAGGAATTGAGATGGGACACCATGTTGCGTTTGGAGAGCCACTGATGTGCCTAAACATTGAAACCCCCCACAAGTGACACCATTTTGGAAAGTAGACCCCCTAAGGAACTTATCTAGATGTGTGGTGAGCACTTTGACCCAACAAGTGCTTCACAGAAGTTTATAATGCAGAGCCGTAAAAATAAAACAAAAAATTTTTCCCACAAAAATTATTTTTTTAGCCCCCAGTTTTGTATTTTCCCGAGAGTAACAGGAGAAAGTGGACCCCAAAATTTGTTGCCCAATTTGTCCTGAGTGCGATGAAACACCATATGTGGGGGGAACCACTGTTTGAGCGCATGGGAGGGTTCGGAAGGGAAGGAGTGCCATTTGAATGCAGACTTAGATGGAATGGTCTGCAGGTGTCACATTGCGTTTGCAGAGCCCCTAATGTACCTAAACAGTAGAAACCCCCCACAAGTGACACCATTTTGGAAAGTAGACCCCCTAAGGAACTTATCTACATGTGAGGTGAGCACTTTGACCCACCAAGGGCTTCACAGAAGTTTATAATGGAGAGCCGTAAAAATAAAACAAAATTTTTTTCCCACAAAAATTATTTTTTAGCCCCCAGTTTTGTATTTTCCCGAGGGTAACAGGAGAAATTGGACCCCAAAATTTGTTGTCCAATTTGTTCTGAGTGCACTGATACCCCATATGTGGGGGGGAACCACTGTTTGGGCGCATGGGAGGGCTCGGAAGGGAAGGAGCTCCATTTGGAATGCAGGCTTAGATGGAATGGTCTGCAGGTGTCACATTGCATTTGCAGAGCCCCTAATGTACCGAAACAGTAGAAACCCCCACAAGTGACACCATTTTGGAAACTAGACCCCCTAAGGAACTCATCTAGATGTGTTGTGAGAGCTTTGAACCCCCAAGTGTTTCACTACAGTTTGTAACGCAGAGCCGTGAAAATTGAAAAAAAAAATCTTTCCCCCAAAAATTATTTTTTAGCCCCCAATTTTGTATTTTCCCGAGGGTAAGAGGAGAAATTTGACCCCAAAAGTTGTTGTCTAATTTGTCCTGAGTACGCTGATACCCCATATGTTGGGGGGAACCACCGTTTGGGCACATGGGAGGGCTCGGAAGGGAAGGAGTGCCATTTGGAATGCAGACTTAGATGGAATGGTCTGCAGGTGTCACATTGCGTTTGCAGAACCCCTAATGTACCTAAACAGTAGAAATCCCCCACAAGTGACCCCATATTGGAAACTAGACCCCCATGGAACTTATCTAGATGTGTTGTGAGAACTTTGAACCCCCAAGTATTTCACTACAGTTTATAACGCAGAGCCGTGAAAATAAAAAATCTTTTTTTTCCCACAAAAATTATTTTTTAGCCCCCAGTTTTGTATTTTCCCAAGGGTAACAGGAGAAATTGGACCCCAATAGTTGTTGTCCTATTTGTCCTGAGAGCGCTGATACCCCATATGTTGGGGTAAACCCCTGTTTGGGCACACGGGAGAGCTCGGAAGGGAAGGAGCACTGTTTTACTTTTTCAACGCAGAATTGGCTGGAATTGAGATCGGACGCCATGTAGCGTTTGGAGAGCCCCTGATGTGCCTAAACAGTGGAAACCCCCCAATTATAACTGAAACCCTAATCCAAACACACCCCTAACCCTAATCCCAACAGTAACCCTAACCACATCTCTAACCCTGACACACACCTAACCCTAATCCCAACCCTATTCCCAACTGTAAATGTAATCTAAACCCTAACCGTAACTTTAGCCCCAACCCTAACTGTAGCCTTAACCCTAGCCCCAACCCTAACTTTAGCCCCAACCCAAACTGTAGCCCTAACCCTAGCCCTAACCATAGCCCTAACCCTAACTTTAGCCCCAACCCTAACTGTAGCCTTAACCCTAGCCCTAACCATAGCCCTAACCCTAGCCCTAACCCTAACCCTAGCCCTAACCCTAGCCCTAACCCTAGCCCTAACCCTAGCCCTAGCCCAAACCCTAACCCTAGCCCTAACCCTAGCCCTAATGGAAAAATGGAAATAAATACATTTTTTTAAAATTTTCCCTAACTAAGGGGGTGATGAAGGGGGGTTTGATTTACTTTTATAGCGGGTTTTTTAGCGGATTTTTATGATTGGCAGCCGTCACACACTGAAAGACGCTTTTTATTGCAAAAAATATTTTTTGCGTTACCACATTTTGAGAGCTATAATTTTTCCATATTTTGGTTCACAGAGTCACGTGAGGTCTTGTTTTTTGCGGGACGAGTTGACGTTTTTATTGGTAACATTTTCGGGCACGTTACATTTTTTGATCGCTTTTTATTCCGATTTTTGCGAGGCAGAATGACCAAAAACCAGCTATTCATGAATTTCTTTTGGGGGAGGCGTTTATACCGTTCCGCGTTTGGTAAAATTGATAAAGCAGTTTTATTCTTCGGGTCAGTGCGATTACAGCGACACCTCATTTATATCATTTTTTTATGTTTTGGCGCTTTTATACGATAAAAACTATTTTATAGAAAAAATAATTATTTTTGCATCGCTTTATTCTCAGGACTATAACTTTTTTTTTTTTTTGTTGATGATGCTGTATGGCGGCTCGTTTTTTGCAGGACAAGATGACGCTTTCAGCGGTATCATGGTTATTTATATCTGTCTTTTTGATCGCGTGTTATTCCACTTTTTGTTCGGCGGTATGATAATAAAGCGTTGTTTTTTGCCTCGTTTTTTTTTTTTTTCTTACGGTGTTTACTGAAGGGGTTAACTAATGGGCCAGTTTAATAGGTCAGGCCGTTACGGACGCGGCGATACTAAATATGTGTACTTTTATTGTTTTTTTTTTTATTTAGATAAAGAAATGTATTTAGGGGAATAATATATATATTTTTTTCATTATTTAGTAATATTTTTTTTTATTTTTTTTTACACATTTTGAAATTTTTTTTTTAACTTTTTTACATTGTCCCAGGGGGGGACATCACAGATCAGTGATCTGACAGTGTGCACAGCACTCTGTCAGATCACTGATCTGACATGCAGCGCTGCAGCCTTCACAGTACCTGCTCTGAGCAGGCTCTGTGAAGCCACCTCCCTCCCTGCAGGACCCGGATCCGCGGCCATCTTGGATCCAGGGCTGGAGGAAGCAGGGAGGGAGGTGAGACCCTCGCAGCAACGCGATCACATCGCGTTGCTGCAGGGGGCTCAGGGAAGCCCGCAGGGAGCCCCCTCCCTGCGGGAAGCTTCCCTATACCGCCGGCACATCGCGATCATCTTTGATCGCGGTGTGCCAGGGGTTAATGTGCCGGGGGCGGTCCGTGACCGCTCCTGGCACATAGTGCCGGATGTCAGCTGGGATAAACAGCTGACACCCGGCCGCGATCGGCGGCGCTCCCCCCGTGAGCGCCGCCGATCGCGCTGGACGTACTATCCCGTCCGTGGTCATGGGGGCCCACCCCACCTCGACGGGATAGTACGTCCCATGTCAGAAAGTGGTTAATGGGTCAAAAAAAAAAAGCTGAAAGAAATGACGGCTGAGTTTTGTCAAAAACACAGCAGTGCTCAAAATACAAGTTTAAGAAAAAAACGCAGTATGTGCATGAGATTTCAGAAATCTCATTCATTATGCTGGTACTGTAATACGCTGAGTATATGTAAAACACATCAAATATGCTGCAAAAACATGACGTGGGTTCATAACCTAAAATGTTATTTAACACTTTTGAAATGGAGTCTTCTGGTGCCCAAGGTTGACTAAATGAGGACTTGTATGGTTGCGGGCTGCTATTTTTAGGCTGGAGAGTGCCAGTATCCATGGCCCCTTCCCAGTCTCAGAATACAAGCCCCCAGCTGTCTGCTATAGGCTACTTTCACACATCAGGCTTTTGGCACCTTGCCAATTCCAGCATCGCACCGCAGATCCGGATCCGGCATAGTTTGTGAAAACCACATGGAACGGATCCGGTTTACCGCCGGATCCGATACCCGGATCTGACAGTAAACCGGATCAATTCCATACGGTTGCCATCCGTTTCTTCCATTTTTTCATCCAGTTTTTGACGGATCAGGTTTTTAAAAATACCCCTGAGAGGCTCCACAATGTGATTGGTCCCTGAAAACTATATGTACAGGGTTCCTACAGCTCATCTGTGACAGGCTGTAGAGGAGCAAGTGTTTGGAAAGCAAGATGGATGTCGTTATTGCGAATATTCTGAAGATCAACGTGGATTTCACTGTGGAGGCGAATCTCTTGAAAACAAATGTTCTGAAGAAGGAGCGAGAGAGACAATGCATCATGCGTCTGTGCCGATGGCGTTTGTGGATCCACCCCATCACTGCACAGAGAATGTCACGTGGGGTGTTTGCTACACTGTACAAGGAGCTGCGAGGAGACCCGGATAAATTTTTCTCATATGTGCGGATGATAGCGAACTTCGATCTATTGGAGGACCGAGTTGGACATCTCATCCGAAGGAGTGATACGTATTGTCGATTCTCCATTTTACTGGCGGAGCGTCTGATGGTTACCCTTCCATAAGCCATTTTTATTGTATGTCCTCCTAAAGCACATGTTAATGTTGTTGCTGTTTTTTTGTCAGAATACTTTTTAGTGATCTTTTTTATTGTATCTCCTACTGTTAATGCTGCATTATAACTGTAATGTTATTGCTGGTATTTTGTAATAATTCTTGCCTTGCTTTTATTCACAGATTCCTTGCAACTGGAGAATCTCTTTCGTCACTACATTTCCAGTTCAGACTTGGGATTTCCACCATCTCTGGAATTATCAAGCACACCTGCCGTGCACTGTGGGACTCTTTGCATGGTGAATTTATACCACATCCCACAATGGAGGGTTGGTTGACAGTAGTCGAGAAATTCCAGCAAGTGTGTCAGTTTCCCAATTGCTTGGGCGCAGTGGATGGGAAACATATCTGCATCGTGAAACTGGCTGGTTCTGGCTCGCAATATATCAACTATAAAAAATACATCTCCATTGTGCTGATGGCCATCGCCGATGCGGAATACAAATTTATAGAGGTGGATATTGGGACGTATGGCCGCTCCAATGATTCCCAAGTTTTCAAACTGTCTGCAATGGGGCCTCATCTTTATGGAAACACCTTCCAATTCACCCCCCCCAAGACCACTGCATCAAACCTCTGGGCCACTAATGCCTTTTGTTTGTTTTGGGGATGAAATGTTCCAACTATCGGAACACCTCCTGAAAGCTTACTCCAGTAGTGGATTAGCGCAAACTAAAAGAATTTTTCATTACTGCCTCACACGAGCACAGAGAATGAAGGAGTGCGCTTTTGGGATTTTGACCGCCAAATGGCAAGTTCTATTGACAGCTATAAACTTGAAGACTGACACTGTTGACGAGGTGGTGAAAGCGTGTGCTGTCCTGCACAATTATGTGATATGGAAGGAACATATTTCCATTGAAGACCACTCTGAAGAAACCACCTTGGCTGATTATAACAATATTACATAATAATAATAATAATAATCTTTATTTATATAGCGCTAACATATTCCGCAACGCTTTACAGTTTAAGTTTCAAACACAACAGTCATAAGTAACAACGTTAACAATACAGTAATTAAAGCGAAATAAAACAACCCGGCTCGTGAGAGCTTACAATCTACAATGAGGTGGGAGAGATATAAAGTACAGGTGTGTATTTACAGTGATGTATTTACAATGATGGTCCAGCCATCTTCAGGGGGTGGGGGATAGATGGAAGTAGTGAATGGGCTACACACACACAAACATAACATGACTTTGATTACTGAATATGATAGGCCGCTCTGAACAAATGTGTTTTGAGCGAGCGCCTAAAACTATGCAAATTGTGGATGGTCCTAATATCTTGGGGTAGAGCATTCCAGAGGATTGGCGCAGCACGGGAGAAGTCTTGGAGTCGGGAGTGGGAGGTACAGAATAGTGCAGAGGTTAGTCAAAAGTCATTTGCATAGCGCAGCGATCGGCTAGGCCGATAGACCAAAATGATGGAGGAGATGTATGGGGGTGCCGCACTGTGGAGAGCTTTGTGGGTGAGAAGTATAGAAGTTCTGTGGCAGTTTCCAGAATGAGGGACCAATTTGCAGAATACTTTATTTCACCTGAAGGAAGAGTAAACTGGCAGGATGAGAGAGTTTGAACAATTTTTCTTGGACCTTGTTAACCATATTTTACCTTATTGTACCCAAATTATGTACCTGTTTGTGTTGCCCCCAAAGTATTTAACCTTTAAACTTATATTACTAAAATTGTGTACCCATTTGGGTTGTACCCAAAGTTTTTTGCCTTCTTTTACCCAAGTTATGTACCTGTTTGAAGTAGTTAACCTCCAACCACATTCTTAAACATTGTTTTACGCAATGTATTACTATACCTTATAAATAAAATACAAATTTTGTTATTACAAAAAAGTTTTATTAAAACTTTTTTAAAACAAAAATAACTTTTAAAAGTTAGCATAATTTGGGGTGGAGCTATTGCTGGAGGGGCTGTCAGACTGGGACACTTTGACAGTGTTTACTCAGCAAACCAAGTCCGAGCTATCAGCTCTAGACCAATCTGACTAGTATATGTACACATTAACTAGAATAGCCAGCTTATATATAAAACATAACCTTTAATCTATATAATATTTCAAATACCAATGGCAAACAAACAAAGTGCTCATAAATACCAGCGCACGTAATAAAATGGTACAGTCTCACCCAATTGTTGAGTCCTGGTTTCCAAAGTTGGACCTGGATTGGTGAGACTGAAACAAAGAGAGAAACAAAAAGGGGGGGGGAATTCTCGAGGTCTGACTTCCCTGTCGTGCCCTCTGCAAGGAGACTCCCGCCCTGACAAGGGCAGTACCCAAGTGTAAATCTACTTTCTGGTGCCCATGATAAATATAGCCTCCCTGGGTAATGTGTACTCTCTTCCCAATGCGTTTACTCCCCTGTTTAGGGGGTTTGTCAGGGGAAGCATTCCAGGTTCATTAAGGTCTCCTGCCACTGCAGGAGGGCTGGAGGGGGGCAGGTGCAGTAGGGGGGCAGGTGTGGTGGCTTGGGAGGTAACAATTGCTAGAGTAGACTGGCACGATTTCATTACTTGCATCTGTTGTTCAGGAGATAGCTTATCCATGCGCTCCAGTACCGATCGGAAAAAAGTGTGGTTCGGTGATTGACTTGCTTCTTAATGCATCCATAGCAGAAGTGTATGCAACTCGAGAATGCTTTTATTTACCAAATAGAAACCTGTGGCCATTTGCTCGGACAAAACTTTCAGACAGTTCTGGAAGGATGCATTCAGGTGCAAGAACTCGGGCACAAGCTCGGTACCTGACCCCTCTGCCGCTGCTGCCCCAAAGCCACAGGTGTAGCAGAGGTGAAGCATCAGAGAGGTGGGGTAAAGGAAAAGATAAATCCTCACCAGCAGATTCATGCAATGCAGCCGGCCAGGATGCTCCAGCGCTGGTGGATGGGACCGAGGGATCAGATGTGAGGGAAGGCTGGGAAGGTGCAGAGGGGCCGGGACTGTCGAAATGTCCCGCAGTGGCGGACTCCTGAGGGATCACCCCAGAAGGGTTCAACTCTGCTGCAGGCTCCCAAGTGCTCCCGACGGTGCTGTGGAACAAAGAGAAAAAAACATTGGTTATTAAATGTGGTGGGTAATATTTACCTTCGGCTCACCATCGTTGACCTGAGGAACAGGGCTTGGGCATATTTATGTCTGCTCCTGCATCCTCCATATTCACTCGGGGCCTGCATCACTTTGTTGAGCTCGATCCCTGATCGACTGCCACCGTTTGACAATCCTCTCACCTGAGAAAAAGGAAAAACACAAATTGGTTAGGATACATCACTTTAAATCCATCGACATAACTGAACTGTGTATACTTACGTGCTCCATTCTGGGGCCGAACATCAAGGTCCTCCCAGTTGTCTACCAGCTGTTTGCAGACTTGATCCCAGAGCAGACGGGTCACAATGATGTCAGCGTGGAGGTGGTCATCCATGTTCCACAGTGGCTCCCTCTCACCACATTGATGAGGAGGTCAATATTTAGCCCGACCTCCTCACAGTCCGACTCAGGAGCATGCTGTGAAGCCTGTTAAAAAACGAAAAACAATTAGATTCAATACAACATAAAGTTTAAAATTAAAAAAAAGGTGCTTACACGGTGATGACCGCCCTGACTCTCACGCCGACGACCCTGAGAGCAAATCTGAGGACCTCTGTATCGAGCACCAAAATCAGAAGGCTATAAAAAAAAGTTAAAAATTATGTGCTTGTATGTTGGCTTTTTATGTGTTGTGTGCACTGTGATGTCTATAATGATCAGTTTGTATGTGTTGAGTGCAGTGTTATTTCTGTAATGATCTTTTGTTTTTATGTATTGGGTGTAGTGTGAGGTTGTGGTTCTGCGATGCATGCAAGAAACGTACCAATTGCAATCCCACTCCAGGTCTCTCTCCACCCCTTCGGTCTTCTTCTGGAAGCACCTTTTCTGCTGCAGCTTCCTGTTATCTAAAAATGATAGATTGATAAATACATTAATTAATAATATAGATAGATAGATAGATAGATAGATAGATAGATAGATAGATAGATAGATAGATAGATAGATATGGGACAGATAGATATAGGACAGATAGATAGATATGGGACAGATAGATAGATAGGGCCAAAAAAAATTCACTAAAAACAAAACTTTTATTTACCTCAGTGCGCTGCCGACGCGTGGGAGGGCTCCCAGAAGAAGACATGGCTGATGTCTGGCTGATAGCTAAGATGCTCTCTGGCTGGTGAGCTCTCTGGCTGGCAGGCTCTCTCTGGCTGGCAAGCTCTCTGGCTCGCAAGCTCTCTGGCTCTCTGGCTGGCAGGCTCTCTCTCTTGCTGTCAGGCTCTTTGACTGGCAGGCTCTCTTTGGCTGGCAAGTTCTCTGGCTGGCAGGTTCTCTCTTGCTGGCAGGCTCTTTGGCTGACAGGCTCTCTCTGGCTGGCAAACTCTCTGGCTGGCAGGCTCTCTCTTGCTGGCAGGCTCTTTGGCTGGCAAGCTCTCTCTGGCTGGCAAGCTCTCTGGATGGCAGGCTCTCTCTTGCTGGCAGGCTCTCTCTGCTGGCAGGCTCTCTTGCTGGCTGGCTCTCTTGCTGTCAGTCTCTCTTGATGGCTGGTAATGAGTGAGGGCTTCACTGAAATTGTTTATATATGTGTCCTTGGGGCGGGCCAATTGGTTCAGATTAAAAAACCAGATCAGGCGCATTCTGGCGTCCATAGACATGCATTGTATCAAAAAGCCGGAATCACCAGATCCGGCCTTTCCAGCTTTTTCACTGCAGACAAAAAATGTTACTGTAGATGTTTTTTCCAGATGCTGAAATTGAGATTTATACATATAAATACACAGTACAGACCAGAAGTTTGGACACACCTTCTCATTTAAAGATTTTTCTGTATTTTCATGACTATGAAAATTACACATTCACACTGAGGGCATCAAGACTATGAGTTAAGACATGTGGAATTATATACTTAACAAAAAAGTGTGAAACAACTGAAAATATGTCTTATATTCTAGGTTCTTCAAAGTAGCCCCTTTTTGCTTTAATTAGAGACCAGGTCAATGCCACGCAGAGTTCTATCAGCAGACACATCTCTACAACAACTGTCCAGAGGAGACTTTGTGCAGCAGGCCTTCATGGTAAAATAGCTGCTAGGAAACCACTGCTAAGGACAGGCAACGAGCAGAAGAGACTTGTTTGGGCTAAAGAACACAAGGAATGGACATTATACCAGTGGAAATATGTGCTTTGTTCTGATGAGTCCAAATTTGAGATCTTTGGTTCCAACCACCGTGTCTTTGTGCGACGCAGAAAAGGTGAACGGATGGACTCTACATGCCTGGTTCCCACCGTGAAGCATAGAGGAGGAGGTGTGATGGTGTGGGGGTGCTTTGCTGGTGACACTGTTGGGGATTTATTGAAAATTGAAGGCATACTGAACCAGCATGGCTACTACAGCATCTTGCAGCGGCATGCTATTCCATCCGGTTTGCGTTTAGTTGCACCATCATTTATTTTTCAACAGGACAATGACCCCAAACACACCTCCAGGCTGTGTAAGGGCTATTTGACCAAGAAGGATAGTGATGGGGTGCTAAGCCAGATGACCTGACCTCCACAGTCACCAAACCCAATCGAGATGGTTTGGGGTGAGCTGGACTGCAGAGTGAAGGCAAAAGGGCCAATAAGTGCTAAGCATCTTAGGAAACTCCTTCAAGATTGTTGGAAGACCATTTCCGGTGACACTACCTCTTGCAGCTAATCAAGAGAATGCCAAGAGCGTGCAAAGCAGTCATCAAAGCAAAAGTTGGCTACTTTGAAGAACCTAGAATATAAGACATATTTTCTGTTGTTTCACACTTTTTTGTTAAGTATATAATTCCACATGTGTTAATTCACAGTTTTGATGCCTTCAGTATGAATGTACAATTTTCATAGTCATGAAAATACAGAAATATCTTTAAAATGAGAAGGTGTGTCCAAACTTTTGGTCTGTACTGTATATATATATATATATATATATATATATATATATATATATATATATATACACTAGATGGTGGCCCGATTCCAACGCATCTGGTATTCTAGAATATGCATGTCCACGTAGTATATTGCCCAGCCACGTAGTATATTGCCCAGTAACGTAGTATATTGCCCAGTCACATAGTATATTGCCCAGCCATGTAGTATATTGCCCAGCCACGTAGTATATTGCCCAGTCACGTAGTATATTGCCCAGTCACGTAGTATATTGCCCAGCCACATAGTATATTGCCCAGCCACGTAGTATATTGCCCAGCCATGTAGTATATTGCCCAGCCACGTAGTATGTTGCCCAGTTACATAGTATATTGCCCAGTGACGTAGAATACAGCACAGAGCCATGTAGTATATTGCACAGCGACATAGTATATAGCACAGAGCCACGCAGTATATTGCCCAGCCATGTAGTATATTGGCCAGTCACGTAGTATATTGCACAGCTACATAGTTTATTGCCCAGCCACATATGTCACAGGTTAAAAAATAACAAATAAAGATATACTTACCTTCTGAGGGAGCCCTTGTAGTCATGTCGCCTGTGTGCGGTGCACTCGGCACCTTCCGGTCCTAGGGTTGGTAGCGTGTTGGTAAACACCTTATGCAGCTCATTGTAAAATATGAAAGTGAAGAATTATCTGCTATTAAGACCGACTTGGATAAAAATCTTACTTTACTCAAGTCTGCAGTGAATAACACTGATTTTGAGGACTTCCAAAAAGACCTGAAATCTAAATTACGTGCCCTGGAAGATTCCATCATCACCTTAAAAAAACGTAAATTCAATAGGGATGTATTTGATTTTACTAATAATCAGGTCTATGAGTGGGGGAGATGGGAGAGATTTCCAGCTACACCTAGATCCATCCTGAAAAAACGAAACCGCACTCCGTTCAATCGCAACCAGGTGACTTTTTCATCGTCTGATCCAGAGTCGTCTGATGTTTCTGTGGAATTGTGCAGTCAAGACAACACTACACGACAAGTAACTACCAATCAGACTAGTTATTACCGTAAATCTAAAAGAAATGTTTCAGGACAATCAAAAAACATTTCAAAAAACGTACCAGAAGGAGCGGCAGAAAACATCATAAACGCTCCCTCGGTATTTCAGAATCGATTGAGGAGTTACAACAGGATGTTTCGTTAGATGTTATAAATTTATCCTCCCATACTCTCACGGACAGTGAAAGAAAATTATTATCTCGAGGATTAAACTTTGTGCCCACCAATACCAACTTGGATTTTTTCTCTACCTTGAAAGACGTAAACAAATTTGTCAGAAACTTGACAGTAAAAAAACATTTTTTCATGGAAAAAGACACTGTTAGGAGTCGAGTTTCCTCTGCTGCACAGGGGGAATCTCAATCCGTCTCCGCTGCAGTCTCCCATTCTTCTCCAGCCGCAGAGGAGTCTGCTCAGCAGGGACGTCGATCCCAGCGTCTCGCTCAGTCTGACTCTGTGCGAAGAGTAACTGCTGCTTTTCCTGCTTCTGCCATTGAAGCCAGTGCTGGGCAGCGGCGAGTGGACGTTTCTGGATCTAAGTCCTGCTTTTCTCTGTCTGAGCATGCCCAGGGCAGGATCTCCCGTTGGAGATCGAGGTTCACATGCTCAGGTACTGCAGCACATCCCATTGGTCCTCCTGGAAGGTCCTGAAAGGGCAAAACTTCGGTAGCAGCTTCCTGTGCTGCAACTATATAAGCTGCGCATGACCGCACAGCCATGCGCTAGTATTGTCTTGATTATATGTGTGTGTGTTGTGAGTGAAAGTCGCTCTTTAAATAACCCTCCCTATTGGATGACTGTTCGCGGAAGGTGTATGTTTGCTATCTAGCGCCCGACTTATCCAACAGCACGTTACACACATAACTGGGTCTAGTTGCTGTGACCGCCTGTACGGCGCCGTGCGCTTACCTGACCCAAACCTGGGTGGTTAGCAGCGTCCGTTTGTGCGGCACCGCACGCACTCTTGTGCCATTTAAAACTATATTATTTCTGTCACTCTGACACCTCAGTAGTGGTGTCGAGCGCATGAGGTCTTTATGAACTCAAATCCTAAGTCTTGGGATTGAGTTCTGAGACTCTTTGCTTGCGCTCTTTGTGCGGTACTGCGGCCCTGTGACTCAACAGGGTTCGCTTCCTCCACACTGGGTGAAGTTAACCCATGTGTGTATCTTTTTGTACCGCCATATCGTCCTCTCTACTAGCAGCAGGGTTTTCACCTGCACGGTGGACCTCGGACTGCGAACACACCTAGTATCATAACATCTTGTACTTGGTGCGTTCCGCCAGTCGTAACAGACACGCCACCTCTGCCAGTATCAGTTCATATGAATGAATTCATGAATAAAAATTTTTCTGAACAAAACGGACTTTTATGTCTTATGGACTTAGATACAGAAAATACATTATCACAGGACATTAATATGATTTCTTCCTTTAAAACCAAAAATCCTTCTTTCTATCCAGTTCACACCAGAACAGAATCTATGGATCGTTTCCAAGAAAATGTGGAAAGGGATATTCGCAATCTCCTCCTGAACTCTTCCACCAGTTCCCCTAAACTCAACCTAACTAGAAAAGAACGAGACACTTTGGAAGAGATGAAAAATAAGAATGATCTAGTCATAAAAATGTCGGACAAAGGGGGATCTGTTGTTGTTATCAATAGATCTGACTATTTTGAATCTATTCATAAAATGCTTTCTGAAAATGATACTTATATTCAATTGGATTCTGATCCCACTGCTGAGTTTTCGTCACAATGTAAAAGTATCATAGAGGATGGTTTACAACAGGGTTTTTTTTCCAAAGGACAGGCTGAATATTTGTATGTCATTAATCCAAAAATACCATTCTTACATGCTTTACCAAAAATGCATAAAGATGTTTATCCACCTCCCATGCGCCCCATAATTTCGGGTATAGGCTCTTATAGTGAGCGTTTAGGGGAGTGGCTGGATACCATTCTCCAACCACTAGCACAAAGAGTCCCAGGATATCTGAAAGACTCCAGAGATGTTCTAAGTATGCTAGATAATGTCATCTGGAATTCGCACTGGACATGGCTCACCTGCGACGTAGTTGCACTTTATACATCCATCCCGCACAGAATTGCTTTAGTGGCTGTACAATTTCATCTAAACAGATACAGTAATTTAACCCATGACTTACAAACATTTATTGGAACAGTTTTATAATTTTTATTATCTCATAACTATTTCCTATTCGATAATAAATTTTTCATTCAAAGTAAGGGAATTTCCATGGGGGCTAAATTCTCACCCTCAGTAGCAAATCTAGTAATGGCTTGGTGGGAGGAAATGTACATTTTCAGTGATAACAACCCTTTTTCTCAGGACATTGAATGGTATTTAAGATATATTGATGATTTATTAATGGTTTGGAAGGGCAATCAGAACTGCTTGGAGCAATTTATCTTTTATATAAATAACAATCCATTCAATCTAAAATTCACTTACATGTTTGATAAATTCACTATAAATTTTTTGGATTTATGTCTTCAGGGCTTTCCTGATACCATCATTCAAAGTAAAACATATCGCAAGCAAACCGCTGGCAATACTATATTACATGCACGCAGTTTTCATCCTCCCCACACCATTCATTCAATTCCAGTAGGAGAGGTATTACGAGCCAAAAGAAATTGTAATAATGAACCAGCTTTTACCCGGGAAAAAAACATTATTAAAAAACGTCTCAATAACAGAGCATACCCTAATTGGACTATAGATCGTGCTTTTTCTATTGCAGATAAAAAAACAAGATCAGATCTTATACAAACTACTAATGTCCATGATGAACAGATAAAATCAGAATTGCCTGTTGAGCAGCCAGTGTTAGTACTCACATATAGTACACATTTCAAATCCATCTCAGAAATTGTACTGCGCAATTTAAATTTGCTGAGAGATGATCAAACCATGGATATAATCTTACAGAATGGTATTAAAATAGTCTCTAGACGCGCACCCACATTAGGTAATGCGTTATCCCCCAGTTTTCTGAATCAAACTAAACCAAAAACTCCCACTCACTGGCTATCAACAAAAGGGTTTTTCAGATGTGGTTCACACCCATGAAAGACTTGCTCGTACACCAAAAAAACTGTAGGTTTTCATTGTTCTAGCAATCAAAAAAATTTTCCGATAAAAAGTTTCTTAAACTGCAATTCCGACTATGTGGTTTACATTATTGAATGTCTGGAATGCAGACTCCTATATGTTGGATCGACAATAAGGAGACTAAAAGACAGATTTAGGGAACATTTATTGGACATTGTTCAACCAACAATACGTCATGTGTGTAATGCATCAAGCCATTTCATTAATAAACATGACAGACACACAAATCACCTAAAGGTTTATGCGATAGAACAAACTTACAAAAATATACGAGGCGGTGATAGAGAAAGTAAATTACGCGATAGAGAGGCTTTCTGGATTTATCTATTGAACACCAGAGTGCCCACAGGGTTAAACCTGAGAAAATAGATGATGTTACATTATTAACATGTTATTATTGTTGTTGTTTTTTTTTTTTTTCCTTTTGTACCTGTCCTAATGACTGCATGTTCTGGATGTCCAATGGGATTTGTCGGGGTGGAGTTAATTATTCTCATGGCTTTTCACCTGTTAAATCTGTTTTTATATGTCTGTTTTAAAAATCGGAGAGGAGGAGGGGTTTGTCTCTATGTAAAGTCTTGTCTAAAGTCCACTTTAAGGGAGGATATTAGCGAAGGGAATGAGGATGCCGAGTCCATATGGGTTGAAATTCATGGAGGGAAAAATGGTAACAAAATTCTCATTGGGGTCTGTTACAAACCCCCAAATATAACAGAAAGCATGGAAAGTCTACTTCTAAAGCAGATAGATGAAGCTGCAACCCATAATGAGGTCCTGGTTATGGGGGACTTTAACTACCCGGATATTAACTGGGAAACAGAAACCTGTGAAACCCATAAAGGCAACAGGTTTCTGCTAATAACCAAGAAAAATTATCTTTCACAATTGGTGCAGAATCCAACCAGAGGAGCAGCACTTTTAGACCTAATACTATCTAATAGACCTGACAGAATAACAAATCTGCAGGTGGTTGGGCATTTAGGAAATAGCGACCACAATATTGTGCAGTTTCACCTGTCTTTCACTAGGGGGACTTGTCAGGGAGTCACAAAAACATTGAACTTTAGGAAGGCAAAGTTTGAACAGCTTAGAGATGCCCTTAATCTGGTAGACTGGGACAATATCCTCAGAAATGAGAATACAGATAATAAATGGGAAATGTTTAAGAACATCCTAAATAGGCAGTGTAAGCGGTTTATACCTTGTGGGAATAAAAGGACTAGAAATAGGAAAAACCCAATGTGGCTAAACAAAGAAGTAAGGCAGGCAATTAACAGTAAAAAGAAAGCATTTGCACTACTAAAGCAGGATGGCACCATTGAAGCTCTAAAAAACTATAGGGAGAAAAATACTTTATCTAAAAAACTAATTAAAGCTGCCAAAAAGGAAACAGAGAAGCACATTGCTAAGGAGAGTAAAACTAATCCCAAACTGTTCTTCAACTATATCAATAGTAAAAGAATAAAAACTGAAAATGTAGGCCCCTTAAAAAATAGTGAGGAAAGAATGGTTGTAGATGACGAGGAAAAAGCTAACATATTAAACACCTTCTTCTCCACGGTATTCACGGTGGAAAATGAAATGCTAGGTGAAATCCCAAGAAACAATGAAAACCCTATATTAAGGGTCACCAATCTAACCCAAGAAGAGGTGCGAAACCGGCTAAATAAGATTAAAATAGATAAATCTCCGGGTCCGGATGGCATACACCCACGAGTACTAAGAGAACTAAGTAATGTAATAGATAAACCATTATTTCTTATTTTTAGTGACTCTATAGCGACAGGGTCTGTTCCGCAGGACTGGCGCATAGCAAATGTGGTGCCAATATTCAAAAAGGGCTCTAAAAGTGAACCTGGAAATTATAGGCCAGTAAGTCTAACCTCTATTGTTGGTAAAATATTTGAAGGGTTTCTGAGGGATGTTATTCTGGATTATCTCAATGAGAATAACTGTTTAACTCCATATCAGCATGGGTTTATGAGAAATCGCTCCTGTCAAACCAATCTAATCAGTTTTTATGAAGAGGTAAGCTATAGACTGGACCACGGTGAGTCATTGGACGTGGTATATCTCGATTTTTCCAAAGCGTTTGATACCGTGCCGCACAAGAGGTTGGTACACAAAATGAGAATGCTTGGTCTGGGGGAAAATGTGTGTAAATGGGTTAGTAACTGGCTTAGTGATAGAAAGCAGAGGGTGGTTATAAATGGTATAGTCTCTAACTGGGTCGCTGTGACCAGTGGGGTACCGCAGGGGTCAGTATTGGGACCTGTTCTCTTCAACATATTCATTAATGATCTGGTAGAAGGTTTACACAGTAAAATATCGATATTTGCAGATGATACAAAACTATGTAAAGCAGTTAATACAAGAGAAGATAGTATTCTGCTACAGATGGATCTGGATAAGTTGGAAACTTGGGCTGAAAGGTGGCAGATGAGGTTTAACAATGATAAATGTAAGGTTATACACATGGGAAGAGGGAATCAATATCACCATTACACACTGAACGGGAAACCACTGGGTAAATCTGACAGGGAGAAGGACTTGGGGATCCTAGTTAATGATAAACTTACCTGGAGCAGCCAGTGCCAGGCAGCAGCTGCCAAGGCAAACAGGATCATGGGGTGCATTAAAAGAGGTCTGGATACACATGATGAGAGCATTATACTGCCTCTGTACAAATCCCTAGTTAGACCGCACATGGAGTACTGTGTCCAGTTTTGGGCACCGGTGCTCAGGAAGGATATAATGGAACTAGAGAGAGTACAAAGGAGGGCAACAAAATTAATAAAGGGGATGGGACAACTACAATACCCAGATAGATTAGCGAAATTAGGATTATTTAGTCTAGAAAAAAGACGACTGAGGGGCGATCTAATAACCATGTATAAGTATATAAGGGGACAATACAAATATCTCGCTGAGGATCTGTTTATACCAAGGAAGGTGACGGGCACAAGGGGGCATTCTTTGCGTCTGGAGGAGAGAAGGTTTTACCACCAACATAGAAGAGGATTCTTTACTGTTAGGGCAGTGAGAATCTGGAATTGCTTGCCTGAGGAGGTGGTGATGGCGAACTCAGTCGAGGGGTTCAAGAGAGGCCTGGATGTCTTCCTGGAGCAGAACAATATTGTATCATACAATTATTAGGTTCTGTAGAAGGACGTAGATCTGGGTATTTATTATGATGGAATATAGGCTGAACTGGATGGACAAATGTCTTTTTTCGGCCATACTAACTATGTTACTATGTTACTATGTTACTATGTCTTGTTGGGCTATTCAAGCTTATGCTGTGGACAAAGAGCACCATGTGTGCTCGAAACGCGTTCAGCTAACTTATGGCTTCTTTTCTGGAATAGTTGTGCAGCTACTTGTAAGCAGCTTCTTCCGAATTTTAAATTTGTGGAAATAAAATTGATGACTTTTACTCCGGAGCTGGATTTTTTTTCTTACTTACTCAGCAGAGGACGTTGGGCGGTGGCGTTTTCCTTGCTCGGATGTTCCTGTGGACTCTCATGGATTTGCTGATGGGGGTGAGCTGAAACTTAACATTTCCACTGTTGGTAGCGCAGGACCCGTGATGATGTCGCAGTCACATGACCGTGACGTCATGGCAGGTCCTTGTCGCATACCATCCTTGCCACCGGAACCTGCCGCTTGCATGGAGCGGTTACCGGAGCGTCACGAGGAGCGGGAAAGGCGGCGGAAGGTGAATATATAATTATTTGTAGTTTTTTTGTTATTTTTAACATTAGATCCTTTTATTATTGGAGCTGCATAGGCAGCATCAATAGAAAAACTTCGTCACACAGGGTTAATAGCGGTGGTAGCGGAGTGAGTTACCCGCGGCCTAACGCGCCCCGTTACAGCTGGCATTAATCCTGTGTGAGCGGTGACTGTGGGGAGTATGGAGCGGGCGCCGGGCATTGACTGCAGGGGAGTAAAGAGGGACTAATCGGACTGTGGCCGTCGCTGATTGGTCATGGCAGCCATGACAGGCAGCTGGCGAGACCAATTAGCGACTTGGATTCCATGACAGACAGAGGCCGCGAACAATGAACATCCGTGACAGAAAGGGGGACAGACAGAAGGACAGAAAGTCGGAAGTGACGCTCAGACAATTACATAGTAGATATATATATATATATATATATATATATATATACTGTATATATTACAAATCTCCATAAAGCAGAGATTGAAATCAACTATCTGCTTAAAAAAATGTGCATTTTGCTAAAAAAAAAATGTTCACACTTCATTTCTTGTAGTAGTCCAATATTTGATCAGCTCTAAACCATAGCCTCTTGCAAGTCCACGATTTTGGGACAAAAAACTAACGTGTCTCACTAATTTTCTGGAATGTTTTGTGAGCAAATTTTTTTTTCATATAAAAGACATATTTAAATTTTTAGAATACCTATAAAGCATTCCTTAAATTAAAATAAATACCAAATAATTAATATACTGTATGTTAGTCATGAACGTATAGAGAAATGTTTGGATTTGGGAAAATTGGCACAAATAATTTCTAATATCCGTGTACTTGTACAGAATAACAAATTCAATGCAAGTCAATGGGAAAGCCAAACATTTTTCTGCTGGACCCAACAAACAGGTCTGGGGGCATGGGAAAAAAGTTGAAATGGAGGTGGAAAAGCTGAAACTAAATGGGAACAGCATGGAGAAGATGCCTGCATGCCATTCTGACTCACACATGGTATATGGAATTAATGTTGTCAGACTATTACACTGGTTTTACAGACTTTTAAAAAGACATACCAAACCAAAACAATTTTTAAATGGGAAAATGATTAAGAAACATTTTTTCCTTCAGAATTACAAGTAAATAATACAAAACTAAAAAAATAAACAAAAAAATGATACCTCCCCTTTAGCATACGTTCACACAGAGCATTTTGGCATTAAATCTTCCTTTAACCCCTTTACCCCCAAGGGTGGTTTGCACGTTAATGACCAGGCCAATTTTTACAATTCTGACCACTGTCCCTTTATGAGGGTATAACTCTGGAACGCTTCAATGGATCCCAGTGATTCTGACAGTTTTCTCGTGACATATTGTACTTCATGATAGTGGTAAAATTTCTTTGATATTACCTGCATTTATTTGTGAAAAAAACGGAAATTTGGCGAAAATTTTGAAAATTTCACAATTTTCCAAATTTGAATTTCTATGCAATTAAATAACCGAGATATGTCAAACAAAATACTTAATAAGTAACATTTCCCACATGTCTACTTTACATCAGCACAATTTTGGAACCAACATTTTTTTTGTTAGGGAGTTATAAGGGTTAAAAGTTGACCAGCAATTTCTCATTTTTACAACACCATTTTTTTTTAGGGACCACATCTCATTTGAAGTCATTTTGAGGGATCTATATGATAGAAAATACCCAAGTGTGACACCATTCTAAAAACTGCACCCCTCAAAGTGCTCAAAACCACATTCAAGACGTTTATTAACCCTTCAGATGTTTCACAGGAATTTTTGGAATGTTTAAATAAAAATGAACATTTAACTTTTTTTCACAAAAAAATTACTTCAACTCCAATTTGTTTTATTTTACCAAGGGTAACAGGAGAAAATGGACCCTAAAAGTTGTTGTACAATTTGTCCTGAGTACACCGATACCCCATATGTGGGGGTAAACCACTGTTTGGGCGCGTGACAGAGCTCGGAAGCAAAGGAGCGCCATTTGAGTTTTCAATGCAAAATTGACTGGAATTGAGATGGGACGCCATGTTACGTTTGGAGAGCCACTCATGTGCCTAAACATTGAAACCCCCCACAAGTGACACCATTTTGGAAAGTAGACCCCCTAAGGAACTTATCTAGATGTGTGGTGAGCACTTTGACCCACCAAGTGCTTCACAGAAGTTTATAATGCAGAACCGTAAAAATAAAAAATCATATTTTTTCACAAAAATTATCTTTTTGCCCCCAATTTTGTATTTTCCCGAGGGTAACAGGAGAAATTGGACCGCAAAAGTTGTTGTCCAATTTGTCCTGAGTACGTTGATACCCCATATGTGGGGATAACCACAATTTGGGCGCATGGGAGTGCTCGGAAGGGAAGGAGGGCCATTTGGAATGCAGACTTAGATGGAATGGTCTGCAGGCATCAGCCCCTAATATACCTCAACAGTAGAGACCCCATATTGGAAACTAGACCCCCCAAGGAACTTATCTAGATGTGTTGTGAGAACTTTGAGCCCCCAAGTGTTTCACTACAGTTTATAACACAGAGCCGTAAAAATAAAATAAAAAAATTCCCCTCCCCCCCCCAATTTTTTTTAGTCCGCAGTTTTGTATTTTTCCAAGGGTAACAGAAGAAATTGGACCCCAAAAGTTGTTTTTCAGTTTGTCCTGAGTACGCTGATACCCCATATGTGGGGGGAACCACCGTTTGAGCGCATGGCAGAGCTTGGAAGGGAAGGAGCATCATTTGGAATGCAGGCTTAGATGGATTGGTCTGCAGGGGTCACATTGCGTTTGCAGAGCCCCTAATGTACCTAAACAGTAGAAACCCCCCACAAGTGACCCCATGTTGGAAACTAGACCCCCCAAGGAACTTATCTAGATGTGTTGTGAGAACTTTAAGTCCCCAAGTGTTTCAGTACAGTTTATAACGCAGAGCCGTGAAAATAAAAAATCTATTTTTTTCCACAAAAATTATTTTTTAGCCCCCAGTTTTGTATTTTCCCAAGGGTAACAGGAGAAATTGGACCCCAGAAGTTGTTGTCCAATTTGTCCTGAGTATGCTGATACTCCATATGTTGGGGTAAACCCCTGTTTGGGCACACGGGAGAGCTCGGAAGGGAGGGAGCACTGTTTTACTTTTTTAACGCAGAATTGGTTGGCATTGAGATCGGACGCTTTGTTGCATTTGGAGAGCCCCTGATGTTTCTAAACAGTGGAAACCCCCCAAATATAGCTAAAACCCTAATCCAAACACACCTCTAACCCTAATTTCAATGGTAACCCTAACCACACCTCTAACCCAGACACACCCCTATCACTAATCCCAACCCTATTCCCAACCGTAAATGTAATCCAAACCCCAACCCTAACTTTAGCCCCAACCCTAACTTTAGCCCCAACCCTAACTGTAGCCTTAACCCTAACCCCAACCCTAACCCTATCCCTAACCCAAACCCTAGCCCTAACCCTAGCCCTAACCCTAGCCCTAACCCTAGCCCTAACCCTAACCCTAATAAAAAAATGGAAATAAATACATTTTTTTATTTTTTTTATTTTTCCCTAACTTAGGGGGTGATGAAGGGGGGTTTGATTTACTTTTATAGCGGGTTTTTTAGCGGATTTTTATGGTTGGCAGCAGTCACACACTGAAAAACGCTTTTTATTGCAAAAAATATTTTTTGCGTTATCACATTTTGAGAGCTATAATTTTCCCATATTTGAGTCCACAGAGTCATGTGAGGTCTTGTTTTTTGCGGGACGAGTTGACGTTTTTATTGTTAACATTTTCGGACAAGTGACATTTTTTGATTGCTTTTTATTCCGATTTTTGTGAGGCAGAATGACCAAAAACCAGCTATTCATGAATCTCTTTTGGGGGAGGCGTTTATACCGTTCCGCATTTGGTAAAATTGATAAAGCAGTTTTATTCTTTGGGTCAGTACGTTTACAGCTATACCTCATTTATATCTTTTTTTATGTTTTGACGCTTTTATACGATAAAAACTATTTTATTGAAAAAATAATTATTTTTGCATCGCTTTATTCTGAGGACTATAACTTTTTTATTTTTTTGCAGATGATGCTGTATGGCAGCTCATTTTTTGCGGGACAAGATGACGTTTTCAGCGGTACCATGGTTATTTATATCTGTCTTTTTGATCGCGTGTTATTTCACTTTTTGTTCGGAGGTATGATAATAAAGCGTTGTTTTTTGCCTGTTTTTTTTTTTTTTACGGTGTTTACTGAAGGGGGTTAACTAGTGGGACAGTTTTATAGGTTGGGTCGTTACGGACACGGCAATACTAAATATGTGTACTCTTATTGATTGTTTTTTTTATTTAGATAAAGAAATGTATTTATGGGAATAATATTTTTTTTCTTTCATTATTTAGGAATTTTTTTTTAATTTTTTTTACACATGTGGAAAATATTTTTTTTACTTTTTTACATTGTCCCAGGGGGGACATCACAGATCACTGATCTGACAGTTTGCACAGCACTCTGTCAGATCAACGATCTGACTTAGAGCAGTGCAGGCTTACGAAGCGCCTGCTCTGAGCAGGCACTTGGTAAGCCACCTCCCTCCCTGCAGGACCTGGATGCCGCGGCCATTTTGGATCTGGCCTGCTGCAGGGATGGCAGGTAAGAGACCCTCGCAGCAATGCGATCACATCGCGTTGCTGCGGGGGTCTCAGGGAAGCCCGCAGGGAGCCCCCTCCCTGTGCGATGTTTCCCTGTACTGCCGGCACACCCAATCATGTTTGATCGCGGGTTGCCGGGGGTTAATGTGCCGGGGGCGGTCCGTGACCGCTCCTGGCACATAGTGCAGGATGTCACCGCGGCCGATCGTGCTGAACGTACTATTCCGTCCGTGGGAATTAAGGCCCATCCAACATGGATGGAATAGTACTTCCAATGACAGAATGGGGTTAACATTTGTGAGGGCTCTCACTCCCACATTTGTGAGGTACCTCTCTCATGCCAAACAGTTAGCAAGACAGTGGAATACATCCCTTTACAATGCCATTTCAAACATGCTCATTTGAATTTTGGGCTTTGCTCACCCCCACCAACATGTCCAACACCATGACATTATGCGGCCCTCACTTCACATTTTCAGAAGGCGGACAAGTGCTGTTGGAGTGCCCCCAAGGGCTGTAGGGTTCTCTGGCAAGGTAGGACAGTTCTTAAAGGGGATGTATCATGTCTGCATTGACCGGTTCTGTGGCCCTGGGCATTCAATAGAAGTGAAATGGTAATTAAATGGAGAAAAATAAAGTTTATGGGGAAAAAGGGGAATTGTTTGTGATGCCACCCGTGGTATTCGGCAATGAGATGGTGGCCGATGCTGCAGTTCAGATCCTCTGGGGCAGATGGTGATGCAGCAGAGTTGGTGCAGCTCTCAACGGGTAGAGCTAACCCCCGGGCAGATGTAATGTTGTATGATAAGATGACGGTGGTGGTTATGCTGGGCAGGTGTTGTAGGAATAACGCAAGGACACAGTAAGGATAGAATTTGTGATAGAATTTGTGTGTCCCCAAAAACTCTTTAAGATAATATAACTCTTTGAACAAACAAGAAAATAATATAGTTATATGAAAAAGTTTGGGCACCCCTATTAATCTTAAGCTTAATGTTTTATAAAAATAGTTATTTTTGCAACAGCTATTTCAGTTTCATATATCTAATAACTGTTGGACACAGTAATGTTTCTGCCTTGAAATGAGGTTTATTGTACTAACAGAAAATGTGCAATCTGCATTCAAACAAAATTTGACAGGTGCATAAGTATGGGCACCCTTATCATTTTCTTGTTTGAAATACTCCTACCTACTTTTTACTGACTTACTAAAGCACTTTTTTTGGTTTTCTAACCTCATTGAGCTTTGAACTTCATAGCCAGGTGTATGCAATCATGAGAAAAGCTACTTAAAGCGGCCACTTGCAAGTTGTTCTCCTGTTTGAATCTAATCTGAAGAGTAGCATCATGGGCTCCTCAAAACAACTGTCTAATGATCTGAAAACAAAGATTATTCAACATAGTTGTTCAGGTGAAGGATACAAAAAGCTGTCTCAGAGATTTAACCTGTCAATTTCCACTGTGAGGAACATAGTAAGGAAATGGAAGAACACAGGCAATAACATTTCTAGATTGTAACTCATGGGGAAAGCAAAAGAATTGTCAATGGATCTACAGGAAAAGGTAGTTGAACTATATAAAACAGGAAAGGGATACAAAAAGATATCCAAGGAATTGATAATGCCAGTCAGCAGCATTCAAACTGTGATTAACAAATGGAAAATCAGGGGCTCTGTAAAAACAAAATCATGGTCAGGTAGACCAACAAAAACGTCATCCACAACTGCCAGGAAAATTGTTCGGGATGCAAAGCAAATCCCACCAATAACATCAGCTGACATACAGTATGATCTGAAAGCTAGCAGTGTGACTGTTTCAAGATGCACAATAGGGAGGCACTTGAAGAAAAATGGGATGCATGGTCGAGTCGCCAGAAGAAAGCCATTACTGTGAAAATGCCACAAAGTATCTCACCTACAATATGCAAAACAGCACAGAGACCAGCCTCAAAACTTCTGGAACAAGCTAATTTGGAGTGATAAGACCAAAATTGAACTTTTTGGCCCAACCATAAGAGATGGATCACTGATGTTTTGGAGATGTGTGAGCTAAAAAGGCACAGGAAACTTGGTCAAAGTTGAAGGAAAGATGAATGCTGCACGTTATCAGCAAATACTGGAGGCAAATTTGCACTCATCAGCCTGGAAGCTGCGCATGGTACATACTTGGACCAACATGACAATGATCCAAAACACAAGGCACAAGTTTACCTGTCATTGGCTACAACAGAACAAAGTGAAGGTTCTTGTATCATCCATGCCTGCATCACTGCATGGCTTCCCATCTCCCATCTGGCTGATACCTGCTGCACAAGCCTGACCTCACCACTAGAGGCTCCAGTAAACACCAGGGTAGCTTCTTAGTCACAACCCTACAGGGTTAGTCTAGTTCGTGGCACAGTGGGGCCACAATCATTGCTCATGCCATCCAGTCTGGGCACAAGCGTTACAGTTCTGGAATTGCCATCTCAGTCTCCTGACCTCAATATCATTGAGACATCATGGGGAGATCTCAAGCACGCAGTTTATACTAGACATCCAAAAATTTGTAGAAACTGGAGGCTTTTTGCCAAGAAGAGTGAGCAGGTTTACCATCTGAGAAAATAAAGAACCTTATCCACAGCTACCACAAAAGACTTCAAGCTGTCATTGATGTTACAGGGGCCAATACACCGTATTAAGAAATGTGGCATGTGAACTTTTGATCAGGGTCATTGGATGTTTTGGGTTGTCATTAAGATTTAAAAAGAGAAAACACAGTAGTTTGACAATAAATGGCTTCACCCAACCACTAACCATGAATGGAGAAAAAGTTTGGTGTTATCATTCATATTCTCTGAATGAAGGCCAAGAAAGTAAAAATGCCGAGGTATGTAAACTTTTGAGCGCAATGACATTTTTGAAAGTAGGAAAGAAAACTCCTGACCATGTCCTAGTGATGTTGGTTTTAGCTTATACTTTTTATTTTTATTTCAGAAGCATTCTTTAATGTGTCAAATTATAAAATGTAGACTGTAATAATGAAATGGTACTTGGGTAATTTGACATGTAGTGGTTAACAAACATAATTATTAGACATATCAAATTACGACTAATGATGTTCATGGTGTAATTTATGCTCCAATATCTCCCTTTTGTGACATTTAATCAACCTATGAAAATGTATTACTGTTCATGAACAAAATGCAAAGCTAAGGATACTATTTGGAAAGTTGTTGAAATAATTACAAGTTACAGATTAACAAGAACAAAATCATTTGTTGCCATAGAATCCTAGAAATAATTATTTATTTATTAGAAGATGAAAAGCTGCAAAAATAGCAAAAAAAAGTTTGATTATTTCATTTTGTTTTATGTTATTGAGGTTTGTTGGACGTATTTGTGTTGTGATGTCATTCTATGTATTTTATCTTTAATGAGACACCTCTAGGTGCATTATCCATGTTCTGTGACATAAGGTATTGCAGCTCATTGCTCTATCTGAAGTGAATAGGAGCGGAAATGCAGTATCAATGGCAGTACACAGTGGCATTCTGGCTCCCTAAGCTTTGTACTTCTTGCAGTCGTTAGAATTAATATTAGCTAATTGGTTTAAGTACCACGTGTTCTATCTCTATGATCTGAAATTGATAGCTGTGGAGGCACGGGGGTCAGTGGTGCTCATGTCCGCAGGCCCGAAACCGCATGGACCAGGGCCCATCCAACTAAGTGCCCACACTCCTTTCCCCTTTGCAGAATAGTACACAGACAACACAGGGTAAAACAGTGTGGCCATATTTTATTGAAACATCAACAGACAATAACATACAGAACAGTCCAAGTAAAATACCAAAGATGATGCAAATCACCCTTCTGCTGACTCGCTGGGATTAGAGCAGCTGCCATTCCAGGTCTTCCAGAGCCGACATCCCCACTAGTGGCACCCCAATTTTGGCAGACACCCACAGAGAGGAGGTAATGACAAGCTTAGAAAGCTGACAGTCCATTGAGGCATGTGGCCAGGTATCCATTCAGTCCCATCCTGGCTTGTCCAAACTTTTCCATGGAGCCAGGTGACTGGAGGGTCCCAACCTGGTTTCTCCAAATATATCCATGGGGGTTAGGTGACTGGAGAGTCCCAATCCTAGCTGACCAAATGTATTACTGGATTCAGTGATAGTTAATGGAGGAGATCTGCTTTATCCCAGCTAGGCCCTTTGTCCTTAACCTGGCATCCTGTAGAATGTCAGATATGTGTCCCTCTTGATGAAGCCATGGTGTCCTGGCAGCTGTCCTGTAGAGTGTTCCCATCTGTGGTTTTGTAAAGAGTCTGTTGATACAGAGGCACGTCCCCTTTTTATAGTTCACAGGTCTTATTCAGCTCATCTCTCAATGTTTGAATATTTAATTAATTTTCAAGGTTTGTCCTCCTGTTTTGCCAGTCTACAAGCTACATGGACTCATGCAATGAATAATCAGCAAATTAGCAAATTTTGATTGTTCAACGATCCTTCATCCCTGTCTTGCAAAGACAGTAGACAAGAACCTGTATGAGCTGATATAAGAGGCAAACAGCAGCCATTCATCACAATAGCCTATTTTAATGATCTGTCATTAATATGTTAGTATAGAACAGTGGTTGAAACTTATGGCACACTTGCCACAGGGGCACCCAGAGCCTCCTGTGGGCATGTACGATATTGCCCCAGCACTATGACCTTTTTTTCAAACCTTTAATTTCTTCTTGCACTGTTAGCATGCAGCATTCATCCCACAGGTGAAGACCTCAACAGCAGCCCCCTGTGTCTCATGTGATGCATTCATCAGCCCCAAAGTGTCTTCTGTGAAGTGTGCACCAGCCCCACAGTGTCTCCTGTGATGTGTGCACCAGCCCCAGAAATGTCTCCTGAGATGTGTGCACCATCCCCAGAAGTGTCTCCTGTGATGTGTGCACCAGCCCCAAAGTATCTCCTGTGATGAGTACACGATCCTCAGTGTCTAATATGATGCATGCACCAGCCCCAAAGTGTCTCCTATGATGCATGCCTTCTAGAAAAGCCTGTCAAATGCAAACTTTTACCTTTCAATAAAAAGCCGTATGTATAATAATTAGTGTTGAGCATTCCGATACCGCAAGTATCGGGTATCGGCCGATATTTGCGGTATCGGAATTCCGATACCGAATTCTGATACTTCCCGCGTTTCGGATACCGGAATCGGAAGTTCCCAGAATTCAAACTGAACGTAGCAGCCAATGAGGAATGAATGGAAGTGTGGGCACATCCTGTTTAGCATGGTGGGCATGTAAGTACTGGCAAGGCTATGATTGGCTGCTGAAATGATGTCACTCTGCACTATAAAAAACGCTGCCTGTTGTGAATTCTGTGGCAGAGCTCCCTCCTGTGGTCACAAGTGGTACTTTGGCTGATTCTCTCTGGGAGCTTCCGTTTGTGGAGGAAAGTGGTACTGCGGCTTCTGAGTTTCCTCCCTCAGGTGATCTGGTGAGGTCGTTAGGTGCTTCTCTACTTAACTCCACCTAATGCTTTGATCCTGGCTTCCTGTCAATGTTCCAGTGTTGGACTTGTTTTTCCCTGGATCATTCCTGTGGCCTGCTGCTCTGCATAGCTAAGTTCTTCTTTGCTATTTGTTTGCTATTTTTTCTGTCCAGCTTGTCTAATTGTTTTGCTGGAAGCTCTGGGACGCAAAGGGTGTACCTCCGTGCCGTTATTTCGGTACGGAGGGTCTTTTTGCCCCCTTTGCGTGGTTTTCTTTAGGGTTTTGTGTAGACCGCAAAGTTATCTTTCCTATCCTCGCTCTGTTAAGAAAGTCGGGCCTCACTTTGCTGAATCTATTTCATCCCTACGTTTGTCTTTTCATCTTTACTCACAGTCATTATATGTGGGGGGCTGCCTTTTCCTTTGGGGTATTTCTCTGAGGCAAGGTAGGTTTATTTTCTATCTTCAGGCTAGTTAGTTTCTCAGGCTGTGCCGAGTTGCATAGGCAGAGTTAGGCGCAATCCACGGCTGCCTCTAGTGTTGTTTGGAGAGGATTAGGGATTGCGGTCTACAGAGTTCCCACGTCTCAGAGCTTGTTCTATGATTTTAGGTTATTGTCAGATCACTGTATGTGCTCTGACCTCCATGTCCATTGTGATACTGAATTGCCTTTCATAACAGTACAGGAAGCCAAAAGTGCTAATGATTCTCAATAGAGGGAAAAAAGAAGTTCTCAGACCATTTTTTTTTTCTTTGCACTGTGTTTTGTCTTTTTTTTCCCCTAGACATTTGGGTGGTTCAGGACACAGGTGTAGCGATGGACATTAAAGGTCTGTCTTCATGTGTGGATCAGCTCACGGCAAGAGTTCAAAATATTCAAGATTTTGTGGTTCAGAATTCTTTGCTAGAACCAAGAATTCCTATTCCAGATTTGTTTTTTGGAGATAGAACTAAATTTCTGAGTTTCAAAAATAATTGTAAACTATTTCTGGCTTTGAAACCTCGCTCCTCTGGTGACCCAGTTCAACAGGTTAGGATCGTCATTTCTTTTTTGCGTGGCGACCCTCAGGACTGGGCGTTTTCTCTTGCGTCAGGAGATCCTGCATTGAGTAATGTTGATGCGTTTTTCCTGGCGCTTGGGTTGCTGTACGATGAGCCTAATTCAGTGGATCAGGCAGAAAAAAATTGCTGGCTCTTTGTCAGGCTCAGGATGAGATAGAGGTATATTGTCAGAAATTTAGAAAGTGGTCTGTACTCACTCAATGGAATGAATCTGCGCTTGCAGCTATATTCAGAAAGGGTCTCTCTGAAGCCCTTAAGGATGTCATGGTGGGATTTCCTATGCCTGCTGGTTTGAATGAGTCTATGTCTTTGGCCATTCAGATCGGTCGACGCTTGCGTGAGCGTAAATCTGTGCACCATTTGGCGGTATTACCTGAGCTTAAACCTGAGCCTATGCAGTGTGATAGGACTTTGACCAGAGTTGAACGGCAAAAACACAGACGTCTGAATGGTTTGTGTTTCTACTGTGGTGATTCCACTCATGCTATCTCTGATTGTCCTAAGCGCACTAAGCGGTTCGCTAGGTCTGCCACCATTGGTACAGTACAGTCAAAATTTCTTCTGTCCGTTACCTTGATCTGCTCTTTGTCATCGTATTCTGTCATGGCATTTGTGGATTCAGGCGCTGCCCTGAATTTGATGGACTTGGAATATGCTAAGCGTTGTGGGTTTTTCTTGGAGCCCTTGCAGTGTCCTATTCCCTTGAGAGGAATTGATGCTACGCCTTTGGCCAAGAATAAGCCTCAATACTGGACCCAGCTGACCATGTGCATGGCTCCTGCACATCAGGAGGTTATTCGCTTTCTGGTATTGCATAATCTGCATGATGTGGTCGTGTTGGGGTTGCCATGGCTACAAGCCCATAATCCAGTATTAGATTGGAAATCCATGTCGGTGTCCATCTGGGGTTGTCAGGGGGTACATGGTGATGTTCCATTTCTGTCAATTTCGTCATCCACCCCTTCTGAGGTTCCAGAGTTCTTGTCTGATTACAGGGATGTATTTGATGAGCCCAAGTCCGATACCCTACCTCCGCATAGGGATTGTGATTGTGCTATCAATTTGATTCCTGGTAGTAAATTCTCAAAAGGTCGACTGTTTAATTTATCCGTGCCTGAGCACGCCGCTATGCGCAGTTATGTGAAGGAATCCCTGGAGAAGGGGCATATTCGCCCGTCATCGTCGCCATTAGGAGCAGGGTTCTTTTTTGTAGCCAAGAAGGATGGTTCGCTGAGACCTTGTATAGATTACCGCCTTCTAAATAAGATCACGGTTAAATTTCAGTACCCCTTGCCATTGTTATCTGATTTGTTTGCTCGGGTTAAGGGGGCTAGTTGGTTCACCAAGATAGATCTTCGTGGTGCGTATAATCTGGTACGAATCAGGCGAGGCGATGAATGGAAAACTGCATTTAATACGCCCGAGGGTCATTTTGAGTATCTAGTGATGCCATTCGGACTGGCCAATGCTCCATCAGTGTTTCAGTCCTTTATGCATGACATCTTCCGAGAGTACCTGGATAAATTCCTGATTGTGTACTTGGATGACATTTTGATCTTCTCGGATGATTGGGAGTCTCATGTGAAGCAGGTCAGAACGGTTTTTCAGGTCCTGCGTGCTAATTCTTTGTTTGTGAAGGGATCTAAGTGTCTCTTTGGTGTGCAGAAAGTTTCATTTTGGGGTTCATCTTTTCCCCTTCTACTATCGAGATGGATCCTGTTAAGGTCCAAGCCATCCATGATTGGACTCAGCCAACATCTCTGAAAAGTCTGCAAAAGTTCCTGGGCTTTGCTAATTTTTATCGTCGCTTCATCTGCAATTTTTCTAGTATTGCCAAACCATTGACCGATTTGACCAAGAAGGGTGCTGATGTGGTCAATTGGTCTTCTGCTGCTGTGGAGGCTTTTCAGGAGTTGAAGCGTCGTTTTTCTTCTGCCCCTGTGTTGTGTCAGCCAGATGTTTCTCTTCCGTTCCAGGTTGAGGTTGATGCTTCTGAGATTGGAGCAGGGGCTGTTTTGTCGCAGAGAGGTTCAGATTGCTCAGTGATGAAACCATGCGCTTTTTTTTCCAGGAAGTTTTCGCCTGCTGAGCGAAATTATGATGTGGGCAACCGAGAGTTGCTGGCCATGAAGTGGGCATTCGAGGAGTGGCGTCATTGGCTTGAAGAAGCTAAGCATCGCGTGGTGGTTTTGACTGATCATAAGAACTTGACTTATCTCGAGTCTGCTAAGCGTTTGAATCCTAGACAGGCTCGTTGGTCGCTGTTTTTTGCCCGTTTTGACTTTGTGATTTCGTACCTTCCGGGCTCTAAAAATGTGAAGGCGGATGCTCTGTCTAGGAGTTTTGTGCCCGACTCTCCGGGTTTGTCTGAGCCGGAGGGTATCCTCAAGGAAGGAGTAATTGTGTCTGCCATTTCCCCTGATTTGCGGCGGGTGCTGAAAAAATTTCAGGCTAATAAACCTGATCGTTGTCCAGCGGAGAAACTGTTTGTCCCTGATAGGTGGACGAATAAAGTTATCTCTGAGGTTCATTGTTCGGTGTTGGCTGGTCATCCTGGAATCTTTGGTACCAGAGAGTTGGTGGCTAGATCCTTTTGGTGGCCATCTCTGTCGCGGGATGTGCGTACTGTTGTGCAGTCCTGTGGGATTTGTGCTCGGGCTAAGCCCTGCTGTTCTCGTGCCAGTGGGTTGCTTTTGCCCTTGCCGGTCCCGAAGAGGCCTTGGACACATATCTCTATGGATTTTATTTCAGATCTTCCCGTTTCTCAAAAGATGTCAGTCATTTGGGTGGTCTGTGATCGCTTTTCTAAGATGGTCCATCTGGTACCCTTGTCTGAATTGCCTTCCTCCTCTGATTTGGTGCCATTGTTCTTCCAGCATGTGGTTCGTTTACATGGCATTCCAGAGAATATCGTTTCTGACAGAGGTTCCCAGTTTGTTTCGAGGTTTTGGCGAGCCTTTTGTATTAGGATGGGCATTGACTTGTCTTTTTCCTCGGCTTTCCATCCTCAGACTAATGGCCAGACCGAACGAACCAATCAGACCTTGGAAACTTATCTGAGATGCTTTGTTTCTGCCGATCAGGATGACTGGGTGTCCTTTTTGCCTTTGGCTGAGTTCGCCCTTAATAATCGGGCCAGCTCGGCTACCTTGGTTTCGCCATTTTTCTGCAATTCTGGGTTCCATCCTCGTTTCTCTTCAGGACAGGTTGAGTCTTCGGACTGTCCTGGTGTGGACACTGTGGTGGACAGGTTGCAGCAGATTTGGACTCATGTAGTGGACAATTTGACCTTGTCCCAGGAGAAGGCTCAACGTTTCGCTAATCGCAGATGCCGTGTGGGTCCCCGACTTCGTGTTGGGGATCTGGTTTGTTTATCTTCTCGTCATATTCCTATGAAGGTTTCCTCTCCTAAGTTTAAACCTCGTTTCATTGGTCCGTATAGGATTTCTGAGGTTCTTAATCCTGTGTCTTTTCGTCTGACCCTCCCAGATTCTTTTTCCATACATAACGTATTCCATAGGTCATTGTTGCGGAGATACGTGGCACCTATGGTTCCATCTGTTGATCCTCCTGCCCCGGTTTTGGTGGAGGGGGAATTGGAGTATATTGTGGAGAAGATTTTGGATTCTCGTGTTTCAAGACGGAAACTCCAGTATCTGGTTAAATGGAAGGGTTATGCTCAGGAAGATAATTCCTGGGTTTTTGCCTCTGATGTCCATGCTCCCGATCTTGTTCGTGCCTTTCATGTGGCTCATCCTGGTCGGCCTGGGGGCTCTGGTGAGGGTTCGGTGACCCCTCCTCAAGGGGGGGTACTGTTGTGAATTCTGTGGCAGAGCTCCCTCCTGTGGTCACAAGTGGTACTTCGGCTGATTCTCTCTGGGAGCTTCCGTTTGTGGAGGAAAGTGGTACTGCGGCTTCTGAGTTTCCTCCCTCAGGTGATCTGGTGAGGTCGTTAGGTGCTTCTCTACTTAACTCCACCTAATGCTTTGATCCTGGCTTCCTGTCAATGTTCCAGTGTTGGACTTGTTTTTCCCTGGATCATTCCTGTGGCCTGCTGCTCTGCATAGCTAAGTTCTTCTTTGCTATTTGTTTGCTATTTTTTCTGTCCAGCTTGTCTAATTGTTTTGCTGGAAGCTCTGGGACGCAAAGGGTGTACCTCTGTGCTGTTAGTTCGGTACGGAGGGTCTTTTTGCCCCCTTTGCGTGGTTTTCTTTAGGGTTTTGTGTAGACCGCAAAGTTGTCTTTCCTATCCTCGCTCTGTTAAGAAAGTCGGGCCTCACTTTGCTGAATCTATTTCATCCCTACGTTTGTCTTTTCATCTTTACTCACAGTCATTATATGTGGGGGGCTGCCTTTTCCTTTGGGGTATTTCTCTGAGTCAAGGTAGGCTTATTTTCTATCTTCAGGCTAGTTAGTTTCTCAGGCTGTGCCGAGTTGCATAGGCAGAGTTAGGCGCAATCCACGGCTGCCTCTAGTGTTGTTTGGAGAGGATTAGGGATTGCGGTCTACAGAGTTCCCACGTCTCAGAGCTCGTTCTATGATTTTGGGTTATTGTCAGATCACTGTATGTGCTCTGACCTCCATGTCCATTGTGATACTGAATTGCCTTTCATAACAGCTGCCGCCATTTTGCGCTCACTCTGCTGTGATTTCAGTTAGGGACAGGACGCTGTGTTCTAACTGAGGGCCAGTTGAGATAGCTAATTGCTTTATTTTCCTTTCCCAAGGCTAATTTAGCAAAACGCTGTGTGTTCTTCACTGTTCACCTTGCTCTTGCCTTGCAGCGCTGTTTTAACAGCGTTCTGCAAGGTCTCTGTGTGTGTGTGTGTGTGTGTGTGTGTGTGTGTGCAGCTCACTCTGTAGTCTGTGTGCAGCCATATACCCGGTTGTATTCAGCTCGGGGGGGTTCACACTGCCTCACACAGTTGTCCTTTTTTGCTCATAGTGCAGCCTGCTGCACATTTTTTCTCAAATTTCCTATTAGTGTCTTTCCACCCATCTCCAGCTAAATTGTGGAAAAACACTACATAGGATAACCTAGAGGGGGGTTTTTTGGGCCTTGCAGCGCCGTTTACGGCTGTCTGCACGGTCTCTGTGTGAGCGCAGCTCGCCCTGTAGTCTGTGTGCAGCCATAGCTGGTTGGATTCAGCTCAGGGTGCGTTACTGCCTCATACCTTGAAAAAAAAATTCTTTTTTTTCAAATAGTGCAGCCTGTTTAAAATTAAAAAAAAAAAATTCCTATTAGTGTTTTTCCACCCGTCTCCAGCTAAATTGTGGAAAAACACTACATAGGATAACCTAGAGGGGGTTTTCTGGGCCTTGCAGCGCCGTTTACGGCTGTCTGCACGGTCTCTGTGTGAGCGCAGCTCGCCCTGTAGTCTGTGTGCAGCCATAGCCGGTTGGATTCAGCTCAGGGTGCGTTACTGCCTCATACCTTGAAAAAAAATTTCCTTTTTTTCAAATAGTGCAGCCTGTTTAAAATTTAAAAAAAAAAAATTCCTATTAGGGTATGTTCACACGTTCAGGATTTCCATCCTTTTTTTTTCAGGACTGTTTTTTTAAAAAACTGCAGCTCTTGGCAGAAAACGCAGGTCCTTTTTTTGGTCCTTTTTTGTCCTTTTTTGATGCGTTTTTTGATGCGTTTTTTGATCCTTTTTTTTTATGCAGTTTTCTAACCATAACCCTAACCCTACCCCTACCCCTAACCCTACCCCTACCCCTATTCTAACCTTAGTGAAAAAAAAAAAAAAAATTCTTAATTTTTTTATTGTCCCTACCAATGGGGGTGACAAAGTGGGGGGGTATCATTTACTATTTTTTTATTTTGATCACTGAGATAGGTTATATCTCAGTGATCAAAATGCACTTTGGAGCGAATCTGCCGGCCGGCAGATTCGGCGGGCGCACTGCGCATGCGCCCGCCATTTTGCAAGATGGCGGCGCCCAGGGAGAATACGGCCGGACGGACACCGGGACGCCGGGTAAGTATAAGGGGGGGAGATTAGGGCACGGGGGGGCATCGGAGCACTGGGGGGGGCATCGGAGCACTGGGGGGGCATCGGAGCACGGGGGGGGCATCGGAGCACGGGGGGCGGGATCGGAGCACGGGGGGGCAGCCACACTCTGCCCACGCACTTCCGCCCGCTCCCCCGCACTTCCTGCTGCAGCGGTTCTGCACATCAAATCGCAGTTAAACCCGCAGATATATTTTTGATCTGCGGGTTTTACTGCGGTTTTGACCTCACAATGGAGGTCTATGGGTGCAGAACCGCTGCGGTTCAGGAAAAAGATGTGACATGCTCCTTCTTTTTTGCCGCAGCTATTCTGCGCGGCTTTTTAAACGAAATTCCGGATCATGTGCACAGCAGTGACTGTTTTCCATAGGGTTACATTGTTATGTACCCTGCATGGAAAACAGCTGCGGAACCGCAGCGGCAAAACCGCTGCGGTTCCGCAGTAAAAAACGCACTGTGTGAACATGGCCTTAGTGTTTTTCCACCCGTCTCCAGCAAAATTGTGGAAAAACACTACATAGGATAACCTAGAGGGGGTTTTTGGGGCCTTGCAGCGCCATTTACGGCTGTCTGCACGGTCTCTGTGTGAGCGCAGCTCGCCCTGTAGTCTGTGTGCAGCCATAGCCGGTTGGATTCAGCTCAGGGTGCGTTACTGCCTCATACCTTGAAAAAAAATTTCCTTTTTTTCAAATAGTGCAGCCTGTTTAAAATTAAAAAAAAAAAATTGCCTATTAGTGTCTTTCCACCCGTCTCCAGCTAAATAGTGGAAAAACACTACATAGGATAACCTAGAGGAGGGTTTTTGGGCCTTGCAGCGCCGTTTACGGCTGTCTGCACGGTCCCCGTGTGAGTTAAACTTGCTCTGTAGTCCGGTCTGCAGAAAAAAAAAAAAAAGGAAAGTTCACCAAACACAACTTAACACTTGTGTAGGCCACATTTGAAAAATAATAAAGTTTAGTCCACACTTTACAACTTTAGTGTTTCTTACACCTGTTAGGAGGAGCTTTTCAGGAATAAGCACACTAAGGCCTTAGTACTTTTCTGCTTATCTTTATCTGTCAACCAAGATGAAGAGGGCAGGGAGTAAGGCACGTGGGCGTGGAGCAGGGAGAGGAGCAGGGAGAGGACGTGGTGATTCTGTGCCTGCTGCGGGCACCGGTGACTCGTCGTCACTCAGTTTCAGCAGGGAACAGTCCTTCATGCGCAGCTTTGTCGGAGAGCGCCGTGCACCGCTGCTGCGTGAAGACCAAATTGAAGCCGTTGTCGGGTGGATGGCAGCTAACGCCTCGGCATCGACTTCAGTTAGTGCCACATCCTCTCAGGCACAGAGCACTGGAGAGCAGCCATCTGTCTCTTCACCACCTGCCAAATTGGCCAGGCAGTCAGAGAGCCCAGGACAGGAGCCGTCTCTACTAGGGTTGAGCGAAACGGGTCGAACATTTTCAAAAGTCGCCGACTTTTGGCGAAGTCGAGTTTCATGAAACCCGATCCGACCCCTGTGCGTGGTTGGCCATGCGGTACGCGACTTTCGCGCCAAAGTCGCGTTTCAATGACGCGAAAAGCGCCATTTCTCAGCCAATGAAGGTAAACGCAGAGTGTGGGCAGCGTGATGACATAGGTCCTGGTCCCCACCATCTTAGAGAAGGGCATTGCAGTGATTGGCTTGCTGTCTGCGGCGTCACAGGGGCTATAAAGGGGAGTTCCCGCCGACCGCCATGTTACTGCTGCTGATCTGAGCTTAGGGAGAGGTTGCTGCCGCTTCGTCAGAAGCAGGGATAGCGTTAGGCAGGGTCCATTAACCACAAAACCGCTTGTGCTGTAGCGATTTCCACTGCCCAACACCACCTTCGGTGTGCAGGGACAGTGGAAGCTCCTTTTTTTTTTTTTTCCTCAGCGCTGTAGCTCATTGGGCTGCCCTAGAAGGCTCCCTGATAGCTGCATTGCTGTGTGTACGCCGCTGTGCAAACCAACTGCTTTTTTCAAAGCACAAATCCTCTTGTTCCTTCCTTTCTGCACAGCTATCTTGTCTGTTTGTCCACACTTTTTATTTAATTTGTGCATCAGTCCACTCCTTATTGCTGCCTGCCATACCTGGCTGAGATTACTGCAGGGAGATAGTAATTGAAGGACAGTTCTTTTTTTTTTTTTTTTTTTTTGTGGGAGATTAAGATTGACATTTCTGCTAGAGTGCCATCTCTGTCTGTGTCATCTCTCACTCAGTGGGCCATAGAAAGCCTATTTATTTTTTTGCTTGATTTGGGTTCCAAAATCTACCAGAAAAAATCACAACATCAATCAGTGGGAGAAAAATATTGGCCTCAGGGCTTGTGTGCCACTCCTTACTCCTGTGTGTGCCATCTCTCACTCAGTGGGCCATAGAAAGCCTATTAATTTTTTTGCTTGATTTGGGTTCTAAATTCTACCTGAAAAAATCAATAAATCAATCAGTGGGAGATTAATATTGGCCTTTGGGCTTGTGTGCCAGTCCTAAGCGTGCCATCTCTCTCTCTCTCAGATAGTGGGCCATAGAAAGCCTATTTTTTTATTATTTTATTGGGTTTATAAATTTTCCCTGGAAAAAAAAAAAAAGTGGGAGATTAATATTAGCCTCTGGGCTTGTGTGCCAGTCCTGAGCGTGCCATCTCTCTCACAAATAGTGAGCCATAGAAAGCCTATTTATTTTTTTGGTTGATTTGGGTTCATAATTCTACCTGAAAAAATCAATCAATCAATCAGTGGGAGATTAATATTGGCCTTTGGGCTTGTGTGCCAGTCCTAAGCGTGCCATCTCTCTCTCTCAGATAGTGGGCCATAGAAAGCCTATTTATTATTATTTTTTTTATTGGGTTTATAAATTTTCCCTGGAAAAAAAAAAAATGGGAGATTAATATTGGCCTCTGGGCTTGTGTGCCAGTCCTGAGCGTGCCATCTCTCTCACAAATAGTGGGCCATAGAAAGCCTATTTATTTTTTTGGTTGATTTGGGTTCATAATTCTACCTGAAAAAATCAATCAATCAATCAGTGGGAGAAAAATATTGGCCTCAGGGCTTGTGTGCCACTCCTTACTCCTGTGTGTGCCATCTCTCACTCAGTGGGCCATAGAAAGCCTATTAATTTTTTTGCTTGATTTGGGTTCTAAATTCTACCTGAAAAAATCATTAAATCAATCAGTGGGAGATTAATATTGGCCTTTGGGCTTGTGCGCCAGTCCTAAGCGTGCCATCTCTCTCTCTCTCAGATAGTGGGCCATAGAAAGCCTATTTTTTTATTATTTTATTGGGTTTATAAATTTTCCCTGGAAAAAAAAAAAAGTGGGAGATTAATATTGGCCTCTGGGCTTGTGTGCCAGTCCTGAGCGTGCCATCTCTCTCACAAATAGTGGGCCATAGAAAGCCTATTTATTTTTTTGGTTGATTTGGGTTCATAATTCTACCTGAAAAAATCAATCAATCAATCAGTGGGAGATTAATATTGGCCTTTGGGCTTGTGTGCCAGTCCTAAGCGTGCCATCTTTCTCTCTCTCAGATAGTGGGCCATAGAAAGCCTATTTTTTTATTATTTTATTGGGTTTATAAATTTTCCCTGGAAAAAAAAAAAAATGGGAGATTAATATTGGCCTCTGGGCTTGTGTGCCAGTCCTGAGCGTGCCATCTCTCTCACAAATAGTGGGCCATAGAAAGCCTATAAATTTTTTTGCTTGATTTGGGTTCCAAAATCTACCAAAAAAAATCACTAAATCAATCAGTGGGAGATTAATATTGGTCTCTGGGCTTGTGTGCCACTCCTGACTCCTGTGAGCGTCATCTGTCACTCAGTGGGCCCTAGAAAGCCTATTTTTTGTTTTATTTGTTTTCTAAATTCTCCCTGAAAAAATCATTTTATTTTCTTTGGTTTCTAAATTATTCCTGAAAAAAAATCATTTTTTTTGTATTTTTTTTTCTCTAAAGTCTCCCTGAAAAAAAAAAAATAAAATCTGTGGGAGATTCATATTGCCCCTTCTGCTTGTGTGCCAGTCTTGACTCCTGGGTGTGCCATCTCTCTCTCTCTCCCCAATTGTGGGCCATAGAAAGCCTATTAATTTTTTTGCTTGATTTGGGTTCCAAAATCTACCAAAAAAAATCACTAAATCAATCAGTGGGAGATTAATATTGGCCTCTGGGCTTGTGTGCCACTCCTGACTCCTGTGTGCGTCATCTGTCAATCAGTGGGCCCTAGAAAGCCTATTTTTTGTTTTATTTGTTTTCTAAATTCTCCCTGAAAAAATCATTTTATTTTCTTTGGTTTCTAAATTATTCCTGAAAAAAATCATTTTTTTTGTATTTTTTTTTCTCTAAAGTCTCCCTGAAAAAAAAAAAAAAATAAATCTGTGGGAGATTCATATTGCCCCTTCTGCTTGTGTGCCAGTCTTGACTCCTGGGTGTGCCATCTCTCTCTCTCTCCCCAATTGTGGGCCATAGAAAGCCTATTAATTTTTTTGCTTGATTTGGGTTCCAAAATCTACCAAAAAAAATAACTAAATCAATCAGTGGGAGATTAATATTGGCCTCTGGGCTTGTGTGCCACTCCTGACTCCTGTGTGCGTCATCTGTCACTCAGTGGGCCCTAGAAAGCCTATTTTTTGTTTTATTTGTTTTCTAAATTCTCCCTGAAACAATCATTTAATTTTCTTTGGTTTCTAAATTATTCCTGAAAAAAATCATTTTTTTTGTATTTTTTTTTCTCTCAAATCTCCCTGAAAAAAAAAAAAAAAATCTGTGGGAGATTCATATTGCCCCTTCTGCTTGTGTGCCAGTCTTGACTCCTGGGTGTGCCATCTCTCTCTCTCTCCCCTATTGTGGGCCATAGAAAGCCTATTAATTTTTTTGCTTGATTTGGGTTCCAAAATCTACCAAAAAAAATCACTAAATCAATCAGTGGGAGATTAATATTGGCCTCTGGGCTTGTGTGCCACTCCTGACTCCTGTGTGCGTCATCTGTCACTCAGTGGGCCCTAGAAAGCCTATTTTTTGTTTTATTTGTTTTCTAAATTCTCCCTGAAACAATCATTTTATTTTCTTTGGTTTCTAAATTATTCCTGAAAAAAATCATTTTTTTTGTATTTTTTTTTCTCTCAAGTCTCCCTGAAAAAAAAAAAAAAAAAAAATCTGTGGGAGATTCATATTGCCCCTTCTGCTTGTGTGCCAGTCTTGACTCCTGGGTGTGCCATCTCTCTCTCTCTCCCCAATTGTGGGCCATAGAAAGCCTATTAATTTTTTTGCTTGATTTGGGTTCCAAAATCTACCAAAAAAAATAACTAAATCAATCAGTGGGAGATTAATATTGGCCTCTGGGCTTGTGTGCCACTCCTGACTCCTGTGTGCGTCATCTGTCACTCAGTGGGCCCTAGAAAGCCTATTTTTTGTTTTATTTGTTTTCTAAATTCTCCCTGAAACAATCATTTTATTTTCTTTGGTTTCTAAATTATTCCTGAAAAAAATTATTTTTTTTGTATTTTTTTTTCTCTCAAGTCTCCCTGAAAAAAAAAAAAAAAAAAAAAAATCTGTGGGAGATTCATATTGCCCCTTCTGCTTGTGTGCCAGTCTTGACTCCTGGGTGTGCCATCTCTCTCTCTCTCCCCAATTGTGGGCCATAGAAAGCCTATTAATTTTTTTGCTTGATTTGGGTTCCAAAATCTACCAAAAAAAATAACTAAATCAATCGGTGGGAGATTAATATTGGCCTCTGGGCTTGTGTGCCACTCCTGACTCCTGTGTGCGTCCTCTCTCACTCAGTGGGCCCTACAAAGCCTTTTTTTTTTTTTTTTTTCCTAAATTCTCCCTGAAACAATCATTTCATTTTATTTGTTTTATAAATTCTTCTGTAAAAAATATTTTTTTTTTTTTTTTTTTTTTTCTGAAGTCTCCCTTTAAAAAAAAACAAACACAAATCAGTGGGAGATAAATATTTACATTTGCGCTTCAGTGACAGTCCTGCGTGTGTGCCATCTCATTTGTTGCCAACAACAACAGAGTGTGTAACATTGTGGCTGATTTTCGTTGTGGTCTCACCCACCTGTAAAGGGGTAGCTAAATCATACTGAAGTTATAGCTCACCGTGTAAGTTGTGTGACAGCAACAAATACCGTTCGTTTGGTAACGTTTTTAAAACAATGAGGAAGTCTGGTGGAAGAGGTCGTGGCCGGGGGCGTTCATTGTCAGCTGGTAATGAGGGTAGTGGTAGTGGTGGAGCATCAGGTGGTCGTGGGAAAAAAAATATTGCACCTAAGTCTGGAGCTGTGGAGCCAGGTTCGTCGTCTGGCTACACAAGGCCTCGAACCCTCCCTCTTCTGGGAGTAGGAAAACCGCTTTAAAGCCGGATCATCAAGAGCAAGTTTTGGCTTATCTTGCTGACTCAGCCTCTAGCTCTTTTGCCTCCTCTCGTGAAACTGGTAAAAGTAAAAGCAGCGCGTCGTTAGTGGATGTTCACGGTCAGGGACAAGTCGCTTCCTTGTCCTCTTCAGCAAAAACAACAACAGAGAAGAATGCAGCAGGCGACACAACGGGTTACTCCATGGAGCTCTTTACACATACCGTCCCTGGCTTAGAAAGTGAAGCAGTTAACAGTCCATGCCCATTACAAGTTGAATCTGACATGGAGTGCACTGATGCACAGCCACAGCCAGACTACTATGCTGGTCCTTTGACTCAGACCACAACATTGCCCTCGCAGGGTGCTGATCAAGAATCAGACCCTGATGAGACTATGTTGCCCCATCACGAACGCTATACCACCGACCGACACGGTGACACAGACGAAGTTGCACACGAGCTACAAGAAGAGGTAATAGATGACCCAGTTCTTGACCCCGATTGGCAGCCATTGGGGGAACAGGGTGCAGGCGGCAGCAGTTCTGAAGCGGAGGAGGAGGGGCCGCAGCAGGCATCAACATCGCAACAGGTTCCATCTGCCGGGCCCGTATCTTGGCCAAAACGCGTGGCAAAGTCAAAACCTGTTGGAGGACAGCGTGGCCATCCGGTTAAAGCTCAGTCTGCAATGCCTGAAAAGGTATCCGATGCTAGAAAGAGTGCAGTCTGGCATTTTTTTAAACAACATCCAATTGATCAGCACAAAGTAATCTGTCAAAAATGTTCAACTACCTTAAGCAGAGGGCAGAATCTGAAAAGTCTCAATACAAGTTGCATGCATAGACATTTAACCACCATGCATTTGCAAGCTTGGACTAACTACCAAACGTCCCTTAAGGTTGTAGCACCCTCGGCCAATGAAGCTACTCATCAACGCAACATCCCTTCCGGCAGTGTAGGGCCACCATTTTCTGCACCACCTGCAGTATCTGTGCAGGTTTCTTTGCCAGGCCAAAGCAGTGAGGGTCAGGGAATCTCCAGTTTCGTAGTAGGAAACACTGCATCTAGGGCACCGGCGGCAACAATACCATCTCCCACCATCTCTCAGTCTGCCATGTCCACCGGCACCCCCGCTAGTTCCACGATCTCCAGCTCTCCAGTCCAGCTCACCCTACATGAGACTATGGTTAGAAAAAGGAAGTACTTAGCCTTGCATCCGCGTACACAGGGTTTGAACGCCCACATAGCTAGACTAATCTCGTTAGAGATGATGCCCTACCGGTTAGTTGAAAGCGAAGCTTTCAAAGAACTGATGGACTACGCTGTACCACGCTACGAGCTACCCAGTCGACACTTTTTTTCCAGAAAAGCCATCCCAGCTCTCCACCAGCATGTTAAAGAGCGCATCGTCCATGCACTCAGGCAATCTGTGAGCACAAAGGTGCACCTGACAACAGATGCATGGACCAGTAGGCATGGCCAGGGACGTTACGTGTCCATCACGGCACACTGGGTAAATGTGGTGGATTCAGGGTCCACAGGGGACAGCAAGTTTGGGACAGTTCTGCCTAGCCCACGGTCTAGGAAACAGTTGGCTGTAGCCGTTCGCACCCCCTCCTCCTCCTCCTCCTCCTCGTCCTCCTGCAGAAGCGAGAGCTCGTCCACAGACCGCAGTCGCACAACCACTCCATCCGCAGCTGCCACTGTTGCACACCAGGTCTCCCATTATGGGGCAGCTACTGGCAAACGTCAGCAGGCTGTGTTGGCTATGAAGTGTTTGGGCGACAACAGACACACCGCGGAAGTTCTGTCCGAGTTCTTGCAGCAAGAAACGCAGTCGTGGCTGGGCACTGTAGATCTTGAGGCAGGCAAGGTAGTGAGTGATAACGGAAGGAATTTCATGGCTGCCATCTCCCTTTCCCAACTGAAACACATTCCTTGCCTGGCTCACACCTTAAACCTGGTGGTGCAGTGCTTCCTGAAAAGTTATCCGAGGTTATCCGACCTGCTCCTCAAAGTGCGTGGACTTTGCGCACATATCCGCCGTTCGCCTGTACACTCCAGCCGTATGCAGACCTATCAGCGTTCTTTGAACCTTCCCCAGCATCGCCTAATCATAGACGTTGTTACAAGGTGGAACTCAACACTGCACATGCTTCAGAGACTGTGCGAACAGAGGCAGACTGTTATGTTTTTGTGGGAGGATACACATACACGGGCAGGCAGTAGGATGGCAGACATGGAGTTGTCAGGTGTGCAGTGGTCGAAGATTCAAGACATGTGTCAAGACCTTCAGTGTTTTGAGGAATGCACACGGCTGGTTAGTGCAGACAACGCCATAATAAGCATGAGCATCCCCCTAATGTGTCTGCTGATGCAAAGTTTGACGCACATAAAGGATCAGGCGTCTGCACCAGAGGAAGAGGAAAGCCTTGATGACAGTCAGCCATTGTCTGGTCAGGGCAGTGTACAGGACGAGGTAGCGGGCGAAGAGGAGGTGGAGGATGAGGAGGATGATGGGGATGAGTATATTTTTAATGAGGAAGCTTTCCCGGGGTCATTGGAAATTGGTGGCGTGGCAAGGCCGGGTTCTGTTTTTTTGAATGACACAAGTGACGTAGATTTGCCTGCAACTGCCCCTCAACCAAGCACAACCGCAGATTTGACAACTGGAACTTTGGCCCACATGGCGGATTATGCCTTGCGTATCCTCAAAAGGGACACACGCATTACAAAAATGATGAACGATGACGATTACTGGTTGGCCTGCCTCCTTGATCCTCGCTATAAAGGCAAATTGCAAAATATTATGCCACATGAGAACTTGGAACTAATATTAGCAACAAAACAATCAACTCTTGTTGACCGTTTGCTTCTGGCATTCCCTGCACACAGCGCCCGTGATCGTTCTCACACGAGCTCCAGGGACCAGCAGACCAGAGGTGTTAGATGGGCAGAAATCAGAAGTGGCGTTGGCCAGAGGGGCTTTCTGACCAGGTTGTGGAGTGATTTTGCTATGACCGCAGACAGGACAGGTACTGCAGCATCAATTCAAAGTGACAGGAGACAACATTTGTCCAGTATGGTTACAAACTATTTTTCATCCCTTATCGACGTTCTCCCTCAACCGTCATTCCCATTTGATTACTGGGCATCCAAATTAGACACCTGGCCAGAATTGGCAGAATATGCATTGCAGGAGCTTGCTTGCCCGGCAGCTAGTGTCCTATCAGAAAGAGTATTCAGTGCTGCAGGTTCAATACTAACTGAAAAAAGGACTCGTCTGGCTACCCAAAATGTAGATGATCTAACCTTCATTAAAATGAACCACAACTGGATTTCGAAATCTTTTGCCCCACCTTGCCCGGCTGACACCTAACTTTCCTATGAAAAGGTCTTGCCTATGGACTCTTCTGAATGACTTTTCCAATCTCGTAATTTTCTGCACCTGATTGTCCAGCATACGACATGTTTACTCCTAACAAAATGGCCAAACTCCCCACACGGGGCCGTGGTATCGCCACTTTGCGCCAGCACCCGTGAGAGTGCTGTTTGTCTGAAGAGGTGGGTGTGCCCGCTTTTGGTCGACGGCACTGCCACTGGGTCCCTCATAGTACAATAAAGTGTCTCTGGCGGTGGTGGTGCGCACCCAACGTCAGACACACCATTGTAATATGAGGGGCCCTGGGCCTGTACCGCCGGCCACAAGACAGTTCCCCCCCTCAGCTCAAACAGTGCTCTACCACTAGCAAAATTATCTCTCACAGCTTCACCAATGTTTAGTCTATGCGCTGACATCCTTCAATGCCTGGCACTGACAATACCATTGTTTTGAGATTTTTGTTATGTTAGGCCTTCGAAGCCTGTCTGCGGTCCGTTCTTTCTACAACTACTACACTGACCAGGCCACTGCTGGCCGTGTTCCCCTAGAACCAATTTAAACTTGCCTACAGCCAGCCCAATTTTGTTATGTTAGGCCTTCTTAGCCTGTCTGCCGTCACTCCTTCCACTAGACTTCCACTGACCAGACCACTGTTGCCCGTGTACCCCTGGAACCAATTTTAAATTGCCAACAGCCAAATGTTATTATGTTAGGCCTTTGATGCCTGTCTGCCGTCACTCCTTCCACTAGACTTCCACTGACCAGACCACTGTTGCCCGTGTACCCCTGGAACCAATTTTAAATTGCCAACAGCCCAATGTTATGATGTTAGGCCTTTGATGCCTGTCTGCCGTCACTCCTTCCACTAGGCCTCCACTGACCTGTCTACTGCTGCCCGTGTTCCCATGGAACCAATTGTAAATTGCCTACAGCCAGCCCATTTTATTACGTTAGGCCTTCGAAGCCTGTCTGCGGTCCCTCCTTCCACTAGGCCTCCACTTACCTGTCTACTGCTGCCCGTGTTCCCCTGGAACCAATTTTAAATTGCCTACAGGCAGCCCAATTTATTATGTTAGGCCTTCGAAGCCTGTCTGCGGTCCCTCCTTCCACTAGGCCTCCACTTACCTGTCTACTGCTGCCCGTGTTCCCCTGGAACCAATTTTAAATTGCCTACAGCCAGCCCATTTTATTATGTTAGGCCTTCGAAGCCTGTCTGCGGTCCCTCCTTCCACTAGGCCTCCACTGACCTGTCTACTGCTGCCCGTGTTCCCCTGGAACCAATTTTAAATTGCCTACAGCCAGCCCATTTTATTATGTTAGGCCTTCGAAGCCTGTCTGCGGTCCCTCCTTCCACTAGGCCTCCACTTACCTGTCTACTGCTGCCCGTGTTCCCTTGGAACCAATTTTAAATTGCCTACAGGCAGCCCAATTTATTATGTTAGGGCTTCGAAGCCTGTCTGCGGTCCCTCCTTCCACTAGGCCTCCACTGACCTGTCTACTGCTGCCCGTGTTCCCCTGGAACCAATTTTAAACTGCCTACAGGCAGCCCAATTTATTATGTTAGGGCTTCGAAGCCTGTCTGCGGTCCCTCCTTCCACTAGGCCTCCACTGACCTGTCTACTGCTGCCCGTGTACCCCTTGAACCAACATCATAAAATAAAAAAAAAGTATTTTGCTTATAAAAAAGAAAATACTGGTGAGATATCAAATGCAGACATTTTAACATTAAAAACAAACACACAACTAAAATCTGGTACAGTACTAAAAATGGCCACCAGCTACAATTACTTTATCCTGCAAGTATTTAACTGAAAGGTTTTTTAAATTGAAAACACAGATATGGCATCCACCGAGTGTTGTCCTGTCGCGTCTTCTTTATATTATTGCCGAGAAGATGCAAAACAATGAAAATAATAAAATCATTAATTACCAAAATAATAGAGAAAGTCAACACCACATTGCAAATAAACATTCATTCCAAATAAAGAAGCAGGGCGCGTCCGAGGGTGAGTATATACCTAATAAGAATATAATCACCCTCGGACGCGCAATGCTTATTTCCAACAGCCTTCCTTCCTAAGAATCAGCCCTTCCGTGGTGTAGAGAGACGTTGTGTTACACTTCAAGGTGTTCCCCAGGTTGTCTTTCCTGAGCTTCGATCTTCCGGCTCTCGTTTAGTAGTTCTTGGAAACTACACTGCATTAGGCCTTCAAATTGGGTATGGAGTGTAGAGAGAGGGTGTGTTACACTCCAAGGTGTTCCCCAGGTTGCCTTTCCTGAGCTTCGATCTTCCGGCTCTCGTTTAGTAGTTGTTGGAAACTACGCTGCATTAGGCCTTCAAATTGGGTATGGGGTGTAGAGAGAGGGTGTGTTACACTCCAAGGTGTTCCCCAGGTTGCCTTTCCTGAGCTTCGATCTTCCGGCTCTCGTTTAGTAGTTGTTGGAAACTACGCTGCATTAGGCCTTCAAATTGGGTATGGGGTGTAGAGAGAGGGTATGTTACACTCCAAGGTGTTCCCCAGGTTGCCTTTCCTGAGCTTCGATCTTCCGGCTCTCGTTTAGTAGTTCTTGGAAACTACACTGCATTAGGCCTTCAAATTGGGTATGGGGTGTAGAGAGAGGGTGTGTTACACTCCAAGGTGTTCCCCAGGTTGCCTTTCCTGAGCTTCGATCTTCATGCTCTCGTTTAGTAGTTGTCGGAAACTACGCTGCATTAGGCCTACAAATTGGGTATGGGGTGTAGAGAGAGGGTTTGTTACACTCCAAGGTGTTCCCCAGGTTGCCTTTCCTGAGCTTCGATCTTCCGGCTCTCGTTTAGTAGTTGTTGGAAACTACGCTGCATTAGGCCTTCAAATTGGGTATGGGGTGTAGAGAGAGGGTGTGTTACACTCCAAGGTGTTCCCCAGGTTGCCTTTCCTGAGCTTCGATCTTCCGGCTCTCGTTTAGTAGTTCTTGGAAACTACACTGCATTAGGCCTTCAAATTGGGTATGGGGTGTAGAGAGAGGGTGTGTTACACTCCAAGGTGTTCCCCAGGTTGCCTTTCCTGAGCTTCGATCTTCCGGCTCTCGTTTAGTAGTTCTTGGAAACTACACTGCATTAGGCCTACAAATTGGGTATGGGGTGGAGAGAGATGGTGTGTTACACTCCAAGGTGTTCCCCAGGTTTCCTTGCCATTGCTTCGGTCTTCCGACTCTCGTTTAGTAGTTGTAGAAAAGTACACTGCATTAGGCCTACAAAATGGGTATGGGGTGGAGAGAGATGGTGTTTTACACTCCAAGGTGTTCCCCAGGTTGCCTTTCCTGAGCTTCTATCTTCAGGCTCTCATTAAATTGTGGTTAAATGGAACAACTGCATTTGGCGTACTAGTTGGTTTGGGGCCTACTATCGGTGTCTGCCACTCCTTGCTGTTCTCCTGGTTTCCTGTCCTGAAATTCCATTTTCAGGCTCTCGTTAAGTAGTTGTTAATGTTAGACTGCATTTGGCCTACTAGTTGGGTTGGGGCCTACTATCGGTGTCTGCCACTCCTTGCTGTTCTCCTCCACTGAACAAAGCTGTGCCGCCTGTTTACTACGGTTGCCAATTTTGAACTGCATTTCGACTACTTACTGATTTGGCCCTACTCTCTGTGTCAGCCTCTCATTCCAGTTGTCCTCCACTGCAATGCCCCCTGGTTATTCCTGTGTTACCAATTTTGAACTGCATTTAGCCCACTTTATTCTTTGGGCCTATATCTGTGTTTCCACTTCATCGTGCCCATTGCCCAGCCAGTGATAGATGAGTCTGCTGGTACATTGACCCATAACGCAACATTCCCCGTGCATGCTACACAACAACATTGTGACCCTGCTGAAAGTCAGGTTGCTCTTCCCGCATACCATACCACCTTACACGGGGACAAAGAGGAAGGTGCAGATGAAAGTGCAGGTTCCTTCATCAGGTGGGGGGAGGAATACTAGTTGGCGACGTCACTGGCATAGGGCCTCTCATAGTAAGCAAAAGTGTTGCTGCCGGTGGGAGGCGCCCCCGCCGTGCAAACACACCGCTGTACTTTGAGGGGCCCTGTGCCAGTGCCAATGCCAACAAGTGGGCCCCCCCTGCTTGCTCAGGATCACAGCACTTGCAAAGTTGAAATACTTACCTCTCCCTGCTCCACTGCCGTGACGTGGTCCAGATTTCCTGGGCCCACTAATTACTTGAACCAGCCCTACCCCACACAACTTTAGCCAAATGACCCCCAATTTCAAATGCCTTCCAATTATTATAAGGTAAATTACGCTTGACAAGCTTCATTAAGAAGAATGGATGGTTTTGACATTAAAATGGGCACTCTAGGTGTTATCCTGGCCCCCACTCACTGCCGACTATGCTGCCCCATTGACTTGCATTGGGTTTCGTGTTTCGGTCGATCCCGACTTTTCGCCATAATCGGCCGATTTCACTCGACCCGACTTTTGAGATAGTCGGGTTTCGCGAAACCCGGCTCGACTCTAAAAAGGTCAAGGTCGCTCAACTCTAGTCTCTACTTCTGTTCTCTGAATCTCTTGGCTTGGAAACAGGGGGCCAGCCAAGCAGCATTGGAGAAATGGAAGAAGAGGCAGTGTGCAGTGATGCCCAACAGCTTTGTCTCTCTGACTCTGAAGAGGCGGGTGGGCCAGTGGCTCCGGTGACCACAGCGCAGTACGCATCTGATGATGAAACTCAGGTGCCGCTTTTTGGTGCGTACTGTGCTGCCGAGACTACCCAGGAGGAGCAGTTGGTGGCAGAGGGTAGTGGAGATGATGAGGTCGTTGACCCATCGTGGCGTGAGGAACAGGAAGGTGGTGGGAGCAGCTCTGAAGAAGAGATTCCCCTAATGGGCCAAAGAGGGAGAGGGAGGGGGAAGACTGCGGAGCCTGTAGCCTCCACTGTGGCACCCGTTAGGAGCCTGTCTCTTTCCAAAGCCAAAAAGGGTGCTCCCAAGACTTGTAGTGCCTGGTCCTTTTTTGACACAGTTGCAGATGACATTTGTTTTGTCAAATGCAAGCTGTGTCATCAGAAAGTAAAAAGAGGGAAAAATGTCAGCAACCTCAATACCACAAATATGTGGAAACATGTGCGGACCAGGCACGCGGTGGAGTTACAGAAACACACTGAAGATGTAGGCCAACCAACAGCGGCAGCTACCACGTCTTCAGCTCGTGTTGCCTCTTCCTCCAGCTCACGCACAGCTGGTTTGGCTTCCTCCCAGGATCGCCATGGAAGAACCTCTGGCACTGTTGTCCAGAGACCTTGTGTAATTCCACCCACAGCACCACCTTCCCAGTCATCCTCACACTCCCAGTCTACTCTACAGCCATCGGTAGTACAGGCATGGGAGAAAAGGTGGGCATTCTCGGCCAACCACCCCCGAGCACAGGCTCTGAATGCAGGCATTGCCAAACTGTTGTCCCTGGAAATGCTCTCATTCAGGCTGGTGGAGACTGACAGCTTCCGTGACTTGATGGCATTGGCAGTCCCACAGTACAAGGTGCCCAGCCGCTTTTACTTCAGCAGGCAAGCTGTCCCTGCCCTGCACAGGCATGTTGAGGGAAACATAAAACATGCGCTACTGAACGCCGTCAGTAGCAAGGTCCACCTCACCACCGATGCGTGGACCATTCAGCATGGACAGGGGCGATACGTTTCCCTCACTGCCCATTGGGTTAATGTTGTTGAGCCAGGTACAGATCGTGCGAGTGGCGCAGGACGTGTCCTGCCCACTCCAAGGATTGCAGGAATCCAGTCTGTACGTATTGACTCCTCCTCTTACACAAGTTCCTCAGAATCATCTCTGCAGGAGCCATCACAGTCCACCTCCACATGGACCCGTGAACGTTTACCTATGACCGACATGAGCACAGCCGTGGCCAAACGTCAGCAGGCCGTCTTGAAACTAGTTTCATTGGGGAATCAAAGCCACACAGCGCAGGAGCTCTGGAATGCCATCAAGCAGGAGAGCGATGTGTGGTTACTGCCAGCGAATCTCCAGCCAGGCATGGTAGTGTGTGACAATGGCCGAAATCTGGTGGCAGCTTTGGCCCTTGGCAACCTCACTCACATCCCATGTCTGGCACATGTGCTCAATTTGGTTGTGCAGAGTTTTCTGAGGGACTATCCAGATCTTGATGCACTGCTGCACAAGGTCCGCCTAGAGTGTGCTCACTTGCGGCGTTCCAGCTTGGCAAGATCCCGCATTGCTGCTCTGCAGCGCCGATTCCGCCTTCCGGAACACCGCATCATATGTGACCTACCTACCCGGTGGAATTCCACGTTACATATGTTGGAGCGGTTGTGTGAGCAGCAGCAAGCAGTTATGGAGTACCAGCTGCATCAGGCGCAAAGAAGTTGCAGTCAGCGCCGATCAGACTTCACAACCACAGAGTGGGCCACTATGAAGGACGTCTGCCAGGTTTTGCGTCCTTTTGATTATTCCACGCGGATGGCAAGTGCAGATGATGCACTAGTCAGCATGACTGTCCCCCTTATCTGCCTGCTTCAGCAAACTTTGCAAGGGTTAAGGGATGATGTTGTGGAAGAGGTGGAGGATGAGGAGTCACCTTTTCCATCAGCTTCTGGAGAGTCAGCGCCACGTGGTTCCTCACAAAGGGGTACGCAGGGGCCACTTTGTGAGGAGGATGAGGAGGAGTCAATGGAGGAGGAAGAGCTCCGTCCAGAGGAGGGAGCGACACAATTGTCCAGTGGTCAGTGTGTACAGCGAGGGTGGGGTGATGACGAGCGGGCAGAGATCATGTCTCAAGCAGGGGAGAGCGTTTCTGGGCCAGTTGGCAGTCTGCAGCACATGGTGGATTTCATGCTGCAGTGCCTGAGAAACGACAGCCGCATCAACCACATTCTCAACATGCCTGAATATTGGGTGTTCACCCTCCTCGATCCTCGCTACCGGGACAACGTCCATAACCTCATCCCAGCGTTGACCCGGGAGTGTAAATTGCGGGAGTACCACGACACACTGGTGAATTCCATCATCTTCTCCAGTCCAACTGAGAGGAGTGCTGCTAGTGCTTTACAAAGCAGCTCAGTGCGTCGAGGCAGTGGGGGAGGCTCTGCCCAAAGAGGGAGCAGAAGCAGTGCCTCTGCCCAAGGCAAGCCCAGTATGGCACAACTCTGGCACACTTTTGTGTACCCGCCCCAAATGTCTACACCATCACCGGCGGCTCCAGTCAGCAGGAGGCAACGGTTCCGTCAGATGGTGACAGACTACATGGCTTGCCCTCTTACTGTACTCCCAGACGGCTCTTCCCCGTTGGCCAGAGCTAAGCCAATATGCATTGGAGGTGCTGGCTTGCCCTGCGACTAGTGTCTTATCGGAACGTGTCTTTAGTGCCGCAGGTGGTGTACTAACAGACCGTCGCATGCGACTATCCTCCGATAACGTTGACCGGCTTACTTTCCTGAAAATGAACCAGGCCTGGATCTCGCAGGAATTTGCCAATCCTCTGCCTGAATAAGTAATTGGGTGTCATCCAGGTCTCCTGCTGTGTTCATCTTTCTACCACCTGAACTGCTATTCCTGGGCTCCAACACCGCCAGTTGCGGCTCAGAAGTGCAGGCTGCACAGTAAAAACATACGACCCAGTGTTATTGGGTTTCAGTAACGTCTGCTGATCCCCAGCTGTGTAGCCGGCAATGTGTCCTGCGACCGCCACGCTGGCACAACAACCTAAATGTAAGGGAACCTGTCCCCCCCCCCCGTCGATGGTTACTGAAAGAGCCATCTTGTGCAGCAGTAATGCTGCACAAGGAAAAGGTAGCTCTTTTATTTTAGCTCCTTGCACACGCAGAACTTAACACTTATAAAATGTGTTCACTGATACCGTTATACCGTCCCAGAGCTGGGACTTTCCTTCGTAATGTGACGCAGCACAGCCGTCATTCCTACCCCCTTGGTGCCATGCGCTGCCTCCTCAGCGTTGTTTTAAGCTGTCACGGAGCCTGCCCTGTTCTGTTATCCCTTGGCCATGCCCTATTTGCGCTGCCTGTCTTCTGACATAATTTGGTGTCAGGCTGGCTGCGCCTGTGCGGCCGCGCTGCCCGAGATCCCGCCTCGCAGTGTCTTCTGATTGAATCACACTGCGGGCCTTGGATCCATGGGCATGCGCAGTGCATATCTTCCCCTCGGGCTCTCGCTCATCTCCCTCCGCCTTCTTTAGACTGTGCGCCGTCAGCTGATCCCTAATAGCAGGCCACGGCCATGACACCGCACAGTCTGAAGAAGAGGGAAGGAGTGGAGTGAGAGTCGAGGATATGCACTGTGCATGCCCATGGATCCAAGGCCCGCAGTGGGATTACGTTAGACGACACTGTGAGGTGGGATCTGGAGCAGCGTGGACGCACAGGCACTGACAGCCTGACACCAAATTATGTCAAATTATGTCAGAAGACAGGCAGCGCTAATTGGGCATGGTCAAGGGATAACAGAACAGCGCAGGCTCCGTGACAGCTTAAAACAATGCTGAGGAGGCAGCGCACGGCACCAAGGGGATAGGAATGACAGCAGTGCTGTGTCCCATTACGAAGGAAATTCGCACCTCTGGGACGGTTTTACGGTATAAGGGGACACATTTTTAGTGTTTACTTCTGTGTTTGCAAGGAGCATAATTAAAAGAGCAACCTTTTCCTTTTGCATCCTTAGTGCTGCACAAGATGGCTCTTTCAGCTACAAACGTCTTGGGGGGGGGGGTTAAAGGTTCCCTTTCAACTTGCTCCAATCAGGCTTCGGCTTACACTCTGTTCCTCTGCTCCTCCTGCTGTCCCTGGGCTCTAACACCGCCAGTTGGTGCCTGGAAGTGCTGTCTGCACAGTCAACAGTCGCTCCTCTGTTATTGGGGTTCAGTAACGTCAGCTGATCCCCAGCTGTGTGTGCGGCAATACCTCCAATCTGCTCCTCCTGCTGTCCCTGGGCTCTAACACCGCCAGTTGGTGCCTGGAAGTGCTGTCTGCACAGTCAACAGTCCCTCCTCTGTTATTGGGGTTCAGTAACGTCAGCTGATCCCCAGCTGTGTGTGCGGCAATACCTCCAATCTGCTCCTCCTGCTGTCCCTGGGCTCTAACACCGCCAGTTGGTGCCTGGAAGTGCTGTCTGCACAGTCAACAGTCGCTCCTCTGTTATTGGGGTTCAGTAACGTCAGCTGATCCCCAGCTGTGTATCCGGCAACGTGTCATGCGACCGCCACGCTGGCACAACTAAAATGTAAGGGGACCTGTCCCCCCCCCCCCTAGGCGTTTGTTACTGAAAGAGCCACCTTGTGCAGCACTAATACTGCACAAAGAAAAGGTCGCTCTTGAAATTATGCTCCTTGCAAACGCTGAACTACACACTCATGTAATGTGTCCCCTCGCACCGTCCAACCGTCCCGGAGGTGGGACTTTCCTTTGTAATGTGACGCAGCACAGCCGTCATTGCTACCCCCTTGGCACCGTGCGCTGCCTCCTTAGCGCTGTTTGATTCCGTCATGGACCCTGCGCTGTTATGTTATCCCTTGGCCATGCACAGTTTGCGCTGCCCGTCCTCTGACATCATTTGTTGTCGTCCTGGCTGCGCCTGTGCGTCCACGCTGCCCGAAATCACACCTCGCAGTGTCGTCTAATGTGATCCCACAGTGGGCCTGGTATCCATGGCCATGCACAGTGCATATACTAGCCTCTCACTCCCCTTCTTCACGCTTCTTCAGACTAGGCGGCGTCAGCTGATCCCTAATAGCATGCCACGGCCGTGACGCCGCACAGTCTGAAGAAGCAGGAAGGAGGGGAGTGAGAGGCGATGATATGCACTGCGCATGCCCATGGATCCCTGGCCCGCAGTGGGATTACATTAAATGACACTGCGAGGTTGGATCTCGGGCAGCTTGGACGCACAGGCACTGCCAGCCTGACACCTAAATGATGTCAGAAGACGGGCACCGCTAACTGTGCATGGCCAAGGGATAACATTACAGCGCGGGCTCCGTGACAGAACCAAACAACGTTGAGGAGGTGGCGCACGCCACCAAGGGGGTTGGAATGACGGCTGTGCTGTGTCACATTACAACGGAAAGTCCCACTTCCAGGACGGTTTGACGGTGTGAGGGGATACATTATATGAGTGTGTACTTCAGCGTTTGCAAGGAGCATAATTTCAGGAGCCACCATTTTCCATGTGCAGTATTACTGCTGTACAAGATGGCTCTTTCAGCAACAAATGCCTGAGGGGGGGGGGTTAAAGGTTCCCTTTTAACTTGCTCCACTGCAGGCTTCGGCCTACACTCTGCTCCTCTTTGATTCCCTGGGTTTCAACACTGTCAGTTGCCACCTGGAAGTGTTGTCTACACAGAAAAAACACTAGCTGATGTGTCAGTGGGGTTCAGCACCGCCAGCTGTTCCCCTGCTGTGTAGTCGGCAACGTGTCCAGCACAAGCCACGCTGGCACAACAGAACAAAAGCTGCCACCAGTGCAGGCTTCGGCCTACACTCTGCTCTTCTCCTCCTGCTGCTGCCCCTGGGCTCAAACACCGCTAGTTTTGGCCCGGAAGTGCTAGCTGCACAGAGAAAAACAACAGCCAATGTGTTAGTGGGGTTCAGCACCGCCAGCTGTTCCCCTGCTGTGTAGCCGGCAACGTGACCTGCAAACGCCACGCAGGCACATGAACTGAAATTAAAGGGACCCTGCCACCCACCCCAAGGTGTTTCTATGTATAACAGCTTCCTTGTACAGCAGTAATGCTGCATTTGTACAAGGTGGCTGACTTTTTCTCCTTGCCAACGTGGAACTCAACACGTACAAAATCTGTCTCATTGAGACCATTCCACTGTCCCTTAGGTGAGATTTTCCTTTCTAATGGTACGCAGCACCACCCTTGGTAGCGCTGCCCGTCTTCTGACATCATTGGTTGGCTGCCTGTGCCTTTGCGTCCGCCCTGCCCAACACAACCCCCCTCGTTGTCTCATATATTTTGGCTGCGAGGGTGTGATTGATGGGCATGTGCAGTGCATATGTTCACCTGTCTTAACTCATCTCCTTCCGCCTTCTTCAGACTGTGCGGCCTCATGGCCGTGGTAGGCGATAAGGGATCAGCTGAGGCCGCCCAGTCTGAAGCAGGTGTAAGGACATGTGTGAGCGGCAAACATATTTACTGCACAAGGCCACGAATCCCAGCCACGCAGTGTGATTTGTTGAAAACACACTGCGGGTCTGGGATTCATGGCCATTGCTAACCGCACCGGCCAACATGAAATGAGGTGAGAAGACAGGCAGCGCTCACAGCGCATGGCCAAGGGATCACAATAGCGCATACTCCTGTACAGCAAATAACAACGCTCAGGAGGCTGCGCCCAGCACCAAGGCGTTATTTATGTGCACCTGTGCTGCGTCTCCTTAAAAAGACAAGTCACGCCTCCAATACAGAACTGAACTACTGTTCAATGGGCTAAATTGTGTACGTCTTTAATTCTGCGTGTGCAATGAGCAAAACTTAAAGAGCAACCTTTAACTTGTGGAGCGTTACTGCTGCACAAGGTGTGGCTCTTCAACATTGTAACACCTGAGGGTGGGTTAAAGGTTACCTTTGAAATTGGTTCAAGTAGGCTTCCGCCTACACTCTGCTCCTCCTGCAGATCCTGGGCTCTAACTACGCCAGTTGGGGCCCGGAAGTGCTGGCTGCACAGAGAAAAACACCCACCATTGTGTCAGTGGGGTTCAGCACCGCCAGCTGTTCCCCTGCTGTGTAGCCGGCATCGTGTCCAGCACAAGCCACGCTGGCACAACAGACCAAAAGCTGCCACCAGTGCAGGCTTCGGCCTACACTCTGCTCCTCTCCTCCTCCTGCTGACCCTGGGCTATAACACCGCCAGTTGTAGCCTGGAAGTGCTAGCTGCACAGAGAAAAACACCCGCCAATGTGTTAGTGGGGTTCAGCAACGCCAGCTGTTCCCCTGCTGTGTAGCCGGCAACGTGTCCTGCAAACGCCATGCAGGCACCTGAACTGAAATTAAAGGGAACCTGGCCCCACCCCCCCAGGTCTTTCTATGTATACCAGCCACCTAGTACAGCAGTACTGCTGCATTTGTACAAGGTGGCTGATTTTTTCTCATTGCCCACGTTGAATTAAACACGTAAAATATGTGTCTCATTACAGACCATTACAATGTCCCTGAGGTGTGACTTTCCTTTTTAATGACACTCACCACCCCTCTTGGTTGCGCTGCCCGTCTTCAGACATCATTGGTTGGCTGCCTGTGCCTGGGCGTCCGCCCTGCCCGACACAACCCCCCTCGTTGTCTCATATATTTTGGCTGCGAGGGTGTGATTAATGGGCATGTGCAGTGCATATGTTCGCCTGTCTTAACTCATCTCCTTCCGCCTTCTTCAGACTGTGCGGACTCATGGCCGTGGTAGGCGATAAGGGATCAGCTGAGGCCGCCCAGTCTGAAGCAGGTGTAAGGAAATGTGTGAGCGGCAAAAATATTTACTGCACAAGGCCACGAATCCCAGCCACGCAGTGTGATTTTTTGAAAACACACTGCGGGCCTGGGATTCATGGCCATTGCTAACCGCACCGGCCAACATGAAATGAGGTCAGAAGACAGGCAGCGCTCCCAGCGCATGGCCAAGGGATCAAAATAGCGCAGACTCCTGTACAGCAAATAACAACGCTCAGGAATCAGCGCCCAGCATCTAGGCGTAAATTTTGACACCTGTGCTGCGTCTCCTTAAAAAGACAAGTCACGCCTCCACTACTGTTTGACAGTATAATGGGCTAAATAGTGTACGTGTTTTATTCCGCGTGTGCAAGGAGCAAAATTAAGAGAGCAACCTTTGACTTGTGCAGCATTAATGCTGCACAAGGTGTGGCTCTTGTACCTTGCAACACCTGAGGGGGGGTTAAAGGTAACTTTTGAAATTGGTTCAACTAGGCTTCGGCCTACACTCTGCTCCTCTCCTCCTCCTGCTGCCCTTGGGCTCTAACACCGCTAGTTTTTGCCCTGAAGTGCTAGCTGCGCAGAGAAAAACACCCGCCATTGTGTTAGTGGGGTTCAGCAACGCCAGCTGTTCCCCTGCTGTGTAGCCGGCATCGTGTCCAGCACAAGCCACGCTGGCACAACAGACCAAAAGCTGCCACCAGTGCAGGCCTTGGCCTACACTCTGCTCCTCTCCTCCTCCTACTGACCCTGTGCTCAAACACCACTAGTTTTTGCCTGGAAGTGCTAGCTGCACAGAGAACAACACCAGTCAATGTGTTAGTGGGGTTCAGCAACGCCAGCTGTTCCCCTGCTGTGTAGCCGGCAACGTGACCTGCAAACGCCACACAGGCACATGAACTGAAATTGAAGGGAGCCTGCCCCCCACCCCCAGGTGTTTCTATGTATAACAGCCACCTTGTACAGCAGTACTGCTGCATTTGTACAAGGTGGCTGACTTTTTCTCCTTGCCCACGTTTAATTAAACACGTACTAAATGTGTCTCATTGAGACCATTCCACTGTCCCTGAGGTGTGACTTTCCTTTCTAATGATACGCAGCACCACCCTTGGTAGCGCTTCCCGTCTTTTCACATCATTGGTTAGCTGGCTGCGCCTGTGCGTCTGCCCTGCTCGAAACAACGCCCCTCAGTGTCTTATTTTTTGGACAGCGAGGGCGTGATTGATGGGCATGTGCAGTGCATATGTTTGCCTGTGTTCACACATCTCCTTCCGCCTTCTTCAGACTGGGTGGCCTCATGGCCGCGGCATGTGATAAGGGATCAGATGAGGCCGCCCAGTCTGAAGCAGGTGTAAGGACATGTGTGAGCGGCAAACATATTTACTGCACAAGGCCACGAATCCCAGCCACGCAGTGTGATTTTTTGAAAACACACTGTGGGTCTGGGATTCATGTCAATCGCTAACCGCAACGGCCGACATGAAATGAGGTCAGAAGACAGGAAGCGCTCACAGCGCATGGGCAAGGGATAACAATAGCGCAGTCTCCTGTACAGCAAATAACAACGCTCAGGAAGCTGCGCCCATGCACCAAGGTGTTATTTTGGACACCTGTGCTGCGTCTCCTTAAAAAGGCAAGTCACGCCTCCACTACTGTTTGACAGTATAATGGGCTAAATAGTGTACGTGTTTTATTCTGCGTGTGCAAGGAGCAAAATTAATAGAGCAACCTTTTACTTGTGCAGCATTAATGCTGCACAAGGTGTGGCTCTTGTACCTTGCTACACCTGAGGGGGGGTTAAAGGTTACCTTTAAAATTGGTTCAACTAGGCTTCGGCCTACACTCTGCTCCTCTCCTCCTCCTGGTGACCCTGGGCTCTAACACCGCTAGTTTTTGCCCGGAAGTGCTAGCTGCACAGAGAAAAACACCCGCCATTGTGTTAGTGGGGTTCAGCACCGCCAGCTGTTCCCCTGCTGTGTAGCCGGCATCGTGTCCAGCACAAGCCACGCTGGCACAATTGAACAAAACCTGCCACCAGTGCATGCTTCGACCTACACTCTGCTCCTCTCCTCCTCCTGCTGACCCTGGGCTCTAACACCGCTAGTTTTTGCCCGGAAGTGCTAGCTGCACAGAGAAAAACACCCGCCATTGTGTTAGTGGGGTTCAGCACCGCCAGCTGTTCCCCTGCTGTGTAGCCGGCATCGTGTCCAGCACAAGCCACGCTGGCACAATTGAACAAAAGCTGCCACCAGTGCAGGCTTCGGCCTACACTCTGCTCCTCTCCTCCTCCTGCTGACCCTGGGCTATAACACCACCAGTTGTAGCCTGGAAGTGCTAGCTGCACAGAGAAAAACACCAGCCAATGTGTTAGAGGTGTTCAGCACCGCCAGCTGTTCCCCTGCTGTGTAGCCGGCAATGTGACCTGCAAACGCCACGCAGGCACATGAACTGAAATTGAAGGGAGCCTGCCCCCCACCCCCAGGTGTTTCTTTGTATAACAGCCACCTTGTACAGCAGTAGTGCTGCATTTGTACAAGGTGGCTGACTTTTTTTCCTTGCCCACGTTTAATTAAACACGTACTAATTGTGTCTCATTGAGACCATTCCACTGTCCCTGAGGTGTGACTTTCCTTTCTAATGATACGCAGCACCACCCTTGGTAGCGCTTCCCATCTTTTCACATCATTGGTTAGCTGGCTGCGCCTGTGCGTCTGCCCTGCTCGAAACAACGCCCCTCGGTGTCTTATTTTTTTGGACAGCGAGGGCGTGATTGATGGGCATGTGCAGTGCATATGTTTGCCTGTGTTCACACATCTCCTTCCGCCTTCTTCAGACTGGGTGGCCTCATGGCCGCGGCATGTGATAAGGGATCAGATGAGGCCGCCCAGTCTGAAGCAGGTGTAAGGACATGTGTGAGCGGCAAACATATTTACTGCACAAGGCCACGAATCCCAGCCACGCAGTGTGATTTTTTGAAAACACACTGTGGGTCTGGGATTCATGTCAATCGCTAACCGCAACGGCCGACATGAAATGAGGTCAGAAGACAGGAAGCGCTCACAGCGCATGGGCAAGGGATAACAATAGCGCAGTCTCCTGTACAGCAAATAACAACGCTCAGGAAGCTGCGCCCATGCACCAAGGTGTTATTTTGGACACCTGTGCTGCGTCTCCTTAAAAAGACAAGTCACGCCTCCACTACTGTTTGACAGTATAATGGGCTAAATAGTGTACGTGTTTTATTCTGCGTGTGCAAGGAGCAAAATTAATAGAGCAACCTTTTACTTGTGCAGCATTAATGCTGCACAAGGTGTGGCTCTTGTACCTTGCTACACCTGAGGGGGGGTTAAAGGTTACCTTTAAAATTGGTTCAACTAGGCTTCGGCCTACACTCTGCTCCTCTCCTCCTCCTGGTGACCCTGGGCTCTAACACCGCTAGTTTTTGCCCGGAAGTGCTAGCTGCACAGAGAAAAACACCCGCCATTGTGTTAGTGGGGTTCAGCACCGCCAGCTGTTCCCCTGCTGTGTAGCCGGCATCGTGTCCAGCACAAGCCACGCTGGCACAATTGAACAAAAGCTGCCACCAGTGCAGGCTTCGGCCTACACTCTGCTCCTCTCCTCCTCCTGCTGACCCTGGGCTATAACACCACCAGTTGTAGCCTGGAAGTGCTAGCTGCACAGAGAAAAACACCAGCCAATGTGTTAGAGGTGTTCAGCACCGCCAGCTGTTCCCCTGCTGTGTAGCCGGCAATGTGACCTGCAAACGCCACGCAGGCACATGAACTGAAATTGAAGGGAGCCTGCCCCCCACCCCCAGGTGTTTCTTTGTATAACAGCCACCTTGTACAGCAGTACTGCTGCATTTGTACAAGGTGGCTGACTTTTTCTCCTTGCCCACGTTTAATTAAACACGTACTAATTGTGTCTCATTGAGACCATTCCACTGTCCCTGAGGTGTGACTTTCCTTTCTAATGATACGCAGCACCACCCTTGGTAGCGCTTCCCGTCTTTTCACATCATTGGTTAGCTGGCTGCGCCTGTGCGTCTGCCCTGCTCGAAACAACGCCCCTCGGTGTCTTATTTTTTTGGACAGCGAGGGTGTGATTGATGGGCATGTGCAGTGCATATGTTTGCCTGTGTTCACACATCTCCTTCCGCCTTCTTCAGACTGGGTGGCCTCATGGCCGCGGCATGCAATAAGGGATCAGATGAGGCCGCCCAGTCTGAAGCAGGTGTAAGAACATGTGTGAGCGGCAAACATATTTACTGCACAAGGCCACGAATCCCAGCCACGCAGTGTGATTTTTTGAAAACACACTGTGGGTCTGGGATTCATGTCAATCGCTAACCGCAACGGCCAACATGAAATGAGGTCAGAAGACAGGCAGCGCTCACAGCGCTTGGCCAAGGGATAGCAAGAGCGCAGACTCCTGTACAGCAAATAACAACGCTCAGGAATCTGCGCCCAGCACCTAGGTGTAAATTTTGACACCTGTGCTGCGTCTCCTTAAAAAGACAAGTCACGCCTCCACTACTGTTTGACAGTATAATGGGCTAAATAGTGTACGTGTTTTATTCTGCGTGTGCAAGGAGCAAAATTAATAGAGCAACCTTTGACTTGTGCAGCATTAATGCTGTTCAAGGTGTGGCTCTTGTACCTTGCAACACCTGAGGGGGGGTTAAAGGTAACTTTTGAAATTGGTTCAACTAGGCTTCGGCCTACACTCTGCTCCTCTCCTCCTCCTGCTGACCCTGGGCTCTAACACCGCTAGTTTTTGCCCGGAAGTGCTAGCTGCACAGAGAAAAACACCAGCCAATGTGTTTGTGGGGTTCAGCAACGCCAGCTGTTCCCCTGCTGTGTAGCCGGCATCGTGTCCAGCACAAGCCACGCTGGCACAACAGACCAAAAGCTGCCACCAGTGGAGGCCTCGGCCTACACTCTGCTCCTCTCCTCCTCCTGCTGCCCCTGGGTTCAAACACCGCTAGTTTTTGCCCGGAAGTGCTAGCTGCACAGAGAACAACACCAGTCAATGTGTCAGTGGGGTTCAGCAACGCCAGCTGTTCCCCTGCTGTGTAGCTGGCAACGTGTCCTGCAAACGCCATGCAGGCACCTGAACTGAAATTAAAGGGAGCCAGGCCCCACCCCCCCAGGTGTTTCTATGTATAACAGCCACCTTGTACAGCAGTACTGCTGCATTTGTACAAGGTGGCTGACTTTTTCTACTTGCCCACGTGGAACTCAACACGTACAAAATGTGTCTCATTGAGACAATTCCACTGTCCCTGAGGTGTGACTTTCCTTTTTAATGACACGCATCACCCCCATTGTTAGCGCTGCCCGTCTTCTGACATCATTGGTTGGCTGGCTGTGCCTGGGCGTCCGCCCTGTCCGACACAACCCCCCTCGTTGTCTCATATATTATGACTGCGAGGGTGTGATTGATGGGCACGAGCAGTGCATATCTTCGCCTGTCTTCACTCCCCTCCTTCCGCCTTCTTCAGACTGTGCGGCCTCATGGCCGTGGCAGGCGATAAGGGATCAGCTGAGGCCGTCCAGTCTGAAGCAGGTGTAAGGACATGTGTGAGCGGCGAACATATTTACTGTACAAGGCCACGAATCCCAGCACCGCAGTGTAACTTTATGAATAGGCACTGTGGGTCTGGGATTTATGGCCATCGTTAACCGCACCGGCCAACATGAAATGAGGTCATAAGACGGCCTGCACTAACAGGGTATTGCCAAGGGATAACACAAGAGCGCAGTCTCCTGTACTGCAAATAAGAACGCTAAGGAATCTGCGCCCAGCACCTAGGTGTAAATTTTGACACCTGTGCTGCGTCTTATTAAAAAGAAAAGTCACGCCTCCACTACTGTTTGACAGTATAATTGGCTAAATAGTGTACGTGTTTTATTCTGCGTGTGCAAGGAGCAAAATTAATAGAGCAACCTTTGACTTGTGTAGCATTAATGCTGTTCAAGGTGTGGCTCTTGTACCTTGCAACACCTGAGGGGGAGTTAAAGGTTACCTTTGAAATTGGTTCAACTAGGCTTCGGCCTACACTCTGCTCCTCTCCTCCTCCTGCTGCCCCTGGGCTCAAACACCGCTAGTTTTGGCCCGGAAGTGCTAGCTGCACAGAGAAAAACACCCGCCATTGTGTTAGTGGGGTTCAGCAACGCCAGCTGTTCCCCCACTGTGTAGCCGGCAAAGTGTCCTGCAAACGCAACGCAGACACAAAGCTGCCTCCAGTGCAGGCTTCGGCCTACACTCTGCTCCCTCTGCTTACCCTTTGCTCCAACACCGCTAGTTGGGGCTCTAGGAAGACAAACTTTAATAGGCAACGCATCCGGGTTCCAGCACCGCCAGCTGGTTCTCGGCAGTGTTTTTGTCACAAGTACTCCCTCGTGCCAAACCTGGTTTCAGCACCGTCCGCAGTTTCCGGGTTGTGTCAAACTCGCTGAGACGCCAATGCTTGCCCCGTCGTGTTTCGGTCGGGTTAGCCAACTCCAGGGTGCCTCCAGTTTAGGAGCTTCCTATGTGGGCTGCATGAATTAGTAGTCAAGGCTGGTTCTGTAGTGCCAGTAGGCACAGCTCCCCCTGTAGGACTGTTGGGGTTCGGTAACTGCGGCTGCCTCGCGGCCTAGCTGTTCTCTCCTCTCCTGTGGGCCTTCGGGTCCACCACCGGGTTCCAGCACCGTCAGCTGGTTCCGGGCCGAGCCTTTGGCTTAGGTGCCTCCTCATGGGTATCTGAGTTCCGCCAACGCCAGGTGGTCCTCGGTAGTGCTTTTAAGCGCGGGCACCTACAGCTTAGTAACCGTGTTCCAGCACCGTCAGCTGGTCCTCGGTCGTGCCATTGGCTCTTGCACACTGGGGCAACGCATCCGGGTTCCAGCACCGCCAGCTGGTTCTCGGCAGTGTTTTTGTCACAGGTACTCCCTCGTGCCAAACCTGGTTTCAGCACCGTCAGCTGTTTCCGGGTTGTGTCAAACTCGCTGAGACGCCTATGCTTGCCCCGTCGTGTTGCGGTCGGGTTAGCCAACCCCAGGGTGCCTCCAGTTTAGGAGCTTCCTATGTGGGCTGCATGAATTGGTAGTCAAGGCTGGTTCTGTAGTGCCAGTAGGCCCAGCTCCCCCTGTAGGACTGTTGGGGTTCGGTAACTGCGGCTGCCTCGCGGCCTAGCTGTTCTCTCCTCTCCTGTGGGCCTTCGGGTCCACCACCTGGTTCCAGCACCGTCAGCTGGTTCCGGGCCGAGCCTTTGGCTTAGGTGCCTCCTCATGGGTATCCGAGTTCCGCCAACGCCAGGCGGTCCTCGGTAGTGCTTTTAAGCGCGGGCACCTACAGCTTAGTAACCGTATTCCAGCACCGTCAGCTGGTCCTCGGTCGTGCCATTGGCTCTTGCACACTGGGGCAACGCATCCGGGTTCCAGCACCGCCAGCTGGTTCTCGGCAGTGTTTTTGTCACAGGTACTCCCTCGTGCCAAACCTGGTTTCAGCACCGTCAGCTGTTTCCGGGTTGTGTCAAACTCGCTGAGACGCCTATGCTTGCCCCGTCGTGTTGCGGTCGGGTTAGCCAACCCCAGAGTGCCTCCAGTTTAGGAGCTTCCTATGTGGGCTGCATAAATTGGTAGTCAAGGCTGGTTCTGTAGTGCCAGTAGGCCCAGCTCCCCCTGTAGGACTGTTGGGGTTCGGTAACTGCGGCTGCCTCGCGGCCTAACTGCTCTCTCCTCTCCTGTGGGCCTTCGGGTAAACCACCTGGTTCCAGCACCGTCAGCTGGTTCCGGGCCGAGCCTTTGGCTTAGGTGCCTCCTCCTGGGTATCCGAGTTCCGCCAACGCCAGGCGGTCCTCGGTAGTGCTTTTAAGCCCGGGCACCTACAGCTTAGTAACCGTGTTCCAGCACCGTCAGCTGGTCCTCGGTCGTGCCATTGGCTCTTGCACACTGGGGCAACGCATCCAGGTTCCAGCACCGCCAGCTGGTTCTCGGCAGTGTTTTTGTCACAGGTACTCCCTCGTGCCAAACCTGGTTTCAGCACCGTCAGCTGTTTCCGGGTTGTGTCAAACTCCCTGAGACGCCTATGCTTGCCCCGTCGTGTTGCGGTCGGGTTAGCCAACTCCAGGGTGCCTCCAGTTTAGGAGCTTCCTATGTGGGCTGCATGAATTGGTAGTCAAGGCTGGTTCTGTAGTGCCAGTAGGCCCAGCTCCCCCTGTAGGACTGTTGGGGTTCGGTAACTGCGGCTGCCTCGCGGCCTAGCTGCTCTCTCCTCTCCTGTGAGCCTTCGGGTCCACCACCTGGTTCCAGCACCGTCAGCTGGTTCTCGGCAGTGTCTTTTGCTCTTGTACCTTCTGCTCCCCATCCTGGTTCCAGTACCGTCAGCTGGTTCCGGGCAGAGCCTTTGGCTTAGGTGCCTCCTTCTGGGTATCCAAGTTCCACCAACGTCAGGTGGTCCTTGGTAGTGCTTTCAGGCACGGGTACCTCCTGCTTAGTAACCGGGTTCCAGTAACTTCAGCTGGTCCTCGGTAGTTCCATTGGCTCTTGAACCTTCGGCTACCCATCCGGGTTCCAGTACCGTCAGCTGGTTCTCGGTAGTGTCTTTTGCTCTTGTACCTTCTGCTCCCCATCCTGGTTCCAGTACCGTCAGCTGGTTCCGGGCAGAGCCTTTGGCTTAGGTGCCTCCTTCTGGGTATCCGAGTTCCGCCAACGCCAGGCGGTCCTTGGTAGTGCTTTTTAGCACGGGTACCTCCTGCTTAGTAACCGGGTTCCAGTAACGTCAGCTGGTCCTCGGTAGTTCCATAGGCTCTTGAACCTTCGGGTAGCCATCCGAGTTCCAGTTCCATCAGCTGGTTCTTGGCATTTTCTCAGCCTTCTTGTACCTTCTGCTACATTTCCAAGTTGAATACCCTAACGTCGACGACCAGAAAGACCACCCAGATGACGACGACGACGACGGCGGAGACGACGACCCTGGAGACGACGACCCTGGAGACGACGACATGGAAGACCGAGAAGCAGAAGAACAAGAGGCTGCAGAACAAAGAGCAGAAGAACATTAAGCATAACACTTAATATCAGAGCAAAAGATATTATCTCAATTATATGCAGAAGAAGACTAAGCAGTGTATGGGGGTGAGTCCGTTCCTCCTCGTGGTGCCCCTGGATAAAGCCTGATGCTGCAGGCCAAACTGAACGCGGACAAATGTAACTTTTGTGACTGGCAGAACGGAAGGTGTAATCTTCCAACTTTTATAGATAACAACTATGGGAATGCCTGTCACAAATGAGAATATGATAAAGAAGTAGAATAGGAAGAATAATAACAGTTGAATAAAATGAATATGTAGAATAGGAAGAATAATAATAGTTGAATAAAATGAATATGAAGAATGTAATTAAAAAAAAATAGGTAGAAGATGAAGAAGAAGATGAATAAGGTGAAGAAGAAGTTGATGTCAAAGATGCTGATGATGATGAAGATGAAAGTGTGGGAAAAGTTAAAAAAAAAGAAGGGGAAGGGCGTGGAATAGTGAAACATCAATATCTGACAAAATAAAACAAAAATTTACATAGTCAATATCTTTGTCACTCCGAACGTCTTTAAAAAAAAAAAAAAAACATGCTATTCTATTTGATTGGGCTAAACCTCTATGACTTTAAAGTCTCCGCCACCTCCCCAAATACATCCTGCATTATTCTTAGTTGTTTTCCTTCATGTAGAATGAACCTACAAGGAAAGAAAGGGTTTATTTTAATTCCGATATTTTGCTCCCATTGACTTGCATTGGGATCGGGTATCGGTATCGGCGATATCCGATATTTTTTGAATATCGGCCGATCCTATCCGATACCGATACTTTCCGATATCGGAAGGTATCGCTCAACACTAATAATAATTGAAGCCACTGTCATTGGGTTTTTCTCTTAAGACAAAATATGTTAATGTATTAGTTGATTTTTCTAAACTAAAACATCAGTATTCAGGATAAATTGCCATGTTGGAACTTTTCAATAAATAAGTATGTAATGGGTTGCTGTTTGGGAACTCAGTCTCTAAAAGGTTCACCATCACTGGTCTAAAACAACCCCTTTAAATCTGAATAGTTTTGATTCACTACTGAAGAGTAATTTAGGGTTTATTGTGGCATAATAAGAACTCTAGTGCCTCTTTCTCTCTGAAGAGACAATTTGCATATTTCCCAGAGGAGCATTGCGGCTTTAAGTCTCCTCACCTCAACATGCTTAACATGTCACTCTCTCCAAGGAGAAAAGATACTTCTTGGATCCCGGTCAGACGCCTCCCACTCGGCCAAATCAGATCTCCACTTTTCACTGATGAGGGGCAGTACCCCGAAACAAAATGTCTGCAAATTTAGATTCTGGTTTGACTTTTATCCTAAGTCATGTGATAAGGCTCATTAAAGGGTCGACATTGAATGTTAGGATGGTTACTTCCAATATAACCCAAGAATTCATAAGAAAGTCAAACGCCAAATGTAGAATCAAATGAATAATTTTATTACATACAACATTTAAAATACATATAAGAGGGAACACAGACAAAGAAACTGCCAACCCTGGCATGCATCAAAGAAATGGCACCTTTACAATATAAATTGATGTTCAGTACACACAGAGAAAACCCACTGTATGGTAAATGAATCTACCACTAATTCTATTAAATAGGAGTAAAAAACAACAAAGTGCATATATTGGTACCAAATTTCATAAAAATCCACCATATTTAGATATATGTAAAAAAGCCAAGTGCTTTATAAATAAATAATCTAGGTGGATATAATAGTAAATTATTAATACATAAGTGGGTAGATATAAATAGGAGTTTATCATATATAGATCAAATGTTCATTAAGGCGTATATACCTAGTATAACATTATCTTGCCTAAATCTGCCAAAGTGCTAAGTGCTCCTACAGATAATCTCTACTGACATGCAAAGTGCCTAGTGCATATGTGCTTAGTAGCCTCACAGCAGTAAAAAAGTGCTTTAGTACGAGATGTAGTAAGGAGCAAATAAAGGCATAAATATATTACAAAAACAGTGAAACAAAGGGTTAAGGTGCCAAACGATACATGACCTGTGCGAGCAGCTGAGCCCCGACGCGCGTTTCGCGACTTGCTTCTTCCTGGGGGATTGTCGTATTTATCTAGGCTTAGTGCCCTTTTTGATATATTGTTACTTCCAATAGGTGGCACTAGAGTTCCAGACCCCTTCCTCTCTGAAATGACAATGGACATAATTTAAAGAGCATTACTTTTTTTTAAACAGAATTATGTGAAATGTAAGGCAATGTTACTCACTCAAGCCTGTGGCTCTGGTCCCTGATGGTATGCATTTGCTTTACACATGGATATATAAGATATGTCAGTACTGCATATAGCCATTATGCTGCTGCCTCTGCAGTCGATCGCTGCCATGCTTCTTCAATAAATAATGCTGACAGAGAGGGAGGAAGTGGTAACATAATGAATAGCTGATGTACTTGCCACTCTGCTCATAACTATTTTGCCCCTGTGGTAGAGAAGTGTTTGAACCATCAGTTTAATTTTTTATTTACTAAATCAATAGTACACATGAACATAAGCAACTTTGCAATATATCTTATCAGAGAAATCTGATTCTTTATCTGCCAAAATTCTGAGGTAAACTCTGTATTCTGTACAGATTTTACATCAAAATTGAGAATTTTGATAATGAATGATAAGTTTTGGCAAAGAAACATGCATATTTCTCTAATAAGATATATTGCAAACTTGTTTATTTTAGTAATGAGGATACCATAACAAGAGAAGTCAGAAGATGGCGGCGTCTGATTATGCAAATTGCTGAACTTATTACAACTCCTTCACCATCCTACTAAACAGTGCAGGCTTGTTTGCTGCCTGGCAAGAGTTAATCAGTTCAGTTGATCACCCAGAGCTCTCCATTCTGAATTGTCTCAGCTGTTCAGTGTTGGCCACTCCCCTGTGGTATATATGCTTGCCACTGGCATTTTGGAGTTGAAGGTGATAGTTCTACTTCCTGGCTTCATAGTGAAGGAGAAGGTTCAGTGTTTGCAGTTGGAGAGTTTTTCTGGAGATTGCTACATGGAGTTGGTTTGCATTTTTCCTTATCTTATCACATTTGAATTCCCCTTCCTATACCTACTCTGTTTCCAACTTTGTTTTCCTACTCTGTTGTTTTCTGAGTGTATTTGTCTGGTTGTAGTTTTCTTTCATACCTCTCTGTTTACACTGTTGGTCTGTTTACAGTTTTCCTATACACCTCATCCCTTCACCTCTCTAGGATCAGATAAGGGTTAAGTTCAGAGCATAGATAGGTAGAGTGGGAAAAAAGTATTTAGTCAGCCACCAATTGTGCAAGTTCTCCCAAAAGATGATAGAGGCCTGTAATTGACATTATAGGTAGACCACAACTATGAGAGTGAAAATGAGAAAACAAATCCAGAAAATCACCCTGTCTGTTTTGGCAAGATTTATTGGTAATAGGGAACACTTGGCAACAAAGCAAGTTTTTGAGGAATGGTGTCATTTTTTGGAAAGGGCATTTCATCCAGTAGTGGTAATCATCGATCATAAAAATGTTTTGTATTTGGAATCTGCCACATGTCTGACACCTAAACAGGCAAGATGGACATTATTCTTTACCAGATTCAACTTTTTTGCCACTGATAAGCCAGGAGATAATGAGGGTGATTTGCACCTTAATAACTGGGCCAATTTTTACTACTGTCCCTTTATGAAGTTATAACTCTGGAACGCTTTAACAGATCCCAGTGATTCTGACACTGTTTTCTCTCTCGAGACATTTTGTACTTCATGAAAGCGGTTAAATTTGTTTGATATGGGTTGCATTTATATCTGAAAAAAATGGAAATATGTAGAAAATTTAGAAAATTTCACAATTTTCCAAATTTGAATTTTCATGCCCTTAAATCACACAGATATGTGACACAAAATACTAATAAGTAACATTTCCCACATGTCTACTTTACATCAGCACAATTTTGGAACCAATTTTTTTTGTTAGGTAGTTATAAGGGTTAAAAGTTGACCAGCGATTTCTCATTTTTACAACACCATTTTGTTTAGGGACCACATCACATTTGAAGTCTCTTTGAGGGGTCTATATGATAGAAAATACCCATACTAAAAACTGCACCCCTCAATGTGCTCAAAACCACATTCAAGAAGTTTATTAACCCTTCAGGTGCTTCACAGGAATTTTTGGAATGTTTAAAAAAAGTGAACGTTTAACTTTTTTTCACAAAAAATGTAATTCAGATCCAATTTTTTTTATTTCCCAAGGGTAGCAGGAGAAATTGGGCCACAAAAATTGTCCAATTTGTCCTGAGTACGCTGATACCCCATATGTGGGGGGGAACCACTGTTTGGGCACATGGCAGAGCTCGGAAGGGAAGCAGCGCCGTTTGACTTTTTCTATGCAGAATTGGCTGCAAATGACATCGGACACCATGTCGCATTTGGAAAGCTCTTGATGTGCCTAAACAGTGGAAACCCCCCACAAGTGACACCATTTTGGAAACGAGACCCCCCTAAGGAACATATCTAGATGTGTGGTGAGCATTTTGAACCAAGTGCTTTACAGAAGTTTATAACGTAGAGCCATAAAAACAAAAAATCATATTTTTTTTAACAAAAATTATATTTTCGCCCCCAATTTTTTATTTTCATAAAGGTAGCAGAAGAAATTGGACACCAAAAGTTGTTGTCCGATTTGTCCCGAGTACGTCAATTGTTAGGGCTAGCGGAACGCACCAAATAATAAGATAGGTAGAATAAGGTGAGTTCGCAGCCCGGGGTCCACCGTGCAGAGATGGCGGACACAGCAATTAGACGCTGTATTAGTGTGTAATGTGCTGTTGGATAAGTTGGGAGCTAGATAGCAATCATACGCCTTCCGCGAACAGTCATCCAATAGGGAGGGTTATTTAAAGAGCAACTTTCACTCACAACACACACACATTAACAAATGTACACTAGCGCATGGCCGTGTGGCCATGCGAGCCTTAAATAGCTGCAGCACGTATAGGACCTTTCAAAGAAGGACCAATGGAATTGCTGCAGTACCTGAGCATGTGACCCTTGATCTCCACTGAGAGATCTTGCCCTGGGCATGCTCTGTGTGCAAAGCAGAACTTAGTCCTAGTACCTACAGGACCTTCCGTGAGAAGGACCAATGGAAGTCGCTGTAGTACCTGAGCATGTGACCCTAGATCTCCACTGTGAGATCTTGCCCTGGGCATGCTCAGTGTGTGCAAAGTAGGACTTAGTCTCAGAAGCGTCTGCTCGCCGCTGCCCAGCACTGGCTTCAATGGCAGAAGCTGGAAAAGCAGCAGCAACCCTATGCACAGAGTGAGACTGAGCAAGACGCTGGGACCGACGTCTCCGCTGAGCAGACTCTACTGCGCTGGAGAAGAATGGGAGACTGCAGCAGAGATGGTTCGAGATTCCCCCTGTAAAGAGGCGGGAACTCGACACCTAACACCAATACTCTATATGTGTTAGGTCTCGAGTTCCCGCTTCTGCACAGGGGGAATCTCGAGCCATCTCCGCTGCGGTCTCCCATTCTCATCCAGCCGCAGTGGAGTCTGCTCAGCAAGGACATCGGTCCCAGCGTCTTGCTCAGTCTCACTCTGTACTGAGAGTTACTGCTGCTTCTTCAGCTTCTGCCATTAAAGCCAGTGCTGGTCAGCAGCGAGCGGACTTCTCTGGGACTAAGTCCTTGTCTGCACACACTGAGCATGCCCAGGGCAAGATCTCCCGTTGGAGATCGAGGGTCATCTGCTCAGGCTCTGCAGCACATTCCATTGGTCCTCTTGGGAGGTCTTGGAAGGGCAAAGTTTCTGTGGCCACTTCCTGTGCTGCAACTATATAAACTGCGCATGACCGCACGGCCATGCGCTAGTGTACAATTGTTAATGTGTGTATGTTGTGAGTGCAAGTCGTCCTTGGATACCCCTACCCTATTGAATGTCTGTTCGCGGAAGGTGTATGGTTGCTATCTAGCGCCCGACTTAGCCTACAGCACTAATCACACATTACAGCGTCCAGTTGCTGTGACCGCCAGTACGGCGCCGTGCACTTCCTCTGTGCTTTCCTTACCCAAGCCTGGGTGGTTAGTGGCGTTCGTCAGTGCGGCACCGCATGCACTCTTGTGCCTTAAAATTGTTATTGAGTTTCCTTACACACCCAGTTGCGGTGTTGTGCCAGCAAGGGTCTAATCGGACTTCAATCCTAGTTGGGGTTGAGTTCGCTGACTACTTGCTCGCGCTCTATGTGCGATACCGCGTTCCTGTGACGCAACAGGATCGCTTCTTTCACGCTGGGTGAAGTTTAACCCACGTGTGTATACTTATGAGTACCGCCATATAGTCCATCATTACTTGGCAGCAGGTTCCATCTCTGCACGGTGGACCCCGGGCTGCGAACGCACCATACTCTATCTGTCTTGTTATTTGGTGCGTTCCGCTAGCCCTAACATTACACTAGCGCCAGGGTCTGGCTAGTAATGACGGACAATCAGCAATCCTTGCGGTATATCCAGCAGCTGGAGGGTAGGTTGGCGGCTCTTGAGAGCGCAACCTCAGCTGTGGATGTTACCGCAGTTGCTGTACAGGCTGCTAGCGTGGCTGCAGCAACCCTCTCCATTGCCACCCCTGCTCCGACATTTTCTCGCCTCACGCTGCCAGAAAAATTTTCTGGTGATAGCAAATTTTGTAGGGGATTTGTGAGTCAGTGCTCTATTCACCTCGAGCTCCTGGCTGCACGTTTTCCCACAGAGCGGGCTAAGGTGGGATTTATAGTGTCTCTCTTGTCGGACAGGGCGTTGGAATGGGCTACGCCGCTGTGGGAGCGTGGCGATCATGTGGTGCAGAGTGCTCCGCTGTTTCTGAGCACTCTGAAACAGGTCTTTTTAGGACCTCAAGTCACCCATGATACTGCGCTCCAACTGCTGGCATTAAGTCAGGGTGAGTCCTTGGTCAGTCATTTTGCCGTCCAATTCCGCACTTTAGCTTCTGAGCTGGATTGGTCGGATAAAGCTCTTATCCCCATCTTTTGGAGGGGCCTGGCTGACCACGTTAAGGACGCTCTGGCCACTAGGGAGATTCCTGCCACACTGGAGGAGTTAATATCTGTCTCCACTCGAATTGACCTCCGTTTTAACGAGCGGAGGTTAGAGCGAGCCCAGTGTAGGCAGAGGTTTCGGCTGGCTCCTACCTTCGCCAAACCTCTGGAATCTCCGGTTCTGGTTCCTGAGTCACATGAGGCCAGGGAAGTGTCACAAGCGGGATCTAAGTCCCGGACCGCAGGTGCACTCAAGGTCTGTCATATATGCCAGCAGTCGGGACATCTAGCCACCAGATGTTCTCAGCGGTCGAGGAAACGTCAGCGTCTAGTGGTAGTAGGTGGAGGTGCACTAGACACGGCGACGCTTGCCTCTAAATTGTCCTTTAAGGGGACAATTACTATAGGCTCATTCTCCCACTCGGCAGAGCTCTGCGTGGATTCTGGGGCGGAGGGCAATTTTATGTCTTCTGCCTTCGCCCAACGTCAAGCAATACCCCTGGTTATGCTAGCTCAACCAGTAACGGTACGAGTGGTGAATGGGTCGACACTGCCCTCACAGATAACACACCAGACCATCCCTTTTACTCTGTCCATGTCGCCATCTCATCAGGAGATTATATCTCTGCTCGCCATTCCTGAGGGAATTGATGAGGTCCTGTTGGGAATACCTTGGCTACGGTACCACTCTCCTAATATCGAGTGGTCCTCTGGCAGAATCCTGGGATGGGGTGAATCTTGTGGGGGTAGGTGTCAGAGGGAGTGCGTTCAGGTTGCTACTACTGAGGTACCCGCAGATCTTTCCTCTCTCCCCAAGCAGTATTGGTCTTATGCAGACGTGTTCTCCTAAAAGGCGGCGGAGATCCTTCCGCCCCATCGCCCCTATGACTGTCCTATTGATCTCTTGCCTGGTGCTGAGCCTCCCCGGGGTCGAGTCTATCCGCTATCTCTCCCGGAGATGGAGGCAATGTCACAGTACATCCAGGAAAATCTGGCAAGATGATTCATTAGGAAGTCAGTGTCACCTGCTGGGGCAGGGTTCTTCTTCGTGCAGAAGAAGAATGGGGAACTACGTCCATGCATAGACTACAGGGGTCTTAACGCCATCACCGTTAAAAATAAGTATCCTTTGCCCTTGATATCTGAGCTCTTCGATAGGCTTCGGGGAGCAAGGGTATTTACTAAACTAGATCTGCGGGGTGCTTACAACCTGATTCGCATCCGTGAGGGGGACGAATGGAAGACAGCTTTTAACACCAGGGATGGGCACTATGAATATCTGGTGATGCCCTTCGGGCTCTGTAATGCCCCGGCCGTTTTCCAAGACTTTGTGAACGATATCTTCCGGGATATGCTTTCCACCTCGGTCGTAGTCTATCTGGATGATATTCTCATCTACTCTCCAGATATTGACTCCCACCGGAGAGATGTTTGCAAAGTCTTCGACCTCCTACGGGCAAACTCTCTCTATGCCAAGTTGGAGAAGTGTATGTTTGAGCAGGAGTCCTTGCCTTTCCTAGGCTACATCATCTCTGCCCAGGGATTGGCTATGGATCCTGCTAAACTACAGGCTGTGATGGACTGGCAGGAACCCCATTCTCTTAAAGCGGTGCAGTGCTTTATGGGGTTCATTAATTATTATCGCCAGTTCATTCTGCACTTCTCAACTTTGGTAGCTCCCTTGGTTGCCCTCACCAAGAAGGGGGCGAATCCCAAATTGTGGTCTGAGGAGGTCTCCAAGGCCTTTAGCTCTATAAAGTCACACTTCGCTAGCGCTCCCATCCTACATCACCCCGATGTTGATAAGCCATTTATCATGGAGGTGGATGCCTCTTCTGTTGGTGCTGGAGCAGTCCTCTTCCAAAAGGATGCTCAAGGTCGGAAGCATCCTTGCTTCTTTTTCTCCAAGACCTTTTCACCAGCAGAGAGGAATTATTCCATCGGGGACAGGGAGTTGCTAGCCATGAAGTTGGCTTTCTCGGAGTGGAGACATCTCTTGGAGGGAGCACGTTTTCCCTTCCAAGTCTTCACAGACCATAAAAATTTGGTGTACCTGCAGACAGCCCAGCGGTTGAATTCTCGCCAGGCCAGATGGTCCTTATTCTTCTCCCGATTTCATTTCACCCTCCATTTTCTTTCTGGGGAGAAGAACATTCGGGCCGATGCTCTCTCTCGCTCCGTTGTGTCATCTGCGGAGGAGGAGCCTCGGCTTATTGTCCCCACCGAGAGCTTGAGAACTGTGGCCCCGGTTTCGCTAGAGTCTGTGCCCCTGGGCAAGACTTTTGTTCCATCCAGTTTGCGACCGGAGGTTCTCCCTTGGGCTCACTCGTCCAGGGTGGGTGGACATTTTGGTACCAAAAGGACATCTGAGTTACTGGCGAGGACATACTGGTGGCCGCATATGGCTCGTGATGTCGCAGAGTATGTTCGGGCGTGTGTCTCTTGCGCCAAGAACAAGACTCCTCGGCAACGGCCAGCTGGTTTGCTTTATCCTCTGCCGGTGGCGGACAGGCCCTGGGAGATGGTCGGGATGGACTTTGTGGTGGGCCTACCCAAGTCTCGTAACTGCACCATTATCTGGGTGATCACCGACCATTTTTCCAAAATGGTGCACTTGGTGCCTCTTCCACGGCTACCTTCTGCACGGGCGTTGGCTGTCTTGTTCGTCAAGCATATCTTTCGCCTACACGGTATGCCAGACAAAATTGTTAGTGACCGGGGTCCCCAGTTTGCGTCTCGATTCTGGAGAGAGCTTTGTCGTCTACTCAGTATTGAGTTAAATCTCTCTTCGGCATATCATCCCGAGACGAATGGGTTGGTAGAGAGGGCCAACCAGACCTTGGTCACATATTTACGACATTTTGTTTCTGCCAGGCAGGATGACTGGGCATCCTTGCTACCATGGGCAGAGTTTGCACTTAACAATGCCATAGCCGACTCCACCGGTCAGACTCCATTCCTCCTAAATTACGGCCAGCATCCGCGTGTTCCTGTGCCCATGCCTGTGTCTTCTGCTGACTCCAGGGTGGCAGACTGGGCTGTGGAGGCACGGGACATTTGGGACCGCACGCAGGATGCCATTCGGGCCTCCAAGGAGAGAATGAGGTCCTCCGCCGATGTTCATCGGCGCCCCGCTCCGACCTTTGCTCCTGGCGACTTGGTGTGGCTCTCCGCCCGTAACATCAGGCTGCGAGTTGAGTCCACTAAGTTTGCTCCTCGCTACTTGGGTCCCTTCAAGGTTCTCGAACGGGTTAATCCTGTGGTCTACCGTTTGGCTCTTCCTCCACGCTTGGGTATCACCGACACCTTTCATGTGTCTCTCTTGAAACCCGTATACATGTCCCGGTTTTCCGAGTCATCTGCCGGGACATCGGGTTCGTCTACGGACGATTACGAGGTGAACGCTATTTTGGGGTGCAAGGTGGTACGCGGCAAAAAGTTCTATCTGGTGGATTGGAAGGGTTATGGCCCAGAGGACAGGTCATCTGCCTGCTGAAAACATTCGGGCCCCACAGCTCATTGCTGCCTTCGAGCATAGCGAGGCCCAAGGAGGGGGGGCCCTAGGATGGGGGGTAATGTTAGGTCTCGAGTTCCCGCTTCTGCACAGGGGGGATCTCGAGCCATCTCCGCTGCGGTCTCCCATTCTCATCCAGCCGCAGTGGAGTCTGCTCAGCAAGGACGTCGGTCCCAGCGTCTTGCTCAGTCTCACTCTGTACTGAGAGTTACTGCTGCTTCTTCAGCTTCTGCCATTAAAGCCAGTGCTGGTCAGCAGCGAGCGGACTTCTCTGGGACTAAGTCCTTGTCTGCACACACTGAGCATGCCCAGGGCAAGATCTCCTGTTGGAGATCGAGGGTCATCTGCTCAGGCTCTGCAGCACATTCCATTGGTCCTCTTGGCAGGTCTTGGAAGGGCAAAGTTTCTGTGGCCACTTCCTGTGCTGCAACTATATAAACTGCGCATGACCGCACGGCCATGCGCTAGTGTACAATTGTTAATGTGTGTATGTTGTGAGTGCAAGTCGTCCTTGGAGACCCTTACCCTATTGAATGTCTGTTCGCGGAAGGTGTATGGTTGCTATCTAGCGCCCGACTTAGCCTACAGCACTAATCACACATTACAGCGTCCAGTTGCTGTGACCGCCAGTACGGCGCCGTGCACTTCCTCTGTGCTTTCCTTACCCAAGCCTGGGTGGTTAGTGGCGTTCGTCAGTGCGGCACCGCATGCACTCTTGTGCCTTAAAATTGTTATTGAGTTTCCTTACACACCCAGTTGCGGTGTTGTGCCAGCAAGGGTCTAATCGGACTTCAATCCTAGTTGGGGTTGAGTTCGCTGACTACTTGCTCGCGCTCTATGTGCGATACCGCGTTCCTGTGACGCAACAGGATCGCTTCTTTCACGCTGGGTGAAGTTTAACCCACGTGTGTATACTTATGAGTACCGCCATATAGTCCGTCATTACTTGGCAGCAGGTTCCATCTCTGCACGGTGGACCCCGGGCTGCGAACGCACCATACTCTATCTGTCTTATTATTTGGTGCGTTCCGCTAGCCCTAACAATATGTGAGGGTAAATCACTGTTTGGGTGCACAGCAGAGCTCGGAAAGGAAGGAGCACCGTTTTCAATGTAGAATTGGCTGGAATTGAGATTGGAGACCATGCCATGTTTGACGAGCCCCTGATGTGCCTAAACAGTGGAAGCCCCCCAATTTTAACTCCAACCCTAGCTCTAATTCACCCCTAACCCTAATTCCAGCCTTAACCATATTCCTAATCCCAAACCTAACCCTATTCCAAACCCTAACTTGAACTTTAGCCCCAACCCAAACCCTAAATTTAACCCCAACCCTAACCCTAACTTTAGCCCCAACCCTAACCCTAACTTTAGCCCCAACCCTAACCCTAACTTTAGCCCGAACCCTAACGCAAACTTTAGCCCCAACCCTTACCCTATCCCTACTGGGAAAATGGAAATAAATAATTTTTTATTTTATTATTTTTCCCTAACTAAGGGGGTGATAAAGGGGTGTTTGATTTACTATTTATAGTGGGTTTTTATATTGGGTTTTTATGTTTGGCAGCTGTCACTCACTAAAAGACACTTTTTATTGCAAAAAATAGTTTTTGAATCAACACATTTTGAGAGCTATAACTTTCCATATTTTGGCCCACAGAGTCATGTGAGGTCTTGTTTTTGTGGGACGCGTTGACATTTTTATTGGTACAATCTTCGGACACATGACATTTTTTGATCACTTTTTGTTATGATTTTTGGGAAGCAGAGTGAACAAAAACTAGCAATTCATGAATTTCTTTGGGGTGGGGCATTTATACCATTCTGCGTGTGGTAAAATTGATAAGGCAGTTTTATTCTTCAGGTCAGTATGATTACAGCGATACCTCATTTATATATTTTTTTATGTTTTGGCCCTTTAATACAATAAAAACTATTTTATGTAAAAAATAATTGTTTTTGCATTGCTTTATTCTGAGAGCTACAACTTTTTTATTTTTTTGCTGATGATGCTCTATAGCAGCTCATTTTTTGAGGGACAAGATGACGTTTTCAGCGGTACCATGTTTATTTATAATCATCTTTTTGGTTGTGTGTTATTCCACGGCGGTATGATAAAGCATTGTTTTTTGCCTAGATTTAATTTATTTATTTTTTTACGGTGTGCACTGAAGGGGTTAACTAGTGGGACAGTTTTATAAGTCGGGTCATTACGGACGTGGTGATGCTAAATTTGTGTACTTTTTTATTTACATAAAGAAATGTATTTATTGGAGCAATATTTTTTTTTCTTTATTTAGGAATTTAAAAAAATATATTTTTACACAGTATAATATTTTTTTTTAACTTTTTTACATTGTCCCAGGGTGAGACATCACTGTATAAAGTCAGATCACTGATCTGACACTTTGCACAGAACTGTGTCAGATCAGTGATCTGACAGGCCTTGCAGGAGGCTTGCCGATGCCTGCTCTCAGCAGGCACTGAGAAGCCACCTCCCTGGACCCTGGACCCAGAAGGACCCGCGGCAATCTTGGATCTGGGGGCCTGCAGGGAGGAGACCCTCAGAACAACGCGGTCACATCGGGTTGTTCTGAGGGTCTCAGGGAAGTATGCAGGGAGTCCCATCCCTGTGTGATGCTTGTCTATGCCACCGGAATGCTGCAATCTTGTTTGTTCACAGTGTTCCAGCGGTTAAAGTGCCAGGAGCGGTCTGTGACTACTCCTGGCAATTAGTACCTGGTATTAGCTGGTTATGACAGCTGTGATAATCAGCTGACACTCAGCTGCGATCGCCGGCGCTCCCCCCGTGTGCACGGCTGATCGTATGTGACATACTATTCCGTTAATGAGAATTAGGGCCCAGTTCACATGGACAGAATAGTACATCGGATGGCAGAAAGGGGTTAAAGCTTTATCTCATTGTTTTTAAGGAGGGGAATGTAAATGCAAACCTCTTCTTATATTACAGAAGGATGTTGTTATTGCTACTATGTGTTCTGATCTGGAGAAGGAGGTTGTAGAGGCTCAGGGGAGCTGTCTGTCCTTCAGGTAAACTATTAGTCCTTGTGAACTTCATGATTCGGTCCTGGCTGGACATTCTGGTAGTATAGCCACCACAGACATTCTCACTCGTCAATTTTGGTGGTCTAGAGTGCACCAGGATGCACTGCAGTTCTTGTGCACTTTCTAAGACCCCATATACTTATCCATTTGGGGCTCTTCTACCTTTGGTGATTCTCTGTAGACCATGGACTCATTTGTCTTAGATTTCATCACTGATCTACCCGTATCAGCAGGGAACACTGTAATATTGTTGGTGTAATATTGTTGGTGGTGGATAAATTCAGTAATATGGTTAATTTCATATCACTACCTGCTTTACAAAATGTGAAGACTTTGGCGCAAATTTAATTACAGAAATCATGAAATTACATGGGATTCAATCTGATATTGTTTCTGACTGGGAGTTCAATTTTGGAAAACGTTTTTTGCTCACTTAGGGACTAATCTTTAATTTTCATCTGCCTTTCATCCACAATCTAATGGGCAAACTGAAAAAGTGAACCAGAACCTTGAAACATATCTTAGGTTCTTTGTGTCCAAGAATCAGGAGGATTGGGTTTTGTATTTACGTCTAGCTGCGTTTTCGGTGAATAACTGTTGTCATGAATCTACTGGCAGGTCAGTGTTCTTCAGGGCATGTGATTTTCCTCAATTTTGCTCCTTTAATAGGAGTACCTGAAGATGAATGGTTTTCTCTGTGTATTACATCAGTGTGGCAATAGGTTCTTGATAATTTAAGAAAGACGGGGTCCAAATATAAGAGTATGACTGATCGGAGACGTTTGATGGTTCTGGACCTGTGTGTTGGTTACTTGATGTAGTTGTCCATGAAGAACAGTAAGTTGAAGGTTCATTTTTGGAAACTGGGACCCAGGTTAATCTGCCCCTATAAGAAAGTTACCATCGTTAGTCATGCAGCATTTTGCCTTCCACTGCCACCCACTTTTCAGATTCAGAATGTGTTCACTAGTGTTGAGCGATACCGTCCGATACTTGAAAGTATCGGTATCAGATAGTATCGGCCGATACCCGAAAAATATCGGATATCGCCGATACCGATATCCGATACCAATACAAGTCAATGGGACATCAAGTATCGGAATGTATCCTGATGGTTCCCAGGGTCTGAAGGAGAGGAAACTCTCCTTCAGGCCATGGGATCCATAGTGAGGTGTAAAATAAAGAATTAAAATAAAAAATATTGATATGCTCACCTCTCCGGCGGCCCCTGGACATCACGCTGGTAACCGGCCGGCTTCTTTGTTTAAAATGAGCGCGTTTAGGACCTGCGAATGACGTCGCGGCTTCTGATTGGTCGCATGCCGCTCATGTGACCGCCACGCGACCAATCAGAAGCCGCGACGTCATTCTCATTCACTAAACTCCTAATTCTAGGAATTTAGGACCTGCGAATGACGTCGCGGCTTCTGATTGGTCGCGTGGCGGTCACATGAGCGGCACGCGACCAATCAGAAGCCGCGACGTCATTCGCAGGCCCTAAACGCGCTCATTTTAAACAAAGAAGCCGGCCGGTTACCAGCGTGATGTCCAGGGGCCGCCGGAGAGGTGAGCATATCAATATTTTTTATTTTAATTCTTTATTTTACACATCCCTATTGATCCGATACCGATACCCGATACCACAAAAGTATCGGATCTCGGTATCGGAATTCCGATACCGCAATTATCGGCCGATACCCGATACTTGCAGTATCGGAATGCTGAACACTAGTGTTCACCAATCACTTCTAAAAAAATATGTTGTATTCTCTGAACCATCTCCACCATCACCTTCTTCAGTTGTTGATGGGAATATGGAATTCCAGATTGTGAAGATTATTGATTCTCGCTTGGTACATCGGTCTCATCAATATTTGAATATATTTCAAAGGTGCTTCGTAATGATAAGCACGAAAGTCTTCATCAGACCCCCTGCTGTCAATTGCTAAAAGCAAGTCCTGGCTGCAACACACAGCCAAGATTTGCCAAGTATGGGGTGAGGTCACCCCGGAAGCACACGCCATACGCCCGATACCAACTTGCTTGTTTAGTGAATGTCAGTAAGGGGTTTAACCCCATAGTGACGGAGCCAAATTTTTGAAATCTGACCAGAGTCACTTTATATTGGTAATAACTCGGCAACGCTTCAACAAATCCTAGTGATTTTGAGACTGTTTTTTCGTGACACATTATACTTTATGATAATGGTAAATTTAGGTCAATATGTTTTGTGTTTATTTATAAAAAATATCAGAAATTTGAGAAAAATGTTAAAAAATTTGCAATTTTCAATATTTGAATGATTATCCTTTTAATCCAGATGGTCATACCACAGCAAACCATTAATAAATAACATTTCCCACATGTCGGCTTTACATCAGCACCATTTGTAAAATGTTATTTTAATTTTTTAGCATTTTAGGAGGTTTAAAAATGTAGCAGCAATTTTTCATTTTTTCAAGGAAATTTACTAAATTTATTTTTTCAGGGACTTATCCATGTTTGAAATTACTTTAGGGGTCTCATATATTGGGAAACCCCCAAACGTGATACTATTTTAAAAACAGCACCCCCTGACATATTGAAAACTGCTGTCAGGTAGTTTATTAACCCTTCAGGTGCTTTACAGGAATTAATGCAAAGTGGTATGACAGAAATGAAAATGTGTATTTTTACCACCTAAATGTTGCTAACTTCTGAACAGATTACTACAGCCGTCAGACTCTAAAGGCCACTATTTGGTCATGAATTGCCATCACAAACATCAGGACCACACAATCATGATCTGAGGGCACCAGATTGGATAAAGAGGAAGCCCTCACACTCCGTTAACTATTTATAATGAAGTAATCACTATTTACAGCAGCATCTAAGGGGTCGATGCAGAAAGTTGTCAGCTATAGTGTACAGCCGACAGATGCTGGATTGTCACCTGTATGGGAAGGCTATTCTCTTATATGTAAGGTCAGTTAAAAGGCGTATTGGCTGTCACTAAGGGGTTAATACTGTAGGAATATAAAATATATATGTACAGAATACACACATGTAACAGCGCTGCAGTAGATTGGTGGAATATACGTTTTTTAAAAGGATGTCTGGGCATACAGTATTGATGCATCACACTGCGTCATAATTTAGCTGTCTGCAGTCAGAGAGACTAACTGTTGACTTTTCTGTTGCAACCAGAAAATCCTATAAGACATTAAAGGGTTTTTCCGGGCATACGATATTGATGACCTATCTAGAGGATCAGTGAGGTCTGATACTTGACGCACCCACTACTCAGCGATTTCCTCCGGCAGCATAACTAAGCTGCTGCTGGTACTGCAGCCCAGCTCCTGTTCTTTTGAATAGAAACCATGCTACAGTACCAAGCAATATCTGGCAGTGACCGCTATGCTGTGAATAGAGCTTCGCTTGCTCTGGAGCTTACATTGGTGAGTTTCATTCAATATCGAACTGGACAAGTCTCCGCTCTTTTGAGTTGACTGTTTAAACCAAAAAAAGAACGGACACGTAACTACAACAGACTGTGTAAAGCATGGATAGCACTCGTATGTGACATTCTGACATCTTAATGAGGTTTAACAAAAATGCTAGATTTAAGCTAACAGATAAACTGATCCCATTTTTTCATTATAATTGCTTCCAGCTGTCCAGTGCATTGGATTTTGCACATGATAGCTAGCATGATCACAACGTTTCATGTAATGTTGAAATCTGGCGCTAAACTAGCGCCTAAGAAAAAATGCCTCAATTTAGATATCAGATATCTACTAAGTTACATGAGGCTTGACAAAATGATCCTGGTGCAAAGATATATGTGAACCCAGTCTTTACAGGCGACAGAATATTTTAAAAATTATCTATACATAAATGGCTACATTAGGAATTTATTATCCTACTAGCTGAAGAGCCCGGCATTGCCTGGGCATAGTAAATATCTGTGGTTAGTTATAGCACCTCATGTCTCTTATTTTCCCATCATGCCTCTCATTTTCCCAATCACATCTTTCATTTTTCCCCTCATATCTCTCATTTTCCCCATCACATCTCTCATTTTCCCCCTCACATCTCTCATTTTCTCCCTCACTCCACTCATTTTCTCCCTCACTCCTCTCATTCCCGCCTAACACTTGTCATTTTGACCTCACATCTGTTATTTTCCGATCACTACACTATTTTCCCTCACTCCTCTCATTTTGCACTCACACCTTTTCATTTTCACCTCACACCTCATTTTCATCTCAGTATATACATGTTTGTCATCTCCCTTATATATAGTATACACCTGTATGTCATCTCCTGTATATAGTATATACCTGTATGTCATCTCCCCTGTATATAGTATATACCTGCTGTGTCTCATCTCCCCTGTATATAGTATATACCTGTATGTCATCTCCTCCTATATATAGTATATACCTGTATGTCATCTCCTCCTATATATAGTATATACGTGTATGTCATCTCCTCCTATATATAGTATATACCTGTATGTCATCTCCTTCTATATATAGTATATACCTGTATGTCATCTCCTCCTGTATATAGTATATACCTGTGTGTCATCTCCTCTGTATATAGTATATATCTGTGTGTCATCTCCTCCTGTATATAGTATATACCTGTATGTCATCTTCTATATATAGAATATACCTGTATGTCATCTCCTCCTGTATATAGTATATACCTGTAGGTAATCTGCTCCTGTATATAGTATATACCTGTGTGTCATCTCCTCCTGTATATAGTATATACCTGTATGTCATCTCCTCCTGTATATAGTATGTACCTGTATGTCATCTCCTCCTCTATATAGTATATACCTGTGTGTCATCTCTCCTGTATATAGTATATATCTGTGTGTCATCTCCTCTGTATAAAGTATATACCTGTGTGATCTCCTGTATTAGACCTCGTTAACACGTTATTTGCTCAGTATTTTTACCTCAGTATTTGTAAGATAAATTGGCAGCCTGATAAATCCCCAGCCAACAGGAAGCCCTCCCCCTGGCAGTATATATTAGCTCACACATACACATAATAGACAGGTCATGTGACTGACAGCTGCTGTATTTCCTATATGGTACATTTGTTGCTCTTGTGGTTTGTCTGCTTATTAATCAGATTTTTATTTTTGAAGGCTAATACCAGACTTGTGTGTGTTTTAGGGCGAGTTTCGTTTGTCAAGTTGTGTGTGTTGAGTTGTGTGTGGCGACATGCATGTAGCGACTTTTGTGAGATGAGTTTTGTGTGGCAACATGCCTGTAGCAACTTTGTGTGTGTCGAGTTGCATGTGACAGGTTAGTGTAGCAAGTTGTGTGCAGCAAGTTTTGCGCATGGCGAGTTTTGCGCGTGGTGAGTTTTATGTTTGGTGCCTTTTGAGTATGTGCAAGTTTTGTGTGAGGCAACTTTTGCATGTGTTGCAAATTTTGTGCATGTGGCAATTTTTCCGCGTGTGCAAGTTTTGCGTGTGGCGAGTTTTCCATGAGGTGAGTTTTGCACTTGTGGCGAGTTTTGCATGAGCCTAGTTTTTGCATGTGGCGAGTTTTGCGCGTGGTGAGATTTGAGCAGCGACTTTTGTGTTTCGACTTTTATGTGGCGAGGTTGGTGTATGTGTGGTGAAATGTTTGCTGAGGGTGGTATATGTGTTCAAGCACGTGGTAGTGTGTGGCGCATTTTGTGTGTGTGTTCATATCCCCATGTGTGGTGAGTATCTCATGTCGGGGCCCCACCTTAGCAACTGTGCGGTGTATACTCTTTGGTGCCATCGCTCTCACTCTTTAAGTCCCCCTTGTTCACATCTGGCAGCTGTCAATTTGCCTCCAACACTTTTGCTTTCACTTTTCCCCATTATGTAGATAGGGGAAAAATAGTTTGGTGAATTGGAAAGCGCGGAGTTAAAATTTCACCTCACAACATAGCCTATGACGCTCTCAGGGTCCAGACGTGTGACTGTGCAAAATTTTGTGGCTGTAGCTGCGACGCCTCCAACACTTTTCATTTCACTTTTTCCCCATTATGTAGATAGGAGCAAAATTGTTTGGTGAATTGGAAAGCGCGGGGTTAAAATTTCACCTCACAACATAGCCTATGACGCTCTCAGGGTCCAGACGTATGACTGTGCAAAATTTTGTTGCTGTAGCTGTGACGCTTCCAACACTTTTCCTTTCACTTTTTTCCCCATTATGTAGATAGGGGCAAAATTGTTTGGTGAATTGGAACGTGCGGGGTTAAAATTTCGCCTCACAACATAGCCTATGACGCTCTCAGGGTCCAGACGTGTGACTGTGCAAACTTTTGTGGCTGTGGCTGCGACGGTGCAGATGCCAATCCCGGACATACACACATACATACACACATACACACATTCAGCTTTATATATTTGATTATGCATTGTACGTCCATTTTGTTTTCTGTTTCACTGTGATTTGGCAACAACCTTTATGAATTTGTGTCAATCTCTGCTGATCTAAAACTTTCCGATGGACTTATTATGTAATAATAAACCTGATTTCTAATAGTTTACTAAATATTGTCCCATATGCATAGCATGTAATCTTAGTGCTACAGGGATTAGAAAATATACAGATTACATTTCTAATGCTTATTGTGCAATTTTAGAATCAGAAAACTGAATGTCAATGGATAACCACCGGTCTTCACAGAGATAGTGTTAAACACTACAGTAAGAATAAAACAAAAGCCCTGAGAACATTGCCAATCAGGCAATTTAATATTATCTTACAAATATGAAATTTATCATTATGCTAGAAATTGGTATTCATAAAAGGGAATTAATAACCCTTTTTTCTTTGGGAAGATCATGCAATAGTTACAGAGAATCAAAAAGAGATAGATGTCTCTTCTTCTACTCTGACCTAAGAGTGCACACACCATTAATTCTGAAATAGAAGCAATCAATCAAGAAAATTCAAATTCTTCTCACCTTGACAAAGTGTCTTGTGTATTTTATTCATGGCAGAAAACTCTCTGCTACTCCAGGGACAACCTTTAATTATTGCAATAGAGCTTTGAGTAAACTATGCTTTATCAACAGGCCTTTCATTGTACAAGAAAAATAGAGAAATCCATGTCAAGGGCAAAGGAGACAAACAATGTTTGAGGATTAGTTATAATATTAAATGCTGTCAAATTTACATTAATATGGTGGAAGTATTTCTATGTTGATTTACTAACATGTTTTCATTTCCACGGGTAATAATTTTATATGAATATATTTCTTGTGACTCACAAATCCTATAGGCATCTTATATAAACAAAAAATTATCGTAACTCTAAATTTAAAGGTAAAAAACTGAGAATCAAAATGGGTGAGGCTCCATAAGGCTATGATATACAAGGCAACCTGTGTTGGGCGACCGAAAAATTGCAATATTACATAGCGACTTAGCATTTAATGATCTCCTATGGTGTCCACATTGTGACCTGGGATCTACTGGGGTCTACAGCATCGGATTTTTCTAACTTGCGTTTTTTTCTGACTTGAACGCCCCGCCCCTTCACCATGCTGTGATTTTAATTACATCCAAACACAGTTGGTTCCGACCTTCCTATAAATGCAGGCTTTACCCTGATATTAGCCAGAGGTAAGTGTTCACACTAGGCAGTCAGGTCAGGGACCCATCCGATCCATGAGATTACCTTGACGTTTGGTGGATGGGCTCACATGTTTTGGCCAAATTTTGTGCTAAGCATCTCATGTGCTTTTTCATAGATTTCACGAGCCATTATTCTATTCACATTTCATGTATCACACATTCCCTTGCTTTAGTACAATTGAGTGCAGCCATCCATCTATTTGCTATGTAAGTTGTTTTTTTTGTTATGCACCAGTTCAGACTAGTTCGCTGTTCAGTCAGTTTACCATTACTTGCTATGAAACCTTAACCCAAGCACACCCCTAACCCTAATCCCAACCCTAACCATAACCCTAACCACACCCCTAACCCGAACATGCCCCTAACCCTAATCCCAACCACACCCCTAATCCCAACCACACCCCTAATCCCAACCACACCCCTAACCCTAACACACCCCTAACCACAACACAACCTCAACCCTAATCCCAACCATCACCCTAACCACACCGCTAACTCTGACACACCTCTAACCCTAATTCCAACCGTAAATGTAATCCAAACCTTAACTTAACTTTATCCCCAACCCTAACCCTAACTTTAGCCCCAACCCTAACCCTAACTTTAGTCCCAACCCTAACCCTAACTTTATCCCCAACCCTAATCCTAACTTTAGCCCCAATCCTAACCCTAAATGTAGCCCCAACCCTAACCCTAACTGTAGCCCCTACTCTAACTGTAGCCCTAACCCTAACTTTAGCCCCAACCCTAGCGGGAAAATGGAAATAAATACATTTTTTAATTTTTATCATTTTTCCCTAACTAAGGGGGTGATGAAGGGGATATTGATTTACTATTTATAGCCGGATTTTTAGCAGGCTTTTATGATTGGCAGCTGTCACACACTAAAAGACGCTTTTTATTGCAAAAAATAGTTTTTGTGTCTCCACATTTTGAGAGCTATAATTTTTCCATATTTTGGTCCACAGAGCCATGTGAGGTGTTGTTTTTTGTGGGACGAGTTGATGCTTTTATTGGTACCATTTTTGGGCATGTGACATTTTTTGATTGCTTTTTATTCCGATATTTGTGAGACAGAATGACCAAAAACCAGCTATTCATGAATTTCTTTTGGGGGGGGGTGGGCATTTATACCATTCCACGCTTGGTAAAATTGATAAAGCAGTTTTATTCTTCGGGTCAATATGATTACAGATATACCTCATTTATATCATTTTTTATGTTTTGGCGCTTTTATGCGATAAAAACTATTTTATATAAAAAATAATTATTTTTGCATCGCTTTATTCTGAGGGCTATCAATTTTTTATTTTTTTGCTGATGATGCTGTATGGCGGCTTATTTTTTGTGGGACAAGATGACATTTTCAGCGGTACCATGGTTATTTATATCCGTCCTTTTGATCGCGTGTTATTCCACTTTTTGTTCAGCAGTATGATAATAAAGCATTGGTTTTTGCCACTTTTTTTTTTTTGCAGGGAGGAGGAGGTAGGAGACCCTTGGAGCAATATACTCACATCGCGTTGCTCCGAGGGTCTCAGGGAAGCATGCAGGGAGCCCCCTCCCTGCGTGATGCTTCCCTATGCTGCCGGAACTCTGCAATCATGTTTTAATCTCTGTGTTACGGGGGTAATGTGCCATAGTGCTGGATGTCAGCTGTAATAATCAGCTGACACCCGGCGGCGATTGGCCGCGCTTCCCCTATGATCGCCCATGACGTACTATCCAGTCACTGAGAATTAAGTTCCAGGTCACCTCGATGGGATAGTACGTCAAATGGGATTAAGGGGTTAACCAGCCCTAAAGGTTGTTCAACAACTATGTGTGGAAAACTACTTGAACTACTAGAAGTATCTGCTCACTTTAGACCGAAACACTATAGTCATTTAATAGTTAAAGAGCATTTTCACGTTACAAACGAATGAACAAAACCCCCAGAAAGTCCTTGAAAATCCTTGTCCCTTTCTACTGTTTGTGAGGCTGTGAGCAGAGTTCTACTGCAGTATTAACATGTAGCCTTTGTAGCCCGGGGGACCAGCTTGCATTTCTTTTTGAAGTGAAACTTTCATCAAATATGGTTCACTTTACATAAAACTAATTTAGATTTCATAATGTAATGGCAATATCTTAACCAAGCTCAATTTGTAAATTGCTTCTTTAAGGCTGGGGCTTCACGGTGGCTTTAGATGTGACACAGGTTGCGTGGTCATTGGTCAAGGATCACTATGTGCCATTTCTACTTTGGAGTACAGTGCAGTGGAATATAGTAACATTGCTACCTCTTTGATTATCCCCCACCCGTGACTTTTTTGTTATTTGTTAATGGGTTTCCATGGCAGCTGGTGGCCTTCTGAAGGTCTCCATGGCTGTCAATTTGGTACTTCTGTGAATCCCTCCCTTAGAAAGCCATAATTATACCCAACATTAAAACTGTAGTATTGCACTACATAGGACATAAATCAAAGGATCACAGGTTAAAGTAAATAGAAATGTTTTTAAAATATTAAAAATTAAGAAATACATATTTGAGAAAAAAAAACAGAAAATAGACGTGTCTATCAAAATAAAAAAAAATTAACTCATATGGTAAATGTCATAAATAGAAAAAAAATAATTTCAGTTTTCAGCCCGTCCACTACACATAAAACAAACCATTACACAGCTCAATTGCCAGAAAATAAAAAGGATATGGGTCTCAGAAAATGGCGACAAAAAAGATTTATTGTTTTTACAACTTTGTGCATTTTTTTAACCACTAACATAAAAAAGTAAAAGTTTTATATTGATACAGTGTTTGTACTGATCTGGAGAATCATATTGCCACATCATTTTTACCATACAATGAATGCTGTAAAATACAACTCATCTCGCAAAAAAAACAACCATTGTATGATTATGTTAACGAAAGAATAAAACGCAAGCTTTATAAAGAACGGGAGAAAAAAATGAAAAGCGTAGAAATGAAAAATCTGCCAAGCCTTTAGAGATGAGAGAACTTCTGTTCAACCAAATTTGTGGCAGACATAGCCCCAACAAATGTTCTAATGTAATGTTATAATCTGTTGCTGTGTTTGCCAAAATTATTTCTATATTCAAATTTGATTTGAAGCACGCTGGCATGGTCCAAGCAGTTGGGTGTACCTTCACACCTACTAGAGCTGAGTGGATCTTCTGAAATTTAAATTCGCTAACTTTGCTAAATCCCAAAAATTTGATTTGGAATGAATACACTTGCAAAAATCTCAGTACTGGAAAGCTTGCAATTGTTAAAAAAATAGACATGGGCCAAATGAAAGAGCGACAACCCTTCAGACCATACTGTACGAGAAGACCCCCATAATCATAATAGCTTACACTCTACAATTGAAAGACAGATTTATTCAGTGACCATATGAACTTACCCACTACAGTGGTGAGAGAGAGGACTCCTTTGACCATAAGCACTTGCACTCTACTGGAGAGAGACTTACTCAGTTACTCTGGACATGGAAAAGATCTTTGCCATACTGACCACCACAGTACAAGGCATGATAATCTGTAAGATGTCATAGCTGCAGGGCATTGTGAAGAGGCCAACATGGAAATGCAAAATTATATTAGCCCGCACTCTATGCTTCAGCAGTGTAGGAAATGGTGCTGGGCAACTGGTTTATTTTGTTTGAAATCTGCGAATCGAATCTCAGAAAATGCAAATTCTTGTGGGACTGCAAATTTCAGGAAATTTTACTCAAACTTGCATTCAATCCTGCTCGTATCATTCTGCTCATCTCTGCCAGATACATGTTTTCCATTGAAAGCCAGAGCTGTCAGGTGCCCTCAACTGCTCAGCCACTCCCAGGGTACAAAAGGCCTTATATTATATTATTTAAATAATAATCAATTTATGGCAAATGCAATAACAGATTTGGACACTGAAGGTATGACTTTATTAGGACAATGTCCCCTACAAGGTGCAGGAGATGAAAGAACAATTACATTAAATTATTATTAATTATTGTATTGTTAACGTTGTTACTTATGACTGTTGTGTTTGAAACTGTTAAACTGTAAAGCGCTGCAGAATATGTTGGCGCTATATAAATAAAGATTATTATTATTATTATTATTATTATTATTAAATCATGTATCAAAATATTAAGTCCGTCTTCACTTATCAGTTTGCGCATTTCATCATGCAATTTTTCCACAGGAATATCTCTTAGAAATTAGGGCAAGTGACTAGAAAATTATTCAAGATTACACATGTAGCTTCATTGATACATAGTATCAATCTGGTTTGAAGTATACATTGGATATAAAAAGTCTACACACCCTCATTAAGATGCAAGGTTTTTGTCATAAAAAAATCATACCAAGAAGAATAATTTCAGTACATTTTCCACCTTTAATATTACCCATTATCTGTACAATTCAATTGAAAAAATAAATGATATCCTTTGGGATGGAAAAATAAAAATAAAGAACATTGTAAAATAAAATTATGTAGTTTATATACCCTGGCACAATTTTTGATTTCTTGGCCTTTTTTTCAGAAAATATGAATGATAACACCAAAACTTTTTCTCCACTCATGGTTAGTGGTTTGATGAAGTCATTTATTGTCAAACTACTGTTTTCTCTTTTTAAATCATAATGACAACCCAAAACATTCAAATGAGCCTGATCAAAAGTTCACATACCCCATTTCTTAATACCGTGTATTGCCCCTTCTAACATCAATTACAGCTTTAAGTCTTTTTGTGGTAGTTGTGGATGAGGTTCTGTATTTTCTCAGATGGTAAAGCTGCCCACTCTTCTTGGCAAAAAGCCTCCAGTTCCTGTAAATTCCTGGGCTGTCTAACATGAACTGCACGCTTGACATCATCCCAGAGTGGCTCAATGATATTGAGGTGAGGAGACTGAGATGGCCACTCCAGAACCTTCACTTTGCTCTGCTGTAGCCAATGACAGGTCGACATGGCCTTGTGTTTTGGATCATTGTCATGTTGGAACATCCAAGTGTGTCCTATGCGCAGCTTCTGGTCTGATGAGTGCAAATTTGCCTCCAGTATTTGCTGATAATGTGCTGCATTCAACATCAGCGATCCACCTCCGTGCTTTACAGTAGGAATGGAATTCCTTTCTTCATAGGCCTTGTTGACCTCTCTCCAGTTGTATTGTTTATGGTTGTGGCCAAAAAGTCTAATTTTGGTCTCATCACTCCAAATTACCTTGTTCTAGAAGTTTTAAGGCTTGTCTCTGTGCTGTTTTGTGTATTGTAGGTGAGATACTTTGTGGCATTTGTGCAGTAATGGCTTTCTACTGGTGACTTGACCATGCAGCCCATTTTTCCTTATTGTGGATCTTGAAAAAGCCAGCCACACCGCTAGTATTCAGAGAATCCTGTATTTCAGTTGATGTTATTTGTGGGTTTTTCTTTTGAATCCCGAAATTTCCTGGCAGTTGTGGATGACATTTTTGTTGATCAAACCAAACAAACCTACTTCAACACCCTCATCACCTCCCTGTCCAATAACCCTAAACATCTCTTTGACACGTTCCAGTCCCTACTCAACCCAAGAGTGCAGGCCCCAACCACGGATCTCCGTGCTGACGATCTGGCCAATTACTTCAAAGAAAAAATTGACCACATTCGACAGGAAATCATCTCCCAATCTCTTCATACCATGCACTGTACTCCCTCCCCCACTGCATCTAGTTCACTCTCTGACTTTGAAGCAGTTACAGAAGAAGAAGTAAGCAGGCTCCTTGCATCTTCTCGCCCGACCACTTGCACCAGTGACCCCATTCCGTCACATCTCCTCCAGTCTCTTTCCCCGGCTGTCACCTCTCACCTAACAAAAATATTCAACCTTTCCCTCACTTCCGGTATTTTTCCCTCCTCATTTAAGCATGCCATCATACATCCATTACTTAAAAAACCATCCCTCGATCAAAACTGTGCCGCAAATTATAGACCTGTCTCTAATCTTCCCTTCATCTCTAAACTCCTCGAACGCCTGGTCCACTCCCGTCTTACCCGCTATCTCTCAGATAACTCTCTTCTTGACCCTCTTCAATCTGGCTTCCGCTCTTTACACTCTACTGAAACTGCCCTCACTAAAGTCTCTAATGACCTACTAACAGCTAAATCTAATGGTCACTACTCCATGCTAATTCTCTTGGATCTCTCTGCAGCATTCGATACTGTGGATCATCAGCTCCTCCTCACTATGCTCCGCTCCATCGGCCTCAAGGACACCGTTCTCTCCTGGTTCTCCTCCTATCTCTCTGACCGATCCTTCACTGTATGTTTTGCTGGTTCCTCCTCCTCTCACCTTCCCCTTACTGTTGGGGTTCCTCAAGGATCAGTCCTAGGCCCCCTCCTCTTCTTGTTGTATACTGCCCCTATTGGACAAACAATCAGTAGATTTGGTTTCCAGTACCATCTCTATGCTGATGACACCCAATTATACACTTCTTCTCCTGATATCACACCGACCTTTTTAGAAAACACCAGTGATTGTCTTACCGCTGTCTCTAACATCATGTCCTCCCTCTATCTGAAACTAAACCTGTCAAAAACTGAACTCCTCGTGTTCTCTCCCTCTACTAACCTACCTTTGCCTGACATTGCCATCTCCGTGTGCGGTTCCACCATTACTCCAAAGCAACATGCCCGCTGCCTTGGGGTCATCCTTGATTCTGACCTTTCATTCACCCCCTACATCCGATCATTGGCTCGCTCTTCTTACCTGCATCTCAAAAACATTTCTAGAATTCGCCCTTTTCTTACTTTCGACTCTGCAAAAACTCTTACTGTTTCACTTATTCATTCTCGTCTGGACTATTGTAACTCTCTACTAATCGGCCTCCCTCTTGCAAAACTCTCCCCGCTCCAATCTGTCCTGAATGCTGCAGCCAGGATCATATTCCTCACCAACCGTTACACCGATGCCTCTACCCTGTGCCAGTCATTACACTGGCTACCCATCCACTCCAGAATCCAGTACAAAACTACTACCCTTATCCACAAAGCACTCCATGGCTCAGCACCACCCTACATTTCCTCCCTGGTATCAGTCTACCACCCTACCCGTGCCCTCCGCTCCGCTAATGACCTCAGGTTAGCATCCTCAATAATCAGAACCTCCCACTCCCGTCTCCAAGACTTTACACGTGCTGCGCCGATTCTTTGGAATTCACTACCTAGGTTAATACGATTAATCCCCAATCCCCACAGTTTTAAGCGTACCCTAAAAACTCATTTGTTCAGACTGGCCTACCGCCTCAATGCATTAACCTAACGATCCCTGTGTGGCCTATTTAAAAAAAAAAAAAAAAAAAAGGTTCCTCGCATCATGTTCTCATTAGTGTTGAGCGATACCGTCCGATACTTGAAAGTATCGGTATCGGATAGTATCGGCCGATACCCGAAAAATATCGGATATCGCCGATACCGATATCCGATACCAATACAAGTCAATGGGACATCAAGTATCGGAATGTATCCTCATGGATCCCAGGGTCTGAAGGAGAGGAAACTCTCCTTCAGGCCCTGGGATCCATATTAAAGTGTAAAATAAAGAATTAAAATAAAAAATATTGTTATATTCACCTCTCCGGCGGCCCCTGGACATCAGCGGGAGGATCCGGCGTCCGGCACGGCTTCTTTCTTCAAAATGCGCGCCTTTAGGACCTGTGGAATGACGTCCCGGCTTCTGATTGGTCGCGTGCCGCCCATGTGACCGCCACGCGACCAATCAGAAGCCGCGACGTCATTCCTCAGGTCCTAGAAGGCGCTCATTCTAGGACTTTAGCTGAGGAATGACGTCGCGGCTTCTGATTGGTCGCGTGGCGGTCACATGGGCGGCACGCGACCAATCAGAAGCCGGGACGTCATACCACAGGTCCTAAAGGCGCGCATTTTGAAGAAAGAAGCCGTGCCGGACGCCGGATCCTCCCGCTGATGTCCAGGGGCCGCCGGAGAGGTGAATATAACAATATTTTTTATTTTAATTCTTTATTTTACACTTCCGATACCGATACCCGATATCACAAAAATATCGGATCTCGGTATCGGAATTCCGATACCGCAAGTATCGGCCGATACCCGATACTTGCGGTATCGGAATGCTCAACACTAGTTCTCATACACTTTATGCAGTATTAGCCCTCTGTGTCTGTACTGCTACATACTTAGGCAGGTAACTGGTTCATGCAGCTTTACATGAACACCGGAGCCTTACACTATGGCTGGTCCGAATAACTAAAGCAATTGTTATCATCCACCTCTCGTGTCTCCCCTTTTCCTCATAGTTTGTAAGCTTGCGAGCAGGGCCCTCATTCCTCCTGGTATCTGTTTTGAACTGTATTTCTGTTATGCTGTAATGTCTATTGTCTGTACAAGTCCCCTCTATAATTTGTAAAGCGCTGCGGAATATGTTGGCGCTATATAAATAAAAATTATTATTATTATATTATTGATCTACCTGACCGTGATTTTGTTTTTACAGAGCACCTGATTTTCCATTTGTTAATCACAGTTTGAATGCTGCTGACTGGCATTATCAATTATTTATCTTTTTATATCCCTTTCCTGTTTTACACAGTTCAACTTCCTTTTTCCATAGATCCATTGACAATTATTTTTTCCCATGATTCACAATCCATAAACATAAGTGGCTGGATGACAGATGCAAGAGTCTGTCTGGATCCCAGAAACTCACTCATCTTGTATGCACGCACACTGATTACAAGCAAACCGGTCACAGGTGAGGATGTTACCTTTAGTAGCCATTCAAACCCATTTGTGTCAACTTCTTTGCATGCTTGATCAGGGTCATTTGGATGTTTTGGTTTGTCACTATGATTTGGAATGACAAAACATAGTAGTTTGAAAATAAATGGCTTCACATAACCACTAACCATGAGCTTCACCCCTGGACAAAGCTTTCCTCAGCGAAATGCGCGTCGGGTGTTGTGGGTCCCTGGCTGGTGGTTTACATTAGGTAATTATGGTTCTTCTTTCTTATGTATTGTGAATGTTCTGTGATTATGGGACGGTATTCCTTGATGTTGCGGCTGGCGGTGACCTTGCACCTTATGTCTTAATAAATTTATACTTTGTGATTTTTCACATTTATGGTTATTATTAAACTAATGTTATGATATACATGTACTTTTATATGTGGTGCGTGATCACTAACAGTCGCTGCATTGGGTGTATTGTCGGTTATATTTGCATGATCTTCCAACAGGTGTGTACATTCATTTAAAGTTGATATTTGGAAGGTAACCTTACATTCATTTTTGCCACTTTCTCAGCCATACCTGCCGGTTGTTCCTGCACTTTTGCTGTTCCCCTATTTTTACACGGTTGATATATGTTTTTATGTGTGTCAATATTAAAGTTTGTATATTTTTATATATATTTTTTGGCCTAGTGGTAATTCTTGGTGTTGTTGGTAGCTATCGCTTGGCGTAACATAGATTGATTTGCGATATTATAGGTGTCAATAACACTAGAACACACCAGTGCTACCTCCCTGTAAATACCCTGAGCAGTGGGTATCAGGAAAGGTAGGTGCTAGCCCAGTCACAAAATAGAATCTGAACCGCGCTTAAGGGTATAACACAAAGAATATATGTATGCACCTATAGTATAGAGGATCCACCCACTAGCAAGGTAAAGGAACCCTATATATGGTAGCTGAACCCTTGAGTGCTGCCTACCAGAAATAATAAACCCTAATATAGGCAATGAATTAGTATAGAAAAAAAATCAGAAGTTCCACATCATAGGAATCCAGGAAGACATCAGACAGTTAATTGCAAATCGTTCTGTACACATATACCAATATGGACAACCACGAGGCTTGGTAAAAAATGAATGCAATAAGATGCACTTCCTAAATTTGAATAAACTGAAATTCTGCTAAATTTAATACACTTAAGCTCCAGATAAATTAATGTGAGTGTAAGATTCACAATTCAAAATCAAACACCGTGAGTATTATGAGTGTTGATGATCAGATGCTCCAACTGTCGTTTATCACGCAATTTCATGCAGAACATAATAGGTCTAAGAGAATTATTCAGATCACTGGACAACCCTAAAAGGAGACAAAGTAATAGGAGAAACCCTGCCAGCTCTCCCTAAATTTGTGTACAGAAAAGCCCAAACATTGGGCAATTTAATAGCTCCATCTACCAAATTGGCTATTAATAAAGAATAAGAATGCAGGGAAAACACTCACTAGCCGTCAGTCGAGTTTTTTTTCCATGTGGTAGCTGTTTATTCTGTAAGAATACATCATTTGAAAAAACATGCCAGTTCACGTTTGCGGATTATGATGCCACCAAACAGTATAGCATTAAGGAGAGTATCTCATGCTACACTACAGGGGTTATCTATCTAATTGAATGCCCATCTAATAAATTATATGTTGGACGCACCAAGAGACGACTCATGGTTCGCATTAAGGAGCACCTCACAAATTTCCAGAAAGGCTATATGGGACATCCACTTTCACGCCACTTCAAGGAAAAACACAATAAATTAACAAAAAAAGGGGAACGCTTTCTTGGCATTCAAAAAACCCATCAAAACCCAAGAGGAGGAAATCTTATAAAAGCTATGTTTAGGGTTGAATCATAATCGATATTTACTCTGGACTATCTTTCCCCAAAGGGCCTAAATTATGAGCTAGAGCTATATGCTTTCCAATATAACTTGATGGGGTATGCTTTAACTATTTCATGAGTACCAGTAGCCCTATCATCCCATTCATTCCCTCCCCTTGTTTCCTCCCTCCTTTCCCCTTTGTCCCTACATCTGTTGGAAAGGCTAAGCCCCATCATAGCATTAGTGCACATGCACCGGCGCACTATGTTCCGGAACACAGCGAAATACTGCCGGGACATAGTGCGCCGGCGCATGCGCACTAATGCTTTTCGGCTTTGCCCGCAGTTGGGCAAAGCATACTGCGCGTGCACAAGGCAAGATTGCATTGCGCACACGTGAACTACGAGGAAACCGAATCAAATTCAAGACCATATTACCACCAGCGGGAAAGGAAGGGGTGCATGAAAGGAGAGAAAACATTGCCCATCGGACCTTAAACAGAGCCCACCAAATTCAGGTGACAGAGTCCCTTTAAACTAATTCATTGCCTATATTAGGGTTTTTTATTTCTGGTAGGCAGCACTCAAGGGTTCAGCTACTATATATAGGGCTCCTTTACCTTGCTAGTGGGTGGATCCTCTAAACTATAGGTGCATACACAAATTCTTTTTGTTATACCCTTAAGCGCAGTTCAGATTTAATCTATTTCTTAATGTGTATGTTATTTGCCATGTTGAAATGCTGAATTACTCTTCATCTCCAGCTTTTTAGCAGAAGCCTGACGGTTTTGATGGAAAATTGACTTATATTTGGAAATGTTCATAATTTACTCCACCTTCTCTAAAGTCTCAGTTCTGGTTGCTTTAAAACTAGCCCAAAAGCATTATGCTGTCTCAACCATGCTTCACTGTGGGTATGGTGTTCTTTTGTAGATTCATAGTGTTGGTTTTAAGCTAAAAACCTTTTGGAATTATGGAATACAAAAATTCTTGCTCTGTTCATACCATAGCATGTTTTTACAGTGATGTTGGTTTTGGCAAAACATATCTGGGCTTGGATATTTTTCTATGTAAATCAAATGAAAAGCTCACATCTTCCACTCCATTCCACAGACCAGCAATATGACCAATACAGCAAATTGTTGTCACATGCAGTGAACAACCATTAATTGCAAGATATTCCTGCAGATCTTTTAATGTTGATGTAGTCCTGTAGCAACCTCCAGGAACAATTTTCTTTTTGTCTTTTCATCACTTTTTGAGGGAAGTTAAGTTCTAGGTACTGTCACCATTGTGACAAATTTAGCTACTTCTTGATGACTGTTTTCACAGTGTTCCATGGTTTATCTAGTGGCTTGAAAATCATTTGTAGCATTCTCCTGACTGCTAACTTTCAGTAAAGAGATTCCTTCACTGTGTTGTAAGATGTTTACAGATCATGGCTCTTTCTGTAAAATGCAGCTAAGAAAAATGTCAAGAAAATTCTACTAGATTAGGTAAACTTTATTTGGATTGTAAACAATGGCAGCTGTGTACTGAGTGACTACTATTTAACATAAGTTTAATTTGATTGGCTAATTCGGAGTGCAGCTACAATTAACCCCTTCCCGACCTGTGACACAGCGTATGCGTCATGAAAGTCGGTGCCAATCCGACCTGTGACGCATATGCTGTGTCACAGAAAGATCGCGTCCCTGCAGATCGGGTGAAAGGGTTAACTCCCATTTCACCCGATCTGCAGGGACAGGGGGAGTGGTAGTTTAGCCCAGGGGGGGTGGCTTCACCCCCCCGTGGCTACGATCGCTCTGATTGGCTGTTGAAAGTGAAACTGCCAATCAGAGCGATTTGTAATATTTCACCTACAAAAATGGTGAAATATTACAATCCAGCCATGGCCGATGCTGCAATATCATCGGCCATGGCTGGAAATACTAATGTGCACCCACCCCACCCCACCGATCGCCCCCCCCAGCCCCCCGATCTGTGCAGCGCTCCCCTCCGTCCTGTGCTCCGCTCCCCCGTCCTCCTGTCCACTCCCCCCGTGCTCCAATCACACCCCCCGTGCTCCAATGAAACCCCCCGTGCTCCGATCCCCCCCGCACAGCGATCCCCCCCGTGCTCCGATCCACCCCCCTGCACAGCGATCCCCCACCCCGTGCTCCAATCCACCCGCACGCACACCGATCCTCATCCATGCTCCGACTCCCGCCCCCGTGCTCCGACGCCTCCCCCCATGCTCCGACGCCCCCCCGTGCCCTGATCTCCCCCCCCGTGCCCTGATCTCCCCCCCCCTTATACTTACCGAGCCTGCCGTGTCTGTCTTCTTTCCCGGGCGCCGCCATCTTCCAAAATGGCGGGCGCATGTTCAGTGCGCCCGCCGAATCTGCCGGCCGGCAGATTCGTTCCAGAGTGAATTTTTATCACTGAGATATAACCTATCTCAGTGATCAAAATAAAAAAAATAGTAAATGACCCCCCCCCTTTGTCACCCCCATAGGTAGGGACAATAAAAAAAATAAATAATTTTTTTTTTCCACTAAGGTTGGGGTAAGAACTAGGGTTAGGGTTAGGGTTAGGGGTAGGGTTAGGTGTAGGGTTAGGGGTAGGGTTAGGGGTAGGGGTAGGGTTAGGGGTAGGGTTAGGGGTAGGGTTAGGGGTAGGGGTAGGGTTAGGGTTCGGGATGTGCACACGTATTCTGGTCCTCTGCGGATTTTTCCGCAGAGGATTTGATAAATCTGCAGTGCTAAACCGCTGTGGATTTACCGCGGTTTTTCTGCGCATTTCACTGCGGTTTTACAACTGCGATTTTCTATTGGAGCAGTTGTAAAACCACTGCGGAATCCGCAGAAAGAAGCGACATGCTGCGGAATGTAAACCGCTGCGTTTCCGTGCAGTTTTTCCGCAGCATGTGTACAGCGATTTTTGTTTCCCATAGGTTTACATTGAACTGTAAACTCATGGGAAACTGCTGCGGATCCGCAGCGTTTTCCGCAGCGTGTGCACATACCTTTAGAATTAGGCTATGTGCACACGGTGCGGATTTGGCTGCGGATCCGCAGCAGTGTTCCATCAGGTTTACAGTACCATGTAAACATATGGAAAACCTAATCCGCTGTGCCCATGGTGCGGAAAATACCGCGCGGAAACGCTGTGTTGTATTTTCCGCAGCATGTCAATTCTTTGTGCGGATTCCGCAGCGTTTTACACTTGCTCCTCAATAGGAATCCACAGGTGAAATCCGCACAAAAAACACTGGAAATCCGCGGAAAATCCGCAGGTAAAACGCAGTGCCTTTTACCCGCGGATTTTTCAAAAATGGTGCTGAAAAATCTCATACGAATCCGCAACGTTGGCACATAGCCTTAGGGTTAGGGTTGGGTTGGAATTAGGGTTGTGGTTAGGGGTGTGTTGGGGTTAGGGTTGTGATTAGGGTTATGGCTACAGTTGGGATAAGGTTTAGGGGTGTGTTGGAGCTAGAATTGAGGGGTTTCCACTGTTTAGGCACATCAGGGGGTCTCCAAACGCAACATGGCGCCACCATTGATTCCAGCCAATCTTGTATTCAAAAAGTCAAATGGTGCTCCCTCACTTCCGAGCCCCGACGTGTGCCCAAACAGTGGTTTACCCCCACATATGGGGTACCAGCATACTCAGGACAAACTGCGCAACAATTACTGGGGTCCAATTTCTCCTGTTACCCTTGAGAAAATAAAAAATTGCTTGCTAAAACATCATTTTTGAGGAAAGAAAAATGATTTTTTATTTTCACGGCTCTGCGTTGTAAATGTCTGTGAAGCACTTGGGGGTTCAAAGTGCTCAGCACATATCTAGATAAGTTCCTTGGGGGGTCTAGTTTCCAAAATGGGGTCACTTGTGGGGGGTTTCTACTGTTTAGGCACACCAGGGGCTCTGCAAACGCAACGTGACGTCCGCAGACCATTCCTTCAAAGTCTGCATTTCAAAAGTCACTACTTCCCTTCTGAGCCCCGACGTGCGCCCAAACAGTGGTTTACCCCCACACATGGGGTATCGGCGTACTCAGGAGAAACTGGACAACAACTTTTGGGGTCCAATTTCTCCTGTAACCCTTGGGAAAATAAAAAATTCTGGGCTAAAACATTATTTTTGAGGAAAGAAAACGTATTTATTATTTTCACGGCTCTGCGTTATAAGCTTCTGTAAAGCACTTGGGGGTTCAAAGTGCTCAGCACATATCTAGATAAGTTCCTTAGGGGGTCTACTTTCCAAAATGGGGTCACTTGTGGGGGGTTTCTACTGTTTAGGCACACCAGGGGTTCTGCAAACGCAACGTGACGCCTGCAGACCATTCCATCAAAGTCTGCATTTCAAAAGTCACTTCTTCCCTTCTGAGCCCCGACGTGTGCCCAAACAGTGGTTTACCCCCACACAAGGGGTATCAGCTTACTCAGGAGAAACTGGACAACAACTTTTGTCCAATTTCCCCTGTAACCCTTGGGAAAATAAATAATTCTGGGCTAAAAAATTATTTTTGAGGAAAGAAAACGTATTTATTATTTTCACGGCTCTGCGTTATAAACTTCTGTGAAGCACTTGGGGGTTGAAAGTGCTCACCACATATCTAGATAATTTCATTTCGGGGTCTAGTTTCTGAAATGGGGTGACTTGTGGGGGGTTTCTACTGTTTAGTCACATCAGGGGCTCTGCAAACGCAACGTGACGCCCGTAGAGCATTCCATCAAAGTCTGTATTTCAAAACGTCACTACTTCACTTCCGAGCCCCGGCAAGTGCCCAAATAGTAGTTTACCCCCACATATGGGGTATCACCGTACTCAGGAGAAACTGGACAACAAATATTTGGGTCAAATTTCTCCTGTTACCCTTGGGAAAATTAAAAAATTCTGGGCTAAAAAATTATTTTTGAGGAAAGAAAACGTATTTATTATTTTCACTGCTCTGTGTTATGAACTTCTGTGAAGCACTTGGGGGTTCAAAGTGCTCACCTCACATCTAGATAAGTTCCTTTCGGGGTCTAGTTTCCAAAATGGGGTCACTTGTGGGGGGTTTCTACTGTTTAGCCACATCAGAGGCTCTGCAAACTCAACGTGACGCCCGCAGAGCATTCCATCAAAGTCTGCATTTCAAAACGTCACTACTTCACTTCCGAGCCCTGACATGTGCCCAAACAGTGGTTTACCCCCACATATGGGGTATCAGCGTACTCAGGTGAAACTGGACAACAACTTTTGGGGTCAAATTTCTCCTGATACCCTTGGGAAAATAATAAATTGCGGGCTAAAAAATCATTTTTGAGAAAAGAAATTTTTTATTTTATTTTCATGGCTCTGCATTATAAACTTCTGTGAAGCACTTGAGGGTTCAAAGTGCTCACCACACATCTAGATTAGTTCCTTTGGGGGTCTAGTTTCCAAAATGGGGTCATTTGTGGGGGATCTCCAATGTTTAGGCACACAGGGGCTCTCCAAACGCAACATGGTGTCCGCTAATGATTGGAGCTAATTTTCCATTTAAAAAGCCAAATGGCGTGCCTTCCCTTCTGAGCCCTGCCGTGCGCCCAAACAGTGGTTTACCCCCACATATGGGGTATCTGCGTACTCAGGACAAACTGGACAACAAAATTTGTGGTCCAATTTCTCCTATTACCATTGGCAAAATAGGAAATTCCAGGCTAAAAAATCATTTTTGAGAAAAGAAAAATTATTTTTTATTTTCATGGCTCTGCATTATAAACTTCTGTGAAGCACCTGGGGGTTTAAAGTGCTCAGTATGCATCTAGATAAGTTCCTTGGGGGGTCTAATTTCCAAAATGGGGTCACTTGTGGGGGAGCTCCATTGCATAGGCACACAGGGGAGCTCCAAATGCGACATGGTGTCCGCTAACAATTGGAGCTAATTTTCCATTCAAAAAGTCAAAAGGCGCGCCTTCCCTTCCGAGCCCTGCCTTGTGCCCAAACAGTGGTTTACCCCCACATATGAGGTATCGGCGTACTCGGGAGAAATTGCTCAACAAATTTTAGGATCCATTTTATCCTATTGCCCATGTGAAAATGAAAAAATTGAGGCGAAAAGAAATTTTTTGTGAAAAAAAAGTACTTTTTCATTTTTACGGATCAATTTGTGAAGCACCTGAGGGTTTAAAGTGCTCACTAGGCATCTATATAAGTTCCTTGGGGGGTCCAGTTTCCAAAATGGGGTCACTTGTGGGGGAGTTCCAATGTATAAGCACACAGGGTCTCTCCAAACGCGACATGGTGTCCGCTAACAATGGAGATAATTTTTCATTCAAAAAGTCAAATGGCGCTCCTTCCCTTCCGAGCCTTACCATGTGCCCAAACAGTGGTTTACCCCCACATGTGAGGTATCGGTGTACTCAGGAGAAATTGCCAAACAAATTTTAGAATCCATTTTATCCTGTTGTCCATGTGAAAATGAAAAAATTGTGGCTAAAATAATTTCTTTGTGAAAAAAAAGTACTTTTTCATTTTTACGGATCAATTTGTAAAGCACCTGGGGGTTTAAAGTGCTCACTATGCATCTAGATAAGTTCCTTGGGGCGTCTAGTTTCCAAAATGGGGTCACTTGTGGGGGAGCTCCAATTTTTAGGCACACGGGGGCTCTTCAAACGTGACATGGTGTCCGCTAAAGAGTGGAGCCAATTTTTCATTCAAAAAGTCAAATGGCGCTCCTTCACTTCCAAGCCCTGCCGTGCGCCCAAACAGTGGTTTACCCCCACATTTGAGGTATCAGCATACTCAGGACAAATTGTACAACAACTTTCGTGGTTCAGTTTCTCTTTTTACCATTCGGAAAATAAAAAAATTGTTGCTGAAAGATCATTTTTGTAACTAAAAAGTTAAATGTTCATTTTTTCCTTTCATGTTGCTTCTGCTGCTGTGAAGCACCTGAAGGGTTAATAAACTTCTGGAATGTGGTTTTGTGCACCTTGAGGGGTGCAGTTTTTAGAATGGTGTCACTTTTGGGTATTTTCAGCCATATAGACCCCTCAAACTGACTTCAAATGTGAGGTGGTCCCTAAAAAAAATGGTTTTGTAAATTTCGTTGTAAAAATGAGAAATCGCTGGTCAAATTTTAACCCTTATAACTTCCAAAATTGTGCTGATGTAAAGTAGACGTGTGGGAAATGTTATTTATTAACTATTTTGTGTCACATAACTCTCTGGTTTAACAGAATAAAAATTCAAAATGTGAAAATTGCGAAATTTTCAAAATTTTCGCCAAATTTCCGTTTTTATCACAAATAAACACAGAATTTATTGACCTAAATTTACCACTAACATGAAGCCCAATATGTCACGAAAAAACAATCTCAGAACCGCTAGGATCCTTTGAATCGTTCCCGAGTTATTACCTCATAAAGGGAATTGCAAAAAACGGCAAGGTCTTTAAGGTCAAAATAGGCTGGGTCATGAAGGGGTTAAAAGAAGGAGTTCACATTATGCAGCCACATCATTTTAGTTTTGTTAAGTTTACTCTTCTCAAAATGTATTCATCTTGTCTCTCAATAGATTAAAGGTGACAATAAAGATGGAAAAAAGTTCTGAAATGACACTTGTGAACTTCCGGTCGCGACTGAGCATGACCGGAAGTGCTCATCCATGTATAGTGGATTTTTTTTCAAGGATATGTGCAGTGTTCACTGCAAGATGCCGGTTTTTGGCGCAATGTATCAGGAATAGATGGGGTGAGTCATGGAATATGACTAATTGTGGACAGCTGGCTTTAATTGATCAATTATGTTTTATACATGTTTATCACTAGTACTGTACATTTATGCACTATGATCATCATTGTACTATGTCACTTTATATGATCTGTTTATATTGTACTCTTATGTACTGTGCTTAATCACCGTTATAATGGCCTCACTGCTAATTCTCTTGCACTGCTCCAGTCTATCCTCATCTCTGCTGCCCGGCTAATCCACCTCTCTCCTCGCTTCTCCCCTGCTTCTGTCCTCTGCAAGACTGCAGAGACCCGTGTGTCGTAAACTGTGCCTTCCCCCCTTCCCACTGATCCTGTAATGAAACGCAGCCAAGCCTGGATGGGTTGAACAGGTCGGTCACAGTTTATTAATTTGATAAGCAGAGAAGGGCAATTACAAGTCATAACGGACTCATCGCTGAATGCCCCGTCAGTGACCACCAGGTGAGCAAGCCGATGAGCGGTTATAAACCTTTACCCCCTGTACACTACCCCTGTGACATAATAACAAGAATTATTATTATATTTTTTTTATTTTTTTAATGTTTTACCAACCGTAGGGCAGTACAGTCATGAGTATATAAGGGAGGGAGGGTGGGACAACCGCTTCCATTGTCAGCCGGGGAGAAAGAGGGAAGGCACTGACCCCGGCACCTGAATTTAACCCCTAGGGTGTGGCCGGGCGCTCCTTCCTCTTTCTTCCTGTTGGTCAGTTGGGCGTCCCAATTATGGCATCACCTGGGGAGTAGTGGGAGGGAGGGGGGCATTGGGCACTGCACAGAGTTTACTTCTAGCTTTAAACATATGTGCTCTGCAGTCAGAGGCACATTCCTTAATCAGTACTGTGCCTGCCAGACTGCAGAGACCCGTGTGTCATAAACAGTGCCTTCCCCCCTTCCCACTGATCCCGTTATGAAACGCAGACAAGCCTGGATGGGTTCAACAGGTCGGTCACAGTTTATTAATTTGATAAGCAGAGAAGGGCAATTACAAGTCATAATAGACTCATCATTGAAGGCCTCGTCGGCGAGCAAGCCAATGAGCGATTACAAACCTTTACCCCCTCTACACTACCACCATGGAGGGTCATGTGTATGACCTACACAGGACTCCGACCCCCACCCAACATCATTAGGGGCTGTTCAACTCCATCCTGCAAACCTGACATAAATATGTAGAGACCAATGTCCGAGAGGTGAATGCCATCCGGTCTTAGCAGAGCTGAGTTATCTCCTTCCAGCTCGTTGTGTCGAACAACCATAAATTTTGCCTATCCTTCTTCTTGAATTCTCAGTGGCTTTTGCCAATACCATATCTGGTAAAAAAGCAGATAAAACACTCTGTCTGCTGACATCACTGTACAGAGCTCAGCACCTTTCTGCTTTCTCCGATCATTATCTCCGAAGTTCGGCTCTTTTGCTCGCCCAGTAGACATAAGAATGGCTTAATGCCCAACTTCGGGCTTAGAGACGCCTGTAAGAGACAAGATGTATTACTCGAGCAAATCAGGTCTTATATCTGGCGAAACATGTGGATTTATGGCGGCCCATTGTCTGCACTTCGGTCTGAGACAGTATTGGCGGCGGCTGCTTTTATTAAGAAAGAATGTGTCGTGTTCCTTTTGGATTGGCGATGGGTTTTTTTTATAATCATTTATTCATTTAATTTTTTATGGCACTGTTTATAACAAACAAGTTTGCTTGAAATTGATATCTGATAAGAGGGGACATCCCTGTATGTGAGAAAAAAATCTGCTTGTATTTATTATTACTGCATAGCACTTGACTATTTTTTGTGCGCATATTGATTCATCGGATGAGTTAAAGGGAACCTGTCACCCCGAAAATCGCGGGTGAGGTAAGCCCACCGGCATCAGGGGCTTATCTACAGCATTCTGTAATGCTGTAGATAAGCCCCCGATGTATCCTGAAAGAGGAGAAAAAGACGTTAGATTATACTCACCCAGGGGCGGTCCTGCTGCTGGTTTGGTCAGATGGGCGTCTCTGGTCCGCTGCGGCGCCTCCCATCTTCATTCCAAGACATCCTCTTCTGATCTTCAGCCACGGCTCCTGCGCAGGCATACTTTGTCTGCCCTGTTATCCACCACCCTCGGATCCTTCAGACGGAACCTGAAAACCCATCTCTTCAGGGAGGCCTACAGCCTGCAATAACCATTCTGCCACCTCACCACCACCTGAGCTGCCGCGTCACCAACGGCTGGAGCTGCCGCATCACAAACGGCCGGAGCTGCTGTGTCACTAATCACCAGAGCTGCTGCCTCAACATCACCAGAGCTGCCGCTCCCCCAACCTTCTGTCTCCTCCCCATTATCCCGTAGAATGTATATACAGTTCAGGGAAAAATTAAGAGACCACCACATCAAAACCCTGTCAAGGGCTGCCCAATCTCAAGACCTGAAACCCATTGAAAGACTCTGGAATGTATTCAAAAGGATGATGGATAGTCACAAGCCATCAAACAAAGAAGAACTGCTTACATTTTTGTGCCAGGAGCAGTGGGAAAGACTGGTGGAAAGCATGCCAAGACGCATAAAAGCTGTGTTTAAAATTCATGGTTATTCCAGAAAATGTTGATTCTGAACTCTTCCTGAGTTAAAACATTAGTATTGTTGTTTCTAAATGATTATGAACTTCTTTTCTTTGCATTATTTGAGGTCTGAAAGCACTGTTGTTGTTTTTTTTATTTTGACTATTTCTCTTTTTCAGAAAAGCAATATAAAATGTATTGCTTGGAAATTCGGAGACGTATTGTCAAAAGTTTATAGAATAAATGAACAATTTACATTTTACTCAAAAATATACCTATAAAAAGAAAAATCAGAGAAACTGAACATTTCGCAGTGGTCTCTTAATTTTGCCAGAGCTATATATACATAGTATATCAGTTACAGACCATAGCATTATGTGGTTGTTACACTAGACAGTCTGGAGTTTTCACGTATTAGTAGGGTCCAAGGGGTTAGCATTTTATTTGTTAGTATACTGATGTACTGTTGTTACATTTTTTTGACATTCATCCTGCAGTTCTGTGTACTAAAACCACCCACTACATAGTCAGTTATGTCAGGGAAGTATAACATTTTAGTATGTCTACAGTTTACAAACTTGAAAATACAATACTATCATGTATATATGTTATCAGGTTTTGAACATTATTATCTTGATAGCTTATTAATGCAAGTTTTATTACTTTATATTGCTTTTCATTGAATGAAATGGTATAAATAATTAGCATTGTTCAAGGACAAAGAAAATGAGATGCATATAAAAATATAATAAATGTATTACAATCGAAAAATGGAAGACCTCAAAACAACAAAGTGCAAAGATAAATGGAGGCCTGAGGGATAAAGGGAGGCCTCAGGGATTCATCTTTAATGGAAATGATTATAATAAATGAGTGTACTGTACATTAATTTTTTATTTCAATGTTTCCTGCATTTTTTAAAAGGCTCCTATGCGTATATAATTAATTCTGACAAAGGTTCATATCTATTTTGGTGACTTGTTAGGAATTTGTCTTTTAAATTTCATAATTGTAACATATACACTAAATTTAGATATAGTCCTAAGCAGAAATGAGTAGGCTCCCATTGACAAGTAGATTTTAATCAATATCTCACTAAATAAACTCATAACATGAACGTAAAGTTTATAATATCTTTCATTAAAAAAAATCTTACGTTTTACTTTAATTAGTTGATGTAAAATATCCTACAGCTAGTATTTTGTATGAGTTCCAGGATTTTTAAGGATAGCACCAAGTCTTCTAGGTATGGAATGAACAACAACAACAACAACAACATCTATTTTTTACAATTCTTCAAAAACAGCCTCCTTTAGAGCCTGGATGCTGGATGGACAGTAATGCTCAACTTGTCTCTTCAGAATTTCACCTAGGTGTTCGTTTGGGTTCACATCAAGGCACATACTTTGGCCACTAAATCACTTTCACCTTTTTTAGAAATGCAAAAAATATGTATTTTGGATCATGGTAATGTTGCTAAGTGCATGAAAGTGCATTTGGCATTGTGGCTCACCAGTTTCTTCTCACTATGCTCCCCTCTACTGGGCTCAAGGACACCGTTCTCTCTAGGTTCTCCTTATACCTTTCTGACTGCTACTTCACTGTATCTTTTGATGGCTTTTACTCCTTTCCTCATCCCTTTACTATAGGGGTTACTCAGTGCTCACTCCTATGTCCCTCCTCTTCTCTCTATACATGGCCCCTATTGAACAAACAATCAGTAGATTTTGGTTTTGGTATCATCTCAATGCTGACTAAACCAAATTATACACTTCTTCCCCTGTTATCACCTTCACTCTAAGGCCGGTTTCACACGTCCAGATAATTCCGGTACCGGAGAAAACAGTACCGGAGTTATCCGTGTCCGTGTGTTCATGTGGCACATCAGTGTGGCACACGTGCAGCAGCCGTGTGCCGCCCGTGTGCCACCCAAGGCCACACGGACCATGCAAGAGAGACAGCGCTACAGTGAGCGTTGTCCCCTGCGTGTGGTGCTGAAACCGGCATTTATCCCTTCTGTCCTGCTCAGCTGAAAGCAGCGCATGCAGGAGAGAAGGGATGAAAGATAAAGTTTTTTTTGTTTAAAATAAAGTTTGGGGGTCACCTCCCTCCTCCCATCCCCCGTGCGCCCGCCTGCTTGCAGAGAAATACTCACCCGGCTCCTGCGATGTCTGCTCTCAGCGCCGACATCTTGTCATGTGTGAGCGGTCACGTGGTACCGCTCATTACAAAGATGAATATGTGCATATTCATCACTGTAATGAGCGGTACCACGTGACTGCTCACACAAGACATGTAGAAAAGCTGCGGAGACACTATCACTTGTTTCTCAACGCAAGCAATAAATAGCCAGGTCTTTCACCAGGAAGGAACAACCACGGGAAGGGCAGCATCCAAAAAGGAACACCACCTATGCCAAAACATGGTATCCAACCACAGACAGCTGTTTCAGGGTATTTGCCCCTCATCAGTGTGGAGTAGGAAACTGGCTATTTGGAGCAGTGCCTAGTAAAAGGACTATAAACATAAGGATGAATGACCTCGGGGAGATCAAAACATCCAACACCGTGGAGACACCATCACGTGTTTCTCAACGCAGTGATCCAGAACACTGCTCCCATCCCTTATGGGAAATATGCAAATGCATGTAGAAAAGCCACGGAGACACCATCACATGTTTATCAACGCAAGCAATAAATAGCCAGGTCTTTCACCGGGAAGGTTTTGGCATAGGTGGCTTTCCTTTTTGAATGCTGCCCTTCCCGTGGTTGTTCCTTCCCGGTGAAAGACTGGCTATTCACTGCCTGCGTTGAGAAACACGTGATGGTGTCTCTGCAGCTCCTCTACATGCATTTGCATATTTGGGGGCAGTGTTCTGGATCACTGCATTGAGAAACACGTGATGGTGTCTCCGCTGTGTTGGATGTTTTGGTCTCCACGACGTCAATCATCCGTGCCTTTATAGACTTGCCACAGAAGTTGAGCACCTTCAGGACCTTCCTGGAGGACCAATGGGATATGCTGCAGTATCTGAGCACGTGACCTTCGATTTCCAATGGGAGATCTTTCCCTAGGCATGCTCAGAAGGGGAAAAGCAGGACTTAGTCCCAAAAGTGTCTGCTCGCCACTGCCCAGCACTGGCATCAATGGCAGAGCTGGAAAAGCAGCAGTAACCCTTTGCACAGAGTGAGACTGAGCAAGACGCTGGGACCGACATCTCCGCTGAGCAGGCTCCACTGCGGCTGATGCAGAATGAGAGACCACAGCAGACATGGTTTGAGATTCCCCCTGTGCAGCGGCGGGAACTCGACTTATAACATTACCTCCCCAGGGCCCCCCTTGGGCCCTGCTACGCTCAAAGGCTGCAATGAGCAGCAGAGCCCGAATGTGCTCTACAGGTTCCCAGGTTCTGTCCTCAGGACCGTGGCCTTTTCAGTCCACCAGATAGTATTTTTTGCCACGCACTACCTTGCACCCTACGATAGCATTAACCTCGTACTCATCCGTGGACAAACCCGATGTCCCGGCAGATGACTCAGAAAAGTGGGACATATAGATGGGCTTTAAGAAGGAATTTGTGGAAGGTGTTGATGATACCAAGGTGCAGAGGAATAGCCAGACGGTAGGCCACAGGGTTAACCTGTTCCAGAACCTTGAAAGGACCAATGTAGCGAGGCGCAAACTTAGTGGACTTAACTGGCAGCCTGATGTTATGGGCAAAGAGCCACACTAAGTTGCCAGGAGCGAAGGTTGGAGCGGGGCGCCGGTAAGCATCGGCCGAAACCCTCATTCTCTCCTTGGAAGCCCGAATGGCATCCTGTGTGCAGTCCCAAATGTCACGTGCCTCCACTGCCCAGTCTGCCACCCTGGAATCAGTGGATGACACGGGCATGGGCACAGGGACACGCGGATGCTGGCCGTAATTAAGGAGAAAAGGAGTCTGCCCAGTGGAATCGGCTACGGCATTTTTCAGAGCAAATTCTACCGAAGGTAGCAAAGATGCCTAGTCATCCTGCTTAGCAGAGACGAAATGTCGCAAATATGTCAACAGAGTCTGGTTGGCCCTCTCCACCAACCCATTCATCTCGGGATGATATGCAGAGGAGAGATTTTGTTCTTTGCTGAGTCATCGACAGAGCTCTCGCCAAAATTCAGATGCAAACTGGGGACCCCGGTCACTGACCATTTTATCAGGCATGCCATGTCAACGGAAAATATGCTTAATGAACAATGCCGCCAAGGCCCGTGCACCAAGTGCATCATCTCAGAGAAACTATCGGTGACAACCCAGATAATGGTGCAGTTACGAGTAGTGTTGAGCATTCCGATACCGCAAGTATCGGGTATCGGCCGATACTTGCTGTATCGGAATACCGATACCGAGATCCGATATTTTTGTGATATCGAAAATCGGTATCGGAGTGTGCGGTGCGTATGGTTCCCAGGGTCTGGAGGAGAGGATGGATCTCCTTCAGGCCCTGGGATCCATATTAATGTAAAGAATAAAAATAAAAAATATGGCTATACTCACCCCTTTGAAGAACCCTGGCTGTCACCGCTGCGAGCGTTCGCCTCCATTCCTGAGAATGTAGTGAGTGAAGGACCTTCGATGACATCTCGGTCAGGTGAGCGGTCACGTGAGCGGTCAGGTGAAGATCATTCACTCACAGCATTCTTAAGGATGGAGGCGGACGCTTGCATTTGACAGCCAGGGTTCGCCGGAGGGGTGAGTATAGCCATATTTTTTTTTTTATTCTTTATTTTTTACATTAATATGGATCCCAGGGCCTGAAGGAGAGTTTCCTCTCCTTCAGACCCTGGGAACCATCGAGGAATACCTTCCGATATTTGTGTCCCATTGACTTGTATTGGTATCGGAACTCGGTATCGGCGAGATCCGATATTTTGCCGGTATCGGCCGATACCATCCGATACCGATATTTTCAAATATCAGAAGGTATCGCTCAACACTAGTTACGAGACTTGGGGAAGCCCACCACGAAGCCCATCCCAACCATCTCCCAGGGCCTGTCTGCCACCGGCAGGGGGTAAAGTTGCCAAGCAGGCCATTGCCGAGGATACCGATTCTTGGTGCAGGAGACACATGCCCGAATATAGTCCCCGACGTCACGGGCCATATGCGGCCACTAGTACGTCCTCGCCAAAAGCTCAGATGTCCTCTTGGTCCCAAAATGTCCACCCACCGTGGACGAGTGAGCCCAAGAGAGAACCTCTGTCGCAAATTACATGGAAGAAAGTCTTGCCTGGGGGCACAGACTCTAGCAAAACCAGAACCACAGTTCTCAGGTTCTCAGAAGTGACAATAAGCCGAGGCTCCTCCTCCTCCTCCTCCTCCTCCTCAGATGACACTACGGAGTGAGAGAGAGCGTCGGCACGAATGCTCTTCTCCCCAGAGAGAAAATGGAGAGTAAAATGGAACCGGGAGAAGAACAGGGACCATCCACCCTGGCAAGAATTCAGCTGCTGGGCCTTCTGTAAGTACACCAAGTTCTTGTGCTCTGTGAACACTTGGAAGGGAAAGCAAGCTCCCTCCAAGAGGTGTCTCCACTCTGAGAAAGCCAACTTCATAGCTAGCAACTCCCTGTCCCCGATGGAATAATTCCTGTCCGCTGGTGAAAAGGTCTTGGAGAAAAAGAAGCAAGGATACTTCCGACCTTGAGCATCCTTTTGGAAGAGGACTGCTCCAGCACCAACGGATGAGGCATCCACCTCCATAATAAATGGCTTATCTACATCGGGGCGATGTAGGATTGGAGTGCTAGCGAAGTGTGACTTAATCAAGAGAAAGACCTTGGAGACCTCCTCCAACCACAACTTGGGATTTGCTCCCTTCTTGCTGAGGGCAACCAAGGGAGCTACCAAAGTTGAGAAGTGTGGAATGAATTGGCGATAGTAATTAATGAACCCCATAAAGCGCTGCACCACTTTAAGAGAATGGGGTTCTTGCCAGTCCATCACAGCCTGTAGCTTGGCAGGATCCATAGTCAATCCCTGGGCAGAGATGATATAGCCAAGGAAAAGCAAGGACTCCTGCTCAAACACACAATTCTCCAACTTGGAGTAGAGGGAGTTTGCCCGTAAGAGGTCAAAAGCTTTGCGAACATCTCTCCGATGGAAGTCAATATCTGGAGAGTAGATGAGAATATTATCCAGATAGACTACGACCAAGGTGGTGAGCATCTCCTGGAAGATGTCGTTCACAAAGTCTTGGAAAACGGCTGGGGCATTATAGAGCCCGAAGGGCATCACCAGATATTCATAGTGCCCATCCCTGGTGTTAAAAGTTAAAAGCCATCTTCCATTCGTCCCCCTCATGGATGCAAATCAGGTTGTAAGCACCCCGCAGATCTAACTTAATAAATACCCTTGCTCCCCATAGCCTATCAAAAAGCTCAGATATCAGGGGTAGTGGGTATTTATTCTTAACGGTGATGGTGTTAAGACCCCTGTAGTCTATGCATGGACGTAGTTCTTCATTCTTCTTCTGCACGAAGAAGAACTCAGCCCCAGCAGGTGACACTGACTTCTTAATGAATTCTCTTGCCAGATTCTCTTGAATGTACTGGGACTAGGGTTGAGCGAAACGGGTCGTTCATTTTCAAAAGTCGCCGACTTTTGGCAAAGTCGGGTTTCATGAAACCCGATCCGACCCCTGTGCCGGGTCGGCCATGCGGTACGTGACTTTCGCGCCAAAGTCGCGTTTCAATGACGCGAAAAGCGCCATTTCTCAGCCAATGAAGGTAAACGCAGAGTGTGGGCAGCGTGATGACATAGGTCCTGGTCCCCACCATCTTAGAGAAGGGCATTGCAGTGATTGGCTTGCTGTCTGCGGCGTCACAGGGGCTATAAAGGGGCGTTCCCGCCGACCGCCATGTTACTGCTGCTGATCTGAGCTTAGGGAGAGGTTGCTGCCGCTTCGTCAGAAGCAGGGATAGCGTTAGGCAGGGTCCATTAACCACCAAACCGCTTGTGCTGTAGCGATTTCCACTGCCCAACACCACCTTCGGTGTGCAGGGACAGTGGAAGCTACATTTTTTTTTTTTTCCCTCAGCGCTGTAGCTCATTGGGCTGCCCTAGAAGGCTCCCTGATAGCTGCATTGCTGTGTGTATGCCGCTGTGCAAACCAACTGCTTTTTTCAAAGCACAAATCCTCTCGTTCCTTCCATTCTGCACAGCTATCTTTTTGGTTTGTACACACTTTTTATTTAATTTGTGCATCAGTCCACTCCTTATTGCTGCCTGCCATACCTGGCTGAGATTACTGCAGGGAGATAGTAATTGAAGGACACTCCCTGTTTTTTTTTTTTTTTTTGTGGGAGATTAAGATTGACATTTCTGCTAGAGTGCCATCCCTGTCTGTGTCATCTCTCACTCAGTGGGCCATAGAAAGCCTATTTATTTTTTTGCTTGATTTGGGTTATAAAATCTACCTGAAAAAATCACTACATCAATCAGTGGGAGAAAAATATTGGCCTCAGGGCTTGTGTGCCACTCTTGACTCCTGTGTGCATCATCACTCACTCAGTGGGCCATAGAAAGCCTATTTATTTTTTTGCTTGATTTTGGTTCTAAAATCTACCTGAAAAAATCACTACATCAATCAGTGGGAGAAAAATATTGGCATCAGGGCTTGTGTGCCACTCCTGACTCCTGTGTGCATCATCACTCACTTAGTGGGCCATAGAAAGCCCATTTTTTTTTTTTTTTGCTTTATTTGGGTTCTAAATTCTACCTGAAAAAATCAATAAATCAATCAGTGGGAGATTAATATTGGCCTTTGGGCTTGTGTGCCAGTCCTAAGCGTGCCATCTCTCTCTCTCAGATAGTGGGCCATAGAAAGCCTATTTATTTTTATTTTTTTTTAATGGGTTTATAAATTTTCCCTGGAAAAAAAAAAAAAGTGGGAGATTAATATTGGCCTCTGGGCTTGTGTGCCAGTCCTGAGCGTGCCATCTCTCTCACAAATAGTGGGCCATAGAAAGCCTATTTATTTATTTTTTTTTGGTTTTATAAATTCTCCCTTAAAAAAAAAGGGAGATTAATATTGGCCTTTGGGCTTGTGTGCCAGTCCTAAGCGTGCCATCTCTCTCTGTCTCTCAGATAGTGGGCCATAGAAAGCCTATTTATTATTTTTTTTATTGGGTTTATAAATTTTCCCTGGAACAAAAAAAAAAAAGTGGGAGATAAATATTGGCCTCTGGGCTTGTGTGCCACTCCTGACTCCTGTGTGCGTCATCTCTCACTCAGTGGGCCATAGAAAGCCTTTTTTTGTTTTATTTGTTTTCTAAATTCTCCCTGAAAAAATCATTTTATTTTCTTTGGTTTCTAAATTCTTCCTGAAAAAATCATTTTATTCTATTTTTTTTTTTCCTAAAGTCTCCCTGAAAAAAAAAAAAAAAACAAATCAGTGGGAGATTAATATTGCCCTTTCTGCTTGTGTGCCAGTCTTGACTCCTGGGTGTGCCATCTCTCTCTCTCTCTCCAATTGTGGGCCATAGAAAGCCTATTATTTTTTTAGCTTGATTTGGGTTCCAAAATCTACCTGAAAGAATCACTACATCAATCAGTGGGAGATAAATATTGGCCTCTGGGCTTGTGTGCCACTCCTGACTCCTGTGTGCGTCATCATTCACTCAGTGGGCCATAGAAAGCCTTTTTTTGTTTTATTTGTTTTCTAAATTCTCCCTGAAAAAATCATTTTATTTTATTTGGTTTCTAAATTCTTCCTGAAAAAATCATTTTATTCTATTTTTTTTTTCCTAAAGTCTCCCTGAAAAAAAAAAAAAAAAAACAAATCAGTGGGAGATTAATATTGCCCTTTCTGCTTGTGTGCCAGTCTTGACTCCTGGGTGTGCCATCTCTCTCTCTCTCTCCAATTGTGGGCCATAGAAAGCCTATTATTTTTTTTAGCTTGATTTGGGTTCCAAAATCTACCTGAAAAAATCACTACATCAATCAGTGGGAGATAAATATTGGCCTCTGGGCTTGTGTGCCACTCCTGACTCCTGTGTGCGTCATCTCTCACTCAGTGGGCCATAGAAAGCCTTTTTTTGTTTTATTTGTTTTCTAAATTCTCCCTGAAAAAATCATTTTATTTTATTTGGTTTCTAAATTCTTCCTCAAAAAATCATTTTATTCTATTTTTTTTTTCCTAAAGTCTCCCTGAAAAAAAAAAAACAAAAAAACAAAAAACAAATCAGTGGGAGATTAATATTGCCCTTTCTGCTTGTGTGCCAGTCTTGACTCCTGGGTGTGCCATCTCTCTCTCTCTCTCCAATTGTGGGCCATAGAAAGCCTATTATTTTTTTTAGCTTGATTTGGGTTCCAAAATCTACCTGAAAAAATCACTACATCAATCAGTGGGAGATAAATATTGGCCTCTGGGCTTGTGTGCCACTCCTGACTCCTGTGTGCGTCATCTCTCACTCAGTGGGCCATAGAAAGCCTTTTTTTGTTTTATTTGTTTTCTAAATTCTCCCTGAAAAAATCATTTTATTTTATTTGGTTTCTAAATTCTTCCTCAAAAAATCATTTTATTCTATTTTTTTTTTCCTAAAGTCTCCCTGAAAAAAAAAAAACAAAAAAACAAAAAACAAATCAGTGGGAGATTAATATTGCCCTTTCTGCTTGTGTGCCAGTCTTGACTCCTGGGTGTGCCATCTCTCTCTCTCTCTCCAATTGTGGGCCATAGAAAGCCTATTATTTTTTTTAGCTTGATTTGGGTTCCAAAATCTACCTGAAAAAATCACTACATCAATCAGTGGGAGATAAATATTGGCCTCTGGGCTTGTGTGCCACTCCTGACTCCTGTGTGCGTCATCTCTCACTCAGTGGGCCATAGAAAGCCTTTTTTTGTTTTATTTGTTTTCTAAATTCTGCCTGAAAAAATCATTTTATTTTATTTGGTTTCTAAATTCTTCCTGAAAAAATCATTTTATTCTATTATTTTTTTTTCCTAAAGTCTCCCTTAAAAAAAAAAAAAAATCAAATCAGTGGGAGATTAATATTTACATTTGTGCTTCAGTGACAGTCCTGCGTGTGTGGCATCTCTCTCATTTGTTGCCACCAACAACAGAGTGTGTAACATTGTGCCTGATTTTCGTTGTGGTCTCACTCACCTGTAAAGGGGTAGCTAAATCATACTGAAGTTATAGCTCACCGTGTAATTTGTGTGACAGCAACAAATACCGTTAGTTTGTTTACGTTTTTAAAACAATGAGGAAGTATGGTGGAAGAGGTCGTGGCCGGGGGCGTTCATTGTCAGCTGGTAATGAGGGTAGTGGTAGTGGTGGAGCATCAGCTGGTCGTGGGAAAAAAAATATTGCACCTAAGTCTGGAGCTGTGGAGCCAGGTTCGTCGTCTGGCTACACAAGGCCTCGAACGCTCCCTTTTCTGGGAGTAGGAAAACCGCTTTTAAAGCCGGAGCAGCAAGAGCAAGTTTTGGCTTATCTTGCTGACTCAGCCTCTAGCTCTTTTGCCTCCTCTCGTGAAACTGGTAAATGTCAAAGCAGCGCGTCGTTAGTGGATGTTCACGGTCAGGGACAAGTCGCTTACTTGTCCTCTTCAGCAAAAACAACAACAGAGAAGAATGCAGCAGGCGACACAACGGGTTACTCCATGGAGCTCTTTACACATACCATCCCTGGCTTAGAAAGTGAAGCAGTTAACAGTCCATGCCCATTACAAGTTGAATCTGACATGGAGTGCACTGATGCACAGCCACAGCCAGACTACTATGCTGGTCCTTTGACTCAGACCACAACATTGCCCTCGCAGGGTGCTGATCAAGAATCAGACCCTGATGAGACTATGTTGCCCCATCACGAACGCTATACCACCGACCGACACGGTGACACAGACGAAGTTGCACACGAGCTACAAGAAGAGGTAATAGATGACCCAGTTCTTGACCCCGATTGGCAGCCATTGGGGGAACAGGGTGCAGGCGGCAGCAGTTCTGAAGCGGAGGAGGAGGGGCCGCAGCAGGCATCAACATCGCAACAGGTTCCATCTGCCGGGCCCGTATCTTGCCCAAAACGCGTGGCAAAGCCAAAACCTGTTGGAGGACAGCGTGGCCATCCGGTTAAAGCTCAGTCTGCAATGCCTGAAAAGGTATCCGATGCTAGAAAGAGTGCAGTCTGGCATTTTTTTAAACAACATCCAATTGATCAGCGCAAAGTCATCTGTCAAAAATGTTCAACTACCTTAAGCAGAGGACAGAATCTGAAAAGTCTCAATACAAGTTGCATGCATAGACATTTAACCACCATGCATTTGCAAGCCTGGACTAACTACCAAACATTCCTTAAGGTTGTAGCACCCTCGGCCAATGAAGCTAGTCAGCAACGCAACATCCCTTCCGGCAGTGTAGGGCCACCATTTTCCGCACCACCTGCAGTATCTGTGCAGGTTTCTTTGCCAGGCCAAAGCAGTCAGGGTCAGGGAATCACCAGTTTCGTAGTAGGAAACACTGCATCTAGGGCACCGGTGGCAACAATACCATCTCCCACCGTCTCTCAGTCTGCCATGTCCACCGGCACCCCCGCTAGTTCCACGATCTCCAGCTCTCCAGTCCAGCTCACCCTACATGAGACTATGGTTAGAAAAAGGAAGTACTTAGCCTCGCATCCGCGTACACAGGGTTTGAACGCACACATAGCTAGACTAATCTCGTTAGAGATGATGCCCTACCGGTTAGTTGAAAGCGAAGCTTTCAAAGCCCTGATGGACTACGCTGTACCACGCTACGAGCTACCCAGTCGACACTTTTTTTCCAGAAAAGCCATCCCAGCCCTCCACCAGCATGTTAAAGAGCGCATCGTCCATGCACTCAGGCAATCTGTGAGCACAAAAGTGCACCTGACAACAGATGCATGGACCAGTAGGCATGGCCAGGGACGTTACGTGTCCATCACGGCACACTGGGTAAATGTGGTGGATGCAGGGTCCACAGGGGACAGCAAGTTTGGGACAGTTCTGCCTAGCCCACGGTCTAGGAAACAATTGGCTGTAGCCGTTCGCACCCCCTTCTCCTCCTCTTCGTCCTCCTGCAGAAGCGAGAGCTCGTCCACAGACCGCAGTCGCACAACCACTCCATCCGCAGCTGCCACTGTTGCACACCAGGTCTCCCATTATGGGGCAGCTACTGGCAAACGTCAGCAGGCTGTATTGGCTATGAAGTGTTTGGGCGACAACAGACACACCGCGGAAGTTCTGTCCGAGTTCTTGCAGAAAGAAACGCAGTCGTGGCTGGGCACTGTAGATCTTGAGGCAGGCAAGGTAGTGAGTGATAACGGAAGGAATTTCATGGCTGCCATCTCCCTTTCCCAACTGAAACACATTCCTTGCCTGGCTCACACCTTAAACCTGGTGGTGCAGTGCTTCCTGAAAAGTTATCCGGGGTTATCCGACCTGCTCCTCAAAGTGCGTGGACTTTGCTCACATATCCGCCGTTCGCCCGTACACTCCAGCCGTATGCAGACCTATCAGTGTTCTTTGAACCTTCCCCAGCATCGCCTAATCATAGACGTTGCAACAAGGTGGAACACAACACTGCACATGCTTCAGAGACTGTGTGAACAGAGGCGGGCTGTTATGTTTTTGTGGGAGGATACACATACACAGGCAGGCAGTAGGATGGCAGACATGGAGTTGTCAGGTGTGCAGTGGTCGAAGATTCAAGACATGTGCCAAGTCCTTCAGTGTTTTGAGGAATGCACACGGCTGGTTAGTGCAGACAATGCCATAATAAGCATGAGCATCCCCCTAATGCGTCTGCTGATGCAAAGTTTGACGCACATAAAGGATCAGGCGTCTGCAGCTGAGGAAGAGGAAAGCCTTGATGACAGTCAGCCATTGTCTGGCCAGGGCAGTGTACAGGACGAGGTAGTGGGCGAAGAGGAGGAGGAGGACGAGGAGGATGATGGGGATGATTATATTTTTAATGAGGAAGCTTTTCCGGGGCCACTGGAAATTGGTGGCGCGGCAAGGCCGGGTTCTGGTTTTTTGAGGGACACAAGTGACGTGGATTTGCCTGAAACTGCCCCTCAACCAAGCACAACCGCAGATTTGAGAACTGGAACTTTGGCCCACATGGCGGATTATGCCTTACGTATCCTCAAAAGGGACACACGCATAACTAAAATGATGAATGATGACGATTACTGGTTGGCCTGCCTCCTTGATCCTCGCTATAAAGGCAAATTGCAAAATATAATGCCACATGAGAACTTGGAACTAATATTAGCAACCAAACAATCAACTCTTGTTGACCGTTTGCTTCTGGCATTCCCTGCACACAGCGCCCGTGATCGTTCTCACACGAGCTGCAGGGGCCAGCAGACCAGAGGAGTTAGAGGGGCAGAAATCAGAAGTGTCGTTGGCCAGAGGGGTTTTCTGACCAGGTTGTGGAGTGATTTTGCTATGACCGCAGACAGGACAGGTACTGCAGCATCAATTCAAAGTGACAGGAGACAACATTTGTCCAGTATGGTTACAAACTATTTTTCATCCCTTATCGATGTTCTCCCTCAACCGTCATTCCCATTTGATTACTGGGCATCAAAATTAGACACCTGGCCAGAATTGGCAGAATATGCATTGCAGGAGCTTGCTTGCCCGGCAGCTAGTGTCCTATCAGAAAGAGTATTCAGTGCTGCAGGTTCAATACTAACAGAAAAAAGGACTCGTCTGGCTACCCAAAATGTAGATGATCTAACCTTCATTAAAATGAACCACAACTGGATTTCGAAATCTTTTGCCCCACCTTGCCCGGCTGACACCTAGCTTTCCTATGAAAAGGTCTTGCCTGTGGACTATTCTGAATGCCTTTTCCAATCTCGTAATTTTCTGCACCTGATTGTCCAGCATACGACATGTTTACACCTCACTAAATGGCCAAACTCCCCACACGGGGCCGTGGTATCGACACTTGGCGACAGCACCCGTGAGAGTGCAGTTTGTCTGAAGAGGTGGGTGAGCCCGCTTTTGGTCGACGGCACTGCCACTGGGTCCCTCCAAGTACAATAAAGTGTCTCTGGCGGTGGTGGTGCGCACCCAACGTCAGACACACCGTTGTAATATGAGGGGCCCTGGGCCTGTACCGCCGGCCACAAGACAGTTTCCCCCCACCCCAGCTCAAACAGTGCTCTACCACTTGCAAAATTATCTCACAGCTCCACCAATGTTTAGTCTATGCGCTGACATCCTTCAATGCCTGCCACTGACAATACCATTGTATTGACATTTTTGTTATGTTAGGCCTTCGATGCCTGTCTGTGGTCACTCCTTCCACTAGGCCTCCACTGACCACACCACTGCTGCCCGTGTACCCCTGGAACCAATTTAAAATTGCCTACAGCCATGTGTTATTATTTTAGGCCTTCGATGCCTGTCTGCGGTCACTCCTTCCACTAGGCCTCCACTGACCACACCACTGCTGCCCGTGTACCCCTGGAACCAATTTAAAATTGCCTACAGCCATGTGTTATTATTTTAGGCCTTCGATGCCTGTCTGCGGTCACTCCTTCCACTAGGCCTCCACTGACCACACCACTGCTGCCCGTGTACCCCTGGAACCAATTTAAAATTGCCTACAGCCATGTGTTATTATGTTAGGCCTTCGATGCCTGTCTGCGGTCACTCCTTCCACTAGGCCTCCACTGACCACACCACTGCTGCCCGTGTACCCCTGGAACCAATTTAAAATTGCCTACAGCCATGTGTTATTATTTTAGGCCTTCGATGCCTGTCTGCGGTCACTCCTTCCACAAGGCCTCCACTAACCACACCACTGCTGCCCGTGTACCCCTGTAACCAATTTAAAATTGCCTACAGCCATGTGTTATTATTTTAGGCCTTCGATGCCTGTCTGCGGTGACTCCTTCCACTAGGCCTCCACTGACCACACCACTGCTGCCCGTGTACCCCTGGAACCAATTTAAAATTGCCTACAGCCACGTGTTATTATTTTAGGCCTTCGATGCCTGTCTGCGGTGACTCCTTCCACTAGGCCTCCACTGACCACACCACTGCTGCCCGTGTACCCCTGTAACCAATTTAAAATTGCCTACAGCCATGTGTTATTATTTTAGGCCTTCGATGCCTGTCTGCGGTCACTCCTTCCACTAGGCCTCCACTGACCACACCACTGCTGCCCGTGTACCCCTGGAACCAATTTAAAATTGCCTACAGCCATGTGTTATTATTTTAGGCCTTCGATGCCTGTCTGCGGTCACTCCTTCCACTAGGCCTCCACTGACCACACAACTGCTGCACGTGTACCCCTGGAACCAATTTAAAATTGCCTACAGCCATGTGTTATTATTTTAGGCCTTCGATGCCTGTCTGCGGTCACTCCTTCCACTAGGCCTCCACTGACCACACCACTGCTGCCCGTGTACCCCTGGAACCAATTTAAAATTGCCTACAGCCATGTGTTATTATTTTAGGCCTTCGATGCCTGTCTGCGGTCACTCCTTCCACTAGGCCTCCACTGACCACACCACTGCTGCCCGTGTACCCCTGGAACCAATTTAAAATTGCCTACAGCCATGTGTTATTATTTTAGGCCTTCGATGCCTGTCTGCGGTGACTCCTTCCACTAGGCCTCCACTGACCACACCACTGCTGCCCGTGTACCCCTGGAACCAATTTAAAATTGCCTACAGCCATGTGTTATTATTTTAGGCCTTCGATGCCTGTCTGCGGTCACTCCTTCCACTAGGCCTCCACTGACCACACCACTGCTGCCTGTGTACCCCTGGAACCAATTTAAAATTGCCTACAGCCATGTGTTATTATTTTAGGCCTTCGATGCCTGTCTGCGGTCACTCCTTCCACTAGGCCTCCACTGACCACACCACTGCTGCCCGTGTACCCCTGGAACCAATTTAAAATTGCCTACAGCCATGTGTTATTATTTTAGGCCTTCGATGCCTGTCTGCGGTCACTCCTTCCACTAGGCCTCCACTGACCACACCACTGCTGCCCGTGTACCCCTGGAACCAATTTAAAATTGCCTACAGCCATGTGTTATTATTTTAGGCCTTCGATGCCTGTCTGCGGTGACTCCTTCCACTAGGCCTCCACTGACCACACCACTGCTGCCCGTGTACCCCTGGAACCAATTTAAAATTGCCTACAGCCATGTGTTATTATTTTAGGCCTTCGATGCCTGTCTGCGGTCACTCCTTCCACTAGGCCTCCACTGACCACACCACTGCTGCCCGTGTACCCCTGGAACCAACATCAGAAAATATAAAAATAAGTATTTTGCTTATAAAAAAGAAAATACTGGAGAGATATCAAATGCAGACATTTTAACATTAAAAACAAACACATACAACAAAAATCTGGTACAGTACTAAAAATGGCCACCAGCTACAATAACTTTCTCCTGCAAGTAGTTAACTGAAAGGTTTTTTCAATTTTAAACACAGATATGGCATCCACCGAGTGTTGTCCTGTCGCGTCTTCTTTATATTATTGCCAAGAAGATGCAAAACAATGAAAATAATAAAATCATTATTTACCAAAAAAATAGAGTAAGTCAAAACCACATTGCAAATAAACATTCATTACAAATAAAGAAGCAGGGCGCGTCCGAGGGTGAGTATATACCTAATAAGAATATAATCACCCTCGGACGCGCCCTGCTTCTTTCCGACAGCCTTCCTTCCTAAGAATCAGCCCTTCCGTGGTGTAGAGAGAGGGTTTGTTACACTCCAAGGTGTTCCCCAGGTTGCCTTTCCTGAGCTTCGATCTTCCGGCTCTCGTTTAGTAGTTGTTGGAAACTACGCTGCATTAGGCCTACAAATTGGGTATGGGGTGTAGAGAGATGGTGTGTTACACTCCAAGGTGTTCCCCAGGTTTCCTCTCCATTGCTTCTATCTTCCTGCTCTCGTTTAGTAGTTGTTGGAAACTATGCTGCATTGGGCCTACAAATTGGGTATGGGGTGTAGAGAGATGGTGTGTTCCACTCCAAGGTGTTCTCCAGGTTGCCTTTCCTGAGCTTCGATCTTCCGGCTCTCGTTTAGTAGTTGTTGGAAACTACGCTGCATTAGGCCTACAAATTGGGTATGGGGTGTAGAGAGATGGTGTGTTCCACTGTAGAGAGATGGTGTGTTCCACTCCAAGGTGTTCCCCAGGTTTCCTCGCCAATGCTTCGATCATCATGCTCTCGTTTAGTAGTTGTTGGAAACTACGCTGCATTAGGCCTACAAATTGGGTATGGGGTGTAGAGAGATGGTGTGTTACACTCCAAGGTGTTCCCCAGGTTTCCTCTCCATTGCTTCGATCTTCCGGCTCTCGTTTAGTAGTTGTTGGAAACTACGCTGCATTAGGCCTACAAATTGGGTATGGGGTGTAGAGAGATGGTGTGTTGCACTCCAAGGTGTTCCCCAGGTTTCCTCTCCATTGCTTCGATCTTCCGGCTCTCGTTTAGTAGTTGTTGGAAACTACGCTGCATTAGGCCTACAAATTGGGTATGGGGTGTAGAAAGATGATGTGTTACACTCCAAGGTGTTCCCCAGGTTTCCTCTCCATTGCTTCGATCTTCCGGCTCTCGTTTAGTAGTTGTTGGAAACTACGCTGCATTAGGCCTACAAATTGGGTATGGGGTGTAGAGAGATGGTGTGTTACACTCCAAGGTGTTCCCCAGGTTTCCTCTCCATTGCTTCGATCTTCCGGCTCTCGTTTAGTAGTTGTTGGAAACTACGCTGCATTAGGCCTACAAATTGGGTATGGGGTGTAGAGAGATGGTGTGTTCCACTGTAGAGAGATGGTGTGTTCCACTCCAAGGTGTTCCCCAGGTTTCCTCGCCAATGCTTCGATCATCATGCTCTCGTTTAGTAGTTGTTGGAAACTATGCTGCATTAGACCTACAAATTGGGTATGGGGTGTAGAGAGATGGTGTGTTCCACTCCAAGGTGTTCTCCAGGTTGCCTTTCCTGAACTTCTATCTTCAGGCTCTCATTAAATTGTGGTTAAACGGAACAACTGCATTTGGCGTACTAGTTGGTTTGGGGCCTACTATCGGTGTCTGCCGCTCCTTGCTGTTCTCCTGGTTTCCGGTCCTGAAATTCCATTTTCAGGCGCTCGTTAAGTAGTTGTTAATGTTAGACTGCATTTGGCCTACTAGTTGGGTTGGGGCCTACTATCGGTGTCTGCCACTCCTTGCTGTTCTCCTCCACTGAACAAAGCTGTGCCGCCTGTTTACTACTGTTGCCAATTTTGAACTGCATTTCGACTACTTACTGATTTGGGCCTACTCTCTGTGTCAGCCTCTCATTCCAGTTGTCCTCCACTGCAATGCCCCCTGATTAGTCCTGTGTTACCAATTTTGAACTGCATTTAGCCCACTTTATTCTTTGGGCCTATATCTGTGTTTCCTCCTCATCCTGCCCATTGCCCAGCCAGTGATAGATGAGTCTGCTGGTACATTGACCCATAACGCAACATTTCCCGTGCACGCTACACTGCAAGATTGTGACCCTGCTGAAAGTCAGGTCCCCCTTCCCGCATACCATACCACCTTACACGGGGACAAACAGGAAGGTGCAGATGAAAGTGCAGGTTCCTTCATCAGGTGGGGGGAGGAATACTAGTTGGCGACGTCACTGGCACAGGGCCTCTCATGGTACGCAAAAGTGTTGCTGCCGGTGGGAGGCGCCCCCGCCGTGCAAACACACCGCTGTACTTTGAGGGGCCCTGTGCCAGTGCCAATGCCAACGAGTGGGCCCCCCCTGCTTGCTCAGGTTCACAGCACTTGCAAAGTTGAAATACTTACCTCTCCCTGCTCCACTGCCGTGACGTGGTCCAGATTTCCTGGGCCCACTAATTACTTGAACCAGCCCTACCCACCACAACTTTAGCCAAATGACCCCCAATTTCAAATGCCTTCCAATTATTATAAGGTAAATTACGCTTGACAAGCTTCATTAAGAAGAATGGATGGTTTTGACATTAAAATGGGCACTCTAGGTGTTTTCCTGGCCCCCACTCACTGCCGACTATGCTGCCCCATTGACTTGCATTGGGTTTCGTGTTTCGGTCGATCCCGACTTTACGTCATAATCGGCCGATTTCACTCGACCCGACTTTTGAGATAGTCGGGTTTCGCGAAACCCGGCTCGACTCTAAAAAGGTCAAGGTCGCTCAACTCTAACTGGGACATTGCCTCTGTCTCCGGGAGAGATAACGGATAGACTCGACCCCGGGGAGGCTCTGCACCAGGCAAGAGTTCAATAGGACAGTCATAGGGGCGATGAGGAGGAAGGGTCTCCGCAGCCCTTTTTGGAGAACACGTCCGCATAGGACCAATAGTGCTTGGGGAGAGAGGAAAGATCTGCGGGTACCTCTGTAGAAGTAACCTGAACGCACTCCCTCTGTCTTCTACCCTCACATGATATACTTCATCCCAAAATTTTCCCTGAGGACCACTTTATTTGAGGAGAATGATAGCAAAGCCATGGTATCCCCAATAGGACCTCATCAATTCCCTCAGGAATGACTAATAGGGAGATAATCTCCTGATGTGATGAAGACATAGAAAGAGTGAATGGAATGGTCTGATGTCTAATCTGTGAGGGTAGTGTCGACCCATTTACCACTCGTTCGGTCACAGGTTTGGCGAGCAGCACCAGGGGTATTGCGTGACGCTGGGCGAAAGCAGATGACATGAAATTGCCTTTCGCCCCAGAGTCCAGGCAAAGCTCTACCATAAGAGTGGATGGGCCTATGGTTATTGTCCCCTTGAAGGACAATTTAGAGGAAAATGTCTCCGTGTCCAGTGTACCTCCTCCAACTACCACTAGACGCTGACTTTCCCCCGACCGCTGAGAACACTTGGAGGCAAGATGTCCTGACTGCCGGCAAATATGACAGACCATAGGTGCATGAGCGGACCGGGACTTATATCAATGCCTCTATGGCCTCATGTGACTCGGATGCGTGGATCGGAGATTCCTGAGGTTTGGCGAAGGTGGGAGCCAGCCGAAACCTCTGCCTACACTGGGCTAGCTCCAACCTTCACTCGTGAAAATGAAGGTCGATGCGGGTTGATATAGCTACAGTATGAGCTCCTCCAGTGTGGTGGGAATCTCTCTAGTGGCCAAAGCATCCTTCACATGGTCAGCCAGCCCACTCCAAAATACCGGGATAAGGGCCTTATCCGAACTTTCCAGCTCAGACGCTAATGTCCGGAAGTGGACGTCAAAATGGCTGACCATGGATGAACCCTGAGTCAATGCCAGCAGTTGGAGCGCCGTATCATGGGTGATTTGGGGTCCTAAAAAGACCTGTTTCAGAGTGCTCAAAAACTGAGGAGCACTCTGCACCACATGATCGTCGCGCTCCCACAGCGGTGTAGCCCACTCCAATGCCCTGTCCGACAGCAGAAAAATTATGAATTCCACCTTTGCCCGCTCTGTGGGAAAACGTGCAGCCAGGAGCTCGAGGTGTATACTGCAGTGGCTTATGAAACTGTTGTGAGTTCCGTTCTGGAGCTCCCTCCTGTGGTTGCTAATGGTATGCTTGCGAGTTCTGCCCTTGGGCTCCCTCTGGTGGTTTCGAGTGGAACTGCTGCTCCGTTAGGTAGCTGTAGCAGCTGCCTTCACTAATCGCCTTGCCTGGGTTTGTTATTTAAACCTGCTCTGGGCTTTAGTCCATGCCTGCTGTCAATGTTCTTGGTTGGATTTGATTCTTCCCTTGGATTTCTCATATGGCCAGTCCTTGTCTGCAAAAGATAAGTTTTGCTAGTTTGTTTGTCCATTTGTTTGGACTCTATTGCTTTGCATTTTGTCTCTTTTGTCCAGCTTGTCACTATGTCTTATTTAGGCTAGCTGGAAGCTCTGGGAAAGCAGATTTGCCCCTCCACACCGTGAGTCAGTGTGGAGTTCATTTTTGTAAACTCTGCGTGGATTTTGTAGTTTTTAATACTGACCGCACATTATCCTTTGCTCTCTCTCTATCTAGTTTAGTATTGGCCTCCCCTTTGCTGAATTCTAATTTCATTTCTGTGTTCGTCATTTCCCTCTCCTTTCACAGTCAATATTTGTGGGGGCCTATCTTTCCTTTTGGGGGTTTCTCTGAGGCAAGATAGCTTTCTATTTCCTTCTTTAGGGGTAGTTATATCTTAGGCTGTGACGAGGTGTCTAGGGAGTGTCAGGAACATCCCACGGCTATTTCTAGTTGTGTTGTTAGGATTAGGGACTGCGGTCAGTAGAGATACCACCTTCTCAGAGCTCACTCCATGTTGCGTTTTAGCCACCAGGTAATTTCAGTGTGGCCTCTTAACCACCAGGTCATAACACGAAACCCCTATAGGATTTACTGTCACCAGAGTATTTCTCTGGCAGTGGGAGGTGAGATAAGGTGGGAACAGAGATGGCAGTGGGTAAAGCTGCCGCCGCCACGTTAGCAGCCTGAACAGCTATTGCTGTAACATCCACCGCTGAGGTTGCATGCTCGAGAGCCACCAACCTGCCCTTCAGCAGCTGGATGTACCCCTGCAATCGCTGTTCATCCGTCATTACTTAGCCAGACCCTGGCGCTAGTATAATGTTAGGGCTAGCGGAACGCACCAAATAATTAGAGAAAAGGAATAAGATGCGTTCGCTGCCCGGGGTCCACTGTGCAGAGATGGAGCCTGCTGCTAAGCAATGACAGACTATATGGTGGTATAATGAGGATACACATGGGTTAGCTTCACCCTGTGTGAAAGAAGCGAACCCTGTTGCGTCACAGGGCTGCAGTACCGCACGTAACAAAGCTAATAATTAAACAGCACAAGAGTGCTTGCGATGCCGCACTGGCGGACGCCACTAACCACCCAGACGTGGGTTTGGAAGCATGGTGATAGCGCACGGCGCCGCACTGATAGTCACAGCAATAGACACTGTTTGTGTACCAGTCTTGGTTACAAGTCGGGCGCTAGATTACAATCATTCAAAGACAAGGGAGGGGATGATTTAAAGAGCGACTTACACTCGCAACACACACAGGAAAAGAACTGAATACTAGCGCATGGCCATGCGGCCATGCGAACATGCAAACCTTTTATAGCTGCAGCATGTACAGGACCTTCCCAGAAGGACCAATGGGAGGCTGCCACAGAAGTTGAGTACTTTCCGGACCTTTCTGTAGGACCAATGGGATCTGCTGCAGTATCTGAGCATGTGACCCTTCGATCTCCAACGAGAAATCTTGCCCTGGGCATGCTCAGAAAAGGAAAAGCAGGACTTAGTCCCAAAAGCGTCTGCTCGCCGCTGCCCAGCAGTGGCTTCAATGGCAGAAGCTGGAAAAGCAGCAGTAACTCTTTGCACAGAGTGAGACTGAGCAAGACGCTGGGACCGACGTCTCCGCTGAGCAGGCTCCACTGTGGCTGAGGCAGAATGAGAGACCGCAGCAGACATGGTTCGAGATTCCCCTGTGCAGCGGCGGGAACTTGACTCCTATCAGATGCCATGTTGTGTTTGGAGAGTCCCTGATGTACCTAAACATTGAAACCCCCTACAGCTGACACCATTTTGGAAAGTAGACCCCCTATGGAACTTATCCAGATGTGTGGTGAGCACTTTGACCCATCAAGTGCTTTACAGATATTTATAATGCAGAGCGGTAAAAATAAAAAATCATATTTTTTCGCAAAAATGATATTTCGCCCCCAATTTTTTCTTTTCCCAAGGGAAAGAGAAGAAATTGGACCCCAAAAGTTGTTGTGCAATTTGGCCTAAATACATTGATACCTGAAATGTGGTGGTAAACCATTGTTTGAGAGCATGGCAGAGCTTGAAAGGGAAGGAACGTCGGTTGACTTTTCAATGCAAAATTGACTGGAATTGAGATGGTACGCTATGTTGCGTTTGGAGAGCCCCTGATGTGCCTAAACAAAGAAACCCCCACAAGTGACACCATTTTGGAAAGTAGACCACCTAAGGAACTTATCTAGATGTGTTGTGAGAGCTTTGAACCCCCAAGGCTTTCACTACAGTTTATAATGCAGAGCCGTGAAAATAAAACATCATTTTTTTCACAAATATTATTTTTTAGCCCCCAGTTTTGTATTTTCCCAATAATAACGGGAGAAATTCGACCTCAAACGTTGTTGTCCAATTTCTTCTAAGTACGCTGATACCCCATATGAGGGGGGGACCACCGTTTGGGTGCATGGCAGAGCTCGGAAGGGAAGGAGCGCCGTTTGGAATGCAGACTTAGATGGATTGGTCTGCAGGCGTCACATTGCATTTGCAGTGCCCCCGATGTACCTAAACAGTAGAAAACCCCCAAAAGTGACCCCATATTGGAAACTAGACCTCCAAAGAACTTATCTAGATGTGTTGTGAGAACTTTGAACCCCAAAGTATTTCACTACAGTTTATAACAGAGCCGTGATAATAAACAAATATTTTTTTCCCACAAAAATGGTTTTTTAGCCCCCCAAATTTTTATTTTTACAAGGGTAGCAAGAGAAATTGGACCCCAGATGTTGTTGTCCAATTTGTCCTGAGTACCCTGATACCCCATATGTTAGGGTAAACTCTTGTTTGGGAGCACGAGAGAGCTTGGAAGGGAAGGAGCACTGTTTTACTTTTTCAACGCAGAATTGGCTGGAATTGAGATCGGGCGCCATGTCGCGTTTGGAGAGCCCTTGATGTGCCTAAACAGTGAAAGCCCCCAATTCTAACTGAAACCCTAACCCAAATACACCCCTAAACCTTATCCTAAATCTACCCATAACCCTAACCACACCCCTAACCTAAACATGCCCCTAACCCTAACCTCAACCACACCCCTAACCCCAACACACTCCTAACCTCAACAGACCACTAACCCTAATCCCAACCCTAACCCTAACCATACCCCTAACCCCGACGCACCCCTAACCCTAATCCCAACCGTAAATGTAATCCAAGCACTAACCCTAACTTTAGCCCCAACCCTATCCCTAACTGTTGCCCCAACCATAACCCTAATTTTAGCCCCAGCCCTATCTGTAGCCCTATCCCCAACCCTAGCCCCAACCATAATCCTAGCCCCAACCCTAACCCTAATCCTAGCCCCAAACCTAACCCTAGTCCTAACCCTAGCCCCAACCCTAACCCTAGCCCTATCCCTAGCCCCAACCCTAACCCTAGCTCCAACCCTAACCCTTGCCCTAACCCTAGCCCCAACCCTAGCCCTAGCCCCAACCCTAGCCCTAACCCTAACCCTAGCCCCAACCATAACCCTAGCCTTAACCCTAACCCCAACCCTAACCCTAACCCTAGCTCCAACCCTAACCCTAACATTTATGGGAAAATGGAAATAAATACATTTTTTTATTTTATTATTTTTCCCTAATAATAAAGGTTATGAAGGGGGGTTTGATTTACTTTTATAGTGCTTTTTTTGCGGATTTTTGTGATTGGCAGCCGTCACACACTAAGAAACGCTTTTTATTGCAAAAAATAGTTTTTGCGTCTCCACATTTTGAGAGCTATAATTTTTCAAGATTTTGGTCCACAGAGTCAGGTGAGGTCTTGTTTTTTGTGGGACAAGTTGACCCTTTTACTGGTACCATTTTTGGGCACATGACGTTTTTTGATAGCTTTTTATTCCGATTTTTGTGAGGCTGAATGACCAAAAACCAGCTAATCATGAATTTCTTTTTGGGGGGTGCGTTTATAACGTTCCACGTTTGGTAAAATTGATTAAACAGTTTTATTCTTTGGGTCCGTACGATTACAGCCATAGCTCATTGATATTTTTTTTATGTTTTGGCGCTTTTATACGATAAAAAATAATTATTTTTGCATGGCTTTATTTTGAGGACTATAACTTTTTAATTTTTTGTCGCTGATGATGCTGTATGGCGGGACGTTTTCAGCGTTACCATGGTTATTTATATCCGTCTTTTTGATTGCGTGTTATTCCACTTTTTGTGCGGCGGTATGATAATAAAGCGTTTTTTTGTTTTTTGCCCCATTTTTTTTACGGTGATCACTGAAGGGGTTAACTAGTGGGACAGTTTTATAGGCCGGGTCATTACCGACACGGCGGTACAAATATGTGTACTTTTATTGGTTTTGTTTTTAGATAAAGGAATGTATTTATGGGAACAATATATATTTGTTTATTTATTTAGGATTTTTTTTTTACATGTGTGAATATTTTTTTTTACTTTATAACATTGACCCAGGGGGGCATCATGTTATAGGGTCAGATCGCTCATCTGACACTTTGCAGTGCACTGTGTCAGATCAGCGATCTGACAGGCACTGCAGGGACACTTGCAAGATCTTGCTCTGAGCAGGCGCTTGCAAGCCACCTCCCAGCAGGACCCGGAAGGCGGGCTCCGGGCCTGCATGAAGGTGGAGGTAGGACACCCTTGGAGCAACGCGATCACATTGCGTTGCTCCGAGGGTCTCAGGGAAGCACGCAGGGAGCCCCCTCCCTGCGCGATGCTCCCCTATGCCGCCGGAACACTGCGATCATCTTTGATCGCAGTGTGCCGGGGATTAATGTGCCACGAGCGGTCCATAACCGCTTCTGGCACATAGTGCCAGATGTCAGCTGCGATAGTCAGCTGACACCCGTCCGCGATCGGCCGCGCTCCCCCCATGAGTGCGGCTGATCACATATGACGTACTCTCCCATCACTGGGAATTAAGTCCCAAGTCACCTCGACAAGATAGTACGTCATATGGTATTAAGGGGTTAAATAAGCCTATCATCTGAACTCCCTTATCTGACTCTACTTTGTTCCCTCCTTTTAAATATTATTCACAATTTGCTCCCTCCTTTTCAGCTGTCTCCACACCCTCCATACACATAATAACTGCACTTGATAATTGCATTTAAACACACTGGCTTATGACCAAATCATGCAGGTTTAAATGAAAATCCCTATTTATTATAATTACTGGATCTGAAATAACAAACACTTTCACCTATTGTCCCCTCCTCCCTATTTCCTTATAGATTGCAAGCTTGCAAACGCCTAATGTAACTGTTTAAACTGTCTAACCATGTATTGAATTTACTATCTATATATGTCATGACATGAATGTAAACTGCTGCGGAATATTTTGGTGTTACATAAATACAATTATTGTTAATTATTATTATTTCCAAGAGCACAGAATGATAGTAGCATCTTCTATTTCAGTTTAGAACAGTATGTCTTTAAATTTGTTATACCAGCAATGAAATGTAGCTCCACGACACCAGAAACACTTATGCAACTGCACAGAAGGACACTGCCACCACCATGTTTCACTATAGGCACCATGGTGGTGGCAGTGACCTTATGTAGAGTTACATGAGTGCCCCTGGTGTCAGAGAGCTACATTTAATTGATGGCATCATAAATGTGATGCATCTACTAATTGAAGTAAAATTCAAGATTTTGTAAAGAAAGTTATAATATTAACCTTACTTTCATGTTATTGGTTAAAAATATTCTATGAAAATTAGTCTTGTGAAAATGTTCTTGTATTCAGCGAGATATTGATTAAAATCTTACTTTACTCAAAATTCTGAAAATATAGCAAAAAAGTGCTTTTTTTCAAATCTGCTTCAAAATTGCTGGTAATTTTTAAGACAGAAGCTGGGAGAATGCATTTGTCCTTTTGCAATTTGTTGTATTCTGGAGACTTAGGCCGGTGTCACACTAGCGAGTTTTACGGACGTATGGGCGCAGAAAATACGTCCAGAAAATATGCATTGCACACGGCCCAATGATTCTCTACGGGGCAGCTCCTATCTGCCGTAAATTACGCATCTGTAATATACGGTATGTTACGGGCGTAGAAAATCGCAGCATACTGCGTTTGTCAGCGTATTGTGCAAAAAATATGCCAATGAAAGTCTATGGGGGTGAGAAAATTATGGATTACACGCGGACCATGCATGGGACTTGCGAGAAATACGCAGTGGTGTTCTATAGAAAAGCCGGCAATTTAGCGCGGTGTACAGTAAAATCACACTGACAGAATAGAATAGGAAAGAATAGGTAGAATAAATGTGTACACATAGTATAGGTATATATATATATATATATATATATATATATATATATATATATACAGTTAGGGCCAGAAATATTTGGACAGTGACACAAGTTTTGTTATTTTAGCTGTTTACAAAAACATGTTCAGAAATACAATTATATATATAATATGGGCTGAAAGTGCACACTCCCAGCTGCAATATGATAGTTTCCACATCCAAATCGGAGAAAGGGTTTAGGAATCATAGCTCTGTAATGCATAGCGTCCTCTTTTTCAAGGGACCAAAAGTAATTGGACAATGGACTCTAAGGGCTGCAATTAACTCTGAAGGCGTCTCCCTCGTTAACCTGTAATCAATGAAGTAGTTAAAAGGTCAGGGATGGATTCCAGGTGTGTGGTTTTGCATTTGGAAGCTGTTGCTGTGAGCAGACAACATGCGGTCAAAGGAACTCTCAATTGAGGTGAAGCAGAACATCATGAGGCTGAAAAAAAAGAAAAAATCCATCAGAGAGATAGCAGACATGCTTGGAGTAGCAAAATCAACAGTTGGGTACATTCTGAGAAAAAAGGAATTGACTGGTGAGCTTGGGAACTCAAAAAGGCCTGGGCGTCCACGGATGACAACAGTGGTGGATGATCGCCGCATACTTAATTTGGTGAAGAAGAACCCGTTCACAACATCAACTGAAGTCCAGAACACTCTCAGTGAAGTAGGTGTATCTGTCTCTAAGTCAACAGTAAAGAGAAGACTCCATGACAGTAAATACAAAGGGTTCACATCTAGATGCAAACCATTCATCAATACCAAAAATAGACAGGCCTGAGTTAAATTTGCAGAAAAACACCTCAAGAAGCCAGCTCAGTTCTGGAAAAGTATTCTATGGACAGATGAGACAAAGATCAACCTGTACCAGAATGATGGGAAGAAAAAAGTTTGGAGAAGAAAGGGAACGGCACATGATCCAAGGCACACCACATCCTCTGTAAAACATGGTGGAGGCAACGTGATGGCATGGGCATGCATGGCTTTCAATGGCACTGGGTCACTTGTGTTTATTGATGACATAAGAGCAGACAAGAGTAGCCGGATGAATTCTGAAGTGTACCGGGATATACTTTCAGCCCAGATTCAGCCAAATGCTGCAAAGTTGATTGGACGGCGCTTCATAGTACAGATGGACAATGACCCCAAGCATACAGCCAAAGCTACCCAGGAGTTCATGAGTGCCAAAAAGTGGCACATTCTGCAATGGCCAAGTCAATCTCCAGATCTAAACCCAATTGAGCATGCATTTCACTTGCTCAAATCCAGACTTAAGACGGAAAGACCCACAAACAAGCAAGACCTTAAGGCTGCGGCTGTAAAGGCCTGGCAAAGCATTAAGAAGGAGGAAACCCAGCGTTTGGTGATGTCCATGGGTTCCAGACTTAAGGCAGTGATTGCCTCCAAAGGATTTGCAACAAAATATTGAAAATAAAAATATTTTGTTTGGGTTATGTTTATTTGTCCAATTACTTTTGACCTCCTAAAATGTGGAGTGTTTGTAAAGAAATGTGTACAATTCCTACATTTTCTATCAGATATTTTTGTTCAACCCTTCAACTTAAACGTTACAATCTGCACTTGAATTCTGTTGTAGAGGTTTCATTTCAAATCCAATGTGGTGGCATGCAGAGCCCAACTCGCGAAAATTGTGTCACTGTCCAAATATTTCTGGCCCTAACTGTATATATATCAGTGAGACACATATATATATATATATATATATATATATATTTATATTTAATTCAGCGCTAGATGGCAGAAAAGCCGATAATTCAATTGCCGGCTTTTCCTATCTCCTTCACAAACCCGACAGGATATGAGACATGGTTTACAAACAGTAAACCATCTCATATCCCTTCTTTTATTACATATTCCTCTTTAGTAATCTAAGAAGTGTCTTTGTGTCACATTTGGGGTCTCTAGCTATTAAATTAAAGGGTTAAATCCCGGAAAAAAATTGAGTGGGAAAGCCAGTGACTGAGGGCAGATATTAATAGCCTAGAGAGGGACCATGGTTATAGGACCCCCCCCTGGCTAAAAACATCTGCCCCCAGCCACCCCAGAAAAGGCACATCTGTAAGATGTGCCTATTCTGGCACTTAGCCTCTCTCTTCCCACTGCCCTGTAGCAGTGGGATATGGGGCAATGAAGGGTTAATGTCACCTTGCTATTGTAAGGTGACATTAAGCCAGGTTAATAATGGAGAGGCGTCAATTATGACACCTATCCATTATTAATCAAATAGTACGAAATGGATAATAAAACACACACACATTTTTAAAAAGTATTTTAATGAAATAAAGACACATGGTGTTTTAATATTTTATTATACTCTTAATCCACCTAAAGACCCTTGTCACCTGAAACAAAGTTAAAAAAAACAAACAACAATATTCCATACCTTCCGTCGTTATAGTCTTGTCCCACTCTGTAAATCCATCTGAAGGGGTTAAATCATTTTACACCCAGGAGGCTGCTAATGCAGCCGCCCCTGCTTGTAAATCTTGGTGAATGAATGGAATGCAGGGGAATGTACTGTAGTTACCTCGAGTCGCGGTGATGCGCGCTCTGCTTGATGAACTCATATGAACTTGAGCCTGGGAACTTTTCAGAATATTTTCCCACGCTCGAGTTCATATGAGTTCATCCAGCAAAGGGCGCATCACCGCGACTTGAGGTGACTACAGTACATTCCCCTGCATTCCATTCATTCACCAAATTTTACAGTCAGAAGCACAGCTGCATTAGCAGAGCTCTTGGGTGTAAAACAAATTAACCCCTTCTCCCTTATTAACCTGGCTTAATGTCACCTTACAATAGCAAGGTGACATTAACCCTTCATTACCCCATATCCCACCGCTATAGGGGAGTGGGAAGAGAGAGGCTAAGTGCCAGAATAGGCACATCTTACAGATGTGCCTTTTCTGGGGTGGCTGGGGGCAGATGTTTTTAGCTGGGGGGGGGGGGCAATAACCATGGACCCTGTCCAGGCTATTAATATCTGCCCATTGCGCGGGAGCCCACACCAATTTTTCTGGGATTTAATGTATGCCTCACTGAGATATATATATATATATATATATATATATATACAGTGGGGCAAAAAAGTATTTAGTCAGTCACCAATAGTGCAAGTTCCACCACTTAAAAAGATGAGAGGCGTCTGTAATTTACATCATAGGTAGACCTCAACTATGGGAGACAAACTGAGAAAAAAAATCCAGAAAATCACATTGTCTGTTTTTTTATAATTTTTTTTGCATATTATGGTGGAAAATAAGTATTTGGTCAGAAACAAACAATCAAGATTTCTGGCTCTCACAGACCTGTAACTTCTTCTTTAAGAGTCTCCTCTTTCCTCCACTCATTACCTGTAGTAATGGCACCTGTTTAAACTTGTTATCAGTATAAATAGACACCTGTGCACACCCTCAAACAGTCTGACTCCAAACTCCACTATGGTGAAGACCAAAGAGCTGTCAAAGGACACCAGAAACAAAATTTTAGCCCTGCACCAGGCTGGGAAGACTGAATCTGCAATAGCCAACCAGCTTGGAGTGAAGAAATCAACAGTGGGAGCAATAATTAGAAAATGGAAGACATACAAGACCACTGATAATCTCCCTCGATCTGGGGCTCCACGCAAAATCCCACCCCGTGGGGTCAGAATGATGACAAGAACGGTGAGCAAAAATCCCAGAACCATGCGGGGGGACCTAGTGAATGAACTGCAGAGAGCTGGGACCAATGTAACAAGGCCTACCATAAGTAACACACTACGCCACCATGGACTCAGATCCTGCAGTGCCAGACGTGTCCCACTGCTTAAGCCAGTACATGTCCGGGCCCGTCTGAAGTTTGCTAGAGAGCATTTGGATGATCCAGAGGAGTTTTGGGAGAATGTCCTATGGTCTGATGAAACCAAACTGAAACTGTTTGGTAGAAACACAACTTGTCATGTTTGGAGGAAAAAGAATACTGAGTTGCATCCATCAAACACCATACCTACTGTAAAGCATGGTGGTGGAAACATCATGCTTTGGGGCTGTTTCTCTGCAAAGGGGCCAGGACGACTGATCTGGGTACATGAAAGAATGAATGGGGCCATGTATCGTGAGATTTTGAGTGCAAACCTCCTTCCATCAGCAAGGGCATTGAAGATGAAACGTGGCTGGGTCTTTCAACATGACAATGATCCAAAGCACACCGCCAGGGCAACGAAGGAGTGGCTTCGTAAGAAGCATTTCAAGGTCCTGGAGTGGCCTAGCCAGTCTCCAGATCTCAACCCTATAGAAAACATTTGGAGAGAGTTGAAAGTCCATGTTGCCAAGCGAAAAGCCAAAAACATCACTGCTCTAGAGGAGATCTGCATGGAGGAATGGGCCAACATACCAACAACAGTGTGTGGCAACTTTGTGAAGACTTACAGAAAATGTTTGACCTCTGTCATTGCCAACAAAGGATATATTACAAAGTATTGAGATGAAATTTTGTTTCTGACCAAATATTTATTTTCCACCATAATATGTGAATAAAATGTTAAAAAAACAGACAATGTGATTTTCTGGATTTTTTTTTCTCAGTTTGTCTCCCATAGTTGAGGTCTACCTATGATGAAAATTACAGACGCCTCTCATCTTTTTAAGTGGTGGAACTTGCACTATTGCTGACTGACTAAATACTTTTTTGCCCCACTGTATATCTCCTGTATATATGTTTTTAAGAATATTGTATGACAGCCATATGGATGCCATACGGATGACACATGGATAAATTTGTGCATAAAAATCGCATCCTCGCATTGAATACATAACAGTATTTTGGGACAATTACTGCGTATTACAGCGATAAAAAACGGACCGTATTTACTTACGCCTAGTGTGACGCCGGCCTAATAGAAACTAACCCAGGGGGACGATCTGCTGTATTCCAAGAGAAACAAAAAGTCCATTAATGCCACTTGCAGCTGAAATTGGAGTGTTCTAGTGATATCACTTTAGCTTTATTTCTTAAATTTTGTGTGGCAAGTTATACTTCGTCACTGTGCATATCTGCTTTCAGAAGTTATGATATTAAAACATTCGTTACTAATTGAAAAAATGTAAATCGGAATGTCTGTACGGTCTAATCTATAATGTATATGATGGTGCTGAATATGACTGCTGAATTGTATCACACAGTTCACTGAAAATGAGCCATTCATTAAATGTGCCTGTTGAGCAGATGTCTACAGGAATAGGTTTAAGCACATTGGAAGCAGCTGGATCTTGGAAGAGGAAAATGAAGTGTCCCTATAAGTAGCTAATAAAGACTGCATACCTGCTGTACCAATAATTCTATGTGCCACAAATAGCACATTGTCTCCATATGCTGGTGCTGGGTGATCACAGTTAATCACATTTCTCTGAACCAGGATGATTTCTTCAAGAAATATCTAGTTCCTGTATGTGAAATATTCTCCTTTTTGGTTTATTACATTTTGCCTTTGAAAATCAATTCAATCTATTCTGTTATGTTCAATGTACGTAATCTAGAGATTCAGAATATTGTAATTCAAGGAAACACATCTAAATCAAAACTGGATTCCTGCTTAAGACACAGTAGAGATCTCGGAGGTTCAGTGATTGAATAATATTCTGGATGAGCTTGAACAGATTATAACCAAAATCATAGTTTAAAAACTTTCATCTGCCCTAAAAAGTGATCCAATCACAATGTAGCACAAATATGGAAGAACTATATGTAAGAGTTCAGACCCTATAACTTATAGAGGAGTTTCTGTTACATTTAGTGGGTCTAACAAGTGGATAGACAGGCTTTTATTACTTTAAGGCCGGAGTCACACACACCGTATAAAAACTGAACAGTGATCCATATTCAATGCGAGGATGCGATTTTTTTCTCCAAAAATTATCCGTGTGCCATCCGTATGGCATCCATATGGCATCTGTACGGCAAGATTTTCTCACCTGTTTGCAAAATGGACATAGAATGGATCCATGGCCTCAAATATTCGTAAAAACATATATACAGGCTCTCTCTCTCTATATATATACGCGTATATATATATGTCAATGAGACACATATATTGTTAGGGACTGGCGGAACGCACCAAGTATAGATGATATAAAACTAGGTGCGTTCGCAGTCCGAGGTCCACCGTGCAGGTAAAAACCCTGCTGCTAGTGAGACGGACTATATGGCGGTACTAAAAGTATACACACATGGGTTAACTTCACCCTGCGTGAAGGAAGCGATCCTGTTGAGTCACAGGACCGCGGTACCGCATATAGAGCGCGAACAAGAAGTCAGCGAACACAACCCCAACACAGGATTGAAGTCCGATTAGACCACTTGCTGGCACAACACCGCAACTGGGTGTGTAAGGAAACTATTAACCCCTTTCTGCCAGCTGACGGAATAGTACGTCAGCTGGCAGATCCCCTGCTTTGAGGTGGGCTCTGGTGGTGAGCCCACCTCAAAGCCGCGTCATGTCAGCTGTTTTGTACAGTACAAAAGAAATGGCCGACAGCACTCACAACCTGGAGCGCCCGTCCAGGTCCAGGGAACCCACCAGGACCACAGAAGATTCAGGCAATAGAAAGACAGCGCTCCATCCGGGTGTAAAGTCCAAACAAATGAGTTTATTGAGCCATCAAACAGCAACGTTTCGACCCAGAGGGTCTTTGTCAGCTGACATGTGCGCGCAATGAGCGCGAGCGGAATCGCGATCCGCCCGCGCCCATTAACTAGTTAAATGCCGCCGTCAAGCGCTGACAGCGGCATTTAACTAGCGCTCCCGGCCGCGCGGCCGGAAGTGCTCGCACTGCGGACCCCCGTCACATGATCGGGGGTCAGCAGTGCATCGCCATAACAACCAGAGGTCTCCTTGAGACCTCTATGGTTGTTGATGGCCGATTGCTTTGAGCGCCACCCTGTGGTCGGCGTTCAAAGCAACCCTGCATTTCTGCTACATAGAGGTGATCTGTACTTCACCTCTATGTAGAAGAGCCGATCGAGTTATGCATGCTTCTAGCCTCCCACGGAGGCTATTGAAGAATGCCAAAATTTAAAAAAAAAAGTGATTAAAAATATAAAAAAAATAAAAAATATATAAAAGTTCAAATCACCCCCCTTTCGCCCCAATCAAAATAAAACAATTAAAAAAAATCAAACATACACATATTTGGTATTGCCGCGTTCAGAATCGCCCGATCTATCAATAAAAACAAAGGATTAACCTGACCGCTAAATGACGTAGCGAGAAAAAAAATCAAAACGCCAAAATTACATTTTTTTGGTCGCCGCGACATTGCATTAAAATGCAATAACGGGCGATCAAAAGAACGTATCTACACCAAAATGTTATCATTAAAAACGCCAGCTCAGCACGCAAAAAATAAGCCCTCACCTGACCCCAGATCACGAAAATTGGAGACGCTACGGGTATCGGAAAATCGCGCATTTTTTTTAAGCAAAATTTGGAATTTTTTTTCACCACTTAGATAAAAAATAACCTAGACATGTTTGGTGTCTACGAACTCGAAATGACCTGGAGAATCATAATGGCAGGTTAGTTTTAGCATTTAGTGAACCTAGCAAAAAAGCCAAACAAAAAACAAGTGTGAGATTGCACTTTTTTTGCAATTTCATCACACTTGGAATTTTTTTCCTGTTTTCTGTTACATGGCATGGTAAAATCAATGGTATCGTTCAAAAATACATCTCGTCCTGCAAAAAATAAGCCCTCAAATGGCCATATTGACGGAAAAACAAAAAAGTTATGACTCTGGGAAGGAGGGGAGCAAAAAACGAAAATGAAAAAGCGGAAAAAGCTCCGGGGGTGAAGGGGTTAAAATAGTAAATAAAGGCACGAGAGTGCATGCAGTGCCGCACTGACGAACGCCACTAACCACCCAGGCTTAGGTAAGGAAAGCGCAGAGGAAGCGCACGGCGCCGTACAGGCGGTCACAGCAACTAGACGCTGTTATGTGTGTAACGTGCTGTTGGATAAGTCGGGCGCTAGACAGCAAACATACACCTTCCGCGAACAGTCATCCAATAGGGAGGGTATTTTAAAGAGCGACTTTCACACACAACACACACACATATTATCAAGACAATACTAGTGCATGGCCGTGCGGTCATGCGCAGTTTATATAGTTGCAGCACAGGAAGCTGCTACTGAAGTTTTGCCCTTTCAGGACCTTCCTGGAGGACCAATGGAATGTGCTGCAGTACCTGAGCATGTGACCCTCGATCTCCAACGGGAGATCTTGCCCTGGGCATGCTCAGTTTGTGCAAATAAGGACTTAGTCCCAGAGAAGCCCGCTCGCCGCAGATCAGTGCAGGGTACAACAGGAGAGCCAGAAAAGGCAACAGTAACCCTTTGCACAGAATCAGTCCCAGCAAGATGCTGGGAGCGACGCCTCCGCTGAGCAGGCCCCACTGTGGCCGGTACAGAATGGGAGACCACAGCAAACAGGGATCGAGATTCCCCCTGTGCAGCAGAGAAAACTCGACTCCTAACATTACCCCCCTCCTAGGGCCCCCCCCCTCCTTGGGCCTCGCTACGCTCGAAGGCAGCAATGAGCTGCGGAGCCCGAATGTGCTCAGCAGGCTCCCAAGACCTGTCCTCAGGACCATAACCCTTCCAGTCCACCCAAAAAAATTTTTTGCCACGTACCACCTTGCACCCCAAAATAGCATTCACCTCATAATCGTCCGAAGACGAACCCGATGTCCCAGCAGATGACTCGGAAAACCGGGACATGTACACGGGTTTCAGGAGGGACACATGAAAGGTGTCGGTGATACCCAGGCGTGGCGGAAGAGCCAAGCGATAAACCACAGGATTAACCTGTTCGAGCACTTTGAAGGGACCCAAGTAGCGAGGAGCAAACTTAGTGGACTCAACTCACAGCCTGATGTTACGGGCGGAGAGCCACACCAAGTCGCCAGGAGCAAAGGTCGGAGCGGGGCGCCGATGAGCATCGGCGGAGGATCTCATTCTCTCCTTAGAGGCCCGAATGGCATCCTGAGTGCAGTCCCAAATATCCCGTGCCTCCACAGCCCAGTCTGCCACCCTGGAGTCTGCGGAAGACACGGGCATAGGCACAGGTACCCGTGGATGCTGACCATAGTTGAGGAGGAATGGGGTTTGTCCATTGGAGTCAGCTACGGCGTTGTTCAGTGCAAACTCTGCCCATGATAGCAAGGATGCCCAGTCATCCTGCCTGGCTGAAACAAAATGTCGCAGGTATGTGACCAAGGTCTGGTTGGCCCTCTCTACCAATTCATTCGTCTCGGGATGATAAGCGGAAGAGAGATTAAACTCAATACTGAGAAGACGACAAAGCTCTCTCCAGAACCGAGATGCAAACTGGGGACCCCGGTCACTGACAATTTTGTCAGGCATACCATGTAGGCGGAAGATGTGTTTAATGAACATTGCTGCCAAGGCCCGTGCAGAAGGTAACCGTGGTAGCTGCACCAAATGCACCATTTTTGAGAAATGATCGGTGATGACCCAAATGATGGTACAGCCGCGAGATTTGGGTAAACCCACGACAAAGTCCATCTCGACCATCTCCCAGGGCCTATCTGCCACCGGCAAGGGATAGAGCAACCCAGCTGGCCTTTGACGCGGAGATTTATTTTTGGCACAGGAGACACACGCCAGAATATAATCCCTGACATCCCGGGCCATATGCGGCCACCAGTACGTCCTCGCCAGTAGCTCAGATGTCTTCTTTGTCCCAAAGTGTCCACCCACCCTGGATGAATGAGAGAACCTCCGGTCGCAAATTAATGGGCACAAAAGTCTTGCCCGGAGGCACAGACTCCAGCGAGACCGGCGCTACGGTTCTCAGGCTCTCGGAAGGGACAATAAGCCGAGGCTCCTCTTCCTCCTCTTCAGTTGACATAAGGGAGCGAGAGAGAGCGTCAGCACGAATATTCTTCTCCCCGGCGAGAAAATGAAGGGAAAAGTGGAACCGGGAAAAGAACAAGGACCATCTGGCCTGACTAGAATTTAGCCGCTGGGCTGTTTGCAAATAGACCAAATTTTTGTGGTCCGTGTAAACTTGGAAGGGAAAGCGTGCACCTTCCAGAAGATGTCTCCACTCCGAAAAGGCCAACTTCATTGCTAGCAACTCCCTATCCCCAATGGAGTAGTTTCTCTCCGCTGGTGTGAAGGTCTTTGAGAAGAAGAAGCATGGATGCTTCCGACCTTGAGCATCCTTTTGATAGAGGACTGCTCCAGCACCAACGGATGAGGCATCCACCTCCAATAGGAATGGCTTATCCACATCGGGACGATGTAAGATGGGAGCGCTAGCAAAGTGGGACTTAATAGAAGTGAAGGCCTTGGAGACCTCTTCCGACCACAACTTGGGACTCGCTCCCTTCTTGGTGAGGGCTACCAAGGGAGCTACCAGAGTTGAGAAGTGGGGAATGAACTGGCGGTAATAGTTAATGAACCCCATAAAGCGCTGCACCGCTTTAAGAGAATGGGGCTCTTGCCAGTCCATCACAGCCTGTAGTTTGGCAGGATCCATAGCCAATCCCTGGGCGGAGATGATATAGCCCAGGAAAGGTAAGGACTCCTGCTCAAACATACACTTCTCCAACTTAGCATAAAAAGAGTTTGCCCATAGGACGTCGAAGACTCTGCCAACATCTCTCCGGTGGGAGTCAATATCTGGAGAAAAGATGAGAATATCATCCAGATAGACTACAACTGAGGTGGAAAGCATATCCCGGAAGATGTCGTTGACAAAGTCTTGGAAAATGGCTGGGGCATTACAGAGCCCGAAGGGCATCACCAGATACTCATAGTGCCCATCTCTGGTGTTAAACGCCGTTTTCCATTCGTCCCCCTCACGGATGCGAATCAGGTTATAAGCACCCCGCAGATCTAATTTAGTAAACACTCTAGCTCCCCAAAGCCTATCGGAGAGCTCGGATATCAAGGGCAAAGGATACTTGTTCTTAACGGTGATAGCGTTAAGACCCCTGTAGTCTATGCATGGACGTAATTCCCCATTCTTCTTCTGCACGAAGAAGAACCCTGCCCCAGCAGGTGACACTGACTTCCTGATGAACACTCTTGCCAGATTCTCTTGAATGTACTGAGACATGGCCTCCGTCTCCAGGAGAGATAATGGATAAACTCGACCCCGGGGAGGCTCCGCACCTGGCAAGAGATCGATAGGACAGTCATAGGGGCGATGGGGCGGAAGGGTCTCCGCCGCCTTTTTGGAGAACACGTCTGCATAAGACCAATATTGCTTGGGAAGAGAGGAAAGATCTGCCGGTACCTCTGTAGTAGCAACCTGAACGCATTCTCGGTGACACCTACCCCCACAAGATTCACCCCATCCCAGAATTCTGCCTGAGGACCACTCGATGTGAGGAGAGTGGTACCGTAACCAAGGTATCCCCAACAGGACCTCATCAATCCCCTCAGGAATGATGAGCAGAGATATAATCTCCTCATGGGATGGTGACATGGACAGAGTAAAAGGGATGGTCTGATGTGTTATCTGTGCGGGGAGTGTCGACCCATTCACCACTCGTACCGTTACTGGTTGAGATAGCATAACCAGGGGTATTGCGTGACGTTGGGCGAAGGCAGAAGACATAAAATTGCCCTCCGCTCCAGAATCCACGCAGAGCTCCACCGAGTGGGAGGATGAGCCAAAAGTTATTGTCCCCTTAAAGGACAATTTGGAAGCAAACGTTGCCGTGTCTAGTGCACCTCCACCTACCACCACTAGACGCTGACGTTTCCTCGACCGCTGGTGACATCTGGTGGCTAGATGTCCTGACTGTTGGCAAATATGGCAAACCTGGAGTGCACGAGCGGTCCGGGACTTAGATCCCGCTCGTGACACTACCTTAGGTTCATGAGACTCAGGAGCCTGGGCTGGAGATTCCAAAGGTTTGGCGAAGGTGGGAGCCAGCCGAAACCTCTGCCTACACGTGGCTCGCTCTAACCTCCGCTCGTGAAAACGGAGGTCAATATGAGTAGATACTGTTATTAATTCTTCCAGTGTGGCAGGAATCTCCCTAGTGGCCAGGGCGTCCTTAACGTGGTCAGCCAGCCCCCTCCAAAATATGGGAATAAGGGCTTTATCCGACCATTCCAGCTCAGATGCTAGGGTGCGGAAGTGGACGGCAAAATGGCTGACCAAGGACGAGCCCTGAGTCAATGCCAACAGTTGGAGCACCGTATCATGGGTGACACGAGGTCCTAAAAAGACCTGTTTCAGAGTGCTCAGGAATAACGGAGCACTCTGCACCACATGATCGCCACGCTCCCACAGCGGCGTAGCCCACTGCAACGCCCTGTCCGACAATAAAGATATGATAAAGCCCACCTTAGCCCGCTCTGTAGGGAAACGAGAGGCCAGAAGCTCGAGATGTATTGAGCACTGACTCACGAAACCCCTACAGGACTTACTGTCACCAGAAAATTTCTCTGTTAGCGGGAGGCGAGATAGCGTCGGTACAGGGGCGGCAGTGGACAAGGTAGCTGCAGCCACACTTGCAGCCTGAACAGCGACAGCAGTAACATCCACAGCTGAGGTTGAACGCTCAAGAGCCGCCAACCTTCCCTCCAGCTGCTGGATGTACCGCTGTAAACGCTGATCGTCCGTCATTACTAGCCAGACCTTGGCGCTAGTATTCTGTTAGGGACTGGCGGAACGCACCAAGTATAGATGATATGAAACTAGGTGCGTTCGCAGTCCGAGGTCCACCGTGCAGGTAAAAACCCTGCTGCTAGTAAGACGGACTATATGGCGGTACTAAAAGTATACACGCACGGGTTAACTTCACCCTGCGTGAAGGAAGCGATCCTGTTGAGTCACAGGACCGCGGTACCGCACATAGAGCGCGAACAAGAAGTCAGCGAACACAACCCCAACACAGGATTGAAGTCCGATTAGACCACTTGCTGGCACAACACCGCAACTGGGTGTGTAAGGAAACTATTAAAATAGTAAATAAAGGCACGAGAGTGTATGCAGTGCCGCACTGACGAACGCCACTAACCACCCAGGCTTGGGTAAGGAAAGTGCAGGGGAAGCGCACGGCGCCGTACAGGCGGTCACAGCAACTAGACGCTGTTATGTGTGTAACGTGCTGTTGGATAAGTCGGGTGCTAGACAGCAAACATACACCTTCCGCGAACAGTCATCCAATAGGGAGGGTATTTTAAAGAGCGACTTTCACACACAACACACACACATATTATCAAGACAATACTAGCGCATGGCCGTGCGGTCATGCGCAGTTTATATAGTTGCAGCACAGGAAGCTGCTACTGAAATTTTGCCCTTTCAGGACCTTCCTGGAGGACCAATGGAATGTGCTGCAGTACCTGAGCATGTGACCCTCGATCTCCAACGGGAGATCTTGCCCTGGGCATACTCAGTGTGTGCAAATAAGGACTTAGTCCCAGAGAAGCCCGCTCGCTGCAGATCAGTGCAGGGTACAACAGGAGAGCCAGAAAAGGCAACAGTAACTCTTTGAAAAGAATCAGTCCCAGCAAGATGCTGGGAGCGACGCCTCCGCTGAGCAGGCCCCACTGTGGCCGGTACAGAATGGGAGACCGCAGCAGACAGGGATCGAGATTTCCCCTGTGCAGCAGAGGAAACTCGACTCCTAACATATATATACATATATTTATATTTCATATAGCGCTAGATAGCAGAAAAGCCGGTAATTCAATTGCCGGCTTTTCCTATCTCATTCCCAAACCCGACAGGATATGAGACATGGTTTACATACAGTAAACCATTTCATATCCCTTATTTTTTTACATATTCCTCACTACTAATGTTAGAAGTGTCTATGTGCTAAATTTGGGGGCTCTAGCTGTTAAAATAAAGGGTTAAATCACGAAAAAAAAATGGTGTGGGCTCCCGCTAAATTTTCTCTGCCAGAGTGGAGCCGCAGCTCTTGGCAGAATACGGACATGCATTTTTTATGCATTTTTTGCGCGGATTTGATGCGTTTTTTACTCAGTTTTGATAACGTTTTTGATGTGTTTTTTTGATGCGTTTTTGTATGCGTTTTTGAAAGCTAAATAAAGATGTATTATTGAACAAAAAAATTGATTTGTGATGTCCTGTCTTGTCCAACCTCTTTTACATTTGTCCAACCCACACTTCATTATACACATAGGTAGACAGACAGATAGATAGATAGATGGAATGAGATAGATAGATGTAGATAGATATATGGATAGTTAGGCTACTTTCATGCATCAGCTTTTTGCAGTCAGGCATAATCTGGCAAGTTTTGAAAAAAATGGATCCGTTTTTTTTTTCGCTGGATCCGTTTTTTTGTCTCATAGAGTTGTATTAGCGCCGGATTGCGCCTGATGGCCACACACTTTATGTTTTTTTCTGGATCTGTCAAAAGAAACTGTTTCCGGCGGACAGAGGAAAGTTTTTCTGTCCGGTGAAAAAACGCACAGCGACGGATCCCCGAAAAACGTATGAAACTGAGATGTGAAATGATGAATCCGGCCTCCGAATACGTTTTTTTATTCATGCATTTTTTTCCATTGACATCAGGCACATTTTCCATTCTCTCTCTCTCGCTCTCTAAAAAAGCAAACGGATCAGTTGCATCAGTTTTTCACTATTTGCAACGGATCAGTTTTTTCATAAATTCGCCGGATCCTGCCTGATGGAAACAAACTGATGTGTGCAAGTAGCCTAACTATCCATATATCTATCTACATTAGAAGCTTGGGCTGATAAATGGCAAATGAGCTTTAATGGGGATAAATGTAAGGTCATGCACTTGGGTAGAAGTAATAAGATGTATAATTATGTGCTTAATTCTAAAACTCTGCACAAAACCGTCAAAGAAAAAGACCTGGGTGTATGGGTGGATGACAAACTCATGTTCAGTGGCCAGTGTCAGGCAGCTGCTACAAAGGCAAATAAAATAATGGGATGCATTAAAAGAGGCATAGATGCTCATGAGGAGAACATAATTTTACCTCTATACAAGTCACTAGTTCGACCACACTTAGAATACTGTGCACAGTTCTGGTCTCCGGTGTATAAGAAAGAAATAGCTGAACTGGAGCGGGTGCAGAGAAGAGTGACCAAGGTTATTAGAGGACTGGGGGGTCTGCAATACCAAGATAGGTTATTACACTTGGGGCTATTTAGTTTGGAAAAACGAAGGCTAAGGGGTGATCTTATGTTAATGTATAAATATATGAGGGGACAGTACAAAGACCTTTCTGATGATCTTTTTAATCATAGACCTGAGACAGGGACAAGGGGGCATCCTCTACGTTTGGAGGAAAAAAGGTTTAAGCATAATAACAGACGCAGATTCTTTACTGTAAGAGCAGTGAGACTATGGAACTCTCTGCCATATGATGTTGTAATGAGTGATTCATTACTTAAATTTAAGAGGGGACTGGATACCTTTCTGGAAAAGTATAATGTTACAGGGTATATATACTAGATTCCTTGTTAGGGCGTTGATCCAGGGAACTAGTCTGATTGCCGTATGTGGAGTCGGGAAGGAATTTTTTCCCCCAATGTGGAGCTTACTCTTTGCCACATGGTTTTTTTTTGCCTTCCTCTGGATCAACATGTTAGGGTATGTTAGGTTATGGGTTGAACTAGATGGACTAAAAATCTTCCTTCAACCTTAAAAACTATGTTACTATGTGACTATGTTACTACATTGCGGATCTTTTTTTTTTTATCAATTAGTGTTTATTGAAGATTTCCAAAACAATACAGTGCAGTCAAACAGTAATAACAGTAACAGTAACTAAAAATGACCAGAAATAAGTAAGGAGAAAAACCAAACCAATCAGAAAGGAAGAAGTAGGGGAGAGAGGCGGGGGGAGGGATAGGTACGGTAGGGGGAATAGGGAGGGAGGAAAGGAGTATAGGCATTCACAAGACATTATCTAGCAATTCAGTTATAGACAAGGGGTCCTGGCAAACTATGGCAGAATAAGAATATTACAAACACAAAAACAGACATGTCAATTATGCTTACTTATTCCCACTCAAGTAAACGATCAAACAAGGTGGTGCGGGTCAATAGAGGAATGACCACTATGTAACCAAGGGTGCCAAATATTTTGTCTTTTGGTTCTGGCAGTCATGGAGTGAGCCAAAGCGAGTTCATATTGGCAGTGGACATTAAGTTTATTATTAATTCACTAATATTGGGAGGATTAGTGTCTTTCCATCTTGAGGCGACTAATAACCTGGCAGCTATTAGAATATGTGATAGTGTACCTCGAAGTATGTGTGGAATGTCCTCCAGGCCGATGTGAAGAATGGCCTGCCTAGGTGACAGAGTCAGCTGGATCCCCAAGACCTGTGCAATTAAAAGGTCCGTATTTCTCCACCAGGGCTGAAGAATTGGACACGACCACCAGGTGTGTTCCAGAGTTCCCCTGTGTCACCCCCTCCAGCATTTGTCCGACCCGGCAGGGTCATAGTGAGCCACCTGAACCGGATATTGATACCATCTAAGGTGTACTTTATTCAATTGTTCGAGATGATTGACGCAGGCAGATACCCGTAATATTTCACCCAGTCCCTCCTCCCAATCTATCGGGTCCGATAGGAAGTCCAGATCCTGTTCCCACTTGATCATATATGGCAGTTTAACATCTTCTGCTGGGTCGTTTAAGGCTTTATATAATATTGAAATTCCCTTCGGGCCAGAGTCAGGCAACAAGAAATAACCATTAACCCTGTTATTTAAATGGGAGTTGAAGAAAGGCGAGTTTGGAGAATTATGAAGTAGATGACGTATCTGCAAATATTGATAGAAATATCTCCGGACATTCGGGAAGTTGGAGGCCAAGCGGTCAAAGGGGACAAGGCCAGCGGCATCCAATATCTGCCGTAATGTTACAATTCCAGCATCAACCCAAGGCTGGAGATTAATAAATGGGATGTGTGTCTCAAGGGCTTTTAAGGATAGGGAGTCATGAGATAATTTAATCAAAGAGGGGACCAGTGTCCTCCAATAGTGGAGAGCGATTTTCATGGTTGGTAAGGGAGGGGAATAATCAGTGATTGCAATAGATTCCGCCTCAAGAAATGTGCGGGTAGATCTAGTTTTGGCATAGTAGTTTTCTATTTGGAGCCATCTATGGTCTTTGTCTGCCTGCCACCAGTCTCTAAGTCCAGTTACTATGGCCGCTCTATGGTACAGCATGAGGTTCGGCATTCCCAGCCCTCCCCGTTTGTACGGATAGTACATCAAGGTCCTAGAGATTCTAGATTTTTTGTATGACCAAATATAATCATATGTCATAGTTTGTAATTTCAAAATCAAACGTTTGGGGATTTTTAATGGGATACACCTAAGGAGATACAGTATTTTAGGCAGGATCATCATTTTGAAAACATTAATCCTGGAAATCCAGGATGTCATAACTTTGTGAAAATGGTCAAGTTGTGCCCTAACCTGTGTGATCAATTTAGAGAAATTCTTCTCGACAATCTGTTCAGAGCCCGACAATATAACTCCCAAGTACGGGATACCCTCTGTCACCCATTTAAATGGAAACTCAGCCTCCATTTTCGACTTGGCCACGCACGGAACCGCCACTGGAAACAACAAGGACTTTGTGGGATTCAACCTGTAGTATGACACATTACTGAATTCCCTGAGTTCTAAGGTAATAGCTGTCAAGGATGTCTCCAAGTTGACACAGGATAGAATAACATCATCAGCATACAAGCCAATTCTGTGCTCCATCTGTCCAACCCTGATGCCGGTGATATTAATAGAGGTTCTTATGTGTTCAGCGAGCGGCTCCATGCACAGTGCGAAAATAATAGGAGAGAGTGGGCAACCCTGACGAGTGCCATTCGTGATCTGAAACGGACCAGATAAAAAAACGGACGTCAAGACCCTGGCACAAGGAGTCGAGTACATAGCACAGATTGCTGAGAATATTGGGCCCGACAGTCCAAACCTTTCCAATACTGCCCGAAGATACCCCCAGTGCACCCTGTCAAAAGCCTTCTCAGCATCAAGCGACAGGAATGCACTGTGTAGACCAGACAGCTCGGCTATTTTAATCAGATTCAGCATGCGCCGCACCCCATCTTTCGTCTCACCTCCGGCCACAAAACCCACTTGGTCCGGTGAAATTATATTTGGGATAATAAGCTTTAGTCTGAACGCTATAATTTTAGTGAATATTTTGACATCCGAATTGAGCAGAGCAATGGGTCTAAAGTCACCAGGGTGTGTGAGGGGTTTCCCAGGCTTGGGTATGGTAGATATGGTAGCTTCCAAACCAGGAGCCGTCACAGTACCCGAATTTCTCCACACCGAGAATAATCTCTGCAAATATGGAGTCAGCAACAGATAAAAGGATTTATAATAGTCATTCGTCAACCCGTCTGGGCCTGGGGCCTTATGAGATTTAGTTTGTTTAATCGTCGAGTTAATTTCTACATCTGTGAAGGGAGAATTAAGGTAGTTTAGCTGCTCATATGTAATACGGGGTAATTTTATAGAGTCTAGATATTTATAAATAGATTGGTGATCTGGCTGGGGAGTAGAAGGGCCATCTTTTAAATTATACAAGCCGGTATAATATTCTGCAAAAGCTTGGACTATGTCCTGAGGGTTCCTGAGGACCTTCCCATTTTTATCTAAGATATGGTCCACTCTTGATTTAGCTTCCCTCTTACGTACTCTGCACGCCAGGAGTGCACCTGCCCTATCACCTGCGGCATATAGATTAGTCTTGAATTTCTTCATGTTATGTGCATATCTGGCCAAGAGATTTTCTCTCAATTTAAACCTAATCTGATAGATCTCCTCAGAGATAGAAGGCGTGGGAGCAGACTTGTTGATATTATTCCAAAGACATACTGATAGGGAATTTAGATTGTGAGCCCCATCGGGGACAGTGATGATAATGTGTGCAAAATGTAAAGCGCTGCGGAATATGTTAGCGCTATATAAAAATAAAGATTATTATTATTATTATATTGTCTAAATATTGCAGGTGGGAAAGTAAAGCCTCTCTGCCACTCTCCCTCTTCCTTTTCAGGTAGGAAGCTTGTTGGAGAAGCACACCTCTAATCACTACTTTATGCGCCAACCATAAGGACTCATCAGAAACCTCTCCATTATCATTTATCTGAAAGTAGTGTTCCAACTCCGAAGAGATTCTATCTAACACCTCCCCATTCAACAGCAATGCGTCGTTTAATCGCCACCTAAAGGCTGGGTTAGCTTGGTGTGCTAAAGAAAGAGTTAGAGTGATGGGAGTGTGATCAGACCACGTTATTAAGCCTATACTTGCAGATCTACATCTGGACAAGGTTGCACTGTTTGTTAGAAAATAATCAATACGGGAGTATGTGGAATGCCTGGAAGAGTAAAAGGTATAATCCCTCTCAGATGCATGCGAATATCTCCAATAATCATGCAGGTGAAATTCGCCTGTGAGGAGAGTCAAGTCCCCTCTAGGTCGTCTGCTACCAGAAGAGCAATCAAGGTCCACATGCATGGGGAGATTAAAGTCACCACATATTATATTGCTGCCCTTTACATTCTCAGAGACCTCATGAAGGGTTGTTCTCAGGAATTTATGTTGTACTCATTGGGAGCATAAAGATTTGTCAACGTGTGTAACTCACCATTCAATAAGCACGTGATAGTTAAGCACCTACCCGTGGGGTCATTATTCTGCGCTATCAATTAAAAAGCGATTGTATTTTTCACCATGATGCACACACCAGCCTTTTTGGTTGGGCCATTAGCAAATAGAATGTGTGGGAAGAGGGGATGACGAAGCCTAAAATTATCCTCGACCAACAAATGGGTCTCCTGCAAGCAGATAATATCTGCCCTCGACCGCTTCACCTCCCTCCACATCATAGATCTCTTCTCAGTTTAAACCCCTGACATTCAAAGAAAGAATTTGTAAAGTCATGGTCCCATTATACTAAAGTCTATACTGCTGGTATTACCCAGTGACCCCACTGGCGGTGTACCAAAGCTTATATACAAATAACTGCCAGTTCCATAATAACAATCAAAAATCAATATAGACAGAGAATGCCCGGGGATTTGGAGAGAAAAAACCTGGAGGGAAGAAAGGGGAAGGGCAAGTATGTAGTAAAAAGAACCAGAAAATAAAAAGATGTAAAAAAAAAGGCAAAAAAACCCAAAACAAAACATAGGTCAATATACGAGGAATCCTCGTAGGAACGTCCGGAACAGTCCAGACAGTCCGCAGAACAGAATCTGCGTGGAGGGGTGGAAGTGAGAGGTTCACAATCCAAAGGCCCACTGAGGGGTGCAGTAGGAGAGCTCAGCAATCCAGACACTGTCCGTGTGGCACTGTCAAACCGTAGACCAGTCTGAGGCTATTTTCTTTCCTGTATCCGCAGGTCTGGGAGCAAAGGGTATTTTCCAGGCCGTAAGCCTCTCCTCTGCCTGTTTAGGCGAGGGGCAGGTGACCGTGTGTCCTTCATAAGTGATAATCAAACGCACAGGATTAAACCCCCATCGGTAACGTATGTTGATGTCCCTCAATGCTTTACAGACATGGGCGTATTCTCTCCTTTTGGCAAGGGTAACAGCTGACAAATCCGGGAAGACCTGGAGATCCCGGAATTCAGGGGGAAGGTCAGGGGGGCTCCTTATCTGCCGCAGGAATGTCTCTTTAGTAGTGTACAAATGAATCCGTGCAAGGATGTCTCTAGGAAGAGATGGGTCTAGATGCTTGGGCTTGGGTGTTCGATGTACCCTGTCCGCCAGTAGATCTCTCGAGGAAAGTGAGGGCAGGGCAGCCTGCATAAAATTCTGGAGGAAAGCAGCTAAATATTTATCTGCAACATTCTCAGGGATTCCTCTCACACGAATATTGTTCCTCCTGGATCTGTCCTCTAAGTCGTGCAATTTATTTTATTATTATTATTTTATTCTGACTGTGGGCAGAGGAGGATTAAGGAAACCTCTGGAAGATGATAAAAGTGCTGGTGTTTCTGCTGTTAGATGTTTGGGAAGCGAGAGGTGCAGAGAGCAAATCACAGGCCCTCTCCCACAGGAGAAGCACTGGCCTGTTACACTCACCAGGCCTCGAGGCTCAGGCTCCAGAGATCCCTTCACACTCTGCAAAAGCTATTTTCTTGTGGTCAACCAGATGCAGCACACTCTCATGGAGGCTTAGATGGTAAGACAAGATGATTTACAGCAGCAATGTGGCCGATGGATGTTTATTTCCAGGCTGAAGATCAGGACCTCCTGGAAGAAGCTTTCTCTCTTGATGGTGCCTAAGCCACACCCCTACATTGCGGATCTGATGCAATTCTGCGTGGAAAAAAATGCTGCAGATCTGCAATTAAATCCGCAACGTGTGCACATAGCCTTAGTGATAGCAGCAGAAGAGCATGTACATTGAAGGTTAGAGTGTGGAGTGTATTCAAGTCTTTAGAGAGGGCAGATCACACGGTCTATCAGTTTCAGAATATACATATTGTGTAAAGCAAAACAGGCCAGTCTGCAGTGGACAGAAGTTTATTACAAAAGAACAGCAGAAATGTTTAAAAAGAAAGGAGAGCAACTAACGCAAACTCGACAATGGGATGCGGAAATCCAATATACCCCAGCATTAGCATCTAATTTGTCAGTAAAAGGGCGAAGAGATACCTTCTGAACCTTAGTAGGGGTAGTACAAGAATGAAGATGTGTTTGGTAAGTTGAAGGTAGCAATAGTAGTAGCATCTTATGGGTCTCAAAAAACTGTATTTGGGACTAGCACACTATCAACCAAAGCACAAGGGACAATACATAGCAGTGTAAATGCAAAGCTTTGGGCCAGCACAAAGTCCATATGGCTCCATATTAGGGTGCAATTGATGTTCCATTATAGTCAATGGTAAAATTTTAGAGATTGACACAAATTTTTGTTTTTAAAAAGTTTTCTGCATCAGTATTTATAGATTTTTTACTTAAATGTTTCTATGGTTACTGAAATACAATTATAAGCATTTTTATAAGTTTTGAAAGTTTTATTTAGAAACACATTAAGTTTGTGTAAAGACTTAATATTTACAGTGTTGACTTTTATTTTTCAAGGCTTTTGCAATTCACCTGGCATGCTTAATATCTTGTTCTGGAGCAAATCCTGACTGACATAACCCTCTCTTGCCTAATCAGTGCTTGGAGTTTCTCACAATTTCTGTGATTAAGTTTGCCCACCCACTTTTTGAGGATTGATCACAGATTTTTTCAGTGGGATTGAGACCTAGGGGATTCCTGACCACATACTCAAAATTTCAATATTTTACTCACTTGTGTCTTATGACTTGGTGCTTCATCATGCTAGAGGAATCATTGTCCATCATCACATTGCTCTTGAGTTGTTGGGAAAGATTCTCTTTGAGGAGGTTTTAAAACCCTTCTTTATTCATTGCAGTGTTCTTAGGCAAAGTTGTGAGTGGCCCTCTCCCTTTGATGAAAATAACTTTACTCTTGTCATCTCAAGGTAACTAAAGGTACCGTCACACTAGATGATATCGCTAGCGATCTGTGACGTTGCAGCGTCCTGGCTAGCGATATCGTCCAGTGTGACAGGCAGCAGCGATCAGGCCCCTGCTGTGATTTCGCTGGTCGGGGAAGAAAGTCCAGAACTTTGTTTCGTCGCTGGATCTCCCGCTGACATCGCTGAATCGGCGTGTGTGACGCCGATTCAGCGATGTCTTCGCTGGTAACCAGGGTAAACATCGGGCTACTAAGCGCAGGGCTGCACTTAGTAACCCGATGTTTACCCTGGTTACCAGCGTAAAAGTAAAAAAAACAACCACTACATACTTACCTACGGCTGTCTGTCCCCGGTGCTGTGCTTCTCTGCTCTGGCTGTAAGCACAGCGGCCGGAAAGCAGAGCGGTGACGTCACCGCTCTGCTTTCCGGCTGCCCGGCGCTCACAGCCAGAGCAGAGAAGCAGAGCGCCGGGGACAGACAGCGGTAGGTAAGTATGTAGTGGTTGTTTTTTTTACTTTAACGATGGTAACCAGGGTAAACATTGGGTTACTAAGCGCGGCCCTGCACTTAGTAACCCGATGTTTACCCTGGTTACCGGGGACCTCGGGATCGTTGGTCGCTGGAGAGCTGTCTGTGTGACAGCTCTCCAGCGACCAAACAGCGACGCTGCAGCGATCCGGTTCGTTGTCGGTATCGCTGCAGCGTCGCTAAGTGTGACGGTACCTTAAGTCAATATTGTCATGATCCAGGTCGGGGTTTGCTTCTTGCTTTTCCTTCCCCAGCCTGGTTATGGTGGGGTTAAACTTTCCTACCTATCTTTGGTTCATGGGTGGCTATTTATTGGTGCCATTCCTGGTAGCATTTGTCACTGATAGTTCCAGTCCCTAGCTTGAGCAGCTGACCCATATACCCTAGTGATCCTTCTGCCTCTGATTACCCATGTCTGTGCCTGACCCGTTCCCTGTCCCTGACTTAGTGTGTGTTTGGTAGTTTCCTACAGTGTATGACTCGGCTTGTATTTTGAGCCCTGCTTCCTGTTTTCCATCTCTATTACTATGCTTCCCGTCTGGCTTTGACTCTCCGGCTCATACCCTGACGACATCTTTTGTCTCACATTTTGGATCCTGCGCTTCCATCGGGTTCCAATTTCTGGCTTGTTTCTGACCTCATGCATTGCTGTCACCTCTGGTACTTCGTGTTCCTGTTTGTTGCTGATTGGCCTGTCTGACTACTCTGCCGTCTTCTGGTGGCGCTCCTCGCTTTGCACTGCAGTGCTACAAGGTGAGTGCTACCTTTTTCCCCTTACCTGTGCCCCCTGGTGGAGGTTGCGTGCAACTGCCTTGCAGTTGCATTACAAATATTTTTCAAAAAATTACATGAGTTATGAGATACTACAAAAAATGTTACATTTAAGGGATTGTCCAAGACTACAGTATTGATGTTGTATCTTTAATATAGATATCCAATATTAGATCAATGGTTGGCCTACAGTTGTCACCCCTATGAACAACTGCTCAAAAGTTCTGTGTACTGAACCAGACACCACAACACTGTGAATTGACACACATAAAATTGGCTACTACAAAGCATTACAGCTCCTTCCACTGCAGAGTTCTGCTGGCAAAAGGACCTATTAACAGCTGACTGATGGAGATACTGGTTGTCAACTCCCTCTGATCTATCTGATACTCATGGCCTTTTATGAGGAAATGTCAACATTAGAGTTGGTGTGACTTGATTTGTAGGACCTGGTCCATCAGATTTGTCAGTAATCTGGGGCAGCTGGACAACAGGACTTATGGTACCATCACACTAAGCGACGCTGCAGCGATACCGACAACGATGTCGATTGCTGCAGCATCGCTGTTTGGTCGCTGGAGAGCTGTCACACAGACAGCTCTCCAGCGACCAACGATCCCGAAGTCCCCGGCTAACCAGGGTAAATATCGGGTTACTAAGCGCAGGGCCGCGCTTAGTAACCCGATGTTTACCCTGGTTACCGTTGTACATTCCCGGTGACTGGTCATGTCCCTCTCTGTCAGCTTCCCGCACTGACTGAGCGCCAGCCGTAAAGTACAGCGGTGACATCACCGCTGTGCTGTACTTTACGGCTGGCCGGCGCTCACCAGTCAGTGCGGGAAGCTGAAGGCGAGGGACCTGACCAGACACCGGGAATGTAAGTATGTAGTGTTTTTTTTTTCACATTTACAACGATAACCAGGGTAAACATCGGGTTACTAAGCGCGGCCCTGCGCTTAGTAACCCGATATTTACCCTGGTTACCAGTGAAGACATCGCTGAATCAGCGTCACGCATGCCGATTCAGCGATGTCAGCGGGAGATCCAGCGACAAAATAAAGTGCTGGACTTTCCCCAGCGACCAACGATCTCCCAGCAGGGGCCTGATCGTTGGTCGCTGTCACACAGAACGATTTCGTTAACGATATCGTTGCTATGTCACAAAAAGCAACAATATCGTTAACGATATCGTTATGTGTGACGGTACCTTTAGAATAGCCTCTATCTTAACATCTGTAAAATATTTAGAATTGAGAGTCCTCAATGGTTGACTCTCAATTCTAAATATTGTTCTATCTACTGGCTAACACGGTACCAAGATATATATCTTTCCAACATCTGTAAAGAGATGGACCAGCTGCTGTTTTCCCCCTGAAGACATTGATGCTACTGTGACATAGAATGTGACTAATGTTTTGTTACTGATAAGTTTCCTTGTGATAACAATTGTTAATTTCCCTGTGGGCTGCATTAACTAATGGTCACAAGATGTCACTGTCTAGAATGTAGGTGAAAGGTGAAGTCTGCCCAGCAACACAGTAGGTACAGAGACACTGCAAGCATTATGGCCAGCCTATTATGGGGAAGTGGTTTAGGAATCTCTGGTTAATGTGAGGAACAGGAAATATTGTTCAGAAAAGGGATTTAAAGTAAGTGTGGTGAAATGACAGCAGTGGTCACAGGTAATAGGTTGCTAAGGGCAAGGTGAGCCTGTTACTCCGGAAAGTGGATTGCATTGATCTTCAAAGTCAATCAATATGGTCAACAATCTTTATTATCCAGTTTTCCCCTCACAGCAATAAAGTTTATTAGTGGAAGAATCATTAGGGTTTTTCCATTTGCACAGTTCCACGTAGCATGTAGATCTTTGATTGACATGAGATGAGTGGTACAACGTGGTACGGGCATACTAGAGGCCATTACCGTATCTGTGATTCTTATATATATTCAGCAAAGTGTCCATTTTGTCTGCAAGCATCTATTTTGGATATCTTCAATCAGGATACAAATCTTTAACACAGGGAAAGGTGGACTCATACTCTCAGAGGCTTGAGATGATAGAATCCGTGTGCACTGTTTGTGGTGGAAAATAATTCCTAGTGCTAAATGACTTAGCCAGAGGAATGCTCTACCCCTACCAAGACCTGGGGCTGAAGTTATGTCCAGTACTTGTGGGAATGACTGTAACCCAGTATGCCTGATTATAATGTCCATAAGTTGCCAAGTAAATTTTGACTGTTAACAAATTCAGTGTCTTCTGGATTGCATGCTGTGAAGGTTCTGGAAGATGAAGGCCTGTAGCCAGTGGAGGTCTATGGGCCACAAGTAAGTGTGATGCATCTCACAGACAGCAACATACCGGGACTGGGACATGTTTTGTCTGTAGGGTGCCGGAATGAGCAGAAGTAGCAGCTGAAGCATGATTACCTTGCTCAGGCACCTTATATTTGATGTAGTTGGAAGGATGCGACCTCCTCGCACAAAGCAAGCGGTGAAAGGAAGACCTGTGGTACAGATGAAAGAGCACTGGAATACGTTTGGCCTAAGATGGTGACAAGAAGGACGGATTCTAAAAGGTAACAGTGGTGGTGAGGAGAAGGAGAAGAACCATCTATCATTAGCGGAGACAAAACCCAAGAGATCGAAAATGTGTCCAGCCACTCATGGGTGTAGGCCAGAAAAAGTATGTGAACTGCAGCTTGGAGTGGGAGGTGTACATCTAAGGAGGGCATGGCACAGTAGAAGATGGCAGATAGAAAATGGTGGATGCTGGAGGCGTGGCTAAATGTGTAGTCATTGGGAGTAAAGCATGACGCAGCAGTCACATCAGAGGTTCGGCCCAGGAAGAGGAGGAGCCAGATGCCCAGGAAGTGCGTAGTCAGAGAGCAACAGTACCATTTTTGTACCAGCACATAAGAGTTGAGAATCTGAGCAGAAAGCTCTGAATAACGATGGCACAAGGCAGTCGAGACTGGAGTATCACTCACAACTGTCCTATGGACAATAGCAAGGAAGAAAAGGAGGCGGGGAAGAGATGCCATCTGCCCAGGGAAATAAATCCCTTGTCGTTGCAGCAGCAACGAAGGCCCAAAAAGCAGTGGAACTAGACAGTGGGGGGGCCACACAGATGGCAGTGGTGGTCCGTGAGTACTGCATCTACTTCTGAGATGATCAGAGAGAGCCAGAGAAGGCACAAATGGGGATTGATAAGGCTGACAAACCAAGCTGTGATGACCCTGGGTGGACTCCACCCAATGAAAAGTAGGCCATGATGAGCCTCAGAAGCCAGAAGAGATGATTCCATTCGAGAGATGTAAGTGGTGGGGGAACAGTGGTGTGGAGTGATGGCAAAGTGGCAACTGACATTGGCTCAGTGTGAGTCGGCAGAGGAGAAGGCTGACCGAGGACTGTGCCAGCTGCTGGAGATGGCGAACAAGAAGGTGAGATCAGGCGGCCTGCTTGAAAGGATTGAAGCTCAATTGGAGCCATGGACAGTGGCCTCGTTTGTGGACTGCAATAAGGCCAAGCACGCGGAAACCACATATAATGACATGGGGACAGTGTCACCGGCATTAAGCCTGGGGGTGCTAACAGGGGACATACGCCAATATACTGGGTGCGCGGAAACCGAGGAGCTTAGTGAGCACAGGACCTGAGCTTAGTCGGTCACGTGATTACAGGGAGCGGAGCTACACCGCACAAGGACAGGGAGCTAATAATAATAATAATTTTTATTTATATAGCGCCAACATATTCCGTAGCACTTTACAATTAAGCGGGGACATGTACAAACAATAAATTCGGTACGAGTTAAGACAATTTAAACAGTGACATTAGGAGTGAGGTCCCTGCTCCTAAGCTTACAATCTACAAGGAAATGGGGGGACACAATAGGTGAAAAGTGATTGTTATTTCAGGTCTGGCAATTATAATAAATAGGGATTTTAATACAAAGCTGCATGATCCGGTCATCAGCCCGTGTGTTTAAGTGCAATAGTCAAGTATCAAGTGCAGTTATCATGTGTATGGAAGGTGTGGAGACAGATGAATAGTAGGGTGCAGATTCAGAGTAATATTTGGAAGGAGGGAACAGGGCAAAGTTAGTTTACTGAGTAGTTGATGTGGTAGGCTTGTTTGAAGAGATGGGTTTTCAAAGCGTGCTTGAATAGGTCGGGGCTAGCTATCAGTCTGATTGTCCGGGGAAGTGCATTCCAGAGAGCTGGTGCAGCATGAGAGAAATCTTGGATACGGAGGTATGAGGTTCAGATTACAGGGGATGTTAGTCTTAGGTCACTTGTAGAATGGAGGGCACGTGTAGGGCGGTAGACAGAGATGAGAGAGGAGATATAAGGCGGTGCAGAACTGTGGAGAGCTTTGTGGGTGAGTTTATACTGGACCCTGTAGCGAATGGGTAGTCAGTGTAATGACTGGCACAAGATGGAGGCATCGGTGAAGCGGCTGGACAGAAATATGACTCTGGCTGCAGCATTCAAGATGGATTGGAGAGGGGAAAGTTTGGTAAGGGGGAGACCGATCAGAAGAGAGTTGCAGTAGTCCAGATGGGAATGAATAAGAGCGACAGCAAGAGTCTTAGCAGTTTCAACGGTGAGAAAGGGTTGGATTCTGGAGATGTTTTTAAGATGCAGGTAACAAGAGCGAGTGAGTGATCGGATATAGGGAGTAAAGAAGGTTCGATGTCGAATATGACCCCAAGACAGCGGGCATGCTGCTTGGGAGTTATGGTTGAACCCTCCAGGGTAATTTCGATTTTGGGTAGAGTGAGGTTAGTAGAAGGGAGAAACACAAGAAGTTCCGTTTTGGACAGATTTAGTTTCAGGTAGAGGGAGGACATAATGTTAGAGACAGCAGACAGACAATCCTTGGTATTTTGAATTAAGGTACGGGTAATGTCAGGGGAAGAAGTGTATAATTGGGTGTCATCAGCATAGAGATCATACTGGAACCCAAATCTGCTGATTGTTTGTCCAATAAGGGCCGTGTAAAGAGAGAAGCGGAGGGGGCCTAGAACTGAGTCTTGCGGAACCCCGATAGTAAGGGGACAAGGAGAGCAAGAGGAGCCGGTAAAAGATACAGTGAAGGAGCGGTCAGAGAGGTAGGAGGAGAACCAGGAGAAGGCTGTGTCCTTGAGGCCTATAGAGCAGAGCATAGTGAGGAGGAGCTGGTAATCCACAGTGTCAAATGCAGAAGAGAGATCCAGGAGAATCAGCAGAGAGCAATGACCTTTGGATTTAGCTGTTAAGCTGGCTGAGAGCACAGAATAAAAGGCAAGGGCACAGAATACAAAGGACAAAATGGATAACGTAGTCAGAAATCAAAGCCAAGGGTCAGAAGCCAGACGGGAACAAGATAACCAGGGGCAGGACAGATGAGTAATTAGGGACAAGCCAAGGGGTCTAAATACCAGGAGGGATGAACCAGTACCGAGCAGAAAGACAGATACAATAGTCAAGGGACAAACTGGGTCATACACAGCAAAGCTCACGCATGCAGAGGGACAGTGATTACGGATTAGTAACCTGGGTCAGCGACCTCTAACCGAGTAGACTGAAGTATCACCGACACTGAACCCAGGAACTACCAGCATTAAACAGCTGCCCGAGAACCAAAATGAGGCGGACAGACTTAACCCTGACCTGACCAGGACGGAGCCAGAATCACACTGTCCTGAGTCATGACAGTACCCTCCTCTCAATGGGTGGCCACCGGACCCACAGGTTTCTCAGGAAATTGGGCATGATCACTCCAAATGATTGGCATGAACCTATCCGGCAGGAACTCACAATCGGGCATCCGGACTGTACCCTTTCCAATGCACAAGATATTGAAGGGAACGAAGGACCATCCAAGAATCCACGATGCGCTCCACCTCATACTCTTCCTGACCATCTATCAGAATGGGTGGCGAAGGACTCAATGATCCTTCCTCAATAGCTCCCAACAGATTCAACAGGGCCCTATGGAACACATTGGGGATCTTAAAAGACGATGGGAGACGCAACCAAAATGCAACTGGGTTAACCACATCCGTGATCTCATAGGGTTCTATAAACTAAGGCCCCAATTTTGCCGCAGGAACCTTAAGCTTAATGTTCCTAGTTGACAGCCAGACTTTATATCCAACCCGGAGCGCAGGTCCCACCGCCTATCTCTTGTCTGCAAAAACCTTGAACTTCCTCTGAGCCTCCCCAATATTCCTCTGGACCTCCCACCATAAGTGCCCCAACCGCTGTACAGCTAGATCAGCCCCAGGGCAACCGGAGTCCAAATCAGAGAACTCCCCAAAATGTGGATTGAATCCATAATCACAGAAGAACAGAGAAATGCCTGTGGAGTGATTAGCACAGTTATTGAAGGCAAACTGCGCTAAAGACAACGCAGACGAAAAGGAGGAAAAGGACAACTCAACACCCAACCTTTTGCAAAATGCCCTCCAAAAACTGGACACAAACTGCACTTCACGATCGGACACCACATTCAAGGGCACACCATGCAAATGAACCACATGCTGCACAAACAACCTGTACAAAGATTCCGCGGAAGGTAAAGCCACCAAGGGTACGAAGTGTGCTTGTTTAGAAAACCTGTCCACCACCACCCAAATGACAGTGTAACCGTTAGAAGAGGAAAGATTGGTGATAAAATCCATGGAAAAATGGCCAGGTATAAGAGCTTTTAGCACAGGCACAAACTTCACATGCAGATACAAACTTCTCAATATCAGACATAAGCAAGGACAACCAAAAAAACCCTTGCAATGCCCCCCCGCGTAGCCGAGATCCCAGGATAACCACTCAGCCGAATCATGGAACTCCTCCCAAAGAACCCTGACACGAAACTGAATTGGAACAAACAGTTTATCAAACGGTTTGGATGGGGGAGCTTGAGACTGAGCTTCTCAAAACTCCCGTTCCAACCCAGACAAGACATCCGACACCACCACGCCAAGTTGAAGAATGGAGGATGGAGGTTCAAGAGGAGAAACCAGATCCAGACTCCAGGACAAGGCATCAGCCTTTACATTCTTGGATCCTAGACAAAAAGTGATCGAGAACTGAAATCTGGAAAAAAAAGGGACCATCGGGCCTGCCTTGGGGTCAATCTTTTAGCAGACTCAATGTATGCCAGGATTTTGTGATCAGTAATCTCCCTAATGGGATGAGCTGCCCCCTCCAAAAAATGCCTCTATTCTTCAAAAGCTGTAACACTTATACTGGAGAACTCAGGAGGCTCTTTGCGTCGAACATGACAATACAAAACACAGTTTGTAGGTGACAAAAGTCTATATTGCAAACACACAGTGCTTCAAACAAGTGTAGAGGAAACTCAAGTCCATAACACTTAAACAATTGAACAAGTCTGTAAGAAATCTCAGAGAGAAAAGAAATCAGCAGACAGTCTGTAAAGCACAGTCTATACTTGAGAACACTGGAAACAAATAAGTCCGTGTCTAGTCAATGCACGGATGTAACAACCCTGCCGGCATCACTGCATGGCCTTCCATTCCCCACCTGCCTGTTACATCAACTCACTCACCCAGTGCCATGCTGTGAGGTCTGTTTGCTGCCGGCTCCATGCCATGTGCTTCATGGCGGCTTGCTCTGTGTACACTTCCTGGCTGTGTGCATAGGGGGGCGGCACCAGCCACTCCAGATTCTTATTGAGACTGTGTGCACCTCCCTAAGGTGCTTTTGGCAAATAGTCTTTTGGCCTCTGATACTTACCCATTGCCTGAGCAAGCTATTCCCCTCGGTTAGCACTTGCTACTGAGCTGCCAGGTCGTGTCTGTTACCTGCCTCAGAGGGCTGCAATTAGCAGGCCTTCATCTGTGTTCTGATTGTGTATCCGTGTCCATTCCTGTCTGAAGTCTGGTCTATGTTCGTTCCTGTTCCTCTTTTGTCATTAGTCATTTTACCTTTGACTTATCTTTCTGCTCTGTTCGCCACTGACTGTGGCTCTGTTGCTCTCTGCTCAGTTCTGCCACAACCTGTGGTTCTGTGCCTCTCAGCTTTTCTCTCAGCTCTGCTCTCTGTAACTTTGCTCTACACTCTGACCTTGCTTTACACTCTGTGGCTTTGCTCTCAGCTCTGCACTCTGACCTTGCTCTGCACTCTGTGGCTTTGCTCTGTGGCTCTGCTCTGCTCTTGCTCTGCGGCTCCACTCCTTGCGGTTCTACGTCTTTTGCTCTTGGCGTTATCTCCTGCGGTTCTGGCTCTTGGTTCCACCTCCTGTGTCTCCGCTCTTGGCTCCGCCTCCTGCGTCTCCGCTCTTGGCTCCGCCTCCTACGTCTACGCTCTTGGCTCAGCCTCTAGTGTCTCCGCTCTTGGCTCCGCCCCCTGCAGCTCCGTCCTTGGCTCTGCCTTCTCCTTCTCTGCTCATAGCTCTGCCTTCTCCTTCTCTTCTCTTAGCTCCACCTCCTACTCTTACTCCGCCTCCTGTGATTCAGTTTTGCTTCCACTCTTGCTCTATCTTCACTCTGCAACTTCCATACTGTTCTCTACCTGTTTCTTTATATTCTCCAGTCTGAACAGGTTCTTACCTGTTTCCATACATCCAACTGAATACCAGTTCCTACCAGAGTATCAGTCCTGTCTGCCAGTACTAGCCATGCCCGCCTGTCAGCCTGAGTGCCAGCCATGCCCGTCTGCCTGCCTGTATTTCCGTCAAGCCAGTCTGCCCGTCAGGGTCTCTGCCATACCCGTCTGTCAGCCAGTGTCACAGCCGTGCCTGCCTGCCCGTGTCTTGTCCCTGGTGGGATTAGCATCCACAGTCCGACTCCACCCTGGAGTGGTACCTGGTAGCTTCCTGTTGCACAAGTCTCACCTCACAATCAGAGGCTCCAGCGAACACCTAGGAAGCTACTTAGTTACGCCCCTTCCAGGGAAGTTCGGTGTTGTGAATTCTGTGGCTGAATTCACTCCTGTGGTCACAAGTGGTACTGCAGCTTCTGAGCTTCCTCCCTCAGGTGTTCTGGTGAGCTCGTTCGCTGCTTTGTTATTTAACTCCGCCTGATTCTGTCTTCCTTGCTCCTTGTCAATGTTCCAGTGTTGGATCTGAGCTTCTGGATCTTTCCTGTGGCCTGCTGCTCTGCTTAGATAAGTGCTTTTTTGCTTTTGTTGCTACTTTTTCTGTCCAGCTTGTCAATTCGTTTTGCTGGAAGCTCTGAGACGCAAAGGGTGTACCGCCGTGCCGTTAGTTCGGCACGGTGGGTCTTTTTGCCCCCTTTGCGTGGTTTTTTGCTTTAGGGTTTTTTGTAGACTGCAAAGTTCTCTTTGCTATACTCGCTCTATCTAGAATATCGGGCCTCACTTTGCTGAATCTATTTCATCCCTACGTTTGTCTTTTCTTCTTGCTAACAGTCATTATATGTGGGGGGCTGCCTTTTCCTTTGGGGTATTTCTCTGAGGCAAGTCAGGCTTGTTTTTCTATCTTCAGGCTAGTCAGCTTCTCAGGCTGTGCCGAGTTGCATAGGTAGTGTCAGGCGCAATCCACAGCTGCCTTTAGTTGTGCTTAGGATAGTTTCAGGTATTGCGGTCTACAGAGATTCCACGTCTCAGAGCTCGTTCTATTGTTTTTGGGTTATTGTCAGATCACTGTATGTGCTCTGATTGCTGGCACACTGTGTCACTGGATTGCCTACATAACAGTACAAGGAGCCAACCTAATGATTCTCAATAGAGGGAAAAAAGAAGTTCTGACATCATTTTTTTTTCTCAGCTCTGTGTTCAGTCTTTTTTTTCCCCTAGACATTTGGGTGTTTCAGGACACAGGTGTGGACATGGATATTCAGGGTCTGTGCTCTTCAATGGATAATCTCGTTACAAATGTACAAAGGATTCAAGATACTATTGATCAGAAATCTATGTTAGAACCAAGAATTCCTATTCCTGATTTGTTCTTTGGTGATAGAACTAAGTTTCTTAATTTCAAAAATAATTGTAAGCTATTTCTGGCCTTGAAACCTCATTCTTCTGGTAATCCTATTCAACAGGTTTTGATTATTATTTCTTTTTTGCGCGGTGACCCTCAGGACTGGGCATTTTCTCTTGCGCCAGGAGACCCTGCATTGAGTAATGTCAATGCGTTTTTCCTGGTGCTCGGATTACTTTACGATGAGCCTAATTCAGTGGATCAGGCTGAGAAAAATTTGCTGGCTTTGTGCCAGGGTCAGGATGATATAGAAGTATATTGTCAGAAATTTAGGAAGTGGTCAGTACTCACTCTGTGGAATGAATCTGCGCTGGCAGCTTTGTTCAGAAAGGGTCTCTCTGAGGCTCTTAAGGATGTCATGGTGGGTTTTCCTATGCCTGCTGGTTTGAATGAGTCTATGTCTTTGGCCATTCAGATCGGTCGACGCTTGCGCGAGCGTAAATCTGTGCACCATTTGGCGGTATTGTCTAAGATCAAACCTGAGCCTATGCAGTGCGATAGGACTATGACCAGAGTTGAACGGCAAGAACACAGACGTCTGAATGGTCTGTGTTTCTACTGTGGTGATTCCACTCATGCTATTTCTGATTGTCCTAAGCGCACTAAGCGGTTCGATAGGTCTGCCGTCATTGGTACTGTACAATCCAAATTCCTTCTGTCCATTACCTTGATATGCTCTTTGTCATCGTAATCTGTCATGGCGTTTGTGGATTCAGGCGCTGCCCTGAATCTGATGGATTTGGATTATGCTAAACGTTGTGGGTTTTTCTTGGAGCCTTTGCGGTGTCCTATTCCGTTGAGAGGAATTGATGCTACACCTTTGGCCAAGAATAAACCTCAGTACTGGACCCAGCTGACCATGTGCATGGCTCCTGCACATCAGGAAGTTATTCGCTTTCTGGTGCTACATAATCTGCATGATGTGGTCGTCTTGGGGTTGCCATGGCTGCAAACCCATAATCCAGTATTGGATTGGAACTCTATGTCGGTATCCAGCTGGGGTTGTCAGGGGGTACATGGTGATGTTCCATTTTTGTCTATTTCGTCATCCACTCCTTCTGAGGTCCCAGAGTTCTTGTCTGATTATCAGGATGTATTTGAAGAGCCCAAGTCCGATGCCCTACCTCCGCATAGGGATTGTGATTGTGCTATCAATTTGATTCCTGGTAGTAAATTCCCTAAAGGTCGATTATTTAATTTATCCTTGCCTGAACACGCCGCTATGCGCAGATATGTGAAGGAATCCCTGGAGAAAGGACATATTCGCCCATCCCTGCCATACCCGTCTGTCAGCCAGTGTCACAGCCATGCCTGCCTGCCCGTGTCTTGTCCCTGGTGGGATTAGCATCCACAGTCCGACTCCACCCTGGAGTGGTACCTGGTAGCTTCCTGTTGCACAAGTCTCACCTCACAATCAGAGGCTCCAGCGAACACCTAGGAAGCTACTTAGTTACGCCCCTTCCAGGGAAGTTCGGTGTTGTGAATTCTGTGGCTGAATTCACTCCTGTGGTCACAAGTGGTACTGCAGCTTCTGAGCTTCCTCCCTCAGGTGTTCTGGTGAGCTCGTTGGCTGCTTTGTTATTTAACTCCGCCTGATTCTGTCTTCCTTGCTCCTTGTCAATGTTCCAGTGTTGGATCTGAGCTTCTGGATCTTTCCTGTGGCCTGCTGCTCTGCTTAGATAAGTGCTTTTTTGCTTTTGTTGCTACTTTTTCTGTCCAGCTTGTCAATTCATTTTGCTGGAAGCTCTGAGACGCAAAGGGTGTACTGCCGTGCCGTTAGTTCGGCACGGTGGGTCTTTTTGCCCCCTTTGCGTGGTTTTTTGCTTTAGGGTTTTTTGTAGACTGCAAAGTTCTCTTTGCTATCCTCGCTCTATCTAGAATATCGGGCCTCACTTTGCTGAATCTATTTCATCCCTACGTTTGTCTTTTCTTCTTGCTAACAGTCATTATATGTGGGGGGCTGCCTTTTCCTTTGGGGTATTTCTCTGAGGCAAGTCAGGCTTGTTTTTCTATCTTCAGGCTAGTCAGCTCCTCAGGCTGTGCCGAGTTGCATAGGTAGTGTCAGGCGCAATCCACAGCTGCCTTTAGTTGTGCTTAGGATAGGTTCAGGTATTGCGGTCTACAGAGATTCCACGTCTCAGAGCTCGTTCTATTGTTTTTGGGTTATTGTCAGATCACTGTATGTGCTCTGATTGCTGGCACACTGTGTCACTGGATTGCCTACATAACAGTACAAGGAGCCAACCTAATGATTCTCAATAGAGGGAAAAAAGAAGTTCTGACATCATTTTTTTTTCTCAGCTCTGTGTTCAGTCTTTTTTTTCCCCTAGACATTTGGGTGTTTCAGGACACAGGTGTGGACATGGATATTCAGGGTCTGTGCTCTTCAATGGATAATCTCGTTACAAATATACAAAGGATTCAAGATACTATTGATCAGAAATCTATGTTAGAACCAAGAATTCCTATTCCTGATTTGTTTTTTGGTGATAGAACTAAGTTTCTTAATTTCAAAAATAATTGTAAGCTATTTCTGGCCTTGAAACCTCATTCTTCTGGTAATCCTATTCAACAGGTTTTGATTATTATTTCTTTTTTGCGCGGTGACCCTCAGGACTGGGCATTTTCTCTTGCGCCAGGAGACCCTGCATTGAGTAATGTCAATGCGTTTTTCCTGGTGCTCGGATTACTTTACGATGAGCCTAATTCAGTGGATCAGGCTGAGAAAAATTTGCTGGCTTTGTGCCAGGGTCAGGATGATATAGAAGTATATTGTCAGAAATTTAGGAAGTGGTCAGTACTCACTCTGTGGAATGAAACTGCGCTGGCAGCTTTGTTCAGAAAGGGTCTCTCTGAGGCTCTTAAGGATGTCATGGTGGGTTTTCCTATGCCTGCTGGTTTGAATGAGTCTATGTCTTTGGCCATTCAGATCGGTCGACGCTTGCGCGAGCGTAAATCTGTGCACCATTTGGCGGTATTGTCTAAGATTAAACCTGAGCCTATGCAGTGCGATAGGACTATGACCAGAGTTGAACGGCAAGAACACAGACGTCTGAATGGTCTGTGTTTCTACTGTGGTGATTCCACTCATGCTATTTCTGATTGTCCTAAGCGCACTAAGCGGTTCGATAGGTCTGCCGTCATTGGTACTGTACAATCCAAATTCCTTCTGTCCATTACCTTGATATCCTCTTTGTCATCGTATTCTGTCATGGCGTTTGTGGATTCAGGCGCTGCCCTGAATCTGATGGATTTGGATTATGCTAAACGTTGTGGGTTTTTCTTGGAGCCTTTGTGGTGTCCTATTCCGTTGAGAGGAATTGATGCTACACCGGATATTAACTGGGAAAGTGAAACCTGTGAAACCCATAAAGGCAACAGGTTTCTGCTAATAACCAAGAAAAATTATCTTTCACAATTGGTGCAGAATCCAACCAGAGGAGTAGCACTTTTAGACCTAATACTATCTAATAGACCTGACAGAATAACAAATCTGCAGGTGGTTGGGCATCTAGGAAATAGCGACCACAATATTGTACAGTTTCACCTGTCTTTCACTAGGGGCACTTGTCAGGGAGTCACAAAAACACTGAACTTTAGGAAGGCAAAGTTTGACCAGCTTAGAGATGCCCTTAATCTGGTAGACTGGGACAATATCCTCAGAAATAAGAATACAGATAATAAATGGGAAATGTTTAAGAACATCCTAAATAGGCAGTGTAAGCGGTTTATACCTTGTGGGAATAAAAGGACTAGAAATAGGAAAAACCCAATGTGGCTAAACAAAGAAGTAAGACAGGCAATTAACAGTAAAAAGAAAGCATTTGCACTACTAAAGCAGGATGGCACCATTGAAGCTCTAAAAAACTATAGGGAGAAAAATACTTTATCTAAAAAACTAATTAAAGCTGCCAAAAAGGAAACAGAGAAGCACATTGCTAAGGAGAGTAAAACTAATCCCAAACTGTTCTTCAACTATATCAATAGTAAAAGAATAAAAACTGAAAATGTAGGCCCCTTAAAAAATAGTGAGGAAAGAATGGTTGTAGATGACAAGGAAAAAGCTAACATATTAAACACCTTCTTCTCCACGGTATTCACGGTGGAAAATGAAATGCTAGGTGAAATCCCAAGAAACAATGAAAACCCTATATTAAGGGTCACCAATCTAACCCAAGAAGAGGTGCGAAATCGGCTAAATAAGATTAAAATAGATAAATCTCCGGGTCCGGATGGCATACACCCACGAGTACTAAGGGAACTAAGTAATGTAATAGATAAACCATTATTTCTTATTTTTAGGGACTCTATAGCGACAGGATCTGTTCCGCAGGACTGGCGCATAGCAAATGTGGTGCCAATATTCAAAAAGGGCTCTAAAAGTGAACCTGGAAATTATAGGCCAGTAAGTCTAACCTCTATTGTTGGTAAAATATTTGAAGGGTTTCTGAGGGATGTTATTCTGGATTATCTCAATAAGAATAACTGTTTAACTCCATATCAGCATGGGTTTATGAGAAATCGCTCCTGTCAAACCAATCTAATCAGTTTTTATGAAGAGGTAAGCTATAGGCTGGACCACGGTGAGTCATTGGACGTGGTATATCTCGATTTTTCCAAAGCGTTTGATACCGTGCCGCACAAGAGGTTGGTACACAAAATGAGAATGCTTGGTCTGGGGGAAAATGTGTGTAAATGGGTTAGTAACTGGCTTAGTGATAGAAAGCAGATGGTGGTTATAAATGGTATAGTCTCTAACTGGGTCGCTGTGACCAGTGGGGTACCGCAGGGGTCAGTATTGGGACCTGTTCTCTTCAACACATTCATTAATGATCTGGTAGAAGGTTTACACAGTAAAATATCGATATTTGCAGATGATACAAAACTATGTAAAGCAGTTAATACAAGAGAAGATAGTATTCTGCTACAGATGGATCTGGATAAGTTGGAAACTTGGGCTGAAAGGTGGCAGATGAGGTTTAACAATGATAAATGTAAGGTTATACACATGGGAAGAAGGAATCAATATCACCATTACACACTGAATGGGAAACCACTGGGTAAATCTGACAGGGAGAAGGACTTGGGGATCCTAGTTAATGATAAACTTACCTGGAGCAGCCAGTGCCAGGCAGCAGCTGCCAAGGCAAACAGGATCATGGGGTGCATTAAAAGAGGTCTGGATACACATGATGAGAGCATTATACTGCCTCTGTACAAATCCCTAGTTAGACCGCACATGGAGTACTGTGTCCAGTTTTGGGCACCGGTGCTCATGAAGGATATAATGGAACTAGAGAGAGTACAAAGGAGGGCAACAAAATTAATAAAGGGGATGGGAGAACTACAATACCCATATAGATTAGCGAAATTAGGATTATTTAGTCTTGAAAAAAGACGACTGAGGGGCGATCTAATAACCATGTATAAGTATATAAGGGGACAATACAAATATCTCGCTGAGGATCTGTTTATACCAAGGAAGGTGACGGGCACAAGGGGGCATTCTTTGCGTCTGGAGGAGAGAAGGTTTTTCCACCAACATAGAAGAGGATTCTTTACTGTTAGGGCAGTGAGAATCTGGAATTGCTTGCCTGAGGAGGTGGTGATGGCGAACTCAGTCGAGGGGTTCAAGAGAGGCCTGGATGTCTTCCTGGAGCAGAACAATATTGTATCATACAATTATTAGGTTCTGTAGAAGGACGTAGATCTGGGGATTTATTATGATGGAATATAGGCTGAACTGGATGGACAAATGTCTTTTTTCGGCCTTACTAACTATGTTACTATGTTACCTTTGGCCAAGAATAAACCTCAGTACTGGACCCAGCTGACCATGTGCATGGCTCCTGCACATCAGGAAGTTATTCGCTTTCTGGTGCTACATAATCTGCATGAAGTGGTCGTCTTGGGGTTGCCATGGCTGCAAACCCATAATCCAGTATTGGATTGGAACTCTATGTCGGTATCCAGCTGGGGTTGTCAGGGGGTACATGGTGATGTTCCATTTTTGTCTATTTCGTCATCCACTCCTTCTGAGGTCCCAGAGTTCTTGTCTGATTATCAGGATGTATTTGAAGAGCCCAAGTCCGATGCCCTACCTCCGCATAGGGATTGTGATTGTGCTATCAATTTGATTCCTGGTAGTAAATTCCCTAAAGGTCGATTATTTAATTTATCCATGCCTGAACACGCCGCTATGCGCAGTTATGTGAAGGAATCCCTGGAGAAAGGACATATTCGCCCATCCCTGCCATACCCGTCTGTCAGCCAGTGTCACAGCCGTGCCTGCCTGCCCGTGTCTTGTCCCTGGTGGGATTAGCATCCACAATCCGACTCCACCCTGGAGTGGTACCTGGTAGCTTCCTGTTGCACAAGTCTCACCTCACAATCAGAGGCTCCAGCGAACACCTAGGTAGCTACTTAGTTACGCCCCTTCCAGGGAAGTTCGGTGTTGTGAATTCTGTGGCTGAATTCACTCCTGTGGTCACAAGTGGTACTGCAGCTTCTGAGCTTCCTCCCTCAGGTGTTCTGGTGAGCTCGTTGGCTGCTTTGTTATTTAACTCCGCCTGATTCTGTCTTCCTTGCTCCTTGTCAATGTTCCAGTGTTGGATCTGAGCTTCTGGATCTTTCCTGTGGCCTGCTGCTCTGCTTAGATAAGTGCTTTTTTGCTTTTTTTGCTACTTTTTCTGTCCAGCTTGTCAATTCGTTTTGCTGGAAGCTCTGAGACGCAAAGGGTGTACCGCCGTGCCGTTAGTTCGGCACGGTGGGTCTTTTTGCCCCCTTTGCGTGGTTTTTTGCTTTAGGGTTTTTTGTAGACTGCAAAGTTCTCTTTGCTATCCTCGCTCTATCTAGAATATCGGGCCTCACTTTGCTGAATCTATTTCATCCCTACGTTTGTCTTTTCTTCTTGCTAACAGTCATTATATGTGGGGGGCTGCCTTTTCCTTTGGGGTATTTCTCTGAGGCAAGTCAGGCTTGTTTTTCTATCTTCAGGCTAGTCAGCTCCTCAGGCTGTGCCGAGTTGCATAGGTAGTGTCAGGCGCAATCCACAGCTGCCTTTAGTTGTGCTTAGGATAGGTTCAGGTATTGCGGTCTACAGAGATTCCACGTCTCAGAGCTCGTTCTATTGTTTTTGGGTTATTGTCAGATCACTGTATGTGCTCTGATTGCTGGCACACTGTGTCACTGGATTGCCTACATAACAGTTCGGTCTGTGGTCCAGTGGGGCCACACCCCCAGGCACCCGCGCCAACCAGTCTCGGCGCAAGCATTACAACGGATAAGCAAGTCCAAACAAGGTGTTAAATTATCCAGGAAGGCCTGGGTAGAAGTCTTAGATCAAGCAGGGCAGTCCAGAGCTTTGCAGCTAATTAAATAAGGCAGATCCGGAGCTGCAGCCAACTTACATGTTTAGCAATTGCTGGTTTAGGTCAGCGGCATAGAAGAAGCACTACGAGCAGTCAGGAGCAGGAGGTACGCTGGCACAGATAAATGCAGCAGGATCTCAGAGAGCGAGGAGCAGAATATTCATACAGGTTTGCAGAGGCAGCCAGAAAGCCATGAAGCCACCAGGAGCAAGACACACCAGCAGAATACTCTAGCACAGACTAGAATATGGGGTGGAGTTATAAAGCAGGAACACAAGAGGCACATAAAACAAAAGACGCCTTCTTGGAAAAGGGCAGGCATGCCCAAAATGTAGCCAAAAACATTCAGAGTGCTGACAAAAGCCAACTTAGCCACCAGCAGTTCCCAATTGCCCACATCATAATTTCTTTCTGCCGGGGAGAACTTTTTAGAAAAGAAAGCGCACGGTCTCAATTGGTCAATGTGGTGGGCCCTTGACACAACACTGTCCCCACCCCCACTTCTGAGGCATCCATTTCCACCACAAAGGGCTCAGATGGATCTGGTTGAACCAGAACCAGGGCAGTCTTGAAACATTTTTTTAAAGACAGAAACGCCGATACCGCTGACGCTGACCAATCCTTAACATTAGCCCACTTCTGTGTCAAATCGGTGAGGGGCTTGACCCCTTGAGAGAAGCCCTTAATAAACCTTTGGTAATAACTGGTGAATCCCAAGAATTGCTGAAGACCCTTGAGATCATGGGGCTGCACCCAATCAACAATAGCTTGAACCTTCTTGGGGTCCATATGGATACCCTCAACAGAGACAATGAACCCCAAGAAAGACAGTCCTTGAACAAAAAATGAGCATTTCTTTAATTTAGCAAAGAGCTGGTTCTCCCTGACACTCTGGAGAACAGCCCGAAGGTGACTAATATGGGCTTATTTATCAGATGAACAGACTAAAATATCATCTAAGTATATGACCACAAACCACCCAATAAAATCAGAGAATACATAATTGATTAAGTTTTGGAAGACCGCAGGAGCATTAGTCAAACCAAACGGCATAACATGCTTTTCAAATTATCCTTCCGAGGTAAGAAACACAGTCTTCCACTCATCCTCCTCCCATACCCAGATCAGGTTATAAGCCCCTCGCAAGTACAACTTAGAAAATCAATTGGCCACGGCCAGTTGGTTACACTAATTGGGAATGAGTGAAAGGAGATATGTGTTTCATAAAGTAATTTTATTAAGTTCCCGAAAGTTAAGGCATGGGCAGAGACCACCATCTTTTTTCATTACAAAAAAGAAACCTGCAGCAACAGAAGACACAGAAGGGTGAATATGTCCCTTGCGGAGACTCTCAGATATATATTCCTTCATGGCGACCCCACTCAGGACCAGAAAGGTTGAGCAATCGAGCCTAAGGCAATTTAGCCCCTGGAACCAGATAAATAGCACAATCAAAAGATGTTGCGGTGGCAACCCCTCAGCCTGACTTTCGGAGAACACATCCTCGAGGTCCTCCAGGATACCCCCCAGACTGAAGGATGACACAGTTGCAGAAAGCAGACATTTCTTTACACAATTCAGACCCCATTTAACAATTTCTTGAGACTCCCAATCAATGACTGGGTAATGACATTGCAATCAAGGGAACCCCAAAACCAACCCAGCAGGAAGGTTGTCAAGGACGAAGCAGGCTATGTTCCAAATGAACAGAGCCCACTTTAAGGATGAGTTCTTTAGTAATAAAGTGGATTCCATTCTTGGTGAAAGGAGTAGAGTCAATGGCCACCACTTTCATGGGTTTTCCCAACCTGACAGTCCCTATATCACAATGGTCCACCAGGTGTAGTAATCCAAAAACAATCTTTATTCAGCCATATAGCATCAGCGACGTTTCGACCATATGCTGGTCTTTTTCTTCTGTGCAGATATTGGCGTATTACCCAGGAGGGTTCCCTGGATATGGAACGGGCGCCCGAATGAGTAAGTGCTGTTGGTCACTTGTTTACTTCATTCCCTATCTCACAATGGGTCACCAATTTCGAGTCAATCAAATTTACTGAAGACCCACAATCCAAGTTGCACGATTCCTCTTTCATGCAGCCTATGGGCCATATGGACAGGCTGTGTCATGGCGTTCTCCAGAGAGTCTGGCGGGGGATGCAGAGCCAACACATCATTTAAATGTTCGGATAGACCCCTTCAGAAAAGCCCCCAGAGCGCGGAGTCATTCCAAGATTCTTCTGATGCCCATCGCCTATATTCCAAACAATACCACTCAGCAGGGTGCTTTCCCTGGGTAAGACCCAAAATCGTGTCCTCTGCCAAACTCACTCGATCGGGATCACTGTAAATCAGATCCAAGGCCTCAAAGAACCGATCAACAGACAGTCTCTCAGGGGAGGTGGGAGATAGAGAGAAATCCCAAGCCTGCTGCCCCTCTTTTAACAGAGATATCACTATTCCCGCCCTTTGACTCTCATCATCCCAGGACCAAGGGAGCAGGAAAAACAATAATGTGCAACTTTCCCTAAATACCCAGAACTTTTTTATCAACAGAAAAAGTATCTGGGAGTTTTTGCAGAGGGTTCAGGAAAAGACAAAGAAACATCAGACACTGCTCCACCCACATTGCCCAACGGGGAAGGGGCACCCCAAATAGAGTTAACAGTATCAACTAACTGCTTAAGAGACAGGTTCTGTATCATTTTGGTCAGGTTATCCACCTGATCTGACAGAGCACAGAGTGGGTCCATGGCATACAGTGAATCCCAGAGCCCCCGAAAATATCTGGGTTGATGATAATGTAGTGACACTGGGACAGTGTCACCGGGGTTAAGCCTGGGGGCGCTAACAAAGGACACAAGCCAATACACTGGGTGCGCAGAGAGCGAGGAGCACAGTGAGCACAGGACCTGAGCTTAGTCGGTCACGTGATCAGAGGGGCCGAGCTACAGCACTTGAGGATGGGGAGTCGGCCAAGGGCACAGAATACAAGCCGAGGGCACAGAATAGAAAGGACAAAACAGATAATGTAGTCAGAGAGCAAAGCCAAGGGTCAGAAGCCAGATGGGAATGAGATAATGAGGGGCAAGACAAGCGAGTAATCAGGGATAATCCAAGGAGTCTGAATACCAGGAGGGATGAACCAGTACCGAGCAGAAAGACAGAGACAATAGTCAAGGGACAAACCGGGTCATACACAGCAAAGCTTACACATGAAGAGGAAGAGCGATTATGGATTAGTAACCTGGGTCAGTGACCTCTAACCGAGTATAAGGAAGTATCACCAACACTGAACCCAGGAACTGCTAGCATTATATATCCTCCCTAGAACCAAAGAGGGGGGGACAGACTTAACCCTGACCTGACCAGGATGGGTCCAGAATCACCCCGTCCTGAGTCATGACAATACACAGTTCCAAATGCTGGAGGTAAACCCCAATCTTGGGGTGTCATCCCAAAAGGTACAAAATCCTGTCACAAGCCATGCTGGGGTTAAGAGTTACAGGCCTGCGGCCTGATGCTTAAGTGCAGTGAGGTGACCTGGCAGTGAAGGTCTCCTAGAGAAGAGCCAGAGAACTGGTGAAGGAAGCAAAGTCTTATGTTGAAGTATGCGCTGTGGTCATAGTACATTTGTCTGGATCATCTTGAAATGCCAAGAGGACAAACATTTTGGCAGGTCTAGGACCCATCTGTCCAGGACTCCATTTTGTTGGGCACAGATGACCGAAGGTTTGGTTTGCCTGTTGCTTGTTTGCTGGGAGAGGAACACGTTTTTTTATTTTTCAATTCTTACATTACTGTGCAGGGGGGCATAAAATAAGGGGCTGTGCAGATAGGAGGAATAAAATGAGGTGAAGGGCTGTTCAGATGAGGGCAAATAAACTGAGGGCCTGTGCTAATGTAGGGGAAAAACTGAGGGGCTGTGATAATAGGGGGAATAAACTGAGATGCTTTGCGAGGGCTATAAAATGGGCTGTGCAGAGGAGTGTGTTAAGATGATGGGCTGTACAGAGGATGGGGAATACAATGAGGGGCTGTGCAGATGGGGGAATAAAATGAGGGGCTGTGCAAACGGGGTGCAAGAAGGGCTGTGATTTGATGTGCAGATTGGGGGGATAAACAGAGGGGCTGTGCAGATGGGGGAATAAACTGAGGGACTGTATAGAGGGGGTAGAGATTTGATGTATGTACAGATTGGGGGGATAAACAGAGGGGCTGTGCAGATGGGGGAATAAACTGAGGGACTGCACAGAGGGGATAGATAACTTGAGGGGCGGTGCAGATGGAAGGGAATAAAATGAGGGGCTGTGCAGATGAAATGGAATAAACTGAGGGGCAGTGAGGGGTGAGCCATGAAATGAAGTGCTGTGTGGGGGCAATAAAATGAAGGGAGCTGTGTTGAGCATTCTGGATAGGGACTGTGGTGAGTATCATACTATTTGGGTTTCTGTTTGTGGGCCATAATACTGTATGTGGTATTGTGGGGATCATCATACTATAGTATACATGGGGGCTGTTTTGGACATCATACTATTTATGGGGGTCTGTGATGGACATAATACTCTATATGGGGGCTCTGGTGGTGACCTTACAATATATTTGAAGGTTGTTGTGGATATAATACCGTATGGGTGGCTGTAGTCATCATCATACTGTGTACTGGGACAGAGTGAAGAGTGGCTATAGTTTGAAGAGGGCAGTGTGGTTGGCACCATGACGGCATAGCGTGAAATGGGGCAAAGAATGGATATGGAGAGGGGAAAGCGTGAAATAGAAGCACAACATGAAGAGGGGTTAGCATGGTGGGGGAATAGTGTGGATCTATAGAAAGTGTAATGAAAAATTAGAGAGGAGATAACCATGGTACAGGCCGTGGTTTATAAAGACCGGTGGTGTGGCGGTTTTGGCTGATAATGGTAGACAGTGTGGTGGTCATATACATTAGGAGGCTTAATTACCGTATTTTTCATGTATTTTTTTAGACGCACTTTTTGGGAGGAAAATGGGAGGTGCGTCTTATAGTCTGGATGTCCCTAATATGGCTGTGGTGGGGACGTGGGGGAGTGGAAGCGGCAGAGCAGTGGGTCACAGGAGCCAGGAGCCGCCTGCCACGGCTTATTCCTGTGCCATCTGCTAAAGAGAAAAGAATATTCACTCCATTCCACGCCCATGGGCGTGGAAAAGAGTGAATATTCATTTCCCTTTAATAGCAAGTACAGGAGTTCGAGTGTGCCGGCAACTTAAAGGGAAGGTACCGCGTTTGTAGGTCATTAATAAATCACTGTAATGTAGCATAACATGCTGCTATAAACAAGTTTGAAATGCATGTGAAACAGATTTCATGTGTTATATGAGTTTAAAGAATGCACTGGGGGCTGACATCTTGGTTTTGCAGCAGTAGCAGGGCACTATCAGTGTCAGATTACGGCACCCCATGGACATAGGAAATAATAGACCGGCGCTGACCCTATCTGTAACATTGCAACAGCATTAGCAGTGAGCTGGGCACGCCTCTGTGGGCTGCACAACTCACTGCTGTAGGTGTGACTAGCTGCCATTTTATCATAGCCCTGTGCTCTCTATCTCAGGACAGATGAAGCCCTCACTGCTCCTCTGTACTCCAAGCAGGCACGTCCTCTGCTCCTCACACACTGCCCTGTGTGCTTCTCCTGCTCTGTCTCCCCCTCACACACAGTCCCTGTGATCTCTGGTAAGCTGCACTCACAGCCTGCAGAGAGGGAGGTGACACCTGGAGAGAGAGAGCAGGGCAGCTGACAGGACAGGGATTAAGGTGGGGGAAGGGGGATGGCAAGAATGTTATTCACAAAAAATGCTGCTGAGTTCACTGTGTTCTGCTCCTCTGTAAACAAGCTGTGCCTCTGATGCAGTAACTGCTGGTGATAGCAGGTCACAGGGCAGTCACACACAAAATGGTGCTGCCCTGTGATGCTGCTCTTCATTCTGCCCCAGCGATATTAGACCACCCAAAAGGGGAGGGAAATGGTGATGTCAGCAGTTACTGCCCCAATTTTGCTGCTGGTAAATCTTACTATAGCTGCTTGAGGTCTAAAACGGAAAATGCTCCCCCTAGTGGTAAATATGTATATTTGTAGAAAAATATATAATATTTTTCATATAGAAATGTTTGCAAACAGTGCAAACATTGCATTAATACATTTTAATTACTATTTTAAGCTTAATTTCACAAAAAAACAAACTACAAGAAAACTGGTGGCACCTTCCCTTTAAGGCAATGAATATTCACTGCATTCCACTCCCATGGTGTGGAATGCAATGAATATTCCTTCCCTTTAGTAGCGGTACACGTGAAAGCTCGGCAGCTGCTGGAACCCCGTGGCTGCGACTGACACTGTCCTCACTAAAGAGCAATGAATACTCACTGCACTCCATGCACACAGTCACGGCTTGGAGAACAGTGAGTATTCCGGCAGCTGTCCTCGGCGGCTTGTGCTCCTTATAAGCCTAAAGCAGCTGCTTTGGCTTATAAGGAGGGGCCATGCATACCAGAATGAGGATTGTGGCCAATCATACCAGGAAAAAGGAAGGGGCCATGCATACCAGGACGGAGATGGGGTCCCTGCATACCAGGATAGGGATAGGGCCAATCATACCAGGATAGGGATGGGTCCAATCAAACCAGGAAAAGGATTAGGCCGTTCATTCCAGGATAACGATGGGACCATGCATACCAGGAGGGAGATGGGGTCCCTGCATACCAGGAACGGTATTGGAGCCAGTCATACCAGGATAAGGATGGGGCCATGCATATCAGGATAAGGATGGGGCCAATCATACCAGGATAGGGATGGGTCCAATCAAACCAGGAAAAGGATGGGGCCATTCATTCCAGGATAAGGATGGGACCATGCATACCAGGAGGGAGATGGGGTCCCTGCATACCAGGAAAGGTATTGGAGCCAGTCATACCAGCATAAGGATGGGGCCATGTACACCAGGATGGGGATGGGGTGGGGACCAATCATACAAGGATAAGGATGGGGTAATGTATATCAGGACAGAGATGGCGCCCTGCATACCAGGATGGGGATGGGGGCCAATCATACCAGAATAAGGATGGGGCCATGCATACCAGGACAGAGATGGGGCCCTGCATACCAGGATGGGGATAAGGAGACCATGCATACCAGGACAGAGACGTGGGCCCTGCATATCAGGATAGAGATAAAGGAGCCATGCATATGTGACGCCCAAGAGACCGGGATACCCAGCACCGGACCAATGGAGTCTGTCTCTTGAGGGGGATGTCACGGGTGGCTTGACCCGGTGCTGTGGCCTCAGGCAATGCACAGTGTAAAGGGTATCGTGAGGGAACAGGCACTTACTTGATCAGCAGCAGGTTCTCCCAGCGGTGATGATCCCAATCCTGGATAGATGGCTATTGTCCAAATGAAAGACTGAGGCACTGAAACGTTTAACCAGTTTACTTTAACAAAAAAGGATTTACAACCAGTCCTGTCACCGGAGTCTGTATGGGAACTCTGAGTTACTTTGACCCTGCCGGGATCTTCGCCTCTTATTGTACGCAATATCTGTGTGGCCCTGCTGCTGTATGTGAACTGGCTGCCGGCCCAATCTGTCCCCTCCGGGTCCTGGTTCGACGGGCAACCCGAGTCCTTTTATCGGCTTACCCCCTCCAGGAGTACCGCTGAACTCTGTGTCTGTTGCTGCGTCCGACCCTAGTGAAGCTGATATCACCTCACGTTTTTCCGGTTGCTGTATTATATGTAATGAATACAGCCACGGATCCGGTATCCGTCTTTGCGCCTGTTCTGGGTAGTGATTAATGCTACCCGGTTCTCACAATGTCCTTTTTCTCTATCCCTCTTCTCCTCAGGCCGGTGATTTAGGCCTGGAAACCGTCATAGGGCTGTTAGAGATTCAACTGTATGACCTCTCACTTTCAGCTCCTTAGCCCAACTGCCAGTTCTTCTCTCAGACCAGAATGGATCAAGGGGAGTCTCTGGAGCTCCCCCTTCTGGCCGGAGGTGGTAGTGCAGTCTTGCTATTTTAGTATTTGCATTTACTGTCAGTAACTATTTTTGTGGCAAATACCCCTAGGGGTGCCACATTCCCCCTTAGTTAAGAACAGTACTCCGGGACTGTGGGACAATAACATTTTGAAATAACAATTAATATGTACAGAGTCTTAAAAATGAAAAGTTACAAAAACCACTCGAGGAAACAAAAATATAGTTCTGCACAAAGTCACTTCAAATAGCGTCCATTAATACAGTTCTATCCTTGAAGGTATTAGGAAAGGCACTGTACTTAGTGTCCAGGAATTTAGTTCCATTTTTCCAACGGAGTTATCAATATAAAGTCTAAAGAAAGTTCAAAAAGAGCGAGGAGCAAAGTTCAAAAAGCAGTCTTTCCGGAGCTTTGATTTAGTGCCTCCGGGCTGATAAAAAGTTCAAGAATATGCAAGAAGTTCATACAGACAAGTCTCTGTAGGCACTGGGCTTAAACGTTGCAGACTGATAACAATGACTATACTACATTTTCTGTTGAACTATATACGGCATAACATATATACAATTCACATTATGAGCTTTATAGTTGGTAATCTGCATACCTGGCCGGTAATTGACCCTGGGTACTACGCTGTGATCTACGTAATAGCGGTGTCTCTTCATGTGGTGTACTACTGTCTACTGCGGATGTAGTATCTGCCCGCTCTGCTAAAGATAATTCCACGACTATGGAGTTGGCAAGTCCACCGTGAATGGGATTACTCTGACCAGGAATCTGTTCTTCCTGGCCTGGAACCTCCTGTAGTACGGGGTCAGCCTCTTCCTGTCTTGGGACTTCTGGTATTGGGTTTGGTGTTGGGTAAAAGGCCACCATGGGAACCACTACTGCACCATGGTATGTTAGTAGGGTTTTGGGAAAGTCTCCTATACAGGTGTGATACACTTCCTCTTCTTTTTCCTTTACTGGTTGAACCTGTATGGGTTGAATAACTTCTGGTTCTGGCTGGACAACGTCTGGCTCTTTCAATGCTTCCGGACATAATTTAAGATTGTCTCTTGACACTAGTACAGATGTTAAGCCTCCGTTTTTGCTAATGAGACACATTTTAGGATTATCCACTCTTGTTGGTAAAACTGTGTAGGGTACGGCTTCCCACTGATTGTCCAGTTTATTGGTTCGACGATTTCTCTTGAGCACTTGGTCACCTGGTCTTAATGGGGTCGCTAGAGCATTCTGGTTGAAAGTTCGCTCTTGTCTTTCTCTAGTTTGCTGAAGGCTTCTTTCCACACTCTCTTGCACTTGGCGATACTGCTTTTGCCGTATGATATCCCAATTGGAGTCTTGGACTTCTGCGTCTGGTTTCAGAATTCCCATTTCTAGATCGATTGGTAATTGGCCAGGTCTTGCACGCATAAGGTAAGCTGGGGTGCAATTGGTGGAACTCACCGGGACATGATTATACAGATCCACCAAGTCAGGCAATTTCTCTGGCCATTGATTCCTTTCTGCCTCAGGTAAAGTCTTTAGTAGTTCTATTACAATATGGTTCATTTTCTCGCATAAGCCGTTTGTTTGTGGATGATAGGCCGTCGTCCGGATCTTTTTGCAACCATACATATTACAGAATTCTCTGAAGATCTCTGATTCAAAGGCTGTACCTTGGTCGGTGAGAACCTGTTCCGGATATCCATGGGGTCTACAAAAGTACGTTTGGAACGCTTTGGCTGCTGTTTTTGCTGTCAGATCTTTTACGGGTACTACTACCAAGAAGCGTGAATAATGGTCCACGATGGTCAAGGCATAGACATAGCCAGACCGGCTTGGTGTCAACTTCACGTGGTCCATGGCTACAAGTTCAAGTGGTTGTTTGGTGATTATGGGCTGCAGTGGTGCTCTTTGGTTCTTTTGATCGTTTCTTCTGAGGTTGCACGGGCCACAATTTCTGCACCACTGTTCGATTGATTTTCTCATCCCGACCCAATAAAATCTTTCTCTTAGAAGTACTTCTAACTTTTTCCAACCGAAGTGACCAGCACCATTATGGTAAGCTTCGAGGACCATCTTGACATCTTGTTTAGGCACGATAATCTGCCAAACCAATTCATGTGTTTTCGGATTGGTGTACCTTCTACAGAGCTTCCCTTGATACAGGAACATTTTGCCTCTCTCTTTCCAGAGTTGATGCGTCTCTTCTGGGGCATCCTCATCGGGATATGCACTTTGCTCAGTTAACAGTTCCTTCACCAACTTCACAGCCGGATTGCTGTCTTGGGTGTCAGCCCATCTATGGTGTGCTAACGGATTTAAATTCACCTCTTGTTGATTCTGATAGGTACTTGACTGATGATGTATTGCCTTGGGATGATGGAAGGCTGGTAGTTCAATTTCTTCAAGCTCCCCCATTTCTTCTTCTACATCTCTCAAGTGTGGCATCCGGGATAGGGCATCGGCATTTCCATTCTTGCGACCTGCTCGATACTTGATCTTGAAGTTGTAATTAGATAACCGGGCTATCCATCGCTGTTCTAACGCACCTAATTTGGCTGTGTCCAGGTGGGTCAACGGATTGTTGTCAGTATAGACAATAAATTCTGCAGCGGCCAGATAGTGTTTGAAACGTTCAGTCACAGCCCAAACTACTGCCAGTAGTTCCAATTTGAAGGAGCTGTAATTTTCTGAATTTCTTTCAGTAGGCCGGAGCTTTCTACTTGCAAAGGCGATGACTTTCTCCCGACCTTCTTGCTTTTGTGACAGCACCGCTCCTAGTCCCACATTACTGGCATTGGTGTAGAGGATGAAAGGTTTATGGTAATCTGGGTATGCCAGAACCTCTTCTCCGGTTAGTGCCTTCTTTAGTTGTTCAAAGGAGTCTTCCCTTTCGTCGTTCCACTGAAAAGGAGGGTTTCGGTTTGAAGGTTTCTTCGTCTGCCCTACCAAGGTGTCTTGCAAGGGTGCTGCCAACTTGGTAAATCCTTTTATAAATCTGCGATAGTAACCCACCAATCCCAGGAATTGTCTCACTTCTTTTGCGCTGGTAGGTCTTGGCCAATCCCTTATGGCGCTTATTTTCTCGGGATCTGGTGCTACTCCCTCCGAACTCACGATGTGTCCCAGGTACTGTACCTTTGGCTTGAGAAGGTGACATTTGGATGGCTTGACTTTCATGCCATACCTGGATAAGGCTTCGAACACTTCTGCCAGGTCTATTAAGTGTTGTTCGTAAGTCTTTGAGTAGACGATCACATCATCTAGGTACAGTAGGACGGTCTCGAAGTTCTTGTGTCCGAGGCAGCATTCCATCAGCCGCTGGAAGGTACCGGATGCGTTGCAGAGTCCGAACGGCATGCGATTAAATTCACATAGACCCATTGGTGTGGTGAATGCCGTCTTTTCCTTATCTCGCTCAGCCACAGGGACTTGCCAATACCCGCTTGTTAAGTCTAAGGTGGAAAAATAATTAGCAGATTTCAAAGCAGTTAAGGACTCTTCTATCCTAGGCAAGGGGTAGGCGTCTTTATGGGTGATGTTATTAATCTTCCGGTAGTCTACGCACATTCTCATGGTTCCGTCCTTTTTTTTTGACAATCACTAGAGGGGCCGCCCAGGGGCTACAGCTGTCTCTTATTACCCCGGCCTGTTTCATCTCCCTCAGCATATCTTTTGCACATTGATAGTGAGCGGGCGGTATGGGTCTATATCTTTCTTTTATTGGGGGATGGTCACTGGTGGGGATTGTGTGTTCTACCCCTTCTATCCGTCCGAAGTCCAATGGGTGTTTACTGAAGACTTGTTCATATTCCGTCACTAGCCTATACACCCCTTGTTTTTGATGGGTAGGTGTTGAATTTATGCCCACGTGTAGCTGGTGGCACCAATCCTCCATTTCTCCATCTGAGCCATTGCCTTCCACCTGACAGGTTGGTTCTAAGGGCTCAATGGTTGTGATGGCATTGTTGTCAACAGTATATAGCTTTGCCATTGTAGCATACCTTGGCAAAGTGACCTCTTCCTCTCCACAGTTCAAAAGTCGTACCGGCACTCGTCCCCGGTGTACCTCGACTATCCCTCGTGCTGTGAGTATAGTGGGCCTGCTGTCGGTGTACACTGGTTCTATTAAGGCTTGATAATCTCGTCCCTTAGTACCAATGGCTGCTCTACACCATACCAGCATTTCTGTTTTTGGTGGGATTACAATAGATGTTGGATCACTTACCCTCACACTGCCGATTTCTCCACCTGCAACTTCTACCTGTTGCCTTAACATCAATACTTTTATTTCCCTCCGGAGAACTCTCTGCTGGCAGGATTGGGCAGTTTCAGCAATTTGCTGTAAGACAGAAATGACTTCGGAAAAGCAGTTCTCTAACACATTCATTCCTATCAATACAGTTGGTTCACAGTTCCGCCGGTCAACATCAACAACAATTATACCCTGTTTCTTCAATTCTACTTTACCAATCTTTATGGTCATCTCCCTGAATCCTAGTTTCGGTACCAACTTACCATTACTGGCCCATATATCTAGTTCAACATCAGAGGGCCCTTTATCAATATCTGCATCAGCCCAGTACCTCTTATAAAGGATATACGGTATAGATGAAATCTGGGAACCTGTGTCCAGCAAAGCGTTGAGGGGCATTCCGTCCAGCACGATAGGGATAATGGGTCATCCTCCGATGTACCTGTCGTGCCAGGGTGTTGGACCTTGAAAGTTCATTCCTGCGAAGCGGCCCGCATTCCCAGGGGATTCCCGTTTAAATCACAATCTCGTGCAAAGTGGCCTGGCTGCTGGCAACGGCGGCAAATGGGCTGTCCATCCGGTTGGTAGCGGTCGCGGGGTCGTCCTCTCCATGTCGGGTATCTCCGGGGTCTCATCCATGGAACACCTTCTCTACGGTTTGACAACTCCATCTTGGGTCCTCTCATCTCCTGCATGGTTTTAGCCATTGAAGCAACAACATCAGTTAAAGAGTCAAGCTTTTGTTGAAGAGCCTCATTAGTACTGGGCCCCAGGGGCTTAGCAATGGCGCCGGACATAGCTCATGTCACTGGTACTCCATGTTGTTGAGGAGCCTCTGCCATGAGTTGCGCAGGATCCTGATCCCGAGGTGCCTCTGCCAGCTGGAGAGGTATAACGCTCTCCTTTAATTGGGCAAATGTCAATTCAGGGTTCTTAAAAACAAGCATGCTCACATGCCCCCGGTGAGAAGGGGTGTAGAGTCCCTCAATAAATTGATCTCTTAGCAGTTTATCCGCTCCGGTGTTAAAAATGGGTTCAGCCAGTGTAAGTGATTTAAGGGCTTCCTGCAGGTTTAAGGCAAAGTCTCTCACGCCCTCATTAACTTTTTGTTTGCAATTAAAGAATCGTACTTTAGCTTTGCTGCTGGCAGTGGTTTCAAATGTAGCTTTTAATCCAGCAAATATGCGTTCAACAGTGCCTTTTAGATCAGCTGCCCATGCTGTGACTTCTCGCTTAGCATGGCCACTTAACTGCATCATCAGGAGACTAACATGCTGAACTTCACCCACAGGGAACATGTCAAAATGGGCCAGCATCTTTTCTCTGAAATCGTCAAGGGTATTAGGCTCACCTTCATACATTGGAAGCCATGGGCCACCCGGGGTATATGGCATCAGCACCGGCATGATGGGCGCCACTTCTTGCACCGCTGCGCTACTGGACTCTCTATCGACACTCTGTCTTTCAGCTGCATTAGCGTCGCCGGGTGCTGCGGCGTCTCCGTGCTGCGACATACTGTGCCCCCTTAGTTAATCCGGACCCTTCCGATCCTCCGCTTCCGTCGGGATAGTGTAGATTCGTTCCGCTGTGCAGCAGGATCGATTTTCCCCTTGCTCTGATGTCAGAGCGCTCAGCTTGGTGCCGCCCACAATGACACGCCCCCTGCTGCTCCCACCCACCGCGCTCTGTAATGGCGGATTCTGAAGTTTTTCAGTTAGACTGGGGCTCAGGTGATGGCGTAGCTCAATTAACAGTCTCGTGCCTAACGGTTATGAAGTGATTACCTCAGGGGATGGCGGCCATCTTTACTCCATTATAACCAATGGGGAAAAGTCACTTTCAATAGTTTTCAATGGAGAATGGATTTTTCTTTAATAAAGTCAATTTTCAAGATTTTTCATCCAAGTTTTCACAGTTTTGGGCTCCAATCACGGCACACAATACCCGGTATACGGGCTGGCTAGATCCTGTTCGTGACGCCAATTGTGACGCCCAAGAGACCGGGATACCCAGCACCGGACCAATGGAGTCTGTCTCTTGAGGGGGATGTCACGGGTGGCTTGACCCGGTGCTGTGGCCTCAGGCAATGCACAGTGTAAAGGGTATCGTGAGGGAACAGGCACTTACTTGATCAGCAGCAGGTTCTCCCAGCGGTGATGATCCCAATCCTGGATAGATGGCTATTGTCCAAATGAAAGACTGAGGCACTGAAACGTTTAACCAGTTTACTTTAACAAAAAAGGATTTACAACCAGTCCTGTCACCGGAGTCTGTATGGGAACTCTGAGTTACTTTGACCCTGCCGGGATCTTCGCCTCTTATTGTACGCAATATCTGTGTGGCCCTGCTGCTGTATGTGAACTGGCTGCCGGCCCAATCTGTCCCCTCCGGGTCCTGGTTCGACGGGCAACCCGAGTCCTTTTATCGGCTTACCCCCTCCAGGAGTACCGCTGAACTCTGTGTCTGTTGCTGCGTCCGACCCTAGTGAAGCTGATATCACCTCACGTTTTTCCGGTTGCTGTATTATATGTAATGAATACAGCCACGGATCCGGTATCCATCTTTGCGCCTGTTCTGGGTAGTGATTAATGCTACCCGGTTCTCACAATGTCCTTTTTCTCTATCCCTCTTCTCCTCAGGCCGGTGATTTAGGCCTGGAAACCGTCATAGGGCTGTTAGAGATTCAACTGTATGACCTCTCACTTTCAGCTCCTTAGCCCAACTGCCAGTTCTTCTCTCAGACCAGAATGGATCAAGGGGAGTCTCTGGAGCTCCCCCTTCTGGCCGGAGGTGGTAGTGCAGTCTTGCTATTTTAGTATTTGCATTTACTGTCAGTAACTATTTTTGTGGCAAATACCCCTAGGGGTGCCACATTTACCAGGATTGGGAATATTAAGCATAAAATTGATCACATTTTTGCTTAATTTTTATTTATATTTTCCTCCTCTAAAACGTAGGTGAGTCTTATGGTTCGGTGCATCTTATAGCTTAAAAAATGCGGTACATCATAATCTTGACAGATAATTTTATGCAGAAGGACATTTTAATAACACTCTTATTTTTAAGAGCACTGTGTTGGGATGTGCTGCAAAGACCGGAGATGATGGAGGTCTGCAGAAAACAGCTGTGGATATGAATCATAATGGCATCTAGACAAGATGGAGATGAAAACAAAGAGATGAATATAGATTACCGTATATACTCGAGTATAAGCCGAGATTTTCAGCCCAAATTTTTGGGCTGAAAGTGCCCCCCTCGGCTTATACTCGAGTCACGGTAGCGGTGGGGTCGGCGGGTGAGGGGGTGAGGGCGCTGAGGTATACTTACCTAGTCCCAGCGATCCTCGCGCTGTCCCTGCCGTCCCACGGGCTTCGGCGCTGCAGTTTCTTCCTCTCTTCAGCGGTCACGTGGGACCGCTCATTACAGAAATGAATAAGCGGCTCCACCTCCCATAGGGGCGGAGCCGCTTATTCATTTCTCTAATCAGCGGTGCCGGTGACCGCTGATAGAGAAAGAAGCTGCGGCACCGAAGACAGGAGGGGACAGCGCGAGGATCGCCAGGACTAGGTGAGTATAGCATATTCACCTGTCCACGTTCCAGCCGCCGGGCGCCGATCCATCTTCCCGGCCGGCGCCTCCATCTTCCCGGCGTCTCTGCTCTCTGACTGTTCAGGCAGAGGGCGGGATGACGCATATAGTGTGCGCGGCGCCCTCTGCCTGATCAGTCAGAGCAGAGACGCCGGGAAGATGGAGGCGCCGGAACGAGACGCCGGGAGCTGCAATCAAGGGAGGTGAGTATGTGGTTTTTTTTCTTTATTGCGGCAGCGGCGGCACAAATTTATGTGGAACATCTATGGGGCACAGTGAACGGTGCAGAGCACCGTATATGGCACAGCACAGCTATGGGGCACAGTGAACGGTGCAGAGCACCGTATATGGCACAGCACAGCTATGGGGCACAATGAACGGTGCAGAGCACCGTATATGGCACAGCACAGCTATGGGGCACAGTGAACGGTGCAGAGCACCGTATATGGCACAGCACAGCTATGGGGTACAGTGAACGGTGCAGAGCACCGTATATGGCACAGCACAGCTATGGGGCACAGTGAACGGTGCAGAGCACCGTATATGGCACAGCACAGCTATGGGGCACAGTGAACGGTGCAGAGCACCGTATATGGCACAGCACAGCTATGGGGCACAATGAACGGTGCAGAGCACCGTATATGGCACAGCACAGCTATGGGGCACAGTGAACGGTGCAGAGCACCGTATATGGCACAGCACAGCTATGGGGTACAGTGAACGGTGCAGAGCACCGTATATGGCACAGCACAGCTATGGGGCACAGTGAACGGTGCAGAGCACCGTATATGGCACAGCACAGCTATGGGGCACAGTGAACGGTGCAGAGCACCGTATATGGCACAGCACAGCTATGGGGCACAATGAACGGTGCAGAGCACCGTATATGGCACAGCACAGCTATGGGGCACAGTGAACGGTGCAGAGCACCGTATATGGCACAGCACAGCTATGGGGTACAGTGAACGGTGCAGAGCACCGTATATGGCACAGCACAGCTATGGGGCACAGTGAACGGTGCAGAGCACCGTATATGGCACAGCACAGCTATGGGGCACAGTGAACGGTGCAGAGCACCGTATATGGCACAGCACAGCTATGTATGGGGCACAGTGAACGGTGCAGAGCACCGTATATGGCACAGCACAGCTATGGGGCACAGTGAACGGTGCAGAGCACCGTATATGGCACAGCACAGCTATGTATGGGGCACAGTGAACGGTGCAGAGCACCGTATATGGCACAGCACAGCTATGGGGCACAGTGAACGGTGCAGAGCACCGTATATGGCACAGCTATGGGGCACAGTGAACGGTGCAGAGCACCGTATATGGCACAGCTAGGGGGCACAGTGAACGGTGCAGAGCACCGTATATGGCACAGCACAGCTATGGGGCACAGTGAACGGTGCAGAGCACCGTATATGGCACAGCTATGGGGCACAGTGAACGGTGCAGAGCACCGTATATGGCACATCTATGGGGCACAATGAACGGTGCAGAGCACCGTATATGGCACAGCTAGGGGGCACAATGAACGGTGCAGAGCACTATATGGTTCACACCTATGGGGAAATATGAACGGTGCAGAGCACTATATGGCACAGCAATGGGGAAATAATGATCTATTTTTATTTTTGAAATTCACCGGTAAATGCTGCATTTCCACCCTAGGCTTATACTCGAGTCAATAAGTTTTCCCAGTTTTTTGTGGCAAAATTAGGGGGGTCGGCTTATACTCGGGTCGGCTTATACTCGAGTATATACGGTACTTCTTAAAAGGTACCTGGATGTAAATGTTTATTTTTGATACTGACTAATTCTCACCAGTACTGTGGTTCCTGTTTGGTCCACAGTCTGCTAATGGCATTTAACAACAACTCCTAGTATCTCATCATTGTTAGGGCCTGTGAGTTGTAGGGTTGTAGGTTCATGCGATACAATTGTTTATGGGGCTTACTTGATATCACAATTGATTGTTGTACTAAGCTCAGTTCTCATATTTAAGTACTCTTGGTTCTGATTATGTATTCATGTACTTCTGGTGGTTCTGGTGATGTATTCATGTACTGATAGAGGCTCTGGAAACATAATTTACTAATGGTGGTTCTGGTGATGCAGTCAAGTACTGATGGTGAGTCTGTTGATGTATTTATGTACTGATTGGGGATCTAATGATGCCTTCATGTACTAATGATGTTTCTGGTGATGTATTCGTGTACTGATGGCGCTTCTTGTGACATTAATGTACTGATGATGGCTTTGGTGATGCATTTATTTACTGATTATGTTTATGGTGCCATTTTCATGTACTATGGATGGCTCTAATTATGTACTGATGATGATTTTTGCTTCATATTTATGTACTGATGATGGTTTTGATGATTAGTGTATCACAAGAATCATCATCACTACATGATTGCAGCCACAGAATGACCGTCACTACATGAATATGTCACCAGAACTGGAATACATCACCAGAACCACAATCAGTCTTGTGCAAGATGTATTTGTCAAAATTATAAGTGCAAAAACCATTGGATGCATCCCTTTCTTTATAATGGGAGTCTGTTTCTTTTCCATTAGGTTATTTGCCAAATGCTAGACACCTTGATTGAAACCAAATAGCCCGATTATAATTACACTTTATTTTTTTCCATAACTACCCTTGGGTTCTACATTTAAAATATAGGATGTCAGGCATGAACATCGTTGTTTTTTCCTCTGTATTGTATAAATGGTCCATAAAAAATTATTGACACTGCATCTAACTTTGAAATTGTACTCCCTTGTTAAGTCACATCACTAAAGTACACCCCTTTTTTTTACTTTTGATAAAAAGAAAAATTGTGAAAATGGTAGCAAATTTAGTAGAGGTGGTCATCAGAGTTTGCTACCTAACCCATTGGCGTTGAAGGGGAGATGTGCATTAGGAGTCCTTTTACCTTAGTTTCTGAGCCATTCCTTTGCCTTGGGCGGAGGGGGTGCCATTTGCTTCATCTGCTTGGGCACCAAAATACTTTGTCCAGGCCCTGCCCCTGTGGCATTTTTCATGAGAAAACTGAGAAAAAGAGAAAGCTCACTGTCAAAATAATACTATGTATGAATGTGCAAAGCTTTAGAAATAAAATGAAAATATATTTAATATAGAATTTGCTCATGAAAATACCTAGCACTGTGGAATCACAAAAAAGGTAGGTTTTTTTTGCACGAGCAATGGTCATCTAACTTTTCTGTATCTTATTTCTACCAGTGCTAAGCTGATGAAATAAATGCAAATACAGACTTGCACTCAATCCTTATTGAATTACCTTAATGGGATTGATTTAAGCCTATGGGGACTCGGCTGAGAAAATGAATGCAGTAGTGAGGATTACAAAAATCCATCTTGTCAGTAAAATCACTGCTCAAAAAGGTCTTCTGCACATGTACATTTCTGAACATATTTTTATTTTTCTGTAAACATTAAGACCCTTCTCAAGGTCACTTGCTGTGATTTGCTTGATATAAGATTTTGCCACTGAAATAAGACATTTTTTTTACCATTGACTAAAAGGAGGAAAGTGTTTTAAAAGCATTACATTATACCTCCTATGTTTTCATATAGCCATCACTCAATATATGCTATGGTTTGCTACCATATCAATGCACTACTCTAGTGGTTTTTCACTCAACATTAGATGTTCTGGAAATATATGATATTTCCATTCCATTAGACACATTTCTCATAATATTAAAGACTAGTTGGCAGGTGCGACATTTTCGCACATTGGTTGTCGGAGGCACGGGCAATTTCAGGAAAATAAAGCTGGTCAAATGTAAATGTATTTAATGAGATGATGAACAAAGAGAGGTATGTGTCTCACTGATATACAGTGGGGCAAAAAAGTATTTAGTCAGTCAGCAATAGTGCAAGTTCCACCACTTAAAAAGATGAGAGGCGTCTGTAATTTACATCATAGGTAGACCTCAACTATGGGAGACAAACTGAGAAAAAAAAATCCAGAAAATCACATTGTCTGTTTTTTTAACATTTTTTTTGCATATTATGGTGGAAAATAAGTATTTGGTCAGAAACAAACAATCAAGATTTCTGGCTCTCACAGACCTGTAACTTCTTCTTTAAGAGTCTCCTCTTTCCTCCACTCATTACCTGTAGTAATGGCACCTGTTTAAACTTGTTATCAGTACAAAAAGACACCTGTGCACACCCTCAAACAGTCTGACTCCAAACTCCACTATGGTGAAGACCAAAGAGCTGTCAAAGGACACCAGAAACAAAATTGTAGCCCTGCACCAGGCTGGGAAGACTGAATCTGCAATAGCCAACCAGCTTGGAGTGAAGAAATCAACAGTGGGAGCAATAATTAGAAAATGGAAGACATACAAGACCACTGATAATCTCCCTCGATCTGGGGCTCCACGCAAAATCCCACCCCGTGGGGTCAGAATGATCACAAGAACGGTGAGCAAAAATCCCAGAATCACGCGGAGGGACCTAGTGAATGAACTGCAGATAGCTGGGACCAATGTAACAAGGCCTACCATAAGTAACACACTACGCCACCATGGACTCAGATCCTGCAGTGCCAGACGTGTCCCACTGCTTAAGCCAGTACATGTCCGGGCCCGTCTGAAGTTTGCTAGAGAGCATTTGGATGATCCAGAGGAGTTTTGGGAGAATGTCCTATGGTCTGATGAAACCAAACTGGAACTGTTTGGTAGAAACACAACTTGTCGTGTTTGGAGGAAAAAGAATACTGAGTTGCATCCATCAAACACCATACCTACTGTAAAGCATGGTGGTGGAAACATCATGCTTTGGGGCTGTTTCTCTGCAAAGGGGCCAGGACGACTGATCCGGGTACATGAAAGAATGAATGGGGCCATGTATCGTGAGATTTTGAGTGCAAACCTCCTTCCATCAGCAAGGGCATTGAAGATGAAACGTGGCTGGGTCTTTCAACATGACAATGATCCAAAGCACACTGCCAGGGCAACGAAGGAGTGGCTTCGTAAGAAGCATTTCAAGGTCCTGGAGTGGCCTAGCCAGTCTCCAGATCTAAACCCTATAGAAAACCTTTGGAGGGAGTTGAAAGTCCGTGTTGCCAAGCGAAAAGCCAAAAACATCACTGCTCTAGAGGAGATCTGCATGGAGGAATGGGCCAACATACCAACAACAGTGTGGGGCAACCTTGTGAAGACTTACAGAAAACGTTTGACCTCTGTCATTGCCAACAAAGGATATATTACAAAGTATTGAGATGAAATTTTGTTTCTGACCAAATACTTATTTTCCACCATAATATGCAAATAAAATGTTAAAAAAACAAACAATGTGATTTTCTGGATTTTTTTTTCTCAGTTTGTCTCCCATAGTTGAGGTCTACCTATGATGTAAATTACAGACGCCTCTCATCTTTTTAAGTGGTGGAACTTACACTATTGCTGACTGACTAAATACTTTTTTACCCCACTGTATATATACAGTACCTTGCGAAAGTATTCGGCCCCCTGGAACTTTTCAACCTTTTCCCACATATCATGCTTCAAACATAAAGATACCAAATGTAAATTTTTGGTGAAGAATCAACAACAAGTGGAACACAATTGTGAAGTTGAACAAAATTTATTTGTTATTTAAAATTTTTGTGTTAATTTAAAAACTGAAAAGTGGGGCGTGCAATATTATTCGGCCCCATTACTTTCAGTGCAGGAAACTCACTCCAGAAGTTCATTGTGGATCTCTGAATGATCCAATATTGTCCTAAATACCTAATGATGATAACTATATAAATATGATGTGTAATCAAGTCTCCGTATAAATGCACCGGCTCTGTGATAGTCTCAGAGTTCTGTTTGAAGCACAGAGAGCATCATGAAGACCAAGGAACACAACAGGCAGGTCTGTGATACTGTTGTGGAGAAGTTTAAAGCCAGATTTGGATACAAAATGATTTCCAAAACTTTAAACATCCCAAGGAGCTCTGTGGAAGCGATCATATTGAAATGGAAGGAGTATCATACCACTGCAAATCTACCAAGACCCGACCGTCCCTCTAAACTTTCATCTAAAACAAGGAGAAGACTGATCAGAGATGCAGCCAAGGGGCCCATGATCACTCTGTATGAACTGCAGAGATCTACAGCTGATCTACAGAGATGGGCATCCACATATCATGGCCTCCTGATGATCCGTTGAGGTGAAACGCGTGGAGGCGTATAAACCATCATCTCTTGAGCTGAAAAATGATGTTTGTTACATTGCCTTAAATGATCATTTCTAGACATGGTTATAACCCAGCTAACCTATCATGTTAATAATATATATCAATAGGGTTTTTCCAGGGTCAGCCGCCGCTGAGTGGGGGCGCCATATCCGCTGACAAGTAGGGTGCTGTTATGGACCTGGTGGTTAGGAGCACCAGGAACGACCTGATGGTTAAACTCACACAAGACAAGCTCTGGGAAGTGAGAACTCTGCTGACCGCAACCCCTAATCCTATCACACAACTAGAAATAGCCGTGGAGCGTACCTAACACGGCCTAGACGCCTCTTCACAGCCTAAGAGCTAACTAGCCCTAGAAAAAGAAAATAAAGCCTACCTTGCCTCAGAGAAATTCCCCAAAGGAAAAGGCAGCCCCCCACATATATTGACTGTGAGTAAAGATGAAAGTCACAAACACAGAAATAAAACAGGTTTCAGCAAAGAGAGGCCCGACTTACTAAACAGACTAAGGATAGGAAAGGTATCTTTGCGGTCAGCACAAAAAACTACAAAAAGACCACGCAGAGTGTGCAAAAAGACCTCCGCACCGACTCACGGTGCGGAGGTGCCATTCTGCATCCCAGAGCTTCCAGCTAGCAAAGCAAAATCATGATAGCAAGCTGGACCAGAAAACAATGAACAAATAATAACTAGCAGGGAATTAGGTTCTGCTGGAGTAGACAGGTCACCAGAAAGATCCAAGAGCGAACTGAACCAGTACAAGAACATTGACAGCTGGCATGGAGTAACAATCTGAGTGGAGTTAAATAGAGCAGCCAGCCCACGAATAAACTCCGTCACCTGTGGAAGGAACCTCAGAAGCAGCAGCACCACTCATAGCCACCAGAGGAAGTCCATGGACAGAACTCGCCGAAGTACCATTCATGACCACAGGAGGGAGTTCGATAACAGAATTCACAACAGTACCCCCCCCTTGAGGAGGGGTCACCGAACCCTCACCAGAGCCCCAGGCCGATCAGGATGAGCCAAATGAAAGGCACGAACTAGATCGGCAGCATGAACATCAGAGGCAAAAACCCAGGAATTATCTTCCTGACCATAACCCTTCCACTTGACCAGGTACTGGAGCTTCCGTCTCGAAATACGAGAATCCAAAATCTTCTCCACCACATACTCCAACTCCACCTCGACCAACACCGGGGCAGGAGGATCAACGGAGGGAACCATAGGCGCCACGTATCTCCGCAATGACGACCTATGGAACACATTATGGATGGCAAAAGACGCTGGAAGGGCCAAACGAAATGACACAGGATTGAGAACTTCAGAAATTTTATACGGACCAATGAAACAAGGCTTAAACTTAGGAGAGGAAACCTTCATAGGAACATGACGAGACGACAACCAAACCAAATCCCCAACACGAAGTCGGGGACCAACACAGCGCCGGCGGTTAGCGAAACGTTGAGCCTTCTCCTGGGACAATGTCAAATTGTCCACCACATGAGTCCAAATCTGCTGCAACCTGTCCACCACAGTATCCACACCAGGACAGCCCGAAGACTCAACCTGCCCTGAAGAGAAACGAGGATGGAAACCAGAATTACAGAAAAAGGGCAAAACCAAAGTAGCCGAGCTGGCCCGATTATTAAGGGCGAACTCAGCCAAAGGCAAGAAGGACACCCAATCATCCTGATCAGCAGAAACAAATCATCTCAGATATGTTTCCAAAGTCTGATTAGTTCGTTCGGTTTGGCCATTTGTCTGAGGATGGAAAGCCGAAGAAAAAGACAAATCAATGCCCATCTTAGCACAAAAGGACCGCCAAAACCTCGAAACGAACTGGGAACCTCTGTCCGAGACGATGTTCTCCGGAATGCCATGCAAACGAACCACATGCTGGAAAAACAATGGCACCAAATCAGAGGAGGAAGGCAATTTAGACAAGGGTACCAAATGGACCATCTTAGAGAAGCGATCACAAACCACCCAAATGACCAACATCCTTTGAGAGACAGGGAGATCTGAAATAAAATCTATGGAATTATGCGTCCAGGGCCTCTTCGGGACCGGCAAGGGCAAAAGCAACCCACTGGCACGAGAACAGCAGGGCTTAGCCCGAGCACAAGTCCCACAGGACTGCACAAAAGAACGCACATCCCGTGACAAAGAAGGCCACCAAAAGGATCTAGCCACCAAATCTCTGGTACCAAAGATTCCCGGATGACCCGCTAACACCGAACAATGAACCTCAGAGATAACTCTACTAGTCCATCTATCAGGGACAAACAGTTTCTCCGCTGGACAACGGTCCGGTCTATCAGCCTGAAATTTCTGCAGCACACGCCGCAAACCAGGGGAGATGGCAGACAAAATTACCCCCTCTTTGAGAATACCCGCCGGCTCAGGAACATCCGGAGAGTCAGGCACAAAACTCCTTGACAGGGCATCAGCCTTCACATTCTTAGAGCCCGGAAGGTACGAAACCACAAAATCGAAACGGGAGAAAAATAGCGACCATCGAGCCTGTCTAGGATTCAACCGTTTGGCAGACTCGAGATAAGTCAAATTCTTGTGATCCGTCAAGACCACCACGCGATGCTTGGCTCCTTCAAGCCAATGTCGCCACTCCTCGAATGCCCACTTCATGGCCAACAACTCTCGATTGCCAACATCATAATTGCGCTCAGCAGGTGAAAATTTTCTAGAAAAGAAGGCACATGGTTTCATCACCGAGCAATCAGAACTTCTTTGCGACAAAACAGCCCCTGCTCCAATCTCAGAAGCATCAACCTCGACCTGAAACGGAAGTGAAACATCTGGCTGGCACAACACAGGGGCAGAAGAAAAACGACGCTTCAACTCCTGAAAAGCCTCTACAGCCGCAGAGGACCAATTGACCACATCAGCACCTTTCTTGGTCAAATCAGTCAACGGTTTAGCAACACTAGAAAAATTAGCGATGAAGCAACGGTAAAAATTAGCAAAGCCCAGGAACTTCTGCAGGCTCTTCACAGATGTCGGCTGAGTCCAATCATAAATGGCCTGAACTTTAACAGGGTCCATCTCGATAGTAGAAGGTGAAAAAATGAAACCCAAAAATTAAACCTTCTGAACTCCAAAGAGACATTTCGACCCCTTCACAAAAAAGGAATTCGCACGAAGGACCTGGAACACCATTCTGACCTGCTTCACATGAGACTCCCAATCATCCGAAAAGACCAAAATACCATCCAAATATACAATCATGAATCTATCCAGGTACTCTCGGAAGATGTCATGCATAAAAGACTGAAACACAGATGGAGCATTAGAAAGCCCGAATGGCATAACCAGGTACTCAAAATGGCCCTCGGGCGTATTAATTGCTGTTTTCCATTCATCGCTCTGTTTAATTCGCACAAGATTATACGCCCCTCGAAGATCTATCTTGGTGAACCAACTAGCCCCCTTAATCCGAGCAAACAAATCAGACAGCAGCGGCAAGGGGTACTGAAATTTGACTGTGATCTTATTAAGAAGGCGGTAATCAATACAAGGTCTCAAAGAGCCATCCTTCTTGGCCACAAAAAAGAACCCTGCTCCCAACGGTGATGACGACGGGCGAATATGACCTTTCTCCAAGGATTCCTTTAAATAACTCCGCATAGCGGCGTGCTCTGGCACAGAAAAATTGAACAGTCGGCTCTTAGGAAACTTACTACCAGGAATCAAATTAATAGCACAATCGCAATCCCTATGAGGAGGTAGGGCACCGGATTTGGGCTCTTCAAATACATCCCGGTAATCTGACAAAAACTCAGGGACTTCAGAAGGAGTGGAAGACGAAATTGACAGCAATGGAACATCACCATGTACCCCCTGACAACCCCAGCCGGACACAGACATAGATTTCCAATCCAAAACTGGATTATGGACCTGTAGCCATGGCAACCCCAAAACGACCACATCATGCAGATTATGCAACACCAAAAAGCGAATATCCTCCTGATGTGCAGGAGCCATGCACATGGTCAATTGAGTCCAGTACTGAGGCTTATTCTTGGCGAAAGGCGTAGCATCAATTCCTCTCAATGGAATAGGATGCTGCAAGGGCTCCAAGAAAAAACCACAGCGCCTGGCAAACTCCAAGTCCATCAAATTCAGGGCACCACCTGAATCCACAAATGCCATAACAGAATAGGACGACAGAGAGCAAATCGGAGTAACGGATAAAAGAAATTTAGACTGTACCGTACCAATGGTGGCAGACCTAGCGAACCGCTTAGTGCGCTTAGGACAATCGGAGATAGCATGAGTGGAATCACCACAGTAAAAACACAGCCCATTCCAACGTCTGTGTTCTTGCCGTTCAACTCTGGTCAAAGTCCTATCACACTGCATAGGCTCAGGCCTATGCTCAGAGAATACCGCCAAATGGTGCACAGCTTTGCGCTCACGCAAGCGCCGATCGATCTGAATGGCCAAGGACATAGACTCATTCAGACCAGCAGGCGTGGGAAATCCCACCATGACATCCTTAAGGGCTTCAGAAAGACCCTTTCTGAAAATTTCCGCCAGGGGACACTCATTCCACTGAGTAAGCACAGACCACTTTCTTAACTTCTGATAGTACACCTCCGCTTCATCCTGACCCTGACACAAAGCCAGCAAGATTTTCTCTGCCTGATCCACTGAATTAGGTTCATCATAAAGCAATCCAAGCGCCAGAAAAAACGCATCTACATCACGCAATGCAGGATCTCCTGGTGCAAGGGAAAATGCCCAGTCTTGAGGGTCCCCACGCAACAAAGAAACAATGATTTTTACTTGTTGAACGGGGTCACCAGAGGAGCGGGGTTTCAAAGCTAGAAACAATTTACAATTATTTTTGAAATTCAGGAACTTAGATCTATCCCCAGAAAACAAATCAGGAATTGGAATTCTAGGCTCTAACATCGGATTCTGAACCACAAAATCTTGAATGTTTTGTACCCTTGCAAATTGCCTCCTCTGAGAAAAAGAGGACTTAAACTCTATAGCACCACCTATTGGAAGTAGCGATCCTACAAGTCACTATCAACTCTTTAACGAGTCGTGCAATATGACTTAGGATTAAAGCCAAATCAGTATCTCAATTCGCAGACACGGTGTTTCGGGCTGTTGGCCCTCGTCAGTGCGAAGCATGAGAACTGATTTGGTTAGGTGAGAGGCTCTGGACTGGGGTCTAAGGGGTATCGTTTCTACTTGTGGAGAGTGACATACCATCTCTGGCTTGTCAAGGTAAGGAGACTTATTCGCCATGCAACGCTCCTCTGGGAAATTAAATATGCAAATTGCCTCTTCTGAGAAAAAGAGGACTTAAACTCTATAGCGCCACCTATTGGAAGTAGCGATCCTACAAGTCACAATCAACTCTTTAACGAGTCGTGCAATATGACTTAGGATTAAAGCCAAATCAGTATCTCAATTCGCAGACACGGTGTTTCGGGCTGTTGGCCCTCGTCAGTGCGAAGCATGAGAACTGATTTGGCTAGGTGAGAGGCTCTGGACTGGGGTCTAAGGGGTATCGTTTCTACTTGTGGAGAGTGACATACCATCTCTGGCTTGTCAAGGTAAGGAGGCTTATTCGCCATGCAACGCTCCTCTGGGAAATTAAATATGCAAATTGCCTCTTCTGAGAAAAAGAGGACTTAAACTCTATAGCGCCACCTATTGGAAGTAGCGATTTTACAAGTCACAATCAACTCTTTAACGAGTCATGCAATATGACTTAGGATTAAAGCCAAATCAGTATCTCAATTCGCAGACACGGTGTTTCGGGCTGTTGGCCCTCGTCAGTGCGAAGCATGAGAACTGATTTGGCTAGGTGAGAGGCTCTGGACTGTTGTCTAAGGGGTATCGTTTCTACTTGTGGAGAGTGTACCCTTGCAGTGAGATGATCTACACAAGAGGACAGACCTTGAATGTCCATATCTACACCTGTGTCCTGAACCACCCAAAGGTTAAGGGGAAAAGAAAGACAAAACACACTGCAAAAAAGAAAAAAAAATGGTCTCAGAACTTCTCTTATCCCTCTATTGAGATGCATTAATACTTTGGGCCAGCTGTACTGTTATGGACCTGGTGGTTAGGAGCACCAGGAACGACCTGATGGTTAAACTCACACAAGACAAGCTCTGGGAAGTGGGAACTCTGCTGACCGCAACCCCTAATCCTATCACACAACTAGAAATAGCCGTGGAACGTACCTAACACGGCCTAGACGCCTCTTCACAGCCTAAGAGCTAACTAGCCCTAGAAAAAGAAAATAAAGCCTACCTTGCCTCAGAGAAATTCCCCAAAGGAAAAGGCAGCCCCCCACATATATTGACTGTGAGTAAAGATGAAAGTCACAAACACAGAAATGAAACAGGTTTCAGCAAAGAGAGGCCCGACTTACTAAACAGACTGAGGATAGGAAAGGTATCTTTGCGGTCAGCACAAAAAACTACAAAAAGACCACGCAGAGTGTGCAAAAAGACCTCCGCACCGACTCACGGTGCGGAGGTGCCACTCTGCATCCCAGAGCTTCCAGCTAGGAAAACAAAATCATGATAGCAAGCTGGACCAGAAAACAATGAACAAATAATAACCAGCAGGGACTTAGCTTCTGCTGGAGTAGACAGGTCACCAGAAAGATCCACGAGCGAACTGAACCAGTACAAGAACATTGACAGCTGGCATGGAGTAACGATCTGAGTGGAGCTAAATAGAGCAGCCTGTTGTGAATTCTGTGGCAGAGCTCCCTCCTGTGGTCACAAGTGGTACTTCGGCTGATTCTCTCTGGGAGCTTCCGTTTGTGGAGGAAACTGGTACTGCTGCTTCTGAGTTTCCTTCCTCAGTTGATCTGGTGAGGTCGTTAGGTGCTTCTCTACTTAACTCCACCTAATGCTTTGATCCATGCTTCCTGTCAATGTTCCAGTGTTGGACTTGTGTTTCTCTGCATCATTCCTGTGGCCTGCTGCTCTGCATAGCTAAGTGCTTCTTTGCTATTTGTTGCTATTTTTTCTGTCCAGCTTGTCTATTTGTTTTGCTGGAAGCTCTGGGACGCAAGGGGTGTACCTCCGTGCCGTTAGTTCGGTACGGAGGGTCTTTTTGCCCCCTTTGCGTGGTTTTCTTTAGGGTTTTGTGTAGACCGCAAAGTTATCTTTCCTATCCTCGTTCTGTCTAGAATATCGGGCCTCACTTTGCTGAATCTATTTCATCCCTACGTTTGTCTTTTCATCTTACTCACAGTCATTATATGTGGGGGGCTGCCTTTTCCTTTGGGGTATTTCTCTGAGGCAAGGTAGGCTTATTTTTCTATCTTCAGGCTAGTTAGTTTCTCAGGCTGTGCCGAGTTGCATAGGGAGCGTTAGGCGCAATCCACAGCTGCCTCTAGTTGTGTTTGGAGAGGATCAGGAATTGCGGTCTACAGAGTTCCCACGTCTCAGAGCTCGTTCTGTTATTTTGGGTTGTTGTCAGATCACTGTGTGTGCTCTGATCGCTATGTACATTGTGTTCCTGAATTGCCTATCATAACAGCAGCCAGCCAACGAATAAACTCCATCACCTGTGGAAGGAACCTCAGAAGCAGCAGCACCACTCACAGCCACCAGAGGGAGTCCATGGACAGAACTCGCCGAAGTACCATTCATGACCACAGGAGGGAGTTCGATAACAGAATTCACAACAGGGTGCCAACCCCTGCAGCTAGGCAGGTGAATATCAGTAACGGACAGTGAGAGTTTAAATATTTGTTTTCACATGCACTTTTTTGTTTTTGCACCATTGTCTTTGTCCGTGTACTGCACCTTGCTTCAATTAAGTTCATCCATATGATTTTATCTAAATTTTTCCTGTCATGTACAGCTGGTGGCCCGTATGAGACATTTTAATTAGGGCTCATTGCAGGAGATATAGGGCCAGCCGACGGTGAGTGGGGGCCAATCTCGTATTATTGTTTAGGGTGCCAACCTCCGCTGACAGGTAGAATTTGATATAGGACTAACAGCTGCAGGGAATATCTAGAGTGCACGGTTGTGTGATTTTTTGTGAATAATTGTCTGTGGCTGGCTCATGGTTTTAGGACTTATATTAATAAAAATTTTGTATTTTATCTTTGGTATCAAAAAAGTAGAAAGGTTATTCCTGATTTCGTTATATTGCTATTTTCTGACCTTCAGGCTGTATAGCAGTCTATGCGTGGTATATCAAAACCCTTGTTGGAAAGCACAGCAGTCAGACTTTTTTTGTAGTTGATGATGAGGTTTATGCACATATCAGGAGGAATTTTGGTCCACTCCTCTTTGCAGATCATCCCTAAATCATTAAGATTTTGAGGCTGTCGCTTGGCAAAGCAGAGCTTCAACTCCCTATATAAGTTTTCTATGGGATTAAGGTCTGGAGATTTGCTAGGCCACTCCATGATCTTAATATACTTATGTTTGAGCCACTACTTTGTTGCCTTTGCTGTATGTTTTAGGTAATTGTCTTGCTGGAAGACCCAGCCACAACCAATTTTTAATTTCCTGTCGGAGGGATGGAGGTTGTCACTCAGGATTTTACGGTACATGGCTCCATCCATTCTCCCATTGATGCGGTGAAATAGTCCTGTGCCCTTAACAGAGAAACACCTCCAAAACATAATGTTTCCACCTCCATGCATGACAGTGGGGATGGTGTTCTTTGGGTCATAGGCAGCATTTCTTTTCCTCCAAACATGGCGAGTTGCGTTAATGACAAAGACCTCAATTTTTGTCTCATCTGAACACAGCACCTTCTCCGAATCACTCACAGAATCATCCAGGTGTTCATTGGCAAACTTCAGATGGGCCTGCACATAACCAGGGGGACCTTGTGGGCATCGCAGGATTTTAAACCTTTATAGCGTAACGTGGTACCAATGGTTTTCTTGGTGATTGTGGTCCCAGCTGCCTTGAGATCATTAACATGTTCCCCTGTGTAGTTTTAGGCTAATCTCTCACCTTCTTCATGAGCAAGGACACCCCACTAGGTGAAATTTTACATGGTGCCCCAGATATATGTCGATTGACAGTCATTTTGTATTTCTCCTATTTTCTCTCTTTTGCACCAATAGTTGTCTCCTTCTCACTCAGCATCTTACATATGGTTTTGTAGCCCATTTGTAGCCCATACCAACTTTGTGCAGCTCTATGATCTTGTCCCTGACATCCTTATAAAGCTTTTTGGTCTTGCCCATGTTGTAGAGGTTAGAGTCTGACTGATTAATTTGAGTCTGTGGACAGGAATCTTTTATACAGGTAACTATGTAAGACAGCTGTCTTTAATGCAGGTAACGAGTTGATTAGAAGTGTCTAACTGGTCTGTAGGAGCCAGAACTCTCAATGGTTGGCAGGAGATCAATTACTTTTTTCTCACTGCAAAATGCAAACAAGTTTATATAATTCATACAATGTGATGTTTCAGCGCCGCTTCATTCTTCTGCAGCTTGTGACTTGCCGCATGTGTCCAGTGCTTGCTGGGCTTAGCTTCAATGTAAGTCTATTAGAGCCAGGGCCAGGATATCATAGATTTACACTGAGAGCTTTTAACCATTACTTCTGACTTCCAGTTAGTCAGAAGGTGCGGTCACAAGATGGCGGATCAGGACCACAGCGGCACTGGGAAAACTGAAGACAGCAGTTGGTAAGTACTGTATATTTCTAGGGGCAGGGAACTTAGATTAGTGGCATCACTCCAGCTCTGAAATTAAAAAAAAAAAAACAGTCTGGAGTAGGGTTGAGCGAAACGGGTCGTTCATTTTCAAAAGTCGCCAACTTTTGGCAAAGTCGGGTTTCATGAAACCCGATCCGACCCCTGTGCGGGGTCGGCCATGCGGTACGCGACTTTCGCGCCAAAGTCGCGTTTCAATGACGCGAAAAGCGCCATTTCTCAGCCAATGAAGGTGGACGCAGAGTGTGGGCAGCGTGATGACATAGGTCCTGGTCCCCACCATCTTAGAGAAGGGCATTGCAGTGATTGGCTTGCTGTCTGCGGCGTCACAGGGGCTATAAAGGGGCGTTCCCGCCGACCGCCATGTTACTGCTGCTGATCTGAGCTTAGGGAGAGGTTGCTGCCGCTTCGTCAGAAGCAGGGATAGCGTTAGGCAGGGTCCATTAACCACCAAACCGCTTGTGCTGTAGCGATTTGCACTGTCCAACACCACCTTCGGTGTGCAGGGACAGTGGAAGCTACATTTTATTTTTTTTTCCTCAGCGCTGTAGCTCATTGGGCTGCCCTAGAAGGCTCCCTGATAGCTGCATTGCTGTGTGTACGCCGCTGTGCAAACCAACTGCTTTTTTCAAAGCACAAATCCTCTTGTTCCTTCCTTTCTGCACAGCTATCTTGTTTGTTTGTCCACACTTTTTATTTAATTTGTGCATCAGTCCACTCCTTATTGCTGCCTGCCATACCTGGCTGAGATTACTGCAGGGAGATAGTAATTGAAGGACCGTTCCTTTTTTTTTTTTTTTTTTTGTGGGAGATTAAGATTGGCATTTCTGCTAGAGTGCCATCCCTGTCTGTGTCATCTCTCACTCAGTGGGCCATAGAAAGCCTATTTATTTTTTTGCTTGATTTGGGTTCTAAAATCTAACTGAAAAAATCACTACATCAATCAGTGGGAGAAAAATATTGGCCTCAGGGCTTGTGTGCCACTCCTGACTCCTGTGTGTGCCATCTCTCACTCAGTGGGCCATAGAAAGCCTATTTATTTTTGTTGCTTGATTTGGGTTCCATAATCTACCTGAAAAAATCACTACATCAATCAGTGGGAGAAAAATATTGGCCTCAGGGCTTGTGTGCCACTCCTGACTCCTGTGTGCATCATCACTCACTCAGTGGGCCATAGAAAGCCTATTTTTTTTTTGTTGCTTTATTTGGGTTCTAAATTCTACCTGAAAAAATCAATAAATCAATCAGTGGGAGATTAATATTGGCCTTTGGGCTTGTGTGCCAGTCCTAAGCGTGCCATCTCTCTCTCTCAGATAGTGGGCCATAGAAAGCCTATTTATTTTTTTTATTGGGTTTATAAATTTTCCCTGAAAAAAAAAAAAAAAGTGGGAGATTAATATTGGCCTCTGGGCTTGTGTGCCAGTCCTGAGCGTGCCATCTCTCTCACAAATAGTGGGCCATAGAAAGCCTATTTATTTATTTTTTTGGGTTTTATAAATTCTCCCTGAAAAAAAAAAGGGAGATTAATATTGGCCTTTGGGCTTGTGTGCCAGTCATAAGCGTGCCATCTCTCTCTCTCAGATAGTGGGTCATAGAAAGCCTATTTATTATTTTTTTTATTGGGTTTATAAATTTTCCCTGAAAAAAAAAAAAAAGTGGGAGATTAATATTGGCCTCTGGGCTTGTGTGCCAGTCCTGAGCGTGCCATCTCTCTCACAAATAGTGGGCCATAGAAAGCCTATTTATTTTTTTGGTTGATTTGGGTTCTAAATTCTACCTGAAAAAAATCAATAAATCAATCAGTGGGAGATAAATATTGGCCTCTGGGCTTGTGTGCCACTCCTGACTCCTGTGTGCGTCATCTCTCACTCAGTGGGCCATAGAAAGCCTATTTTTTGTTTTATTTGTTTTCTAAATTCTCCCTGAAAAAATCGTTTTATTTTTTTTGGTTTCTAAATTCTTCCTGAAAAAATCATTTTTTTTTATTATTTTTTTTTTCTAAAGTCTCCCTGAAAAAAAAAAAAAAAATCAAATCAGTGGGAGATTAATATTGCCCTTTCTGCTTGTGTGCCAGTCTTGACTCCTGGGTGTGCCATCTCTCTCTCTCTCTCTCCAATTGTGGGCCATAGAAAGCCTATTATTTTTTTTGCTTGATTTGGGTTCCAAAATCTACCTGAAAAAATCACTACATCAATCATTGGGAGAACAATATTGGCCTCTGGGCTTGTGTGCCACTCCTGACTCCTGTGTGCGTCATCTCTCACTAAGTGGGCCATAGAAAGCCTATTTTTTGTTTTATTTGTTTTCTAAATTCTCCCTGAAAAAATCGTTTTATTTTATTTGGTTTCTAAATTATTCCTGAAAAAATCATTTTTTTTTATTATTTTTTTTTTCTAAAGTCTCCCTGAAAAAAAAAAAAAAATCAAATCAGTGGGAGATTAATATTGCCCTTTCTGCTTGTGTGCCAGTCTTGACTCCTGGGTGTGCCATCTCTCTCTCTCTCTCCAATTGTGGGCCACAGAAAGCCTATTATTTTTTTAGCTTGATTTGGGTTCCAAAATCTACCTGAAAAAATGACTACATCAATCATTGGGAGAACAATATTGGCCTCTGGGATGTGTGCCACTCCTGACTCCTGTGTGTGTCATCTCTCACTCAGTGGGCCATAGAAAGCCTATTTTTTTGTTTTATTTGTTTTCTAAATTCTCCCTGAAGAAATCATTTTATTTTATTTGGTTTCTAAATTCTTCCTGAAAAAATCATTTTTTTTTATTATTTTTTTTTTCTAAAGTCTCCCTGAAAAAAAAAAAAAAATCAAATCAGTGGGAGATTAATATTGCCCTTTCTGCTTGTGTGCCAGTCTTGACTCCTGGGTGTGCCATCTCTCTTTCTCTCTCCAATTGTGGGCCATAGAAAGCCTATTATTTTTTTAGCTTGATTTGGGTTCCAAAATCTACCTGAAAAAATCACTACATCAATCATTGGGAGAACAATATTGGCCTCTGGGCTTGTGTGCCACTCCTGACTCCTGTGTGCGTCATCTCTCACTCAGTGGGCCATAGAAAGCCTATTTTTTGCTTTATTTGTTTTCTAAATTCTCCCTGAAAAAATCATTTTATTTTATTTGGTTTCTAAATTCTTCCGGAAAAAATCATTTTTTTTTACTATTTTTTTTTTCTAAAGTCTCCCTGAAAAAAAAAATAAATAAATCAGTGGGAGATTAATATTGCCCTTTCTGGTTGTGTGCCAGTCTTGACTCCTGGGTGTGCCATCTCTCTCTCTCTCCAATTGTGGGCCATAGAAAGCCTATTATTTTTTTTGCTTGATTTGGGTTCCAAAATCTACCTGAAAAAATCACTACATCAATCATTGGGAGAACAATATAGGCCTCTGGGCTTGTGTGCCACTCCTGACTCCTGTGTGCGTCATCTCTCACTCAGTGGGCCATAGAAAGCCTATTTTTTGCTTTATTTGTTTTCTAAATTCTCCCTGAAAAAATCATTTTATTTTATTTGGTTTCTAAATTCTTCCTGAAAAAATCATTTTTTTTTTTTTTCTAAAGTCTCCCTGAAAAAAAAACAAAAAAAAACAAATCAGTGGGAGATTAATATTGCCCTTTCTGCTTGTGTGCCAGTCTTGACTCCTGGGTGTGCCATCTCTCTCTCTCTCTCCAATTGTGGGCCATAGAAAGCCTATTATTTTTTTAGCTTGATTTGGGTTCCAAAATCTACCTGAAAAAATCACTACATCAATCATTGGGAGAACAATATTGGCCTCTGGGCTTGTGTGCCACTCCTGACTCCTGTGTGCGTCATCTCTCACTCAGTGGGCCATAGAAAGCCTATTTTTTGTTTTATTTGTTTTCTAAATTCTCCCTGAAGAAATCATTTTATTTTATTTGGTTTCTAAATTCTTCCTTAAAAAATCATTTTATTCTATTTTTTTTTTCTAAAGTCTCCCTGAAAAACAAAAAAAAAACAAATCAGTGGGAGATAAATATTTACATTTGTGCTTCAGTGACAGTCCTGCGTGTGTGGCATCTCTCTCATTTGTTGCCACCAAAAACAGAGTGTGTAACATTGTGCCTGATTTTCCTTGCAGTCTCACCCACCTGTAAAGGGGTAGCTAAATCATACTGAAGTTATAGCTCACCGTGTAAGTTGTGTGACAGCAACAAATACCGTTAGTTTGGTTACTTTTTTAAAACAATGAGGAAGTCTGGTGGAAGAGGTCGTGGCCGGGGGCGTTCATTGTCAGCTGGTAATGAGGGTAGTGGTAGTGGTGGAGCATCAGGTGGTCGTGGGAAAAAAAATATTGCACCTAAGTCTGGAGCTGTGGAGCCAGGTTCGTCGTCTGGCTACACAAGGCCTCGAACGCTCCCTTTTCTGGGAGTTGGAAAACAGCTTTTAAAGCCGGAGCAGCAAGAGCAAGTTTTGGCTTATCCTGCTGACTCAGCCTCTAGCTCTTTTGCCTCCTCTCGTGAAACTGGTAAATGTAAAAGCAGCGCGTCGTTAGTGGATGTTCACGGTCAGGGACAAGTCGCTTCCTTGTCCTCTTCAGCAAAAACAACAACAGAGAAGAATGCAGCAGGCGACACAATGGGTTACTCCATGGAGCTCTTTACACATACCGTCCCTGGCTTAGAAAGTGAAGCAGTTAACAGTCCATGCCCATTACAAGTTGAATCTGACATGGAGTGCACTGATGCACAGCCACAGCCAGACTACTATGCTGGTCCTTTGACTCAGACCACAACATTGCCCTCGCAGGGTAATCATCAAGAATCAGACCCTGATGAGACTATGTTGCCCCATCACGAACGCTATACCACCGACCGACACGGTGACACAGACGAAGTTGCACACGAGCTACAAGAAGAGGTAATAGATGACCCAGTTCTTGACCCCGATTGGCAGCCATTGGGGGAACAGGGTGCAGGCGGCAGCAGTTCTGAAGCGGAGGAGGAGGGGCCGCAGCAGGCATCAACATCGCAACAGGTTCCATCTGCCGGGCCCGTATCTTGCCCAAAACGCGTGGCAAAGCCAAAACCTGTTGCAGGACAGCGTGGCCATCCGGTTAAAGCTCAGTCTGCAATGCCTGAAAAGATATCCGATGCTAGAAAGAGTGGAGTCTGGTATTTTTTTAAACAACATCCAATTGATCAGCGCAAAGTCATAAGTCAAAAATGTTCAACTACCTTAAGCAGAGGGCAGAATCTGAAAAGTCTCAATACAAGTTGCATGCATAGACATTTAACCACCATGCATTTGCAAGCTTGGACTAACTACCAAACGTCCCTTAAGGTTGTAGCACCCTCGGCCAATGAAGCTTGTCATCAACGCAACATCCCTTCCGGCAGTGTAGGGCCACCATTTTCCGCACCACCTGCAGTATCTGTGCAGGTTTCTTTGCCAGGCCAAAGCAGTCAGGGTCAGGGAATCACCAGTTTCGTAGTAGGAAACACTGCATCTAGGGCACCGGCGGCAACAATACCATCTCCCACCGTCTCTCAGTCTGCCATGTCCACCGGCACCCCCGCTAGTTCCACGATCTCCAGCTCTCCAGTCCAGCTCACCCTACATGAGACTATGGTTAGAAAAAGGAAGTACTTAGCCTCGCATCCGCGTACACAGGGTTTGAACGCCCACATAGCTAGACTAATCTCGTTAGAGATGATGCCCTACCGGTTAGTTGAAAGCGAAGCTTTCAAAGCCCTGATGGACTACGCTGTACCACGCTACGAGCTACCCAGTCGACACTTTTTTTCCAGAAAAGCCATCCCAGCCCTCCACCAGCATGTTAAAGAGCGCATCGTCCATGCACTCAGGCAATCTGTGAGCACAAAGGTGCACCTGACAACAGATGCATGGACCAGTAGGCATGGCCAGGGACGTTACGTGTCCATCACGGCACACTGGGTGAATGTTGTGGATGCAGGGTCCACAGGGGACAGCAATTTTGGGACAGTTCTGCCTAGCCCACGGTCTAGGAAACAGTTGGCTGTAGCCGTTCGCACCCCCTCCTCCTCCTCCTCGTCCTCCTGCAGAAGCGAGAGCTCGTCCACAGACCGCAGTCGCACAACCACTCCATCCGCAGCTGCCACTGTTGCACACCAGGTCTCCCATTATGGGGCAGCTACTGGCAAACGTCAGCAGGCTGTATTGGCTATGAAGTGTTTGGGCGACAACAGACACACCGCGGAAGTTCTGTCCGAGTTCTTGCAGAAAGAAACGCAGTCGTGGCTGGGCACTGTAGATCTTGAGGCAGGCAAGGTAGTGAGTGATAACGGAAGGAATTTCATGGCTGCCATCTCCCTTTCCCAACTGAAACACATTCCTTGCCTGGCTCACACCTTAAACCTGGTGGTGCAGTGCTTCCTGAAAAGTTATCCGGGGTTATCCGACCTGCTCCTCAAAGTGCGTGGACTTTGCTCACATATCCGCCGTTCGCCCGTACACTCCAGCCGTATGCAGACCTATCAGCGTTTTTTGAACCTTCCCCAGCATCGCCTAATCATAGACGTTGCAACAAGGTGGAACTCAACACTGCACATGCTTCAGAGACTGTGCGAACAGAGGCGGGCTGTTATGTTTTTGTGGGAGGATACACATACATGGGCAGGCAGTAGGATGGCAGACATGGAGTTGTCAGGTGTGCAGTGGTCGAAGATTCAAGACATGTGTCAAGTCCTTCAGTGTTTTGAGGAATGCACACGGCTGGTTAGTGCAGACAACGCCATAATAAGCATGAGCATCCCCTTAATGCGTCTGCTGATGCAAAGTTTGATGCACATAAAGGATCAGGCGTCTGCAGCTGAGGAAGAGGAAAGCCTTGATGACAGTCAGCCATTGTCTGGCCAGGGCAGTGTACAGGACGAGGTAGCGGGCGAAGAGGAGGAGGAGGACGAGGAGGATGATGGGGATGATTATATTTTTAATGAGGAAGCTTTTCCGGGGCCACTGGAAATTGTTGGCGCGGCAAGGCCGGGTTCTGGTTTTTGGAGGGACACAAGTGACGTGGATTTGCCTGAAACTGCCCCTCAACCAAGCACAACCGCAGATTTGAGAACTGAAACTTTGGCCCACATGGCGGATTATGCCTTACGTATCCTCAAAAGGGACACACGCATTACTAAAATGATGAACGATGACGATTACTGGTTGGCCTGCCTCCTTGATCCTCGCTATAAAGGCAAATTGCAAAATATAATGCCACATGAGAACTTGGAACTAATATTAGCAACCAAACAATCAACTCTTGTTGACCGTTTGCTTCTGGCATTCCCTGCACAAAGCGCCCGTGATCGTTCTCACACGAGCTGCAGGGGCCAGCAGACCAGAGGAGTTAGAGGGGCAGAAATCAGAAGTGGCATTGGCCAGAGGGGTTTTCTGACCAGGTTGTGGAGTGATTTTGCTATGACCGCAGACAGGACAGGTACTGCAGCATCAATTCAAAGTGACAGGAGACAACATTTGTCCAGTATGGTTACAAACTATTTTTCATCCCTTATCGACGTTCTCCCTCAACCGTCATTCCCATTTGATTACTGGGCATCCAAATTAGACACCTGGCCAGAATTGGCAGAATATGCATTGCAGGAGCTTGCTTGCCCGGCAGCTAGTGTCCTATCAGAAAGAGTATTCAGTGCTGCAGGTTCAATACTAACAGAAAAAAGGACTCGTCTGGCTACCCAAAATGTAGATGATCTAACCTTCATTAAAATGAACCACAACTGGATTTCGAAATCTTTTGCCCCACCTTGCCCGGCTGACACCTAGCTTTCCTATGAAAAGGTCTTGCCTGTGGACTATTATGAATGACTTTTCCAATATCGTAATTTGCTGCACCTGATTGTCCAGCATACGACATGTTTACACCTCCCTAAATGGCCAAACTCCCCACACGGGGCCGTGGTATCGCCACTTGGCGCCAGCACCCGTGAGAGTGCTGTTTTTTTCTGAAGAGGTGGGTGTGCCCGCTTTTGGTCGACGGCACTGCCACTGGGTCCCTCATAGTACAATAAAGTGTCTCTGGCGGTGGTGGTGCGCACCCAACGTCAGACACACCGTTGTAATATGAGGGGCCCTGGGCCTGTACCGCCGGCCACAAGACAGTTCCCCCCCCCAGCTCAAACAGTGCTCTACCACTTGCAAAATTATCTCTCACAGCTCCACCAATGTTTAGTCAATGCGCTGACATCCTTCAATGCCTGGCACTGACAATACCATTGTATTGACATTTTTGTTATGTTAGGCCTTCGAAGCCTGTCTGCGGTCCCTCCTTCCACTAGGCCTCCACTGACCATTGTACTGCTGCCCGTGTACCCCTGGAACCAATTTTAAGTTGCCAACAGCCCAATTTTGTTATGTTAGGCCTTCGAAGCCTTTGTTATGTTAGGCCTTCGAAGCCTGTCTGCAGTCCCTTCTTTCTACTACTACTACACTGACCAGGCCACTGCTGCCCGTGTTCCCCTGGAACCAATTTAAAATTGCCAACAGCAATGTGTTATTATGTTAGGCCTTCGATGCCTGTCTGCGGTCACTCCTTCCACTAGGCCTCCACTGACCACACCACTGCTGCCCGTGTACCCACGGAACCAATTTAAAATTGCCTACAGCCAGCCCAATTTTTTTATTTTAGGCCTTCGATGCCTGTCTGCGGTCCGTTCTTTCTACTACTACTACACTGACCAGGCCACTGCTGCCCGTGTTCCCCTGGAACCAATTTAAAATTGCCAACAGCAATGTGTTATTATGTTAGGCCTTCGATGCCTGTCTGCGGTCACTCCTTCCACTAGGCCTCCACTGACCACACCACTGCTGCCCGTGTACCCCTGGAACCAATTTAAAATTGCCTACAGCCATCTGTTATTATGTTAGGCCTTCGAAGCGTGTCTGCGGTCCTTCCTTCCAATAGTTCTCCACTGACCAGACCAATGCTGGCCGTGTACCCCTGGAACCCAGCTGAAAGTGCATGTAGCCTCCTTTTTTTCTTTGTTTTATATTTAGAAAGCCCAGATGAACTACGCTGTGCAACGGTTCAAGCTACCCAGTCGACATTTCTTTTGCGAGAAAAGCCATCCCAGCCCTCCACCAGCATGAAAAAGTCTGCATTGTCATAGCACTCAGGCAATCAAACAGTAGAAAGGTGCACCTGACAAGAGACGCATGGACCAGTAGGCATGTCCACAAAAAGTTACGTGTCCATTACGGCGCACTGGGTTAATGTGTTGGATGCATGGTCCACAGGGGACAGCCTACAAAGTCTGTCTGCAGTCCCTAATTCCAATTTTCCTCCGCTGACCACACCACTGCTGCCCGTGTACCCCTGGAACCAATTTTACAGTGTCTACAGCCTAATTTTGTTATGTTAGGCCTACTACGCCTGTCTGCGGTCCCTCCTTCCAATACTCGTCCACTGACCACACCACTGCTGCCCGTGGACCCCTGGAACCTATTTTTAATTGCATAGAGCATCCTTTTTTTAATAGTAGGCGTACAAAGTCTGTCTGCGGTCCACTATTGAAATTGTCCTCCACTGCCCAGAGCACTGCTGCTTGTGTACCCCTGTAAATTTTTAAGCTGCAGTGAGCCACATTTTTGGGTTAAGTCCTACTACCTGTGTCTGTCTGCGCCACTCAATTCAGCTGTGTTCCTTTGAAAAAAGCTGAACGTCAATAGTCTTGTTTTCAGCCTCTAGGAATTTTAAAACTGCATTGGGGGTACAACTTTGGTAGGGCCTACTAACGGTGTCTGCCTCCCCAAGGTGTGCCCCAGGTTTCCTCGCCATTGCTTCGATCTTAATGCTTTCGTTTAGTAGTTGTTGGAAACTACACTGCATTAGGCCTACAAATTGGGTATGGGGTGTAGAGAGATGGTGTGTTCCACTCCAAGGTGTTCCCCAGGTTTCCTCTCCATTGCTTCGATCTTCATGCTCTCGTTTAGTAGTTGTTGGAAACTACACTGCATTAGGCCTACGAATTGGGTATGGGGTGTAGAGAGATGGTGTGTTCCACTTCAAGGTGTTCCCCAGGTTTCCTCTCCATTGCTTCGATCTTCATGCTCTCGTTTAGTAGTTGTTGGAAACTACGTTGCATTAGACCAACAAATTGGGTATGGGGTGTAGAGAGATGGTGTGTTCCACTCCAAGGTGTTCTCCAGGTTGCCTTTCCTGAGCTTCGATCTTCCGGCTCTCGTTTAGTAGTTGTTGGAAACTACACTGCATTAGGCCTACAAATTGGGTATGGGGTGTAGAGAGATGGTGTGTTCCACTCCAAGGTGTTCCCCAGGTTTCCTCTCCATTGCTTAGATCTTCATGCTCTCGTTTAGTAGTTGTTGGAAACTACGCTGCATTAGACCTACAAATTGGGTATGGGGTGTAGAGAGATGGTGTGTTCCACTCCAAGGTGTTCTCCAGGTTGCCTTTCCTGAGCTTCAATCTTCCGGCTCTCGTTTAGTAGTTCTTGGAAACTACGCTGCATTAGGCCTACAAATTGGGTATTGGGTGTAGAGAGATGGTGTGTTCCACTCCAAGGTGTTCCCCAGGTTTCGTCCACATTACTTCGGTCTTCCGACTCTCGTTTAGTAGTTGTAGAAAACTACACTGCATTAGGCCTACAAATTGGGTATGGGGTGTAGAGAGATGGTGTGTTCCACTCCAAGGTGTTCTCCAGGTTGCCTTTCCTGAGCTTCGATCTTCCGGCTCTCGTTTAGTAGTTGTTGGAAACTACGCTGCATTAGGCCTACAAATTGGGTATGGGGTGTAGAGAGATGGTGTGTTCCACTCCAAGGTGTTTCCCAGGTTTCCTCGCCAATGCTTCGATCTTCATGCTCTCGTTTAGAAGTTGTTGGAAACTACACTGCATTAGGCCTACAAATTGGGTATGGGGTGTAGAGAGATGGTGTGTTCCACTCCAAGGTGTTCTCCAGGTTGCATTTCCTGAGCTTCGATCTTCCGGCTCTCGTTTAGTAGTTGTTGGAAACTACACTGCATTAGGCCTACAAATTGGGTATGGGGTGTAGAGAGATGGTGTGTTACACTCCAAGGTGTTCCCCAGGTTTCCTCTCCATTGCTTCGATCTTCATGCTCTCGTTTAGTAGTTGTTGGAAACTATGCTGCATTTGACCTACAAATTGGGTATGGGGTGTAGAGAGATGGTGTATTCCACTCCAAAGTGTTCTCCAGGTTGCCTTTCCTGAGCTTCGATCTTCCGGCTCTCGTTTAGTAGTTCTTGGAACCTACACTGCATTAGGCCTACAAATTGGGTATGGGGTGTAGAGAGATGGTGTGTTCCACTCCAAGGTGTTCTCCAGGTTGCCTTTCCTGTGCTTCAATCTTCTGGCTCTCGTTTAGTAGTTGTTGGAAACTACGCTGCATTAGGCCTACAAATTGGGTATGGGGTGTAGAGAGATGGTGTGTTCCACTCCAAGGTGTTCCCCAGGTTTCCTCGCCAATGCTTCGATCTTCATGCTCTCGTTTAGTAGTTGTTGGAAACTACGCTGCATTAGACCTACAAATTGGGTATGGGGTGTAGAGAGATGGTGTGTTCCACTCCAAGGTGTTCTCCAGGTTGCCTTTCCTGAGCTTCGATCTTCTGGCTCTCGTTTAGTAGTTCTTGGAAACTACACTGCGTTAGGCCTACAAATTGGGTATTGGGTGTAGAGAGATGGTGTGTTCCACTCCAAGGTGTTCTCCAGGTTGCCTTTCCTGAGCTTCGATCTTCCGGCTCTCGTTTAGTAGTTGTTGGAAACTACGCTGCATTAGGCCTACAAATTGGGTATGGGGTGTAGAGAGATGGTGTGTTCCACTCCAAGGTGTTCCCCAGGTTTCGTCCACATTGCTTCGGTCTTCCGACTCTCGTTTAGTAGTTGTAGAAAACTACACTGCATTAGGCCTACTAATTGGGTATGGGGTGTAGAGAGATGGTGTGTTCCACTCCAAGGTGTTCTCCAGGTTGCCTTTCCTGAGCTTCGATCTTCCGGCTCTCGTTTAGTAGTTGTTGGAAACTACGCTGCATTAGGCCTACAAATTGGGTATGGGGTGTAGAGAGATGGTGTGTTCCACTCCAAGGTGTTCCCCAGGTTTCCTCGCCAATGCTTCGATCTTCATGCTCTCGTTTAGTAGTTGTTGGAAACTACCCTGCATTAGGCCTACAAATTGGGTATGGGGTGTAGAGAGATGGTGTGTTCCACTCCAAGGTGTTCTCCAGGTTGCCTTTCCTGAGCTTCGATCTTCCGGCTCTCGTTTAGTAGTTGTTGGAAACTACACTGCATTAGGCCTACAAATTGGGTATGGGGTGTAGAGAGATGGTGTGTTACACTCCAAGGTGTTCTCCAGGTTGCCTTTCTTGAACTTCTATCTTCAGGCTCTCATTAAATTGTGGTTAAATGGAACAACTGCATTTGGCGTACTAGTTGGTTTGGGGCCTACTATCGGTGTCTGCCACTCCTTGCTGTTCTCCTGGTTTCCTGTCCTGAAATTCCATTTTCAGGCTCTCGTTAAGTAGTTGTTGATGTTAGACTGCATTTGGCCTACTAGTTGGGTTGGGGCCTACTATCGGTGTCTGCCACTCCTTGCTGTTCTCCTCCACTGAACAAAGCTGTGCCGCCTGTTTACTACGGTTGCCAATTTTGAACTGCATTTCGACTACTTACTGATTTGGGCCTACTCTCTGTGTCAGCCTCTCATTCCAGTTGTCCTCCACTGCAATGCCCCCTGGTTAGTCCTGTGTTACCAATTTTGAACTGCATTTAGCCAACTTTATTCTTTGGGCCTATATCTGTGTTTCCTCCTCATCCTGCCCATAGCCCAGCCAGTGATAGATGAGTCTGCTGGTACATTGACCCATAATGCAAAATTCCCCATGCACGCTACACAGCAAGATTGTGACCCTGCTGAAAGTCAGGTTCCTCTTCCCACATACCATACCACCTTACACGGGGACAAAGAGGAAGGTGCAGATGAAAGTGCAGGTTCCTTCATCAGGTGGGGGGAGGAATACTCGTTGGCGACGTCACTGGCACAGGGCCTCTCATAGTACGCAAAAGTGTTGCTGCCGGTGGGAGGCGCCCCCGCCGTGCAAACACACCGCTGTACTTTGAGGGGCCCTGTGCCAGTGCCAATGCGAACGAGTGGGCCTCCCCTGCTTGCTCAGGATCACAGCACTTGCAAAGTTGAAATACTTACCTCTCCCTGCTCCACTGCCGTGACGTGGTCCAGATTTACTGGGCCCACTAATTACTTGAACCAGCCCTACCCCCCACAACTTTAGCCAAATGACCCCCAATTTCAAATGCCTTCCAATTATTATAAGCTAAATTACGATTGACAAGCTTCTGTAACAAGAATGGATGTTTTTGCCATTAAAATGGGCAGTTTAGGTGTTTTCCTGGCCTCCACTCACTGCCGACTATGCTCCCCCATTGACTTGCATTGGGTTTCGTGTTTCGGGCGATACCCGACTTTTCGCCATAATCGGCCGATTCCACTCGACTCGACTTCTAAGATAGTCGGGTTTCGCGAAACACGACTCGACTCTAAAAAGGTCAAGGTCGCTCAACCCTAGTCTGGAGTGGTGCTTAAAGGATTTTGCTAAAAAAGTTAAGATAAAGAGGATTTTCACCTTTCAGTTCTACAATCACCCTAAGTATATCTCCTAATCAACAAAACAATGGCCTTGCCAGAAAAAAGATCAAAGTTTTGTAATGTCCCAGCCAGAGCCCAGACTTGAATCCAATTGAAAATCTGTGGGAGACCTGAAGTGGGCTTTGCCGAATAGATAATATTAATAATATTATTTCTATAGTGCCAACATATTCCAGAGCACTTTACATTTTAGAGGGGATTTGTATAGACAATAAAGACATTACAGCATAACAATAATCACATAAATCAACAGATGTCCTCACAATATGACAGATTTGGAGCTGTACTGTAAGGAAGAGTGAGAAAAGATTGGCAGTTCTAGATGTGCCATGCTGATAGACTACTACCCAAAAAGACTAAATGCTGTCATACTGTCAAAGGGTACTTTAAAAATTAATTAATTTAAGGCTGTGAATATTTATTCATTCATATTATTTTAGTTCTTTATTTCTCTTTTTACACCCGAAAAGATTTGTTTGTTTGTTTGTTCAAATTATTGGTGACAGTAAAGGTGGGAAAAGTTGTGAAATGATTCTTCTTGGTATGAATATTTAACAAAATCCTGGCATTTTACCAAGCCTGTGTAGACGTGTTATGTCCACGGTACTTATTGTGTATGTCACAGTTTCCCTAAGGAGAGTAACAAATAAATAAAAAGTAAAAAAAAAAGGTTTTAAAAATGTTAAATAAAAAAGATATAAAAATTCAAATTACCCCCTTCAACACAGTTAACAATAAAAAAAATGTAACAAATAATAAAAATTAGAAAAAACCCATTTGGTATCAATGGGTCCAGAAAAGTCTGATATATGTAAATATAAAATTAATTACCTGACCCATGAAAACTATTTAGAGAAAAATAAATTGAAAACCTGGAATTGCAGGTATTTGGTTGCTGCAACTCCACTTAAAAATGTAATATGAAGCGATCACAGTGTCATATCTACCACAAAATTGTGTCAATAAAAACATCACGTCATCATGCAAAAAATGAGCCCTCATACAGCTCCATCGACTGAAAAATAAAAATGTTAATGGCTTTGCAAAACAGTTACTCAATCAAAAGGCGTCTTTTTCTTAGTTCCTATTTTTTTGGCACTTATAGAAAAATAAATATGCAAGTTTGGTATTGTTGTAATTGTACTGATTAAGAGAATCATATTTCTAGGTCAATTTTACTGCAGAATGAACATCAAAAAAACAGAACAAAAATAAAAACACTTGTTGGAATTGCTTTTTATCCCGCAATTTCCCTTCATTTGGATTTTTCCCCAATTTTCCAGTACACAGAATGAAAAAAATAATGATGTAATTCTAAATGACTAGTTCCACAAAAAAAAGCCCTTGTATGGCTTTATTAGTAGGAAAATAAATCAGTTACGGTTCTTGGAAGAAGAAGAGGGAAAAATGAAAGAGCAAAAAAGAAAAATGTCTCTGTCCTTAAGGAGTTAGAGCAAAAGGCTAAGTGATTTAAAATCAAATATTGAAGATTTCAATGCAATTTACTGTATGTCTCTGTTCAGGAACTGAAACATTTCATTTTGCATTTGCAAGAACTTGCCAGACTATTGAATTAAAATGTCTTCATTTGGCCGAGGGATTTAACATTGTGACTGAAAGTTTCAAAGGTCCTTTTAAAGATTTTGCTTGAAGAAGCAGAACAGTGACTCACTTTTATGTCTACTGATGCGGTTCTATTGATGCAGTAAAATATTCACACAGGGCATGAGATCTATTGTGAGCGGCAAGCAAAGCTTTGTTTTGTATCTGTTAATACAGGTCCTTCTCAAAAAATTAGCATATAGTGTTAAATTTCATTATTTACCATAATGTAATGATTACAATTAAACTTTCATATATTATAGATTCATTATCCACCAACTGAAATTTGTCAGGTCTTTTATTGTTTTAATACTGATGATTTTGGCATACAACTCCTGATAACCCAAAAAACCTGTCTCAATAAATTAGCATATTTCACCCATCCAATCAAATAAAAGTGTTTTTTAATAACAAACAAAAAAACCATCAAATAATAATGTTCAGTTATGCACTCAATACTTGGTCGGGAATCCTTTGGCAGAAATGACTGCTTCAATGCGGCGTGGCATGGAGGCAATCAGCCTGTGACACTGCTGAGATGTTATGGAGGCCCAGGATGCTTCAATAGCGGCCTTAAGCTCATCCAGAGTGTTGGGTCTTGCGTCTCTCAACTTTCTCTTCACAATATCCCACAGATTCTCTATGGGGTTCAGGTCAGGAGAGTTGGCAGGCCAATTGAGCACAGTAATACCATGGTCAGTAAACCATTTACCAGTGGTTTTGGCACTGTGAGCAGGTGCCAGGTCATGCTGAAAAATGAAATCTTCATCTCCATAAAGCATTTCAGCCGATGGAAGCATGAAGTGCTCCAAAATCTCCTGATAGCTAGCTGCATTGACCCTGCCCTTGATGAAACACAGTGGACCAACACCAGCAGCTGACATGGCACCCCACACCATCACTGACTGTGGGTACTTGACACTGGACTTCAGGCATTTTGGCATTTCCTTCTCCCCAGTCTTCCTCCAGACTCTGGCACCTTGATTTCCGAATGACATGCAAAATTTGCTTTCATCAGAAAAAAGTACTTGGGACCACTTAGCAACAGTCCAGTGCTGCTTCTCTGGAGCTCAAAAGTGGCTTTACCTGGGGAATGCGGCACCTGTAGCCCATTTCCTGTACACGCCTGTGCACGGTGGCTCTGGATGTTTCCACACCAGACTCAGTCCACTGCTTCCTCAGGTTCCCCAAGGTCTGGAATCGGTCCTTCTCCACAATCTTCCTCAGGGTCCGGTCTCCTCTTCTCGTTGTACAGCGTTTTCTGCCACATTGTTTCCTTCCAACAGACTTACCATTGAGGTGCCTTGATACAACACTCTGGGAACAGCCTATTTGTTGAGAAATTTCTTTCTGGGTCTTACCCTCTTGCTTGAGGGTGTCAATGATGGCCTTCTTGACATCTGTCAGGTCGCTAGTCTTAACCATGATGGGAGTTTTGAGTAATGAACCAGGCAGGGAGTTTATAAAAGCCTCAGGTATCTTTTGCATGTGTTTAGAGTTAATTAGTTGATTCAGAAGATTAGGGTAATAGGTCGTTTAGAGAACCTTTTCTTGATATGCTAATTTATTGAGACAGGTTTTTTGGGTTATCAGGAGTTGTATGCCAAAATCATCAGTATTAAAACAATAAAAGACCTGACAAATTTCAGTTGGTGGATAATGAATCTATAATATATGAAAGTTTAATTGTAATCATTACATTATGGTAAATAATGAAATTTAACACTATATGCTAATTTTTTGAGAAGGACCTGTATATTAAAGTGCATTACTGAAGTAGTAAGTGCTGCCTACCTTAAGGTTTTAAACGTGCCCCAAATACACTTATGTACTAATATGCTTGACAAATTAAGAGCTTTATTGGTATAAGTAATCATTTAAAAAAATAAAATAGATTTTATATAGAAGAAATGAGAATAGGGGAAATATTCTGACAAGAATTTGTGATGTGTTTATACAGATAGAATTCAGCTGAGCGATATGCAAAGCATCGGATATTCCCCAATGTTTACGAACATAAAGGAAAATCATCCTTTGTAGGCTTCTAGACGTAACGTGGTTAGAAATATTAATAGTTGTGAGGAACATATCTGTTCAGAAATTAGATAACATACAGTTCATCACAGAAAATGTATTTATTTTTGCTCCAGTCTAACCATACCAAAATTTGCAACATCAATGTACATGAGCTTGTAGACGTGTCAAATTAAGAAATGATGCTCTTATTATTTAAGAAAGTGGAGACTTTGCCGAATGACTAAACTGCAAATCTCATAAAGGAGTTTTGCTTGTTGATCTATCTTAGCCTCCTCGGAGAAAGACATCTGATGACTGGAGGTTCCTGAAGCCTGGCGCAGGGTTTTTGTTTCATGAGAAAGTTGTTTTACTTTTCGCCATTCTATCCAATAAAAAAGAAAAGCAAAAGAAGGATACCTCTTTTTAAAAGATAGTCCTACAATTATATCAGGACCTTTCAGAAGCTTGTTGGAACTTTTGGGCCGGGCAATTGTTTCTAAGGCTGGTTTCACACATCTGTATTCATCATCTCTCAACTGAACTAAAAATAAATAAATGAATAAACAAATAAGCATATGGCATGAATTCCCCTGCATTTTCAATAACCAGCCAAGCAAAACTCACAGCTGGAGGCTGCAACCCTCAGTTGTCAGCGTTGGCAAGGCTGTTTATCAAAAATAGAGGTGTCCCCATGCTGTTTTTTTTAAATTATTTAAATAAATAATTTTTAAAAAGGCATAGGATCCCCTCCATTTTTGACAACCAGCCTTGCTACAACTGACAGATGGGGGCTGGTGTTCTCAGGCTGGTAAGGTGCCATGTATATTGACCCCCCCAGCCTGAAAATAGCAGCCCGCAGCCACTCAGAGAAGGGGCATGTATTAGATGCGCAAATTCTGGCGCTTTACCCGGATTTTCCCACTTGCCCTGTAGTGGTGGCAAGTGGGGTTCATATTTGTGAGGTTGATGTCACCTTTGTATTGTCAGGTGACATCAAGCCCTTGGAGAGATGTCTATAAGATACCTCTCCATTACTAATCCTATAGTTTTGTGGTAAATAAATACACTGCAAATATAAAGTTGTTTATTAGAAGTAAAACAAAACACACTTTTCCATTTTTATTTAAAAATTACAAACACAGTTACACTCACCTCACGCCTAATTCCACTGAATCCCTAATCTCCTGTAATAACACAAAAATAAAAAAACAACAATATCCTTCACCTGTCTGTCGTTCTGTCCCACACTGTTATCTGTTGTGAATTCCGCTCTTGGGCTCCCTCCGGTGGTTGTAAGTGGCACTTTTGTGAGTTCTGCTCTTGGGCTCCCTCTTGTGGTATCAAGTGGTATGGCTGCTCCTTGGATTTAGCTGTCAGCAGCTGCTTCTACTGATTGTCTTTTCTGCTCGGCTATTTATGCCTGGCTCTTTCCTTCAGCCAGTGCCATTTCTAAATGGTTCCTGGTTGGATTCATATCTCTTTGGATTTCCCTGTTATCCTGACCAGTTCAGCAAAGCTAAGTTCTTGCTTGCTCTTTTCTGTCCACAGATTGTGGACTTATCCGTTCTGTGCTTTCTATGTTTGTCCAGCTTATCAGTATGAATTATCTCTGTGTTGCTGGAAGCTCTGGGAAGCAGATTTACCCTCCACACCTTTAGTCAGGTGTGGATTTACCCTCCACACCTGACTAAAGGTGTGGAGGGTAAATCTGCTTCCCAGAGCTTCCAGCAACACAGAGATAATTCATACTGATAAGCTGGACAAACATAGAAAGCACAGAACGGATAAGTCCACAATCTGTGGACAGAAAAGAGCAAGCAAGAACTTAGCTTTGCTGAACTGGTCATGATAATAGGGAAATCCAAAGAGATGTGAATCCAACCAGGATACTGGAGATTTTTGTAATCTCTGCGTGGATTTTTGTAGTGTTTTATACTGACCGCACAGTATTCCATCCTGTCCTATCTATCTAGCTAGACTGGCCTCCTGTGCTCATCCTGGTTTCATTCTGTGTATGTCTTTTCTCTCTCCACTCACAGTCATTATTTGTGGGGGGCTAATCTATCCTTTGGGGATTTTCTCTGAGGCAAGATAGTTTTCCTGCTTCTATCTTTAGGGGCAGTTAGCTCTTAGGCTGTGACGAAATGCCTAGGGAGAGTTAGGAGCATCCCACGGCTACTTCTAGTGTTGTGTTGAGCTTAGGGACTGCGGTCAGTACAGATACCACTTCCTTCAGAGCTCGTTCCATGTTGCTCCTAAACCACCAGATCATAACATTTATCCATGTCTGGGAAATAGTTTTCAACCTGGCCGGTGCCAACATGTGACTATCAAGGCTGAGAACCACTGGTGAATGAGCTGCTGCTAGCACAGCATCATTGACCAGCGGTGATATCATTGTGATTACCGCCGGTCAGTGAGGCTGTGTTCACAGTTGGGCTGAACTGCAGTAACCATGCAATCAGCACCATGCAAAAAAAAATTCGGTGACTTCACTGCAGATCACGGTGAGAAATTTTCATGTTGATCTGCTGTGAACTCACTGAGCTGAACATGGTCATATGCAAAGCAACATAGATTTCAATCTGTTCATGTGTAAGTGTCTTCAGCATGTGTGAAGACTGTCACCACATGTACCAGAGACACAGACATGTGAAAAAGCCCGAAGTGTGTTTTTTGTTGTTCAATAGATAGAGTTATGGTGCAAGTTTAGCAACTTTTAAACACAACATGATTTTGGGATACTCTATAACAACATGTATATGCTGGATGTGCCATATGTGTTACGCATTGGTCTCGAATTGGCAGGATTCTGCCTCCTTCATCTATGGCCACTACCCTCTGCTGTGCTCCACATCAGGTTTTACAAGTGGCCCAGCGTGCCTCCATGACATAATCTCCTTAGGCCTTTTAAGACCTGTTTGGACACTTATGTCTGAGCATTAAACTAGAACCAGACGTCTGTTTGAACTTTGAATTTACCCAAGTCCAGTTTCCCTGTTGACTCGTCAGACTTTTGTGAACTCTTATCATTTCAGAATTTTAAGTCATACCTTACTGTAAACTTCTTGAACTAGACTGCGGCGACACGGAACATTACCCGCCATTGCGCCTTCCCACCCACCACTTATGCATCCTAACAAGTAAAACCAGTACACAATTTGATGGGTGAAGGTCGGTCATAGCTTTATTAATATATTTGGTTTAACAATAATAAAGGCACTTAACTTTCTTAAACTGCACTCATCGCCAAATGCCCTGTTGTTTAATCACAGGCAAGTCAGCCAACGAGCCGCAACTTAACCATGTGACCTTTCTTTAAAATACTGCTGCTGTGTCTTGGAAATCTAGAAAAATAAAGCATGCATTAACAATGGTAAAATTGACATCAACCAGGGGAGGGAAGGTGGGACAAACACCTCCGGGACCTTAACAGAGGGAAGAGGAGGAGAACGGCTTGCTGCCTGCTTTTAATCCTAGGAAGAGGCTGTGCTAGCCCCTTCCACTTTCCTTTGGCCCACCAATGTTATAACCACACCTTAATACAGGAGTGGGAAGGAAGACACCAAGGGGCCATTACACCACTAATGGGAGGGGCACCGCAGTCAGAGGCATCCTCCTTATGCAGTACAGTGCCTGCCATTACTGAAGTCTGTTTGCATTACATGCACCTGCTGCCATTTAACCCACTCCCTGCTGTGAACATTCTGTTCCCACTTCTCTCCTGCTTCTGTGGCCTCTAGTGTGTCCTGCATTGCTATATATTCTAATTCTCACCACAACACGTAAATCACAGCCTGCTGTGCTGAGCCCTGGGTCTGTCTTTCCACTGTGAAGTGTGGCTTCATGGATCCTCCTCACCAGGTGAACCTAATAGTGCCCATGTTTAACTGTCCTGATATTTTATTCTATTTGTCAAGGGTAAAACTAAAGTTTGCAACTAAATTGAAGGAAAAGTAGAGATTTATTTTTTGTGTCAGCTCAGTATGAATGTGATGGCATAATTTGTAGTGTTGGTTGACCAGGATAATTACCATACTATTGTTATACAATATTACAATCATATGTTTTCATTTGTAGTGAGCTGATAAGGTTATTTTTCTTATTTTCTTATTTAGTAATAAAACCACTACTTTATTCTTGCATTAAGAAGTATGGCCATTTCTACTCTACTTTTATATACCAATTTCCTCTCTCTATAATTGGAAATTAAAAATATACTGCGGGACTGCCACCACATTATATCTCCAGGAAATGAAAACTGAATATACATAAAACTCAATACCGTAACTTAGGATTTCAGTGTTTTACTACATATAATACACAGTATAATCCAGATGTGGAAGCGACATCGTCTATTTGATGTCAGAACTAAAACCACTATTTCTATTATTACCATTATTTTGCACTGGAGAAATATTAGATTCTTGTTACATATGTACATGTTTTATATTTATTAATGACCATAATTAGCCTAATACTTAAAATCGGGGACAAATCATATCCACTGGTTTAACCAATGGCCTCATTGTTAAGGTGACACACCAAAAACATATCTAGATGGGTAAAACCAGTTAGTAGAAATTGGCTAACCCCTGGATGTTTGGCTCCAGTGAGTTTGGCCGAACAGTTAAAAAAAGTCTGGATTCGGGTACCAAAATAGTACGCGGACCGAGACCTGAAGATGAACCACATTCACTTGAATAGGGTGACCGAACATCCAGTGTATGACAGAGTGGCAAACACTGCTTCTGATCAATGGTAAAATCATCCCCATCAGTCAGACAGCCTCAGTTCCCATGCTGTCAAATGACAGCATGAGCCCGCAGCTGTGATCGGAGGTAAAAAGTTTACCTATGGTCACTGGCGTTGGCTGATGGGACTGCTGCTCTTATCAGTCTATGCCTACTGCCGCTAATAACAGTGAGAGTAGGTGGTGATGCATGGGAGTATTCATCAGCCGGTGTCTGTGCTCTAAATAATTAATTTAAAAAAAAAACGTTGTGGGTTTCCCTAAATTTTTGATAACCAACCAGGCAAACTGAAAAAGAGTTATGAGAATTATTAGAAGAGTTATGCAATATTGAACACTATCTGTGGAGAGCTATAAAAAGACCCGGAATCAGCAGGTACAATTGTTTCAAAGAAAACAATAGTTAAAGCAGTCAACCTCTATGGCCTGTATGCACACTCACCACGCAAGACTACATTGCTGAACAAAAAGCATGTTCAAGTGCTTTTAAAGTTTGCTCAACAACATTTCGGCAAGCCTGTGAAATACTGGGAGAATATAGTATGATCAGATGGGACCAAAATTGAACTCTTTGTATGCCTTAATACTCACCATGTTTGGAGGTCAAAAGGCACTGCATATCAACCCCTAAGCAACAAACCAACAGTAAACTTTTGAGGTAAGAACATCATGATGTGTGGATGCTTTTCAGCATGTGGCATTGGCAAACTTCAAAAAATTTAAGGAAGGATCAATGGACAGACGTACAGAGACATTCTTGATAAAAAATCTGCTGCCATCTACCAGGAAGATCAAAATGCAATGAAAATGGACATTTCAGCAAGACAGTAATTCAAACACAAATCCAAGAAATGACTCAATTGGTTTCAGACAAAGAAAGTAAAGCTGATAGAATGGCTCAGCCAATCACCTGACCTGAATCCAATAGAAATTTTATGGATGGGATTAAAGAGTAGAGTTAATAGAAGGAGCCCACGGAACCTTCAGGATTTGAAGAGTGTTTGTGTGGAAGAATGGGCCAAAATCACACCTGAGCAATACATGCAACTAGTTTCTTCACACCAAAGGCATCTTGAATCTGCCGGCACCAACAAACGCTTTGTATGAAGTTTTAATTAAATTTTAGTAAGCGTGTACAATACCTTTTTTCCTGTGTAATTTCTCATTACTACACAAAACTTAATTTCTAGACATTTATGGTATTATTTCTTTGTCAGTGTGGAATGGATCGGTTGTCACTAGTGATGAGCGAGTGTGTTTGTTACTCGAGTTTTCAGAGCATGCTCGGGTATTCTCTGAGTATTTTGGGCATGCTTGTAGATTGTTTTTGTCTTTGCAGCTGCATGATTTGCAGTTGTTAGATAACCTGAACACATGCAAGGATTGCCTGTTTGTTAGGGAATCCCCACATGTATTCAGGCTGTCTAGCAGCCACAAATCATGTAGATGTGGAGACAAAAACTTAATCTACGAGCATGCCCAAAATACTCGTAAAACAACCCAGCATGCTCGGTAAACTTGAGAAACAAGCACACTCTCTCATCACTAGTTGTCACCAATATCCAGTGAGAATTTCATGTCAACAGCACATACAGAAATTTATCTAGTCCACATATAAGAACAAAATAAGGGCACTCACCGATCTTCATAGGATTCAAAAACTTTATTACATCTTCACATAAAATTCATGACCGGAGCTGGCAGCGCCGCTGATGATGTGAGCAGGGGAGCAGCTGGGACGACGGCCGTTTCGCGCTGTGCTTGCGCTTCTACGGGTCCCGTAGAAGCGCAAGCACAGCGCGAAACGGCCGTCGTCCCAGCTGCTCCCCTGCTCACATCATCAGCGGCGCTGCCAGCTCCGGTCATGAATTTTATGTGAAGATGTAATAAAGTTTTTGAATCCTATGAAGATCGGTGAGTGCCCTTATTTTGTTCTTATATGTGGACTATATCGATTTCTGATAAAGAGGTGCACCCTGGTCAGGATTTTTACAGCTGCAGTTACAACATCTGAGAAGTACGCAATTAATACCGGTGGAAATATACTATATATTGCCGTTGATGAGCAGTGCCACCCCTATTTTTCTACACATTTGGACAGAAATTTATCTACTTAGAAAATTGGTGACGTTATGTACTTATTTCATCTGCTGTATATATTTTCTGTGTACAGAATTATTAGGAAAGGGAGTATTTTCCTACTCCAAGCTATAGAAACTTGAAGACTTATTGGTTTGAATCATATCTGATCACGTGTATTTGTGAAATGTTAATGTGGCCTAAGGATATCAACACCCGTTCTCAAAGTGTGAAGCATTATTAGGCAGCTTGTTTGCTCATACTGTTTATACATATTTATGAAAAGTGCAGGTCAATCAAGTACACGTCAATCAAGGTCAAGGAGTAACAGTAGCATCTCATCCTCTCTTTCATATAGAGAAGTAAATCTATACAAATATATATGTATGCAACCCCAGATAAGAACACTGCCGCCTTATTTCACTGTAGGCACCATGCATTTTTCTTTGTATGCCTCACCTGAAACATTAGACAGTAAGCAAAAAACCTATGATCTATTGAAGAGCAACGTGCATGCATGCTTGGTTATAAAATATATCTATGCAAATATATGTTGTGAACATGTTTTTAATTGTGTATATGTACTGCGCATGTGTGTGTGGGTGTACATGCATATATAGTATATACAGGCACATGCAAAAGTATCCACAATCAATGATGGTTTCTGGAGCAATGTCATCTCCTGGTGTAGGTCCAATGTGTGCTTTATCAAGACCAAAGTCAGCGCAGCAGACTTCCAAGAAATTTTAGAGCACTTCATGATTCCCTTGCCGACAAGCTTTTTGGAGATGGAAATTTAATTGTCCAGCACGACTTGGCACCTGTCCACACTGCCAAAAGTACCAATACCTGGTTTAAAAACAGTATCACTGTGCTTGATTGGCCAGCAAACTCGTCTGACTATAACCCAATAGAGAATCTATGGGGTATTGTAAAGCGGAAGATTAGAGACACCAGATCCAACAATGCAGACGAGCTGACGGCTGCTATCAAAGCAACCTGGGCTTCCATAACACCTCAGCAGTGCCACAAACTGATCGCCTCCATGCCATGCTGCATTGATGCAGTATTTGATGCAAAAGTAGCCCCGACCAAGAATTGAGTGGATTTTCTGAACATACATTTCAGTAGGCCAACATTTCGGGTGTTAAAATCATTTTTTCAAACTAATGTTATAAAGTAGTCTAATTTACTGAGATAATGACTTTTGGGTTTTCATTGGCTGTAAGCCATAATCATCAACATTAACAGAAATAAACACTTGAAATACATCACTCTATTTGTAATTACTCTATCTAATATATGAGTTTAACTTTTTGTATTGAAGAATTGAAATAAATTAACTTTTTGATGATATTCTAATTTTGTGAGATGCACCTGTACATGGATAATGCCCCCAAAGCCCCCTATATGTGGTATGATGTCCCATTAGACTCCTTATACATGGGATGCTGTCTCCACAGCCCCCTATACTTGGTATGATGGACCTTCAGCCCCCGTATACATGATATGATGTCTCTCTCAGACCCATACACATAATATGAAGTTCTCCAGCCTCCTTATACCTGTTATGATGTCCCCACATCCCCCTATACATGGTATAATGAATCTACAGCCCATTTATACATGTTATGATGCCACCCACAGCCCCTTATATATGGTATCATATCCTTTACGCTCACTAACACATGGTATGCTGTCTCCACACCCTCCTATACATGATATGATGTTTTACATGCCTCTTAAACATGGTATAATGTCTCCCATAGCCCCCTATATATGGTATGAGTTTCCTTCATATACATAGTATGATACCCCCATAGCCCCTATACATGTTATGATGCCCCCACTGCCCACTTTTAGACATCAGAATGCTGAAGGAGCTCACTGCGCATGCAGCAGGGAGGATGAACTGCCAGAGACTGGACGTTACATCAATTGTAATTGCTACCTTCCAATAGGTGGCACTAGAGTTCTAGTTCTCTTCCTCACTTAAAGGACAATTTGCATAATTATCAATTGTAATGATATGATTGGCCTATAGATAGGAAAAGACGAGTCAATTTTGACCAAAGTCTCCAAAATCAGCATTGAGGATGGTCACATGCCAAACTGTTGTATCTACGCAACAGTGCAGAATGTTGACAGCGATAATATTGCAAGCTATCAATATTCTGCAGTCAAGGGACACACATAGAATAATAAAAAAGGCTGGACAGCCCCTTTAATGGACGTATTCAGAGACCACTTGGATATAATAATATCATTTCTGTCTTCTCTCTTCACCACATCATCACGTGACTGCTCATTCGCTGCTAGAAACTAGACAACCATTTCAGGCGGCAGCAGTGCCCGCAGCTCCAGCTGCCAATTAAGTATTATTGGGATGATGCATCATGTTTCTAGCTATCTTGTTATACTGTGGAAACCATTCACACATGGAACTTACACAGTATATATATATTTTTTTTTTTAAAGAAATTTGACTTTTTTCATTTTGCTTATCTTGGAGAATAAGCAACGCACTTTTTATTGCACTTTATGTACAAAATGTCTTCATTTTATGTTAAGCTTTAGTTAGCGGCTGAAGGTTTCGTGAAGCCATCAGATGCTACTTTAATTCATCAAGCAATAAATGTGCCATCTCCCTCTCTTGCAATTAAGCAAATAGCAAATATACAGAAAAATAACATTTCCTATGCAAGAGAATAAGTTATGGCTGTGTTCTTTGCTTAATAGGATACAAAAGTCCATTTAAATGGACGCTGCCTAAGAATAGATTTTTCTTGATTATATTTTTGCACTTACAAGGACTGTTTATGTAAAACCAATTTGCTATACTGTTTCTTTTTTCTGCAGATCTGAAAGGCTACATTAAGGTTTTTTTAGGACATAATACATGTAATGATCTTTTGAAATGTAATATTTTTTTTCGATTCTACTTTTACTTTAATACTGTATTTCATCTCTGAGATCCATGGTGCCATAAATACCATGGCAAATTACACCTGAGACATAAATACCTTTTTTTCCTGGCATGGCAGCAAATCAAAACGGAAGCCTGGAGCTCTTGATGGGAAAAGGTTACTAATAAAAAAAAGAAATATGATTTAGGGTCATGTATTTTTTATCTTCTTACATGGTTTTAAGCTAGCGTTTGCTCATAAGCTGTCAGTGAGGTTAGAGGATAGTTCAGCGATGAAAATGGGCAATATCAACATCAGAAAGCATAAATTACAAATGCTGTATGTGAAAGAACTTGTATTCACTGGAGAAAAACAAATCTTTTGAATCTTTTAAAATTCAAATTTAAGAACTTTGCCAATTTTTTTTTTATTGACTTTTCTGCAAAGTGATAATTCTGTGAAGACTCCAAATGCTCTTTAAAGACTTGTTATGACACTCGGAGGTCTTCTAAGGGTCTACTCAAACCCTTTCAAACTCTTTAATGTGAACATAGCCTTAGTAATGTCAACGTGACCTCAATTTAAATTGATCTGGGTAAATAAATGGTAACCAATAGTGTTGAGCGATACCGTCCGATACTTGAAAGTATCGGTATCGGATAGTATCGGCCGATACCCGAAAAATATCGGATATCGCCGATACCGATATCCGATACCAATACAAGTCAATGGGACATCAAGTATCGGAATGTATCCTCATGGATCCCAGGGTCTGAAGGAGAGGAAACTCTCCTTCAGGCCCTGGGATCCATATTAAAGTGTAAAATAAAGAATTAAAATAAAAAATATTGTTATATTCACCTCTCCGGCGGCCCCTGGACATCAGCGGGAGGATCCGGCGTCCGGCACGGCTTCTTTCTTCAAAATGCGCGCCTTCAGGACCTGTGGAATGACGTCCCGGCTTCTGATTGGTCGCGTGCCGCCCATGTGACCGCCACGCGACCAATCAGAAGCCGCGACGTCATTCCTCAGGTCCTAGAAGGCGCTCATTCTAGGACTTTAGCTGAGGAATGACGTCGCGGCTTCTGATTGGTCGCGTGGCGGTCACATGGGCGGCACGCGACCAATCAGAAGCCGGGACGTCATTCCACAGGTCCTGAAGGCGCGCATTTTGAAGAAAGAAGCCGTGCCGGACGCCGGATCCTCCCGCTGATGTCCAGGGGCCGCCGGAGAGGTGAATATAACAATATTTTTTATTTTAATTCTTTATTTTACACTTCCGATACCGATACCCGATATCACAAAAATATCGGATCTCGGTATCGGAATTCCGATACCGCAAGTATCGGCCGATACCCGATACTTGCGGTATCGGAATGCTCAACACTAGTAACCAAGAGTCTAATTTGAACACTCATCTTCACTGCTGTGTTGTCACAAATCATCATCTGTGAAGTTTATTCAGTGTTTTATGCCTTTCTCTGCCTAGTGGTCAGTGGATGCTGTATGGGAGCGAGAGTATTGACTTTTACGAATTGGTATCCATGGCTCTTCTTTTGATTAGCCAGCCTGACACGATTCATGTAAAGTTGCACCAGGCTGGCCAATCAAAAGAAGAGCTGTGAATCCTGGAAGGTTGGAGGCAGTATTCCTGCTCCTGTTCAGTGACCACAGACCACTGTTATGTCTTGTATCAAAAATACAAGAGATTATACAAAATTTGTATTTCGAAAATTGTACTCCTGTATATCAGATGCACAATCTTGTTTTGCGTACACCTCATTTTCCTTTTTTTTTTTTTAAATCACAAGTAGGCCCAGCTCTTTTGGATGTCAGCCCAGCATTTTTTTATTTGTAGCAAGGGGTTGATCTGCTTTCAAACTTCCAGTATCAGACTCATTGGACATTATTGCCCACGCAAGCTGCAGACTATGATGTGATGCTTAAGGGTCCACAAATTGGAAACAGGTATCAATCTATTATAAAAACTCATCCCAAATTTTCCTGGCAGCTCCAGAAAATTCATTTTTTTTTCACTGTCTCTTACGCATCTGATTGTATTGCAAGGCATCAGAATGAATTTTGTGAAAGGCATATTTTAGAATATTGAAGCAGTTACAGTAAAGATTCCAGAAAGTAATTTACAATCAACCCTGGCGGAAAGAAATAGCGAGGTAATAAACCGAGCTGAACTCCAGCATACTAAAACAGCAAGATCCTGATCATTTGTATGCGGCAAGTAAGACTGTACCATATATCTTCAATAAATGACACTTCTTATTGTGAGCATAAGACAGAAAGTAAAAACAAATCATGTGATATCAATGCTGTTCTGTCTCTTAAGTTTACTGCACTGAGACACAGCAATGCCGATAAATGTCTCTCCTGATAAGACTTATTGACACAATATAAAGCTTTGCCCTTGTTTTCTCCTACTTGCTCAGTATTTTAGTACATCTGCAGACTCCTCTGATTATAGTTGCAGTACTATCCATCAACTATCAAGTCAGTCTATGAGCTGAGCACATCTGCTGGTATATAAAGACTCAACATCAGATTTTCTGGACCTTCTTTCTCTTAAAATATAACAGTGAGTTTGGCAAAATAGATGGAAAGGGCATTTTTGTCAGCTTGGAAATGCTGTGCAATTTATGGAGAAGAGAAGGGAGAACTGGACAGATTTATATGTAGGCCTGTGGAAAAAGAATCAATATAACATATTTTATTCTCTGAAATACGAACCTATTTTAGGCTTAGGGGTCCAGTGGGGGTCTTTTTTACTGATTTGATAGTGTGACATTTGTGCCAAGTACTGCCCTATCTGTTTCTGCTTCTGTTGACAGGCGGCGCCGCGCTTTCTCTGCAGGTGATGCATAGTCGCAATGCTTTTCCAGTATTCTCTGAGACTTGTAGTATCTATCATCCAGGTTGGGAGCTCAGGAATTAACTTTTGTTAGTCTTTGTTCCCCCCTTCTTAGCCTGTGCGGGCTAGAAGTTATTTGGGCTTTAGAAATTCTAATATTCATGGATACTTATTGTTAATCACATACTTCTATCACATACTTCTGTTATAATAATAATAAATTTATTCCTACAGCATCAACATATTCTGCAGCACTTTACATTTTAGAGGGGACTTATACAGACAATAAAAGACATTACAGATAATCAATAATGCATAAATCAACAGATACCAGAGGGTCCTGCTTGCAAGCTTACAATCCATGAGGAAATAGGGAAGACACGAAATGTGAATGGCAACAATTTCTTTCATTGTACGGTCCAGTCATCAGTGTAATAAATAGGGTGACCGTGTCCCTGTAATGCTGCATGAACCGGTCACTAGCCAGTATGTGTAAAAGTACAGACACACAGTGTTAGGGCTGGCAGAATGCACCGAGTAAATATTGAGGTAGAATAGGTGCGTTCCCAGCCTGGGGTCCACCATGCAGGAGTGGAACCTGCTCCTAGTTAATGGCGGCTGTTATGAAAGGCAATTCAGAATCACAATGGACATGGAGGTCAGAGCACATACAGTGAACTGACAATAACCCAAAATAATAGAACGAGCTCTGAGACGTGGGAACTCTGCAGACCGCAATCCCTAAGCCTATCAAACCACACTAAAGGTAGCCGTGGAGCGCTCCTGACCAGAACCTAGGCGCCTCGTCACAGCCTGAGAAACTAGCTAATCCTGAAGATAGAAAAATAAGCCTACCTTGCCTCAGAGAAATTCCCCAAAGGAAAAGGCAGCCCCCCACATATAATGACTGTGAGTAAGATGAAAACACAAACATAGAGATGAAACAGATTTAGCAAAGTGAGGCCCGACTAGCTGAACAGAACGAGGATAGGGAAGATAACTTTGCGGTCAGCACAAAAACCTATAAAAAACCACGCAGAGGGGACAAAAAGACCCTCCACACCGACTAACGGTACGGAGGTGGTCCCTCTGCGTCTCAGAGCTTCCAGCAGGCGAGAAAAACCAATAAAGCAAGCTGGACAGAAAAATAGCAACAAAATAACATAAGCAAAACTTAGCTTTGCAGAGCAGCAGGCCACAGGAATGATCCAGGGAAAAAACAAGTCCCACACTGAAACATTGACAGGAAGCATAGATCAAAGCATCAGGTGGAGTTAAGTAGAGAAGAAGCTAACGAGCTCACCAGATCACCTGAGGGAGGAAACTCAGAAGCTGCAGTACCACTTTCCTCCACAAACGGAAGATCCCAGAGAGAATCAGCCGAAGTACCACTTGTGACCACAGGAGTGAACTCTGCCACAGAATTCACAACAGTACCCCCCCCTTGAGGAGGGGTCACCGAACCCTCACCAGAGCCCCCAGGCCGACCAGGATGAGCCACATGAAAGGCACGAACAAGATCGGGAGCATGGACATCAGAGGCAAAAACCCAGGAATTATCCTCCTGAGCATAACCCTTCCATTTAACCAGATACTGGAGTTTCCGTCTTGAAACACGAGAATCCAAAATCTTCTCCACAATATACTCCAATTCCCCCTCCACCAAAACCGGGGCAGGAGGCTCAACAGGTGGAACCATAGGTGCCACGTATCTCCGCAACAATGACCTATGGAATACGTTATGTATGGAAAAAGAATCTGGAAGGGTCAGACGAAAAGACACAGGATTAAGAACCTCAGAAATCCTACATGAACCAATAAAACGAGGTTTAAACTTAGGAGAGGAAACCTTCATAGGAATATGACGAGAAGATAACCAAACCAGATCCCCAACACGAAGTCGGGGACCCACACGGCATCTGCGATTAGCGAAAAGTTGAGCCTTCTCCTGGGACAAGGTCAAATTGTCCACTACCTGAGTCCAAATCTGCTGCAACCTGTCCACCACAGTATCCACACCAGGACAGTCCGAAGACTCAACCTGTCCAGAAGAGAAACGAGGATGGAACCCAGAATTGCAGAAAAACGGTGAAACCAAGGTAGCCGAGCTGGCCCGATTATTAAGGGCGAACTCAGCCAAAGGCAAAAAGGACACCCAGTCATCCTGATCAGCAGAAACAAAGCACCTCAGATATGATTCCAAGGTCTGATTGGTTCGCTCGGTCTGGCCATTAGTCTGAGGATGGAAAGCCGAGGAAAAAGACAAGTCAATGCCCATCCTACCACAAAAGGCTCGCCAAAACCTCGAAACAAACTGGGAACCTCTGTCAGAAACAATATTCTCTGGAATGCCATGCAAACGAACCACATGCTTGAAGAACAAAGGCACCAAATCATAGTAACATAGTAACATAGTTAGTAAGGCCGAAAAAAGACATTTGTCCATCCAGTTCAGCCTATATTCCATCATAATAAATACCCAGATCTACGTCCTTCTACAGAACCTAATAATTGTATGATACAATATTGTTCTGCTCCAGGAAGACATCCAGGCCTCTCTTGAACCCCTCGACTGAGTTCGCCATCACCACCTCCTCAGGCAAGCAATTCCAGATTCTCACTGCCCTAACAGTAAAGAATCCTCTTCTATGTTGGTGGAAAAACCTTCTCTCCTCCAGACGCAAAGAATGCCCCCTTGTGCCCGTCACCTTCCTTGGTATAAACAGATCCTCAGCGAGATATTTGTATTGTCCCCTTATATACTTATACATGGTTATTAGATCGCCCCTCAGTCGTCTTTTTTCTAGACTAAATAATCCTAATTTCGCTAATCTATCTGGGTATTGTAGTTCTCCCATCCCCTTTATTAATTTTGTTGCCCTCCTTTGTACTCTCTCTAGTTCCATTATATCCTTCCTGAGCACCGGTGCCCAAAACTGGACACAGTACTCCATGTGCGGTCTAACTAGGGATTTGTACAGAGGCAGTATAATGCTCTCATCATGTGTATCCAGACCTTTTTTAATGCACCCCATGATCCTGTTTGCCTTGGCAGCTGCTGCCTGGCACTGGCTGCTCCAGGTAAGTTTATCATTAACTAGGATCCCCAAGTCCTTCTCCCTGTCAGATTTACCCAGTGGTTTCCCGTTCAGTGTGTAATGGTGATATTGATTCCCTCTTCCCATGTGTATAACCTTACATTTATCATTGTTAAACCTCATCTGCCACCTTTCAGCCCAAGTTTCCAACTTATCCAGATCCATCTGTAGCAGAATACTATCTTCTCTTGTATTAACTGCTTTACATAGTTTTGTATCATCTGCAAATATCAATATTTTACTGTGTAAACCTTCTACCAGATCATTAATGAATATGTTGAAGAGAACAGGTCCCAATACTGACCCCTGCGGTACCCCACTGGTCACAGCGACCCAGTTAGAGACTATAGCATTTATAACCACCCTCTGCTTTCTATCACTAAGCCAGTTACTAACCCATTTACACACATTTTCCCCCAGACCAAGCATTCTCATTTTGTGTACCAACCTCTTGTGCGGCACGGTATCAAACGCTTTGGAAAAATCGAGATATACCACGTCCAATGACTCACCGTGGTCCAGTCTATAGCTTACCTCTTCATAAAAACTGATTAGATTGGTTTGACAGGAGCGATTTCTCATAAACCCATGCTGATATGGAGTTAAACAGTTATTCTCATTGAGATAATCCAGAATAACATCCCTCAGAAACCCTTCAAATATTTTACCAACAATAGAGGTTAGACTTACTGGCCTATAATTTCCAGGTTCACTTTTAGAGCCCTTTTTGAATATTGGCACCACATTTGCTATGCGCCAGTCCTGCGGAACAGACCCTGTCGCTATAGAGTCACTAAAAATAAGAAATAATGGTTTATCTATTACATTACTTAGTTCTCTTAGTACTCGTGGGTGTATGCCATCCGGACCCGGAGATTTATCTATTTTAACCTTATTTAGCCGGTTTCGCACCTCTTCTTGGGTTAGATTGGTGACCCTTAATATAGGGTTTTCATTGTTTCTTGGGATTTCACCTAGCATTTCATTTTCCACCGTGAATACCGTGGAGAAGAAGGTGTTTAATATGTTAGCTTTTTCCTCGTCATCTACAACCATTCTTTCCTCACTATTTTTTAAGGGGCCTACATTTTCAGTTTTTATTCTTTTACTATTGATATAGTTGAAGAACAGTTTGGGATTAGTTTTACTCTCCTTAGCAATGTGCTTCTCTGTTTCCTTTTTGGCAGCTTTAATTAGTTTTTTAGATAAAGTATTTTTCTCCCTATAGTTTTTTAGAGCTTCAATGGTGCCATCCTGCTTTAGTAGTGCAAATGCTTTCTTTTTACTGTTAATTGCCTGTCTTACTTCTTTGTTTAGCCACATTGGGTTTTTCCTATTTCTAGTCCTTTTATTCCCACAAGGTATAAACCGCTTACACTGCCTATTTAGGATGTTCTTAAACATTTCCCATTTATTATCTGTATTATTAGTTCTGAGGATATTGTCCCAGTCTACCAGATTAAGGGCATCTCTAAGCTGGTCAAACTTTGCCTTCCTAAAGTTCAGAGTTTTTGTGACTCCCTGACAAGTCCCCCTAGTGAAAGACAGGTGAAACTGCACAATATTGTGGTCGCTATTTCCTAAATGCCCAACAACCTGCAGATTTGTTATTCTGTCAGGTCTATTATATAGTATTAGGTCTAAAAGTGCTGCTCCTCTGGTTGGATTCTGCACCAATTGTGAAAGATAATTTTTCTTGGTTATTAGCAGAAACCTGTTGCCTTTATGGGTTTCACAGGTTTCTGTTTCCCAGTTAATATCTGGGTAGTTAAAGTCCCCCATAACCAGGACCTCATTATGGGTTGCAGCTTCATCTATCTGCTTTAGAAGTAGACTTTCCATGCTTTCTGTTATATTTGGGGGTTTGTAACAGACCCCAATGAGAATTTTGTTACCATTTTTCCCTCCATGAATTTCAACCCATATGGACTCGACATCCTCATTCCCTTCGCTAATATCCTCCCTTAAAGTGGACTTTAGACAAGACTTTACATAGAGACAAACCCCTCCTCCTCTCCGATTTTTACGATCCTTTCTAAACAGACTGTAACCCTGTAAGTTAACTGCCCAGTCATAGCTTTCATCTAACCATGTCTCGGTTATTCCCACTATGTCAAAGTTACCTGTAGATATTTCTGCTTCTAGTTCTTCCATCTTGTTTGTCAGGCTTCTGGCGTTTGCGAGCATGCAGTTTAGAGGATTTTGTTTTGTTCCAATCTCCTCACTGTGGATTGTTTTAGAAATGTTCTTACCTCCCTTCTGAGTATGTTTTCCTGGGTCGTCTTTGTTCGAGTCTAATGTTTTTCTTCCCGTCCCCTCTTAATTAATTAATCCCGTCCCGTCCTTAATTAATTCTTCTAGTTTAACGCCCTCCTGATGAGTGTAGCGAGTCTTCTGGCGAATGTGTGTTTCCCAGGTTTGTTGAGGTGTAGTCCGTCTCTGGCGAGGAGTCCATCATACCAGTAATTCACACCGTGAAATCAGAGGAGGAAGGCAAATTAGACAAGGGTACCAGATGGACCATCTTAGAAAAGCGATCACAGACCACCCAAATGACTGACATCTTTTGAGAAACGGGAAGGTCAGAAATAAAATCCATAGAGATATGTGTCCAAGGCCTCTTCGGGACCGGCAAGGGCAAAAGCAACCCACTGGCACGAGAACAGCAGGGCTTAGCCCGAGCACAAATCCCAAAGGACTGCACAAAAGCACGCACATCCCGCGACAGAGAGGGCCACCAAAAGGATCTAGCCACTAACTCTCTGGTACCAAAGATTCCAGGATGACCAGCCAACACCGAACAATGAAGTTCAGAGATAACTCTATTCGTCCACCTATCAGGGACAAACAGTTTCTCCGCTGGGCAACGATCAGGTTTATTAGCCTGAAATTTTTGCAGCACCCGCCGCAAATCAGGGGAGATGGCAGACACAATTACTCCTTCCTTGAGGATACCCGCCGGCTCAGATAAACCCGGAGAGTCGGGTACAAAACTCCTAGACAGAGCATCCGCCTTCACATTTTTAGAGCCCGGAAGGTACGAAATCACAAAGTCAAAACGGGCAAAAAACAACGACCAACGAGCTTGTCTAGGATTCAAGCGCTTGGCAGACTCGAGATAAGTCAAGTTCTTATGATCAGTCAATACCACCACGCGATGCTTAGCTCCTTCAAGCCAATGACGCCACTCCTCGAATGCCCACTTCATGGCCAGCAACTCTCGGTTGCCCACATCATAATTACGCTCAGCAGGCGAAAACTTCCTGGAAAAGAAAGCGCATGGTTTCATCACTGAGCAACCAGAACCTCTCTCCGACAAAACAGCCCCTGCTCCAATCTCAGAAGCATCAACCTCGACCTGGAACGGAAGAGAAACATCTGGTTGACACAACACAGGGGCAGAAGAAAAACGACGCTTCAACTCTTGAAAAGCTTCCACAGCAGCAGAAGACCAATTGACCACATCAGCACCCTTCTTGGTCAAATCGGTCAATGGTTTAGCAATACTAGAAAAATTGCAGATGAAGCGACGATAAAAATTAGCAAAACCCAGGAACTTTTGCAGACTTTTCAGAGATGTCGGCTGAGTCCAATCATGGATGGCTTGGACCTTAACAGGATCCATCTCGATAGTAGAAGGGGAAAAGATGAACCCCAAAAATGAAACCTTCTGCACACCAAAGAGACACTTTGATCCCTTCACAAACAAAGAATTAGCACGCAGGACCTGAAAAACCGTTCTGACCTGCTTCACATGAGACTCCCAATCATCCGAGAAGATCAAAATGTCATCCAAGTACACAATCAGGAATTTATCCAGGTACTCTCGGAAGATGTCATGCATAAAGGACTGAAACACTGATGGAGCATTGGCAAGTCCGAACGGCATCACGAGATACTCAAAATGACCCTCGGGCGTATTAAATGCAGTTTTCCATTCATCACCTTGCTTAATTCGCACCAGATTATACGCACCACGAAGATCTATCTTTGTGAACCAACTAGCCCCCTTAATCCGAGCAAACAGATCAGATAACAATGGCAAGGGGTACTGAAATTTAACCGTGATCTTATTTAGAAGGCCGTAATCTATACAAGGTCTCAGCGAACCATCCTTCTTGGCTACAAAAAAGAACCCTGCTCCTAATGGCGACGATGACGCTGATGCTCAGGCACGGACAAATTAAACAATCGACCTTTTGGGAATTTACTACCAGGAATCAAATTGATAGCACAATCACAATCCCTATGCGGAGGTAGGGTATTGGACTTGGGCTCATCAAATACATCCCGGTAATCAGACAAGAACTCTGGGACCTCAGAAGGAGTGGATGACGAAATTGACAGAAATGGAACATCACCATGTACCCCCTGACATCCCCAGCTGGACACCGACATGGATTTCCAATCTAATACTGGATTATGGGCTTGTAGCCATGGCAACCCCAACACGACCACATCATGCAGATTATGCAACACCAGAAAGCGAATAACCTCCTGATGTGCAGGAGCCATGCACATGGTCAGCTGGGTCCAGTATTGAGGCTTATTCTTGGCCAAAGGCGTAGCATCAATTCCTCTCAATGGAATAGGACACTGCAAGGGCTCCAAGAAAAACCCACAACGCTTAGCATATTCCAAGTCCATCAAATTCAGGGCAGCGCCTGAATCCACAAATGCCATGACAGAATATGATGACAAAGAGCAGATCAAGGTAACGGACAGAAGAAATTTTGACTGTACAGTACCAATGGTGGCAGACCTAGCAAACCGCTTAGTGCGCTTAGGACAATCAGAGATAGCATGAGTGGAATCACCACAGTAGAAACACAGACCATTCAGACGTCTATGTTCTTGCCGTTCAACTCTGGTCAAGGTCCTATCACACTGCATATGCTCAAGTTTAAGCTCAGGTAATACCGCCAAATGGTGCACAGGTTTACGCTCACGCAAGCGTCGACCGATCTGAATGGCCAAAGACATAGACTCATTCAAACCAGCAGGCATAGGAAATCCCACCATGACATCCTTAAGGGCTTCAGAGAGACCCTTTCTGAATATTGCTGCCAGCGCAGATTCATTCCATTGAGTGAGCACTGACCACTTTCTAAATTTCTGACAATATACCTCTATCTCATCCTGAGCCTGACAAAGAGCCAGCAAATTTTTTTCTGCCTGATCCACTGAATTAGGCTCATCGTACAGCAACCCAAGCGCCAGGAAAAACGCATCGATATTACTCAATGCAGGATCTCCTGACGCAAGAGAAAACGCCCAGTCCTGAGGGTCGCCGCGCAAAAAAGAAATGACGATCCTAACCTGTTGAATTGGGTCACCAGAAGAGCGAGGTTTCAAAGTCAGAAATAGTTTACAATTATTTTTGAAACTCAGAAATTTAGTTCTATCTCCAAAAAACAAATCTGGAATAGGAATTCTCGGTTCAAGCAAAGAATTCTGGACCACAAAATCATGAATATTTTGAACTCTTGCCGTGAGCTGATCCACACATGAAGACATTAATGTCCATTGCTACACCTGTGTCCTGAACCACCCAAATGTCTAGGGGAAAAAAAAAGACAAAACACAGTGCAAAGAAAAAAAAATGGTCTCAGAACTTCTTTTTTCCCTCTATTGAGAATCATTAGCACTTTTGGCTTCCTGTACTGTTATGAAAGGCAATTCAGAATCACAATGGACATGGAGGTCAGAGCACATACAGCGAACTGACAATAACCCAAAATAATAGAACGAGCTCTGAGACGTGGGAACTCTGCAGACCGCAATCCCTAAGCCTATCAAACCACACTAAAGGTAGCCGTGCAGCGCTCCTGACTAGGGTTGAGCGAAACGGGTTGAACATTTTCAAAAGTCGCCGACTTTTGGCGAAGTCGAGTTTCATGAAACCCGATCCGACCCCTGTGCGTGGTCGGCCATGCAGTACGCGACTTTCGCGCCAAAGTCGCGTTTCAATGACGCGAAAAGCGCCATTTCTCAGCCAATAAAGGTAAACGCAGAGTGTGGGCAGCGTGATGACATAGGTCCTGGTCCCCACGATCTTAGAGAAGGGCATTGCAGTGATTGGCTTGCTGTCTGCGGCGTCACAGGGGCTATAAAGGGGAGTTCCCGCCGACCGCCATGTTACTGCTGCTGATCTGAGCTTAGGGAGAGGTTGTTGCCGCTTCGTCAGAAGCAGGGATAGCGTTAGGCAGGGTCCATTAACCACCAAACCGCTTGTGCTGTAGCGATTTCCACTGCCCAACACCACCTTCGGTGTGCAGGGACAGTGGAAGCTCCTTTTTTTTTTTTTTCCTCAGCGCTGTAGCTCATTGGGCTGCCCTAGAAGGCTCCCTGATAGCTGCATTGCTGTGTGTACGCCGCTGTGCAAACCAACTGCTTTTTTCAATGCACAAATCCTCTTGTTCCTTCCTTTCTGCACAGCTATCTTGTTTGTTTGTCCACACTTTTTATTTAATTTGTGCATCAGTCCACTCCTTATTGCTGCCTGCCATACCTGGCTGAGATTACTGCAGGAAGATAGTAATTGAAGGACAGTTCCTTTTTTTTTTTTTTTTTTTTTGTGGGAGATTAAGATTGACATTTCTGCTAGAGTGCCATCTCTGTCTGTGTCATCTCTCACTCAGTGGGCCATAGAAAGCCTATTTATTTTTTTGCTTGATTTGGGTTCCAAAATCTACCAGAAAAAATCACAACATCAATCAGTGGGAGAAAAATATTGGCCTCAGGGCTTGTGTGCCACTCCTTACTCCTGTGTGTGCCATCTCTCACTCAGTGGGCCATAGAAAGCCTATTAATTTTTTTGCTTGATTTGGGTTCTAAATTCTACCTGAAAAAATCAATAAATCAATCAGTGGGAGATTAATATTGGCCTTTGGGCTTGTGTGCCAGTCCTAAGCGTGCCATCTCTCTCTCTCTCAGATAGTGGGCCATAGAAAGCCTATTTTTTTATTATTTTATTGGGTTTATAAATTTTCCCTGGAAAAAAAAAAAAGTAGGAGATTAATATTGGCCTCTGGGCTTGTGTGCCAGTCCTGAGCGTGCCATCTCTCTCACAAATAGTGGGCCATAGAAAGCCTATTTATTTTTTTGGTTGATTTGGGTTCATAATTCTACCTGAAAAATCAATCAATCAGTGGGAGATTAATATTGGCCTTTGGGCTTGTGTGCCAGTCCTAAGCGTGCCATCTCTCTCTCTCAGATAGTGGGCCATAGAAAGCCTATTTATTATTATTTTTTTTATTGGGTTTATAAATTTTCCCTGGAAAAAAAAAAAAAGTGGGAGATTAATATTGGCCTCTGGGCTTGTGTGCCAGTCCTGAGCGTGCCATCTCTCTCACAAATAGTGGGCCATAGAAAGCCTATTTATTTTTTGGGTTGATTTGGGTTCCTAATTCTACCTGAAAAAATCAATCAATCAATCAGTGGGAGAAAAATATTGGCCTCAGGGCTTGTGTGCCACTCCTTACTCCTGTGTGTGCCATCTCTCACTCAGTGGGCCATAGAAAGCCTATTAATTTTTTTGCTTGATTTGGGTTCTAAATTCTACCTGAAAAAATCATTAAATCAATCAGTGGGAGATTAATATTGGGCTTTGGGCTTGTGTGCCAGTCCTAAGCGTGCCATCTCTCTCTCTCAGATAGTGGGCCATAGAAAGCCTATTTATTATTATTTTTTTTATTGGGTTTATAAATTTTCCCTGGAAAAAAAAAATGGGAGATTAATATTGGCCTCTGGTCTTGTGTGCCAGTCCTGAGCGTGCCATCTCTCTCACAAATAGTGGGCCATAGAAAGTCTATTAATTTTTTTGCTTGATTTGGGTTCCAAAATCTACCTGAAAAAAATCACTAAATCAATCAGTGGGAGATTAATATTGGCCTCTGGGCTTGTGTGCCACTCCTGACTCCTGTGTGCGTCATCTGTCACTCAGTGGGCCCTAGAAAGCCTATTTTTTGTTTTATTTGTTTTCTAAATTCTCCCTGAAACAATCATTTAATTTTCTTTGGTTTCTAAATTATTCCTGAAAAAAATCATTTTTTTGGTATTTTTTTTTTCTCTCAAGTCTCCCTGAAAAAAAAAAAAAAAAATCTGTGGGAGATTCATATTGCCCCTTCTGCTTGTGTGCCAGTCTTGACTCCTGGGTGTGCCATCTCTCTCTCTCTCCCCAATTGTGGGCCATAGAAAGCCTATTAATTTTTTTGCTTGATTTGGGTTCCAAAATCTACCAAAAAAAATCACTAAATCAATCAGTGGGAGATTAATATTGGCCTCTGGGCTTGTGTGCCACTCCTGACTCCTGTGTGCGTCATCTGTCACTCAGTGGGCCCTAGAAAGCCTATTTTTTGTTTTATTTGTTTTCTAAATTCTCCCTGAAACAATCATTTTATTTTCTTTGGTTTCTAAATTATTCCTGAAAAAAATCATTTTTTTTGTATTTTTTTTTCTCTCAAGTCTCCCTGAAAAAAAAAAAAAAAAAAAATCTGTGGGAGATTCATATTGCCCCTTCTGCTTGTGTGCCAGTCTTGACTCCTGGGTGTGCCATCTCTCTCTCTCTCCCCAATTGTGGGCCATAGAAAGCCTATTAATTTTTTTGCTTGATTTGGGTTCCAAAATCTACCAAAAAAAATCACTAAATCAATCAGTGGGAGATTAATATTGGCCTCTGGGCTTGTGTGCCACTCCTGACTCCTGTGTGTGTCATCTGTCACTCAGTGGGCCCTAGAAAGCCTATTTTTTGTTTTATTTGTTTTCTAAATTCTCCCTGAAACAATCATTTTATTTTCTTTGGTTTCTAAATTATTCCTGAAAAAAATCATTTTTTTTTGGTATTTTTTTTTCTCTCAAGTCTCCCTGAAAAAAAAAAAAAAAAAAAAATCTGTGGGAGATTCATATTGCCCCTTCTGCTTGTGTGTCAGTCTTGACTCCTGGGTGTGCCATCTCTCTCTCTCTCCCCAATTGTGGGCCATAGAAAGCCTATTAATTTTTTTGCTTGATTTGGGTTCCAAAATCTACCAAAAAAAATCACTAAATCAATCAGTGGGAGATTAATATTGGCCTCTGGGCTTGTGTGCCACTCCTGACTCCTGTGTGCGTCATCTGTCACTCAGTGGGCCCTAGAAAGCCTATTTTTTGTTTTATTTGTTTTCTAAATTCTCCCTGAAACAATCATTTTATTTTCTTTGGTTTCTAAATTATTCCTGAAAAAAATCATTTTTTTTGTATTTTTTTTTCTCTCAAGTCTCCCTGAAAAAAAAAAAAAAAAACAAATCTGTGGGAGATTCATATTGCCCCTTCTGCTTGTGTGCCAGTCTTGACTCCTGGGTGTGCCATCTCTCTCTCTCTCCCCAATTGTGGGCCATAGAAAGCCTATTAATTTTTTTGCTTGATTTGGGTTCCAAAATCTACCAAAAAAAATAACTAAATCAATCGGTGGGAGATTAATATTGGCCTCTGGGCTTGTGTGCCACTCCTGACTCCTGTGTGCGTCCTCTCTCACTCAGTGGGCCCTACAAAGCCTTTTTTTTTTTTTTTTTACTAAATTCTCCCTGAAACAATCATTTCATTTTATTTGTTTTATAAATTCTTCTGTAAAAAATAATTTTTTTTTTATTTTTTTTTTTTCTGAAGTCTCCCTTTTAAAAAAAACAAACACAAATCAGTGGGAGATAAATATTTACATTTGCGCTTCAGTGACAGTCCTGCGTGTGTGCCATCTCATTTGTTGCCAACAACAACAGAGTGTGTAACATTGTGGCTGATTTTCGTTGTGGTCTCACCCACCTGTAAAGGGGTAGCTAAATCATACTGAAGTTATAGCTCACCGTGTAAGTTGTGTGACAGCAACAAATACCGTTTGTTTGTTAACGTTTTTAAAACAATGAGGAAGTCTGGTGGAAGAGGTCGTGGCCGGGGGCGTTCATTGTCAGCTGGTAATGAGGGTAGTGGTAGTGGTGGAGCATCAGCTGGTCGTGGGAAAAAAAATATTGCACCTAAGTCTGGAGCTGTGGAGCCAGGTTCGTCGTCTGGCTACACAAGGCCTCGAACGCTCCCTTTTCTGGGAGTAGGAAAACCGCTTTTAAAGCCGGAGCAGCAAGAGCAAGTTTTGGCTTATCTTGCTGACTCAGCCTCTAGCTCTTTTGCCTCCTCTCGTGAAACTGGTAAATGTCAAAGCAGCGCGTCGTTAGTGGATGTTCACGGTCAGGGACAAGTCGCTTCCTTGTCCTCTTCAGCAAAAACAACAACAGAGAAGAATGCAGCAGGCGACACAACGGGTTACTCCATGGAGCTCTTTACACATACCGTCCCTGGCTTAGAAAGTGAAGCAGTTAACAGTCCATGCCCATTACAAGTTGAATCTGACATGGAGTGCACTGATGCACAGCCACAGCCAGACTACTATCCTGGTCCTTTGACTCAGACCACAACATTGCCCTCGCAGGGTAATCATCAAGAATCAGACCCTGATGAGACTATGTTGCCCCATCACGAACGCTATACCACCGACCGACACGGTGACACAGACGAAGTTGCACACGAGCTACAAGAAGAGGTAATAGATGACCCAGTTCTTGACCCCGATTGGCAGCCATTGGGGGAACAGGGTGCAGGCGGCAGCAGTTCTGAAGCGGAGGAGGAGGGGCCGCAGCAGGCATCAACATCGCAACAGGTTCCATCTGCCGGGCCCGTATCTTGCCCAAAACGCGTGGCAAAGCTAAAACCTGTTGGAGGACAGCGTGGCCATCCGGTTAAAGCTCAGTCTGCAATGCCTGAAAAGGTATCCGATGCTAGAAAGAGTGCAGTCTGGCATTTTTTTAAACAACATCCAATTGATCAGCGCAAAGTCATCTGTCAAAAATGTTCAACTACCTTAAGCAGAGGACAGAATCTGAAAAGTCTCAATACAAGTTGCATGCATAGACATTTAACCACCATGCATTTGCAAGCCTGGACTAACTACCAAACGTCCCTTAAGGTTGTAGCACCCTCGGCCAATGAAGCTAGTCAGCAACGCAACATCCCTTCCGGCAGTGTAGGGCCACCATTTTCCGCACCACCTGCAGTATCTGTGCAGGTTTCTTTGCCAGGCCAAAGCCGTCAGGGTCAGGGAATCACCAGTTTCGTAGTAGGAAACACTGCATCTAGGGCACCGGTGGCAACAATACCATCTCCCACCGTCTCTCAGTCTGCCATGTCCACCGGCACCCCCGCTAGTTCCACGATCTCCAGCTCTCCAGTCCAGCTCACCCTACATGAGACTATGGTTAGAAAAAGGAAGTACTTAGCCTCGCATCCGCGTACACAGGGTTTGAACGCACACATAGCTAGACTAATCTCGTTAGAGATGATGCCCTACCGGTTAGTTGAAAGCGAAGCTTTCAAAGCCCTGATGGACTACGCTGTACCACGCTACGAGCTACCCAGTCGACACTTTTTTTTCCAGAAAAGCCATCCCAGCCCTCCACCAGCATGTTAAAGAGCGCATCGTCCATGCACTCAGGCAATCTGTGAGCACAAAGGTGCACCTGACAACAGATGCATGGACCAGTAGGCATGGCCAGGGACGTTACGTGTCCATCACGGCACACTGGGTAAATGTGGTGGATGCAGGGTCCACAGGGGACAGCAAGTTTGGGACAGTTCTGCCTAGCCCACGGTCTAGGAAACAATTGGCTGTAGCCGTTCGCACGCCCTCCTCCTCCTCTTCGTCCTCCTGCAGAAGCGAGAGCTCGTCCACAGACCGCAGTCGCACAACCACTCCATCCGCAGCTGCCACTGTTGCACACCAGGTCTCCCATTATGGGGCAGCTACTGGCAAACGTCAGCAGGCTGTATTGGCTATGAAGTGTTTGGGCGACAACAGACACACCGCGGAAGTTCTGTCCGAGTTCTTGCAGAAAGAAACGCAGTCGTGGCTGGGCACTGTAGATCTTGAGGCAGGCAAGGTAGTGAGTGATAACGGAAGGAATTTCATGGCTGCCATCTCCCTTTCCCAACTGAAACACATTCCTTGCCTGGCTCACACCTTAAACCTGGTGGTGCAGTGCTTCCTGAAAAGTTATCCGGGGTTATCCGACCTGCTCCTCAAAGTGCGTGGACTTTGCTCACATATCCGCCGTTCGCCCGTACACTCCAGCCGTATGCAGACCTATCAGCGTTCTTTGAACCTTCCCCAGCATCGCCTAATCATAGACGTTGCAACAAGGTGGAACTCAACACTGCACATGCTTCAGAGACTGTGTGAACAGAGGCGGGCTGTTATGTTTTTGTGGGAGGATACACATACACGGGCAGGCAGTAGGATGGCAGACATGGAGTTGTCAGGTGTGCAGTGGTCGAAGATTCAAGACATGTGTCAAGTCCTTCAGTGTTTTGAGGAATGCACACGGCTGGTTAGTGCAGACAACGCCATAATAAGCATGAGCATCCCCCTAATGCGTCTGCTGATGCAAAGTTTGACGCACATAAAGGATCAGGCGTCTGCAGCTGAGGAAGAGGAAAGCCTTGATGACAGTCAGCCATTGTCTGGCCAGGGCAGTGTACAGGACGAGGTAGCGGGCGAAGAGGAGGAGGAGGACGAGGAGGATGATGGGGATGATTATATTTTTAATGAGGAAGCTTTTCCGGGGCCACTGGAAATTGGTGGCGCGGCAAGGCCGGGTTCTGGTTTTTTGAGGGACACAAGTGACGTGGATTTGCCTGAAACTGCCCCTCAACCAAGCACAACCGCAGATTTGAGAACTGGAACTTTGGCCCACATGGCGGATTATGCCTTACGTATCCTCAAAAGGGACACACGCATAACTAAAATGATGAATGATGACGATTACTGGTTGGCCTGCCTCCTTGATCCTCGCTATAAAGGCAAATTGCAAAATATAATGCCACATGAGAACTTGGAACTAATATTAGCAACCAAACAATCAACTCTTGTTGACCGTTTGCTTCTGGCATTCCCTGCACACAGCGCCCGTGATCGTTCTCACACGAGCTGCAGGGGCCAGCAGACCAGAGGAGTTAGAGGGGCAGAAATCAGAAGTGGCGTTGGCCAGAGGGGTTTTCTGACCAGGTTGTGGAGTGATTTTGCTATGACCGCAGACAGGACAGGTACTGCAGCATCAATTCAAAGTGACAGGAGACAACATTTGTCCAGTATGGTTACAAACTATTTTTCATCCCTTATCAATGTTCTCCCTCAACCGTCATTCCCATTTGACTACTGGGCATCAAAATTAGACACCTGGCCAGAATTGGCAGAATATGCATTGCAGGAGCTTGCTTGCCCGGCAGCTAGTGTCCTATCAGAAAGAGTATTCAGTGCTGCAGGTTCAATACTAACAGAAAAAAGGACTCGTCTGGCTACCCAAAATGTAGATGATCTAACCTTCATTAAAATGAACCACAACTGGATTTCGAAATCTTTTGCCCCACCTTGCCCGGCTGACACCTAGCTTTCCTATGAAAAGGTCTTGCCTGTGGACTATTCTGAATGCCTTTTCCAATCTCGTAATTTTCAGCACCTGATTGTCCAGCATACGACATGTTTACACCTCACTAAATGGCCAAACTCCCCACACGGGGCCGTGGTATCGACACTTGGCGACAGCACCCGTGAGAGTGCAGTTTGTCTGAAGAGGTGGGTGAGCCCGCTTTTGGTCGACGGCACTGCCACTGGGTCCCTCCTAGTACAATAAAGTGTCTCTGGCGGTGGTGGTGCGCACCCAACATCAGACACACCGTTGTAATATGAGGGGCCCTGGGCCTGTACCGCCGGCCACAAGACAGTTTCCCCCCACCCCAGCTCAAACAGTGCTCTACCACTTGCAAAATTATCTCTCACAGCTCCACCAATGTTTAGTCTATGCGCTGACATCCTTCAATGCCTGCCACTGACAATACCATTGTATTGACATTTTTGTTATGTTAGGCCTTCGATGCCTGTCTGTGGTCACTCCTTCCACTAGGCCTCCACTGACCACACCACTGCTGCCCGTGTACCCCTGGAACCAATTTAAAATTGCCTACAGCCATGTGTTATTATTTTAGGCCTTCGATGCCTGTCTGCGGTCACTCCTTCCACTAGGCCTCCACTGACCACACCACTGCTGCCCGTGTACCCCTGGAACCAATTTAAAATTGCCTACAGCCAGCCCAATTTTTTTATTTTAGGCCTTCGATGCCTGTCTGCGGTCCATTCTTTCAACTACTACTACACTGACCAGGTCACTGCTGCCCGTGTACCCCTGGAACCAATTTAAAATTGCCTACAGCCATGTGTTATTATTTTAGGCCTTCGATGCCTGTCTGCGGTCACTCCTTCCACTAAGCCTCCACTGACCACACCACTACTGCCCGTGTACCCCTGGAACCAATTTAAAATTGCCTACAGCCAGCCCAATTTTTTTATTTTAGGCCTTCGATGCCTGTCTGCGGTCCATTCTTTCAACTACTACTACACTGACCAGGTCCCTGCTGCCCGTGTACCCCTGGAACCAATTTAAAATTGCCTACAGCCATGTGTTATTATTTTAGGCCTTCGATGCCTGTCTGCGGTCACTCCTTCCACTAGGCCTCCACTGACCACACCACTGCTGCCCGTGTACCCCTGTAACCAATTTAAAATTGCCTACAGCCATGTGTTATTATTTTAGGCCTTCGATGCCTGTCTGCGGTCACTCCTTCCACTAGGCCTCCCCTGACCACACCACTGCTGCCTGTGTACCCCTGGAACCAATTTAAAATTGCCTACAGCCATGTGTTATTATTTTAGGCCTTCGATGCCTGTCTGCGGTCACTCCTTCCACTAGGCCTCCACTGACCACACCACTGCTGCCCGTGTACCCCTGGAACCAATTTAAAATTGCCTACAGCCATGTGTTATTATTTTAGGCCATCGATGCCTGTCTGCGGTCACTCCTTCCACTAGGCCTCCACTGACCACACCACTGCTGCCCGTGTACCCCTGGAACCAATTTAAAATTGCCTACAGCCAGCCCAATATTTTTATTTTAGGCCTTCGATGCCTGTCTGCGGTCCATTCTTTCAACTACTACTACACTGACCAGGGCACTGCTGCCCGTGTACCCCTGGAACCAATTTAAAATTGCCTACAGCCATGTGTTATTATTTTAGGCCTTCGATGCCTGTCTGCGGTCACTCCTTCCACTAGGCCTCCACTGACCACACCACTGCTGCCCGTGTACCCCTGGAACCAATTTAAAATTGCCTACAGCCAGCCCAATTTTTTTATTTTAGGCCTTCGATGCCTGTCTGCGGTCCATTCTTTCAACTACTACTACACTGACCAGGTCACTGCTGCCCGTGTACCCCTGGAACCAATTTAAAATTGCCTACAGCCATGTGTTATTATTTTAGGCCTTCGATGCCTGTCTGCGGTCACTCCTTCCACTAGGCCTCCACTGACCACACCACTGCTGCCCGTGTACCCCTGGAACCAATTTAAAATTGCCTACAGCCATGTGTTATTATTTTAGGCCTTCGATGCCTGTCTGCGGTCACTCCTTCCACTAGGCCTCCACTGACCACACCACTGCTGCCCGTGTACCCCTGGAACCAATTTAAAATTGCCTACAGCCAGCCCAATTTTTTTATTTTAGGCCTTCGATGCCTGTCTGCGGTCCATTCTTTCAACTACTACTACACTGACCAGGGCACTGCTGCCCGTGTACCCCTGGAACCAACATCAGAAAATATAAAAATAAGTATTTTGCTTACAAAAAAGAAAATACTGGAGAGGTATCAAATGCAGACATTTTAACATTAAAAACAAACACACAACTAAAATCTGGTACAGTACTAAAAATGGCCACCAGCTACAATTACTTTCTCCTGCAAGTAGTTAACTGAAAGGTTTTTTAAGTTGAAAACACACATATGGCATCCACCGAGTGTTGTCCTGTCGCGTCTTCTTTATATTATTGCCGAGAAGATGCAAAACAATGAAAATAATAAAATCATTAATTACCAAAATAATAGAGAAAGTCAACACCACATTGCAAATAAACATTCATTCCAAATAAAGAAGCAGGGCGCGTCCGAGGGTGAGTATATACCTAATAAGAATATAATCACCCTCGGACGCGCAATGCTTATTTCCAACAGCCTTCCTTCCTAAGAATCAGCCCTTCCGTGGTGTAGAGAGACGTTGTGTTACACTCCAAGGTGTTCCCCAGGTTGCCTTTCCTGAGCTTCGATCTTCCGGCTCTCGTTTAGTAGTTGTTGGAAACTACGCTGCATTAGGCCTTCAAATTGGGTATGGGGTGTAGAGAGAGGGTGTGTTACACTCCAAGGTGTTCCCCAGGTTGCCTTTCCTGAGCTTCGATCTTCCGGCTCTCGTTTAGTAGTTCTTGGAAACTACACTGCATTAGGCCTTCAAATTGGGTATGGGGTGTAGAGAGAGGGTGTGTTACACTCCAAGGTGTTCCCCAAATTGCCTTTCCTGAGCTTCGATATTCCGGCTCTCGTTTAGTAGTTGTTGGAAACTACACTGCATTAGGCCTACAAATTTGGTATGGGGGAAACATTGGCGCATCTGCGGTCCCTCCTTCCTCTAGGCCTCCACTGACCTGTCTACTGCTGCCCGTGTTCCCCTGGAACCAATTTTAAATTGCCTACAGGCAGCCCAATTTATTATGTTAGGGCTTCGAAGCCTGTCTGCGGTCCCTCCTTCCACTAGGCCTCCACTGACCTGTCTACTGCTGCCCGTGTACCCCTTGAACCAACATCATAAAATAAAAAAAAAAGTATTTTGCTTATAAAAAAGAAAATACTGGTGAGATATCAAATGCAGACATTTTAACATTAAAAACAAACACACAACTAAAATCTGGTACAGTACTAAAAATGGCCACCAGCTACAATTACTTTCTCCTGCAAGTAGTTAACTGAAAGGTTTTTTAAATTGAAAACACACATATGGCATCCACCGAGTGTTGTCCTGTCGCGTCTTCTTTATATTATTGCCGAGAAGATGCAAAACAATGAAAATAATAAAATCATTAATTACCAAAATAATAGAGAAAGTCAACACCACATTGCAAGTAAACATTCATTCCAAATAAAGAAGCAGGGCGCGTCCGAGGGTGAGTATATACCTAATAAGAATATAATCACCCTCGGACGCGCAATGCTTATTTCCAACAGCCTTCCTTCCTAAGAATCAGCCCTTCCGTGGTGTAGAGAGACGTTGTGTTACACTCCAAGGTGTTCCCCAGGTTGCCTTTCCTGAGCTTCGATCTTCCGGCTCTCGTTTAGTAGTTGTTGGAAACTACACTACATTAGGCCTTCAAATTGGGTATGGGGTGTAGAGAGATGGTGTGTTCCACTCCAAGGTGTTCCCCAGGTTGCCTTTCCTGAGCTTCGATCTTCCGGCTCTCGTTTAGTAGTTCTTGGAAACTACACTGCATTAGGCCTTCAAATTGGGTATGGGGTGTAGAGAGAGGGTGTGTTACACTCCAAGGTGTTCCCCAGGTTGCCTTTCCTGAGCTTCGATCTTCATGCTCTCGTTTAGTAGTTGTCGGAAACTACGCTGCATTAGGCCTACAAATTGGGTATGGGGTGTAGAGAGAGGGTTTGTTACACTCCAAGGTGTTCCCCAGGTTGCCTTTCCTGAGCTTCGATCTTCCGGCTCTCGTTTAGTAGTTGTTGGAAACTACGCTGCATTAGGCCTTCAAATTGGGTATGGGGTGTAGCGAGAGGGTGTGTTACACTCCAAGGTGTTCCCCAGGTTGCCTTTCCTGAGCTTCGATCTTCCGGCTCTCGTTTAGTAGTTCTTGGAAACTACACTGCATTAGGCCTTCAAATTGGGTATGGGGTGTAGAGAGAGGGTGTGTTACACTCCAAGGTGTTCCCCAGGTTGCCTTTCCTGAGCTTCGATCTTCCGGCTCTCGTTTAGTAGTTCTTGGAAACTACACTGCATTAGGCCTACAAATTGGGTATGGGGTGGAGAGAGATGGTGTGTTACACTCCAAGGTGTTCCCCAGGTTTCCTTGCCATTGCTTCGGTCTTCCGACTCTCGTTTAGTAGTTGTAGAAAAGTACACTGCATTAGGCCTACAAAATGGGTATGGGGTGGAGAGAGATGGTGTGTTACACTCCAAGGTGTTCCCCAGGTTGCCTTTCCTGAGCTTCTATCTTCAGGCTCTCATTAAATTGTGGTTAAATGGAACAACTGCATTTGGCGTACTAGTTGGTTTGGGGCCTACTATCGGTGTCTGCCACTCCTTGCTGTTCTCCTGGTTTCCTGTCCTGAAATTCCATTTTCAGGCTCTCCTTAAGTAGTTGTTAATGTTAGACTGCATTTGGCCTACTAGTTGGGTTGGGGCCTACTATCGGTGTCTGCCACTCCTTGCTGTTCTCCTCCACTGAACAAAGCTGTGCCGCCTGTTTACTACGGTTGCCAATTTTGAACTGCATTTCGACTACTTACTGATTTGGCCCTACTCTCTGTGTCAGCCTCTCATTCCAGTTGTCCTCCACTGCAATGCCCCCTGGTTATTCCTGTGTTACCAATTTTGAACTGCATTTAGCCCACTTTATTCTTTGGGCCTATATCTGTGTTTCCACTTCATCGTGCCCATTGCCCAGCCAGTGATAGATGAGTCTGCTGGTACATTGACCCATAACGCAACATTCCCCGTGCATGCTACACAACAACATTGTGACCCTGCTGAAAGTCAGGTTGCTCTTCCCGCATACCATACCACCTTACACGGGGACAAAGAGGAAGGTGCAGATGAAAGTGCAGGTTCCTTCATCAGGTGGGGGGAGGAATACTAGTTGGCGACGTCACTGGCACAGGGCCTCTCATAGTACGCAAAAGTGTTGCTGCCGGTGGGAGGCGCCCCCGCCGTGCAAACACACCGCTGTACTTTGAGGGGCCCTGTGCCAGTGCCAATGCCAATAAGTGGGCCCCCCCTGCTTGCTCAGGATCACAGCACTTGCAAAGCTGAAATACTTACCTCTCCCTGCTCCACTGCCGTGACGTGGTCCAGATTTCCTGGGCCCACTAATTACTTGAACCAGCCCTACCCCACACAACTTTAGCCAAATGACCCCCAATTTCAAATGCCTTCCAATTATTATAAGGTAAATTACGCTTGACAAGCTTCATTAAGAAGAATGGATGGTTTTGACATTAAAATGGGCACTCTAGGTGTTTTCCTGGCCCCCACTCACTGCCGACCATGCTGCCCCATTGACTTGCATTGGGTTTCGTGTTTCGGTCGATCCCGACTTTACGTCATAATCGGCCGATTTCACTCGACCCGACTTTTGAGATAGTCGGGTTTCGCGAAACCCGGCTCGACTCTAAAAAGGTCAAGGTCGCTCAACTCTACTCCTGACCAGAACCTAGGCGCCTCGTCACAGCCTGAGAAACTAGCTAATCCTGAAGATAGAAAAATAAGCCTACCTTGCCTCAGAGAAATTCCCCAAAGGAAAAGGCAGCCCCCCACATATAATGACTGTGAGTAAGATGAAAACACAAACATAGAGATGAAACAGATTTAGCAAAGTGAGGCCCGACTAGCTGAACAGAACGAGGATAGGGAAGATAACTTTGCAGTCAGCACAAAAACCTATAAAAAACCACGCAGAGGGGACAAAAAGACCCTCCGCACCGACTAACGGTACGGAGGTGGTCCCTCTGCGTCTCAGAGCTTCCAGCAGGCGAGAAAAACCAATAAAGCAAGCTGGACATAAAAATAGCAACAAAATAACATAAGCAAAACTTAGCTTTGCAGAGCAGCAGGCCACAGGAATGATCCAGGGAAAAAACAAGTCCCACACTGAAACATTGACAGGAAGCATAGATCAAAGCATCAGGTGGAGTTAAGTAGAGAAGAAGCTAACGAGCTCACCAGATCACCTGAGGGAGGAAACTCAGAAGCTGCAGTACCACTTTCCTCCACAAACGGAAGATCCCAGAGAGAATCAGCCGAAGTACCACTTGTGACCACAGGAGTGAACTCTGCCACAGAATTCACAACAGGCGGCACTATATGGCGGCACTACGCCTGAATAGACATGGGTTTCATCACCCTGCCTGCACAGGAGCGAACTCTGTTACTTCACAGAGTCGCCGGGATTAAAGAAGACGATGTGCGCTGTTAGGCTACGTTCACACTAGCTGTGTGCGCCGCTGCGTAGGCGACGCAACGCACAACGCACGCACAAACGCTGCAAAACGCATGCAAAAACGCTGCATTTTGCGACGCATGCGTCGGTTTTTGCCGAAATTTGGACACAAGAAAAATGCAACTTGTTGCATTTTCTTGGTCCGACGCTAGCGGCAAAAAAGACGCATGCGTCGCACAACGCAACAAATAAAATGCATGCGTCCCCCATGTTAAATGTAGGGGCGCATGACGCATGCGTCGCCGCTGCGTCGCCCGACGCAAATGAGCATAACGCTAGTGTGAACATTACCTTAACCTCACAGGGGATCAAAGCTCATAAACGGAGCAGGTAGCGTACAGTGGTCGTACAGTCAGCAACAGCACTCAAACAACTCCTCTCCAGAGATGCCAGAATTCTAGTGGCTATATGCCAGCCCTGAATTCATACACACAAACTCATCTTCCGAGGAGCCAGAATTCAACTCTACTGAGGAGCCAGAATTCAAACGGCTTACAGCCGACCCTGAGCACATGCTGAGAAAGACCACGAGGTAGCTAAGCTCATACACACATGAACATAGGTTGATACTAGCGCATGGCCATGTGGCCATGCAAACCTTTTATTGTGGAAGCTCTCTAGGACCTTCCTAGTGGTCCAATTGGAACTGCTTCAGGACCTGAGCATGTGACCCCGACCTCCAATGAGATGACATCCCTTGGGCATGCTGAATAGCGGAAAAGCAGCACTTATTCCCAGGAGCACATGCTCACCGCTGAACAGTGCTGGTTACAATGGCTGAGCCTGGAAGATTAGCAGTAACCAAGCGCACAGTATCTGACTGAGCCAGACGCTGGGACTGACGTCTCCGCTGAACAGGCTCCACTGCGGCTGTAGAAGAATGGGAGACTGCAGCCAAGGTGACTTGAGATTCCCCCTGTGTAGTGGCGGGAACTTAGCACCTAACATTACCCGCCCTCCTAGGGCCCCCCTTCCTTGGGCCTCACTACGCTCAAAGGCAGCAATGAGTTGCAGAGCCCGAATGTGCTCGGCAGGCTCCCAGGACCTGTCCTCTGGGCCATAGTCCTTCCAATCCACCAAATAAAATTTCTTGCTACATACCACCTTACACCCAAAGATAGCGTTCACTTCTAAATCATCCGTAGATGAACCCGATGTCCCGGCACATGACTCAGAAAACTGAGACATGTGAACGGGCTTAAGTAGAGACACATGAAAGATGTCGGTGATACCTAGGTCTGAGGAAGGGCCAGACGGTAGACCACAGGGTTAACCTGTTCCAGGACCTTGAAGGGACCAAAGTAGTGAGGTGCAAACTTAGTGGACTCAACTCGCAGCCTGATGTTACAGGCGGAGAGCCACACTAAGTCACCAGGAGCAAAGGTCGGAGCGGAGAGCCGATGTGGATCTGCGGAGGACCTCATTCTCTTCTTGGAGGCCCTGATAGCATCATGAGTGCGGTCCCAAATGTCACGTGACTCCACAGCCCAGTCTGCCACCCTGGAATCGGCGGAAGACACGGGCATAGGCACAGGAACCAGCGGATGCTGGCCATAATTAAGAAGGAATGGGGTCTGTCCAGTGGATTTGGCTACGGCGTTGTTTAGAGCAAACTCCGCCCACAGTAGCAAGGATGCCCAGTAGTGTTGAGCGATACCGTCCGATACTTGAAAGTATCGGTATCGGATAGTATCGGCCGATACCCGAAAAATATCGGATATCGCCGATACCGATATCCGATACCAATACAAGTCAATGAGACACCAAGTATCGGAAGGTATCCTGATGGTTCCCAGGGTCTGAAGGAGAGGAAACTCTCCTTCAGGCCCTGAGATCCATATTAATGTTTAAAATAAAGAATTAAAATAAAAAATATTGATATATTCACCTCTCCGGCGGCCCCTGGACATCACGCTGGTAACCGGCAGGCTTCTTTGTTTAAAATGCGCGCGTTTAGGACCTGCGAATGACGTCCCGGCTTCTGATTGGTCGCGTGCCGCCCATGTGACCGCCACGCGACCAATCAGAAGCCGTGACGTCATTCGCAGGTCCTAAATTCCTAGAATTAGGAGTTTAGTGAATGAGAATGACGTCGCGGTTTCTGATTGGTCGCGTGGCGGTCACATGAGCGGCACGCGACCAATCAGAAGCCGCGACGTCATTCTCATTCACTAAACTCCTAATTCTAGGAATTTAGGACCTGCGAATGACGTCACGGCTTCTGATTGGTCGCGTGGCGGTCACATGGGCGACACGCGACCAATCAGAAGCCGGGACGTCATTCGCAGGTCCTAAACGCGCGCATTTTAAACAAAGAAGCCTGCCGGTTACCAGCGTGATGTTCAGGGGCCGCCGGAGAGGTGAATATATCAATATTTTTAATTTTAATTCTTTATTTTACACATCCCTATGGATCCGATACCGATACCCGATACCACAAAAGTATCGGATCTCGGTATCGGAATTCCGATACCGCAAGCATCGGCCGATACCCGATACTTGCGGTATCGGAATGCTCAACACTAATGCCCAGTCATCCTGCCTAGCAGAAACAAAATGTCACAGACATGTGACCAAGGTCTGGTTGGCCCTTTCTACCAACCCATTCTTCTCAGGATGGTATGCTGAAGAGAGATTCAGCTAGGTGCTGAGTAGGCAACAGAGCTCTTTCCAGAACCGAGACGCAAACTGGGGACCCCGGTCACTGACAATTTTGTCCGGCATACCGTGTAGGTGGAAAATGTGTTTTATAAACAACACTGCAAAGGCCCGTGCAGAAGGTAGCCGAGGAAGATTTAGCAAGTGCACCATTTTAGAAAAATGGTCAGTGATTACCCAAATGATGGTGCAGCCACGGGACTTGGATAAGTCCACCACAAAGTCCATCCCGACCATCTCCCTGGGCCTATCTGCCAACGGCAGGGGGTAAAGTAACCCAGCTGGCCATTGTTGAGGAGACTTATTTTTGGTGCAGGAGACACACACCCAAATATAGTCTCCAACGTCATGGGCCATATGCGGTCGCCAGAAGCTCAGATGTCCTTTTGGTCTCAAAGTGTCCACCCACCTTGGATGAGAGAGCCCAAGAGAGAACCTCCGGTCACAAATTTGATGGCACAGAAGTTTTGCCCGGGGGTACAGACTCTAAAGCAACCGGAGCCACGGTCCTCTTGCTCTCAGAAGGGACAATAAGCCAAGGTTCCTCCTCCTCCTCTGCTGATGATTCTACAGAGCGGGAGAGGGGAGAGAGCGTCAGCACGAATGTTTTTCTCCCCACAATGAAAATGGAGGGTGAAATGAAACTGGGAGAAGAACAAGGACCATCTGGCCTGGTGAGAATTTAGCTGCTGGGCAGTTTGAATATAAACCAAATTCTTGTGGTAGGTGAAAACTTGGAAGGGAAAGCTAGCCCCTTCCAGGAGGTGTCTTCACTCAGAGAAAGTCAACTTCATGGCTTGCAACTCCCTGTCCCCGATGGAATAATTTCTCCGCCGGTGTGAAGGTCTCGGAGAAGAAGAAGCAAGGATGCTTCCGACCTTGAGCATCCTTCTGGAAGAGGACTGCTCTAGCACCGAAGGAAGAGGCATTCACCTCCATAATAAATGGCTTATCAACGTCGGAGCAATGTAAAATGGGAGCGCTATCAAAGTGTGACTTAATTGAGAGAAAGGCTCTGGAAACCTCCTCTGACCACAATTTGGGATTTGCTCTCTTTTTGGTGAGGGCAACCAAGGGAGCTACCAAAGTTGAGAAGTGGGGAATGAACTGACAATAGTAATTGATGAACCCCATAAAGCGCTGCACCGCTTTGAGAGAATGGGGTTCATGCCAGTCCATCACAGCCTGTAGCTTGGCAGGATCCATAGCCAATCCCTGGGCAGAGATGATATAGCCAAGGAAAGGCAAGGACTCCTGCTCAAACACAGACTTCTCCAACTTGGCGTAGAGAGAGTTTGCCCGTAGCAGGTCGAAGACTTTGCAAACATCTCTCCTGTGGGAGTCTATATCTGGAGAGTAGAGGAGAATATCATCCAGATAGACTGTGACCGAGGTGGAGAGCATATCCCGGAAGATATCATTCACAAAGTCTTGTAAAATGGCAGGAGCATTACAGAGCCCGAAGGGCATCACCAGGTATTCATAGTGCCCGTCCCTGGTGTTGAATGCCATTTTCCATAAGTCCCCCTCACGGATGCGAATCAGGTTGTAAGCACCCCGCAGATCTAGATTAGTAAATACCCTCACTCCCCGCAACCTGTCGAATAACTCTGGTATCAGAGGCAGAGGGTATTTATTCTTAACGGTGATGGCGTTAAGACCCCTGTAATTAATGCATGGACGTAGTTCTCCCTTCTTCTGCATGAAGAAGAACCCTGCCCCTGCAGGTGACACTGACTTCCTAATGAATCCTCTTGCCAGATTCTCCTGGATGTATTGGGACATCGCCTCCATCTGCGGGAGAGACAGGGGATAGACTCTACCCTGGGGAGGCTCTGCACCAGGCAAGAGGTCAATAGGACAGTCATAGGGGCAGTGGGGCAGAAGGGTCTCCGCAGCCCTCTTGGAGAATACGTCCACATAGGGCCAGTAGTGTTTGGTGAGAGAGGAAAGATCTGCGGGTACTTCAGTAGTAGCAACCTGAATGCACTCCCTCAGACATCTGCCCTCACAAGATTCACTCCATCGCAAAATTCTCCCTGAGGACCACTCTATATGAGGGGAGCGATAACGTAACCAGGGTATCCCTAGCAGGATCTCGTCTACTCGCTTGGGGATTACAAGGAGGGAAATAATTTCCTGATGGGATGGAGATATAGACAATGTAAATTGAATGGTCTGGTGTGTTATTTGTGAGGGCAGTGTTGACCCATTCACCACTCGTACAGTCATTGGCTTGGCAAGCATCACCAGGAATATTGCGTGGCATTGGGTGAAGGCTGAGGACATAAAATTCCCCTCCACCACACAAAGCTCTAGCTCGTAAGAGTGGATGGGACTATGGTAACTTTGGTAATGGATGGATGGGCCTATAGTAAGTTTGGTGGAAAACGTCACCATGTCTAGTGTACCTCCTCCTACAACCACTAGACGCCGACGGCTGGGACCATCTGGAGGCAATATGTCCTGACTTCCGGCAAACATGGCAGACCTTGAGTGCATGAGCGGTCCAGGACTTAGATCCCGCTCGTGACACCTCCATGGGCTCTTGTGACTCGGACTCCTGGACCGGTGATTCCAGAGGTTTGGCAAAGGTGGGAGTCAGCCGAAACCTCTGCCTACACTGGGCTTGCTCCAACCTTTGCTCGTTAAAATGAAGGTCGATGTGAGTTGATACAACTATTAGCTCCTCCACTGTGGCGGGAATCTCCCTGGTGGCTAAAGCGTCCTTCACATGGTCAGCCAGCCCCGTCCAAAATACTGGGATGAGGGCTTTATCTGACCACTTCAGCTCAGATGCTAAAGTACGGAAGTGGACAGCAAAATGGCTGACCATGGACGAGCCCTGGGTCAATGCCAGCAGTTGAAGCGCCGTATCATAGGTGACTCGAGGCCCTAAAAAGACCTGTTTCAGAGTGCTCAGAAACAACAGTGCACTCTGCACCACATGATAGTCGCACTCCCATAGCGGTGTAGCCCACTCCAACGCCCTGTCCGACAGGAGGGATATAATGAATCCCACCTTTGCCCGTTCTGTGGGAAAATGTGCAGCCAGGAGCTCGAGGTGTATAGCTCACTGGCTCATGAATCTCCTACATAACTTGCTAGCACCAGAGTATTTATCTGGCAGCGGGAGGCGGATAAGGTCAGAACAGGGGTGGCAGTGGACAAACTTGCTGCAGCCATGCTAGCAGCCTGAACAGCCACAGCGGTAACATCCACACCTGAGGTTGTACGCTCAAGAGCCGCTAACCTGCCCTCCAGTTGCTGGGTGTACCGCTGCAGCCGCTGTTCGTCCGCCATTACTAGCCAGACCCTGGTTCTAGTATACTGTTAGGGCTGGCGAAACGCACCGAGTAAATACTGAGGTAGAATAGGTGTGTTCACAGCCTGGGGTCCACCGTGCAGACGTGGAACCTGCTGCTAGTAAATGGCGGCACTATATGGCGGCACTACGCCTGAATAGACATGGGGTCCGTCACCTGGCATGCACAGGGGCGAACTCTGTTACTTCACAGAGTCGCCGGGATTAAAGAAGACACACTGCCCTTTTAACCTCACAGGGGATCAAAGCTCATAAATGGAGCTCATACAGTGGTCATACAGTCAGCAACAGCACTCAAACAACTCCTCTCCGGAGACGCCGGAATTCTAGTGGCTATACGCCAGCCTTGAATTCATACACAATCTCCCCTCCAGAGAAGCCAGAATTCTAACGGCTTACCACCGACCCTGAGCACATGCTGCCAAAGACCACGAGGTGGCTAAGCTCATACACACATGAACATAGATACACACATGAACTGGATAGGGCTTTCCAAATAATTGGCACAGCATGCAAGAAGACTTGGAGATGGGAGTAGGTTTAGATTATTGAGGATGTTAATCTTAGGTCATCAGCAGAATGGATAGCACGGGAAAGGTGTTATACTGACACAAGGGAGGAGATGTAACCGTGGAGCTCTTTGTGGGTGAAAATTAAAAGTTAAAATTGAACTTTGCAGTGCATGGGTTACCATTGCAATGATTGGAACGGGGTAGAGGCATCAGTGTAATGGTTGGTGAGGAATATGATCATGGTTGCAGCGTTCAGGATAGATTGGAGAGTAGAGAGTTTGGTAAGAGGAAGACCGATTAGTAGAGAGTTACAATAGTCCAGATGAGAATGAATAAGTGAAATAGTAAGAGTTTTTGCAGAGTCAAAAGTATGAAAACGTTGAATTATAGAAATGTTTTTGAGGTATAGATGACATGAGCGAACCAGTGATCGGATGTAGGGGATGAATGAAAGATCTGAATCAAGTATGACCACAAGACAGTGGGCATCTTGCTTGGGAGTAAAGGTAGAACCACGCACGGAAATGGCAAATTTGGTCATAGGTAGGTTAGTGGAGGAAGGAAACACAAGGAGTCCAGTTTTTGACAGGTTCAGTTTCTGATAGAGGGAGGACATGATGTTGAGACAGCAGTAAGACATTCACTGGTGTTTTGTAAGAATGCAGGCATGATGTGCGGAGTAGAGTTGTATGATTGGGTGGCATCAGCATAGAAATGGTGCTGGAAAATAAATCTACTGATTACTTGTCCAACAGATCCTTGAGAAACCTCGACAGTAAGGGGAAAAGGAGAAGAAGAAGAGCCATAACAAAATATTGTAATGGAGCGGTCAGAGATGTAGGAGAGCCAGGAGTGAACGTTGTCTTTGAGGCCGATGGAGCTGAGCATAGTGAAGAGGAACTGGTGATCCATGGTGTCAAATGCTGTAGAGAGATCCAGGAGAATCAGCAGGGAGTAGTGACCATTAGATTTAGCTGTTAATAGATCATTAGAGACTTTAGTGTGGGCAGTTTCAGTAGAGTGTAAAAGGTGGAAACCGGATTGTAGAGGGTCAAGAAGAGAGTGATCTGAGAGATAGTGGATTAGATGGGAGTATACCACGTGTTGCAGGAGTTTAGTTCTGCTGCTGTTGATTATTGTCCAGTTATGGCAAATCTTGCTCTGGCTCAGTCATGTGTTTTCAGGCCTTGGTAGCCTGTTTCTAATGCTGTTGTCTGATATTGGCTCGCATTTTGGCTATCCTTCAGCCTTGTGATTCTAATCCTATTTGTGTCCTCCTGCTTTTGATGTGGTTCTTGACTACCTTCTGCTAGCTCGTTCCACTAGTCAGCAGCCTGTGTATGGCCCCAACCCAGGGCCCATATGTAAGTTCAGATCCCTATTCAGGCATTAAAGAGTGAGGACTAGGGCACCCGTTGAAACAGCACTAAGTATGTTCATGGAAGCCCTTTTACCAATTTCCATGCCATTAATAACAGTGTCACCATAACAGATAGCTATCACTAAGTAGAACCAACCTCTGGCCTCCCAAGCCTAGAATAATTATCGCTTAAAAAACCTATGTATTGGGATTCGTTGAAATATTCCTCGCAGCTAATCTCACTATTCTTGCCCCTCATCCCCCTTTGGGGCAATCTCCAGTTCCCCCCAGGTATAGAGTCCCTTAGGAACTTCCATTTATGGGTTGCTGCAGGGATAACCAGAGTCCACCATCTCTTCAATGTTGATGGGATTATTCCATTCTCGGCCCTGAGAGAAAAATACAACTTCCCCTACGGAGAGGTGTTTCCTATATACATAAACCTAATAAAAAACCCTTGGGAGGCTTTACTCAACAAACGTATCCCCAATATCCCTAAACACACTCAAGCCCTCATTACATTTATATTCCTGGCAGCCAAACAAATCATAGCATTAGCTTGGAAAAAAATAAGTCTAGAGCTATCTGCGGTTAAAAAACGCCTTTCTTGATATATGATCAATGAAACAGACAGAGTAAGTAAATTTGAGAAAATATAGCTTCCCTGGGCGGAGTATGCCAACCGCACCCCTTTGCCACACCTGCATTTTGTCTAACCAATCCATATCCTCCTGATTCTGATTGAATCACTTAACTGGAACTGGACATAATATACCCTCCTCGGGGCCCTCCCCCCTTGCCTCCTACCCTGTTGTTTGTTAAATGTTCCTATGCCCTCTTGTACGTATGCTGTAAATATATGCCTGTATTGAGGTTTTCTTCACACTATTTATAAAATTCAATAAAAAATGTATTGTTTAAAAAAACAAAACCTATGTTTATGTCTATATATTGCCATGTTCTTATACTCCATAGACTTACATTGCAAAAGCCACTTCGAGCTCACACTTAGATCACATAGTAATCCAGTCAGTAGAAATTTCAGTCGCGAGACCCAGAAGAGTACGGGAGTGGCGATCAGTGAGTATATTACCACACTTACACTGGAGTGCATAGCTATTTACACAGGTTTAGGCAGTAAAATGTTCCATAGGAGTGCGTCTTTAACAATATATTATACATGTTATGCTGAATCTTTTCCCACAAACCTTATGCTTATCTGCTCTGTTGCTCCTGCTCTATAAAATAATGTTAAATTAACAATAGGGCGAGTATCTCTTACTCTGGAGGACACATCATATGTTTTAGGCTGGAGTCACACTCAGCGTAAGACAATACGGAACGTATTCTACGTCCGTAATACGCGCGTAATACGCCAAAATGTCTCAGAAATCTATTTCTGTAGTTAATACGTAGCCTAGGTGTGGTCGCGTATTTTGCGCATGTGCTGTTGTGTGTAATCCGTATGTGATCCGTATGGCGTATTTTTCACGCAGCATCACAAAATGGACATTTAACGGTTTTCTGGCCTGCAAATCATTTAAATCATCATTAACAACACTATTTAAGCCCTCTACAACAGGTGGAACCCTCCCATGTGCCCTATTTGTTCTGGAGCTTCTTTTGGCTGTGTTGCTTTCACCTTACAAACATGTCTGACCATGTGTATTTAAGCACAACTCAGCGGGTGTTACTTCACTGGGTGTTGTCACGTCGCTGGACAGCCATATCCGGTCAATGTTGATCCGCGAAGGAGGGGACGAAGATTGTGGGTGCATCCTCTATTGACCCAACGCCAGAGTAAAGGACATTTTCAGAGGCTATATTCAGCTTTGAGGTCACATCCTGCCAAGTTTTACCTGTATAGTCGCATGACCATCAGGACTTTTGATATGTTGTTGGAGATCTTACGTCCTGGGCTCACCTATCAGGACACAAGGATGAGAAAAGCCATCTCTGCTGAGGAGCGTCTGCTCCTAACCTTACGGTATGTATTCAACATTCTCACATACTGTATGTTGATGATATTTTTTTCTATGTGTTGGCTTCTAGTAGGTTTCTGTAGGTTTATGTTGACATTATGGCCCAAGCACATCAAAAAAACTGTGGTTAATGTTGTATGAAACTAACCATGTGAATTTGAAAATTTTTGATTGGACATAAAGTCTTTGTAAATATACTATACACTTGTGCTTCTTCATGTTTTCTTTGTACTCATGTTTATTTTTTTATTTATTTTTTTTAATTTCTTTCAGCTTCCTGGCCACAGGCTTGTCCTATGCGGGACTACACTTGGAGTTCCTTATTGGGCGTTCTACAATTTCAGGCATTGTTCGTAAAACCTGTTTCCAAATATGGGAGAAGCTCATGATGTGGTTATGCCAGAGCCCAAACAGGAGGATTGGCTAAAAATCGCCAGTGGATTCAAGGACACTTGTGACTTCCCTAACTGCATTGGAGCTGTCGATGGGAAACATATTAGGGTGCGTAAGCCGCCGAACTCTGGTTCCCAATTCTACAATTATAAGCAGTTTTTCTCTGTAGTTCTGTTAGCTGTTGCTGACAGTAACTACAGGTTTATAATTGTAGACATTGGGGCCTATGGGCGAACTGGAGACTGTAGGGTCTTCAATGCGTCCATAATGGGTCGGCGGCTACGTGATAACCAGCTAAACCTCCCACCACCACAACAACTCCCAGGATCCAATGCGGAAGCAGTGCCTTTTGTTTTGGTTGGAGATGAGGCTTTCCAACTTATGAGGCATCTCATGAGGCCTTATCCCAGGCGCAACCTGGACGGTGGCGGAGGGTCTTTAATCTGAGACTTTCCAGGGCGTGGAGACTGGTAGAATGTGCCTTTGGGATTCTTGTTTGCAAAATGGCGTGTTCTTCAGTCTGCCATTCAGCTAGGTGAGGCTACAATCAATGAAGTCATCAAAGCCTGTGTTATTTTACATAATTTTACACGAATACATGATTGTTCCTCACCCAATATTGATGTTAGCCTCATGAGTAGTGTTGAGCGATACCGTCCGATACTTGAAAGTATCGGTATCGGATAGTATCGGCCGATACCCGAAAAATATCGGATATCGCCGATACCGATATCCGATACCAATACAAGTCAATGGGACATCAAGTATCGGAATGTATCCTCATGGATCCCAGGGTCTGAAGGAGAGGAAACTCTCCTTCAGGCCCTGGGATCCATATTAAAGTGTAAAATAAAGAATTAAAATAAAAAATATTGTTATATTCACCTCTCCGGCGGCCCCTGGACATCAGCGGGAGGATCCGGCGTCCGGCACGGCTTCTTTCTTCAAAATGCGCGCCTTTAGGACCTGTGGAATGACGTCCCGGCTTCTGATTGGTCGCGTGCCGCCCATGTGACCGCCACGCGACCAATCAGAAGCCGCGACGTCATTCCTCAGGTCCTAAAAGGCGCTCATTCTAGGACTTTAGCTGAGGAATGACGTCGCGGCTTCTGATTGGTCGCGTGGCGGTCACATGGGCGGCACACGACCAATCAGAAGCCGGGACGTCATACCACAGGTCCTAAAGGCGCGCATTTTGAAGAAAGAAGCCGTGCCGGACGCCGGATCCTCCCGCTGATGTACAGGGGCCGCCGGAGAGGTGAATATAACAATATTTTTTATTTTAATTCTTTATTTTACACTTCCGATACCGATACCCGATATCACAAAAATATCGGATCTCGGTATCGGAATTCCGATACCGCAAGTATCGGCCGATACCCGATACTTGCGGTATCGGAATGCTCAACACTACTCATGAGCAATGTTATTCTGCCTACCCCATATGTCCCTCCTCCGCGTCGTCCCATTTCTGGCCTCAAAGTTCGGGATGTTTTCACCAATTATTTTATGAGTCCTCAAGGTGCTACTCCCTGGCAAGAATATGCAATTTAGTATGTTTAGTGTTCTATATTAAATCTTTTGGTTACCCTTTTCAAAAATCAGTCTTTTGTATTTATAAAATTTGCATATGGGTATGATCCTATCATGTGTGTGTGATGAAATAATGAATTGTCCACAACCAGATGTTGATTTTTTGCAAAAAACTTTAAACTTAAATCAATATTTGAGTGTTGGTTATTGTTTTGGCATAACCTTTTTTTTTTTTAGAAATCTTTTCATTACCCTTTTTTGGGCCAATATAAGCATACTACATCAGCAGCATTACAAAGTGCTATGTCAGCACAAACAACATCAAGATTGTATAAAAAATAAAGAAAAAAAATAAAAAAAGGAAAAATAATAATAAAAAAAAACAAATAAAACAAAAATAAAAAATCACAAGTCTTGGTAGGTAGGTGTTGGAGATGTGGATTGCTCTGGATCCTCATCAGGTGGCCTTTGTAGGCCCAATTGTCCTGCACCCTGTGAGGATGTGGTAGTGGCTGGCGGCAAAATATGCCTGGGATGATGCTGGACAGTTGGCATATTTTGTAAAGGATTTCTAGGTAACCCCTGATGTTGCTGACCATATGGCCTGGAATCATACCCCAAACCAAAATGGCCATATTGTCCAATCCCAGGTTGGGACCAGCCTCCAGCACTGGGTGTGGACAAGTGGCCATATTGGGATGGTTGACGATATCCTGCCATATGGTACTGAGGTTGCCATGGTGGGTTGGGTGTGTGTTGTGGTTGAGGTGTTGGCTGACGTGGAGGGGGTGCTTCAGATCCCTCATGAGCATGCATGCCTTGTAATCTCTGAGGCCGCAGAATATTTTGAGGTGACATCTGCCACTGTTCAATAAATTCCATAAGTTGGTATGGGTTATTTGGGGGGGTGCATGCATCAATCAGGATCTGAATGCACCCTCTCACACGAAGCCTCAACTCACGCTCTATTGGCCTAAAGTACCGGGCAAGGCTCCTGGTAAAGCCCTCCTCCCCATCATCCTCACGAACCCTTGCCAGATAGTTCATCACACCAGCATCCACGTTTCTCCGGCTTTGGATAAGCTCTCTCCTGCGGCGAGCACGCTGTGAAAAGACTGCAGCCTGTGGTGAGCGCTCCAGGGCAACAGTAGGGCTGCTGCTGTTTCCAGGGTCATCCTGGCTAGGTGGTGGTGGTGCTGCTGCTGCTGCTGATGATGATGATGACAACTGTGGGGCCTCTTGCTGTTGTTCTGGCTCTGCTGGAGCTGGCTGGCCAGATAAGGAGGATTCTTGAGGGATGGAGCCTGAGGGAGCAGAAGATGGACCAGCCACCTCTTCGCCTTCACCCACTGGGTCTATGACCAATTCTGAGTCAGAGCCTGTCTCCCTGTCAGTGAGGTTGGACTGTGTTCTGTAAAGAAAAATGTTTTTGAGTACAAATGTTTATGTTTTATTAATTTAACCCCTTAGTGACAGAGCCAATTTGGTACTTAATGACCGAGCCAATTTTTGCAATTCTGACCACTGTCACTTTATGAGGTTATAACTCTGGAATGCTTCAACGGATCCCGCTGATTCTGAGATTGTTTTTTCGTGACATATTGTACTTCATGTTAGTGGTAACATTTCTTCGATATTACTTGCGATTATTTATGAAACAAACGGAAATATGGCGAAAATTTTTAAAATTTTGCAATTTTCAAACTTTGTATTTTTATGCCCTTAAATCAGAGAGATATGTCACGAAAAATAGTTAATAAATAACATTTCCCACATGTCTACTTTACATCAGCACAATTTTGGAAACAAAATTTTTTTTTGTTAGGGAGTTATAAGGGTTAAAAGTTGACCAGCAATTTCTCATTTTTACAACACCATTTTTTTTTAGGGACCACATCACATTTGAAGTCATTTTGAGGGGTCTATATGATAGAAAATAATGAAGTGTGACACCATTCTAAAAACTACACCCCTCAAGGTTCTCAAAACCACATTCAAGAAGTTTATTAACCCTTTACGTGCTTCACAGGAACTGAAACAATGTGGAAGGAAAAAATGAACATTTAACTTTTTTTTGCAAACATCTTAATTCAGAACCATTTTTTTTATTTTCACAAGTGTAAAAACAGAAATATAACCATAAATTTTGTTATGCAATTTCTCCTGAATACGCCAATACCCCATATGTGGGGGTAAACCACTGTTAGGGCGCACAGCAGAACTTAGAAGTGAAAGAGCGCCGTTTGACTTTTTCAATGCAGAATTGGCTGGAATTGAGATCGGACGCCATGTCACGTTTAGAGAGCCCCTGATGTGCCTAAACAGTGGAAACTCCCCACAAGTGACACCATTTTGGAAACTAGACCCCTTAAGGAACTTATCTAGATGTGTGGTGAGCACTTTGAACCCCTAAGTGCTTCACAGAAGTTTATAACGTAGAGCCGTGAAAATAAAAAATCGCTTTTGTTTACACAAAAATGATCTTTTCGCCCACAAATTCTTATTTTCACAAGGGTAACAGGAGAAATTAGACCACAAATGTTGTTGTGCGATTTCTCCTGAATACGTCGATACCCCATATGTGAGGGTAAACCACTGTTTGGGCGCACCGCAGAGCTTGGAAGTGAAGGAGCGCCGTTTTACTTTTTCAATGTAGAATTGGCTGGAATTGAGATTGGACGCCATGTCACGTTTGGAGAGCCTCTAATGTGCCTAAACAGTGGAAACCCCCCACAAGTGACACCATTTTGGAAACTAGACCCCTTAAGGAACTTATCTAGATGTGTGGCGAGCACTTTGAACCCCCATGTGCTTCACAGAAGTTTATAACGTAGAGCCGTGAAAAAAAAAAATCGCATTTTTTCTACAAAAATGATCTTTTTGCCCACAAATTTTTATTTTCACACTGGTAACAGGAGAAATTAGACGACAAAAGTTGTTGTGCAATTTCTCCTGAGTATGCTGATACCCAATATGTGGGGGTAAACCACTGTTAGGGCGCACCGCAGAGCTTGGAAGAGAAGGAGTGCCGTTTTACTTTTTCAATGTAGAATTGGCTGGAATTGAGATTGGACGCCATGTCGCGTTTGGAGAGCCCCTGATGTGCCTAAACAGTAGAAATCCCCCACAAGTGACCCCATTTTGGAAACTAGACCCCTTACGGAACTTATCTAGATGTGTGGCGAGCACTTTGAACCCCCATGTGCTTCACAGAAGTTTATAACGTAGAGCCGTGAAAAAAAAAATTTGCATTTTTTCTACAAAAATGATATTTTTGCTCACAAATTTTTATTTTCACAAGGGTAACAGGAGAAATTAGATGACTAAAGTTGTTTTTCGATTTCTCCTGAGTACGTCGATACCCAATATGTGGGGGTAAACCACTGTTTGGGTGCACCGCAGAGCTTGGAAGAGAAAGAGTGCCGTTTTACTTTTTCAATGTAGAATTGGCTGGAATTGAGATCGGACGCCATGTCGCGTTTGGAGAGCCCCTGATGTGCCTAAACAGTAGAAATCCCCCACAAGTGACCCCATTTTGGAAACTAGACCCCCCATGGAACTTATCTAGATGTGTGGTGAGAACCTTGAATGCCCAAGTGCTTCACAGAAGTTTAGAATGCAGAGCCGTGAAAATAAAAAATATTTTTTTTCCCACAAAAAAGATTTTTTAGCCCCCAAGTTTTTATTTTCACAAGGGTAACAAGAGAAATTGGACCCCAAACATTGTTGTCCAATTTGTCCTTAGTATGCTGGTACCCCATATGTGGGGGTAAACCACTGTTTGGGCGCAGGGCAGAGCTCGGAAGGAAGGAGCGCCGTTTTGGAATGCAGACTTTGATAGAATGGTCTGCGGGTATTATGTTGCGTTTGCAGAGCCCCTGATGTACCTAACCAGTAGAAACCCTCCACAAGTGACCCCATTTTGGAAACTAGACCCCCCAAGGAACTTATCTAGATGTGTGGTGAGAACTTTGAATGCCCAAGTGCTTCACAGAAGTTTAGAATGCAGAGTCGTGAAAATAAAAAATATTTTTTTTTCCACAAAAAAGATATTGTAGCACCCAAGTTTTTATTTTCACAAGGGTAACAGGAGAAATTGGACTGCAATAGTTGTTGTCCAATTTATCCCGAGTACGCTGATGTGCCATATGTGGGGGTAAACCACTGTTTGGGCGCACGGCAGAGCTCTGAAGGGAAGGAGCGCCTTTTTGGAATGCAGACTTTGATAGAATGGTCTGTGGGCATTATGTTGCGATTGCAGAGCCCCTGATATACCTAAACTGTAGTAACCCCCCACAAGTGACCCCATTTTGGAAACTAGACCCCCGAAGGAACTTATATAGATGTGTGGTGAGAACTTTGAATGCCCAAGTGCTTCACAGAAGTTTAGAATGCAGAGTCGTGAAAATAAAAAATATTTTTTTTTTCACAAAAAAGATTTTGTAGCCCCCAAATTTTTATTTTCACAAGGGTAACAAGAGAAATTAGACCCCAGAAGTTGTTGTCCAATTTATCCCGAGTACGCTGATGCCCCATATGTGGGGGTAACCCACTGTTTGGGCGCACGGCAGAGCTCAGAAGGGAGGGAGCACCATTTGACTTTTTGAGCGCAAAATTGGCTGTCGTGTTTGGAGACCCCCTGATGTACCTAAACAGTGGAAACCCCCCAATTCTAGCTCCAACCCTAACCCCAACACACCCCTAACCCTAATCCCAACCTGATCCATAATCCTAATCACTAACCCTAACCATAATCACAACCCTTACCCCAAAACAACCCTAATGTCAACCCTAACCATAACCCTAATCAAAACCCTAAATCCAACACACCCCTAATCCTAATCTCAACCCTAGCCTCAAACCTAACCCTAATCCCAATACACCCCTAATCACAACCCTAACCTTAACCCTAATCCCAAACCTAACCCTAATCCCAAGCGTAACCCTAATGCCAACCCTAACCCTAATACCAACCCTAATCCAAACCCTAACCCTAATCCCAGCTCTAACCCTAACTTTAACCCCAACCCTAGCCCTAACTTTAGCCCCAACCCTAACCCTAGCCCTAAGGCTACTTTCACACTTGCGTCGTTTGGCATTCCGTCGCAATCCGTCGTTTTGGACAAGAAACGGATCCTGCAAATGTGCCCGCAGGATGCGTTTTTTGCCCATAGACTTGTATTGCCGACGGATCGTGACGGATGGCCACACGTCGCGTCCGTCGTGCACTGGATCAGTTGTGTTTTGGTGGAGCGTTGGCACAAAAAAACGTTCAATGAAACTTTTTTTGTACGTCGCATCCGCCATTTCTGACCGCACATGCGTGGCCGTAACTCCGCCCCCTCCTCCCCAGGACATAGATTGGGCAGCGGATGCGTTGAAAAACTACAGCTGCTGCCCACGTTGTGCACAATTTTCACAACGTGCATCGGTATGTCGGGCCGACGCATTGCGACGGCCCCGTACCGACGTAAGTGTGAAAGAAGCCTAACCCTAAATTTAGCCCCAACCCTAACCCTAAATTTAGCCCCAACCCTAACCCTAAATTTAGCCCCAACCCTAGCCCTAACCCTACCCCTAACCCTAGCCCTACCCCTAACCCTACCCCTAACCCTAACCCTACCCCTAACCCTAACCCTACCCCTAACCCTACCCCTAACCCTAACCCTACCCCTAACCCTAACCCTAACCCTACCCCTAACCCTACCCCTACCCCTAACCCTACCCCTAACCCTAACCCTACCCCTAACCCTACCCCTAACCCTAATCCTACCCCTAACCCTACCCCTAACCCTACCCCTAACCCTACCCCTAACCCTAACCCTACCCCTAACCCTAACCCTACCCCTAACCCTAACCCTACCCCTACCCCTAACCCTACCCCTAACTGCTGTTCTCCTGCCAGCCGGCAGATGGAGACAGATGGCGGGCGCACTGGGCATGCGTCCGCCATGTTCTTCTGCTGGCGGCCAGGAGGAGCAGCAAGAGGATCCAGGGACCTAGGTGAGTATGCTAGGGTCCCCGAATCCCCCTATTTCTCTGTCCTCTGATGTGCGATCACATCAGAGGACAGAGAATTACACTTTACTTTTTTTTTTGCGGTCGCCGGTAAACAGTTAATTACCGGCGATCGCAAATCAGGGGTCGGTAATACCGACCCCGATCATGCTCTTTGGGGTCTCGGCTACCCCCGGCAGCCGAGACCCCAAAGTTTCTCCCGGTGCCGGCCGGCGGGCGCACTGCGCATGCGCCCGCCATTTTGAAGATGGCGGCGCCCACCGGGAGACACGAGGAGCATCGGGGGAGCTAGGTGAGTATTGGGGGGCCACCTGGGACCCCTTTTCTCTGTCCTCCCAGGTGCAATCACATCGGAGGACAGAGAAATTAAAAAGAGATCGCTTTTTTTTTTTTTTTGCGATCGCCGGTAAACGGTTAATTACCGGCGATCGCAAATGCGGGGTGGGTTAAAAACCCCCCGAATCATGTTCTCTGGGGTCTCGGCTACCCCTGGCAGCCGAGACCCCGGAGAAAATCGGCCTCTGGGGGGCGCTATGGACTTTTTCCACAGCGCCGTTAATTAACGGCGCTGTGGTTTAAGTACCCTTAGCGGCCGCCGTTAAAAGGCGTATCGGCGGTCGCTAAGGGGTTAAAAAAGGGGTTGTGATGTCAGTACTTACGGCCTGAGGTCCATGCTGGGGTTCAAAAAAGTGAGCCTGTCAAAATATATATATTTTTTTCTTGGGTGGTGCGCCTGCCCCACTCCGCTCCCGCTGCTGCCTCTCCCTCCTATATTGGTCGCGGATGCTCCTCCATCGGGTTGTAACATCACCCACTGAAACAACAAATATTACACACATTGATTAGCCCATTATGCAGAGTGGTCTTACAAGGTTTATTTGACTAAACCAATTTTATTTTAGCATAGGAATATGCATTTGGAGAAGACATTTATTAGTTAATTTGCAAACATAATACAATTCTAAAGTAAGGCCACATGGACACAGTCGGCTACCCTTTATCCCAGAAAGAACAATTATTTGCAAACAATGTTAGTAAGGGACATCTGTTAAAAACCTTATTGAAATCCGTTTATCATATACTACACCATGTACGTACTGGTGTGCTGTAAATTAATTTGGGTATTCATTAATAAAATCAATTTTTAAAAATCAAAGTACTAAGGTCCTGCTGTTTAACAAGAACATTAAATTTCAAACATGGGTGTACTTACATATTTGCCGCTGTGCCGCATGTGGCTGCTGCTCATAATTTGGGAAGAGTGACCCACACACACTCCTCCATGCTGCCTCTTTTTGTGCCCTGTTGGCATAGTTTGGATCCCTCTGATCCCAGATAACAAGCCTTTCTTGCACCAAGATGATGAGGACATCAACATTTATGATGTGTGCCATCTTGAAGATCTCACTCCGTTGAGACGTGCAGCAGACTTCCGGGTTCACTGTCTGGCTTTTTCTGCTAATTAGCATGTCTCACCTGCCTGATTGAGCATTTGGACATTTCCGGACATCTGCCAGTGAGTAGCGTATTTCTCGCAAGTCACACGCATGGTCCGTATGCATTCCGCATTTTACGCTCCCCCATAGACTTTCATTGGCATATTTTTCGCGCAATACGCTGACAATCGCAGCAAGCTGCGATTTGTTACGGCCGTAGAAAGCCGTATAATACGGATCCGTTATATATGGCTGATAGGAGCAGACCCATTGAGAATAATTGTGCCGTTTGTTTTGCGAGTTTTACGGACGTATTTTCGGCGCTCTTACGTACGTAAAACTCGCTAGTGTGACTCCAGCCTTAGACAGACAGCACACCAATTTCAGAAAAAACTGTAATGCTTCTTTCCCTTTGGTGGTGTGGTGGTGTCCATGCCAATTAGTGATGAATCAAATGACAAAACAAATTCATTGAAAATTTGATGAAAAAGTCAAAATAGAGTGGCAAATCATAAGCTTTTAGGATTCAATTTACACAAATCCAGCAAACCAGCCAATTAGGGCATTTTTGATTAGGACCAATTTTATATCTGACAGCAAATTCATACCAGTCTGCCCGAAGTTAGTTTTGGCAAATTCACTAATCTGCAATAGTAAATGAATTCTTGCTGTCAGGTTCCTTCACAGATTATATCTGATTAGTGCTGGTTCCAGCAATACAATTCCTATGATTAGTCAAGTCTATTAGAGATGAGCGAGTATACTCATTGCTCGGGTTCTCCCGAGCACGCTCGTGTGGTCTTTGAGTGTTTGTGACTGCTCGAAGATTTAGTTGTCATCGACGCAGCTGCATGATTTAAGGCTGCTAGCCATGTACATGTGGGCGTTGCTTGGTTGCTAGGGAATCTCCACGTGTAATCAAGCTGTCTAGTAGCTGCAAATCATGCAGCTGCGGCAAGGAAAGCGAAATCTCCAAGCAGTCATAAATACTCTGCGGGAAAACCCAAGCAATGAATATACTCGATCATCATTAAAGTCTATTAAAATGTGAACATCCTCTTTCATGTCCGTGGCTATGATAGAATTAATTTGTGGTTTAAAAGTTTCAAATCAAATTTCTTTTCATTGCAAACTCATGAATGTAAAGAGTTAACTCATGCGTTATTCATAAGGTCTACATTTCCCATACATCTGGATTTACTCTTTGATGAAGCTTCGTCATGCAGATTTCTGGTCTTTTGCCGGAGACCTTATCTATAGCACCCCTGAATCATTCCCATCTTCTGGCAGTAATGGTGAATCTCAATACTACTTTATAGTCAGAGAAAAATGGGCTAGAGGATCCATTTAAGAGCATCTGAATAATTTCCTAGTGTGCCCTGCTACCCCTCTTATCTCTACTTATTACTAAAAGTGCTAATGAAGCATATGGCCTGCACCCAAATATGACATTATCCATAATAGAGCGTTATCCGTCCAGAACTGCTACATTACTGCCTAATGTCAGTGTCATTTTTTTTCATTTATTCCCTGCAACAATGCATTCAGTACCAGTTAGATTGATGTTTTATACAACTGGTTAAGTAAATACTATAGGTCACTGCTTGGGAAATGGAATGAGTTCCTCCGGTTTAATCATTTTCAAATCCCAGCACAGATTTGCATTTTTGCTGCAGCTAAACAGTGTGTAGACATCACAGAGATGTGTAATATTAGTATTTATTTTCCATCTGAATTTATGAGTCCCAGATCCATTGAGATTATTTAGGCAAAGTAACTTGGCTAGATTTCAAGGAGCCTGTTTCCCTGCCAACTATGTGATAAAATGAAAGAAGAAATATATTGTAATCCTCAAGTTCTTCTTATTTATTTTAATTTAATATTACTAAGGATTGTATTAGCGTTCATCGTTTGTAAAGCATATGTGTAGACTTTTCAGTTATTTTGAATAATGGATCTCATTGGAAATATAAATATCTCAACAATATCCCAAACACTTAGGGTCTACACAGTATCTAATGAGGTCACCTTGTTGCTGCCGGATGGTTTACACATACAGGTCCTTCTCAAAAAATTATCATATAGTGTTACATTTCATTATTTACCATAATGTAATGATTACAATTAAACTTTCACATATTATAGATTCATTATCCACCAACTGAAATTTGTCAGGTCTTTTATTGTTTTAATACTGATGATTTTGGCATACAACTCCTGATAACCCCAAAAAACCTGTCTCAATAAATTAGCATATTTCACCCATCCAATCAAATAAAAGTGTTTTTTAATAACAAACAAAAAAACCAACAAATAATAATGTTCAGTTATGCACTCAATACTTGGTCGGGAATCCTTTGGCAGAAATGACTGCTTCAATGCGGCGTGGCATGGAGGCAATCAGCCTGTGACACTGCTGAGATGTTATGGAGGCCCAGGATGCTTCAATAGCGGCCTTAAGCTCATCCAGAGTGTTGGGTCTTGCGTCTCTCAACTTTCTCTTCACAATATCCCACAGATTCTCTATGGGGTTCAGGTCAGGAGAGTTGGCAGGCCAATTGAGCACAGTAATACCATGGTCAGTAAACCATTTACCAGTGGTTTTGGCACTGTGAGCAGGTACCAGGTCGTGCTGAAAAATGAAATCTTCATCTCCATAAAGCATTTCAGCCGATGGAAGCATGAAGTGCTCCAAAATCTCCTGATAGCTAGCTGCATTGACCCTGCCCTTGATGAAACACAGTGGACCAACACCAGCAGCTGACATGGCACCCCACACCATCACTGACTGTGGGTACTTGACACTGGACTTCAGGCATTTTGGCATTTCCTTCTCCCCAGTCTTCCTCCAGACTCTGGCACCTTGATTTCCGAATGACATGCAAAATTTGCTTTCATCAGAAAAAAGTACTTGGGACCACTTAGCAACAGTCCAGTGCTGCTTCTCTGTAGCCCAGGTCAGGCGCCTCTGCCGCTGTTTATGATTCAAAAGTGGCTTTACCTGGGTATGCGGCACCTGTAGCCCATTTCCTGCACACGCCTGTGCACGGTGGCTCTGGATGTTTCCACACCAGACTCAGTCCACTGCTTCCTCAGGTTCCCCAAGGTCTGGAATCGGTCCTTCTCCACAATCTTCCTCAGGGTCCGGTCTCCTCTTCTCATTGTACAGCGTTTTCTGCCACATTGTTTCCTTCCAATAGACTTACCATTGAGGTGCCTTGATACAGCACTCTGGGAACAGCCTATTTGTTGAGAAATTTCTTTCTGGGTCTTACCCTCTTGCTTGAGGGTGTCAATGATGGCCTTCTTGACATCTGTCAGGTCGCTAGTCTTACCCATGATGGGGGTTTTGAGTAATGAACCAGGCAGGGTGTTTATAAAAGCCTCAGGTATCTTTTGCATGTGTTTAGAGTTAATTAGTTGATTCAGAAGATTAGGGTAATAGGTCGTTTAGAGAACCTTTTCTTGATATGCTAATTTATTGAGACAGGTTTTTTGGGTTATCAGGAGTTGTATGCCAAAATCATCAGTATTAAAACAGTAAAAGACCTGACAAATTTCAGTTGGTGGATAATGAATCTATAATATATGAAAGTTTAATTGTAATCATTACATTATGGTAAATAATGAAATGTAACACTATATGCTAATTTTTTGAGAAGGACCTGTATTTGATCAAATACCTCATGCTTTTTATGGTTAATAATGGCAGGTGCAGACAAGTGTATTTTTGGTCTAAGTGCAATCGGACAAAATATTGAATCACACTTGGACCAATGCCATTCTATGGGGCCATGCATATGTCCGATATTTTCCTCGGACAAAGACTTCAGAGGAAAATGTCGCTGCATGCCTTAGTTTGGTCCAATATTTGGATCACACTCAGCCATGAAAGTCAATGAGTGCGTGGAAAACATCAGACTGCACTCTGAGTGCAATCCGATTTCCACGCATTGACAAAATGGAGACGATGGAAAAAAAAATTTCCTACCGATTCTGCTTATCCAAGAGAATGAACTCACAATGTAATGACACTCTGATCTGGTCATTTGCTTAATTGGCCTGATTCTCAGAGATGTTAGAATCTGTGGCCATCTGCTCCTGCCCTAACAGTAGTAGCATTCTTGTCATCAGCAATTGGAGGTGGTGTTGTATAATGATTGTGTATACGCCTGTATATTGGCCGCTGCGCATCTGCACAATAATTTAGAGGAAACATGTTCAATTAAATGTTTCATGTACTATCATGTAATTCCTGCACCGTTACGCAGTTTCAAGGTTATATTATGGGCACATATTGTTTGGTTTATTACCTTATGACGGGTCTCCAATGTTTCCGGGTTAGGCTACTTTCACACATCAGGTTTTCAGTGTCAGGCTAAATCCGGCGAATGTTGGAAAAACTGGATCCAGCGGAGATAGTGAAAAACTGATGCGACGAATCCGTTTTTTTTAACGGATCTGTCTAGCATATCTAGATTATTGGATAAAAAAAAATTTGGAGCATGCTCAGTTTATAAATCCGGAACCGTCCACTGGATCCATCTTTTTCCGGATCCGACACCTTCCGGCTCCCATAGGCTTCCATTCTAGCAAACAGCCGAAAGCACCGGATCCTGCGCTTCAGGCTTTTTCGCCGGAGACAAAAAACGTTGCTATGGACGTTTTTTTCAAGAAACTGGAAGCGGCAGATTTGCTGGATCCGGCGAAAACCGGATGAAACGCAATGTCATCCGGTGCAATCCGGCACTAATACAAGTTTATGGGAAAAAATAGCCGGATTTAGCCTGATGCTGAAAACCTGATGTGTCAAAGTAGCCTTAATAGGTCACTCATGAGAAGAAATGTAAGTGGATGGGCCACATTTCTTGTACGGCAAAATTATGTTTTCAGTTATACTTTTTTTTTCTAAGCGTCTTGTTGATCACTTTCTATTGCATTTTTTGTATGTCACTATTAAGAAGAGTTTGCTGTTTTATTAATTTATTTCCATGGTGTTCTACATATGGCTTAACTCCTTTACCCCAAGGGTGGTTTGCACGTTAATGACCAGGTCAATTTTTACAATTCTGACCACTGTCCCTTTATGAGGTTATAACTCTGGAACGTTTGAACAGATCCTGGTGATTCTGACATTGTTTTCTCATGACATATTGTACTTCATGATAGTGATAAAATTTCTTTGATATTACCTGCGTTTATTTGTGAAAAAAACGGAAATATGGCAAACATTTTGAAAATTTAGCAATTTTCCAAATTTGAATTTTTATGCAATTAAATCACAGAGATATGTCACACAAAATACTTAATAAGTAACATTTCCCACATGTCTACTTTACAATTTTGGAACCAAATTTTTTTTTTTAGGGAGTTATAAGGGTTAAAGTTTGACAAGCAATTTCTCATTTTTACAACACCATTTTTTTTAGGGACCACATCTCATTTGAAGTCATTTTGAGGGGTCTGTATGATAGAAAATAACCAAGTGTGACACCATTCTAAAAACTGCACCCCTCAAGGTGCTCACATCCACATTCAAGAAGTTTATTAACCCTTCAGGTGTTTCACAGGAATTTTTGGAATGTTTAAATAAAAATGAACATTTAACTTTTTTTCCCAAAAAATTTACTTCAGCTCCAATTTATTTTATTTTACCAAGGGTAACAGGAGAAAATGGACCCCAAAAGTTGTACAATTTGTCCTGAGTATGCTAATGCCCCATATGTGGGGGTAAACCACTGTTTGGGCGCATGTCAGAGCTTGGAAGGGAAGGAGCGTCATTTGGAATGCAGACTTAGATGGATTGGTCTGTAGGCATCACATTGCGTTTGCAGAGCCCCTAATGTACCTAAACAGTAGAAACCCCCCACAAGTGACCCCATATTGGAAACTAGACCCCCCAAGAAACTTATCTAGATGTGTTGTGAGAACTTTGAACCCCCAAGTGTTTCACTACAGTTTATAGCGCAGAGCCGTGAAAATAAAAAAATCTTTTTTTTTACACAAAAATTATATTTTAGCCCCCAGTTTTGTATTTTCCCAAGGGTAACAGGAGAAATTCGACCTCAAAAGTTGTTGTCCAATGTGTCCTGAGTACGCTGATGCCCCATATGTTGGGGTAAAACTCTGTTTGGGCGCATGGGAGAGCTCGGAAGGGAAGAAGCACTGTTTTACTTTTTCAACGCAGAATTGGCAGGAATTGAGATCGGACGCCAAGTCGCGTTTGGAGAGCCCCTGATGTGCCTAAACAGTGGAAACCCCCCAATTATAACTGAAACCCTAATCCAAACACACCCCTAACCCTAATCCCAATGGTAACCCTAACCACACCCCTAAACCTGACACACCCCTCACCCTAATCCCAACCCTATTCCAAATCGTAAATGTAATCCAAACCCTAACCCTAACTTTAGCCCAAACCCTAACTGTAGCTTTAACCCTAGCCCCAACCCTAACCATAGCCCTAACCCTATCCCTAACCCAAGCCCTAACCCTAGCCCTAACCCTAGCCCTAACCCTAACCCTAGCCCTAACCCTAGCCCTAACCCTAACCCTAAGCCTAGCCATAACTCTAGCCCTAACCCTAACCCTAGCCCTAACCCTAACCCTAGCTCTAACTCTAGCCCTAACCCTAAGCCTAGCCCTAACCCTGGCCCTAGCCCTAACCCTAACCCTAACCTTAGCCCTAACCTTAGCCCTAACCCTAGCCCTAACCCTAATGGGAAAATGGAAATAAATACATTTTACATTTTTTTTATTTTTCCCTAACTTATGGGGTGATAAAGGGGGGTTTAATTTACTTTTATAGCAGGTTTTAGCGGATTTTTATGATTGGCAGCCGTCACACACTGAAAGGCGCTTTTTATTGCAAAAAATATTTTTTGCGTAACCACATTTTGAGAGCTATAATTTTTCCATATTTGGGTCCACAGAGTTATGTGATGTCTTGTTTTTCCCGGACGAGTTGTCGTTTTTATTGGTAACATTTCCGGGCACGTGAGCTTTTTTGATCGCTTTTTATTCCGATTTTTGTGAGGCAGAATGACCAAAAACCAGCTATTCAAGAATTTCTTTTGGGGGAGGCGTTTATACCGTTCCGCATTTGGTAAAATTAATAAAGCAGTTTTATTCTTCGGGTCAGTACGATTACAGCGATACCTCATTTTTATCATTTTTTTATGCTTTGGCATTTTTATACGATAAAAACTATTTTATAGAAAAAATAGTTATTTTTGCATCGCTTTATTCTGAGGACTATAACTTTTTTATTTTTTCTTTGATGACGCTGTATGGTGGCTCGTTTTTTGTGGGACAAGATGACGTTTTCAGCGGTACCATGGTTATTTATATCCATCTTTCTGATCGCGTGTTATTACACTTTTTGTTTGGCAGTATGATAATAAAGCGTTGTTTTTTCCTCATTTTTTTTTTTCCGTGTTCACTGAAAGGGTTAACTAGTGGGACAGTTTTATATGTTGGGTCGCTACGGAAGTGGCGATACTAAATATGTGTACTTTTATTGTTTTTTTTTATTTAGATAAAGAAATGTATTTTTAGGAACAATGTATATATTTTATTTATTTTTTAGGATTTTTTAACATTTTTTTTACACATGTGAATATTTTTTTTTACACTATAACATTGCCCCGGGGGGGCATCATGTTATAGTGTGAGATCACTGATCTGACTCTTTGCTGTGCACTGTGTCAGATCAGCGATCTGACGCGCACTCCTGCAGGCTTACAAGCGCTTGCTCTGATCAGGCACTGTGAAGCCACCTCCCTCCCTGCAGGACCTGGATGCAGCCCCACAGCCATTTTGGATCCGGGCCTGCTGCAGGGTGGAGGAGGTAAGAGACCTTCGCAGCAACGCGATCACATCGCGTTGCTCCGGGGGTCTCAGGGAAGCCCCCTCCCTGCGTGATGCTTCCCTATACTGCCAGAACACTGTGATCATGTTTAATCGCAGTGTGCCCAGGGGTGAATGTGCCGGGGGCGGTCCGTGACCGATCCTGGCACATAGTGCCGGATGTCAGCTGCAATAGTCAGCTGACACCCGGCCACACTCCCCCCGTGAGCGCGGCCAATCGCATATAACGTACTATCCCATCGGTGGTCATACGGGCCCACCCCACCTTGACGGGATAGTACGTCTAATGTCAGAAAGGGGTTAATGTACCATTTATTAGCTTAAGTTGTTCCAGAAGCAGCAATACCATAATTAAATGCTTTTTTTAAGTAGTTTAGTTTATGCAAAGAATAGAATTTTTAACAGCAATATAAAATATTTTTCCGTTATTTTTTCAGATTTTATTTTTATTTTTTATTTTTCATTTTTACATTTTTTTCTTAGTCACTATATTGGACTTTAATTTAAAAAAATTCTCCAATACTTCTGTACTCAGGATATGAGATCTGTCAGTTTTACACAGATACTCAACTTACAAACCTGATTATTGCAAGGCCTTAAGGTACCGTCACATTAAGCGACGCTGCAGCGATATAGACAACGAGCCGATCGTTGCTGTTTAGGTTGCTAGGAGACGTCAGACACCGGCAACAGCAGAACGATGCAGGAGCGATCCAGTGACGTACTTATCGTTCTCGCTGGTTGTTTGCTCCATGAAGAAACATTGCAGGCATTGTTGCTTTTGCTGTCAAACATGACGAATCACGCCGACCTGATGACCAAATAAAGTTCTGGACTTCTAGCTCCGACCAGCGATGTGACAGCGGGATCCTGATCGCTGCTGCGTGTCAAACACAACGAGATCGCTATCTAGGACGCTGCAACGTCACGGATCGTTGTCATTCTCGTTGGTAAGTTGCTTAATGTGACGGTACCTTTACAAGCTACCATAACTGGCTACCTAAGAGGCCATTATCTGGCCTTAAGCTGCCATGGCAGCTCCTTGCAGGGGGCCAATAGGCTTACAGAAGTAGACCTCTCCTTCAATTTACGCTGTCACTATTGACAGTCATACTTAAGGGGTTACACGGATGCGATTAATGCTAATACAAATAATGGCTGTCGCAGCAGGGTGTCAGCTGTTGTATATAGTTGACACACACTGATGATGGTGCTGTCTCTGCTTGTGAGCTGGTGCTATCATCACTGTGTTGATGTATGGTGCTTTAGTGTAAAACCATTTCCAGCTGTGCTGTACATGTATGTCTAATGTTGGGAATGGGTAAAAAAAACACTATATATATTCACCAACTACCCACAAGCCAGTATTGTGGGAAAAAGACATCTCCACCCCGACACACCGTCCTCTTGCCTGATGTGATTAAGGGGTTTCTGGCATGCTCCTCCTTCGGGCCTGCTGTTTACTGTCCTGAGGATGTGTCTGGAGCTCCGTTGCTGAAGGGACCACAGATGACTGGTATAAGGGCCACATATGACCACTGGGCTGTGTATTTGAGACCCATGCCTTAGACTGTAAGGTATAGGATGGTATGCTGGAACACAGACTATTTGCTATTCTTTTAATTCATGTCTGTTTTTAGAAGTTTTAACTTACATGGAGGTTTTTCTTGTTTGGTCTATATGATTGAATTTAATAAAGAATACTACATTTTATATATTACTTGGATGTGCATTGCTGCTTTTTATGATGCGTGCTTTCTTTCTTTAGTATATTACATGATTGTGTGGCTTTTACTTATATTTAGGTATTAAAGGTTCTCCAGGGCATCACTAGACATACAGATCTAGGGACTGCTCCCAGATTAAAAGCATGTTGCCCCTAACTCGAGAGTATACTGCAAAGCATGCCTTTTCAGACTTCTTTCATGATTTTCAGATTACAAAAACGAGTAGTTGCACAACTCTACTGAAGAACACCAGCCTTACTCAACAAGCACACGACTTGTCACCAAGGGTTGGCTGGCAAACTTTGGCCTTGGGGCAAGCAGACAGCAGTGGCACATGCAAATCGGCCCATCTTTACTGTGTTTACCGTATGAAATTCAAAATTGAATGGCTAAATACATGCAGTGAAAGACAAAAAAGAAAAGAGCTGCAAAAAGCCACAAAAAAATTGCTGTGCACATGTTCAGTGTTTTGTTACCTCTTTTAACTGTTGCAAGGTATGGAGGAGGTGAAGAGTTTAAAAAAGTGACATGTTCACAATTTTCTGAAGTCACTCTCCACTATTCTATAAAATGAAGAGAAAAGACGCTAGCAGCGGGGCCACCACAGAAAACTGTGGCACAGCCACCAGTGAAACTGCTTCAAGAAAAGGACCACCAGCGTTTTTCTGAAGCATCTTTGCCTAGAAAAATATGTCTGACCAGATGTTGTGTGCACATACCCATAAGGTGGTTTTTGGAAACACTGCCAATGATTCATACACTGTCACGATTCCCCTCTATTCCCAGTGCGAGTATGCATCAGGCGATCACTGGTATGTGATTTTCATAGCTGCTGTCAAATACCAACTAGATTTTCATCCGCTTATCTCAATTTTGTTCTGAAATAAGCGATGCTATTGTGATACTATTGCGAAACAGCAGTGACACAGGGACTATAGAAATGTTTATACTGTATATAGCTCCGAAAACCCCTTTTACCTAAAGAGGCAGTAACAGATCCAAGAGCACTACACAGGTAAAATAACAGAACCAAGTTTACTACTACTCGTTGCTTTACTGCTTATAGATGCTGAGCACCTAGTGTCTGTGCACAGACAACCCGTCAAGCTAAGGCAGAAAGCTGGGGGCTGTTATTCTCAGACTGGGAAGGGGCAATGTATATGGCACCCCAGCCTAAAAGTAGCAGCCAGCAACCAAGCCAGAAAAGGTGCATCTATTAGATGTGCCAATTCTAGTGCTTTGCCCGGATCTTCCCACTTGCCCTGGTGCCAAGGCAAGTGGGGTAATATTTGTGGGGTTGATGTCAGCTTTGTAATGTCAGCTGACATCAAGACCACAGGTAAGCAATGGAGAGGTGTTTATAAGATACCCCCAATACTAACCCCATAATAAAATTATAATAAAGACACAGCAAGAATAAAGTCATTTATTTGAAATTAAACTCTTTTACCCATTTATTTTCAAAAATCAAAAATAATAAAACATCATATTCCTCACCTGTCCAAAGAGAAGATAATCCATATCTGTCCCATGACAATCCAGGTGGTTTGGAGAGCAGTCACATCATTCATGCGACCGGTCTACAAGCCAGCCAGAACACACTGAGCAGAGAGTGAGATGCTCTGCCTGTGACCGCTGGTAACCTCAATGATGTCATTGCCAGTCACAAGCAGGCAGCGCTTCTCACGCTCTACTCAGGGTGCTGATTCTAAGGAGGACCCCATGTCATTTTTTAGGGGATATTTCCCTTATAATAACCAATAAAGCCTAAGCAAACAGTTGTGAGCTGATATTAAAAGCCTGGGAACTTTTATGTGGCTATGGTCAGTGTCCAGAATATTAACATCAGCACCTAGACATCGGCTTTCCCACAAAAGGTTATGAATTTTACCAGGGACCCCAATGCCATTATTTTTTAATTTATAGCTCATAGGAACTATTTCTCTTGCTTAGCAAGTGGCAGCGCAGGACTGATGAACGACTGCAAGTCTGGCACTTGGGACTCTGGCATTCATCAGTTCAGCACTCGAGCTACTATGAAACCCGATGGCTGTCAACTGTATCGGCATCCAGATGTTACAGTTGAACTTGAGATGACATGCAGTTGCAGTAGCATAGCTCTGGGGGGTCCCTCAGAGCGTGAGCCCCGGGCTGACTGCCCTTTCTGCCCCTCCAGTAGGTATGCTACTCACTCCCATTGTAAAAGAAACTTCTGGCTCACACACAGACTGCCGTGTGATCTGGATGTCTGATTGACCCTAACGTGACTTAAAAGAGGAGTACAGTGGCGATGGATACCAGAGAAGACAGTGATAGGCATTATAACACAGTACTGGTGATTATAGTGCAGCGCCCCAGAGATCTGGTCATTGCAGTATGACACTCTGCCGCTAAGGGGAGTGATAATACATCTGATGGCACTGAAGGAATTCTACTGACCAGGTATCACCAGCACACATTACACCTCACACTCTGGCCACTAGGGGGAGAAAAAGGCTTTATTTAGTGGGCCACTCCTCACACTGGTAAAACTAGGGGTTGGATAGGAAGTTAGTCAGAAGCTGACTGGGTTGGATTCAGGCAACATCCCGTGGCAGGGGGTGTTGCAGGGAGAAGACACAGGGGGGTCCCTGTCAGGCGTGGGAACCTGGCAGGTGCCTAGCGAACAGAGCAGAACGTAACGGAAACGCGCCTGCACACCCCGCGGCGGTATCCTAAGAGAGAGACACAAAGGGAAGTATATTGTGGAACAGTGAGAAACGAGATCAAGCACAAAGGAGAACCAGTAGGAGTCGTGCCGTGAGACCGAGGCAACATCCTACTGAGGCGCGTAGCCGGTGGCCGGAACACCGCGGGAGTAACTGACTCTAGGCCTTACTTCGAACTCCGCAGGACAGTTAATTATAGGTTGGCTGTCTACCTTAAATTTCCTACGAAGACATAGGGGGCAACGCGTGGAGAGGGGCGTCTCTAGGGTCCCGGAAGAGCTCCGAGCCTTCCCGTCATACGGGTGCATCCTAGCCATAACATACCTGGGGGACGAGAAACTAGTAACATCTGGAACAAGCGAGAGAGAATTAGAAAGAACAAACGAACGAGAACAGCAGTTGTGAGGACTATTCCGAATGCTCAGCAGGGTAGCACTACAACACACAGGCGCTAGTGGTAGGCACTGATTTCCACCTGTAAAGGGAACTCTAGATGTGCCCATCGGACCGGCCGGTCTCAGATAGCCCTGTTAAGCGTGCTCTGGATTGAGGACCCTGAAGTCTTCAGTAAAGAGGTAAAGAGACTGCAACCTTGTGTCCTCGTTATTGACTGCACCTCACACCATCACCATCCACCTTACTGGGAAGCCCTGGGGACATACTTCACCTGTGGGAAGGTATACCATCCAGCTGCCATTCCATCGCCCTAGCGGACCCCACAGCAGCGTCGGTCACCCTGACCGAACACCACAGGTGGTGTCACAAAACCTTGACAGACTCCTATCACCCTTTTATTGGATGCCCCTTAGCAGGGTCATGGACCGGGTCTAGCCACCGTGACAGCCTCAGAACCGAACCAGAGAGGCCCGGTACCGAGATCTCATGGCCCTGTGTCTGGGGGCGCTCCAACTTGGCGTCACGAACAGGATCATACTTAAGCCTGCGAAGCAGGTCATGTGTGCCTTGGAATTGTGATTGAAATGTGTTTGGACTTTGATTTATTGCAAGGACTGTGTATTGCTATTTGCCGCAAGATTCCCGCCAAAACTGCCGCCATTACAGCGCCACGAGGAGCGCAGGAGAAGAAGAAGGGCGTGGAAGTGGGCGTTGACAAGCTGAAGAGCGCGAACGACAATGGCCGCCCAGTCTAAATATTTCTGTACATTGAGGACGTGTCCGTCAGCAGCCGAGATCCGCCTCCTGATCCTCAATGGTGGGCGGAGACAAAGGAAGCGAAACCACCCACGAAAGAGAGAGCGGGAAAAGGACAAGGAGGGAGAGGAAGTGAACCACGTGGGAGACACCATGACAAACCGCCCGGGATCGGAGCGTGGGGTCGGAGCAGAGGACTCCCCCAGCTACCCGGAGAGATACCGCGGCCAGGCATCACCTGTTGGTCCCGACTTCCTGCAGGCCGGAGTGGACGAGCTCAGCGATCAACTCCGGCGGATGCAGCTGAGCACTGAGGCCGGGTGGAAGGAGACCGTCATCGGGGGCCTCACCAGACGTCTGTCGGCAGCCTCGTCTGGCCCGGAGCAAGAAAGAAGTTCCAGCGCTCGGAAGCCAGAAAGCAAGGCCCTGCCGGAAAGCGAGATGCTGCAAACAGAGATGACAACACCGCAGCACAAGGCCCTGCAACCAGCGTTCCAGACCCCTGCAGAGACGGAGCAGATTAGCACCGGGGGGACCGCATCTGAAGCAGGTATGGAGAACGACCCTGCCCCAGTGAGAGAAGACCTACTGGTAGGCCCCGTAGCAGCGTCACCTGCTGCCATGACTAAGGCTAACTCTGAACTGACAAATCCTAACACTACTACCACAGTGGGCATTATTGCCGCTACTGAACCTACTACCAAAATTGACATTCGAACCCAGATTATACCGGAAAAACCGATTAGTGACATTGATACCACATCGGATGAGAAAAGAGATATGCAAAGCCATAAGACGCCCTTCTGGAGTGAGGGAGCCCCTTATGTGGCACCTGGTAGCCGCCAGTATCCAGCTGGGCTACTCCGACCGGTGCTACCCCCTGACTTACAGTAACAAACCTCGAAACCCCAACAGATCTAAATAGTTAACTGTTTCCTGTTTTGCTGCTTTAAACCCGTCCAGGGTTATTTCTTAAAGGGATCCCTTTGTTGACCCCGGATCCCTATTGTTTTCATTCCTTTTTATACTTTGCACAAGTTCATCATTGTTTAAAAGACTGCCGGATCATGAACAGTGAATGATTCCAAAACTGTTTTGTACATAGTTTGCACCTTCTTAAAGGTGCCCCCTACTGGTTTTACAAAAGAAAGAAGACTTTGCGAAGATAATGCTTTTGGGGTTAGAGAGAGAGTCCTCCTGAGAACCGTAGAACGACAGTTGGTTGTTGAAAGAGAGACAATGACAGTAGGCCCGGCCCAGGAGCTAGGCGGTCCTGCATTGGTGAAGCTAGAAAGACAAGTTGAGTAATTTTATAGTATTTTATAGTAGGCCTTTAGTGGGTTCAGCTTATACGCCCTTAAAGGAAAAGTTAAATTATTGTTAAGAATTTGCATTTAGTAGAATACCTATTATGAACTGGTGGTTTAGGAGCAACATGGGACGAGCTCTGAAGGAGGTGGTACCTGTACTGACCGCAGTCCCTAAGCTCAATACAACACTAGAAGTAGCCGTGGGATGCTCCTGTCACTCCCTAGGCACCTCGTCACAGCCTGAGAACTAACTACCCCTAAAGATAGAAACAGGAAAACTATCTTGCCTCAGAGAAAATCCCCAAAGGATAGATAGCCCCCCACAAGTAATGACTGTGAGTGGAGAGGGAAAAGACATACACAGAATGAAACCAGGATGTAGCACAGGAGGCCAGTCTAGCTAGATAGATAGGACAGGATAGAATATTGTGCGGTCAGTATTAAAAACTACAAAAATCCACACAGAGTTTACAAAAATCTCCACACCTGACTAAAGGTGTGGTGGGTAAATCTGCTTCCCAGAGCTTCCAGCTTAACTGAATTAATCCATACTGACAAGCTGGATAAAACATAGAATACACAGAACGAATAAGTCCACAACATGTGGACAGAAAAGAGCAAAGCAAGGACTTATCTTTGCTGAACTGGTCAGGATATCAGGGAAATCCAAGAGAGATGTGAATCCAACCAGGAACCATTGACAAGTGGCACTGGCTGAAGGGAAGAGCCAGGCATAAATAGCCAAGCAGAAAGACAATCAGTGGAAGCAGCTGCAGACTGCTAAATCCAAGGAGCAGCCATACCACTTAAAACCACCGGAGGGAGCCCAAGAGCAGAACTCACAAAAGTGCTACTTACAACCACCGGAGGGAGCCCAAGAGCGGAATTCACAACAGTACCCCCCTTGAGGAGGGGTCACCGAACCCTCACCAGAGCCCCCAGGCCGATCAGGACGAGCCAAGTGAAAAGCACGAACCAAATCGGCGGCATGGACATCGGAGGCAACAACCCAAGAATTATCCTCCTGGCCATAACCCTTCCACTTGACAAGATACTGAAGCCTCCGCCTCGAAAAACGAGAATCCAAAATTTTCTCAACCTCATATTCCAACTCTCCCTCAACCAACACCGGGGCAGGAGGATCAACCGAGGGAACAACGGGCACCACATATCTCCGCAACAAAGATCTATGGAAAACATTATGAATGGCAAAAGAGGCTGGAAGAGCCAAACGAAAAGACACCGGATTGATAATTTCAGAAATCTTTTAAGGACCAATAAACCGAGGCTTAAACTTAGGGGAAGAAACCTTCATAGGAACATGACGAGAAGACAACCAAACCAAATCCCCCACACGAAGCCGGGGACCAACACACCGACGTCGGTTAGCAAAACGTTGAGCCTTTTCCTGAGACAACGTCAAATTGTCCACCACATGAGTCCAAATCTGCTGCAGCCTGTCCACCACAGAATCCACACCAGGACAATCAGAAGGCTCAACCTGCCCCGAAGAAAAACGAGGATGAAAACCAAAATTACAAAAGAAAGGTGAAACCAAAGTAGCCGAACTAGCCCTATTATTAAGGGCAAACTCGGCCAACGGCAAGAAAGCCACCCAATCATCCTGATCAGCAGACACAAAGCATCTCAAATAGGTTTCCAAGGTCTGATTAGTTCGCTCAGTTTGGCCATTAGTCTGAGGATGAAACGCCGAAGAAAAACACAAATCAATGCCCATCCTAGCACAAAATGCCCGTCAAAACCTAGAGACAAACTGAGAACCTCTGTCAGACACAATATTCTCCGGAATGCCATGCAAACTAACCACATGCTGAAAAAACAATGGAATCAAATCTGAGGAGGAAGGCAACTTAGGCAAAGGTACCAGATGAACTATTTTAGAGAACCGGTCACAAACAACCCAGATAACAGACATCTTCTGGGAAACAGGAAGATCCGAAATAAAATCCATGGAAATATGCATCCAGGGCCTCTCAGGGACCGGCAAAGGCAAAAGCAACCCACTAGCGCGGGAACAGCAAGGCTTGGCCCGGGCGCAAGTCCCACAGGACTGCACAAAAGCACGCACATCGCGCGACAAGGAAGGCCACTTGTACTGTTATGAACTGGTGGTTTAGGAGCAACATGGGACAAGCTCTGAAGGAGGTGGTACCTGTACTGACCGCAGTCCCTAAGCTCAATACAACACTAGAAGTAGCCGTGGGATGCTCCTGTCACTCCCTAGGCACCTCGTCACAGCCTGAGAACTAACTACCCCTAAAGATAGAAAGAGGAAAACTATCTTGCCTCAGAGAAAATCCCCAAAAGATAGATAGCCCCCCACAAGTAATGACTGTGAGTGGAGAGGGAAAACCAGGATGTAGCACAGGAGGCCAGTGTAGCTAGATAGATAGGACAGGATAGAATACTGTGTGGTCAGTATTAAAAACTACAAAAATCCACACAGAGTTTACAAAAATCTCCACACCTGACTAAAGGTGTGGAGGGTAAATCTGCTTCCCAGAGCTTCCAGCTTAACTGAATTAATCCATACTGACAAGCTGGATAAAAGATAGAATACACAGAACGAATAAGTCCACAACATGTGGACAGAAAAGAGCAAAGCAAGGACTTATCTTTGCTGAACTGGTCAGGATATCAGGGAAATCCAAGAGAGATGTGAATCCAACCAGGAACCATTGACAAGTGGCACTGGCTGAAGGGAAGAGCCAGGCATAAATAGCCAAGCAGAAAGACAATCAGTGGAAGCAGCTGCAGACTGCTAAATCCAAGGAGCAGCCATACCACTTAAAACCACCAGAGGGAGCCCAAGAGCGGAATTCACAACAGTACCCCCCCTTGAGGAGGGGTCACCGAACCCTCACCAGAGCCCCCAGGCCGATCAGGACGAGCCAAGTGAAAAGCACGAACCAAATCGGCGGCATGGACATCGGAGGCAACAACCCAAGAATTATCCTCCTGGCCATAACCCTTCCACTTGACAAGATACTGAAGCCTCCGCCTCGAAAAACGAGAATCCAAAATTTTCTCAACCTCATATTCCAACTCTCCCTCAACCAACACCGGGGCAGGAGGATCAACCGAGGGAACAACGGGCACCACATATCTCCGCAACAAAGATCTATGGAAAACATTATGAATGGCAAAAGAGGCTGGAAGAGCCAAACGAAAAGACACCGGATTGATAATTTCAGAAATCTTTTAAGGACCAATAAACCGAGGCTTAAACTTAGGGGAAGAAACCTTCATAGGAACATGACGAGAAGACAACCAAACCAAATCCCCCACACGAAGCCGGGGACCAACACACCGACGTCGGTTAGCAAAACGTTGAGCCTTTTCCTGAGACAACGTCAAATTGTCCACCACATGAGTCCAAATCTGCTGCAGCCTGTCCACCACAGAATCCACACCAGGACAATCAGAAGGCTCAACCTGCCCCGAAGAAAAACGAGGATGAAAACCAAAATTACAAAAGAAAGGTGAAACCAAAGTAGCCGAACTAGCCCTATTATTAAGGGCAAACTCGGCCAACGGCAAGAAAGCCACCCAATCATCCTGATCAGCAGACACAAAGCATCTCAAATAGGTTTCCAAGGTCTGATTAGTTCGCTCAGTTTGGCCATTAGTCTGAGGATGAAACGCCGAAGAAAAAGACAAATCAATGCCCATCCTAGCACAAAATGCCCGTCAAAACCTAGAGACAAACTGAGAACCTCTGTCAGACACAATATTCTCCGGAATGCCATGCAAACTAACCACATGCTGAAAAAACAATGGAATCAAATCTGAGGAGGAAGGCAACTTAGGCAAAGGTACCAGATGAACCATTTTAGAGAACCGGTCACAAACAACCCAGATAACAGACATCTTCTGGGAAACAGGAAGATCCGAAATAAAATCCATGGAAATATGCATCCAGGGCCTCTCAGGGACCGGCAAAGGCAAAAGCAACCCACTAGCGCGGGAACAGCAAGGCTTGGCCCGGGCGCAAGTCCCACAGGACTGCACAAAAGCACGCACATCGCGCGACAAGGAAGGCCACTTGTACTGTTATGAACTGGTGGTTTAGGAGCAACATGGGACAAGCTCTGAAGGAGGTGGTACCTGTACTGACCGCAGTCCCTAAGCTCAATACAACACTAGAAGTAGCCGTGGGATGCTCCTGTCACTCCCTAGGCACCTCGTCACAGCCTGAGAACTAACTACCCCTAAAGATAGAAAGAGGAAAACTATCTTGCCTCAGAGAAAATCCCCAAAAGATAGATAGCCCCCCACAAGTAATGACTGTGAGTGGAGAGGGAAAACCAGGATGTAGCACAGGAGGCCAGTGTAGCTAGATAGATAGGACAGGATAGAATACTGTGTGGTCAGTATTAAAAACTACAAAAATCCACACAGAGTTTACAAAAATCTCCACACCTGACTAAAGGTGTGGAGGGTAAATCTGCTTCCCAGAGCTTCCAGCTTAACTGAATTAATCCATACTGACAAGCTGGATAAAAGATAGAATACACAGAACGAATAAGTCCACAACATGTGGACAGAAAAGAGCAAAGCAAGGACTTATCTTTGCTGAACTGGTCAGGATATCAGGGAAATCCAAGAGAGATGTGAATCCAACCAGGAACCATTGACAAGTGGCACTGGCTGAAGGGAAGAGCCAGGCATAAATAGCCAAGCAGAAAGACAATCAGTGGAAGCAGCTGCAGACTGCTAAATCCAAGGAGCAGCCATACCACTTAAAACCACCGGAGGGAGCCCAAGAGCGGAATTCACAACAGTACCCCCCCTTGAGGAGGGGTCACCGAACCCTCACCAGAGCCCCCAGGCCGATCAGGACGAGCCAAGTGAAAAGCACGAACCAAATCGGCGGCATGGACATCGGAGGCAACAACCCAAGAATTATCCTCCTGGCCATAACCCTTCCACTTGACAAGATACTGAAGCCTCCGCCTCGAAAAACGAGAATCCAAAATTTTCTCAACCTCATATTCCAACTCTCCCTCAACCAACACCGGGGCAGGAGGATCAACCGAGGGAACAACGGGCACCACATATCTCCGCAACAAAGATCTATGGAAAACATTATGAATGGCAAAAGAGGCTGGAAGAGCCAAACGAAAAGACACCGGATTGATAATTTCAGAAATCTTATAAGGACCAATAAACCGAGGCTTAAACTTAGGGGAAGAAACTTTCATAGGAACATGACGAGAAGACAACCAAACCAAATCCCTCACACGAAGCCAGGGACCAACACACCGACGGCGGTTAGCAAAACGTTGAGCCTTTTCCTGAGACAACGTCAAATTGTCCACCACATGAGTCCAAATCTGCTGCAGCCTGTCCACCACAGAATCCACACCAGGACAATCAGAAGGCTCAATCTGCCCCGAAGAAAAACGAGGATGAAAAACAAAATTACAAAAGAAAGGTGAAACCAAAGTAGCCGAACTAGCCCTATAATTAAGGGCAAACCCGGCCAACGGCAAGAAAGCCACCCAATCATCCTGATCAGCAGACAAAAAGCATCTCAAATAGGTTTCCAAGGTCTGATTAGTTCGCTCAGTTTGGCCATTAGTCTGAGGATGAAACGCCGAAGAAAAAGACAAATCAATGCCCATCCTAGCACAAAATGCCCGCCAAAACCTAGAGACAAACTGAGAACCTCTGTCAGACACAATATTCTCCGGAATGCCATGCAAACTAACCACATGCTGAAAAAACAATGGAACCAAATCTGAGGAGGAAGGCAACTTAGGCAAAGGTACCAGATGGACCATTTTAGAGAACCGGTCACAAACAACCCAGATAACAGACATCTTCTGGGAAACAGGAAGATCCGAAATAAAATCCATGGAAATATGCGTCCAGGGCCTCTCAGGGACCGGCAAAGGCAAAAGCAACCCACTAGCGCGGGAACAGCAAGGCTTGGCCCGGGCGCAAGTCCCACAGGATGCACATCGCGCGACAAGGAAGGCCACTTGTACTGTTATGAACTGGTGGTTTAGGAGCAACATGGGACGAGCTCTGAAGGAGGTGGTACCTGTACTGACCGCAGTCCCTAAGCTCAATACAACACTAGAAGTAGCCGTGGGATGCTCCTGTCACTCCCTAGGCACCTCGTCACAGCCTGAGAACTAACTACCCCTAAAGATAGAAACAGGAAAACTATCTTGCCTCAGAGAAAATCCCCAAAGGATAGATAGCCCCCCACAAGTAATGACTGTGAGTGGAGAGGGAAAAGACATACACAGAATGAAACCAGGATGTAGCACAGGAGGCCAGTCTAGCTAGATAGATAGGACAGGATATAATACTGTGCGGTCAATATTAAAAACTACAAAAATCCACACAGAGTTTACAAAAATCTCCACACCTGAATAAAGGTGTGGAGGGTAAATCTGCTTCCCAAAGCTTCCAGCTTAACTGAATTAATCCATACTGACAAGCTGGACAAAACATAGAATGCACAGAACGAATAAGTCCACAACATGTGGACAGAAAAGAGCAAAGCAAGGACTTATCTTTGCTGAACTGGATTTAACCGGGGGGGAGTGCAGCGCCCCAGAGATCTGGTCGTTGCAGTATGACACTCTGCCGCTAAGGGGAGTGATGGTACGTCTGATGGCACTGAAGGAATTCTACTGACCAGGTATCACCAGCACACATTACACTTCACACTCCGGCCACTAGGGGGAGAAAAAGGCTTTATTTAGTGGGCCACTCCTCACACTGGTAAAACTAGGGGTTGGATAGGAAGTTAGTCAGAAGCTGACTGGGTTGGATTCAGGCAACATCCCGTGGCAGGGGGTGTTGCATTGAGAAGACACAGGGGGGTCCCTATCAGGCGTGGGAACCTGGCAGGTGCCTAGCGAACAGAGCAGAACGTAACGGAACCGCACCTGCACACCCCGCGGCGGTATCCTAAGAGAGAGACACGAAGGGAAGGATATTGTGGAACAGTGAGAAACGAGATCAAGTACAAAGGAGAACCAGTAGGAGTCGTGCCGTGAGACCGAGGCAACATCCTACTGAGGCGCGTAGCCGGTGGCTGGAACACCGCGGGAGTAACTGACTCTAGGCCTTACTTCGAACTCCGCAGGACAGTTAATTATAGGTTGGCTGTCTACCTTAAATTTCCTACGAAGACATAGGGGGCAACGCGTGGAGAGGGGCGTCTCTAGGGTCCCGGAAGAGCTCCGAGCCTTCCCGTCATACGGGTGCATCCTAGCCATAACATACCTGGGGGACGAGAAACTAGTAACATCTGGAACAAGCGAGAGAGAATTAGAAAGAACAAACGAACGAGAACAGCAGTTGTGAGGACTATTCCGAATGCTCAGCAGGGTAGCACTACAACACACAGGCGCTAGTGGTAGGCACTGATTTCCACCTGCAAAGGGAACTCTAGATGTGCCCATCGGACCGGCCGGTCTCAGATAGCCCTGTTAAGCGTGCTCTGGATTGAGGATCCTGAAGTCTTCAGTAAAGAGGTAAAGAGACTGCAACTTTGTGTCCTCGTTATTGACTGCACCTCACACCATCACCATCCACCTTACTGGGAAGCCCTGGGGACATACTTCACCTGTGGGAAGGTATACCATCCAGCTGCCATTCCATCACCCCAGCGGACCCCACAGCAGCGTCGGTCACCCTGACCGAACACCACAGGTGGCGTCACAAAACCTTGACAGACTCCTATCACCCTTTTATTGGATGCCCCTTAGCAGGGTCACGGACCGGGTCTAGCCACCGTGACAGCCTCAGAACCGAACCAGAGAGGCCCGGTACCTGAGAACTCATGGCCCTGTGCCTGGGGGCGCTCCAATAACAGTACAGTATAACAGAGTATAGGTGAGTTCATTAACACACTGACACTATACTGCTCAAAAAAATAAAGGGAACACTTAAACAACAGAATATAACTCCAAGTAAATCAAACTTCTGTGAAATCAAACTGTCCACTTAGGAAGCAACCACTGTTTGGCAATCAGTTTTGCATGCTGTAAATGGAATAGACAACGGATGGAAATTATTGGCAATTATCAAGACAAACTTAATAAAGGAGTGGTTCTGCAGGTGGGGACCAAAGACCACATCTCAGTATCAATGCTTTCTGGCTGATGTTTGTCACTTTTGAATATTGGTTGTTCTTTCACACTCGTGGTAGCATGAGACGGACTCTACAACCCACACAAGTGGCTCAGATAGTGCAGCTAATCCAGGATGGCACATCAATGCGAGCTGACAGAGTCTGGAGACGCCGTGGAGAGCGGTCTGCTGCCTGCAACATCTTTCAGCATGACCAGTTTGGCAGTGGGTCAGTAATGGTGTGGGGTGGCATTTCTTTGGAGGACCGCACAGCCCTCCATGTGCTCACCAGAGGTAGATTGACTGCCATTAGATACCGAGATGACATCCTCAGACCACTTGTGAGACCATATGCTGGTGTGATTGACCCTGGGTTCCTCCTAATGAGACATTATGTGGCTGGAGTGTGTAAGCAGTTCCTGCAAGATGAAAGCATTAAAGCTATGGACTGGCCCGCCCGTTACCCAGACCTGAATCCAATTGAACATATCTGGGACATCATGTCTTGCACCATCCACCAACGTTACATTGCACCACAGACTGTCCAGGAGTTGGTTGATGCTTTAGTCCAGGTCTGGGAGAAGATCCCTCAGGAGACCAACCACCACCTCATCATCAGGAGCATGCCTAGGCATTGTATGGAGGTCATACAGGCATGTGGAGGCCACACACACACTACTGAGCATCATTTCTTTGCTTTGAGGCATTACCACTGAAGTTGGATCAGCATGTAAATTGATTTTCCACTTTGATTTTGAGTATCATTCCAAATCCAGGCCTCCGTGAGATATTAATTTTGATTCACGTTAATAATTTTTATGTGTTATTGTTCTCAACTCTTTCCGCTATGTATTGAATAAAGATTTACAAGTGAAATATTTTATTCAGTGATATCTAGGATGTGGTATTTTAGTGCCCCCTTTATTTTTTTGAACAGTGTACAATATATACACAGGTTTAGGAGAAAAAAGTTCTACTTCTTTGAATTAATATACAGTTGTAGCCATTCTTTGTAGTGGACTTGGTTACATTTAGAAATATGGTGCAAAACCAGCCTACGTTTTGTTCACATTACGGTTGCTACAAGTGGAGTCCAATTCCTTTTATCTTTTTCATCATGGACTCACTTGGTCAATTGTAGCAATTGTAATGTGAATAAAACTTAGTCTGGATTCGCACCATATTTCTAAATGTAACCAGGTCCACTGCATAGAAAGGCTATGTATTCTGATTTAAAAAGATAGAACTTTTTTTCCCTTGAACATGTGTATATATACAGCATGTATGTAGTATAGTGTCTGTGTTTTTTTGATAATTTTCACTCATTTCAATGAGTGGGAAAAAAAACGCATAAAAACACACCTGAAAACGTATGCAGAAACGTTTTTTTATGCAGTGTTTTTCCTGTCAAGTGACATGCTTTTGACGAAGAAGTGTCTGCAAATACTTAATATGTGCACTTTCCCTTATGCAGTAAAATTGACAAGTGAGCTACAGAAAACATAAAGCTTCAGTTATCTGCTCTAGTTTCCAGTTTTATTTTTATGTCATTAGTAACAAAACACAGACACATAGAATTGGCGAGACAAGTCTCTGTGATTTTGTCCTGATTAATCGATCAACAAAAATTACATAGACATATGAACAGCTCCATAGGTTACAAGACCTCATTCAGCCTTCAGGTTTTTTTTTTTACATACAAGAAAAATGGACTGGGTCTCCACATTCTCATATCTACTAGTCAGTGAAAAATGGACAGCACTTGAGTGGCGTCCAAATACTATCCATTTTTTTCACAGACTGATAGTCTTTCCTTGCTGATTTTGATCCAACACTCGGATCCATATCAGACGTGTCTCCGCAATTTTGCATGAACTATGTGACCTGAGGAAAAAATTGGATATGTGGACAGTTCAATAGACTGTCAAAGTATGACTGCTGTCTGTGAAAAATGCAGATAGCACTCGTTTGTAAGAATCTGACGTGAATGAGCACTTATAGCTATGAGTTTGAACTGTGAAAGACACAAAACTTGTAAGTGAGAAAATAATGTCTGAATGAGCCCTTAAAAGGAACCTGTCATCAGGTTTGTCCGATATGAGTTATGACCCCCGCCTTTCAGGGCTTATCTGCAGCATTCTATAATGCTGTAGATAAGCCCCCAACCCAACCTGTAAGAGAAGAAAAATAACTTTGATTATACTCACCTGAGACGGTCCGGTCCCATGGGTGTCGCAAGTCCTGATCTGGCACCTCCCATCTTCTTGAGATGCTGCCCTCCAACTTGCTTCATGCAGATGACGCTACCGTGTATAATCCACACAGGCTCCCCAGCATCGCGCTCCTGCGCAGGCGTACTTATCTACCTGGTTGAGGGCAAAGCAAAGTACTGCAGTGTGCAGGCGCTGGGAAAGGTCAGAGAGGCCCAGCGCCTGCGGACTGCACGAATTTGCTTTGCCCTCAACAGGGCAGATAAGTACACCTACGTTGGTGCACAATGCCGGGGAGCCTGTAAAGCAAGCAGAAGGATGGCATCGCAAGAAGATGGGAGGCGCTGGACCATGTCCTGCGACACCCATGGGACTGAACTGCCCCCAGGTGAGTATAATCAAAGTTTTTTTACTTCTCTTGCAGGTTGGATCAGGGGCTTATCTACAGCATTGTAGGATGCTGTGGATGAGCCCCAAAAGGTGGTGACGGTAACTCGTATCGGGCATACCTGGTGACAGGTTCCCTTTAATCTGCATTGGAGATTGTGTGCCTCTAGGCAAAACTATGTGATTCTGACATAAAGTCAATCCCATTGGACTCAATAGCATTTTGATTGTGATTTTTCAATGTTTCAGGGCAACACAGTGGCTGAGTGGGTTGCAATGTAGTTTTGTAGCACTGGGGTCCTGGGTTCAATTCTACCAAGGACAACATCTGCAAGGAGCTTGTCTGTTCTCCTGCTTGTGTGGATTTCCTCTCACACTCCAAAGAGTAAGACATAATGAGAGGGAATTTTGATTATGAAAGCAGTGATGATGATGTCTGTAAAGCTCTGCACAATATCATGGAACTATAATAAGCAAGCATAATAATCAGATAGAATATCTATCTAGCATAACACTGGCTAGAAATGTAAAATCCATATTTTAATTTGGGGAAAGAGAATCAATAATTATGTATGAGTGCTTTAATTCAATTATTGCCATGACGTTTTGTTTTATTGTTTGTCTCTTATTACTAAGCTAACAACATCACAGTTTATTTTATGTTTTCGACCTTCTTATGTTCTTGTAGATATAATTATCTTTACATCTTGCATTCAAATAATAGAAATAATGGCAAAAACACTTTGTGATGCTTAGTGTATTGTATTGTGTATATTATGTGAGGTGATATTTCTGCAATTTTACTTTTCTCTTGCAGCCTGCATGTATTACAATATGTACAATCCTAACGGCTTTTTTCAGCTCAGAATCCATTGTCTCCGTCCCTGATGTAATCATCCTGTGTATCTGTGATCTCACATATTCGTTAATGCTATAATCTAAGCTCAGGTCTAATCAAATAAAACCAAATCAAATTTGAGTTGAGATGAGCATTAAAGTAGATTAAAATGAAATGTCGCTGCGAAAAACCATAACTGGGACCAGCGGTCTGCTAATGGACATTGCAGTTTAAGCTTGTCTTATTGATTTTGAGGATTCAAATTAGGTACATTAAAATGTTTGCACCTCAATTTATGTGAAATGCTTTAGATTATCAATGTGCTGATCAAACAATGTGAAATGCAAGTATGTAAAGCCTAAAATGTGTTGTATATTATTATTTTTTTTATTTCATCTCAACTTTTTCTTACTTTCATCATGAAAAAATGATCAGTTTTTGCTCTAATTTAATTGCTGCTGCTCCCTTATGTATTCTGTTTATGTTTTTCCTTTTTTTACTTTTTTTAAGCTGTCTTAGGTCATATGCAAACATTGAGCATTTAGTGAGTTTTTTATATCTCACTATTTGTAAGCCAAAATCAGGAGTGAAACAGCCAGAGGAAAAGTATAATAGAAACACATCACCACTTCTGTGTTTCTCACCCACTCCTGGTTTTATCTTACAAATAATGATGTAAAAAACTGACCAAATACTTAATGTGTGCATGTCGCCATAAGGTTCCAAAGATCTGGGCCTTTTCTTTTAGCGCAAATTTTTATCATCTTTAGACTGCTTTGCATTAGCGCCCTGAGAGCAATGATCCATTGGTATTATCTACAGTATAAATTCTCACTGAAGTGTAAATAAAAAGGCCCATATCTCTGAAACTATAAAACTATATAAGGGATTTGAAAAAGAAAAAAAAACAATATTCGAGGGGCAGCTTGAAAAAAATGAGAGCAAAAATTGTCACTTTTGACATGAAGACAGGTCCTCTTTAAATCACCATTACAGCATTTTTTGCTGTGTTGGAGTGGTGCTTCTAAAACTAAGGTCCCTGATCATGGTCTTATACTTACAGCCGCACTCTTCACCTTCAATTGGCCGGAAGTCCGAATTCATGGGCACAAGAGCAAAAAGGAGGCTCTCATAGCCTTGCAATGAAAATTGACCTCTAGTTCACTGCAGCACTGGAGCAATCTGGCAGGTCATACACTGCTGGAGACTGGCGGTAGGGCGGCGATAAAAGAGAAAGAAGGCAGTGGGTAAGTGTAAGACTAGGGGCAGGGAACTTAGATTAGAAGCAACACTCCAGCAATACAATAAAAGAAATGCTCGAGTTGAACTTTAAGGCTGTGTGCCCACGTTGCCTTTTTTATGCATTTCTGCCGTATTTTTTGCCACAGCAGAAACAAAAACGCATTCCCATGCAATTCTATGGGATTCCGCAGTGCCCATGCTGCGGATTTTCTCGCTGTGGAATCGCATAGTGGTAAAATCCTCAGCACGTTCATTATTTCTGTGGAATCGCAGCGATTCCGCAGCCATAGGACTGCATTGAAACACTCATTTTATGCTTCTGTTCTCAGGGATGCATTGTGCGAAACACCTGGGATGACGTCGCGGTCCTTTGCGTAAAGCATCACTGGGAACTGAAACACCGGTGGCGCCGCTGAGGAGATCGGGGGCCGTCAGAAGGTGAGAATAACCATATTTTTTTTAATTATTATTATTTTTAACATTCTATCTTTTACTATTGATGCTGCATAGGCATGTTGTGTAAACATGCGTTTGCATGCATTTTGGCATGCGTTTGGGTATGGATGCGCTGCGCACATATATGCAAATGTGTACTTACCCTAATTCATAAGCTTCTTGTTCTGCAATAAAAAAGTATAAGAATTTCTAATCTATAGATAGAAAATACCAGCATGAATACATTTAATAAATTTCAGTTTAGATAATTCATATATCCAAAATGAGTCAAATGTATTGTACTGCTAAAAATATGAAATTCAATTCATTTCAATCAACAGACATTGAATTTGATCACCACATTCCCTTCTGTCATAAACTACTTAATTTACTAAATTGTTTGTAATGAATGTAAATTCAGGGACTCGCATTGCTGAATATTTTACTGTGTGCTTAAAGTAAAGCTCTTTACAGCCCCAATGGTTTACAGCCAGGCATTAAATGAGCGAAACCTAATTGAAGTTTTAATTAAAATTCCTGTAATTAGCTTTGAGGATGGATTGTCCATTGTGGGACAAATGCTATTTCCTCATTGCATTTGCAAAATTCATTTTTTTTTGTTATTTTAATGATGTAGTAGGTTTAGCTGCTAGATTTTCTAAGTTTGTAATGGGCCTTTATGACTCAAATTATCAGAAGGATACAAGTTTTCTGTCTGGATTTAAATTCTAGAGAACTAAAAATTGTAGGAATCAAAGTAATCCTATGGGAAATGCTTTCAGCTCTTTTAGAGTTTGATGTGTCCAAAGTATCACATCTGAAGACTGCTTAAAGCAATTATGATGATGGGTTCCTAATTCTTTATCCATTGTAGTTCCATAAAATAAATTCAGGTTACACTAGTGCGTTTAGCTGAGACATTTTTCACATAAGCAGGAATATACTGTATATTTATATGATCTATGTTATTTCATGAAGTATCTTTTTTATACTTAGTCAACCATATACAGTGGGGGAAATAAGTATTTGATCTAAAAATAAAAAACAGAAAATCACATTGTATGATTTTTAAATTATGAAATTGTATTTTATTGAATGTAATAATTATATGATCACATACCATCCAGGAAGAATTCTGTCTCTCACATCCCTATCCCTTATTACCTATATTAATTGTACCTGTTTACCTGTATTAAAGACACCTGTCCACACACTCAATGAATCATACTGCAACCTCTCCTCCATGACCAAGACCAAAGAGGTGTCGAAGGGCACCTGGGACAAAATTGTAGACCTGCAAAAGGCTGTGATGAGCTAGAGGTCAATAGGTAAGCAGCTTGGTGAGAAGGCAACAACTGTTGGCACAATTATTGGAAAATGGAAGAAACACAAGATGACTGTAAATCTTCCTCAGTCTGGAACTCTATGCAAGAACTTACCTCAAGGGGTAAGAATGATTCAGAAAAAGGTCAGGAATCAGCCTGGAACTACAGAGGAGGGCCTGGTCATTGACCTGAATAGAGCTGGGACCACAGTCTCAAACATTACTGTTAGTAACAAACTATGCTGTCATGGATTAAAATCCTGCTGGACATGCAAGGATCTCAAGCCAGCACATGTGCAGGCCCATTTGAAGTTTCCCAATGACTATCTGCGTCAAATATAGAATACAATTTGAACAAAGTCTTGTGCTTGGGTGCAAGGAAACACAGAAGACACAGGCTTGTTTAAGTAGATCTTTTATTACTTCCTACAAGTAAGGCTTAACATAGTTGCAGGTACAAATGCAGGAGACAAGACGGGGAGGAATAAACCTTAAGTCCAGCAAAATCACAGGAAAAGGTTCAAGTCTCTCTCTCTTACTTCCCTTGCAAATATTGATGGTAAGCTGAGGGATTCCTGAGTCTACACGTATCCAAGGATCTGAAGTAGAAGGTGGTTGATATAATAAGTCCAAGACTTCCAGGAGCCAGGTCACAAGTAAACTGCAGACTTGATTCTGAAGCACTGCTTGAGCAGCTGGTGCTGCTTAAAAGGGCAAGTGGCAGAGAACAGGGTGGGAACATAAAAACTGAAAACTCCATACTGGTTAAGGGCAAGGTAGATGCAGCAAGACAGAAAGCAAAATGGCTGACAGTGAAAATTATTCAATTAAAAATAACAGCAGATATGGCAAAGAGTCTAAAAAACCTTACATTACTCCCGCCATAGGGACAGTCTCCAGATGACCCTGGACCAGGCTTGTCTGGGTACCTCAGATGGAACTGGCGAAGCTAGCGAGGAGCATTAATGTTATTAAGCAGCTCCCATGAGTTGGCTTCAACTGAGTAGCCCTGCCACTTAATCAGATATTGTAGCTGATTTCTATGCAACCTGGAATCCAGAATCTTTTCCACCACAAATTCCTCCTGGCCATCAATGAGCACTGGATCAGGATGAGGAGAAGAAGGTCCAGGAAACGTATTGGGTATTGCTGCCATTAGTAGTGAAACATGAAAAACAGAGTGAATTATCAAAGTTCTGGGCAGACAAAGACAAAAAGCCATGGCACTTACAATTTTACTGATTTTATTGAGGCCAATGTAGTTATGTCCCAATTTGGATGATGGAATCCTCAACTTAAGGTTCTTAGTTGACAACCAGACCAAGTCTCCTAGGTTGAATGCTGGTGAAGGTTTGCAAAACTTATCTGCTGCTCTCTTATACCTCTCCTGAGCCGATTCCAGATTCTTCTTTAGAAGATCAACATTCCGTTGTAGAGAAGCGATTCTGATGGCCACAGCTGGCAAAGGTGTATCTATGGGAAATCGAGAAAGTATGTTAGAATGAGAACCTAGGTTAGCATAAAATAGAGACTGCTTAGTGGAAGTGGTCTGAGAGTTATAAGAAAACAGCCAGTGGAAGTAAATAAACCCAATCATCCGGTAGGTGGAAGATAAAGAATCAGAGATACTGCTCCAGGGTCTGGTTGGTCCGTATTGTCTGACCATTAGTCTGAGGATGAAAGGCAGAAGAAAGGTTTACTTTAATGTCTAATGCGGCACAGATATTCTGTCAAAACCTTGAAAGAATTGCACCCCTGATCAGAAATGACCTAATCCGGCACTCCGTGCAAGCAAATCACATTTTGAATTATTAAATCAGAAGTCGGTCTAGCAATGGGTATGCCGCTACTGGGAATAAAGTGAACTGCCTTTGTCAAATGATCCACCACCACCAGATGGTGTTTTTGCCTTGAGAGGTTGGCAACTGCACAATGAAGTCCATGGAAAAGGATCCCCATGGACGGGATGGGGTGGGTAGGGGTGGTGTCTTGCATCTCACACACTTTACATGAAGTGATATAATTTAGAACATCTCTTCGGTAAGTAGACCACCAAAATAAATGAGAAAGAAATACTTGAGTATTTAGAACTCCTCTATGTCCAGCTATCTTCGAGTTGTGGACAAATTGCAGAACTCTCAATCTGACCATTTCAGGTATATATAGGCATTGCCCCTGAATTCACTTGAAAACAAGACTTACGTCCCTAGGAGGTTGTGCCAACATGGAATCCGAATGGTATGCCTCCTTGATGTCATTAAGTAGGTCTTGATTATGAATCACCCCCAGGAACCAGGAATCAGCAAGAATAGTCTGAGAAGAAGTGAGTGGAGAGGTCTCAGTTGAACGTATCCTAGAGAGTGCATTGGCCATTCAATTGTGCAATCTCGGCCTATAAGATATTACAAAATTGAATTGATTTAAGAACAGACTCCAACGAGCCTGGCGAAGATTCAGTCACTTAGCTGATCTGATAAATTCAAGATTGCGATGGTCAGTCAGAGGGACTATCTGCTGTTCAGCTCCCTGAAGATGATGTCTTTATTCCTAGAAGGCAGTAATGATGGCCAACAATTCTCTATTGCCCGCATCATAGTTCTTTTCTTCTGCAGACAACTGCTGGGAAAAGAAAGCACAGGGATGCAAAACATTCTTCTCACCTGTTCTCTGGGAGAGAATAGGTCCGATGGCACAGTCTGAGGCATCCATGTCTACTATGAAGGCCAGTTCAGGGTTGGGATGCACTAGGATAGGTGTTGTGGTAAATTTCCTCTTCAGACGAGAAAACACTTCTTGGGCTTGAGGCGTCCAGGTGAACATAGACCTTTTGCGGGTAAGTTGTGTGATAAGTAACACTACCTCAGAAAAGTTCCCAATAAAATGCCTGTAGAAATTGGCAAACCCGATGAAGCACTGTACTTCCTTCACATTCTTAGTAACCGACCAGTTCTTGATGGCTCGGGTGCTCGTTGCTCGGATCGAGCAAATTGGAATACTCGGGTACTCGACTCGAGCACCGAGCCCAATGTAAGTCTATGGGAAACCCGAGCATTATTACCGCAATCAACCTGGGGTCCTTTTGAGATCCAAAAACATCTGAAAATGATGGAAACACTGCTCAAATGACACGGGAACATCATGGGGATCGCCCATGGAAAAATTTCTGACTCATAGGTCACAGCTGTACACAATGTTGTCAGAGTTTCACGACATTTTTACAGGCGCACAAAAAAGCATACAAAAACGAAAGCAAAATGGATTTTGCTGGGAAATATGTTAAGGAATATCTTTTCCAGGGTAATGAATTATATAAAGCAAAATAACTAACCCTAACCAAAAATGTTCCTCCACCACTTGGGCTATGTTCTCACGCAGTGTTTTTGATGCGTTTTTCAACTTTAGCATTGCTTTCAATCAATACAAATGCATTCACTGGGTATTTTCATTGCACCATTTAACAATCCTAGCTGGTCATGTGTTGTGTGACACATAAGCAGACACATCCTGTTTCATTTATGAAGGAGGGACTCTTAAAGTCACAAAGCCTATTTTTTGAGGGGCATCAGATGGCATTAATGTTCTTAAAGGGCCATTAAAGATTGGGTCTCTTATACTGCTATTGCCTATGCAGGGAGTGGCTTGGCTGCCAAAAATTGTGATGCACTCCAATGCCCCTTTCACAAGACGTACAGGAGGGCCTCCTGAAAAAATGTTACAATGAATGCAAGGCCTGCCCTGCCCCAAAGTTACATGCACACCAATAACTGTTTCTGCAGATGTACTTGAGGGCCTCATGTCAAAATTGTTCTCATTAGAAGAAAGTGTGTCTCCAATACTGTTTTTTCATGCATTGAATACAAGGCCTGGCCTTTCACAAAGTTACATGCACCCCAATAAGCCTTTCAGCAGACGTACTTTACCGCCTCATGACAAAATTGTTCCCATTAGAAGAAAGTGTATCTCCCATACTGTTTTCTTATGTATTGAATGCAAGGCATGCCCTGCACCAATGTTGCATGCACCCCAAAAAACGTTTCAGCAGATGTACTTTACCACCTCATGACAAAGTTTTCCCCATTAAAGGAAAGTGTGTCTCCCATACTGTTTGCTTATGTATTCAATGCAAGGCCTAGCTTGTCCCATAGTTATATGCACCCCAAGAAGCCTTTCAGCAGATGTACTTTACCTCCTCATTACAAAATTGTTCCCACTAAAAGAAAGTGTGTCTCCCGTACTGTTTGCTTATGCACTGATTGCAAGGCCTGGCCTGCACCAATGTTACATGCACCCTAATAACTCTTTGAAACCACGTACTGGATGGCCACATGAAACAAAAGTTTGTCCATGAAGTGAATGCAAGGCCTGGCCCTAATTTGTTGCTGCTTGGAAGGTGCAGGTTTTTAGTTAAAATATAGAGGTTGAATCATTGGATGAAGTGATCAAGAAAAGGGGCATCGTGACGACAGTAATGGTAACATACAGGATTAATAACAGCGGAGGCTATGGGAGGTATGAGATCCAGGATACAGCCTACAATGATTAGTCATTTAGCCCGCCCACCACCAATTACGAGAATATATTTCATGCCTGTCAGAAGATCGGTGTAACAGATGCGCGTATGAAGCTCGGCATGAAAAGTACCTGTAAAACATATGTTGCCAAAGACGCACGTGTCTGTATAAAGGACAAAGTGCAACATGCTTGTGAGATGCTGAATTAGAGAAGCAGATCAGTGCTGGAGGAAAACTAAACAAATAACCTCTGTTGTGCGCTTATGGTCTCCATTCTGGTCCCTGTGGCTTTGATGCATCGTGTACCAAGGTGTTCTGGGATATATACCTGTTGCTAAGCCACTAGATGTGTCTTTTGGTATTTGTAAAGAGGCCCCTGATCCTAATGGTCCAAGGCACAAATAAAATGAGTATGGAAATTCTATTGGGTTCACATAACCCTTGATATGGTTGGGGTATATGTTTAATACCAACCACCCAAGTGGTCACTATTGTCTGCAGATATCAACTATCTATAACACCAGTCATTGCCCTTTTTGTGTTCATTTCGTTTTTATGTCTTTTTGGGTTCTAGTTTTTCCTTAGGACAGCACTTCTTTGAGAGGAAAACCAAACGAACTGATGGATGCTCAATAAAAACTAAGTTTAAAGAGGAGTGCACCATCTGTAACTATCAACACACCCGTGGCACAAGGTTCTTCATCTTCAACCATACATATTACCAATAATATCCAAATGTCACAGCCAAAAATTATTTGTTCTAGTGTAAAGAACACTGTTAAAGGAATGCCACTAAACATAGATAACCACGACCCTGGGAAACACCAGATTTCCTCTTCACAAGATATGGACGATGATGGTTTTGATGATGATTTTGAACTTTACCACATTCCCATCAAGAAGATGAAGATCATAGCTACAACAATGTGCAAAAAAGCTGTGAATGTCTGGAAATTCATTTTCTCTTGGGCAAACCTTCCCTTTTACTAAAGTGGTACCGAATGATACATACACAGCTCTCATGTCTACTCAGCGATAGATGGTTGGAAGATGATATATTCTGTTTTGTCCATGTCAATTTTTTGAAAGCAAGAAGAAAAGAAGGATGAAATAGCAGGAAGTCATGTGATTTTGGTAAGTAAGGAGGTGATGTCAGCTACAGATAGGTAGATCTTTTTGTCTTTGGCGTACTGATGATATTGCAAACTGTGCCATTACACGAGCTGTTCCAGGCCATAGATGTAGATGAAGAAGAGTAGGGGGTCCTAGAACTTAGACCTGGGGAACAACAAAAGACAGGGATCGAGGTGAGGAGGTGGTGTGGGTGATGAAGTCACTGAATGTCTCCATAACGGTCTGTTTGTTTTTTAAATAAAACCTGGCACTCAACTTCTATGTCTGAAAAAATATTTTATTTATCAGCAACGAAACGTTTCGGTCCCAAACAAACTGGACCTTCATCAGTCACTGAAAGTGTAAGTAATGTACAAAATAACGTAAAAAATAAGAATACAACAACAAAAATAAAGTATATACAATGAAAGACATCCAATATATGGCAAATATGGCAATTTAGTTACTAAAGGTACAACAACAGTATAGAACCGCCCACTATTGGCACAATACTACTCCGGTTAGTAAGTGGTTAAAAAGGTGAAAAGGTGGTTACATACCGTGCTTTATAGCGTATATTTTTATAAGAGATGTGCTCCTATGGGTAGGCGATAGGAAGTTTCTGTAATGGAAGGTTAAGTATGAGAGTGGTGGATAGAAAGGGTAGTGGTGTTGATGGAATGACACATACCAGTATAACTGTCGGGAGATAGTCCGTATGGCTACAAGGGCAGCATCCTATCGGAATGTATAACGCAGGGAGTTAGAGAGTGAACGCTTACATGGCCCCGTGAAATGTATGATGTGCGCGTGCACCTTACCGTGCAGGGATGGCTGTGACGACGCGGTGTCCACCGCTAGTCCAAATGCTTGACAGTGAGAACGCCATAGCAAGTACACGGTCTCAGCGGTATATAAGCCGCCGACCGGAAGTAGGCGTGTCCGGCGCGCAATGACACGAGGCCTGGTACGTCACCACCAATATGGCGGTGCGTTCCAGGAAGCCGCTCGTGCGTGTCATACTGGGGGGTGTGTCCAATGAACGGAGATGTGTCTACAATACCGGTCTAGGAAGGAATGCAACCTACATGTACTGGCTAAGACATCGGTCCAGGACGCATCTAAGGAATGGTAGTGCGTACCAGTAGACGATGTCAGGAAGAAGGCTATGATAGGTGTACTAAATAAGAAAAGATAGAAAAAATACATAATTGTATAATCCCACATAAATAAAGTTGTAATGCAGCCTATGTGGGGACATGTAGTAAAATACTGAAAATGGGTCGCATATGGATACGAGAACACCTAAATGTAGAACATATATACAACAAATATTGTGGAACTTAGTACGTGGGAGGACGTGCCTGGAGGCGATAATACATTCACTTATGATGAAATAGTGCCGGTGAGTAGAGGGTGAGCCGTCATGCTAAAGTGAGTGCCACATGGGAGGGTTCTCGGTCCAAGAATCAATACTGTAATTAGAGGAGAACTAATCTCAATCTCCTCGCATCTCAATAAACAGAGACAACAGGAGTTAAACACCTTATATGAAGAGATTTATGATCTAGAAAACCGACACAAAAAACAGGCAGAACAACAACTATTGAAGGAATTAACAAAAAAAAGACAGCGCCTAAAGGAAATTTTAAATTTAAAGTCAATGAAATGGTATACTTCGTGGCGAACCAAAATGTTCGTGCACGGTGACAAAGCAACAAAATTCACGTTATCAAAGCTCAGACAATGGCAAGCGCTTACCTATATACATTCTATCAAGACCCCAAGTGGCCATAGTACTCAAAATTATAAGCAAATAGAGTCAGAATTCCTAAATTATTATAAACATCTCTACAATCTACGCCCAAAAGAGTCCAACCCCGAGAAATCCGAACGGAAATACAATATTAAGACTTTCCTAACACGTCTGAATTTACCCCATTTGACCGCCCCTCAAAAACACCTTTTGATTAAACCATTCAGATGGAGGAACTCCAGTCCTCCCTGTCGGGGTCCCCCACAGGGAAAGCCCCTGGTCCTGATGGACTATCAACAATATATTACAAGTCCTTCCCTCTCGTGCTCCTCCCGCGCCTCTTAAACATGTGCAATTCAATATTAAAGGGCGATCACTTCCCTACACAAACATTAGAAGCTAAAATTTCACTAATATACAAAGAGGGCAAAGATCAAGAACAGTGCAGCAGCTATAGGCCAATCTCGTTGTTAAATGTAGACCTGAAATTATTTGATAGTATGATAGCATGCAGGGTGGCTAGGTTCTTGCCAGAATTGATCACGACAAATCAGACGGGCTTTGTTGCAGGCAGAGAGGGAAAGGACAATGCTTATAAGATACTGCACCTGATGCACTATGCTAAGAAAAGGAAAATACCCCTAGTTTTACTTGGAACCGATGCAGGGTAGACTGGATCTACCTAGAAGAGACCCTGGTTGGTTTTGGTTTTCCACAGCAACTAATTGCATCAATAATGGAAATGTATAGAAACCCCAGGGCTCGAATTAGAATCAATGGTTCATTGACTGATGCATTCACAATTAAAAATGGCACCCGTCAAGGCTGCCCCCTGTCGCCGATTCTTTTTGTGCTCTCGATGGAATCCTTACTGAGAGCCATACAGCAGAACAAAGAAATTGAAGGTATCAAAATAGGTAACACTCAATACAAAACAGCAGCCTTTGCCGATGACCTTCTTATACTGATGACGAGACCGCTCAGAAGTCTCCCTGCCCTGACGAGGGTCTTGGAGGAATATAGCTCCCTTACTAATTTCAAAGTAAACTTATCAAAATCGGAAGCGCTAGACCTCAATGTCCCCCCACATACTCTGGCTAAACTAAAGGGGCTGTATCCCTACTTATGGCCTAAACAATTCATTACGTACCTCGGAATTAAAATATGCAGGAACCATAAAAAATTATTTGCGCTTAACTTCTACCCTTTACTCGATAAGGTGAAATCTACTATTAAATCCTGGAGAGACGAATACTTATCATGGACAGGGCGGAAAAATCTCCTTAAAAGTATAATACTACCTAAATTAATCTATTTATTTCAAATGCTCCCTATACACATCCCAGACTCCTATCTAGCTAAAATAAACTCTTTATTTCTCCAATATATGTGGAAAAATATTAAACCGCAAATTGGTTACCGCACGCTAACACTATCCAGACCCAATGGTGGCATGGGTGCTCCAGACATAAGAAAATATTATTATGCTGCAGTATTATCGCGAGCAGTTGACTTAATCCGAGACACTCGGAACAAACAGTGGCTGGTGGTGGAGGGGAGACTCTCTCCTCTACCCCTCAGACCACTTCTACTGTCTTATACTAAGGAGCAGCCGCCACCTAAGTCCTGTAACCCGCTTACCCAATCACTTATTAGAATCTGGGCCAAAACTTACAACATTCTTCTTCCCCCTTCATCCCCACTACTTTCACTTGCAGACGTCTTACCACACACACTCATAACAACCAAAAGAGATGTTCTCGGGCAACAGGGATTTGATATACCTATAGATAGATTAATGTTGGACGGTGTACTCCTCCCACTAACTGAAATTAGAAAGCTTCCGGGCCTAGCAAATCTCAATTTTATACAATACCCCTCTCTCAAAAATTCACTGAAACAACTGCATCATAACCCAGACTCCACGCAAAATCTTACTCCTTTTGAAACCTTATGCATTAGAACATCTAGACCTTCAAAAATACTCTCCACAATATACCACTCACTCTTAACCGAAAACCTATGTTTAAAAAGAGCTTACATAACAAAATGGGAAAAGGATCTGGGCTATCTGCTCTCCACGGCTCAAGTGCAACACATTTATAAACATTCACATGGTCCTACAAGATGTGTGAAAACTCAGGAAAACTCCTACAAAATAATATCAAGATGGTATATATCACAGACGCAGATTCGGGCCTGGAGAGCAGATACCCCAACCACGTGCTGGAGATGTGAGAAGGGGATCGGAGACTACATGCATCTATGGTGGTCATGTCCAATGATAAAAATCCATCAACAGCAGAGAAGAAGAAAATATGCGGCACTCACCCCAGGATAACTGTGAAGATTGTGGTCTTTATTGGAGAAAAATGCAAGTTACATCCATCAGGACATCAGGTATATACGAGGGTGCGGTATAGGAGCTCGGACGACGGCCGTTTCGCACACACAGGTGCTTCGACGGGTCCGGACAGTTATCCTGGGGTGAGTGCCGCATATTTTCTTCTTCTCTGCTGTTGATGGATTTCTTGTTGGATATTTATGCAGAGCACCGGTTCCCATACTGATTGTGGCGCCTGTATACACAGCTGTCTGCTAATAGTCCTGACTGCTTGGAGACGTTCTACTCTAGTGCCGTTCTACTCTCTGTATTTCCAATGATAAAAATCTTTTGGTCATCAGTGGAGAAGACCATTCAAGAAGTTACGACGAAAACACTGAAGCTGACACCCGAAACTGCACTGCTAAATCTCCCTATAGGGTCCGAGTATACCTGCTTATCCACTCTTATTGGCAATATCATAGCTGCTGCTAAACTACTGATTCCGTTATACTGGAAGTCACCGAACGTACCCTCACACTCCCAGTTATTAGCGAATATAGATCAACTATATCGCATGGCCGAACTAGTTTCTTCAGTTCACCACTCACGGGCAAAATTTACAGAACAGTGGCGTCCATGGACCCTATATAGAGCTAACCAATATATAGAATCTGAAGACTCAAATTGAGGACCATCCGAGATTGATGTGGAGTGTCCCCCCCCCCTTTCCTTCCTAATCTATGCCACCTTCTTCTCTTTTCACCCGCTAACCCCCCCTTTTTTCTGTCGTCTCTACTTTTCTATTATTAGGTATTCTTTTAGGAATACGTCTTGTCTGCATCTAAGACAAGTTATAACCAATGTCTTAACTACAGACCATATGTTTTCTACCTAAATTTTTGAATTACGATAACATTAATCACCAAAGAGTTGCTGTTCGGAATGTAATTCCCCATCGTTATTACTAGGGTTGAGCGACCTTCACTTTTATAGGATCGGGTCGGGTTTCACGAAACCCGACTTTTGGAAAAGTCGGGTCGAGTGAAATCGGCCGATCCTATAAAAAAGTCGGGGTCGGGGTCGGCCGAAACTCGAAACCCAATGCAGTGCATTGGGTTTCCATGGTTCCCAGAGTCTGAAGGAGCGGAAACTCTCCTTCAGGCCCTGGGATCCATATTTAAGTGTAAAATATAGAATTAAAATAAAAAATATTGCAATACTTACCCTCTGACGCGCCCTGGTACTAACCGGCAGCCTTCCTCCTTCGAATCCGCACTTCTAGGACCTTGCCGTGACGTCGCGGTGACGTCGCGGCTTGTGATTGGCCGCGCGGCCGCCCATGTGACCGCTCGCGCGGCCAATCACAAGCCGCGACGTCACCGAAGGTCCTGGAAGGGCTGATTCTTAGGAAGGAAGGCTGTCGGAAGGAAGCAGGGCGCTTCCGAGGGTGAGTATATTCCTATTAGGTATATACTCACCCTCGGAAGCGCCCTGCTTCCTTCCGACAGCCTTCCTTCCTAAGAATCAGCCCTTCCAGGACCTTCGGTGACGTCGCGGGTGACGTCGCGGCTTGTGATTGGCCGCGCGAGCGGTCACATGGGCGGCCGCGCGGCCAATCACAAGCCGCGACGTCACCGCGACGTCACGGCAAGGTCCTAGAAGCGCGGATTCGAAGGAGGAAGGCTGCCGGTTAGTACCAGGGCGCGTCAGAGGGTAAGTATTGCAATATTTTTTATTTTAATTCTATATTTTACACTTTAATCTGAATTCCGATACCAATTCCCGATATCTTAAACATATCGGGAATCGGGATCGGAATTCCGATTCCAGATTCAAAAGATCGCCGACTTCATGGCCGACCCCCCACTGGGGTCGGGTCGGGTTTCATGAAACCCGACCTTGCCAAAAGTCGGCGACTTTTGAACAATTTCGACCCGTTTCGCTCAACCCTAGTTATTACTATTATCGACTCTCAAGTCTATATATACACGAATTATGATTGACCACCTGTCTGTATAGTATGATTCAAGGCCTTTGCCCTGATATATCTTGTTACAGTTTGTTATTGTACGTTTAAACCTGTTAAAATCAATAAAAAGAACATTGAAAAGAAAAGAAAAGAACACATTCACCCTGGTGTTCTAGTGGCGGTGGATGATGAGACATGGAGTAAGGCCTCATTAAAAAATAGGCCCAATTTAAAGGAGCAGATCTCCTAGACTTGTAATGCCAAAACACTAAATGCATGGGCTGACAAACATTTCCCCATGGGGGGTACAAAATTTTTATTTTTGGTAAGTATTTAAGGGCATAATAACAACACCCTTGCCCAAAAATTGAGTGACTGTTGCATCACGGTATACCTTCACCCTCGTGATCTAGCGGGGGTGCCTGAAGAAACGTGGAGGATGTCCACATATGTCTCTATTCCCAATTTAAAGGAGCAGGTCTCTTACATTTTAAATGCCCATATACTAAGTGTATGGACTGACAAACATTTCCCCCGGGGAAGTAAAATTATTTGGTTTCAAATTAGTAATGGACATCATAAAATCACCCTTTCACAAAAATTGAGTGACTTTTGCATTACGGAATACATTCACCCTGGTCTTCTAGTGGTTGTGGATGATGAGGATGAGGATAAGGAGGAGGATATAGTAACATAGTAACATAGTAAGGCCGAAAAAAGACATTTGTCCATCCAGTTCAGCCTATATTCCATCATAATAAATCCCCAGATTTACATCCTTTTACAGAACCTAAATAGTAACATAGTAACATAGTAAGGCCGAAAAAAGACATTTGTCCATCCAGTTCAGCCTATATTCCATCATAATAAATCCCCAGATTATCACCAAATAGACAAAATCAGGAAGCTTATACCCATGTGTGGTTGTGAAGAGGTGCATGAAAATACACCTCCACAAAAAAGACAATGTATTTGAGGTTGCTTCGCTGTTTTCATTCAGTGGTGTACAAAAGTCTTGCCCAATCCAGCACTTGTTCATTTTTATAAGAATCAGCCTGTCAGCATTTTCAGTTGACAGGTGAATGCACTTATCAGTTATATATCCACCAGCAGCACTAAAAACCCGCTCTGACCGAATGCTAGCAGCAGGGCAGGCCAGGACCTCTAAGGAGTAGAGAGCCAGTTCATGCCACGTGTCCAGCTTAGATACCCAATAACTAAAAGGCACAGAGGAATCACGGAGGATGTTTGTACGATCAACAAGGTACTCCTCAACATCTTCCAAAACATTGCACTTCTTGTGACAGCACCCGTTGCCTCTGTGCCGGCGTGATTGGAGGGTCTGAGAAAACTGTCCCAGAACTTTTACAATGTTCCCCTGCCTGTGCTGGATTGTATTTCTGCCTCTCTTGCTTGTACTCCTTGATTGTGCAACAAACTCTGACGTCTGCTGCCAGTGTTCTCAGATGGGATTTTTTTTAGTAATTCCGATACAACGGCCCTCTGGTACTGCACCACTTTAGTACACCTGTCTGCCTCTAGAAGAAGAGATTGAAAGTTCTCCTTGCAGCGTGGGTCTAGAAATGTCATCAACCAGTAATGAGTGTCACCGAAAATTTTAATAATGCGAGGGTCATGGGAAACACAGCGCAACATAGAGTCAGCCATGCGTGCCAGACTCCTAACAGGCAAGACCATGCTGTCCTCCTCCTCTTCATCCTCCTCCTCCCTGTCCTCAGGTCATCCAAGCTGAACAGATGGTATGACAGCTGTGCTTGTAGTACAGTCTATAGCGCATGACAGTAGCTCCTATTCTTCCTCCTCATCCTTTTCCGCATTGTCTACCAATCCACGTTGGGACGACATGAGGCTGGGCTGTGTGTAATCACCCTGTATGGTTCCTTGCTCCATGTCCTCATGCTCTACCTGCAATGCATCCTCTTTAATTATGATTTCAGAATGCAGAGAAGTGGGATGGTTATGCTAATTATGGCATCATCGCCGCTCACCATCTTGGTGCAGTCCTCAAAGTTTTGGAGGATGGTACATATATCTGACATCCATGTCCACTCCTGAGGTCTTATGTGTGGAGTCTGAACTGAATAACGATGGCCTTGTTGATGCTGGTAGTCAACAACTGCCCTCTTCTGCTCCCAAATCCTTTCCAACATATGCAGTGTAGAGTTCCAATGTGTGGGGACATCACACACCAGTCGGTGAGCCAGAAGCAGCAAACCCTAATGAAGCATGGCAAGGGCAGCTGAAGCTGTAGCTGACTTTCTAAGATGGGCAGAAAGGCGGCATACTTTCACTAGCAGATCTGGTAGCTCCGGACAACTTTTGAGAAAATGTTTGATGAGATTAAGCACATGGGCAAGACAAGGTACGTGTGTGAGCTCACCTTGCCTCCGAGCTGCCACCAGGTTCTGGCCATTGTCACACACGACCATGCCTGGCTGTAGGCTCAGTGGTGTCATCCAAATATCTGACTGATCTTTCAGTGCTATCCACAACTCTTCAGCATTGTGTGGTTTGTCACCTATACAGATTAGCTTCAGCACAGCCTGTTGCTGCTTGGCTGAGGCAGTGCTGCAGTGTTTCCAGCTCCAGACTGATGTGTTAATTTCACAGACGGAGGCTGAAGAGGAGGAGGAGGTGCAGGAGCTGTTGACTGTGGGGGCAACCCTGATTGACGCAGGGCCTGTTATCCTCAGCATCGAGAGGATGTGTTCCATCTCAAGGTCCGACTTGGTCCTGGCTTCCACTATGTTAACCCAGTGTGTCGTTAATGAGATGTACCATCCCTGCCCATAAGCATTTGTCCACGTGTCCATGGTTAGGTTAACTTTCCCCATAACAGCATCGTTGTGGGCACAGGTAATGTTGTGCGACATGTGCTGGCAGGGCCATATGTATAGTTTATGCTGCCCTAGAGACTTTTAGTGCTGCCTCCCCATTGGTGAGTATGACACTATCGGCAGTGATTTTGTCAAAAATAGCCTTTTGCAGCAGATCCGGCAGTTGTTCTGCATCTGCCACGTAATGGATCTCTTATGGTCTCATTCATTCCCTATGGGATTTGCAGACATGTGCAGCACTGGAGGTTTTGCCACGATCCGGCAAATGGGGTACTTGAAACAATGGAAAAAATGCTGGAGCAATGTTTTTTGTCTCACCGCAAGTGCAAAACCGCGAGTGCCGCACATGTCCGCAAGTAGCCATCACTACCTGTCCCTTCACCTTGCTAGCTCATCCCTAGCCATCCCTCTCTGACCTAAAACTACAAGATAAAGCTTTAGAAAAACAATTTATTAATTGACATATTCCTATGATAATGAGGGCTCCAAGCTACAGCGTAGACTGGGATGGGCAGTCTCCGAGTCTCCATTCTCTCTGTGCACACCCTTAGCCCCTGCCTCACTGCCTGTGCTGCACTGTGCACAGACATCCCTCCACTGAACCCAGTAATCACCGCTCGCAGTAGCATACCGGCAAAGGTGTGTCTAGGCTTTCTGGCACCAGAGGCAAGAATTCATTTTGGTGCCCCCCCTTCCCAAGGACATATCCATTTTTCACGGCCGAGAATCGCACAAATGTTCCCTGAACAGTGATCCGTATGTTATCCGAGGATGCGATTTTCTCGTATCTAAGCATCCGTGTATTAAGGCTAGTGGAACGCACCGAGTAAATAGAGATGTTTTTATTGATATTGGTGCGTTCGCAGCCCGGGGTCCACCATGCAGGAGTACCTGCTGCTAGCAAACGGCGGTACTATATGGTGCAAAAAAGCTTAAAGTAGGAAGGCACTTAGGCGGCAATAAGGTAGGCAGTTCAATAGTGGACATAGGATCCTATTTAAGACACATATGGCACATATATAGCGGCAATCTGTGGGTGGTGCTCAACATAAAGATATTGCGACAATCCAGTAGAAGAAAAGTAGAAGTGGCACTCACCCTAATGTTGCTGAAAAACGATGTCCTTTATTCAAAACATGAATGAACAGACATAATGTGGAGGGGCGGCTGGTAGGAGTTTAGGGTGCGCACCCTAAACTCCTACCAGCCGACCCTCCACGTTATGTCTGTTCATTCATGTTTTGAATAAAGGACATCGTTTTTCAGCAAAATTAGGGTGAGTGCCACTTCTACTTTTCTTGTACTGGATTGGTACTATATGGTGGTATAGACTAACTCAGTTAATTTACCGAGTAGCCGTGAAAGAGAAGCACTGTGCCCTGTTAGACTCCACAGAGGCACAGGCTAACTGCCCAAACAGAGAGCAGTCAGTGGTCATGCATGTACACAAAACTCCTCGCCGGAGGAGCCAGCATTCTAGGGGCTTATTTCAGCCAGGTCCCTGAATACATTCAAACACCAACTCCTCGCCGGAGGTGCCAGCATTCTAGGGGCTTATTTCAGCCGGGTCCCTGAATATACTCTCACGTGACAACACTGGAGCAAAGCACATAACAAAAGACAATACTAGTGCATGGCCGTGCGGCCATGCGAGCCTTAAATAGTTGCAGCACATTTAGGACCTTCAAAGAAGGACCAATGGAGTTGCCGCAGTACCTGAGCATGTGACCCCAGATCTCCACTGAGAGATCTTGCCCTGGGCATGCTCAGAGTGCAAAGCAGGACTTAGTCCTAGCACCTACAAGGACCTTCCAAGAAGGACCAATGACCTTAGCTGCAGTATCTGAGCATGTGACCCTCGATCTCCACTGAGAGATCTTACTCTGGGCATGCTCAGAACGTGAAAAGGAGGACTTAGTCCCAGAAGCGTCTGCTCGCCGCTGCCCAGCACTGACTTCAATGGCAGAAGCAGGAAATGCAGCAGTAACTCTTAGCACAGAGTCAGACTGAGGGAGATGCTGGGATCAACGTCTCTGCTGAGCAGGCTCCACTGTGGCAGGAGAAGAATGGGAGACCACAGCGGAGATGGCCCGAGATTCCCCCTGTGCAGAGGCAGGAACTCGACCCCTAACACCGTGTGACAGGCATCCGTATGGCATCTGTAAGCGAGATTTTCTTGCTGGCTTGCAAAATGAACATATAATGGATCCATGGCCTCAAATATTTGTGAAAACATATATACAGTCTATATATACAGAGGTTGGACAAAATAATGGAAACCCCTGGAAACATCAACAAAAGTTAGTTTCATATGGTGTAGGTCCACCATTTGCGGTGATTACAGCCTCATTTCTCCGAGGTATTGATGCATACAAGATGTGAATTGTTTCCAAAGGAATCTTAGCCCATTCTGCAGCTAAAATACCCTCCAGTCTAACTTGAATCTCTAAAATCGACCATAAATGCTCAATAACGTTGAGGTCTGGGGATTGTGGGGGCCAGAGGAGATGCTCAACTTCATTAGGATGTTCCTCATGTCATGCTTAACGATTCTAGCTGTATGAATTGGTGCATTATCATCCTGAAAGATGGCGTTCCCCTCCGTCATGTTTTACGGTTGGAAGAAGGCAGTCTGGATAGAATGCTTCTTTCGGCTGTCTCCAAACATACACTCAGCCAGAGGTTGGAAATAGGGTAAACGATGATTCTTCGGAGAATATCACGTTTCCACTGCTCGATGGACCAATTCTGGAGGAAGTTTCTACACCACTCTAAACGCTTGGAAACATTTGTCATTGAGAGCAGTGGTTTTCTAATTGCAGCTCTTCCGTGGAATCCAGATTTGTGCAGCTCCTGACAAACAGTTTTCATGGAAAGTGGGTTCTGTAGGTGTTTATTGAGCTCAGGAGTGATTTTCGGAGCCGTGGTCTTGCGATCCTCTCTCACAATTTGCTTTAGAGTCCCACAGTGTCTCTCAGTCGACTTTGACTTTCGGCCGGACCTTTGCTTTGCTGCAGACGTTTTTCCTTCTCTTTCAAATGCAGTCATTACTTTGGAGACAGTACCTCTTGACACGCCATGCACTTTATGTTACACTAGCGCCTGCCATACGAGCACCAACATTTTGGCCTCTTTGAAAATCTGAGAGGTCTGCCATTGGTATCAGGATCTCATCAATATTCTTACAATTTTGCTAAACAAACAGTTAATTTACATACACATAACACAAATAATCAACTACAAAACATTACCATATTTCACAGTTTATATGTTTATAACATGTTCGAAGATTATGATGCCAAAACGTTAGGTGTATATATATATATATGTCAGAGAGAGTCACATATATATATGTGTATATATCTTTATATTTCACAGTTAGATAACAGAAGAGCCCAGGGCCGGCGACAGCACCTGGCGCACATGGGCAAGTGCCGGGGTGCTGGCGAGACAGGGGGGCCCATTGACGGTATGACACTGAGGCTCCTGGGGGCCCCCCGCAGCCAGACTACATCCCCTGTCCCCTGTATTACACAGTACAACTCCCAGGACTCGGAGCACATCCCCAGCAGCAGGCGGCACCTAACTCTGGGAGTTTTGCAGCTGCTGGAGAGTCATGACGTGTCGCCATTGATTAGCATTCTCACCATGGATATGCAAAGTGACTTCCGGTCTGTGTCATCACTTCCGGGTGAGAGTGAGGACGAGCTCATTATCCTCAGATAAGCTCTCAGATAAGAGCTCAGAGCGGTCCGTCCTGTTGTGAATTCTGTTGTCGAACTCTCTCCTGTGGTTGTGAATGGTACTTCGGCGAGTTCTGTCCATGGACTCCCTCTGGTGGCTGTGAGTGAAGCTGCTGCTTCTGAGGTTCCTTACACAGGTAACGTGGTTTATCCTTTGGTTGGCTGCTCTATTTAACTCCACTCAGATCGTTACTCCATGCCAGCTGTCAATGTTCCTGCATTGGTTCAGTTCGCTCTTGGATCTTTCTGATGACCTGTCTTCTCCAGCAGAAGCTAAGTTCCTGATAGTTATTATTTGTTCATTGTTTCCTTGTCCAGCTGGTTATCATGATTTTGTCTTGCTAGCTGGAAGCTCTGGGATGCAGAGTGGCATCTCCGCACCGTTAGTCGGTGCGGAGGTCTTTTTGCACACTCTGCGTGGTCTTTTGTAGTTTTTTGTGCTGACCGCAAAGATACCTTTCCTATCCTCTGTCTGTTTAGTAAGTCTGGCCTCCCTTTGCTGAATCCTGTTTCATTTCTGCATTTGTGACTTTCATCTTTACTCACAGTCAATATTTGTGGGGGGCTGCCTTTTCCTTTGGGGAATTTCTCTGAGGCAAGGTAGGCTTTATTTTCTATCTCTAGGGCTAGCTAGCTCTTAGGCTGTGAAGAGGCGTCTAGGGAGTGTCAGGAACGCTCCACGGCTATTTCTAGTTGTTGTGATAGGATTAGGGCTTGCGGTCAGCAGAGCTCCCACATCCCAGAGCTTGTCCTGTGTGAGTTTAACTATCAGGTCGTGCCGGGTGCTCCTAACCACCAGATCCATAACAGTACAGCTGGCCCAAAGTATTAATGCATCTCAATAGAGGGATAAAAGAAGTTCTGAGACCATGTTTTTTTCTTTGCACTGTGTTTTGTCTTTCTTTTCCCCTAAACCTTTGGGTGGTTCAGGACACAGGTGTAGATATGGACATTCAAGGTCTGTCCTCTTGTGTGGATCATCTCACTGCAAGGGTACAAAACATTCAAGATTTTGTGGTTCAGAATCCTATGTTAGAGCCTAGAATTCCTATTCCTGATTTATTTTCTGGGGATAGATCTAAGTTCTTGAATTTCAAAAAGAATTGTAAACTGTTTCTAGCTTTGAAACCCCGCTCCTCTGGTAACCCCGTTCAACAAGTAAAAATCATTATTTCTTTGTTGCGTGGTGACCCTCAAGACTGGGCATTTTCCCTTGCACCAGGAGATCCTGCATTGCATGATGTTGATGCGTTTTTTTCTGGCGCTTGGATTGCTTCATGGTGAACCAAATTCAGTGGATCAGGCAGAGAAAATCTTGCTGGCTTTGTGTCATGGTCAGGATGAAGCGGAGGTGTACTGTCAGAAGTTTAGAAAGTGGTCTGTGCTTACTCAGTGGAATGAGTGTGCCCTGGCGGCAATTTTCAGAAAGGGTCTTTCTGAAGCCCTTAAGGATGTCATGGTGGGATTTCCCATGCCTGCTGGTCTGAATGAGTCTATGTCCTTGGCCATTCAGATCGATCGGCGCTTGCGTGAGCGCATTGCTGTGCACCATCTGGCGGTATTCTCTGAGCATAGGCCTGAGCCTATGCAGTGTGATAGGACTTTGACCAGAGCTGAACAGCAAGAACACAGACGTCGGAATGGGCTGTGTTTTTACTGTGGTGAATCCACTCATGCTATCTCCGATTGTCCTAAGCACACTAAGCGGTTCGCTAGGTCTGCCACCATTGGTACGGTACAGTCTAAATTTCTTTTGTCCGTTACTCTGATTTGCTCTCTGTCGTCCTATTCTGTTATGGCATTTGTGGATTCAGGGGCTGCCCTGAATTTGATGGACTTGGAGTTTGCCAGGCGCTGTGGTTTTTTCTTGGAGCCCTTGCAGTATCCTATTCCATTGAGAGGAATTGATGCTACGCCTTTGGCCAAGAATAAGCCTCAGTACTGGACTCAATTGACCATGTGCATGGCTCCTGCACATCAGGAAGATATTCGCTTTTTGGTGTTGCATAATCTGCATGATGTGGTCGTTTTGGGGTTGCCATGGCTACAGGTCCATAATCCAGTGTTGGATTGGAAATCTATGTCTGTGTCCGGCTGGGGTTGTCAGGGGGTACATGGTGATGTTCCATTGTTGTCAATTTCGCCTTCCACTCCTTCTGAAGTCCCTGAGTTTTTATCAGATTACCGGGATGTATTTGAAGAGCCCAAATCCGGTGCCCTACCTCCTCATAGGGATTGCGATTGTGCTATTAATTTGATTCCTGGTAGTAAGTTTCCTAAGGGCTGTCTGTTTAATTTGTCTGTGCCAGAGCACGCCGCTATGCGGAGTTATATAAAGGAATCCTTGGAGAAGGGTCATATTCGCCCGTCGTCGTCACTAGAGATGAGCGAAACGGGTCGAAATTTTTCAAAAGTCGCCGACTTTTGGCAAGGTCGGGTTTCATGAAACCCGACCCGACCCCAGTGTGGGGTCGGCCATGAAGTCGGCGATCTTTTGAATGTAGAATCGGAATTCCGATACCGATTCCTGATATGTTTATATCGGGAATTGATATTGGAATTCAGATTTAAGTGGAAAATAAAGAATAAAAATAAAAAATATCGCAATACTTACCGTCTGACGCGCCTTGGTACTAACCGGGAACCTTCCTTCCTTAGAATCAGCCTTCCAGGACCTTGCGGTGACGTCGCGGCTTGTGATTGGCCGCGCGGGCGCCCATGTGACCGCTCGCGCGACCAATCACAAGCCGCGACGTCACCGCGATGTCACCGAAGGTCCTGGAAGGGCTGATTCTTAGGAAGGAAGGCTGCCAGAAAGAAGCAGGGCGCGTCCGAGGGTGAGTATATACCTAATAGGAATATACTAATAGGAATATACTCACCCTCGGACGCGCCCTGCTTCTTTCCGGCAGCCTTCCTTCCTAAGAATCAGCCCTTCCAGGACCTTCGGTGACGTCGCGGCTTGTGATTGGTCGTGCGAGCGGTCACATGGGCGGCCGCGCGGCCAATCACAAGCCGCGACGTCACCGCAAGGTCCTGGAAGGCTGATTCTAAGAAAGGAAGGTTCCCGGTTAGTACCAGGGCGCGTCAGAGGGTAAGTATTGCGATATTTTTTATTTTTATTCTTTATTTTACACTAAAATATGGATCGCAGGGCCTGAAGGAGAGTGTTAGGAGTCGAGTTTCCTCTGCTGCACAGGGGGAATCTCGATCCGTCTCCGCTGCGGTCTCCCATTCTCCTCCAGCCGCAGTGGAGTCTGCTCAGCAGGGACGTCGATCCCAGCGTCTCGCTCAGTCTGACTCTGTGCGAAGAGTTGCTGCTGCTTTTCCTGCTTCTGCCATTAAGGCCAGTGCTGGGCAGCGGCGAGTGAACGTTTCTGGATCTAAGTCCTTGTTTGCACGCACTGAGCATGCCCAGGGCAAGTTCTCCTGTTGGAGATCGAGGGTCACATGCTCAGGTGCTGCAGCACATCCCATTGGTCCTTTTGGCAGGTCTTGGAAGGGCAAAAGTTCTGTAGCCACTTCCTGTGCTGCAACTATATAAACTGCGCATGACCGCACGGCCATGCGCTAGTATTGTCTTGTAAATATGTGTGTGTGTTGTGAGTGAAAGTCGCTCTTTAAATAACCCTCCCTAATGAATGTCTGTTCGCGGAAGGTGTATGTTTGCTAATCTAGCGCCCGACTTATCCAACAGCACAAAACACACATTGCAGCGTCCTCCTGCTGTGTCCGCCTGTACGGCGCCGTGCGCTTGCCTTGCGCTTTCCATACCCAAGCCAGTGTGGTTGGTGGCGTCCGTCAGTGCGGCATTGCTCGCACTCCTGTGCATTCATATATTTATATTTAGTTACCTTACACACCCAGTTGCGGTGTAGTGCCAGCGAGGGTCTAATCGGACTTCAATCCCAGTTGGGGTTAAGTACGCTGACTACTCGCTCGCGCTTTAGGTGCGGTACCGCGATCCTGTGACGCAACAGGATTGCTCCCTTCACGCTGGGTGAGGTTGAACCCACGTGTATATACTTTAGTGTACCGCTATATAGCCTGTATTTACTAGCAGCAGGTTTTCACCTGCACGGTGGACCCCGGACTGCGAACGCATCTATATCACCTTTCTTGGTGCGTTCCGCCAGTCCTAACAGAGAGTTTCCGCTCCTTCAGACCCTGGGAACCATGTAAACCCAATGCATTGCATTGGGTTTCGAGTCTCGGCCGACCCCGACCCCGACTTTTTTATAGGATCGGCCGATTTCACTCGACCCGACTTTTGAAAAAGTCGGGTTTCGTGAAACCCGACCCGATCCTATAAAAGTAAAGGTCGCTCAACCCTAGTCGTCACCATTGGGATCAGGGTTCTTTTTTGTGGCCAAGAAGGATGGCTCTTTGAGACCTTGTATTGATTACCGCCTTCTTAATAAGATCACAGTCAAATTTCAGTATCCTTTGCCGCTGCTGTCTGATTTGTTTGCTCAGATTAAGGGGGCTAGTTGGTTCACCAAGATAGATCTTCGAGGGGCGTATAATCTTGTGCGAATTAAACAGGGCGATGAATGGAAAACAGCATTTAATACGCCCGAGGGCCATTTTGAGTACCTGGTTATGCCATTCGGGCTTTCTAATGCTCCATCTGTGTTTCAGTCCTTTATGCATGACATCTTCCGAGAGTACCTGGATAGATTCATGATTGTATGTTTGGATAACATTTTGGTCTTTTCGGATGATTGGGAGTCTCATGTGAAGCAGGTCAGAATGGTGTTCCAGGTCCTTCGTGCGAATTCCTTGTTTGTGAAGGGGTCAAAGTGTCTCTTTGGAGTTCAGAAGGTTTCATTGTTGGGTTTCATTTTTTCCCCTTCTACTATCGAGATGGACCCTGTTAAAGTTCAGGCCTTTTATGATTGGACTCAGCCGACATCTGTGAAGAGCCTGCAGAAGTTCGTGGGCTTTGCTAATTTTTACCGTCGCTTCATCACTAATTTTTCTAGTATTGCTAAACCGTTGACTGATTTGACCAAGAAAGGTGCTGATGTGGTCAATTGGTCCTCTGCGGCTGTAGAGGCTTTTCAGGAGTTGAAGCATCGTTTTTCTTCTGCCCCTGTGTTGTGCCAGCCAGATGTTTCACTCCCGTTTCAGGTCGAGGTTGATGCTTCTGAGATTGGAGCAGGGGCTCTTTTGTCGCAAAGAAGTTCTGATGGTTCGGTGATGAAACCATGTGCCTTCTTTTCTAGAAAATTCTCGCCTGCTGAGCGCAATTATGATGTTGGCAATCGAGAGTTGTTGGCCATGAAGTGGGCATTCGAGGAATGGCGACATTGGCTTGAAGGAGCTAAACATCGCGTGGTGGTCTTGACGGATCACAAGAATTTGACTTATCTCGAGTCTGCCAAACGGTTGAACCCTAGACAGGCTCGATGGTCGCTCTTTTTCTCCCGTTTTGATTTTGTGGTTTCATACCTTCCGGGATCTAAAAATGTGAAGGCTCATGCTCTGTCAAGGAGTTTTGTGCCTGACTCTCCGGGTGTTCCGGAGCCGGCGGGTTTTCTTAAAGAGGGGGTAATTTTGTCTGCCATCTCCCCTGATTTGCGGCGCGTGCTGCAGAAGTTTCAGGCTGATAGACCTGACCATTGTCCTATGGAGAAATTGTTTGTCCCTGATAGATGGACTAGTAGAGTTATCTCTGAGGTTCATTGTTCGGTGTTTGCTGGTCTTCCTGGAATCTTTGGTACCAGAGATTTGGTGGCTAGATCCTTTTGGTGGCCTTCTTTGTCACGGGATGTGCGTTCTTTTGTGCAGTCCTGTGGGACTTGTGCTCGGGCTAAGCCCTGCTGTTCTCGTGCCAGTGGGTTGCTTTTGCCCTTGCCGGTCCCGAAGAGGTCCTGGACGCATATTTCCATGGATTTTTTTTCTGATCTCCCTGTTCCTCAAAGGATGTCGGTCATTTGGGTGGTTTGTGATCGCTTCTCTAAGATGGTCCATTTGGTACCATTGTCTAAATTGCCTTTCTCCTCTGATTTGGTGCCATTGTTTTTCCAGCATGTGGTTCGTTTGCATGGCATTCCAGAGAACATCGTCTCGGATAGAGGTTCCCAGTTTGTTTCAAGGTTTTGGCGGTCCTTTTGTGCTAAGATGGGCATTGATTTGTCTTTTTCTTCGGCTTTCCATCCTCAGACTAATGGCCAAACCGAACGAACTAATCAGACTTTGGAAACATATCTGAGATGCTTTGTTTCTGCTGATCAGGATGATTGGGTGTCCTTCTTGCCTTTGGCTGAGTTCGCCCTTAATAATCGGGCCAGCTCGGCTACTTTAGTTTCTCCTTTTTTCTGTAATTCTGGTTTCCATCCTCGTTTCTCTTCAGGGCAGGTTGAGCCTTCGGACTGTCCTGGTGTGGATACGGTGGTGGACAGGTTGCAGCAGGTTTGGACTCATGTGGTGGACAATTTGACATTGTCCCAGGAGAAGGCTCAACGTTTCACTGACCGCCGGCGCTGTGTTGGTCCCCGACTTCGTGTTGGGGATTTGGTTTGGTTGTCATCTCGTCATGTTCCTATGAAGGTTTCCTCTCGTAAGTTTAAGCCTCGTTTCATTGGGCCATATAAGATTTCTGAAGTTCTTAATCATGTGTCATTTCGTTTGGACCTTCCAGCTTCTTTTGCCATCCATAATGTGTTCCATAGGTCGTTGTTGCGGAGATACGTGGCGCCTATGGTTCCCTCCGTTGATCCTCCTGCCCCGGTGTTGGTCGAGGGGGAGTTGGAGTAGGTGGTGGAGAAGATTTTGGATTCTCGTGTTTCGAGACGGAAACTCCAGTACCTGGTCAAGTGGAAGGGTTATGGTCAGGAAGATAATTCCTGGGTTTTTGCCTCTAATGTTCATGCTGCCGATCTAGTTCGTGCCTTTCATTTGGCTCATCCTGATCGGTCTGGGGGCTCTGGTGAGGGTTCGGTGACCCCTCCTCAAGGGGGGGTAATGTTGTGAATTCTGTTGTCGAACTCCCTCCTGTGGTCGTGAATGGTACTTCGGCGAGTTCTGTCCATGGACTCCCTCTGGTGGCTGTTAGTGAAGCTGCTTCTTCTTAGGTTCCTTACACAGGTAACGTGGTTTATCCTTTGGTTGGCTGCTCTATTTAACTCCACTCAGATCGTTACTCCATGCCAGCTGTCAATGTTCCTGCATTGGTTCAGTTCGCTCTTGGATCTTTCTGGTGACCTGTCTTCTCCAGCAGAAGCTACGTTTCTGATAGTTATTATTTGTTCATTGTTTCCTTGTCCATCTGGTTATCATGATTTTGTCTTGCTAGCTGGAAGCTCTGGGATGCAGAGTGGCATCTCCACACCGTTAGTCGGTGCAGAGGTCTTTTTGCACACTCTGCGTGGTCTTTTGTAGTTTTTTGTGCTGACCGCAAAGATACCTTTCCTATCCTCTGTCTGTTTAGTAAGTCTGGCCTCCCTTTGCTGAATCCAGTTTCATTTCTGCGTTTGTGACTTTCATCTTTACTCACAGTCAATATTTGTGGGGGGCTGCCTTTTCCTTTGGGGAATTTCTCTGAGGCAAGGTAGGCTTTATTTTCTATCTCTAGGGCTAGCTAGCTCTTAGGCTGTGAAGAGGCATCTAGGGAGTGTCAGGAATGCTCCACGGCTATTTCTAGTTGTTGTGATAGGATTAGGGCTTGCGGTCAGCAGAGCTCCCACATCCCAGAGCTTGTCCTGTGTGAGTTTAACTATCAGGTCGTGCCGGGTGCTCCTAACCACCAGGTCCATAACACCGTCCTGCCCTGGGAATCCTCATTGTCCAGCGGCGCGCGGGGTCCGACCGTACAGTGCCCAGAGCATGAGCCACGCGTCGCCAAGCAGGAAGATGTGCAGCAGCTGTGGGTGTCTGTGACGGTGAAAGTGAAGCAGTCTTCCTTCCTGGAGCAAAGGCAGACCTACAGTATGGCATCTGAGTGAGCGATGCTGGGACTTGTAGACTATTGTCTGTATATACTACACTACATGGCTGTGTTATATACTAGGTGGGCTGTGCTATATAGTACGTAGGCTATGCTATATACTACGTGGCTGTGCAATATACTATGTGGACTGTGCTATATACTACATGGCTGTGCAATATACTACGTGGCTGTGCTGTATAGTACGTGGGCTGTGCTGTATAGTACGTGGGCTGTGCTATATACTATGTGGGCTTTGCTATATAGTACGTGGTCTGTGGTATATACTGTGTGGGCTGTGTTATATACTACATGGCTCTGTTATATACTATGTGGGCTGTGCTAAATACTACGTGGACTGTGCTATATACTACGTGGGCTGTGCTATATAGTGCGTGGGCTGTGCTATATACTACGTGGACTGTGCTATATACTACGTGGACTGTGCTATATACTATGTGGGCTGTGCTATATATTACGTGGGCTGCTATATACTACGTGGGCTGTTATATACTACGTGGGCTGTTATGTACTATGTTACAGGCTGTGCTATATAGTACATGGGCTGTGCTATATAGTACATGGGCTGTGCTATATAGTATGTGGGCTGTACAATATACTACGTGGCTGTGCTATATACTACATGGCTGTGCTATATACTACGTGGGCTACTTTATACTACGTGGCAGGCTGTGCTATATACTGCATGGCTGTGCTACATACTACGTGGGCTGTTCTATATAGTATGTGGGCTCTTATATACTATGTTGGCTGTGCTATATACTATGTGGGCTGTGCTATATACTACGTGGGCTTTTATATACTATGTGGGCTATTAATCTGGCATTGTACTACACCTATATTTCTCTGCTGTATCTGTGCATCATGAATCGTGGTTTGTGTTAAAGAGGGGGCCACTGAGACTTTTTCGCCCGGGGCCCTCAAAAACCTGGAGCCGGCCCTGAAATAGCTGATAATTCAATTTGCCAGGTTCTGTAAAATCATTACCAAACCCGACAGGATGTGAGACATGGTTTACATACAGTAAACCATTGCATATTAGATTTTTATATGTCCCTCACTAATAATGTAAGCAGTATGTGTGTGTGAAATTTTGGAGCTGTAGGTGTTAAATTAAAGGATTAATTCACGGAAAAAACTGGCGTGGGCTCCTACGCAATTTTCTCCACCAGAGAGGGAAAGCCAGTGACTGAAGGCAGATATTAATAGCCCAGAGAGGGACCTGGTTATTTGCCCCTCCTAGCTTAAAAAATCTGCCCCCAGCCAGCCCAAAAAAGGCGCATCTGTAAGATGCGCCTATTCCGGCACTTAGCCTCTCTCTTCCCACTGCTTGTAGCGGTGGCATATGGGGTAATAAGGGGTTAATATCACCTTGCTATTGCAAGGTGACATTAAGACACCTCTCCATTATTAATCCAATAGTATGAATGGGATACAAAAATACACACATTAAGAATAAAGTGTTTTAATGAAATAATTAAACACACAGGTTTATCATCTTTATTACACTCTCAATCCAAGCAAAGCCCTCATTCTTCTGTAAAAATTCCAAAATAAAAAAAGCAACAATATCCCATACCTGTCCGCCGTACAGTCAAGTCCCATGCTGCAATCCATCTCAAGGGCTCAATTAGTCTACGGCCGAGAGCCGTGCTAATGCTACCGGCTGGGCTCTAAACCACGGAGGAATGAATGAAAAGCTGCCTGCACAGACTCCCCGCCTGACCGGGCATGAATTCATTAGCGTGGGAAAGTTTCTGAACATTTCCCCACGCTGTCAGTTCACCGCATCAGGCGGGGAGTCTGCGCAGCCTAAGTGATGTCAGCGGTAGTCGGCCCCGCCTGACCTGAGGTGAACTTGAATAGCAATAATAATAATAATAATAATAGCAATAATTGCAATCGCCAGCAAAAGTAGTAAAAAAATAAGAAACAAAAATTAAAGGAAAAAACAGGAATAAAATGAGCTTGCACAAGTTTCCAATGCCGGAAAGAAAACACACCACCATCAGATGCAATTTGAATACAGATCTCTTGGCAAACATAAGGATGTTTAATTTTAGTAGAGCAGTTTTACAGTATGTGTGCGAGTGGAAGAAAATGATAGTTTTGATTTCTATCAGATTAAGCTGTTTTTCAAAACTTAAGCATGTGAGCTACAATTATGCCAGTAAAATACCATACAGGGAAATAGCAGGAAAGTGTTTTCAAAATAAATAATTTACAATTTTATCCAGTTGATAGCACATGATAGTTTGGGATAGAGGACCCCTGCAGTGACAGAATATCTGCCTGCTTCCTGCGAGAACAATAATGTGAACAATAAAAAGTTAAACCGAGTCTTGCATCTTCTGACATCAAGTTTAATGGTAGAAAAGAGAACAGCTTTTGGATAGAATGGGTGTAATAAAACATCTTCATAACAGATGGAGCTATATTGGGTTGTAGATTGCCTATTTTCCATGGGAACTGATTTGGCAAAAATAAAAGTAATAATACACCTGCATTCAAACTATAAAGTAAATTTCTTACTTTAAAAATGTCTTTTAATTGGTAAAAAAAACAACCTCTCATAACTAATCTCTGCATTATTTCTTCAGTTTTAAGCAACTTGTGTATTTCCAGGTATTAAAATGTTCCCTCCTCGTATTTTATACCTCAGCGTAATAAAAATAATGTAGTAAACAAATGAACTGTGGCTGAAAAAAAAGCAACTAAAGCTCTGAATATTGTAAATGAGGCTGTTTCTGTCTTTCTTGTACAAGTAATGTGCAATAAAAAAAAACATATCGTGGTATCATGTTAGTCAGAAAATCGATGTAAATACTTTTATGCCAAAAAGGAGAAAGGTATTCTAATAGTGATACTTTTATTCACTAATCATCAAAATTATATTTGCAGCTTTAATAGCACAGAGGCTCCTTCTTCAGGCTGGTTTACAAATGAATTACTGAGCCAAGTGCAGAATATTTAAGACATTTGGACATGGAGTTGATGGGGTGATGCCTCCTAAAGATAAGCCAAGGGATTTCTTTTACAAATGAAGAGGTGGTGGGAGTGGTGGTTTAGAATTTTGGTGATCTGGAGTCTGTCTGGCAGAAGTATGAAGTGTATAGTTAAGGTACCGTCACACTAAGCGACGCTGCAGCGATACCGACAACGATCCGGATCGCTGCAGCGTCGCTGTTTGGTCGCTGGAGAGCTGTCACACAGACAGCTCTCCAGCGACCAACGATGCCGGTAACCAGGGTAAACATCGGGTTACTAAGCGCAGGGCCGCGCTTAGTAACCCGATGTTTACCCTGGTTACCATCGTTAAAGTAAAAAAAACAACCACTACATACTTACCTTCGCTGTCTGTCCTCGGCGCTGTGCTTCTCTGCTCTGGCTGTGAGCACAGCGGCCGGAAAGCAGAGCGGTGACGTCGCCGCTGTGCTTTCCGGCTGCCCGGCGCTCACAGCCAGAGCAGAGAAGCACAGCGCCGAGGACAGACAGCGGTAGGTAAGTATATAGTGGTTTTTTTTTCTACTTTAACGATGGTAACCAGGGTAAACATCGGGTTACTAAGCGCGGCCCTGCGCTTAGTAACCCGATGTTTACCCTGGTTACCAGCGAAGACATTGCTGAATCGGCGTCACACACGCCGATTCAGCGATGTCAGCGGGAGATCGAGCGACGAAACAAAGTTCTGGACTTTCTGCCCCGACCAGCGACATCACAGCAGGGGCCTGATCGCTGCTGCCTGTCACACTGGACGATATCGCTAGCCAGGACGCTGCAACGTCACGGATCGCTAGCGATATCGTCTAGTGTGATGGTACCTTAAGTCATAAAGTGTTAGAATGAATCTGATTGTCTTCAACATCCTTATCAGCTTGAATTTGCAGATTTTTCTCTCTCTGTCCTCCTTAAATTGACTTTTCAGTATTAAGGCCGGTTTCCCACTAGCGTTTGTGTCTGCAGCATAGGGCTGCATACTTCTTTCCTTCAGATCCGCATACATCTGCATCCATCAAACGTACCTATATTTAACATTGTGTACGCAGGGACATATGTGGACATTAGTGATGAGCGAACATTCTCATTACTCGAGATTTCTCGAGCATGCTAGGGTGTCTTCCGAGTATTTTTACTGCTCGGAGTTTTAGTTTTTAGCGCTGCAGCTGAATGATTTACATCTGTTAGCCAGCATAAGTACATGTGGGGGTTGCCTGGTTGCTAGGGAATCCCCACATGTACTTATGCTGGCTGACAGATGTAAATCATTCAGCTGCAGCAAGAAAAACTAAAACTCCGAGCCCTAAAAAATACTCGGAGGACCCCCGAGCATGCTCGAGAAATCTCGAGTAACGAGTATATTCGCTCATCACTAGTGGACATGTGTTGTATGCGGATGCGTACTCCTCGTGCATCGTTTTGACGTGCCCACCAAACGCAGCATGTGATATGTTGTAGTGGTATTTTTTGTGGTACACCATGAATATATTTATTAATGATATGGAAAAATAAAAAATTCAAATTTTACGCAAGCAACTTTTCCCCGCTGGATCGTTTCTTCATTGATTCGCATTGGACCAGCTGCTCGGCTTTTTTTCCATGTGGGATCAGATGTGGGGCAGCCCAGAACCAGGTGAGCTGACTATTTCTTATATTTCACATTTTTTTATTGTTAAAGGGGAATGTGCCCATCTCTGATAGTGATAAAAGGACACTTTTGTCAAGGAGATTCTTTATGTTAGGGGACTGTTTGCTGGAAAGAAGTGGTAGTTATGAAAATATTCCTGTCAGTCTGTGGTCCCTGTGAAATATGGGAGGAAGATCAGCATCAATTTTTCTTAAGATGCTCATGTGGGACAAGGTGGTATCTAACACCAATAAGATTGTCTCACATGAGCCATGAACATTCTTCTCTTTGCTGGAAGGGATGTGGGCTCCCGGGGAGTATTTATCATCTATTTTGGGTCTGTCCAAAAATTAAAAAACTATGGCTACAAGTAGCAGAACATATTGCTTCATTTGTTAATAACTTTACAATTACTCCACAGAGAGCATTGCTATCCCTTGAATTGGACCAATTCGATATTTCGGTGAGATTGGTCATTATTCATATTTTCTTAGTGGTCAAGAATGCAATAGCATATCACTGGAAAGATACCAATCCTCCCACACTAAAAGAAATAATTGATCAGATACATCTACACCGCTCCCTGGAATGGAGATTCGCTCTAAATAATAACAATATTCCCAGGTTTCTCAGGAAATGGAGAGTTTGGAGCGACAAGTTTTATATTGTCTGACCAAATGGAAGTCCCGGCTGGTTCTCTGATTCAATAATGCCATACTTATCTCTTTCCGCAAATTTATTGTTTTTCTTTGTGTTTTTGTGTTTTTGTTCTTTTTCAGGGTTTAAAGTACTCTATATTACATTATCATTGTTACAAATAATGATTGCAATGCAAATGTGCACTGTGAGTTCTCTAAATTTTAAATATTTCTCCATGTTTCATATCCCACCCTTTCCTTCCCTCCGTCTCCCTCATCCTCCCTTCCCCTTATTTCAAAAACTTCAATAAAAACATGTTTACAAAGATGCTCATGTGGGTTTTGTATGTGACCACAAGAAGCACTCAGTTGTTATCCTCCCTCTGTTTATAGTCCAGGAGGCTGCTTTTTGGGATCCTTCTGTATCTGTTCATCTATTACCATTTGATGTTTTCCTTGTTGTAAGTATATATTCCTTAGTGATAGCATGTGTGGTTTTCTATCTTCAGATCTGAATGTATTTCAAACCTTGTCTATAGATGATAGATTTGCTTGTGTCTCCGATAAAAACTGTTCCATCTCATTTACTGTATGCTAGGCGCCCTGAGGGTTTATGGTAAATTGAGGTTTGTATGGCAGGGTCTTTGATGTGTATGGTCATACCCAGAAAATGTATTTGAGACTTTGAGAAGTTGAGGGTGAGATTAACGGTTGGGTGGAACTTGTTGAAGCCATCCTGGAAGGTAAGCAGATAATCTTTTGAGCCTGTCCTGATGGTTAGCAGATAAACCTCTAGCATACTTCCACTACATCGATTAACAGAACAAGATGCCAAAACCTACTATGCTAGATTAGCCATAAATAGGTAAGCATATTGTGGTGACATTGTTCTTTCCATGGCAATACTGATACACTGCAGGTATAAATAGTTTACAAAGGAAAAATAATTGTAATGGAGCATACACGTGATAAGTTGCAATGCTGGTTCTCTGGCAACATTGTTTTTTTCTTTTTTTATAAGGAAATATTTGCATACAGCAATCTCATCCTTATGAGGAATGTTGGCATACAAAGACTCAACTACCATGGCAGCTAATATTGTGTCTTCTGCAAGAGGACCCAGTGTGAGGAGTTTCATGAGAATATCTATTGTGTCCCGGATATAATTGGGTGTGAGCCTCACCAAGGATTTTAGTATGTTCTCCACACAGCCTGATATTTTCTCATGTAATGTAACAATGCCAGTACAATGTAAGTAAAATATGTCATAGAATCATAGAATGGTAGAATTGGAAGTGACCTCCTGGGTCATCTGGTCCAACCCCCTGCTCAAAGCAGGATTCACCAAATCATCCCAGACAGATGCCTGTCAAGCCTCTGTTTGAATAAGTGCATAACATGTATGTGTTTGCCATATTTTGCAAAAAAGTGGAAATAATTTTTATAATGTGGCTTTCAGTTAAAACTAACTACATCAATAATATATATGAGAAAATTAGACTTCATATTATATCTTAAAAGAAAAGACGGATCTTCTCTATTTTAGGAAAAAAAAGAGGTTTTGGAAGGGTATTTGCCTGCTCCTTTTCTCATGCTTTAGTGCATACTGTAACAACATTAGAAGAACATCAGGATGATCCTACTCTTCAAGCATGTAGAAAATAAAATGAGGCATTGAAAGGAACAGGTACTGACCATCACTGTACAAGGTATGATAATCTGCTAAATGTCATAGCTTCAAAAGAAGCTCCCACATCTGCGCAAACAGACATTAGTCCACTATGATGCTTCAGCAGTGCGGGAAATTGTGCCAGGCAAGTTTTCTTATTTATTTCATAATTTTGAAATCAAATCTCTGTTTTATTGGAGAGCACTCCGACCAACGTTATTCTTTGGGGCAATAAAGATCTGCTATTTTTTCCATGCCGATCCGGCATGAGAAAACAATTGTAGCGTGGTGCAGATGGCTCTGCAGTTTGGTTTACACTCATCCATTCAAGTCTATGGATGCATGTAAAACATCAGACTGCACTTGGATGTAATCCAAGATAATGGTAAAGTTGGAGTAATGAAGCTCTTCATCTAATTCATGTCTGTGATACAATTCACTTCGTGAAAATCAGATCACAGTAAATTGACACTCAGCTCAATCTCGATCTGATTCACTCGCATGAGAAAATCATCGTTCATGTGACCCCGACCTAAGCTGGTATCTAACTGGATGTACAGCTGCAGGAAGAAAATCGAGTAATATTCTCACTATAGCCGCACTCTTCTTGCTATAGCGGAGGTGCTGCGGATGTGAATAGCTAGCATAAAGTACTCATTAATCTCTCTGTAATAATTTCCTCTGTTCCTTGACTAGCATCTTTCTTTTAACATATGTTGCAGAGCAGATAGGCAGTTAATGGGCCGGGACGTGATTACAGAATGGTAATGGTTCCAGCTCCATCCCACTAACTGAAAGCAAGTTTATGCAGGGAGAATATAACTTCATTTTCACCCTAACAAAGAGAACAGAAAAAAGGGAGATCAAGTTGAAAATAAAACTGAAAACTTTATTGAAAATGATACATCAAAGAACAGATAATTAGGGGGAAAAAAGTGCTGAAGTGCTTACAAAGTTGCTGAGACACAGGAATATATGCGTGTGGTCTCATAAAATCACATAAATAGTCATCAGAAAATAGTCATTGACACAATTATTAGCGCCAAGAGACTATTACCCCTAGTACAAACCCTGGCAAAAATTATGGAATCACCAGCCTTGGAGGATGTTCATTCAGTTGTTTAATTTTGTAGAAAAAAGCAGATCACAGACATGGCACAAAACTAAAGTCATTTCAAATGGCAACTTTCTGGTTAAAAGAAATCAAGAACAAAAAATGTGGTAGTCAGTAATGGTTACTTTTTTAAGCAAGCATAGGGAAAAAATTATGGAATCACTCAATTGTGAAGAAAAAATTATCGAATCACCCTGTAAATTTTCATACCCAAAAATAACACCTGCATCAAATTAGATCTCCTACTGTAGTTAGTCTGCATCTAAAAAGGAGTGATCACACCTTGGAGAGCTGTTGCACCAAGTGGATGACATGAATAATGGCTCCAATACGAGAGATGTCAATTGAAACAAAGGAGAGGATTATCAAACTCTTAAAAGAGGGTAAATCATCACGCAATGTTGTAAAAGATGTTAGTTGTTCACAGTCAGCTGTGTCTAAAATCTGGACCAAATGCAAACAACATGGGATGTTTGTTAAAGGCAAACATACTGGTAGACCAAGGAAGGCATCAAAGTGCCAAGACCAGAAACTTAAAGAAATATGTCTCCAAAACTGGAAATGCATGACAAAACAAATGAGGAATGAATGGGTGGAAACTGGAATCAATGTATGTGACCGAACTGTAAGCAACCGCCTAAGTAAAATGGGATTTACATACAGAAAAGCTAAATAAAAGCCATCATAAACACCTAAACAGAAAAAAACAAGGTTACAATGTGCTAAGGAAAAGCAATCGTGGACTGTGGATGACTGAATGAAAGTCATATTCAGTGATGAATCGCAAATCTGCATTGGGCAAGGTGATGATGCTGGAACTTTTGTTTGTTGCGGTTCCAATGAGATTTATAAAGATGACTGCCTGAAGAGAACATGCAAATTTCCACAGTCATTGATGATATGGAGCTGCATGTCAGGTAAAGGCACTGGGGAGATGGCTGTCATTACATCTTCAATAAATGCACAAGTTTATTTTAATATTTTGGACACTTTTCCTACCTCATCAATTGAAAGGATGTTGGGGATGATGAAATCATTTTTCAAGATGATAATGCATCCTGCCATAGAGCAAAAACTGTGAAAACATTCCTTGAAAAAAGACACATATAGTCAATGTCATGGCCTGCAAATAGTCCGGATCTAAATCCAATTGAAAATCTTTGGTGGAAGATGAAGAAAATGGTCCATGACAAGGCTCCAACCTGTAAAGCTGATCTGGCAACAGCAATCAGAGAAAGTTGGAGCCAGATTGATGAAGAGTCCTGTGTGACACTCATTAAGTCCATGCCTCAGAGACTGCAAGCTGTTATAAAAGCCAGAGGTTGTGCAACAAAATACTAGTGATGTTTTGGAATTTTTTTGTTTGTTTGTTTTTCATGATTCCATAATTTCTTCCTCAGAATTGAGTGATTCCATCATTTTCCCTCTGCTTGGTTAAAAAAAGTAACCGTTACTGACTATCACATTTTTTGTTCTTGATTTCTTTTAGTGTTTCTTAAAGCCAGAAAGCTGCCATTTGAAATGATTTTCATGTCTGTGATCTGCTTTTTTCTACAAAATTAAACAACTGAATGAACATCCTCCAAGGCCGGTGATTCCATAATTTTGCCAGGGGTTGTATATACAATGGTACATGGTACTGAGTAAGAAAACACAGAATATGGCTGAAAAGAGTATTTCACTAGAAAGAATGGACGTAATAATAAGAGCCAGATGAAATGTGTCTTACCCAAAAATAGAACAGGGGGACACCGCAACAGCTACGTCCACCCCAACGTGCATTTCGGCAATGCCTTGGTCAGAGGGCATCTCAGCAACTTTTATCTGTTCTTTGATGTATCATTATCAAACAAGTTTTCAATTTTTATATTATACTGGACTATTTTGATTGCCCTTTTATTCTGTTCTCTTTGCTATGTCTATTTCAGCGATTGGTCCCGCCATATGTCCGATATTTTGAGCACTATGAAGACTTATTTAATATTTAAATACACTCTACCTCTATAAATATAGTTCCTTTTTATGTGCAGAGCTTTCTTCATTTTCACCCTGTAGTCGCAGTTCCAATTATACTGCTGCACATGTCTAAAATGGGGTTTGTCTGCAGATTACTCCTAAGGCAGCAAGTAAATGCTGTTATTTTCTTTTTAATGACCGGTTCTCCAAGAAATTTGCTCAATGCAGGATGTGCATGGGCTTCTACATATCCCATACAAATAAATAAGACAGTTCCAAAATTTCTGCATTAAATCTTCCGCATGTGAACATATTCTTGTGATAGAATACAGAGTGATCAAAATCCTCTATAAGCAGATGTCATAGACTGCTCCTTTAGGACATACATTTTCCTTGTTTCAGTCTTTCTATGCAAAATGATGAAGTTGCAAATTAATACCTTTTAGTTGGTGATCATTAGTGAAAGCCCTATATTGAACTATAAGAGTAGAGCTGTAGTGAGAAGATCAACTAGCAAATTATGGATATTGCGGCAGGGACTTATATACAGACGCTGTGGCTGGCACCATTCAAGGGACATCTTAGTGTCTTTAGTTCTCCTGGATTCAAAGGCAAATGATCTGCATTATTCAGCAGTGGCCACTAAATGATGTACAGGGCTGTAGTGTGTATTAATCATCAGTGGCAGTGTTGGTTGTTGGACCCCCATCCTCTTTCATAATGTTGATATATCCTAAATTCTGGACAAACCCTTACATTTGTAACTATGAAACATACCTTTTTAACCATATTCATGTATTGTAATCATGGATTAAAATTGTTATATAAGGTTTTTCCTTCTTTTAATTTTGTCCACTGAAGTTGGATTTTTAGTTGGTTAGGGATTTTTGTAATATAAGCCTCCTGCAGTGCCTGTCAGGTCGCTGATCTGACACAGTGTTCTGCAAAGTGTCAGATCAGCGATCTGACACTATAACATGATGCCCCACACTGGGACAAAGTAAAGAAGTAAAATAAAAAATATTTACATGTGTAAAAAATAGAAAAAAAAAAAAATAAATAATAAAAAAATATTGTTCCAATAAATACATTTCTTTCTGTAAATAAAAAAAACAACAAAAGTACACATATTTAGTATCAGTGCGTCTGTAACAACCCGACCTATAAAACTGTCCCACTAGGTAAACCCTTCAGTGAACACCGTAAAAAAAAAACTAGGCAAAAAACAACGTTTTATCATCATACATCGAACAAAAAGTGGAATAACACGCAATCAAAAAGATGGATATAAATAAACATTGTACCGCCGAAAAAGGCACTTTGTCCCACAAAAAAGAGACACCATACAGCATCATCAGCGAAAAAATAAAAAAAAGTTATAGCCCTTAGAATAAAGCGATGCAAAAATAATTATTTTTTCTATAAAGTAGTTTTTATTGTATAAAAGCACAAAACATTAACCCCTCTGTGACCTTAGACGTACTATCCTGTCGAGGTGCCCTGGGCTTATCTGACCCTGGACGGGATAGTACGTCATAGCCGATCGGCCGCGCTCACGGGGGGAGCGCGGCCGATCGCGGCCGGGTGTCAGCTGCTTATCGCAGCTGACATCCGGCACTATGTGCCAGGAGCGGTCACGGACCGCCCCCGGCACATTAACCCCTGGCACACCGCGATCAAAGATGATCGCGATGTGCCGGCGGTGCAGGGAAGCACCGCGCAGGGAGGGGGCTCCCTGCGGGCTTCCCTGAGACCCCCGGAGCAACGCGATGTGATCGCGTTGCTGCGAGGGTCTCACCTCCCTCCCTGCTCCCTCCAGCCCCGGATCCAAGATGGCCGCGGATCCGGGTCCTGCAGGGAGGGAGGTGGCTTCACAGAGCCTGCTCAGAGCAGGCACTGTGAAGCCTGCAGTGCTGCATGTCAGATCAGTGATCTGACAGAGTGCTGTGCAAACTGTCAGATCACTGATCTGTGATGTCCCCCCCTGGGACAAAGTAAAAAAGTAAAAAAAAAATTTTCAAAATGTGTAAAAAAAATAAAAAAAAATATTCCAAAATAATGAAAAAAAAAAAAAATATTATTCCCATAAATACATTTCTTCATCTAAATAAAAAAAAAACCAATAAAAGTACACATATTTAGTATCGCCGCGTCCGTAACGACCCGACCTATAAAACTGTCCCACTAGTTAACCCCTTCAGTAAACACCGTAAGAAAAAAAAAAAAAAACGAGGCAAAAAACAACGCTTTATTATCATACCGCCGAACAAAAAGTGGAATAACACGCGATCAAAAGGACAGATATAAATAACCATGGTACCGCTGAAAGCGTCAAATTGTCCCGCAAAAAAAGAGCCACCATACAGCATCATCAGCAAAAAAATAAAAAAGTTATAGTCCTGAGAATAAAGCGATGCAAAAATAATTATTTTTTCTGTAAAATAGTTTTTATCGTATAAAAGCGCCAAACCATAAAAAAATGATATAAATGAGGTATTGCTGTAATCGTACTGACCCGAAGAATAAAACTGATTTATCAACGGTATAAACGCCTCCCCCAATAGAAATTCATTTGGTCATTCTTCCTCACAAAAATTGGAATAAAAAGCGATCAAAAAATGTCACGTGCCCAAAAATGTTTTCAATAAAAACGTCAACTCGTCCCGCAAAAAACAAGACCTCACATGACTCTGTGGACCAAAATATGGAAAAATTATAGCTCTCAAAATGTGGTATTGCAAAAAATATTTTTTGCAATAAAAAGGGTCTTTCAGTGTGTGACGGCTGCCAATCATAAAAATCCGCTAAAAAACTCGCTATAAAAGTAAATCAAAACCCCCTTCATCACCCCCTTAGTTAGGGAAATATAAAAAAAAATGTATTTATTTCCATTTTCCCATTAGGGCTAGGGTTAGGGCTAGGGTTAGGGCTAGGGCTAGGGTTAGGGCTAGGGTTAGGGCTAGGGCTAGGGTTAGGGCTAGGGTTAGGGCTAGGGCTAGGGTTAGGGTTAGGGCTAGGGTTAGGGCTAGGGTTAGGGCTAGGGTTAGGGCTAGGGTTAGGGTTAGGGCTAGGGTTAGGGCTAGGGTTAGGGCTAGGGTTAGGGCTAGGGTTAGGGTTAGGGCTAGGGTTAGGGTTAGGGCTAGGGTTAGGGTTAGGGTTGGGGCTACAGTTAGGGTTGGGGCTAAAGTTAGGGTTAGGGTTTAGATTACATTTACAGTTGGGAATAGGGTTGGGATTAGGGTTAGGGGTGTGTTAGGGTTAGAGGTGTGGTTAGGGTTACCGTTGGAATTAGGGTTAGGGGTGTGTTTAGATTAGGGTTTCAGTTATAATTGGGGGGTTTCCACTGTTTCGGCACATCAGGGGCTCTCCAAACACGACATGGCGTCCGATCTCAATTCCAGCCAATTCTGCGTTGAAAAAGTAAAACAGTGCTCCTTCCCTTCCGAGCTCTCCTGTGTGCCCAAACAGGGGTTTACCCCAACATATGGGGTATCAGCGTACTCAGGACAAATTGGACAACAACTTTTGGGGTCCAATTTCTCCTGTTACCCTAGGGAAAATACAAAACTGGGGGCTAAAAAATAATTTTTGTGGGAAAAAAATTTTGTTTTATTTTTATGGCTCTGCATTATAAACTTCTGTGAAGCCCTTGGTGGGTCAAAGTGCTCACCACACATCCAGATAAGTTCCTTAGGGGGTCTACTTTCCAAAATGGTGTCACTTGTGGGGGGTTTCAATGTTTAGGCACATCAGTGGCTCTCCAAACGCAACATGGCGTCCCATCTCAATTCCTGTCAATTTTGCATTGAAAAGTCAAACTGCGCTCCTTCCCTTCCGAGCTCTCCCATGCGCCCAAACAGTGGTTTACTGCCACATATGGGGTATCAGCGTACTCAGGACAAATTGGACAACAACTTTTGAGGTCCAATTTCTTCTCTTACCCTTGGAAAAATAAAAAATTGGGGGCAAAAATATAATTTTTGTGAAAAAATATGATTTTTTATTTTTACGGTTCTGCATTATAAACTTCTGTGGAGCACTTGGTGGGTCAAAGTGCTCACCACACATCCAGATAAGTTCCTTAGGGGGTCTACTTTCCAAAATGGTGTCACTTGTGGGGGGTTTCAATGTTTAGGCACATCAGTGGCTCTCCAAACGCAACATGGCGTCCCATCTCAATTCCTGTCAATTTTGCATTGAAAAGTCAAATAGCGCTCCTTCCCTTCCGAGCTCTCCCATGCGCCCAAACAGTGGTTTACTGCCACATATGGGGTATCAGCGTACTCAGGACAAATTGGACAACAACTTTTTGGGTCCAATTTCTCCTGTTACCCTTGGTAAAATAAAACAAATTGGAGCTGAAGTAAATTTTTTGTGTAAAAAAGTTAAATGTTCATTTTTATTTAAACATTCCAAAAATTCCTATTAAACACCTGAAGGGTTAATAAACTTCTTGAATGTGGTTTTGAGCACCTTGAGGGGTGCAGTTTTTAGAATGGTGTCACACTTGGGCATTTTCTATCATATAGACCCCTCAAAATGACTTCAAATGAGACGTGATCCCTAAAAAAAAATGGTGTTGTAAAAATGAGAAATTGCTGGTCAACTTTTAACCCTTATAACTCCCTAACAAAAAAAAAATTGGTTCCAAAATTATGCTGATGTAAAGGAGACATGTGGGAAATGTTACTTATTAAGTATTTTGTGTGACATATCTCTGTGATTTAATTGCATAAAAATTCAAAGTTTGAAAATTGCGAAATTTTCAAAATTTTCGCCAAATTTCCGTTTTTTTCACAAATAAACGCAGGTACTATCAAATAAATTTTACCACTATCATGAAGTACAATATGTCACGAGAAAACAATGTCAGAATCACCAGGATCCGTTGAAGCGTTTCGGAGGTATAACCTCATAAAGGGACAGTGGTCAGAATTGTAAAAATTGGCCTGGTCATTGACGTGCAAACCACCCTTGGGGGTAAAGGGGTTAAAAAATGATATAAATGAGTTATCGCTGTAATCATACTCACCCGAAGATTAATACTGCTTTATCAATTTTACCAAATGCAGAATGGTATAAATGCCCCCCCCCAAAAGAAATTCACAAATTGATATTTTTTGGTAATTCTGCCTAACAAAAATTGGAATAAAAAGCGATTAAAAAGTGTCATGTGCTCAAAATTGATGCCAGTAAAAACAACTACTTGTCCTGCAAAAAACAAGACCTCACATGACTCTGTGGACCAAAATATGTAAAAATTATAGCTCTCAGAATGTGGTAACGCCCAAAAATTTTTTTTGCAATAAAAAGCGTCTTTTAGTGTGTGACAGCTGCCAATCATAGAAACCCGACATGAAAACCAGCTTTAAAAACCCGAGATAAATAGTAAATCAAACCCCCATTATCACCGCCTTAGTTAGGGAAAAATAATAAACTAAAAAAAGTATTTATTTCCATTTTCCCATTAGGGTTAGGGTTAAGGTTGGGGCTAAATTTAGGGTTGGGGCTAAAGTTAGGGTTGGGGATAGAGTTGGGATTAAGGTTTGAATTACGATTACGGTTGGGTTAGGGGTGTGTCAGGGTTAGGGGTATGGTTAGTGTTGGGATTAGGGTTAGGGGTGTGTTGGGGTTAGTGGGGTGTTGCGGGTAGGGGTGTGGTTAGGGTTGGGATTAGGCTTAGGGGTGTGTTGGGGCTAGGGTTGGAAATAGAATTGGGAGGTTTCCACTGTTTAGGCACACCAAGGGCTCTGCAAATGCAACATGACATCCGATCTCAATCCATGCAATTCTGCATTGAAAACGTAAAACGGTGCTCCTTACCTTCCGAGCTCTGCCGTGCCCCCAAACAGTGGTTTACCCCCACATATGGGGTATCAACGTACTCAGGACAAATTGGACAATACCTTTTTGCTTCCATTTTCTCTTGTTACCCATGGGAAAATATAAAACTGGGAGCTAAAAATCATTTTTGTGGAAAAAAAATTTATTTTATTTTCATGGCTCTGCGTTATAAACTTTAGTGAAACACTTGGGGGTTCAAAGTAATCACCACAATCTAGATAAGTTCCTTGGGGGGTCTTGTTTCCAATATGGGGTCACTTGTGGGGGGTTTCTACTGTTTAGTACATCAGGGGCTCTGCAACTGCAACGTGATGCCCACAGACCATTCCATCAAAGTCTGCATTCCAAAACGCCACTTCTTCCCTTCCGAGCTCTGCCATGCGCCCAAACAGTAATTTTTCTCCCAAATATGGGGTTTCAGCGTACTCAGAACAAATTGGACAACAACTTTTGGGGTCCAATTTCTCTTGTTACCCTGGGGAAAATATAAAACTGGGGGCTAAAAAATCATTCTTGCGGAAAAAAAGGATTTTTTAATTTTCATGGCTCTGCGTTATAGACTTTAGTAAAGCACTTGGGGGTGCAAAGTGCTCACCACACATCTAGATAAGTTACTTGGGAGGGTCTAGTTTCCAAAATGGGGTCACTTGTTGGGGGTTTCTACTGTTTAGGTACATCAGGGGCTCAGCAAATGCAACGTGACACCCACAGACCATTCAATCAAAGTCTGCATTCCAAAACGCCACTTCTTCCTTTTTGAGCTCTGCCATGCACCCAAACAGTAGTTTTCTCCCACACATGGGGTTTCAGCATACTCAGAACAAATTGCACAACAACCGTTGGGGTCCAATTTCTCCAGATACCCTTGGGAGAATACAAAATTGGGGGATAAAAGATAATTTTTGTGGGAAAAAAAAGATTTTTTTTAATTTTCACGGCTCTACTTTATAAACTTCTGTGAAGCACTTGGGGGTTCAAGGTGCTCACCACACATCTAGATAAGTTCCTTAGGGGTATACTTTCCAAAATGGGGTCACTTTTGAGGGGTTTCCACTGGTTAGGTATATCAGGGGATCTCCAAATGTGACATGGTGTTGTATCTCAATTCCAGCTAATTTTGCATTGAAAAGTCAAATAGCGCTCCTTCCCTTCCGAGCTCTGCTATGCGCCCAAACAGTGGTTTACCCCCACATATGGGGTATTGGCATACGCAGGACAAATTGTATAACAACTTTTGGGGTCCAATTTCTCTTGTTACCCTTGATAAAATAAAACAAATTGGATCAGATTTAAATTTTTTGTGAAAAAAATTTAAATGTTCATTTTTTTAAACATTCCAAAAATTCCCGTGAAACACCTGAAGGGTTAATAAACTTCTTGAATGTGGTTTTGAGCACCTTGAGGGGTGCAGTTTTTAAAATGGTGTCACACTTGGGTATTTTTTATCATATAGACCCCTCAAAGTGACTTCAAATGTGATGTGGACCCCCCATAAAAATTGGTGTTGTAAAAACGAGCAATTGATGGTCAACTTTTAACCCTTATAACTCCCTAACAAAAAAAAACCTTTTGGTTCCAAAATTGGCACTGATGTAAAGTAGACATGTGGGAAATGTTACTTATTAAGTATTTTGTTTGACATAGCTCTGTGATTTAAGGGCATTAAAATTCAAATTTGGAAAATTGTGAAATTTTCAAAATTTTCACAAAATTTCCATTTTTTTCACAAATAATCTCAAGTAATGTCAAGGAAATGTTACCACTGTCATGAAGTACAATATGTCACGAGAAAACATCAGCAGAATCACTGGGATCCGTTGAAGCTTTCCAGAGTTATAACCTCATAAAGGGACAGTGGTCAGAATTGTAAAAATTGGCTGGGTCATTAATATTCAAACCACCCTTGGGGGTAAAGGGGTTAAAAATTATTTTAAAAAGCAGTAGGGGACAGGTAGAATAAAGAAAGACTGCAGGATATATTGGATTTGTTTGTAGACTTTTACTGTTAAGATGCATATGTATATAATAAGTAAATTGTAGCTCACTAAATTATAAAACTTGGCATTGCAAACAGTGGGGTAATAAAATCCTAACATTTAATTACTCTGTTTAAAAATATCCTAACTACATAAGAAGAATATACACATAAAATCTTTAAAAATCAATCAGCAATAATACCAAGACACTCTCAGTGTTGGGAATATCCTTGCCAGGGCAAGCGTTTAACTATTCTCATATATAAGATGCCATTTAAAACTCAAAAAATAAAGTAACCCAGAACAATCTCATACAAATCTATCAAGGATATCGCAGATGTTCAAAGTTGATCCTCTGAGTCTTTTATGAGAAGGAGACTCAGTCCAATGCCTAAATGTTCAGTTATCAGAAGGATTCCAACCATATATCTCCCGACGTATTCCTAAATCTAACACATCCTTAGGAGAGTCTGATGGTCATTGCAGTGACCAGCCGTAGTCCTGGTCAGTTCAAATATGTATGCAGTATATCGTGGCCGTTAGTTAACGTCTTGTTGGTTGGTTCATATAGATTTTATGTGTACATTGTTCTTATGTAGTTAGGATATGCTTAACCTGAGTAATTAAATGCTACATTTTAATTAGTTACCCTACTGTTTCCTATACCACCTAAGGTGCATATGTACAATACACATGCGATCCTTAAATGCAAAATGATAGATTATTTTTTTTTAATAAAGACTATTGCAAAGTTCCTGCATTTTTTATTTTAGATACATTGGAACAGTAATAGGTTGTGTGTGAAATTGCCTTAAAAAGTGTTCTGAATTAAAACCTTTAATGATCTAATGGTATCATAACCCATCAATGTTTGATAAGTGGGTATCTGACCATTGTGTACCTTGCCATTTAATATAAAAAAAAGGTTCTAGAAAGGCACCATCCTCATTTTTTCTAGATGTTGCATGGTCACCAAATGATAATAATGAGTATTATCCCTTAAATAGTGTGCCAATAATATGGAAAGTCTCTTTAAGATGTTTCTATGATCACTTGAATGCCATGACTAGTGTTGAGCGATACCTTCCGATATTTGGAAATATCGGTATCAGATTGGATCAGCCGATATCCCAAAAATATTGGGATATTTTTTTTACATTCTTCATATTCTTTTTATTCAACTATTATTATTCTTCATATTCTACTTCTTCATCTTCTTCATATTCTCCTTCTTCATCATATTCTTATTTGTGACAGGCATTCCTGTAGTTGTCATCTATAAAAGTTTGAAGATTACACCTTCCGTTCTGCCTGTCACAAAAGATTTACAACAGGATTGGTCGGCGTTCAGTTTGGCCTGCAGCAGCAGGTTTTTTCCAGGCGCACCGCGAGGAGGAACGGACTCACCCCCATACACTGCTTAGTATTCTTCTACTTATAATTTAGATAATATCTTTTGCTCTGATTTTTAGTCTTATGCTTAATGTTCTGCATTTTCTTCTGCAGCTTCTTGTTCTTCTGCTTCTTGGTCATCAGGGTCATCGTCTCAAGGGTTGTCGTCTCCAGGGTCGTCGTCTCCAGGGTCGTCGTTTCCGGGGTCGTTGTCTTCTTTGGGGTGGTCTTCAGGGTTGTCGTCTTTAGGGTATTGAACTTGGAAATGTAGCAGAAGGTACAAGAAGGCTGAGGGACTGCCGAGAATCAGCTGATGGTACTGGAACCCAGATGGCTACCCGAAGGTTCAAGAGCCAATGGAACTACCGAGGACCAGCTGATGGTACTGGAACCCGGTTACTAAGCAGGAGGTACCCGTGCCAGAAAGCATTACCAAGGGCCACCAGATGTTGATGGAACTCGGATACCCAGAAGGAGGCACCTAAGCCAAAGGCTATGCTTGGAACCAGCTGACGGTACTGGAACCAGGATGGGGAGCAGAAGGTACAAGAGCAAAAGACACTGCCGAGAACCAGCTGACAGTACTGGACCCCGGATGGGTAGCCGAAGGTACAAGAGCCAATGGAACTACCGAAAACCAGCTGACGGTACTGGAACCTGGTTACTAGCAGGAGGTACTCGTGCCAGAAGGCGCTACCAAGGACCAACAGACGTTGGTGGAAATCGGATACACAGAAGGAAGCACCTAAGCCAAAGGCTCTGCCTGGAACCAGCTGACAGTACTGGAACCAGGATGGGGAGCAGAAGGTATAGGAGCAAAAACACTGCCGAGAACCAGCTGATGGTACTGGAACCCGGATGGGTAGCAGAAGGTACAAGAGCCAATGGAAATACCGAGAACCAGCTGATGGTACTGGAACCCGGTTACTAACCAGGAGGTACCCGTGACAGAAAGCACTACCAAGGACCACCAGACGTTGGTGGAACTCAGATACCCAGAAGGAGGCACCTAAGCCAAAGGCTCTACCTGGAACCAGCTGACGGTACTAGAACCAGGGGGACCTATTCAAGATTGTCTTCCAAAGAACCAGCTAATGGTGCTGGATTTCAGATGGGCAGCAGAAGGTCCACAGGAAAAAAAAAATTGCTAGGCCACGAGCCGACCGTAGTTACCGAAAACCCACAGTCCTACAGGGGGAGCTTGTCCTATTGGCATTACGGAACTAGCCTTATTTGCCAGTTCCCACAGCCCACATAGGAAGCACCTATACTGCAGGCACCATAGAGTTGGCTAACCCGACCGCAACTTGATAGCACAATGTATTGGAGGCAAAGTGACCTTGACACTATCTGGAAACAGCTGGCGTGCTGGAACCAGGCTGGGCAGGAGGGAGTACCCATGCCAACACACTTCTGAGCAGCAACTGGCGGTGTTGGAGCTAAGGGATTACAGGAGAAACAGAGTGTAGACCGAGGCCTAATTGGAGCAAGTTTCTAATCTGTAGTTGTGTGAGTGTGGAGGGAGCAGGAGCAATTGCCGTATGCACATCTGGGGATCAGCTGGCGTTACTGAATCCCAATAACAGAGGAGCAACTGTTGACTGTGCAGACAGCACTTCCGGGCAGCAACTGGCCGTGTTGGAGCCCTGGGTCAATGCAAGAAACTGAGTGGAGAACTTGCCGCACACACAGCAGGGGAGAAGCTAGCAATACTGAAAAGTACAACCGTCAAACTAATTATAAAGAGGGGAGTATCCAGCACAAAACCAACCAAAAAACAAACCTACCCCTAAAAACATCAGTCTTTATTAATAATCAAGTACAATACATACAATCAACAAAAATCTAGGTAAAAAACATCCCTATTAGGGACTACAAGTACTTGAATTAGGGAAACAGCCTACCTATAGAGACATTTATATAGAGCAGGGGTCCCCAACTCCAGTCCTCAAGGCCCACCAACAGGTCATGTTTTCAGGATTTCCTTTGCATTGCACAGGTGATGCAATTATTATCTGGGCAAGACTAAGGAAATCCTGAAAACATGACATGTTGGTGGGCCTTGAGGACTGGAGTTGGGGACCCCTGATATAGAGTACATTTTTGTGATACCAGAAAAGCCCATATAGAAAAACTGAAAAAAATATATAAAAAATAACAATAAAAAATTTAAAAAAATTGAAAAAAATGAAAAAATACTACATATAATATGCCTCTTCTAACCATAATATGCCCTAAAGTCTGATATCCTTCGTTGCAGCGGAGGTTGGCACCCTAAATTTGCGATATGGCGCCCCCGCTCCACGGTGGCTGTCCCTCATATCCCTAGGTAAACCCTAGAGACCTAGTAACCACAGACAAAAACACACATATATGGATCAGATTAGATTCATAGTAAAAATACTCAAGCACTTTGATATATATACACTGCAAACTATGGCTAACACTATTCTTTACAGAATTAACTTGCTTATAATAAATAGTCACGAAGGGCTTGAATAGTTGTTTGTAGAACTATGTAAAACTATGGAGTAGTAACAGGTCTACAATCAGCAGGAAGCTATACTACACCTAAGCTGTACTATATGTATATTGCAAACAAGTTTTTCTTTGACAGCTTGAGAAGATACTGTTAGAAAATACTACATCAAAAAACTGCATTACTGAGTGCACAGATAGACTAGAAAAATGCTCCCATATCCATAGTTTATCATAAAGGGGATATACCCACACACATATCATCTATAACTAATGCCTTAGTCAATAAAGTGCTTAATATGCTATATATGCACCATATACTGTAAGTTACATAGATAGGTTAGATGAACACTCCCATCTTCATACTTTACCATAACGGGGATATACCCACACATATGTTATGTATAACTAATGCCTTAGTAAATCAAGTGCTTAGTATTCTAAATATGCACCATGTGATATAAAAATCATAGCTAATAAGAATCATCCACTTAGCTCTTTGCTCCTCAGGCGTTCCCTTAGAGCAGCCATGTAAATACGTTAGCTCACGCTCACGTTTCTCCCCCGTAATATTTTCTCAGGGGGTTCATCAGGGGACTTAAAGATTGCTTATCCTTAATAGGTCATAGAGCTACAGGCGGGAATCAAGATGCTGTATACCAAAGTCTGTGCTGTACTGAACACCAATAACAGAGGAGCAGCTGTTGACTGTTCAGACAGCACTTACGGGCAGCAACTGGCGGTGTTGGAGCCCAGGGTCAATGCAAGAAACTGAGTGAAGAACTTGCCACACACACAGCAGGAGACAAGCTGGCATTACTGAACCCCAATAACAGAGGAGGAACTGTTGATTGTGCAGAGAGCACTTTTGGGCAGCAACTGGTGGTGTTGGAGCCCAGGGTCAATGCTAGAAGTAAAGTGGAGGCCGAGGCCTAATTGGAGCAAGTTTTATATCTGTTGTAGTCTTAGTGTGGAGGGAGCAGGAGACATTGCCGCACACACAGCAGGGGAGCAGCTGGCGTTACTGAACCCCAATAACAGAGAAGCAACTGTTGACTGTGCAGACAGCACTTCCGGGCAGCCCAGGGATTACAGGAGAAACTGAGTATAGGCCGAAGCCTAATTGGAGCAAGTTTCAAATCTGTAGTAGTATGGAGGGAGCAGGTGAAATTGCCGCACACACAGCTGGGGATCAGCAGACGTTACTGAACCCCAAAACACTGGAGCATGTGTTGACTGTGCAGATGACACTTCTGAGCAGCAACTGGCGGTGTTGGAGCCCAAGTATTAGAGGAGAAACAGAGTGTAGGCTGAGGCCTAATTGGAGCAAGTTGAAAGGGAACCTGTAAACCCCCCAAGGTGTTTGTAACTAAAAGAGCCAACTTGTGCAGCACTAATGTTGCACAAGGAAAAGGTGGCTCTTTTACTTTTGCTCCTTGCACCCGCTGAAGTTAACACTTATAAAATGTGCCCCCTCATACCATGAAATGCTCCCGGAAGTGGGAATTTCCTTTGTAATGAGACGCAGCACAGCTGCAGCGGGGCGCCGCCTCCTCAGCGTTGATGAATCTGTCCCGGAGCCTGCACTGTTATGTTATCCCTTGAGCATGCGCAGTTAGCACTGCCCGTCTTCTGACATCATTTTTTGTCAGGCTGACTGCACCTGTGCGGCCGCCCTGCCTGAGATCCCGCCCGCAGTGTCTTCAAATTTATTCACACCGTGGGGCTGGGATTCATGGGCATGCGCTGTGCATATCTTCGCCTCTCACTCATCTCCTTCCGCCTTCTTCGGACTGTGCGGCATCAGCTGATCCCTAAGCACATGCCACAGCGATGAGGGGACATATTTTATAAGTATTTAGTTCAGCGTGTGCAAGGAGCATAACTAAAAGAGCCACCTTTTCCTTGTGCAGCATTAGTGCTGCACAAGGTGGCTCTTTTAGTTGCAAATGCCTGGGGGGGACAGGTTCCCTTTAATTTCTGTAGTAGTGTGAGTGTGGAGGGAGCAGGAGAAATTGCCGGATACACAGCAGGGGATCAGCTGACATTACTGAACCCCAATAACACGGCAGCAAGTGTTGACTGTGCAGACGGCACTTCCGAGCAGCAACTGGCCGTGTTGGAGCCCAGGGTCAATCAGGGTGTAGATCGAGGCCTAATTGGAGCAAGTTTAAGATCTGAAGTAGTGTGAGTGTGGAGGTAGCAGGAGCAATTGCCGGATGCACAGCAGGGGAGCAGCTGACGTTACTGAACCCCACTAACACAGGAGCTAGTGTTTTTCTCTGTGCAAACGGCACTTCCGAGCAGCAACTGGCGGCATTGTTAGCCCAGGGTCAATCAGGGTATAGGCCGAGGCCTAATTGGAGCAAGTTTAAGATCTGAAGTAGTGTGAGTGTGGAGGTAGCAGGAGCAATTGCCGGATACACAGCAGGGGAGCAGCTGACGTTACTGAACCCCACTAACTCAGGAGCTAGTGTTTTTTTCTGTGCAAACGACACTTCCGAGCAGTAACTGGCGGTGTTGGAGCCCAGGGGCAATCAGGGTGTAGGCCGAGGCCTAATTGGAGCAAGTTTAAGATCTGAAGTAGTGTGAGTGTGGAGGTAGCAGGAGCAATTGCCAGTTACACAGCTGGGGATCAGCTGACGTTACTGAAACCCAATAACACGGCAGCAAGTGTTGACTGTGCAGACGGCTCTTCTGATCAACAACTGGCAGTGTTGGAGCCCAGGGAATCCAGGAGAAGCAGAGTGTAGGCTGAGGCCTACACTTGAGGCAGTTTAATATCTGTTGTAGTGTGAGCATGGACGGAGCAGGAAAATTGCCGGATACACAGCTGGGGATCAGCTGACGTTACTGAAACCCAATAAACTGGGTCATGTGTTGACTGTGCAGACGGCACTTCTGAGCAGCAACTGGCGGTCTAAGAGCCCAGGGATTACAGTTCAGGTGGTAGAGACATGAACACAACAGGAGACCTGGATACTGTTGCCAACCAATTATTTAATCTGGAAGAGGAGTGGCAAATTCCTGCGAGATCCAGGCCTTGTTCATTTTCAGAAAAGTAAGCCTGTCAACGTTATCGGAGGATAGTTGCATGCGACGGTCTGTTAGTACACCACCTGTGGCACTAAAGACGCATTCCGATAATACACTAGCAGCAGGGCAAGCCAGCACCTCCAATGCATAGTGGCTAAGCTCTGACCATGTATCCAGCTTAGAGACCCAAAACTTGAAGGGGGAAGAGCCGACTGGGAGTACACTGAGAGGGCAAGACATGTAGTCTAGTAACTGTAGGAAAATAGAAAGAGTCCACAACACTGTTGTGCCTATGTATCACCACTTCCTCAGATACAAAGTGCTGCTGAATGCCGCTGCTGTGCCATATTTGCCATTTATAGATGCTGGGTGCATTTAAAAAGACGAGTATGCAAATCCAAGAAAAGGAAAAAACAGAAAGGCAATCACCGGTCTCTTGTGCGAAAAAAGAGACCGGTGTGTGCATTTCTGTTTTTTCTTTTTCTTGGAAGACATGTAGTCTGTCACCATCTGACGGAAACGTTGCCTCCTGCTGACTTGAGCCGTCTGTGATGGTGTAGACATTTGTGGCGGGCAAACAAAACTTTGCCACAGTTGGGCCATGCTGGTCTTGCCTTGTGCTGAGACACTACTTCTGCTCCCTCTTTGTGCAGAGCTTCCTCCACTGCCTCAACGCACTGAGATGCTTTGAAAAGCACTTGCAGCACTGCTCTCGGTTGGACTGGAGAAAATGATGGAATGCACCAGTGTGTCTTGGTACTCCTGCATTTTACGCTCCCAATTCAACGGTGTCATGAGGCTTTGTACGTTGTCCCTGTAGCGAGAATCTAGGAGGATGTACACCGAATAATCAGCCGTGTTGAGAATGTGGGCGATGCGGCGGTCATTTCTCAGGCACAGCAGCATAAAATCAACCACGTGCTGCAGACTGCCAACTGGCCAAGAAACGCTGTCCCCTGCTTGAGGCGTGATCTCTGCCTGCTCTGCATAACCCTATCCTCGCTCTACATACTGAATACTGAAGCATTGTGTAACTCCCTCCTCTGGACAGATGTCTTTCTCCTCCATTGACTCCTCCTCATCCTCCTCACAAAGTGTCCCCTGCCTAGGCTTTTGTGAGGAACCAGGCTGCGCAGTCTGTCCAAAAGCAGATGGCATTTGTGACTCCTCATCTTCCACCTCTTCCACAACCTCATCCCTCAGTGCTTGCAGAGTTTTTTCAAGCAGTCAGATAACGGGGACAGTCATGCTGACTAGTGCATCATCTGCACTCGCCATCCGCGTGGAATCATCGAAGGCATGCAAAACCTAGCAGATGTCCTTCACAGTGGCCCACTCAGTGGTTGTGAAGTCTGAACGGCACGCAGTGCGACTTTTTTGTGCCTGATGCAGCTGGTACTCCATTACTGCTGGCTGCTGCTCACACAACTGCTCCAACATATGTAACGTTGAATTCCACCTGGTGGGTAGGTCACATATGATGCAATGTTCTGAAAGGTGAAATCGCTGCTGCAGAGCTGCAATGCGCTATCTTGCCATGCTGGAATGCTGCAAGTGAGTACACTCTAGGCGGACCTTGTGCAGCAGTGCATCAAGATCTGGATAGTCCCTCAAAAAACTCTGCATGACCAAGTTGAGCACATGTGCCAGACGTGGGATGTGAGTGAGATTGCCTAGGTCCAGAGCTGCCACCAGATTTTGGCCATTGTCACACATTACCATGCCTGGCTGGAGATTCGCTGGCACAAACAACACATTGCTTGCCTGCTTGATGGCATTCCAGAGCTCCTGCACTGTGTGTCTTCGATTCCCCAAAGAAATTAATTTTAATATGGCCTGTTGACGTTTGGCCATGGCTGTGCTCATATCGGTCATAACAGGTAAGCGTTCACGGGTCCATGTCGAGGTGGACTGTGACGGCTCCTGCAGCGCTGATTCAGAGGAACTGGAGTATGAGGAGTGAATGTGTACAGACTGGATTCCTGCAATCCTTGGAGTTGGCAGAACACGTACAGCACCACTCGCAAGATCTGTACCCGGCTCCACAACATTGACCCAATGGGCAGTGAGGGAAAAGTATCATCCCTGTCCATAGTGACTGATCCACGCATCGGTGGTGAGGTAGACCTTGCAACTGACGGCGTTTAGTAGCGCATGTTTAATATTTTCCTCCACATGCTTTTGCAGGGCAGGGACGGCTTGCCTGCTGAAATAAAAGCGGCTGGGCACATTGTATTGTGGGACTGCCAATTCCATCAAGTTACGGAAGGTGTCAGTCTCCACCAACCTGAATGACAGCATTTCAAGGGACATTAGTTTTGCATTGCCAGCATTCACAGCCTGTGCTCGGGGGTGGTTTGCCGAAAATGGCCACCTTTTCTCCCATGCCTGTGCTTCCGATAGCTGTAGACTGGGCTGGGAAGTTGAGGATGACAAGGAACGTGGTGCTGTGGGTGGAATTACACTGGGTCTCTGTACAACAGTGCCAGAGGTTCTTCCATGGTGATCCTGTGAGGAAGCCGAACCAGCTGTGTGTGAGCTGGAGGAAGGCTACAACACGAGCTGAAGAGGTGGTAGGTGCCGCTGTAGGTTGGCCTAGGTCTTCCATGTGTTTTTGTAACTCCACCATGTGCTTGGTCCGCACATGTTTCCACATATTTGTGGTATTGAGGTTGCTGACACTTTTCCTTCTTTTGACTTTCTGATTACACAGATTGCATTTCACAAAGCAAATGTCATCTGCAACTGTGTCAAAAAAGGACAAGGCACTGCAAGTCTTGGGAGCGTCTGTTTTGGCTTTTGGAAGAGGCATGCTCCTAATGGGTTCCGAAGTGGAGGCTACAGGCAACACAGTCTTCCCCCTCCCTCTCACTCCTTTTTGGGCCGTTCAGGGAAACTCTTCCTCAGAGCTGCTCCCACCACCTTCCTGTACCTCACACCTTGATGGGTCAAGGACCTCATCATCTACACTACCCTCTTCCAACAACTGCTTCTCCTGGGTAGTCTCGGCAGCACAGTACGCACCAGAAAGTGGCACCTGAGTCTCATCATCAGATGCGTACTGAGATGTGCTGACCGTAGGCACTGGCCCACCCGCCCCTTCAGATTGAGAGAGACAAAGCAGTTGCGCATCACTGCATACTGCCTGTTCTTTAGTTTCTAGAATGCTGCTTGGCTGGCCCCCTACTGAGAGGATGTGGCACTAATTGAAGTCAATGCATTGGCTGCCATCCATCCGACAACGGCTTCAATTTGTTCGTCCTACAGCAGTGGGGTACGGCGAGCTCCTACAAAGCTGTGCATGAAGACTGTTTCCTGCTAAAACTGGGGGATGATGAGTCACTGGTGCCAGCAGCAGGCACAGAATCCCCACGTCCTCTCCCTGCTCCACCTTCACGCCCACAACCACATGCCTTAATCCCTGCCTTCTTCATCTTGGTAGACTGATAAAGATAGGCAGAAAAGTACTAAGGGCTTAGTGTGCTTATTCCTGAACAGCTGCTAACAGGTATAAGAAACACTAATTTTATAAAGTGTGGACTAGACTGTAATATGAGCTAATGTGGCCTACACAACTGTAAAGTGGAGTGTTTGGTGAACTTTATTAACTTTTTGTTTTTTTCGCAGAACAGACTTCAGAGTGAGCTGCACTCACACAGAGACCTTGCAGACAGCCGTGAACGGCGCTGCAATGCCTTAAAAAGCTCCTCTAGGTACTCCTATATAGTGTTTTTCCACAATCTAGCAGGATACGGATAGAAACCCACTAATAGGATAAATCAGGACAAAATGTGCAGTAGGCAGCACTAATTGAAAAAAGGACAATGGAACAGTATGAGGCAGTGATGCACACTGAGCTGTTTACAAACGGCTGTGGCTGCAGAACAGACCACAGAGTGAGCTGCACTCACACAAACAGAGACCTTGCAGACAGCCGTGAACAGCGCTGCAAGGCAAAAACAAGGTTCTCACACAGCGGTTGCTAAATTAGCCTGGGTAAAGCACAATGAAGCAAATCGCTATCTCAAACTGGCCCTCAGTCAGAACACAGCATCCTGTCCCTAACTGAATTCACAGCAGAGTGAACCCAAAATGGCGGTGGCGACTTTTATAGTGGATCATGACATCATTTCAGCAGCCAATCACAGCCATGCCAGTAGTTACATGACTAACATGTATAACAGGATGTGCCCACACATCTTAGGAATCCTCATTCGCTTAATTAAATGAAACTGGCTCATAGCATTATGGGAACTTCCGATTCCGGTATCCGATATTGAGAAAGTATTGGAACTCGGTATCGGAATTCCGATACCGTGAATATCGGCCGATAACCGATATTTGCAATATCGGAATGCTCAACCCTAGCCATGACCCATACAAAACAACTTAATACCAATATGTAGAAATTATGTGCTTTAAATTATTTTCTTACTGGCATCAAAATAGTCTCTTTTTGTAATCATCTATACCAAAGAAATGTTGCTATAATATTTTGATCATAGCATTAACTTGTAATAGTATTACCACGGTACAGAATCAGGTGTTCATGGTAATATGAAAGTGTGAATCAATAAAACAAAATCATCTCAGCCAAGAAATGTAATGATAATTTAATAGTAAAAAGGTTTGTTGGTCAAAGTGGCAATTTTCTGGTTATTTAACCATTTTAATGAAAAACACAGTATATGCTTACATCTGCAGATGCTACATGAAGCACAAGATTTCCTTCAGTGTTACAAAAAAGCAAAAGCTTTCCAGTAACCCATTAAACAGGTGATGAAGAACATTTTGCATTTTATGAGCCCATACAATCATACAAAGACACAGATTCCAATTTCAATGATAAGGTATAAGTATGAGCACCAAACCATTAGCATTTAGTCAATCTTACCACTCTAATCAACACTGGCAGTGGCTAATTACCTCCAAAAAACTCTAATCATCATATAACCTAGGATATTTAGACAAAAGCATTGCAATGTTCCTGATTTATTTGTATTTTTCACATTTGTATCAAATGTAGGTTTGTTTAACTCGCAAGCCTGTACTATATATTTTGTATATCATCCAATAACAAAAATATATTGTCATCCTGTTTACAGACCCCATTGTTGTCACTTCTCTCTTGGGACCTGCTCTAGTGATATCTGCTTCTGTCATCATGGGCCATGGTATTTATTCTGCAGGAAGGGCTGGGGTTGGAGGACATGTTGAGGTCAGAAGCTCATGGTGGTTCAGGCTTTTTCCAGCCATGAAGACTAAGATGTTTGCTACCTTTAGTACAATCCAGCCTGGTCATATAGGTGTGTGTACTGTCCAGTTGGGTCAAGTAGCTCCCTTGTTGGGTCATTTTTAAGACAGCACCAAACCCTAATAAAACTCCCAGCTTGCTGCAGGGGGTTGCCACATAAAGTTTTAAAAGGTGTATTTCTTGTCTGCAGTCCACTTCCTCTTTAGCCTGCATTATTTCCTATCTGATCTTGGTCCATTTTCTAATTATTCTTCTGTCTTTTAATTTTGTTCCTTGTCTGCTCTCTTGGTTTTGACCCAACGGCCTGATTATTTGCTGTCAACTCACTTCAATGGCCAGTAACTACTTTGAGAACTCAACCCAGGTGCCCAGTTTGAGTGCACGTACCTGTCCAAAAGTCATATTTTAATTGCCAATGTAATTTGATACTCAATTTATTTTTGTTTTTGATGAATAAAGGAACTATTTAACCCCATGCATTTGTTTACAAACAGCCACCAATAGTCTAAAATAATAAAGGAGCAAAGATGCATTTATACTGCACAATTTTTGGGAACAATCGTTCCTATTATTATTATTATTATTATTATTATTATCTACTATATAATTGTCTAAGGGTCACTTCCATCTGTCCATCTGTCTGTCTGTCTGTCACGGATATTCATTGGTCGTGGCCTCTGTCTGTCCTAGAAATCCAAGTCGCTGATTGGTTGCGGCAAAACAGCCACGACCAATCAGCGACGGGCACAGACCGGAAGAAAATGGCCGCTCCATATTCCCCGCAGTCAGCGTCCCCGGCGCCCGCTCCATACTCCCCACTCCATACTCCCCGCGGCGCAGTCAGTGTCCCCGGCGCCCGCTCCATACTCCCCGCTCCATACTCCCCGCAGTCAATGTCCCCGGTGCCCGTTCCATACTACCCACTCCATACTCCCCGCGGCGCAGTCAGTGTCCCCAGCGCCCGCTCCATACTCCCCGCTCCATTCTCCCCACAGTCAGTGTGCCCGGCGCCTGCTCCATACTCCCCACGAAGCAGTCAGTGTCCCCGGTGCCCGCTCCATACTCCCCGCTCCATACTACCCACAGTCAGCGCCCGCTCCATACTCCCCTCCAGTCACCGGTAACGCACTCCGTAACTGCTGCTTTTAACCCTGTATGACCAAGTTTTTACTATTGATGCTGCCTATGCAGCATCAATAGTAAAAAGATGTAATGTTAAAAATAAGAAAAAAACAACCTGCTATTCTCACCTTCCGTCATCGGACAATGCACTCGCGCCGGCCGCCATCTTCCGTTCCCATAGATGCATTGCGAACTTACCCAGAAGACTTAGCAGTCTCGTGAGACCGCTAAGTCATCTGGGTAATTTCGCAATGCATCCTGGGAACGGAAGATGGCGGCCACATCGCACAGCTTCGCTGGATCCCAGGGTTGAGTATATAACTATTTTTAATTTTAATAATTTTTTTAACAGGGATATGGTGCACACACTGCTAAATACTGCGTGGGCAGTGTTATATACCTACGTTTCTGGGAAATATACTACGTGACTGGCCAATATACTACGTGACTGGGCAATATGCTATGTGACTGGGCAATATACTACGTCACTGGGCAATATAATATGTCGCTGAGCAATATACTACATCGCTGGGCAATATACTACGTTGATGGGCAATATACTAAGTCACTGGGCAATATACTATGTGACTGGGCAATATACTGCGTGCCTTGGCAATATACGACGTGACTGGGCAATATACTACGTGACTGGGCATATACTACATCGCTGGTCAATATACTACGTGACTGGGCAATATACTACGTTGCTGGGCAATATACTACGTCGCTGGGCAATAGATAACGTGACTGGGCAATATACTACGAGGCTCTGTGCTGAATACTATGTGGCTGGGCAATATACTATGTGGCTGGGCAATATACTATGTGGCTGGGCAATATACTACGTAACTGGGCAATATACTACGTGACTAGGCAATATACTACGTGACTGGGCAATATACTACGTAGCTGGGCAATATACTAGGTGGCTGTGCAATATACTACGTCGATAGGCAATATACTACGTGACTGGCCAATATAGTATGTGACTGGGCAATATACTACGTCGATAGGCAATATACTACGTGACTGGCCAATATAGTATGTGACTGGGCAATATACTGCGTGACTGGGCAATATACTATGTGACTGGGCAATATACTACATGACTGGGCAATATACTACATGGCTGTGCAATATACTAGGTGGCTGGGCAATATACTACATGACTGGGCAATATACTACGTGACTGGGCAATATACTACGTTACTGGGCAATATACTACGTGACTGGCAAATATAGTACGTGACTGGGCAATATACTATGTTGCTGGGCAATATACTACGTCGATGGGCAATATACTACATCGCTGGGCAATATACTACGTCGCTGGGCAATATACTACGTGACTGGGCAATATACTACGTGACTGGGCAATATACTATGTGGCTGTGCAATATACTAGGTGACTGGGCAATATACTACGTGGCTGGGCAATATACTACATGACTGGGCAATATACTACGTGACTGGGCAATATACTACGTGACTGGGCAATACACTACATGACTGGGCAATATACTACGTGACTGGGCAATATACTACGTGACTGGGCAATATACTACGTCGCTGGGCAATATACTTCATGACTGGGCAATATATTACATCACTGGGCAATATACTACATCGCTGGGCAATAGACTACGTGGCTGTGCAATAGGCTACGAGGCTCTGTGCTGAATAATACGTCGCTGGGCAATGTACTACGTGGCTGGGCAATATACTATGTGGCTGGGCAATATACTACGTAACTGGGCAATATGCTACGTGACTGGGCAATATACTACGTAACTAGGCAATATACCACATGACTGGGCAATATACTATGTGACTGGGCAATATACTACGTCGCTGGGCAATATACTACGTAACTGGGCAATATACTACATGACTGGGCAATATACTACATGGCTGTGCAATATGCTAGGTGACTGGGCAATATACTACGCGGCTGAGCAATATACTATGTGACTGGGCAATATACTTTGTGACTGGGCAATATAATATGTGACTGGGCAATATACTACGTGGCTGGGCAATATACTACGTAACTGGGCAATATACTACATGACTGGGCAATATACTACGTGGCTGTGCAATATGCTAGGTGACTGGGCAATATACTACGTCGCTGGGCAATATACTACGTCGCTGGGCAATATACTAGGTGACTGGGCAATATACTATGTGGCTCTGTGCTGAACACTACGTCGCTGGGCAATGTACTACGTGGCTGGGCAATATACTATGTGACTGGGCAATATACTACGTAACTGGGCAATATACTACGTGACTGGGCAATATACAATGTGACTGGGCAATATACTACGTGACTGGGCAACATACTACGTGACTGGGCAATATACTACCTGACTGGGCAATATACTACGTGGCTGTGCAATATGCTATGTAACTGGGCAATATACTACATGACTGGGCAATATACTATGAGGTTGGGCAATATACTACGTGGCTGGACAATATACTACGTGGACATGCATATTCTAGAATACCCGATGCGTTAGATTCGGGCCACCATCTAGTTTATTTATAATAATTTATTTATACTATATTAAACGATAATCATGCAGTCTACAGAGGTCAACAGCATATCAACCAACCAACTAATGAATGAGCAAATTGTTTATTCTTGTAAAACATGGTTTGCCTAAAAAAGCGTACTTGATAAATGATATCCTAGGGACACTAAATGATTTAATAGTGATCAATATATGTAAATCTGAAAAGGGTTGGCCTGTGTAAACAAGATTTTAACTGCTGACCAGAAAATATGATGCCAGTCAGTGGCAGGCCTGGCATCTTCACTTTTTCTTTTCTGTACAGCTTACCAAATAATCTGGGACAGAAAAAAAAAATTATGGACACATTGGAAAGCCATAACAAATCATTATGATTATAAGTGATACATGTCTGCTGTCCATAATTCTAATATGAAGACATCAGCTGCATTCATTAAAAACTGTAATAAGATGATAATTGTAGCAACCACATAAAAATAATATGTATAAGTTTATTCAGATTAAAAATATTCACAGACACATTAACATTTTTTGATGGACGTCCTGGAATTTTTTATTTGTCCAGTGTTCCACTGGTCCTCATTCAATCACTGATGAAGTGGTGATAAGTTAACACCATTAAGTAATTCGAATAAACATTCATATGACATGCCATACTCCACTGGAGTCAAACTAACATACTGGCAGGGATCTAGGGAACATTTGGTATGAGAGCAAGAGAGAGGACAGATAAAGTGAATTTTTCTTTTTTTGTTCTTTTTTTATGTGGCACCCCAGGAGTCCAGGTACAATGGTGGTGTTGCCTGCCTCTCTGGGAGGGTAATGCCATGCCTGGAAGTGAGGAGGATTCCTTTAACAATAGTGTTGAGTGATACCTTCCGATATCCAGAAGTATCGGATTGGATCGGCCGATATCCAAAAAATATTGGATATCGCCGATACCGATATCCGATACCAATGCAAGTCAATGGGACACAAATATCGGAATGTAAATAAGCCCTTTCTGTCCTTCTACATCCTGTTCCGAATGGGGGAAGAGTGTGGGCGGTGCGTGTCTGTGTGTGCGGGTTGGGTTTGTGAGGGCCTGCCGGGGATCTGTACGGGCCTCTCGGGGGTCTGTGCGGGCTGCAGGGGGTCTGTGCGTGCCTGTCAGGGGTCTGCGTGGGCTGCTGGGGTCTGTACAGGCCTGCTGGAGTCTGTGCGGACTGCCTGGGGTCTGTGCGTGCCTGCTGGGGGTCTGTGTGGGCCTGTTGCGGGTCTGTGTGGGCTGCCGGGGGTCTGTGTGGGCCTGCCTGGGCTCTGTGCGGGCTGCCAGGGGTCTGTGCGGGCTGCCAGGGGTCTGTGCAGCCCTGTCGGGGATCTGTGCGGGCCTGCCAAGGGTCTGTACAGGCCTGCCAGGGGTCTGTGTGGGCTGCCGGAGGTCTGTGCGGGCCTGCTGGGGGTCTGTGAGTGCCTGCTGGGGGTCTGTGCGGGCCTGTTGCGGGTCTGTGCAGGCTGCCTGGGGTCTGTGTGGGCCTGCCTGGGCTCTGTGCGGGCTGCCAGGGGTCTGTGCGGGCTGCCAGGGGTCTGTGCGGCCCTGTCGGGGGTCTGTGCGGGCCTGCCAGGGGTCTGTACGGGCCTGCCAAGGGTCTGTGTGGGCTCCCGGAGGTCTGTGTGGGCCTGCTGGGGGTCTGTGCGTGCCTGCCGGGGGTCTGTGCGGGCTGCCGGGGGTTTGTGCGTGTGTGCAGGCATTCTCCGATGGAACTACAAGTCCCATCGGACGATGCCTGCTACAGTGACAGTGATTAACACATTAGCCAATGATGGGTCAGTAGTAGTCCCATCAATCGGTTAATGTGTTGAATGTAAAAAAAGAAAACATACATACTACACACATACAACATACATACATACTACATACATACTACATACAGTACATTCATACATTACATACAATACATTCATACATTGCATACAATACATTACATTACATATATATAGACATACAGTACATTAAACATAGGTTACATACTCATCCTTACTTGTCATTTTGATCCCTGAAGCCAGTGTCACCTGTAAAAAATATTAAAATACCAAACAACCAATATACTCCCTAATCCGCAGAAATTCACGAGTGTCCATCGACGATCTCCCGTTGAGAAAGGCAGCATCAGCTGATGTGACCGCTCTCCAGGGGCTCCAGGAACACAATGACGGGAGGAAGGTATTTCTTCCGCAATGTATTCCTGCACTACTGTAGAAAAAAAATAGTCCCTAGTCTCACTTTTGGCATTGCTGTGTGAGAAATTTTCCCATGCAGCAATTGCCATAAAGTGAGACTTTGAACCATAGTAACCTCAGTGATGCACTGCAGGAGCCATTGTCTCCTGTCAGTGTGTCACTGAGATTCCTATAGAGCAGTGACATCACCCGATGTCACTGTTCTGTAGGGGAGATCATCGTGGGACACTCATTATTAATTGGACTACGGTGGACTGGTAGTATACGGTTTATTATTTTATGCTTTTTGCAGGCGCTGAAGTATGGTAAATATGGTTAAATGAGGAATATTAAAATACTTTTTTCCTAATGTGTGTGTGTTTTATTAACCCTTTATTACTATTTGATTAATAATGGATAGGCATCTTATTGACACCTCTCCGTTATTAACCAGGCTTAATGTCACCTTAACTCCGCCCCCTACTCCCGGGACTTCAGAATGGGCAGCGGATGCGTTGAAAAACTGCATCTGCTGCCCACGTCGTGCACAAATTTCACAACGTGCGTCAGTACGTCGGCCCGATGCATAGCGACGGACCCGTACCGACGCAAGTGTAAAATAGGCCTTAATGAGCGTTGAATTTAAAAAAAGGAACAAAACAGCGTGGGCTCCCGCGCAATTTTCTGTGCCAGAGGGGGAAAGACGACGGCCTGTGGCCAATATTTGTAGCCTGCTATGAATATCAGCCTACAGCTGTCTGCATAGCCTTTACTGGCTATTAAAATAGGGGGACCCCCCAAGAAATGATGTGGGGTCCCCCTAAATTTTATAGTCAGAAAGGCTACGTAGACAGCTGCGGGCTAATATTCATAGCCTAGAGAGGGGCCATGGATATTGGCCCCCCCCCCGGCTACAAATACCAGTCTGCAGCTGCCCCAGAAATGGCGCATCTGTAAGATGTGGCCAATTCCAGCACTTAGCCCCTCTCTCCCCACTCCCGTGTAGCGGTGGGATATGGGGTAATAGGGGCTTAATGTCACCTTGCTATTGTAAGGTAACATTAAGCCGGGTTAATAATGGAGAGGCATCAATAAGACGCCTATCCATTATTAATCCAATAGTAATAAAGGGTTAATAAAACACACACACATTAGGAAAAAAGTATTTTAATATTTTTCATTTAAACATACATACCATACTTCAGCGCCTGCAAAAAATGTAAAATAATAAACCGTATACTACCTGTCCGCCGTAGTCCAATTAATAACGAGTGTCCCTCGACGATCTCCCCTATAGAACAGTGAAATCGGGTGATGTCACTCCTCTATAGGACCCTCAGTGACACACTGACAGGAGACAATGGCTTCTGCAGTGCATCACCGAGGTTACTATAGTTCAAAGTCTCACTTTATGGCAATTGCTGCGTGGGAAAATTTCTCACACAGCAATGCCAAAAGTGAGACTAGGGACTATTTTTTTACAGCAGCGGTAGGATACCTTTGTCCTGTCATTGGATTCCTGGAGTCCCTGGAGGAGCGGTCGCATCAGCTGATGCTTCCGTTCTCCACAGATCGTCGTGGGACACTCGTGGATTTCTGCGGATCAGGGAGTATATTGGTAGTTTGTTATTTTAATATTTTTTACAGATGACACTGGCTTCGGGGATCAAAATGACAAATAATGGTGACTATGTAATCTATATTTAATGTACTGTATGTCTATATGTATGTATTGTATATAATGTATGAATGTATTGTATGTAGTATGTATGTAGTATGTATGTAGTGTGTTGTTATGACCTGGTGGTCAGGACAATAATGGACCTGGTGGTTAAGAGCACACGGAATGACCTGATAGTTACTGATAATATAGGGCGAGCTTTGGGACGTGGGAACTCTGCTGACCGCAATCCCTAATCCTATCACACACACTAGAAATAGCCGTGGATTGCTCCTAACGCTCCCTATGTAACTCGGCACAGCCTAAGGAACTAGCTAGCCCTGAAGATAGAAAAACAAAGCCTACCTTGCCTCAGAGAAATTCCCAAAGGAAAAGGCAGCCCCCCACATATGACTGTGAGTAAAGATGAAAATACAAACAGATGAAATAGATTTAGCAAAGTGAGGCCCGACTTACTGAACAGACCGAGGATAGGAAAGGTAGCTTTGTGGTCAGCACAAAAACCTACAAAAAGACCACGCAGAGGGCGCAAAAAGACCCTCCGCACCGACTCACGGTGCGGAGGCGCTCCCTCTGCGTCCCAGAGCTTCCAGCAAGCAAGACAACAAACAAAATAGCAAGCTGGACAGAAAAATAGCAAACCAGAGAAAAACAAGCAGGCACTTAGCTTCTGCTGGGAAGACAGGTCACAAGAACGATCCAGGAGTGAACAAGACCAATACTGGAACATTGACAGGTGGCATGGAGCAAAGATCTAAGTGGAGTTAAATAGAGCAGCCAGCCAACGAATTAACCTCGTCACCTGTGGAAGGAAACTTAGAAACACCCATAGCCACCAGAGGAATTCCATGGATAGAACCAGCCGAAGTACCATTCATGACCACAGGAGGGAGCCCGACAACAGAATTCACAACAGTACCCCCCCTTGAGGAGGGGTCACCGAACCCTCACCAGAGCCCCCAGGCCGACCAGGATGAGCCAAATGAAAGGCACGAACCAGATCGGCAGCATGAACATCAGAGGCAAAAACCCAGGAATTATCTTCCTGACCATAACCCTTCCACTTGACCAAGTACTGGAGTTTCCGTCTCGAAATACGAGAATCCAAAATCTTCTCCACCACATACTCCAACTCCCCCTCAACCAACACCGGGGAAGGAGGATCAACGGATGTGACCACAGGAGCCCCGTATCTCCGAAATAACGACCTATGGAACACATTATGGATGGCAAAAGAAGCAGGAAGGGCCAAACGAAATGACACAGGATTGATAACCTCAGAAATCTTATACGGACCAATGAAACGAGGCTTAAACTTAGGAGAGGAAACCTTCATAGGAACATAACGAGACGACAACCAAACCAAATCCCCAACACGAAGTCGGGGACCCATACAGCGCCGGTGGTTAGCGAAACGTTGAGCCTTCTCCTGGGACAATGTCAAATTGTCCACCACATGAGTCCAAATCTGCTGCAACCTATCCACCACAGCATCTACACCAGGACAGTCCGAAGACTCAACCTGCCCTGAAGAGAAACGCGGATGGAAACCAGAATTGCAGAAAAACGGCGAAACCAAAGTTGCCGAGCTGGCCCGATTGTTAAGGGCGAACTCAGCCAACGGCAAAAAGGACACCATCATCCTGATCAGCAGAAACAAAGCATCTCAGATATGTTTCCAAAGTCTGATTAGTTCGTTTGGTTTGGCCATTTGTCTGAGGATGGAAAGCCGAGGAAAAAGACAAATCAATGCCCATCCTAGCACAAAAAGATCGCCAAAACCTCGAAACAAACTGGGAACCTCTGTCAGAAACGATGTTCTCTGGGATACCATGTAAACGAACCACATGCTGGAAAAATAATGGCACCAAATCAGAGGAGGAAGGCAATCTAGACAAAGGTACCAAATGGACCATCTTAGAAAAACGATCACAAACCACCCAAATGACCGACATCTTTTGAGAGACAGGGAGATCCGAAATAAAATCCATAGAAATATGCGTCCAGGGCCTCTTCGGGACCGGCAAGGGCAAAAGCAACCCACTGGCAAGAGAACAGCAGGGCTTAGCCCGAGCACAAGTCCCACAGGACTGCACAAAAGAACGCACATCCCGTGACAAAGACGGCCACCAAAAGGATCTAGCCACCAAATCTCTGGTACCAAAGATTCCAGGATGCCCAGCCAAAACTGAACAATGAATCTCAGAGATAACTCTACTAGTCCATCTATCAGGGACAAACAGTTTCTCCGCTGTGCAACGGTCAGGTCTATCAGCCTGATATTTCTGCAGCACCCGCCGCAAATCAGGGGAGATGGCAGACAAAATTACCCCCTATTTAAGAATACCCGCCGGCTCAGGAACACCCGGAGAGTCAGGCACAAAACTCCTTGACAGGGCATCAGCCTTCACATTCTTAGAGCCCGGAAGGTACGAAACCACAAAATCAAAACGGGAGAAAAATAACGACCATCGAGCCTGTCTCGGATTCAACCATTTGGCAGACTCAAGATAAGTCAAATTTTTGTGATCTGTCAAGACCACCACGCGATGCTTGGCTCCTTCAAGCCAATGACGCCACTCCTTGAATGCCCACTTCATGGCCAACAACTCTCGATTACCAACATCATAATTGTGCTCAGCAGGCGAAAACTTTCTAGAAAAGAAAGCACATGGCTTCATCACCGAGCCATCAGAACTTCTCTGCGACAAAACAGCCCCAGCTCCAATCTCAGAAGCATCAACCTCAACCTGAAATGGGACAGAAACATCTGGCTGGCACAACACAGGGGCAGAAGAAAAACGACGCTTCAACTCCTGAAAAGACTCTACAGCTGCAGAAAACCAATTGACCACATCAGCACCCTTCTTGGTCAAATCACTCAACGGTTTAGCAACACTAGAAAAATTAGCGATGAAGTGCCGATAAAAGTTAGCAAAGCCCAGGAACTTTTGCAGGCTCTTCACAGAAGTCGGCTGAGTCTAATCGTAAATGGCCTGGACTTTAACAGGGTCCATCTCGATAGTAGAAGGGGAAAAAATGAACCCCAAAAATGAAACCTTCTGAACTCCAAAGAGACACTTTGACCCCTTCACAAACAAGGAATTCGCACGAAGGACCTGGAACACCATTCTGACCTGCTTCACATGAGACTCCCAATCATCCGAAAAGACCAAAATATCATCCAAATACACAATCAGGAATTTATCCAGGTACTCTCGGAAGATGTCATGCATAAAGGACTGAAATACTGATGTATCATTGGAAAGCCCGAATGGCATAACCAGGTACTCAAAATGGCCCTCGGGCGTATTAAATGCTGTTTTCCATTCATCGCCTTGTTTAATATGCACAAGATTATACGCCCCTCGAAGATCTATCTTGGTGAACCAACTAGCCCCTTTAATACGAGCAAACAAATCAGACAGCAACGGCAAAGGATACTGAAATTTGACTGTAAATTTATTGAGAAGGCGGTAATCAATACAAGGTCTCAAAGAACCATCCTTCTTGGCCACAAAAAAGAACCCCGCTCCTAATAACATAGTTAGTAAGGCCGAAAAAAGACATTTGTCCATCCAGTTCAGCCTATATTCCATCATAATAAATACCCAGATCTACGTCCTTCTACAGAACCTAATAATTGTATGATACAATATTGTTCTGCTCCAGGAAGACATCCAGGCCTCTCTTGAACCCCTCGACTGAGTTCGCCATCACCACCTCCTCAGGCAAGCAATTCCAGATTCTCACTGCCCTAACAGTAAAGAATCCTCTTCTATGTTGGTGGAAAAACCTTCTCTCCTCCAGACGCAAAGAATGCCCCCTTGTGCCCGTCACCTTCCTTGGTATAAACAGATCCTCAGCGAGATATTTGTATTGTCCCCTTATATAATGGTGATGACGACGGGCGAATATGGCCTTTCTCCAAGGATTCCTATATATAACTCCGCATAGCGGCGTGTTCTGGCACAGATAAATTGAACAATCGTCCCTTAGGAAACTTACTACCAGGAATCAAATTAATTGCACAATCGCAATCCCTATGAGGAGGTAGGGCACTGAATTTGGGCTCATCAAATACATCCCGATAATCCGACAAAAACTCTGGAACTTCAGAAGGAGTGGAAGACGAAATAGACAAAAATAGAACATCACCATGTACCCCCTGGCAACCCCAGCTGGACACAGACATAGATTTCCAGTCCAATACTGGATTATGGACCTGTAGCCATGGCAACCCCAAAACGACCACATCATGCAGATTATGCAACACCAGAAAGCGGATATCCTCCTGATGTGCAGGAGCCATGCACATGGTCAATTGGGTCCAGTACTGAGGCTTATTCTTGGCCAAAGGCGTAGCATCAATTCCTCTCAATGGAATAGGATACTGCAAGGGCTCCAAGAAAAAACCACAGCGCCTAGCAAACTCCAAGTCCATCAAATTCAGGGCAGCGCCTGAATCCACAAATGCCATAACAGAATAGGATGACAAAGAGCAAATCAGAGTAACGGACAATAGAAATTTAGACTGTACCGTACCAATGGTGGCAGACCTAGCGAACCGCTTAGTGCGCTTAGGACAATCGGAGATAGCATGAGTGGAATCACCACAGTAAAAACATAGCCCATTCCGACGTCTGTGTTCTTGCCGTTCAGCTCTGGTCAAAGTCCTATCACATTGCATAGGCTCAGGCCCATGCTCAGATAGTACCACCAAATGGTGCACAGCTTTACGCTCACGCAAGCGTCGATCGATCTGAATGGCCAAAGACATAGACTTATTCAGATCAGCAGGCATGGGAAATCCCACCATGACATCCTTAAGGGCTTCAGAGAGAACCTTTCTGAAGATTGCTGCCAGGGCACATTCATTCCACTGAGTGAGCACAGACCACTTTCTAAACTTCTGACAATATATCTCCGCTTCATCCTGACCCTGACACAGAGCCAGCAAGATTTTCTCTGCCTGATCCACTGAATTAGGTTCGTCATAAAGCAATCCAAGTGCCAGGAAAAACGCATCAACATCACGCAATGCCGGATCCCCTGGCGCAAGGGAAAATGCCCAGTCTTGAGGGTCACCACGTAACAAAGAAATAATGATCTTTACTTGTTGAACAGGGTCACCTGAGGAGCGAGGTTTCAAGGCAAGAAACAATTTACAATTATTTTTGAAATTCAAGAACTTAGATCTATCACCAAAAAACAAATCAGGAATTGGAATCCTAGGCTCTGACATTGGATTCTGAACCACAAAATCTTGAATGTTCTGTACACTTATAGTGAGATTATCCATCAAAGAGGACAGACCTTGAATGTCCATGTCTACACCTGTGTTCTGAACCACCCAGATGTAAAGGGGAAAAGAGAGACAAAACACACTGCAAAGAAAAAAAAATGGTCTCAGAACTTCTCTTATCCCTCTATTGAGATGCATTAGTACCTTGGGCCACCTGTACTGTTATGACCTGGTGGTCAGGACAATAATGGACCTGGTGGTTAAGAGCACACGGAATGACCTGATAGTTACTGATAATATAGGATGAGCTCTGGGACGTGGGAACTCTGCTGACCGCAATCCCTAATCCTATCACACACACTAGAAATAGCCGTGGATTGCTCCTAACGCTCCCTATGCAACTCAGCACAGCCTAAGGAACTAGCTAGCCCTGAAGATAGAAAAATAAAGCCTACCTTGCCTCAGAGAAATTCCCCAAAGGAAAAGGCAGCCCCCCACATACAGTTAGGGCCAGAAATATTTGGACAGTGACACAAGTTTTGTTATTTTAGCTGTTTACAAAAACATGTTCAGAAATACAATTATATATATAATATGGGCTGAAAGTGCACACTCCCAGCTGCAATATGATAGTTTCCACATCCAAATCGGAGAAAGGGTTTAGGAATCATAGCTCTGTAATGCATAGCGTCCTCTTTTTCAAGGGACCAAAAGTAATTGGACAATGGACTCTAAGGGCTGCAATTAACTCTGAAGGCGTCTCCCTCGTTAACCTGTAATCAATGAAGTAGTTAAAAGGTCAGGGGTGGATTCCAGGTGTGTGGTTTTGCATTTGGAAGCTGTTGCTGTGAGCAGACAACATGCGGTCAAAGGAACTCTCAATTGAGGTGAAGCAGAACATCCTGAGGCTGAAAAAAAAGAAAAAATCCATCAGAGAGATAGCAGACATGCTTGGAGTAGCAAAATCAACAGTTGGGTACATTCTGAGAAAAAAGGAATTGACTGGTGAGCTTGGGAACTCAAAAAGGCCTGGGCGTCCACGGATGACAACAGTGGTGGATGATCGCCGCATACTTAATTTGGTGAAGAAGAACCCGTTCACAACATCAACTGAAGTCCAGAACACTCTCAGTGAAGTAGGTGTATCTGTCTCTAAGTCAACAGTAAAGAGAAAACTCCATGACAGTAAATACAAAGGGTTCACATCTAGATGCAAACCATTCATCAATAACAAAAATAGACAGGCCAGAGTTAAATTTGCAGAAAAACACCTCAAGAAGCCAGCTCAGTTCTGGAAAAGTATTCTATGGACAGATGAGACAAAGATCAACCTGTACCAGAATGATGGGAAGAAAAAAGTTTGGAGAAGAAAGGGAACGGCACATGATCCAAGGCACACCACATCCTCTGTAAAACATGGTGGAGGCAACGTGATGGCATGGGCATGCATGGCTTTCAATGGCACTGGGTCACTTGTCTTTATTGATGACATAAGAGCAGACAAGAGTAGCCGGATGAATTCTGAAGTGTACCGGGATATACTTTCAGCCCAGATTCAGCCAAATGCTGCAAAGTTGATTGGACGGCCCTTCATAGTACAGATGGACAATGACCCCAAGCATACAGCCAAAGCTACCCAGGAGTTCATGAGTGCCAAAAAGTGGAACATTCTGCAATGGCCAAGTAAATCTCCATATCTAAACCCAATTGAGCATGCATTTCACTTGCTCAAATCCAGACTTAAGACGGAAAGACCCACAAACAAGCAAGACCTGAAGGCTGCGGCTGTAAAGGCCTGGCAAAGCATTAAGAAGGAGGAAACCCAGCGTTTGGTGATGTCCATGGGTTCCAGACTTAAGGCAGTGATTGCCTCCAAAGGATTTGCAACAAAATATTGAAAATAAAAATATTTTGTTTGGGTTATGTTTATTTGTCCAATTACTTTTGACCTCCTAAAATGTGGAGTGTTTGTAAAGAAATGTGTACAATTCCTACATTTTCTATCAGATATTTTTGTTCAACCCTTCAAATTAAACGTTACAATCTGCACTTGAATTCTGTTGTAGAGGTTTCATTTCAAATCCAATGTGGTGGCATGCAGAGCCCAACTCGCGAAAATTGTGTCACTGTCCAAATATTTCTGGCCCTAACTGTATAATGGCTGTGAGTAAAGATGAAAATACAAACACAGAGATGAAATAGATTTAGCAAAGTGAGGCCCGACTTACTGAACAGACCGAGGATAGGAAAGGAAGCTTTGCGGTCAGCACAAAAACCTACAAAAAGACCACGCAGAGGGCGCAAAAAGACCCTCCGCACCGACTCACGGTGCGGAGGCGCTCCCTCTGCGTCCCAGAGCTTCCAGCAAGCAAGACAACAAACAAAATAGCAAGCTGGACAGAAAAATAGCAAACCAGAGAAAAACAAGCAGGCTCTTAGCTTTTGCTGGGAAGACAGGTCACAAGAACGATCCACGAGTGAACAAGACCAATACTGGAACATTGACAGGTGGCATGGAGCAAAGATCTAAGTGGAGTTAAATAGAGCAGCCAGCCAACGAATTAACCTTGTCACCTGTGGAAGGAAACTCAGAAACACCCACAGCCAGCAGAGGAATTCCATGGATAGAACCAGCCGAAGTACCATTCATGACCACAGGAGGGAGCCCGACAACAGAATTCACAACAGTGTGTTGTATGTAGTATGTATGTAGTATGTATGTAGTATGTAGCATGTATGTAGTATGTATGTATGTAGTATGTAGTATGCATGTACTGTATGTAGTATGTTTGTAGTATGTATGTATGTCATATGTATGTAGTATGTTTGTATGTAGTATGTAGTATGTATGTGGTATGTATGTAGTATGTGGTATGTATGTACTATTATTATTTATTATTATAGTGCCATTTATTCCTTGGTGCTTTACATGTGAGGAGGGGTATACATAATAAAAACAGCTACAATAATTTTGAACAATACAAGTCACAACTGGTACAGGAGGAGAGAGGACACTGTCCGCGAGGGCTCACAATCTACAAGGGATGGGTGAGGATACAGTAGGTAAGGATTGAGCTGGTTGTGCAGTGGTTTGGTCGATCGGTGGTCACTGCAGGTTGTAGGCTTGTCGGAAGAGGTGAGTCTTCAGGTTCTTTTTGAAGGTTTCGATGGTAGGTGAGAGTCTGATATGTTGTGTTAGAGAGTTCCAGAGTAGGGGTGATGCGTGAGAGAAATATTGTATGCAATTGTGAGAAGAGGAGATAAGAGGGGAGTAGAGAAGAACATGTTGTGAGGATCAGTGGTTGCATGCAGGAAAGTACCGGGAGATGAGGTCACAGATGTATGGAGGAGACAGGTTGTGGATGGCTTTGTATGTCATGGTTAGGCTTTTGTACTGGAGTCTCTGGGTAATGGGGAGCCAGTGAAGGGATTGACAGAGGGGAGAGGCCAGGTAATAGCGGGGGGACAGGTGGATTAGTCAGGCAGCTGAGTTTAGAATAGATTGGAGGGGTGCAAGAGTGTTCGAAGGGGAGGCCACAGAGCAGGAGGTTACAGTAGTCGAGTCGGGAGATGATGAGGTCATGGACTAGGAAATTTTCAGAATCTTGGTTTAGGAATGTACGGATCCATGAAATATTTTTGAGTTGAAGGCGGCAGGAAGTGGAAAAGGCTTGGATATGCAGTTTGAAGGAGAGATCAGTGTCAAGGATTACCCCGAGACAGCGAGCTTGTGGGACTGGGGAGAGTGGGCAGCCGTTTACTGTAATGGATAGGTTCGTTGGGGGTGTCGCGTGAGATGGGGGAAAGACAATGAATTCTGTTTTGTCCATGTTAAGTTTTAGAAATCTAGTGGAGAAGAAGGATGAAATAGTGGATACACATTGAGGGATTCTGGTTAGTAGGGTGGTGATATCTGGTCCAGAGATGTAGATCTGTGTGTCGTCAGCATAGAGATGATACTGAAAACTGTGAGATTCTATGAGCTGTCCCAGGCCAAAAGTGTAAATGGAGAAGAGCAGGGGTCCTAGAACTGAACCTTGTGGGACTCAAGCAGATGAGGGGCGAGGTGAGGAGGTGGTGTGTGAAAGGGAGACGCTGAATGTTTGGTCAGTTAGGTATGATGAGATCCAGGATAGGGCCAAGTCTTTGATGCCAAGGGAAGAGAGGGTCTGTAGTAATAGGGAATGGTCTACTGTGTCAAAGGCAGAGGACAGGTCCAGGAGGTGGAGGATAGAGTAGTGTTGCTTGCCCTTGGTGGTTAATAGGTCATTGGTGACCTTAGTTAGGGCAGTTTCAGTGGAGTGGTGTGACCAGAGGCCTGATTGTAAGCGGTCGAAAAGGGAGCAGGAAGATAGATGGGAGGACAGTTCAAGATGGACATGTGGTTTCAGTAGTTTTGAGGCATAAGGGAGAAGTAACATAGTAACATAGTAACATAGTTAGTAAGGCCGAAAAAAGACATTTGTCCATCCAGTTCAGCCTATATTCCATCATAATAAATCCCCAGATCTACGTCCTTCTACAGAACCTAATAATTGTATGATACAATATTGTTCTGCTCCAGGAAGACATCCAGGCCTCTCTTGAACCCCTCGACTGAGTTCGCCATCACCACCTCCTCAGGCAAGCAATTCCAGATTCTCACTGCCCTAACAGTAAAGAATCCTCTTCTATGTTGGTGGAAAAACCTTCTCTCCTCCAGACGCAAAGAATGCCCCCTTGTGCCCGTCACCTTCCTTGCTATAAACAGATCCTCAGCGAGATATTTGTATTGTCCCCTTATATACTTATACATGGTTATTAGATCGCCCCTCAGTCGTCTTTTTTCTAGACTAAATAATCCTAATTTCGCTAATCTATCTGGGTATTGTAGTTCTCCCATCCCCTTTATTAATTTTGTTGCCCTCCTTTGTACTCTCTCTAGTTCCATTATATCCTTCCTGAGCACCGGTGCCCAAAACTGGACACAGTACTCCATGTGCGGTCTAACTAGGGATTTGTACAGAGGCAGTATAATGCTCTCATCATGTGTATCCAGACCTCTTTTAATGCACCCCATGATCCTGTTTGCCTTGGCAGCTGCTGCCTGGCACTGGCTGCTCCAGGTAAGTTTATCATTAACTAGGATCCCCAAGTCCTTCTCCCTGTCAGATTTACCCAGTGGTTTCCCGTTCAGTGTGTAATGGTGATATTGATTCCCTCTTCCCATGTGTATAACCTTACATTTATCATTGTTAAACCTCATCTGCCACCTTTCAGCCCAAGTTTCCAACTTATCCAGATCCATCTGTAGCAGAATACTATCTTCTCTTGTGTTAACTGCTTTACATAGTTTTGTATCATCTGCAAATATCGATATTTTACTGTGTAAACCTTCTACCAGATCATTAATGAATATGTTGAAGAGAACAGGTCCCAATACTGACCCCTGCGGTACCCCACTGGTCACAGCGACCCAGTTAGAGACTATACCATTTATAACCACCCTCTGCTTTCTATCACTAAGCCAGTTACTAACCCATTTACACACATTTTCCCCCAGACCAAGCATTCTCATTTTGTGTACCAACCTCTTGTGCGGCACGGTATCAAACGCTTTGGAAAAATCGAGATATACCACGTCCAATGACTCACCGTGGTCCAGCCTATAGCTTACCTCTTCATAAAAACTGATTAGATTGGTTTGACAGGAGCGATTTCTCATAAACCCATGCTGATATGGAGTTAAACAGTTATTCTCATTGAGATAATCCAGAATAACATCCCTCAGAAACCCTTCAAATATTTTACCAACAATAGAGGTTAGACTTACTGGCCTATAATATCCAGGTTCACTTTTACAGCCCTTTTTGAATATTGGCACCACATTTGCTATGCGCCAGTCCTGCGGAACAGACCCTGTCGCTATAGAGTCACTAAAAATAAGAAATAATGGTTTATCTATTACATTACTTAGTTCTCTTAGTACTCGTGGGTGTATGCCATCCGGACCCGGAGATTTATCTATTTTAATCTTATTTAGCCGGTTTCGCACCTCTTCTTGGGTTAGATTGGTGACCCTTAATATAGGGTTTTCATTGTTTCTTGGGATTTCACCTAGCATTTCATTTTCCTCCGTGAATACCGTGGAGAAGAAGGTGTTTAATATGTTAGCTTTTTCCTCGTCATCTACAACCATTCTTTCCTCACTATTTTTTAAGGGGCCTACATTTTCAGTTTTTATTCTTTTACTATTGATATAGTTGAAGAACAGTTTGGGATTAGTTTTACTCTCCTTAGCAATGTGCTTCTCTGTTTCCTTTTTGGCAGCTTTAATTAGTTTTTTAGATAAAGTATTTTTCTCCCTATAGTTTTTTAGAGCTTCAATGGGGCCATCCTGCTTTAGTAGTGCAAATGCTTTCTTTTTACTGTTAATTGCCTGTCTTACTTCTTTGTTTAGCCACATTGGGTTTTTCCTATTTCTAGTCCTTTTATTCCCACAAGGTATAAACCGCTTACACTGCCTATTTAGGATGTTCTTAAACATTTCCCATTTATTATCTGTATTCTCATTTCTGAGGATATTGTCCCAGTCTACCAGATTAAGGGCATCTCTAAGCTGGTCAAACTTTGCCTTCCTAAAGTTCAATGTTTTTGTGACTCCCTGACAAGTCCCCCTAGTGAAAGACAGGTGAAACTGCACAATATTGTGGTCGCTATTTCCTAAATGCCCAACCACTTGCAGATTTGTTATTCTGTCAGGTCTATTAGATAGTATTAGGTCTAAAAGTGCTGCTCCTCTGGTTGGATTCTGCACCAATTGTGAAAGATAATTTTTCTTGGTTATTAGCAGAAACCTGTTGCCTTTATGGGTTTCACAGGTTTCTGTTTCCCAGTCAATATCCGGGTAGTTAAAGTCCCCCATAACCAGGACCTCATTATGGGTTGCAGCTTCATCTATCTGCTTTAGAAGTAGACTTTCCATGGTTTCTGTTATATTTGGGGGTTTGTAACAGACCCCAATGAGAATTTTGTTACCATTTTTCCCTCCATGAATTTCGACCCATATGGACTCGACATCCTCATTTCCTTCGCTAATATCCTCCCTTAAAGTGGACTTTAGACAAGACTTTACATAGAGACAAACCCCTCCTCCTCTCCGATTTTTACGATCCTTTCTAAACAGACTGTAACCCTGTAAGTTAACTGCCCAGTCATAGCTTTCATCTAACCATGTCTCGGTTATTCCCACTATGTCAAAGTTACCTGTAGATATTTCTGCTTCTAGTTCTTCCATCTTGTTTGTCAGGCTTCTGGCGTTTGCGAGCATGCAGTTTAGAGGATTTTGTTTTGTTCCAATCTCCTCACTGTGGATTGTTTTAGAAATGTTCTTACCTCCCTTCTGAGTATGTTTTCCTGGGTCGTCTTTGTTCAAGTCTAATGTTTTTCTTCCCGTCCCCTCTTCTTCTAGTTTAACGCCCTCCTGATGAGTGTAGCGAGTCTTCTGGCGAATGTGTGTTTCCCTGGTTTGTTGAGGTGTAGTCCGTCTCTGGCGAGGAGTCCATCATACAAGTAATTCACACCGTGGTCCAGGAATCCGAATCCTTGTTGTCTGCACCATCGTCTTAGCCAGTTGTTTGCATCAAGGATCCTGTTCCATCTCCTGGTGCCATGCCCGTCTACTGGAAGGATAGAAGAAAAAACTACCTGTGCATCCAGTTCCTTTACTTTCTTCCCCAACTCTTCAAAGTCCTTGCAGATTGTCAGTAGGTCCTTCCTTGCCGTGTCATTGGTGCCAACATGTATCAGAAGAAATGGGTGGACGTCCTTGGAGCTGAAGAGCTTTGGTATCCTATCGGTCACATCCTTGATCATCGCACCTGGAAGGCAGCATACTTCTCTTGCAGTTATGTCCGGTCTGCAGATGGCTGCTTCTGTGCCTCTCAGTAGTGAGTCTCCCACCACCACTCTTCATTGCTTCTTGGCTGTACTTTTTGCTGTCACTTGTTGCTGTGTGCCCTTTTCTTTTTTGCTTGCTGGTATTGCTTCATTCTTAGGTGTGCCATCTTCATCCTCTACAAAGATTTGATATCGGTTCTTCAGTTGTGTGGTTGGTGATTTCTCCATGGTCTTCTTGCTTCTTTTGGTCACATGCTTCCACTCATCTGCTTTTGGAGGTTCTCTGACACTCTGAGTGATATAGAGTGATAGCTAGATACAGAGGATGGTTCAAGTGAGGGCTTTTTGAGGATAGGTGTGATTGAGGCATGTTTAAAGTTTGAGGGGAAAACACCAGTTGTTAGTGATATGTTGAAGAGATGGGTTAGAATTGGGATGAAGACTGTGGGGAGGTTTGGGATGAAGTGGATAGGGATCTGGTCAAGTGCACAGGTGGTGAGATGCGATCTTGAGAGTAGAGTGGAGAGTCGATCTTCTGTAATAGTGGAGAACTTGGTTTTGGAGGTGGAGGGCTGGGTAGTTGGTAGGAAGCGCTCTGAGAGTTGTCAACTAAAACTGTCTCTGATGTTCTCAATCTTCTGCCTGAAAAATGAGGTAATTTCTTCAGCTGAGATGAGTGGGGAGGGAGGAGGTGCTGGGGGACGGAGAAGAAAGTTGAAGGTGTTGAAAAACTATTTAGGGTTGTGAGACAGGGAGGATATGAGAGAAGAGAAGTAGGTTTGTTTAGCTGTGGTGAGTGTGGTCTTGAAAGTAGTGAGGGACTGTTTAAATGCGATAAAGGGCTCATTGGAGTGGGATCTTTTCCATATCCGCTCTGCAGCCCTGGAAGCTTGCCTCAGTTCTTTGGTCAGGCTGGTGTGCCAGGGCTGTCTGTTGATTTTGCAAGCTTTGGTATGTGTGAGAGGGGCAAGAGATTCCAAAGCTGCAGCTATTGTGGTGTTATATAGAGTGGCAGCTTCATCCACATTGTGTAGGGAACTTATGTCTGTGAGAGGGAGAAGGGATTCAGAGAGTAAATGTAGATCAAGGTGTTTAAGATTTCTGCAAGGGTGTGCAAGTTGGTGGGGTGGAGTTTGTAGACAAGGAGTGGAGAGGGAAAAGAATGTGAGTAGATTGTGGTCAGAAAGAGGAAGAGGTGAGTTAGAGAGGTTAGATAGGGAGCAGAGGCGGGTGAAGATGAGGTCCAATGTGTGACCATCTTTGTGAGTGGCTGCAGAAGACCATTGAGTGAGGCCGAAGGAGGAAGTGAGAAATAGAAGTTTAGTGCAGCTGAGAGGGAAGTGTCAATGGGTATGTTGAAGTCCCCATGATGATAGTGGGGATGTCCGCAGAAAGGAAATGAAGTAGCTAGGTGGTGAAGTGGTCAAAGAAGGTGGTGGCTGGCCCTGGGGGGCGGTAAATGACAGCCAGTTGGAGGTTGGAGGGGGAGTAGATGCGCACAGAGTGCACCTCAAAGGAAGGGAGGGTAACAGAGGGCGGCAGTGGGATTGGGGTGAAGGAGCAGTTATCTGACATTAGAAAACCATCTCCTCCACCATGCTTGCTGCTGGGGCGGGGTGTGTGAGAAAGGTGTAAGCCACCTACATAGTATGTATGTAGTATGTAGTATGTATGTATATAGTATGTATGTAGGTAGTATGTATGTAGTATGCATGTAGTATGTATGTATGTATGAGTTATGTATGTATGTAGTATGTATGTATGTATGTATGTAGTACGTATGTAGTATGTAGTATGTCTGTAGTATGTATGTATGTAGTATGTTTGTAGTATGTATGTAGTATATAGTATGTATGTAGTAGGTATATAGTATGTATGTAGTATTTTTTTTTTTACATTCAACACATTAGCCGGAGGATGGGACTACTACTATCCCATCATTCGCTAATGTGTCAATCACTGTCACTGTAGCAGGCATCATCCGATGGGACTTGTAGTCCCATCGGACGATGCCTGCACACATGCACAGACCCCTGGCAGCCCGCACAGATCCCTGGCAGGCTGCACAGACCCCGGCAGCCCGCACAAACCCCAGCAGCCCGCATAGATCCCTGGCAGCCCACACAGAGCCCCGGCAGCCTGCACAGAGCCCCTGGCAGGAACACACTGACCCCTGGCAGCCTGCACAGACCCCCGGCAGGCCCGCGCATATCCCTGTCAGCCCGAACAGACCCCCGGCAGCCTGCACAGACCCCTGGCAGGAACACACTGACCCCCGGCAGCCTGCACAGACCCCCGGCAGGCATGCACAGACCCCCGAGAGGCCCATACAGACCCCCGGCAGCCCACACAGAGCCCGGTAGGCCCGCACAGACCCCCGGCAGGTACGCACAGACCCCCAAGAGGCCCATACAGACCCCCGGCAGGCCCGCACAGATCCCCACAGTCACACACAGACCCCACCCACACACACACATGCAGTCTTCACCCATGCACCGCCCACACTTCATTATAGTGCATCACTGAACTATGGGAACTTCCGATTCCAGTATCCGATATCACAAAAGTATCGGAACTCGGTATCGGAATTCCGATACAGGAAATATCGTCCGATACCCGATATTTGCAGTATCAGAATGCTCAACACTGGTTAACAGGTAACACGTAAATTCAACACTTTCTGACTTCAGGTCAGAAGGGGGAGCTCTAGACCCGGTTTAAGGGGAGCTTCCTTATATATATATTCTGGCTGGAGGAGGCGTTAGTCAGTCAGAGGAGTGAGTCAGTAGAGAGTGTGAGGGAGGAAGAAGCAACGGAGACACACACAAACAATAATTGATTTATACTAGCCGTGCGGCCAAGCGAACCTTTTATAGCTGTAGCTCTCCAGGACCTTCCTAGTGATCCAATAGGAGCTGCTACCGGACCTGAGCATGTGACCCCCGACCTCCAATGAGAGGTCAACCCGTGGGCATGCTCAGTAGGGGAAAAGCAGGACATAGTCCCTGGAAGGTCTGCTCACCACTGATCAGTGCTGGCTACAAGGACTGAGCCTGGAAAGCAGCAGTAACCAAGCACACAGTTTCATTTTGAGCCAGACGCTGGGATCAATGTATCTGACTAAATCTAGGAAGTCCTGTTACCTTACTCCCCAGTTAACTCCTCCTATGTTAACTATCTACAGGGTCGCTAACACTCAAGAACTCTGTGACCCCATCTAGTGTCTAAACTGTAAACTACACTGTCCCCTATAAAATACACTGTACAGCAGAAAATATATATAATATATATATATATATATATATATATATACAGTATATATATATATATATATATATATATACACAGCAGCATACATTAATACATTACACATGGCTTAAGGGGTTAGGGGTGCCGCATAGTCCTTGTAACCCCTTACACCGAGCACGTTTGCTCATCCCTATTAGTCTTGGTTTGAAAAAACTTGCAATGCTGAAATGTTGTTTCCTGTAACTTTTTAAGGTGAGATAAATAATTGATATATTTTCATTGGAAATCTCATGCCTTGAATATTTTTCCAGGAGTAATACGGTAATAGAAATGTAATGCTTGAGTATTAGGATGACCTAGAGCATTGTACAGTAAATTTACAAACTGTATTGTAATTGAAAGTGCCCATTGTATTTGACTTACACTAGTTATTTACTGTAGTTGTAAAATGCAATATGCTTCTTAAGACCAGTACGGTACATAATATTACAATGTTTAAATCTTTTTTATCATTTTCACAGGAACAGATTTCGTACATTTATTTTATTTTGTATATAATGCAAATGATTTATGTTATCTGTATAGATGACTCTTGCGTTAATTTTAAAGTTTTACTTTTACATATTAGCAAAAATAAAGTGAAACACTAAATTTGACTTGATATCTATATTGCTTTGTATACATTAACAATTGATACTATAGGTCCCACGCAAATAAATTTTAATTGGCTAATGCAATTGTGCTTTTCTGCTTGATAATGTTACATATTACAATTTTACACATAATGAGCCGTATTATTTTCTTATGTAAAATAATAACTACTAAATAATGATCCAGCAATTTTACTCTCAATTTATTACATATTTAGGTCTTTGCCATTAGTTGTGCATTCTGAATTCTTTGCTGTAATTGCAGAATGTAAATTATTAAATTTGCTTGTTTACATATCTGCATATTATACCGATTTCCAATAAACCCCATCTGGAAACGTATTTACATTTCAAAGAAAGTGTTAATTTTTACAGTTACACATATAAATATGTATCTTCTAGAAACATCTGTAAGCTTTGTTTTCAGCTTGAATTCCCAATGTTGAATTTCCATTCCTGAATAGAAGACCCCTGAAATTACAGCAGACATTCATATTATGTTCTTACATGGTTCATGTAGAGGGTAATGCTGCTTGGCATCGTAAACTATCGTTACACCTCCCCGAACCCTGAGGGAACAATGCAGACAAGAGAAATGTGAAGTAATGAGGAATCAAATTGCTGAACACATTTGTAAATTTGACAAAGGATCAATACTCTGAAGACAGTGTTATATAATTATCTAAAAATGCGAGATGCAAAGCAATTCTTCTCTAAAGTAAACCTATTTATGAAATTGTAGACTCCCCATGAATAGTTTAACACTAGTCAAGAACCAAGACGTCTATCGTAATACTATATATAATGCTGTCAGATATTAGTCCATAAAAGATAGCAATGAATCATTTACGGACAAATTACAAGAGATGATAATCGGCAAATGAGTAATCATCAGAATGCTCATTCCTGATCATCGGCCCTTTTAAACATACCACTGGCCAGCCATCAAATGAATAAAGCACCAGTTCGTCAACTGATCATTTATGCAGGCAAGAAAATTGTCAGCAGCACATAGTCCTGTATAAACAGGGGATGACTATATGTATGCTGTATGAGGACAGAACAAGTATATTAATTATCATTTTATCCTCATCATTTCATTGGTCCATGTGAACGGTCTTTTCAACAAATGCTGATTGACTTGCACATAGTGGATCGACGCTTGCTTCTTTGGCCAAAATTGTCAAGTGTAAATGCGCCTCAGAATCAGCTAACTTAGCCTATCCTTAGATAAACATTACATTATACTTTTATATAAGAACACCATGGAGCCAGAAATTGTCAGAAATACCGTGCATCTTCAGATATTGCCTGAATCCATATTTGCTGATTTTTTCCAAGATGAAAGAAATATGGCAGATCAGAGATTTCATTTTTCTGGTCTTCTAAGTCAGAAAGGCAGCTTTTCTATTCTCTTTTTGCTTTTTCATTACTTTTGTAGATTTTTATATGAGACGTAACAGTAATGCCTGAAACCAGATACGATATTAAACATTTCGAGAGATTTAACTTAACCTCTCAAGTGGACATGGAATATAAAACATATTTCCTCCATTCCCTTTACCTTTGAGCAAAATAGAAGCAGCATTAAGTATAGTATTCACTTCTGGAATTATGATATGCATCTTATGATACTTAATTGGATGTGTTGCTCTTTAATAGAGTAGAGGAAATTTTTAATCTATATTTTTGGCTTTAAAATAAGTAATTTTTGCCAAAATTTTTACGAGTAAATAAATTGGTTTAATTAGCAGCAGCATATTAGCTGTAACCAGTGTGTACTGATTTCATGCTTTGTGAAAAACCAGCCTAAAAGTCATAATTATGCAAATTGATCAACTTAAAATATTAAAACAGGATTAAATGTCTGAGCGATTAAAGGTCAGCAAGGTTGTACTGTATATCTGACAGTGGAGGCTTAAAGTGGTTGTCTGGCGTTGTCATTCTATGTGACTGCAGACTTGTGAATCCTCACAACGCGCATATTCCGCGCTATCAGGAGTCTCCAATTCCGGTGTAGGGAATGGAGCGGGCATGAGAGCAAGTAGGCGATTTGCATGAATGAGGTCACATGCCAACTAGACTGTACTGTATCCAGCCATGCTCAATGCAAGTGTATTGAGTAAGGTCAGATACAGCCTAGTTGGAATGTGGCCGGAAGTAGGCAAATTGCATGCTTGCTGCCATGCCATTCCGGAGATTCTTCACAGCATGCAATGAGCGCAATGTGAGGATTCACAAGTCTGCAGTCACAAAGAATGACTGCAGTCTTGCAGCTGAGACTGAACACCCTTTTTAACCCCTTCATGACCAGGGGATTTTTTGTTTTTCCGTGTTCGTTTTTCGCTCCCCTCCTTCCCAGAGCCATAACTTTTTTATTTTTCCGTCAATTTGGCCATGTGAGGGCTTATTTTTTGCGGGACGAGTTGTACTTTTGAACGACATCATTGGTTTTAGCATGTCGTGTACTAGAAAACGGGAAAAAAATTCCAAGTGCGGTGAAATTGCAAAAAAAGTGCAATCCCACATTGGTTTTTTGTTTGGCTTTTTTGCTAGGTTCACTAAATGCTAAAAATGACCTGCCATTATGATTCTCCAGGTCATTACGAGTTCATAGACACCAAACATGACTAGGTTATTTTTTATCTAAGTGGTGAAAAAAAATTCCAAACTTTGCTAAAAAAAAAAAAAAAAAATTGCGCCATTTTCCGATACTCGTAGCGTCTCCATTTTTCGTGATCTGGGGTCGGTTGAGGGCTTATTTTTTGCGTGCCGAGATGACGTTTTTAATGATAGCATTTCGGTGCAGATACGTTCTTTTGATCGCCCGTTATTGCATTTTAATGCAATGTCGCGGCGACCAAAAAAACGTAATTCTGGCGTTTCGAGTTTTTTTCCCGCTACGCTGTTTAGCGATCAGGTTAATACTTTTTTTTATTTGATAGATCGGGCAATTCTGAGCGCGGCGATACCAAATATGCGTAGATTTGATATTTTCTTTATTGATTTATTTTGATTGGGGCGAAAGGGGGGTGATTTAAACTTTTATGTTTTTTTTATTTTTTTCACATTTTTTTAAACTTTTTTTTTTAACTTTTGCCATGCTTCAATAGCCTCCATGAGAGGCTAGAAGCAGGCACAAGCCGATCGGCTCTGCTACATAGCAGCGATCTGCTGATCGCTGCTATGTAGCAGAATTGCACGTGTGCTGTGAGCGCCGACCACAGGGTGGCGCTCACAGCAACGGGCAATCAGTAACCATAGAGGTCTCAAGGACCTCTATGGCTACAATGGAGACGCATCGCCGACCCCCGGACATGTGACGGGGGTCGGCGATGACGTCATTTCCGGCCGCCCGGCCGGAAGCGGTAGTTAAATGCCGCTGTCTGCGTTTGACAGCGGCATTTAACTAGTTAATAGGTGCGGGCAGATCGCGATTCTGCCCGCGCCTATTACGGGCACATGTCAGCTGTTCAAAACAGCTGACATGTCCCGGCTTTGGTCCGGGCTCACCGCGGAGCCCTGCATCAAAGCAGGGGAGCCGGCATCGGACGGTATAGTACGTCCGATGCCGGTAAGGGGTTAAAGTATAAACTCAAGGTGGTTATCGATACTATAAAAAGTTGATGGAAATAGTAAGAAACTTATTTTTATGACTTGCTACATTCAAAGTCTGCCACTTGGCTTAACATATGCTGTAATATATCAATCTATCTAGCTCTAGATTTGCTTGGTTAGCAAGCATTACAGACTAACTCAAAATGGGCCCCTAAGCACCTGCAACTATTGGGCATATATAAGGATATACTAGGAGTATTATTTTCAAATCAGCAACTTTGCCCTATCACATGCTCAAAAAAAGATGATCTAGAACTTAATTTATAGAAACAAATAAATCTGCCTAACAAGTACTTTAATTATTGACTTATTAGTAGCTCATTAAGAAGGCAATGCCAAATGTCTTTTAGACTCATTGTGCTTAATGCTAGGAGTGTATTACAGCTTCATTAGTGGCTAATTAAACAATAATGCATTACTTTGAGAACCAGTGCATAGCCACCGCTTTTAGATATGCTATGGAAATCAGCCTAACATGGGACCAAATCTCTCAATATGGTGTCACAATAGTCACTATTTTCATTAATAAGTATGATAGACTTATATTTATATTTTTTCTAAAGTTATGTAAATACATACACAGGGACTGATATATACACAAGATGCTCAAAACAGAAGAAACACTTTTATTACTGTCAGTTAGTAAAGGACTTAACCCCTTTCTGACATTTGTTGTAATAATACTTCCCTGCACCCTGGGCCTATCTGACTAGGGACATATTATTACTGCATGGCATTAGCCCATGCACACGTGCTGTGCGTGGACAATTGCCACCGGGTGTCAGCTGTCACCCGACACTAAGTTCCAAAAGCGGTCACACACCGCTCCTGGCACTTTAACCCCCTAAAATTGCTGTACAAGCGATCAGCCTGCAAAAAAATGATAGTCCCATTTTGGGCTAAAGTAAAAAAGTAAAAAAAAAGGGTTTTTAAAAAATAATTGTAAAAATATATATTTTTTAATTATCAAAAATAATAATAAAAAAATCAAAAGATATTGTATGTATAAATACAGCCACATATGGGGTACTGCTACATTCAGTAGAATTTGTGGGACAAATTTTGCTGCCATTTCTACCCACTTCTTGTGGGAAAATGTAAAATATGGGGCTAAAACACAATTTTGGTGGTAGGAATGTAGTTATTTTTTCTTCACCGCCCAATGGTATAAAATTCTGTAACACACTTGTGGTTTCAAATTCATCACTGCACCCCTAGATTAATTCACTGAGAGGTGTAGTTTGTAAAATGGGGTCACTTTTGGTGGGTTCTGCTCTTCTGGCACATCTGGGGCTCTTCCAGTGGGTCATGGCACCTGCAAACCATAACGGTAAAATCTGGCGCTCCTTCTCTTCTGAGCTTTACACTGTGCCTCAAAAGTAGTATTCCTCCTCAGCGTATGCAGGTGAAACTGCACAACAAATTTTATAGTGCAATTTCTCCTGTTAACTTTATGAAAATGCAAAATTTGGGGCCAAAATAACATTTTATGTAATTTTTTTATTTATTTTCACGGCTCAACAATATAAACTTCTGTGAAGCACCTAGGGGTTTAAGGTCCTCACCACACATCTAAGTACATTCCTTGAGGGATCAAGATTCCAAAATGGGGTCACTTATGGGGGTTTCCACTGTTTACGCACATCAGGGGTTCTCCAAATGGGACATGACATCTGCTAATGATTCCAGGAATTTTTACATTCAAAAAGCCAAATTATGCTCCTACCTTTTCAAGCCCTGCTGTGCGCCCAAACAGTAGTTTTCTCCCTCATATGGGGTATCTGCATACCCAGAAGAAATTGCACTATAAATTGTATGGTGCAATGTCTCTTGTTACTCTAATGAAAATGCAGTATTTTGTGCTCAAATCATATTTGTGGGGATTTTTTTATATATATTTACAATCTAGATCAGTTCCCTGAGGGGTATATTTTCCAAAATGGTTTCACTTCTGGGGGTTTCCACTGTTTAGGCACATCAGAGGCTCTCCAAATGCAGCATGGCGTCTGCCAATTGTTCCAGCAAATTTTTCATTCAAAAAGTCAAATGGCGCTCCTTCCCTTCCAAGCTCTGCCATGTGCCGAAACAGCGGTTATCTCCCTAATATGGGGTATCAGCGTACTCAGGCGAAATTACACAACAAATTTTGGGGTCCATTCGTGCTACCCTTATAAAGAAAATTGGATCTAAAGTAAATTTTTGGTTAAAAAAAGTTAAATGTTCATTTTTTTCTCCATATTCCAAAAATTCCTGTGAAGCACCTGAAGGATTAATAAACTTCTTGAATGTGGTTTTGAGTACCTTGAGGAGTGCAGTATTTAGAATGGTGTCACCTTTGGGTATTTCCTGTAATATTGACCCCCAAACTTACTTCAAATGTGAGGTGGTCTCTAAAAAATGGTTTTGTAAATTTTGTTGGAAGAATGAGAAATCGCTGGTCAACTTTTAACCCTTGTAACTTACTGTGCTGATGTAAAGTAGACATATGGGAAATATTACTTATTAACTGTTTTGTTTTGTTTCTGAATTAAGAGCATACAAATTAAAATTTGAAAATTGCTAAATTTTCTAAATGGTTGTTTCCAAATACTCACTGCCTTTCTTTTCTTATTACAGTGAGTCTCTAATTGAGGCAGGAGTCACACTAGCGTATAATACGGAGAAGTGCTATGCGAGAAAACATCACATACCACTCGGACCAATGTTAATCTATGTGGACACTCACATCATCTTTTTTTTCTCGGGCATATTCTACCTGCGAGTGAAATCGCAGCATGCTGCGATTTTATGCGTATATCGGCCGAGTCTCGCCAATGCAAGTCTATGGGTGCGAGAAATAAATGCACAGCACTCGCAGCATGCACCATTTCACTTTTACAAAAAATTGCTGCATAATTAGCGGACACCTTGTCATGTTTAGAGAGTCCCTGATGTGCCTAAACAGTGGAAACCCCCCACAAATAACACCATTTTGGAAATTAGACCTCTTATGGAACTTATCTAGATGTGTATTGAGCACCTTGTACCCATAGATGCTTCACAAAAATTTATAACGTATAGCCATGGAAATAAAAATCACATTTTTCCCAAATAAATCTTTTTTAGCTCCATATTTTGCATTTTCATAATGGTAACAGGAGAAATTGCTTCATACAAATTCTCCTGAGTATACTGATACCAAATATGTAGATAAATACTACTGTTTGGGAGTATGGTAGGGCTTGGAAGGGAAGGAGCGCCATTTGATTTTCTGAATGCAAAATTTATGGAATAATTAGCGGATGCCATGTCTCGTTTGGAGAGCCCCTGATGTGCCTAAACAGTGGAAACCTCCCACTCCCACAAATTACACTATTTTGTAAACTAGACCCCTTTGGGACCTTATCTAGATGTGTATTGAGCACCATGACCTCCCTCCCAGGTGCTTAATAGAAGTTTACAACATTTAGCCATGAAAATAAAAAAAATAAAAAAATGTTCCCAGAAAAAGCATATTTAGCTACAAATTTTGTATTTTTACAAGGTCAAAAGGAGAAAATGGACCCAAAAGTTCACCGAAACCCCACATGTGATCCAAAACTACTTTTTAGGCACAGTGCACAGCTCAGAAGGGAAGTAGCGCCATATTAGAGTGCAGATTTTGTTGCACTTGTTTGAGGATGCAATGTTACATTGGCAGAGCCCCTGAGGTGCCAGAACAGCAGAACCCCCCATAAGGGACCCCATTTAGGAAATTTTAATAACCCTTTGGGAATTTTGTGATGATTTTGACTCCATTGGTCCATGTACGCTGTAGTGACCAGTATGTTGCAGTCACCAGTACATTATGCTCAGCTCACGCTTTCTGGAGACATGCACCTGTGAATTAGGCATGCTCGCACCGCTACAGAAATACCAAACATGTGAGTGCTAAATTTTGTTTAGGCACACTGGGGTTTAGAAGCGGAAGGGGGCATTTGGATTTGTGAGCGGAGAATTTGCTGAATTTCTTTTGCGGAGTGAGTATCTTTTCCAGAGCCTTCGTACTACTACAGTAATGTGGATGCTCCCTATATTTCCGTTAACAGGTGACTGATCCGAGTGAGGACTTGATTTTTTATGGATTGAGTTGAAGCTTTAATTGGGAACATTTTGCATAACGTTTGGGATCACTATCATCATGGGTGATTTCAATGTCCCCATTGACACTTTCACCTCAGCTACCTCTAAACTTTTATCACTGACTGCCTCCTTTGGCCTCACTCAATGGTCCTCTGAGGCCACTCACAAAGATGGCCACACGCTGGACCTCATCTTCACCCGCCTCTGCTCCCTTACTAATCTCACTAACACACCCCTCCCCCTGTCTGACCACAACCTACTGACATTCTCGTCCCTCTCCTCTCCTAGTGTGCAACCCCCACTCCACAAACTCACTCACCCTCGCAGAAATCTCAAACATCTCAACTTACAATCACTCTCTGAGTCCCTTCTCCCTCTCACAGACATAGCTTCCCTTCATGACACAGATGCTGCTGCCACTTTTTATAACACCACAATAACAACAACACTCGACTCGGCCGCCCCACTCATGCATAGTAAAACTCGTACAATTAACAGGCAGCCCTGGCTGACCAGCCTGACCAAAGAATTGAGACGGGCTTCCAGGATTGCTGAGCGGAGATGGAAGCGATCCCACTCTGCCGACCACTTCACTGCATACAAGCAGTCCCTCGCCAGCTTCAAGTCTGCGCTCACTGCCGCAAAACAAACTTACTTCTCATCCCTCATATCCTCCCTGTCCCACAACCCTAAACAGCTTTTCAACACTTTCAATTCTCTACTCCGTCCCCCCGCACCTCCTCCCTCCCCCCTCATTTCTGCTGATGACTTTGCCTCTTTCTTTAAACAGAAGATCGATACGATCAGAGAAAGCTTTGGCCCACAGCGCCCACTGCCCCTCTTAGCTGCTCAACCCTGCTCCTCCAAAACCAGCTTCTCCACCATGACAGATCAGCTCTCCACCCTCCTGTCAAGATCACACCTCACCACCTGCACGCTTGACCCGCTCCCATCCCACCTCATCCCTAACCTTTCCACAGTCTTCATCCCAACCCTAACGCACCTCTTCAACCTCTCACTCACAACAGGTGTCTTTCCCTCATCCTTCAAGCATGCCAAGATCACACCCATCCTCAAAAAGCCCTCCCTCGACCCATCCTCTGTGTCTAGCTATCGCCCAATATCTCTTCTCCCTTATGCCTCCAAATTGCTGGAGCAACACGTCCATCTTGAACTGTCCTCCCACTTCTCCTCCTGCTCCCTCTTTGATCGGTTACAATCAGGCTTCCGTTCCCATCACTCAACTGAAACTGCCCTAACTAAAGTCACCAATGACCTACTAACTGCCAGGAGCAAGCGACACTACTCTGTCCTCCTTCTCCTGGACTTGTCTTCTGCCTTTGACACTGTTGCCCACTCCCTTTTGCTACAAATCCTCTCATCCCTTGGCATCACAGACTTGGCCCTTTCCTGGATCTCGTCATATCTGACAGACCGAACATTCAGTGTCTCCCTCCCCCACACCACCTCCTCACTTCGCCCCTTTGGTGTTCCTCAAGGCTCTGTTCTAGGACCCCTACTCTTCTCCATCTACACTTTCGGCCTGGGACAGCTCATAGAATCCCACGGTATGCAGTACCATCTCTAAACCGACGACACGCAGATCTACCTCTCCGGGCCTGACCTCTCCTCCTTGCTTACCAAAATCCCACACTGTCTGTCTGCCATTTCAGCCTTCTTTTCTGCTCGCTTTCTACAACTGAACATGGACAAAACAGAATTCATCATCTTTCCCCCATCTCACTCTACCCCTCCACCACATCTATCCATCAATGTCAATGGCTGCTCACTATCCCCAGTCCCACACGCCCGGTGCCTCGGGGTGATCCTGGACTCTGCCCTCTCTTTCAAGCCACATATCCAAGCCCTTGCCTCCTCCTGTCGTCTCAAACTCAAAAATATTTCCCGGATCCGTGCTTTCCTTGACCGCAACGCGGCAAAAACGCTAGTGCATGCCCTTATCATCTCCCGCCTCGACTACTGCAACCTCCTACTCTCTGGACTCCCCTCTAGCACTCTGGCGCCACTCCAATCCATCCTACACTCTGCTGCCCGACTAATCCACCTGTCCCCCCGCTATTCCCCAGCCTCTCCCCTGTGTCAAGCCCTTCACTGGCTTCCTATCGCCCAGAGACTCCAGTTCAAAACCCTCACACTGACATACAAAGCCATCCACAACCTGTCTCCTCCATACATCTGTGACATGGTCTCCCGGTACCTACCTACACGCGACCTCCGATCCTCCCAAGACCTCCTTCTCTACTCCCCTCTCATCTCTTCTTCCCATAACCGCATCCAAGACTTCTCCCGTGCTTCCCCCATACTCTGGAACTCTCTACCCCAACACATCAGACTTGCGCCTACCATAGAAACCTTCAAAAAGAACCTGAAGACTCATCTCTTCCGACAAGCCTACAGCCTGCAGTGATCCTCAACCTACTGAACAGCCGCACAGCCAGCTCTTCCCTCTCCTAGTGTATCCTCACCCACCCCCTGCAGACTGTGAGCCCTCGCGGGCAGGGTCCTCCCTCCTTATGTACTCGTGCGCCTTGTTATCTGCTCATGTTTAATGTAATTGTCTATATTTGCCCCGTATTCACATGTAAAGCGCCATGGAATAAATGGCGCTATAAAAATGTATAATAATAATAATAATAATAATAACATTTATGTGGCCCTTCACGCTGAGCACTTACTTTCGATTTTCTATCTAAATCTCCAAGTGACTTGACAGATGAAACCCCTGAGGTATGCATTCACTATAATGAGGCAGCAGAGTTATTTTGGACTCCATCTGTCGTTTTCAGAAGTGCGCTAAACTGTGGCCGATGGCACTTTTATGCAATCGTACTTTGGCCGTAAAGCATACATACAGTTTTTAATATTAGACAGCTTAAGACTGTCCCAATCAGGGTCACCTTGTTGACGGTGGGATGGCTTTTATTCTATTTTTGATCAAAAACAGTATTACTAAGGACCATGTGTTATTTAACCCCTTTCTAACACTAGACGTACTATTCCGTTCATGTGGGGTGGGCCCTACTTCCCAAGGACGGAATAGTATGTCCAGCACAATCGGCCGTGCTCACGGGGGGAGCGCGGCCGATCGCAGCCAGGTGTCAGCTGCCTATCGCAGCTGACATCTGGCGCTATGTGCCAGGAGCGGTCACGGACCGGCCCCGGCATATTAACCCCCGGAACACACCACGATCAAACATGATTGCGCTGTGCAGGCGGTATAGGGAAGCATCACGCAGAGAGGGGGCTCCCTGCGGGCTTCCCTGAGACCCCCACAGCAACGCAATGTGATCGCGTTGCTGCGAGGGTCTCCCTACCTCCCTCCCTGCTCCAGGCCCGGATCCAAGATGGCCGCGGCATCCGGGTCCTGCAGGGAGGGAGGTGGCTTACCAAGTGCCTGCTCAGAGCAGGGCTTGGTAAGCCTGCATAGCTCTCAGACAGATCGGTGATCTGACAGAGTGCTGTGCAAACTGTCAGATCACCGATCTGTGATGTTCCCCCATGGGACAAAGTAAAAAAGTTTAAAAAAAAATTTCCACACGTGTAAAAAAATAAATAAATAAAAAAATCCTAAATAATGAAAAAAAAAATATTATTCCCAAAAATACATTTCTTTATCTAAATAAAAAAAAGAAACAATAAAAGTACACATTTTTAGTATCGCCACGTCCGTAACGACCCAACCTATAAAACTGTCCCACTAGTTAACCCCTTCAGTAAACACCGTAAGAAAAAAAAAAACAAGGCAAAAAACAACGCTTTATTATCATAACACGCGACAGACAGATATAAATAAAAAGACAAATATAGACAGACAGATATAAATAACCATGGTACTGCTGAAAGCATCATCTTGTCCCACAAAAAACGAGCCACCATACAGCATCATCAGCAAAAAAATATAAAAGTTATAGTCCTCAGAATAAAGCGATGCAAAAATAATTATTTTTTCTATAAAATAGTTTTTATCGTATAAAAGCGCCAAAACATAAAAAAAGATATAATCGTACTGACCCGAAGAATAAAACTGCTTGATCAATTTTACCAAACGCAGAACGGTATAAACGCCTCCCCGAAAAGAAATTCATGAATAGTTGGTTTTTGGTCATTCTGCCTTGCAAAAATCGGAATAAAAAGCGATCAAAAAATGTCACGTGCCCTAATAGGTTACCAATAAAAATGTCAACTCGTCCCGCAAAAAACAAGACCTCACATGACTCTGTTTTTTGCAATAAAAAGCGTCGTTTAGTGTGTGACGGCTGCCAATCATAAAAATCCAGTAAAAAACCTGCTATAAAAGTAAATCAAACCCCCCTTCATCACCCCCTTTGTTAGGGAAAAATTAAAAAATTAAAAAAATGTATTTATTTCCATTTTCCCATTAGGGTTAGGGCTAGGGTTAGGGTTAGGGCTAGGGTTAGGGCTAGGGTTAGGGCTAGGGTTAGGGCTAGGGTTAGGGTTAGGGCTAGGGTTAGGGTTGGGGCTAAAGTTGGGGCTAGGGTTAGGGTTAGGGTTGGGGCTAGGGTTAAGGCTACAGTTAGGGTTGGGGCTAAAGTTAGGGTTAGGGTTGGGGCTAAGGTTAGGGTTAGGGTTTGGATTACATTTACGGTTGGGAATAGGGTTGGGATTAGGGTTAGGGGTGTGTCTGGGTTAGAGGTGTGGTTAGGGTTACCGTTGGGATTAGGGTTAGGGGTGTGTTTGGATTAGGGTTTCAGTTATAATTGGGGGGTTTCCACTGTTTAGGCACATCAGGGGCTCTCCAAACGCGACATGGCGTCCGATCTCAATTCTAGCCAATTCTGCGTTGAAAAAGTAAAACACTGCTCCTTCCCTTCTGAGTTCTCCCGTGTACCCAAACAGGGGTTTACCCTAACATATGGGGTATCAGCGTACTCAGGACAAATTGGACAACAACTTTTCGGGTCTAATTTCTCCTGTTACCCATGGGAAAATACAAAACTGGGGCCTAAAAAATAATTTTTTGGGGAAAATTTTTTATTTTTATTTTCACGGCTCTGCGTTATAAACTGTAGTGAAACACTTGGGGGTTAAAAGTTCTCACAACACATCTAGATAAGTTCCTTGGGGGGTCCAGTTTCCAATATGGGGTCACATGTGGGGGATTTCTACTGTTTAGGTACATATGGGGCTCTGCAAGTGCAATGTGATGCCTGCAGACCAATCCATCTAAGTCTGCATTCCAAATGATGCTCCTTCCCTTCCGAGCTCTGCCATGCGCTCAAACGGTGGTTCCCCCCACATATCGGGTATCAGTGTACTCAGGACAAATTGGACATCAAAATTTAGGGTCCAATTTCTCCTGTTACCCTTGGAAAAATACAAAACTGGGGGCTAAAAAATAATTTTTGTGGAAAAAAAAATATTTTTTATTTGCACGGCTCTGCGTTATAAACTGTAGTGAAACACTTGGGGGTTCAAAGCTCTCACATCACATCTAGATGAGTTCCTCAGGGGGTCTACTTTCCAAAATGGTGTCACTTGTGAGGGGTTTCTACTGTTTAGGTACATTAGGAGCTCTGCAAATGCAATGTGACGCCTGCAGACCATTCCATCTAAGTGCATTCCAAATGGCGCTCCTTCCCTTCCGAGCCCTCCCATGCGCCCAAACGGTGGTTCCCCCCCACATATGGGGTATCAGCGCACTCAGGACAAATTGGACAACAACTTTTGTGGTCCAAGTTCTCCTGTTACTCTCGGGCAAACACAAAACTGGGGGCTAAAAAATAATTTTTGTGGGGAAAAATGTTTGTTTTATTTTTACAGCTCTGCATTATAAACTGTAGTGAAGCCTTTGGTGGGTCAAAGTGCTCACTACACCTCTAGATAAGTTCTTTAGGGGGTCTACTTTCCAAAATGGTGTCACTTGTGGGGGGTTTCAATGTTTAGGCACATCAGTGGCTCTCCAAACGCAACATGGTGTCCCATCTCAATTCCTGTCAATTTTGCATTGAAAAGTCAAACGGCGCTCCTTCCCTTCCGAGCCCTCCCATGCGCCCAAACAGTGGTTTACTTCCACATATGTGGTATTAGCGTACTCAGGACAAATTGTACAACAACATTTGGGGTCCAATTTTTTCTCTTACCTTGGGAAAATAAAAAATTGGGGGCGAAAAGATAATTTTTGTGAAAAAAACGATTTTTTATTTTTACGGTTCTGCATTATAAACTTCTGTGAAGCACTTGGTGGGTCAAAGTGCTCACCACACCTCTAGATAAGTTCCTTAGGGGGTCTACTTTCCAAAATGGTGTCACTTGTGGGGGGTTTCAATGTTTAGGCACATGAGTGGCTCTCCAAATGCAACATGGCGTCCCATCTCATTTTCAGTCAATTTTGCATTGAAAAGTCAAATGGCGCTCCTTTGCTTCCGAGCTCTGTCATGCGCCCAAATAGTGGTTTACCCCCACATGTGGGGTATCAGCATACTCAGGACAAATTGTACAACAATGTTTGGTGCCCATTTTCTCCTGTTACCCTTGGTAAAATAAAACAAATTGGAGCTGAAGTAAATTTTTTGTGAAAAAAAGTTAAATGTTCATTTTTATTTAAACATTCCAAAAATTCCTGTGAAACACCTGAAGGGTTAATAAACTTCTTGAATGTGGTTTTGAGTACCTGGATGGGTACAATTTTTAGAATGGTGTCACACTTGGGTATTTTCTATCATATAGACCCCTCAAAATGACTTCAAATGAGATGTGGTCCCTAAAAAAAAAGGTGTAAAAATGAGAAATTGCTGGTCAACTTTTTACCCTTATAACTCCCTAACAAAAAAAATTTGGTTCCAAAATTGTGCTGATGTAAAGTAGACATGTGGGAAATATTTCGGAATTATTTTGTGTGACATATCTCTGTCATTTAATTGCATAAAAATTCAAAGTTTGAAAATTGCAAAATTTTCAAAATTTTCGCCAAATTTCAGTTTTTTTTCACAAATAAATGCAGGTAATATCAAAGAAATTTTACCACTATCATGAAGTACAATATGTCATGAGAACACAATGTCAGAATCCCCGGGATCCGTTGAAGCGTTCCAGAGTTATAACCTCATAAAGGGACAGTGGTCAGAATTGTAAAAATTGGCCCGGTCCATAACGAGCAAACCACCTTTGGGGCTAAAAGGGTTAAATGCACTCTTGCTTTTTACTTATTTAGTTACAACAGGGTTTATGGTTATTTTGCTTCTTGTAGTATTGTATACTTTATGGCCAAAGTGAACATGCGTTTATGTGCTGCATGTATACCAATTTAAACCAAGCTCAATTTTTGCGTTCTTTCTTTGTATTTTTGCATTCTGTGCAAGCCAGGGTGTGGCCTCCCTCCCCTCCCTTGAGCTAGAAATTACATTTCAAATCTTCCCCTAGGCTGGGGTACACGAGCCGGGACCTGATCCTTTTGTCTGCCCTTATTCACACACTGAGGTCAACTATGACACATGGTAAGGATTTTTCATATTAGACAGCGTAGGACCATCCCGATCATGGTCACCTCGTCGACCTTGTTACTAAGAACACTGTTATTTAAATGCACTCATGCTTTTTATTTATTTAGTTACAGCAGGGTTTATGTTTATTTTGCTTATTGTACGTTTTATATTCCTATGGACCTACGCTATTGGTGAACTAGTTAGTTTTTTTCTTCAATGCACATTGCACCCAGTCGGATGTATTAGAACTTGGTTGACATGTGGATCATCAATCTATACATTACCCTCAAATGATGGACTATATACCTCATACCATTTGATTATGTTCTCTGTTGTATGTTTTCTATGTGTCTTTTTGAACAGTTGCTCCTTTTGATTTTTGGAACCACACATTTTGCCATCAATATTCCTGTTTCTTAATATATTAACCCTTTGCAAGGAATTATCTGAGCACCTACATCATCTAGGAGTGCCTGATTTTTCCATTACTTGGGATTATATAGCGTCATAGTCAGTATACATCTATACATAGTAACGGTGCGTATACATGCTATAGGTGCAGGAGGATAATGCGTGGGGAACAGTGGAGTACAACACTGTCAATGCTATTTAAAACATTGTAATATTATGCTGCTCCATTTCCACCGCTCACATAGGTTATGCTACAAAGTGTGATTGCTAACTTAACGTTTTTGTAGAAGCGATTTAAATTTTATGTAGTGAATGCTAACTAATCCCTTTTAAAATAGTTATTGTCAAAGAGGCTAGCAATACATAAAGGATTTATCAGTTTTTAATGCTATAAACTTTGCTGCCTTTCAATGGTTCTTTTTCATAAGATTTACCTTAAAATAGAAAAATAGTCAATTTGTTATTGTGTAGACAAAGAATAGAATTATTTTTCGCATTTCTGCATAAGCAGCAATATAACCGTCAGGCAATCTTTAATGGTACCATTTATATCCAACTGAGCTAGCACATTTTAGCTTAATGTAATAGTACATGTTTATCTGAGACATCAAGACTGCAGACAGTCTTTCATTTTTTATTTGCTTAAAAGAGATTTTCTTTCTATACATATACAACTACTGTAGGATTACAAATAAGTCAGGATCAGTATATTATTACAGATTTCCAGACCCTGCTAAATAATATAGCACATCCAGTTCATTCAGGTCGGATTTATTAAAATCTTTTGGAAAAAACAAGGGATAAACGTAATTTGAAAGAGAACATAACAATGGAGTTTTGGGATTCTGAGCGCAGATATAGCCTACTGTAATAATTTAACTACATCTGTGCACAGTTTCCGATTTTGAGTTTCTGACAGTTAAGGAAGTTGTAGAGGAAATGATCTCTAAAAAGCCTAAAGTTAAAGATGACACATTTCCTTTGTATTTTAGGCTAAAAATATATATTTTCATCTTTTACATTAAAAATTACAAAAAAAAAAGGAAAATGGATGCAAAAGTTTGGGCACCCTTGGAGATTTGTGTGCTCAGATAGGTTTTAAGACCCTAATTGGCTTTTTAGTCGTATGTCTTGTTCACTATCGTTGTTAGGAAAGGCCAGGTGATGCAAATTTCCAAGTTTTTTACAAACCCAGCCCTCTTTTGCCCACTACATCAGCCATGAGTTTTTCTTAACTGCTGCTTACCATTTTGAAAAAGAAAATGGTGGATACGCACAAAGCTATAAGAAGATAGCAAAGCATTTTGAAGTTGCCCTTTCCTCATTTCAAAATGTATTTAAGAAATGGCAGTTAACAGGAGCAGCGGAGGTCAAGATAAGGTCAGGAAAACCAATCAAAATTTCAGTGAGAGCTGTTCATAGGATTGCTCGAGAGGCAAATCAGAACCCCGCTTGACTGCAAAAGAACTTCAGAAAGATTTAACAGACTCTGGAGTTGTGCTACATTGTCTACTCTTCAGAGACACAAGCACAAATATGGCCTTCATGGAAGAGTCATCAGAAGAAAGCCTCTCATGTGTCCTCACCATAAAATTCAGCATCAGAAGCTTGCAAAAGATCATCTAAACAAGCCTGATGCACGTTGGAAACAAGTTCTGTTGACTGATGAGATTAAAATAGAACTCTTTGGCCACAATGATCAAAGGTATGTGTGGAGAAAAAAGGGCACATAATTTCAGGAGAAGAACATCTCACCAACCAATAGGCATGCGGTGGATCAATCATGATTTGGATTATGTTGCTGTCAATTGCATGGGCAACATTTCATGGGTAGAGGTAAAGTATGGATTCCATGAAATTTCAACAAATTCTTGATGCAAACATAACACCATGTGTAAAAAGCTGAAGTTGAAAAGAGAGACCTCCACATATGGATAATGAACTCCAACACACATCAAAATCCACAATAAACTACCTCAAAAGGCACAAGCTGAAGGTTTTACAGTGGTCCTCACCGTCCCCCTGATCTGAACATCATTAAAAATCTGGGTCTAGATCTCAAAATAACAGTGCATGCAAGAAGACCCAGGAATCTCACAGAACTGGAAGAATTTTCCAAGGTAGAATGGATGAAAATCTCTCAAAGAAGAATTCAAAGACTCTTGGCTGGCTACAAAAATCATTTACAAGCTGGGATACTTTTAAAATGGGGTGCTAGTAGGTACTAACCATGAAGGGTGCTCAAACCTTTGCATTGGCCCATTTTTGTTTTTTAAATTTTAGCATGTAAAATATGAAAATATATTTATATATATTTTGTATAAAATGCAAAAAAAATGTTCCATCTTTGGCTTGCGTAACTGTTCACAATAACAGTAATTTTGGCCAAAGGATCAAAAACATTTACATTCCATTACTGGAAGTTGGAAGTTAGTGCAATGATAAGCCTAGTGATGCGCAAATTTGCTTGGAAATTGATCCCCAAACATAAAATCTGCACGAATATGGCACATTTGAATTCGTGATTTCAAACATGAGCAAAATTTTATAAAATCGGAAAAAATCGGTAACATTCAGTAAAAAGTGCGGGAAAATATTTGCTTCGCCACAAAAGTATTTTCAGCACAGCAATGATATTGGTGGTGTATCATGAGCGTTTGGCATGAGTTTGATGAGGGGAATGGGTTTGCAGAGCTGAGTGGTGCGGCAATCTTGTAAACAGTAGGGTTTTTTTTTTCTCTAAATTTGTGTGCACATTGTTGCTAGCCAATTAGGGAGCAGGAAGCATCCACAATGTCCTGACGCCACTGCTTGTGTCATTGGCTGCTGAAATCACATGTCTAAATCACATGTCCCTCTTCATATAAAGAGCGGACAATTTGTTTTAGCGCCATTTTGACATTGTAACAGTGCAGAGAGGATGCTCCTGACATTGTCATTGTTAGCAGCAAGATTTTAGCTAATTAGCTGGCGCCTTTTTATCAGTCAGCTAGTTTAGCTAGCTACTGTCCAGTGTGGCTGTGAAATTGACCTTCCAGCATTTGTGGGAGTCTCTACTGTTTAGGTACATCCAGGGCTCTGCAAACGCAACATGATGCCCGCAGACCATTCCATCAAAGTCTGCATTTTAAAACTTCACTACTTCCCTTTCGAGCCCCGATGTGTGCCCAAACAGTGGTTCCCCCCCACATATGGGGTATCAGCGAACTCAGGACAAACTGGTAAAAAAAACTTTTGTGGTCCAATTTCTCATGTTACCCTTGCAAATATTAAAAATTGCGGACTAAAAAAATAATTTTTGTGGAAAAAATAAGATTTTTTATTTTCATGGCTCTACATTATAAACTTCTGTGAAGCACTTGGGGGTACAATGTGCTCACCACACATCTAGATAAGTTCCTTAAGGGGTCTAGCTTCTAAAATGTTTTCACGTGTGGGGGGTTTCCCCTGTTTAGGGGCTCTCCAAACGTGACAAGGCATCCTATCTCAATTCCAGCCAATTCTGCATTGAAAAAATCAAATGGCACTCCTTCTCTTCAAAGCTCTGCCATGCACCCAAACAGTGGTTTACCCCCACATATAGGGTATCGGCGTAATCATAAGAAAATCCACAACAAATTTTGTGGCTCATTTTCTCTTTTTACTATGTGAAAATGAAAAAAAAATTGGTTCTGAAGTAAAATGTTTGTAAAAAAAAGTTAAATGTAATTATTTTCCTTTCACATTGCTTCAGTTCCTGTGAAGCATGTAAAGGGTTAATAAACTTCTTGAATGTGGTTTTGAGCACCTTGAGGCCATAGTTTTAGAATGGTATCTCTTTGGGGTATTTTCTGTTATGTACATCCCTCAAAGTGATTTTAAATGTGAAGTGGCCACTGCAAAAAATGGTTTTGTAAATTTTGTTGTAAAAATGAGAAATTGCTGGTCAACTTTTAACCCTTATAACTTTCTAGCAAAAAAAAATAGTTTCCAAATTGTTCTGATGTAAAGTAGACATGTGGGAAATGTTATTTGTTAACTATTTTGTGTGACATAGCTCTCCGATTTAAGGGCATAAAAATTCAAAGTTTGAAAATTGAAAAATTTTAAACATCTTCGCCATATTTCAGTTTTAATCATAATTAAACGCAAGTAATATCGAAGAATTGTTACCACTAACATGAAGTACAATATGTCACAAAAAAACAACCTAAGAATCAGCGGCATCCGTTAAAGCGCTCCAGATTAATGACCTCATGAAGTGACAGTGGTGAGAATTGTAAAAATTGGCCTGGCCATTAAGCTGCAAATTGGCTCCATCACTAAGGGGTTAAATAGTGTTTCATAAGCAGGAGATTATCATGTCCAAGCCAGTCATGCTAATCTATGTAAAAAGATTTTGGCAGCGTTTTGCTTAAAAACAATTCGATGCCATTGGAGACTTTCAGCGCTTGGGGAAATGTCATTGTTTAGCACTGTATATGCAAATTTGTAAGAAGAGTTATGATTTTTAAGATGATCCTAACTGCCTGCATTCCTGCTGGTAGAATGCACTGTAATAGGGTTTTAAGCCAGGAAAAATGAAAATTTAAAGTACAATTTAAGCGTAGGCACAATGAAGCACCACACATAATGCTATTTGACACATTTACCTTTAATTGCTTACAGAAATTGAAGTGCAGTAAATGTGAAATAGCTTTGTACTAAGCCGAAAGTGCTGTTTTCATGAAACTTTGACTTTGTGTTCTTTGTCCTTAGTAACTTGTGGTTTGCAGACAAAATTATGCGGTGTGGAAAAGTTGCCATCGATTGGAGAAGTGTGTCTTTTGAGTCATTCAATTCTGCATTTATAAAGACAGTTTGACATTCCCTATATGTTCCTCCCAGGCAAAATTGAGAGTTTGACAGCCATATCTTCATGCTGGAAATGGCAAAGGGGAAATACAATTATCTATGTAAGTCTCGCAGTAGTCTATGTTATATGGTGGGTAAATAATTAAATTATCACATGAATAGATGGAAAAGAGAAACAAGGTATGAGAGAGTGGAATATTTAATAGTATTGTTACACTTAGAAATGTTTTCACATAGTCACAAATAGCCTTCATTTCATCTCTTCAGCCAGATACCTACCATTACTGTCTTCCTGTTGTCATCAATCAGTTTTAGCCTTGCAGAATTGTCACTGCAGGACTTCTGAAACCATCAAATGCCTTTTAAATCACACATCATGTAGGCAAGCTATAGATGAACTGCATGAGCAACACAGCTTGCGATCAGCTTTCCACATAGATTAACATCTTTCTGCCATAGTGTGGTCAGGTAAGTTAAGGAAAGTCACAGCAGATTTCTCTGCAGCCGGGATAAAGAAAATAGATAAACCAATATGGATACCAAGTAAAAATATGCGGCAACTACTGTTCAAACTCAAATATGTGAAACCTATGACTGAGAAAATAATGTAGAATTTAGCAGCAGGTATGTTACACCCGTGAGCCACAGAGTCATCATAACAAATGGAATTAAAAAAATATATATTTAGGTCTTACTTCAAGACTGGAGTTGCTATCGTCAGTTTTGATGAGGGGGTTTGATGGAATGAGATGCATCTAGCTCATTAATGAGAGCACAAATTAATTAATTAATTAGGTGTATTTTAAAAGTGTCTCACGTCTCTGAGCTCCTCATCACATATGTTACTCCAGTAATGAATTGGAGTAAAATTTATGTGTAAGGCTACTTTCACACTGGCGTTTTTTTTAATACGTCGCAATGCGTCGTTTAGGGGAAAAAACGCATCCTGCAAAGTTGTTTGCAGGATGCGTTTTTGCCCCATAGAGTAACATTACCGACGCATTGCGACGTATTGACACACGTCGCAACCATCGTGCGACGGTTGCGTCGTGTTGTGGCGGACCGCCTGGAGCAAAAAACGTTAAATGTAACGTTTTTTGCTCCAGACGGACCGCTTTTTCCGACCATGCATGCGTGGCCGGAACTCCGCCACCACCTCCCCGCACCTCACAATGGGGCAGCGGATGCGCCGGAGAATGCATCCGCTGCACCCGTTGTGCGGCGCTAACAACGCTAGCGTCAGAATCTCGGCCCAACGCAATGCGACGGGCTGAATTCCGACGCTAGTGTGAAAGTAGCCTAAGACATGCCATAGCTCATCATGTACCCCAAGTGTTTTAACCCAGCTGCACATATTTTTGAGGAGTTGGTTAAAATGAGTGAAAACGACAAATGTTTTGCACAAAAATTTTGAAAATTCACTTTCAATTTCTTGCAGTCTATCTTTCAGCTTAAAAATTTGGGGCTTCAGTAGTGGAGTGCACATGCATCATGTACTTATGCTCAAACTCCCCAGATGTGCAAAATAAACCTCTATTTAAAAAAAGAATATCTTCTACTTTCAATATTGCACTTTACTGAATTCAAAGCTTGGTCATATAACCGTGATTATAGATCTTGACTGAGCATATACATTGAAGCAGAATCAAGCCTTCGAGGAAATACATGTGTCAAAACATCCTCTATTTATAAAAGTAACACATTCTACCATCAGTATTCTACTTTAGCAGTTCGTCATCCATGACCAAAGGCTCCGCACATCAAATAGTCATCATCATTCATTTCATAGGCACAGTACCTGCAAATAAATCCCATTAGTGTAAGATGCCCAAGCAAGGTAGTCGCGGGCGAGCTTCGGTCCCCACTCGCTCTGGCATCCTACAGACATGTACACAAAAAGAAGGAAGTCCAGTCACCAGTAAAATAACGTATTGGGTAGAAGAAAATTAGGCCATGATTTAATAAAAACTTTTGTCCTTTATTGTAATTTCATAAAAACATCTTGCTTACACTGTTTAGGACTAAAGACCCTGTGTGGTCTGAAACTAAGCAAGATGTTTTTATGAAATTACAATAAAGGACAATGGTTTTTTTAATATCATGGCCTAATTTTCCTCTAACGAATACATAATTTTGCTGGTGACTGGACTTTCTCCTTTTTGTGTTTATGTTTCATTCAACTAGGAGTTGGCTCCGGATCTCCATGTCTGTGTACCGCATTCTACTAAAGGTACTGTCACACTGAATGATAGTGATCCGTGATGTTGCAGCGTCCTGGCTAGCGATATCGTTGAGTTTGACAGGCAGCAGCGATCAGGATCCTGCTGTGCCATTGTTGGTCAGAGCAGAAAGTCCAGAACTTTATTTCGTCGCTGGACTCCCGCAGACATCGCTGAATCGGCGTGTGTGACGCCGATTCAGCGATGTCTTCACTGGTAACCAGGGTAAACATCAGGTTACTAAGCGCAGGGCCGCGCTTAGTAACCCGATGTTTACCCTGGTTACCAGCGTAAACGTAAAAAAAAACAAACACTACATACTTACATTCCGGTGTCTGTCCCCCGGCGCTGTGCTTCTCTGCACTGTGTAAGCGCCAGCCGGAAAGCAGAGCACAGCGGTGACGTCACCGCTGTGCTTTCCGGCTGGCGCTCACAGTCAGTGCAGAGAAGCACAGCGCCGGGGGACAGACACCGGAATGTAAGTATGTAGTGTTTTTTTTTTTTTACATTTACGCTGGTAACCAGGGTAAACATCGGGTTACTGAGCGCGGCCCTGCGCTTAGTAAACTGTTGTTTACCCTGGTTACCAGGGGACTTCGCATAGTTGGTCGCTGGAGAGCTGTCTGTGTGACACCTCTCCAGCGACCACACAGCGACGCTGCAGCGATCGGGATTGTTGTCTAGATTGCTGCAGCATCGCTAAATGTGACGGTACCTTAACTCCGGAGTGACCACAATTGGATGAATCTTTGGTGATCTGAAATACTTTTTTCTGTTTCTTGTATTTCAATCCTACAGACATTATTATTATTATTATTATACATTTTTTATAGCGCCATTTATTCCATGGCGCTTTACATGTGAATACGAGGCAAATATAGACAAATACATTAAACATGAGCAGATAACAGGCACACGGGTACATAAGGAGGGAGGACCCTGCCCGCGAGGGCTCACAGTCTGCAGGGGATGGGTGATGAAACACTAGGAGAGGGTAGGGCAGGTTGCGCGGCGGTTCAGTAACTTCAGGATCACTGCAGGCTGTAGGCTTGTCGGAAGAGGTGGGTCTTCAGGTTCTTTTTGAAGGTTTCTATGGTAGGCGAGAGTCTGATGTGTTGGGGTAGAGAGTTCCAGAGTATGGGGGAAGCACGGGAGAAGTCTTGGATGCGGTTGTGGGAAGAAGAGATGAGAGGGGAGTAGAGAAGGAGGTCTTGAGAGGATCGGAGGTTGCGTGTGGGTAGGTACCAGGAGACCATGTCACAGATGTATGGAGGAGAAAGGTTGTGGATGGCTTTGTATGTCATTGTGAGGGTTTTGAACTGGAGTCTCTGGGCGATAGGAAGCCAGTGAAGGGCTTGACATAGGGGAGAGGCTGGGGAATAGCGGGGAGACAGGTAGATTAGTCGGGCAGCAGAGTGTAGGATGGATTGGAGCGGTGCCAGAGTGCTAGAGGGGAGTCCAGAGAGTAGGAGGTTGCAGTAGTCAAGGCGGGAGATGATGAGGGCATGCACTAGTGTTTTTGCGGTATCGCGGTCAAGGAAAGCACGGATCCGGGAAATATTTTTGAGTTTGAGATGGCAGGAGGAGGCAAGGGCTTGGATATGTGGCTTGAAAGAGAGGGCAGAGTCGAGGATCACCCCGAGGCACCGGGCGTGTGGGACTGGGGAAAGTGAGCAGCCATTGACATTGATGGATAGGTCTGGTGGAAGGGTAGAGTGAGATGGGGGAAAGATGATGAATTCTGTTTTGTCCATGTTCAGTTGTAGAAAGCGAGCAGAAAAGAAGGCTGAAATAGCAGACAGACAGTGCGGGATTTTGGTAAGTAAGGAGGTGAGGTCAGGTCCGGATAGGTAGATCTGCGTGTCATCAGCGTAGAGATGGTACTGCATACCTTGGGATTCTATGAGCTGTCCCAAGCTAAAAGTGTAGATGGAGAAGAGTAGGGGTCCTAGAACAGAGCCTTGAGGAACACCGACTGACAAGGGGCGAAGTGAGGAGGTGGTGTGGGGGAGGGAGACACTAAATGTTCGGTCTGTCAGATATGACGAGATCCAGGAAAGGGCCAAGTCTGTGATGCCAAGAGATGAGAGAATGTGTAGCAAAAGGGAGTGGTCCACAGTGTCAAAGACAGAAGACAGGTCCAGGAGAAGGAGGACAGAGTAGTGTCGCTTGCTCCTGGCAGTTAGTAGGTCATTGGTGACTTTAGTTAGGGCAGTTTCAGTTGAGTGATGGGGACGGAAGCCTGATTGTAACCGATCAAAGTGGGAGCAGGAGGAGAGGTGGGAGGACAGTTCAAGATGGACGTGTTGCTCCAGCAATTTGGAGGCATAAGGGAGAAGAGATATCGGGCGATAGGTAGACACAGAGGATGGGTCGAGGGAGGGCTTTTTGAGGATGGGTGTGATCTTGGCATGCTTGAAGGATGAGGGGAAGACACCTGTTGTGAGTGAGAGGTTGAGGTTGAAGAGGTGCATTAGGGTTGGGATGAAGACCATGGAAAGGTTAGGGATGAGGTGGGATGGGAGCGGGTCAAGCGTGCAGGTGGTGAGGTGTGATCTTGACAGGAGGGTGGAGAGCTGATCTTCTGTCACGGTGGAGAAGCTGGTTTTGGAGGAGCAGGGTTGAGCAGCTAAGAGGGGCGTTGGGCGCTGTGGGCCAAAGCTTTCTCTGATCGTATCGATCTTCTGTTTAAAGAAAAAGGCGAAGTCTTCAGCAGAAATGAGGGGGGAGGGAGGAGGTGCTGGGGGACGGAGTAGAGAATTGAAAGTGTTGAAATGCTGTTTAGGGTCTCATGTCCCAGTCCCAGTGTGCTGCTGTGTATGTGGTGCTACCTACTTACATCTGGCCTGAAGGCCCCTTCTGACTCCAGGAATACTTCTTCTGGAACCAGGGCAGCAAACAATCCAGGGTATACGAGGTTTAAAAAAAAAAAACTTTTACTTGTGCATAGCAGTATGTATTGTGTTTACATGCAGATGATAAGAATAAGGCCCAGCGGGTTGTCTTCTCTCCCACAGGAACAGTACACTACTTCAGCCCTGATTCTCGGTATTGGTGGCATGTCCTTTTCACTGGCTTTACTAGCCCTAAGGAATCTTCCTGACCTCTAACAGTTTATCTGGATTCTAAAACCCTCCACTCCATGTTGTCTGAGTCCATCTTTGCCTGTAGCTTCACAAGCTGAGTGTACCTCTAGCCCCTGATGTCCATCTCGAGGTTGCTCCAGGCCATTAGATGGAATCATATGGAAGGGTATTTGCAGCAATCCACTGCCCTCAGTATTAGGGGCTCATGCTTCCCCTAGCAACCAAAGCCTGAAACTTTACTCACTATTGCCCACACTTTGACTGGCCCTGTCACTTCCTGGACTTGCCACTAACACTCAGTTCCCCCTTACAAACTGGGCTGGCTGTTATCCCTTAACTAACTCTATACCTGTTGAGTTACTAGGAAAACTTCACCTGCATTCTAGACAGTCACATCTTGTGACCGTTAGTTATTACTGCAGCCCACAGGGGAATTACAGTTGTTGTAACAAGGAAACATATCAGGAACAAAACATTCACATTCTACAGCACAGTAACATTGATGTTTCAAGGGGAGAACATGGCAGCTGTTCCATCTCCATACATTAATTTCAGACAGTCCATTGAACAGTACATTCAGTAGTTAAATTTAATACTATATGTGTGACAAAGTCACTGGCAAAATACTAGAGAGTAGATATGTGTCACTGAGATTGTTAGCTTCAGTGATGCGAACCTAAAAAAATGCTTCAGCACACTAAGTGCTGAGATGTGTTTTTGGCCATGTTAAGGCTGGGTTCACATTGCGTTAGTGCAGTCCGTTCAACGCATACGTTAAACGGACTGCATTAACGCAAGTCCCGGAAAAGATCGTGTTTATGTGATCGAGCTAGCGAAAACGCTGCAGACTGCGTCCGAGGGTCCGTCACAGAATGATGGCACATCGCTAACGCATGCCGATTATGATATGCATTAGCGATGCGCTACATAATGGCAGTTAATGGTTAATGCCGCTATGTAATGGATGCCGCCAGTGCATTGCCATTAACGCAACGTGAACCCATAACGCAAGTGCTGGTTTTGCAGCGTGCTAGCGCAGATAGAGCATCTGCTAACTCTATCTGCGCTAGCGGTGACGGACCTGGAAACGCTGCAGCCCATGTCTCAGAGTCCGTCACTCAATGGCGGCACATCACTAGCGCATGCCCATTGTGGGCATGCGCTAGCGATGCATCCGACATTGCTTTCAATGGCGGTGTTAACGGACTACGTTACACCACGTTATGCTGCTGTGTAACGTAGTTCGTTTAACCTACACGCAGAGCGCAATGTGAACCCAGCCTAAGGGCTAGGTTTTAATAAACAGCTGAAGATTGGATGGGAGGCTGTTCACCATATCATCACCCCATGGTGGGACTAACAAGGTAAATACACAGCTTTGTGGCTCATTCAGTGTTGGGTGTGCCTGGGGATGAGAGCTCCAGAGCTGTGTTTCATGATAAGGAAAGGTAAACCTGTTAATGTTTGTTTCCTGGGCGGGTGGATCCCTACAGCAACAGGGACTATACCATACGTTATGTTTGTTTTTCCATTAGGCCAGAAAGGCCATGTTTATTTTGCTAACTCTGCACTAGTTTATGCAGTACACTTAATAAACAAGTTGAAGATTTAAATCTACAGTGTTTCTGCGTCTACATCTGTATGCAGCCAAGTGAGCCAATCTGCCACAAATGGTATATAACACAAACATCTGAGGTGCTGAGTAGAGTTGAGCGACCTTGACCTTTTTAGAGTCGAGCCGGGTTTCGCGAAACCCGACTATCTCAAAAGTCGGGTCGAGTGAAATCGGCCGATTATGACGTAAAGTCGGGATCGACCGAAACACGAAACCCAATGCAAGTCAATGGGGCAGCATAGTCGGCAGTGAGTGGGGGCCAGGAAAACACCTAGAGTGCCCATTTTAATGTCAAAACCATCCATTCTTCTTAATGAAGCTTGTCAAGCGTAATTTACCTTATAATAATTGGAAGGCATTTGAAATTGGGGGTCATTTGGCTAAAGTTGTGGTGGGTAGGGCTGGTTCAAGTAATTAGTGGGCCCAGGAAATCTGGACCACGTCACGGCAGTGGAGCAGGGAGAGGTAAGTATTTCAACTTTGCAAGTGCTGTGAACCTGAGCAAGCAGGGGGGGCCCACTCGTTGGCATTGGCACTGGCACAGGGCCCCTCAAAGTACAGCGGTGTGTTTGCACGGCGGGGGCGCCTCCCACCGGCAGCAACACTTTTGCATACCATGAGAGGCCCTGTGCCAGTGACGTCGCCAACTAGTATTCCTCCCCCCACCTGATGAAGGAACCTGCACTTTCATCTGCACCTTCCTGTTTGTCCCCGTGTAAGGTGGTATGGTATGCGGGAAGGGGGACCTGACTTTCAGCAGGGTCACAATCTTGCAGTGTAGCGTGCACGGGAAATGTTGCGTTATGGGTCAATGTACCAGCAGACTCATCTATCACTGGCTGGGCAATGGGCAGGATGAGGAGGAAACACAGATATAGGCCCAAAGAATAAAGTGGGCTAAATGCAGTTCAAAATTGGTAACACAGGACTAATCAGGGGGCATTGCAGTGGAGGACAACTGGAATGAGAGGCTGACACAGAGAGTAGGCCCAAATCAGTAAGTAGTCGAAATGCAGTTCAAAATTGGCAACAGTAGTAAACAGGCGGCACAGCTTTGTTCAGTGGAGGAGAACAGCAAGGAGTGGCAGACACCGATAGTAGGCCCCAACCCAACTAGTAGGCCAAATGCAGTCTAACATTAACAACTACTTAACGAGCGCCTGAAAACGGAATTTCAGGACAGGAAACCAGGAGAACAGCAAGGAGCGGCAGACACCGATAGTAGGCCCCAAACCAACTAGTACGCCAAATGCAGTTGTTCCGTTTAACCACAATTTAATGAGAGCCTGAAGATAGAAGTTCAGGAAAGGCAACCTGGAGAACACCTTGGAGTGTAACACACCATCTCTCTACACCCCATACCCAATTTGTAGGCCTAATGCAGCGTAGTTTCCAACAACTACTAAACGAGAGCATGATGATCGAAGCATTGGCGAGGAAACCTGGGGAACACCTTGGAGTGGAACACACCATCTCTCTACACCCCATACCCAATTTGTAGGCCTAATGCAGCGTAGTTTCCAACAACTACTAAACGAGAGCATGATGATCGAAGCATTGGTGAGGAAACCTGGGGAACACCTTGGAGTGGAACACACCATCTCTCTACAGTGGAACACACCATCTCTCTACACCCCATACCCAATTTGTAGGCCTAATGCAGCGTAGTTTCCAACAACTACTAAACGAGAGCATGAAGATCGAAGCAATGGAGAGGAAACCTGGGGAACACCTTGGAGTGGAACACACCATCTCTCTACACCCCATACCCAATTTGTAGGCCTAATGCAGCGTAGTTTCCAACAACTACTAAACGAGAGCATGATGATCGAAGCATTGGCAAGGAAACCTGGGGAACACCTTGGAGTGGAACACACCATCTCTCTACAGTGGAACACACCATCTCTCTACACCCCATACCCAATTTGTAGGCCTAATGCAGCGTAGTTTCCAACAACTACTAAACGAGAGCCGGAAGATCGAAGCTCAGGAAAGGCAACCTGGGGAACACCTTGGAGTGGAACACACCATCTCTCTACACCCCATACCCAATTTGTAGGCCTAATGCAGCGTAGTTTCCAACAACTACTAAACGAGAGCCGGAAGATCGAAGCAATGGAGAGGAAACCTGGGGAACACCTTGGAGTGTAACACACCATCTCTCTACACCACATACCCAATTTGTAGGCCTAATGCAGCGTAGTTTCCAACAACTACTAAACGAGAGCATGAAGATCGAAGCAATGGAGAGGAAACCTGGGGAACACCTTGGAGTGTAACACACCATCTCTCTACACCCCATACCCAATTTGTAGGCCTAATGCAGCGTAGTTTCCAACAACTACTAAACGAGAGCCGGAAGATCGAAGCAATGGAGAGGAAACCTGGGGAACACCTTGGAGTGTAAGACACCATCTCTCTACACCCCATACCCAATTTGTAGGCCTAATGCAGCGTAGTTTCCAACAACTACTAAACGAGAGCATGAAGATCGAAGCAATGGAGAGGAAACCTGGGGAACACCTTGGAGTGGAACACACCATCTCTCTACACCCCATACCCAATTTGTAGGCCTAATGCAGCGTAGTTTCCAACAACTACTAAACGAGAGCATGATGATCGAAGCATTGGCGAGGAAACCTGGGGAACACCTTGGAGTGGAACACACCATCTCTCTACAGTGGAACACACCATCTCTCTACACCCCATACCCAATTTGTAGGCCTAATGCAGCGTAGTTTCCAACAACTACTAAACGAGAGCCGGAAGATCGAAGCTCAGGAAAGGCAACCTGGGGAACACCTTGGAGTGGAACACACCATCTCTCTACACCCCATACCCAATTTGTAGGCCCAATGCAGCGTAGTTTCCAACAACTGCTAAACGAGAGCCGGAAGATCGAAGCTCAGGAAAGGCAACCTGGGGAACACCTTGGAGTGTAACAAACCCTCTCTCTACACCACGGAAGGGCTGATTCTTAGGAAGGAAGGCTGTCGGAAAGAAGCAGGGCGCGTCCGAGGGTGATTATATTCTTATTAGGTATATACTCACCCTCGGACGCGCCCTGCTTCTTTATTTGTAATGAATGTTTATTTGCAATGTGGTTTTGACTTACTCTATTTTTTTGGTAAATAATGATTTTATTATTTTCATTGTTTTGCATCTTCTTGGCAATAATATAAAGAAGACGCGACAGGACAACACTCGGTGGATGCCATATCTGTGTTTAAAATTGAAAAAACCTTTCAGTTAACTACTTGCAGGAGAAAGTTATTGTAGCTGGTGGCCATTTTTAGTACTGTACCAGATTTTTGTTGTATGTGTTTGTTTTTAATGTTAAAATGTCTGCATTTGATATCTCTCCAGTATTTTCTTTTTTATAAGCAAAATACTTATTTTTATATTTTCTGATGTTGGTTCCAGGGGTACACGGGCAGCAGTGGTGTGGTCAGTGGAGGCCTAGTGGAAGGAGTGACCGCAGACAGGCATCGAAGGCCTAAAATAATAACACATGGCTGTAGGCAATTTTAAATTGGTTCCAGGGGTACACGGGCAGCAGTGGTGTGGTCAGTGGAGGCCTAGTGGAAGGAGTGACCGCAGACAGGCATCGAAGGCCTAAAATAATAACACATGGCTGTAGGCAATTTTAAATTGGTTCCAGGGGTACACGGGTAGCAGTGGTGTGGTCAGTGGAGGCCTAGTGGAAGGAGTGACCGCAGACAGGCATCGAAGGCCTAAAATAATAACACATGGCTGTAGGCAATTTTAAATTGGTTCCAGGGGTACACGGGCAGCAGTGGTGTGGTCAGTGGAGGCCTAGTGGAAGGAGTGACCGCAGACAGGCATCGAAGGCCTAAAATAATAACACATGGCTGTAGGCAATTTTAAATTGGTTCCAGGGGTACACGGGCAGCAGTGGTGTGGTCAGTGGAGGCCTAGTGGAAGGAGTCACCACAGACAGGCATCGAAGGCCTAAAATAATAACAAATGGCTGTAGGCAATTTTAAATTGGTTCCAGGGGTACACGGGCAGCAGTGGTGTGGTCAGTGGAGGCCTAGTGGAAGGAGTGACCGCAGACAGGCATCGAAGGCCTAAAATAATAACACATGGCTGTAGGCAATTTTAAATTGGTTCCAGGGGTACACGGGCAGCAGTGGTGTGGTCAGTGGAGGCCTAGTGGAAGGAGTCACCGCAGATAGGCATCGAAGGCCTAAAATAATAACACATGGCTGTAGGCAATTTTAAATTGGTTACAGGGGTACACGGGCAGCAGTGGTGTGGTCAGTGGAGGCCTAGTGGAAGGAGTGACCGCAGACAGGCATCGAAGGCCTAAAATAAAAAAATTGGGCTGGCTGTAGGCAATTTTAAATTGGTTCCAGGGGTACACGGGCAGCAGTGGTGTGGTCAGTGGAGGCATAGTGGAAGGAGTGACCGCAGACAGGCATCGAAGGCCTAAAATAATAACACATGGCTGTAGGCAATTTTAAATTGGTTCCAGGGGTACACGGGCAGCAGTGGTGTGGTCAGTGGAGGCCTAGTGGAAGGAGTGACCACAGACAGGCATCGAAGGCCTAAAATAATAACACATGGCTGTAGGCAATTTTAAATTGGTTCCAGGGGTACACGGGCAGCAGTGGTGTGGTCAGTGGAGGCCTAGTGGAAGGAGTGACCGCAGACAGGCATCGAAGGCCTAAAGTAAAAAAATTGGGCTGACTGTAGGCAATTTTAAATTGGTTCCAGGGGTACACGGGCAGCAGTGGTGTGGTCAGTGGAGGCCTAGTGGAAGGAGTGACCGCAGACAGGCATCGAAGGCCTAAAATAATAACACATGGCTGTAGGCAATTTTAAATTGGTTCCAGGGGTACACGGGCAGCAGTGGTGTGGTCAGTGGAGGCCTAGTGGAAGGAGTGACCGCAGACAGGCATCGAAGGCCTAAAGTAAAAAAATTGGGCTGGCTGTAGGCAATTTTAAATTGGTTCCAGGGGTACACGGGCAGCAGTGGTGTGGTCAGTGGAGGCCTAGTGGAAGGAGTGACCGCAGACAGGCATCGAAGGCCTAAAATAATAACACATGGCTGTAGGCAATTTTAAATTGGTTCTAGGGGTACACGGGCAGCAGTGGTGTGGTCTGTGGAGGCCTAGTGGAAGGAGTGACCGCAGACAGGCATCGAAGGCCTAAAATAATAACACATGGCTGTAGGCATCTTTAAATTGGTTCCAGGGGTACACGGGCAGCAGTGGTGTGGTCAGTGGAGGCCTAGTGGAAGGAGTGACCGCAGACAGGCATCGAAGGCCTAAAATAATAACACATGGCTGTAGGCAATTTTAAATTGGTTCCAGGGGTACACGGGCAGCAGTGGTGTGGTCAGTGGAGGCCTAGTGGAAGGAGTCACCGCAGACAGGCATCGAAGGCCTAAAATAATAACACATGGCTGTAGGCAATTTTAAATTGGTTCCAGGGGTACACGGGCAGCAGTGGTGTGGTCAGTGGAGGCCTAGTGGAAGGAGTGACCGCAGACAGGCATCGAAGGCCTAAAATAATAACACATGGCTGTAGGCAACTTTAAATTGGTTCCAGGGGTACACGGGCAGCAGTGGTGTGGTCAGTGGAGGCCTAGTGGAAGGAGTGACCGCAGACAGGCATCGAAGGCCTAAAATAATAACACATGGCTGTAGGCAATTTTAAATTGGTTCCAGGGGTACACGGGCAGCAGTGGTGTGGTCAGTGGAGGCCTAGTGGAAGGAGTCACCGCAGACAGGCATCGAAGGCCTAAAATAATAACACATGGCTGTAGGCAATTTTAAATTGGTTCCAGGGGTACACGGGCAGCAGTGGTGTGGTCAGTGGAGGCCTAGTGGAAGGAGTGACCGCAGACAGGCATCGAAGGCCTAAAATAATAACACATGGCTGTAGGCAATTTTAAATTGGTTCCAGGGGTACACGGGCAGCAGTGGTGTGGTCAGTGGAGGCCTAGTGGAAGGAGTCACCGCAGACAGGCATCGAAGGCCTAAAATAATAACACATGGCTGTAGGCAATTTTAAATTGGTTACAGGGGTACACGGGCAGCAGTGGTGTGGTCAGTGGAGGCCTAGTGGAAGGAGTCACCGCAGACAGGCATCGAAGGCCTAAAATAATAACACATGGCTGTAGGCAATTTTAAATTGGTTACAGGGGTACACGGGCAGCAGTGGTGTGGTCAGTGGAGGCCTAGTGGAAGGAGTGACCACAGACAGGCATCGAAGGCCTAACATAACAAAAATGTCAATACAATGGTATTGTCAGTGGCAGGCATTGAAGGATGTCAGCGCATAGACTAAACATTGGTGGAGCTGTGAGATAATTTTGCAAGTGGTAGAGCACTGTTTGAGCTGCGGTGGGGGGAAACTGTCTTGTGGCCGGCGGTACAGGCCCAGGGCCCCTCATATTACAACGGTGTGTCTGACGTTGGGTGCGCACCACCACCGCCAGAGACACTTTATTGTACTAGGAGGGACCCAGTGGCAGTGCCGTCGACCAAAAGCGGGCTCACCCACCTCTTCAGACAAACTGCACTCTCACGGGTGCTGTCGCCAAGTGTCGATACCACGGCCCCGTGTGGTGAGTTTGGCCATTTAGTGAGGTGTAAACATGTCGTATGCTGGACAATCAGGTGCACAAAATTACGAGATTGGAAAAGGCATTCAGAATAGTCCACAGGCAAGACCTTTTCATAGGAAAGCTAGGTGTCAGCCGGGCAAGGTGGGGCAAAAGATTTCGAAATCCAGTTGTGGTTCATTTTAATGAAGGTTAGATCATCTACATTTTGGGTAGCCAGACGAGTCCTTTTTTCTGTTAGTATTGAACCTGCAGCACTGAATACTCTTTCTGATAGGACACTAGCTGCCGGGCAAGCAAGCTCCTGCAATGCATATTCTGCCAATTCTGGCCAGGTGTCTAATTTTGATGCCCAGTAATCAAATGGGAATGACGGTTGAGGGAGAACATCGATAAGGGATGAAAAATAGTTTGTAACCATACTGGACAAATGTTGTCTCCTGTCACTTTGAATTGATGCTGCAGTACCTGTCCTGTCTGCGGTCATAGCAAAATCACTCCACAACCTGGTCAGAAAACCCCTCTGGCCAACGCCACTTCTGATTTCTGCCCCTCTAACTCCTCTGGTCTGCTGGCCCCTGCAGCTCGTGTGAGAACGATCACGGGCGCTGTGTGCAGGGAATGCCAGAAGCAAACAGTCAACAAGAGTTGATTGTTTGGTTGCTAATATTAGTTCCAAGTTCTCATGTGGCATTATATTTTGCAATTTGCCTTTATAGCGAGGATCAAGGAGGCAGGCCAACCAGTAATCGTCATCATTCATCATTTTAGTTATGCGTGTGTCCCTTTTGAGGATACGTAAGGCATAATCCGCCATGTGGGCCAAAGTTCCAGTTCTCAAATCTGCGGTTGTGCTTGGTTGAGGGGCAGTTTCAGGCAAATCCACGTCACTTGTGTCCCTCAAAAAACCAGAACCCGGCCTTGCCGCGCCACCAATTTCCAGTGGCCCCGGAAAAGCTTCCTCATTAAAAATATAATCATCCCCATCATCCTCCTCGTCCTCCTCCTCCTCTTCGCCCGCTACCTCGTCCTGTACACTGCCCTGGCCAGACAATGGCTGACTGTCATCAAGGCTTTCCTCTTCCTCAGCTGCAGACGCCTGATCCTTTATGTGCGTCAAACTTTGCATCAGCAGACGCATTAGGGGGATGCTCATGCTTATTATGGCGTTGTCTGCACTAACCAGCTGTGTGCATTCCTCAAAACACTGAAGGACTTGACACATGTCTTGAATCTTCGACCACTGCACACCTGACAACTCCATGTCTGCCATCCTACTGCCTGCCCGTGTATGTGTATCCTCCCACAAAAACATAACAGCCCGCCTCTGTTCACACAGTCTCTGAAGCATGTGCAGTGTTGAGTTCCACCTTGTTGCAACGTCTATGATTAGGCGATGCTGGGGAAGGTTCAAAGAACGCTGATAGGTCTGCATACGGCTGGAGTGTACGGGCGAACGGCGGATATGTGAGCAAAGTCCACGCACTTTGAGGAGCAGGTCGGATAACCCCGGATAACTTTTCAGGAAGCACTGCACCACCAGGTTTAAGGTGTGAGCCAGGCAAGGAATGTGTTTCAGTTGGGAAAGGGAGATGGCAGCCATGAAATTCCTTCCGTTATGACTCACTACCTTGCCTGCCTCAAGATCCACAGTGCCCAGCCACGACTGCGTTTCTTTCTGCAAGAACTCGGACAGAACTTCCGCGGTGTGTCTGTTGTCGCCCAAACACTTCATAGCCAATACAGCCTGCTGACGTTTGCCAGTAGCTGCCCCATAATGGGAGACCTGGTGTGCAACAGTGGCAGCTGCGGATGGAATGGTTGTGCGACTGCGGTCTGTGGACGAGCTCTCGCTTCTGCAGGAGGACGAAGAGGAGGAGGAGGGGGTGCGAACGGCTACAGCCAATTGTTTCCTAGACCGTGGGCTAGGCAGAACTGTCCCAAACTTGCTGTCCCCTGTGGACCCTGCATCCACCACATTTACCCAGTGTGCCGTGATGGACACGTAACGTCCCTGGCCATGCCTACTGGTCCATGCATCTGTTGTCAGGTGCACCTTTGTGCTCACAGATTGCCTGAGTGCATGGACGATGCGCTCTTTAACATGCTGGTGGAGGGCTGGGATGGCTTTTCTGGAAAAAAAGTGTTGACTGGGTAGCTCGTAGCGTGGTACAGCGTAGTCCATCAGGGCTTTGAAAGCTTCGCTTTCAACTAACCGGTAGGGCATCATCTCTAACGAGATTAGTCTAGCTATGTGTGCGTTCAAACCCTGTGTACGCGGATGCGAGGCTAAGTACTTCCTTTTTCTAACCATAGTCTCATGTAGGGTGAGCTGGACTGGAGAGCTGGAGATCGTGGAACTAGCGGGGGTGCCGGTGGACATGGCAGACTGAGAGACGGTGGGAGATGGTATTGTTGCCACCGGTGCCCTAGATGCAGTGTTTCCTACTACGAAACTGGTGATTCCCTGACCCTGACTGCTTTGGCCTGGCAAAGAAACCTGCACAGATACTGCAGGTGGTGCGGAAAATGGTGGCCCTACACTGCCGGAAGGGATGTTGCGTTGCTGACTAGCTTCATTGGCCGAGGGTGCTACAACCTTAAGGGACGTTTGGTAGTTAGTCCAGGCTTGCAAATGCATGGTGGTTAAATGTCTATGCATGCAACTTGTATTGAGACTTTTCAGATTCTGTCCTCTGCTTAAGGTAGTTGAACATTTTTGACAGATGACTTTGCGCTGATCAATTGGATGTTGTTTAAAAAAATGCCAGACTGCACTCTTTCTAGCATCGGATACCTTTTCAGGCATTGCAGACTGAGCTTTAACCGGATGGCCACGCTGTCCTCCAACAGGTTTTGGCTTTGCCACGCGTTTTGGGCAAGATACGGGCCCGGCAGATGGAACCTGTTGCGATGTTGATGCCTGCTGCGGCCCCTCCTCCTCCGCTTCAGAACTGCTGCCGCCTGCACCCTGTTCCCCCAATGGCTGCCAATCGGGGTCATGAACTGGGTCATCTATTACCTCTTCTTGTAGCTTGTGTGCAACTTCGTCTGTGTCACCGTGTCGGTCGGTGGTATAGCGTTCGTGATGGGGCAACATAGTCTCATCAGGGTCTGATTCTTGATCAGCACCCTGCGAGGGCAATGTTGTGGTCTGAGTCAAAGGACCAGCATAGTAGTCTGGCTGTGGCTGTGCATCAGTGCACTCCATGTCAGATTCAACTTGTAATGGGCATGGACTGTTAACTGCTTCACTTTCTAAGCCAGGGACGGTATGTGTAAAGAGCTCCATGGAGTAACCCGTTGTGTCGCCTGCTGCATTCTTCTCTGTTGTTGTTTTTGCTGAAGAGGACAAGGAAGCGACTTGTCCCTGACCGTGAACATCCACTAACGACGCGCTGCTTTGACATTTACCAGTTTCACGAGAGGAGGCAAAAGAGCTAGAGGCTGAGTCAGCAAGATAAGCCAAAACTTGCTCTTGCTGCTCCGGCTTTAAAAGCGGTTTTCCTACTCCCAGAAAAGGGAGCGTTCGAGGCCTTGTGTAGCCAGACGACGAACCTGGCTCCACAGCTCCAGACTTAGGTGCAATATTTTTTTTCCCACGACCAGCTGATGCTCCACCACTACCACTACCCTCATTACCAGCTGACAATGAACGCCCCCGGCCACGACCTCTTCCACCATACTTCCTCATTGTTTTAAAAACGTAAACAAACTAACGGTATTTGTTGCTGTCACACAAATTACACGGTGAGCTATAACTTCAGTATGATTTAGCTACCCCTTTACAGGTGAGTGAGACCACAACGAAAATCAGGCACAATGTTACACACTCTGTTGTTGGTGGCAACAAATGAGAGAGATGCCACACACGCAGGACAGTCACTGAAGCACAAATGTAAATATTAATCTCCCACTGATTTGAATTTTTTTTTTTTTTAAGGGAGACTTTAGGAAAAAAAAATAATAGAATAAAATGATTTTTTCAGGAAGAATTTAGAAACCAAATAAAATAAAATGATTTTTTCAGGGAGAATTTAGAAAACAAATAAAACAAAAAAAGGCTTTCTATGGCCCACTGAGTGAGAGATGACGCACACAGGAGTCAGGAGTGGCACACAAGCCCAGAGGCCAATATTTATCTCCCACTGATTGATGTAGTGATTTTTTCAGGTAGATTTTGGAACCCAAATCAAGCTAAAAAAAATAATAGGCTTTCTATGGCCCACAATTGGAGAGAGAGAGAGAGATGGCACACCCAGGAGTCAAGACTGGCACACAAGCAGAAAGGGCAATATTAATCTCCCACTGATTTGTTTTTTTTTTTTTTTTTTTCAGGGAGACTTTAGGAAAAAAAAAATAGAATAAAATGATTTTTTCAGGAAGAATTTAGAAACCAAATAAAATAAAATGATTTTTTCAGGGAGAATTTAGAAAACAAATAAAACAAAAAAAGGCTTTCTATGGCCCACTGAGTGAGAGATGACGCACACAGGAGTCAGGAGTGGCACACAAGCCCAGAGGCCAATATTTATCTCCCACTGATTGATGTAGTGATTTTTTCAGGTAGATTTTGGAACCCAAATCAAGCTAAAAAAAATAATAGGCTTTCTATGGCCCACAATTGGAGAGAGAGAGAGAGATGGCACACCCAGGAGTCAAGACTGGCACACAAGCAGAAAGGGCAATATTAATCTCCCACTGATTTGTTTTTTTTTTTTTTTTTTTCAGGGAGACTTTAGGAAAAAAAAAATAGAATAAAATGATTTTTTTCAGGAAGAATTTAGAAACCAAATAAAATAAAATGATTTTTTCAGGGAGAATTTAGAAAACAAATAAAACAAAAAAAGGCTTTCTATGGCCCACTGAGTGAGAGATGACGCACACAGGAGTCAGGAGTGGCACACATGCCCAGAGGCCAATATTTATCTCCCACTGATTGATGTAGTGATTTTTTCAGGTAGATTTTGGAACCCAAATCAAGCTAAAAAAATAATAGGCTTTCTATGGCCCACAATTGGAGAGAGAGAGAGAGATGGCACACCCAGGAGTCAAGACTGGCACACAAGCAGAAAGGGCAATATTAATCTCCCACTGATTTGTTGTTTTTTTTTTTTTTTTTTCAGGGAGACTTTAGGAAAAAAAAAATAGAATAAAATGATTTTTTCAGGAAGAATTTAGAAACCAAAGAAAATAAAATGATTTTTTCAGGGAGAATTTAGAAAACAAATAAAACAAAAAAAGGCTTTCTATGGCCCACTGAGTGAGAGATGACGCACACAGGAGTCAGGAGTGGCACACAAGCCCAGAGGCCAATATTTATCTCCCACTTTTTTTTTTTTGTTCCAGGGAAAATTTATAAACCCAATAAAAAAAATAATAAATAGGCTTTCTATGGCCCACTATCTGAGAGACAGAGAGAGATGGCACGCTTAGGACTGGCACACAAGCCCAAAGGCCAATATTAATCTCCCTTTTTTTTTTAAGGGAGAATTTATAAAACCAAAAAAAAATAAATAAATAGGCTTTCTATGGCCCACTATTTGTGAGAGAGATGGCACGCTCAGGACTGGCACACAAGCCCAGAGGCCAATATTAACCCCTCTGTGACCTTAGACGTACTATCCCGTCGAGGTGCCCTGGGCTTATCTGACCCTGGACGGGATAGTACGTCATAGCCGATCGGCCGCGCTCACGGGGGGAGCGCGGCCGATCGCGGCCGGGTGTCAGCTGCTTATCGCAGCTGACATCCGGCACTATGTGCCAGGAGCGGTCACGGACCGCCCCCGGCACATTAACCCCTGGCACACCGCGATCAAAGATGATCGCGATGTGCCGGCGGTGCAGGGAAGCACCGCGCAGGGAGGGGGCTCCCTGCGGGCTTCCCTGAGCCCCCCGCAGCAACGCGATGTGATCGCGTTGCTGCGAGGGTCTCCTCACCTCCCTCCCTGCTCGAGCCCCGGATCCAAGATGGCCGCGGATCCGGGTCCTGCAGGGAGGGAGGTGGCTTCACAGAGCCTGCTTAGAGCAGGCACTGTGAAGCCTGCAGCGCTGCATGTCAGATCAGTGATCTGACAGAGTGCTGTGCAAACTGTCAGATCACTGATCTGTGATGTCCCCCCCTGGGACAAAGTAAAAAAGTAAAAAAAAATTTTTCCAAATTTGTAAAAAAAATAATAAAAAATATTCCAAAATAATGAAAAAAAAAAAAAAATATTATTCCCATAAATACATTTCTTCATCTAAATAAAAAAAAAAAACCAATAAAAGTACGCATATTTAGTATCGCCGCGTCCGTAACGACCCGACCTATAAAACTGTCCCACTAGTTAACCCCTTCAGTAAACACCGTAAGAAAAAAAAAAAAAAACGAGGCAAAAAACAACGCTTTATTATCATACCGCCGAACAAAAAGTTGAATAACACGCGATCAAAAGGACAGATATAAATAACCATGGTACCGCTGAAAGCGTCATATTGTCCCGCAAAAAAAGAGCCGCCATACAGCATCATCAGCAAAAAAATAAAAAAGTTATAGTCCTGAGAATAAAGCGATGCAAAAATAATTATTTTTTCTGTAAAATAGTTTTTATCGTATAAAAGCACCAAACCATAAAAAAATGATATAAATGAGGTATCGCTGTAATCGTACTGACCCGAAGAATAAAACTGATTTATCAATTTTACCAAACGCGGAACGGTATAAACGCCTCCCCCAATAGAAATTCATGAATAGCTGGCTTTTGGTCATTCTTCCTCACAAAAATCGGAATAAAAAGCGATAAAAAAAGTCACGTGCCCAAAAATGTTTTCAATAAAAACGTCAACTCGTCCCGCAAAAAACAAGACCTCACATGACTCTGTGGACCAAAATATGGAAAAATTATAGCTCTCAAAATGTGGTATTGCAAAAAATATTTTTTGCAATAAAAAGGGTCTTTCAGTGTGTGACGGCTGCCAATCATAAAAATCCGCTAAAAAACTCGCTATAAAAGTAAATCAAACCCCCCTTCATCACCCCCTTAGTTAGGGAAAAATAAAAAAAAATGTATTTATTTCCATTTTCCCATTAGGGCTAGGGTTAGGGCTAGGGTTAGGGCTAGGGCTAGGGTTAGGGCTAGGGTTAGGGCTAGGGTTAGGGCTAGGGCTAGGGTTAGGGCTAGGGTTAGGGCTAGGGCTAGGGTTAGGGTTAGGGCTAGGGTTAGGGCTAGGGTTAGGGCTAGGGCTAGGGTTAGGGCTAGGGTTAGGGATAGGGTTAGGGTTAGGGTTAGGGTTAGGGCTAGGGTTAGGGCTAGGGTTAGGGCTAGGGTTAGGGTTAGGGCTAGGGTTAGGGCTAGGGTTAGGGTTAGGGTTAGGGTTGGGGCTACAGTTAGGGTTGGGGCTAAAGTTAGGGTTAGGGTTTAGATTACATTTACAGTTGGGAATAGGGTTGGGATTAGGGTTAGGGGTGTGTCAGGGTTAGAGGTGTGGTTAGGGTTACCGTTGGAATTAGGGTTAGGGGTGTGTTTAGATTAGGGTTTCAGTTATAATTGGGGGGTTTCCACTGTTTCGGCACATCAGGGGCTCTCCAAACACGTCATGGCGTCCGATCTCAATTCCAGCCAATTCTGCGTTGAAAAAGTAAAACAGTGCTCCTTCCCTTCCGAGCTCTCCTGTGTGCCCAAACAGGGGTTTACCCCAACATATGGGGTATCAGCGTACTCAGGACAAATTGGACAACAACTTTTGTGGACCAATTTCTCCTGTTACCCTTGGGAAAATACAAAACTGGGGGCTAAAAAATTATTTTTGTGGGAAAACAAAAAGATTTTTTATTTTCACGGCTCTGCGTTATAAACTGTAGTGAAACACTTGGGGGTTCAAAGTTCTCACAACACATCTAGATAAGTTCATTGAAAGGTCTAGTTTCCAATATGGGGTCACTTGTGGGGGGTTTCTACTGTTTAGGTACATTAGGGGCTCTGCAAACGCAATGTGACGCCTGCAGACCAATCCATCTAAGTCTGCATTCCAAATGATGCTCCTTCCCTTCCGAGCCCTCCCATGCGCCCAAACGGTGGTTCCCCCCCACATATCGGGTATCAGCGTACTCAGGACAAATTGGACAACAACATTTAGGGTCCAATTTCTCCTGCTAACCTTGGAAAAATACAAAACTGGGGGCTAAAATATAATTTTTGTGGAAAAAAAAAAATTTTTTATTTGCATGGCTCTGCGTTATAAACTGTAGTGAAATACTTGGGGGTTCAAAGCTCTCACAACACATCAAGATGAGTTCCTTAGGGGGTCTACTTTCCAAAATGGTGTCACTTGTGGGGGGTTTCTACTGTTTAGGTACATTAGGGGCTCTGCAAACGCAATGTGACACCTGCAGACCATTCCATCTAAGTCTGCATTCCAAATGGCGCTCCTTCCCTTCCGAACCCTCCCATGCGCCCAAACGGTGGTTCCCCCCCACATATGGGGTATCAGCGTACTCAGGACAAATTGGACAACAACTTTTGGGGTCCAATTTCTCCTGTTACCCTAGGGAAAATACAAAACTGGGGGCTAAAAAATAATTTTTGTGGGAAAAAAATTTTGTTTTATTTTTATGGCTCTGCATTATAAACTTCTGTGAAGCCCTTGGTGGGTCAAAGTGCTCACCACACATCCAGATAAGTTCCTTAGGGGGTCTACTTTCCAAAATGGTGTCACTTGTGGGGGGTTTCAATGTTTAGGCACATCAGTGGCTCTCCAAACGCAACATGGCGTCCCATCTCAATTCCTGTCAATTTTGCATTGAAAAGTCAAACGGCGCTCCTTCCCTTCCGAGCTCTCCCATGCGCCCAAACAGTGGTTTACTGCCATATATGGGGTATCAGCGTACTCGGGACAAATTGGACAACAACTTTTGAGGTCCAATTTCTTCTCTTACCCTTGGAAAAATAAAAAATTGGGGGCAAAAATATAATTTTTGTGAAAAAATATGATTTTTTATTTTTACGGTTCTGCATTATAAACTTCTGTGAAGCACTTGGTGGGTCAAAGTGCTCACCACACCTCTAGATAAGTTCCTTAGGGGGTCTACTTTCCAAAATGGTGTCACTTGTGGGGGGTTTCAATGTTTAGGCACATCAGTGGCTCTCCAAACGCAACATGGCGTCCCATCTCAATTTCTGTCAATTTTGCATTGAAAAGTCAAACTGCGCTCCTTCCCTTCCGAGCTCTCCCATGCGCCCAAACAGTGGTTTACTGCCACATATGGGGTATCAGCGTACTCAGGACAAATTGGACAACAACTTTTGAGGTCCAATTTCTTCTCTTACCCTTGGAAAAATAAAAAATTGGGGGCAAAAATATAATTTTTGTGAAAAAATATGATTTTTTATTTTTACGGTTCTGCATTATAAACTTCTGTGAAGCACTTGGTGGGTCAAAGTGCTCACCACACATCCAGATAAGTTCCTTAGGGGGTCTACTTTCCAAAATGGTGTCACTTGTGGGGGGTTTCAATGTTTAGGCACATCAGTGGCTCTCCAAACGCAACATGGCGTCCCATCTCAATTCCTGTCAATTTTGCATTGAAAAGTCAAATAGCGCTCCTTCCCTTCCGAGCTCTCCCATGCGCCCAAACAGTGGTTTACTGCCACATATGGGGTATCAGCGTACTCAGGACAAATTGGACAACAACTTTTTGGGTCCAATTTCTCCTGTTACCCTTGGTAAAATAAAACAAATTGGAGCTGAAATAAATTTTTTGTGTAAAAAAGTTAAATGTTCATTTTTATTTAAACATTCCAAAAAATCCTATTAAACACCTGAAGGGTTAATAAACTTCTTGAATGTGGTTTTGAGCACCTTGAGGGGTGCAGTTTTTAGAATTGTGTCACACTTGGGCATTTTCTATCATATAGACCCCTCAAAATGACTTCAAATGAGACGTGGTCCCTAAAAAAAAATGGTGTTGTAAAAATGAGAAATTGCTGGTCAACTTTTAACCCTTATAACTCCCTAACAAAAAAAAAAATTGGTTCCAAAATTATGCTGATGTAAAGGAGACATGTGGGAAATGTTACTTATTAAGTATTTTGTGTGACATATCTCTGTGATTTAATTGCATAAAAATTCAAAGTTTGAAAATTGCGAAATTTTCAAAATTTTCGCCAAATTTCCGTTTTTTTCACAAATAAACGCAGGTACTATCAAAGAAATTTTACCACTATCATGAAGTACAATATGTCACGAGAAAACAATGTCAGAATCACCAGGATCCGTTGAAGCGTTTCGGAGTTATAACCTCATAAAGGGACAGTGGTCAGAATTGTAAAAATTGGCCTGGTCATTAACGTGCAAACCACCCTTGGGGGTAAAGGGGTTAATCTCCCACTTTTTTTTTTTTTTCCAGGGAAAATTTATAAACCCAATAAAAAAAAAAATAAATAAATAGGCTTTCTATGGCCCACTATCTGAGAGAGAGAGATGGCATGCTTAGGACTGGCACACAAGCCCAAAGGCCAATATTAATCTCCCACTGATTGATTTATTGATTTTTTCAGGTAGAATTTAGAACCCAAATAAAGCAAAAAAAAAAAAAAATGGGCTTTCTATGGCCCACTGAGTGAGTGATGATGCACACAGGAGTCAGGAGTGGCACACAAGCCCTGAGGCCAATATTTTTCTCCCACTGATTGATGTAGTGATTTTTTCAGGTAGATTTTAGAACCAAAATCAAGCAAAAAAATAAATAGGCTTTCTATGGCCCATTGAGTGAGTGATGATGCACACAGGAGTCAAGAGTGGCACACAAGCCCTGAGGCCAATATTTTTCTCCCACTGATTGATGTAGTGATTTTTTCAGGTAGATTTTATAACTCAAATCAAGCAAAAAAATAAATAGGCTTTCTATGGCCCACTGAGTGAGAGATGACACAGACACTCTAGCAGAAATGTCAATCTTAATCTCCCACAAAAAAAAAAAAAACAGGGAGTGTCCTTCAATTACTATCTCCCTGCAGTAATCTCAGCCAGGTATGGCAGGCAGCAATAAGGAGTGGACTGATGCACAAATTAAATAAAAAGTGTGTACAAACTAAAAAGATAGCTGTGCAGAAAGGAAGGAACAAGAGGATTTGTGCTTTGAAAAAAGCAGTTGGTTTGCACAGCGGCGTACACACAGCAATGCAGCTATCAGGGAGCCTTCTAGGGCAGCCCAATGAGCTACAGCGCTGAGGGGGAAAAAAAAAAAATGTAGCTTTCACTGTCCCTGCACACCGAAGGTGGTGTTGGGCAGTGGAAATCGCTACAGCACAAGCGGTTTGGTGGTTAATGGACCCTGCCTAACGCTATCCCTGCTTCTGACGAAGCGGCAGCAACCTCTCCCTAAGCTCAGATCAGCAGCAGTAACATGGCGGTCGGCGGGAACGCCCCTTTATAGCCCCTGTAACGCCGCAGACAGCAAGCCAATCACTGCAATGCCCTTCTCTAAGATGGTGGGGACCAGGACCTATGTCATCACGCTGCCCACACTCTGCGTTTACCTTCATTGGCTGAGAAATGGCGCTTTTCGCGTCATTGAAACGCGACTTTGGCGCGAAAGTCGCGTACCGCATGGCCGACCCCGCACAGGGGTCGGATCGGGTTTCATGAAACCCGACTTTGCCAAAAGTCGGCGACTTTTGAAAATGAACGACCCGTTTCGCTCAACCCTAGTGCTGAGTTATTTTGATTGGGAAACTACAGTAGTAAAGGTACCTTCACACTGATCAACTTTCCAACGATCACGACCAGCGATACGACCTGGCCGTGATCGTTGGAAAGTCCTTGTGTGGTCGCTGGGGAGCTGTCACACAGACAGCTCTCCAGCGACCAACGATGCCGAAGTTCCCGGGTAACCAGGGTAAACATCGGGTTACTAAGCGCAGGGCAGCGCTTAGTAACCCGATGTTTACCCTGGTTACCATTGTAAATTAATTAAAAAAAACACTACATACTCACATTCCGGTGTCTGTCACGTCCCTCGCCTTCAGCTTCCCGCACTGACTGTGAGCGCCGGCCGGCCGTAAAGCAGAGCACAGCGGTGACGTCACCGCTGTGCTTTAAGGCCGGCGCCCCCAGTAAGTGTGGGAAGCTGAAGGCGAGGGACGTGACAGACACCGGAATGTGAGTACGTAGTGTTTTTTTTTTTTACATTTACAATAGTAACCAGGGTAAATATCAGGTTACTAAGCGCGGCCCTGCGCTTAGTAACCCGATATTTACCCTGGTTACCAGTGAACACATCGCTGGATCGGCGTCACATACGCCGATCCAGCGATGACAGCGGGTGATCCAGCGATGAAATAAAGTTCTGGCCTTCTAGCTCCGACCAGCGATGTCACAGCAGGATCCAGATCGCTGCTGCGTGTCAAACACAACGAGATCGCTATCCACGATGCTGCAACGTCACGGATCGCTATCATTATCGTTCAAAAGTTGCTGATAGGCTTGAGCGAAACGGATCGTACAAATTCAAAAGTCGCCGACTTTTGGCAAAGTCGGGTTTCATGAAACCCGACCCGATCCTAGTGTGGGATGGGCCATGCGGTCGGCGATCTTCGCACCAAAGTCGCGTTTCGTATGATGCGTTTGGCGCCATTTTTTCAGCCAATGAAAGAGCGTGGGCAGAGTGATGACATAGGTCTTAGGGGCGTGGATGCCTATCGCCATCTTGTCGCTTGTGCGCTGTAGCGATTTGCAATGTGTAACACCAGCTTTTCTGTTCAGGGACGGAGGAGAGAGAGAGAGAGAGAGAGAGAGAGAGAGAGAGAGAGAGAGAGAGAAGAAAAAAAAAAAAAAGATTTCCCATTGACTTTGCATTGGGTTTCGTGTTTCGGTCGATCCCCGACTTTTCGCCATAATCGGCCGATTTCACTCGACTCGACTTTTGAGATAGTCGGGTTTCGCGAAACCCGACTCGACCCTAAAAAAGTAAAAGTCGCTCAACCCTAGTTGCTGAGTGTGACGGTACCTTAACAGTCAGCTTAAAGAAAGCTTGTCACATTTTAAATGTACCGTAGTCTAATCTGCAGATAGCATGATATAGAGCAAGAAGAGTTTTTTTTTAATAGGACAGGTCAACATAACATGTTTTATTCATTTAAATGTTTGCAAATTTGGGAGTTTTCAGTCAAGTATGCCATCCTAACTCAGTGGTTGTGGGCTATCTCTGTATGTACATCCCTGAGTAGTCCGGCCCACTTGACTGAACAGCATAGAATGTGCAGAGACAAAAAATAATAAATCACAATTAGTTCCTCCTGCTCTGTATTTTCCTGCCCACTGATTGACCTGCATTTTCAGTGTGATAGGTTCCATTTAACCCCTTACCGGCATCGGACGTACTATACCGTCCGATGCCGGCTCCCCTGCTTTGATGCAGGGCTCCGCTGTGAGCCCGCACCAAAGCCGGGACATGTCAGCTGTTTTGAACAGCTGACATGTGCCCGTAATAGGCGCGGGCAGAATTGCGATCTGCCCGCACCTATTAACTAGTTAAATGCCGCTGTCAAACGCAGACAGCGGCATTTAACTACCGCTTCCGGCCGGGCGGCCGGAAATGACGTCATCGCCGACCCCCGTCACATGATCGGGGGTCGGCGATTCTTGTGAATGGTAACCATAGAGGTCCTTGAGACCTCTATGGTTACTGATTGCCCGTCGCTGTGAGCGCCACCCTGTGGTCGGCGCTCACAGCACACGTGCAATTCTGCTACATAGCAGCGATCAGCAGATCGCTGCTATGTAGCAGAGCCGATCGTGCTATACCTGCTTCTAGCCTCTCATGGAGGCTATTGAAGCATGGCAAAAGTAAAAAAAAAAAGTTTAAAAAAATGTGAAAAAAATAAAAAAAACATAAAAGTTTAAATCACCCCCCTTTCGCCCCAATCAAAATAAATCAATAAAAAAAATATCAAATCTACGCATATTTGGTATCGCCGCGCTCAGAATCGCCCGATCTATCAATTAAAAAAAGGTATTAACCTGATCGCTAAACAGCGTAGCGGGAAAAAAATTTGAAACGCCAGAATTACGTTTTTTTGGTCACCGCGACATTGCATTAAAATGCAATAACGGGCGATCAAAAGAACGTATCTGCACTGAAATGCTATCATTAAAAACGTCATCTCGGCACGCAAAAAATAAGCCCTCAACCGACCCCAGATGATGAAAAATGGAGACGCTACGAGTATCGGAAAATGGCGCAATTTTTTTTTTTTTTTTTTTTTTTAAGCAAAGTTTGGAATTTTTTTTCACCACTTAGATAAAAAATTACCTAGTCATTTTTGGTGTCTATGAACTCGTAATGACCTGGAGAATCATAATGGCAGGTCATTTTTAGCATTTAGTGAACCTAGCAAAAAAGCCAAACAAAAAACCAATGTGGGATTGCACTTTTTTTGCAATTTCACCGCACTTGGAATTTTTTTCCCATTTTCTAGTACACGACATGCTAAAACCAATGATGTCGTTCAAAAATACAACTCGTCCCGCAAAAAATAAGCCCTCACATGGCCAAATTGACAGAAAAATAAAAAAGTTATGGCTCTGGGAAGGAGGGGAGCGAAAAACGAACACGGAAAAACGAAAAATCCCCCGGTCATGAAGGGGTTAAGCTCAGCTTCTTTGCCAAAGGCATGACTCTGACATTATGTTTACATGTTGCTTTTCTGCTGTATTTTGTCTGTAGCAATTACTTGATTTCTTGGCAGCAAAATAGCTGATGTCAAACCATAAAGGTACCTTCACACATAACGATATCGTTAACGATATCGTTGCTTTTTGTGACGTAGCAACGATATAGTTAAGGAAATCGTTATGTGTGACAGCGACCAATGATCAGGCCCCTGCTGGGAGATCGTTGGTCGCTGAGGAAAGTCCAGAACTTTATTTCGTCGCTGGACTCCCTGCAGACATCGCTGGATCAGCGCGTGTGACACCGATCCAGCAATGTCTTCACTGGTAACCAGGGTAAACATTGGGTTACTAAGCGCAGGGCCGCGCTTAGTAACCAAATGTTTACCCTGGTTACCAGCGTAAAAGTAAAAAAAACAAACACTCCATACTTACCTTCAGCTGTCTGTCCCCTGCGCTCAGCTTCTCTGCACTCCTTCTGCTCTGGCTGTGAGCGTCGGTCAGCCGGAAAGCAGAGCGGTGACGTCACCGCTCTGCTTTCCGGCCGCTGTGCTCACAGTCAGTGCAGGAGGAGTGCAGAGAAGCTGAGCGCAGTGGACAGACAGCGGTAGGTAAGTATGTAGTGTTTGTTTTTTTTACTTTTACGCTGGTAACCAGGGTAAACATTGGGTTACTAAGCGCGGCCCTGCGCTTAGTAACCCGATGTTTACCCTGGTTACCCGGGGACCTCGGGATCGTTGGTCGCTGGAGAGCTGTCTGTGTGACAGCTCTCCAGCGACCAAACAGCGACGCTGCAGCGATCGACATCGTTGTCGGTATCGCTGCAGTGTCGCTGAGTGTGACAGTACCTTAAGTCTTGCAGTCTTTTTTGCTGCTTTCCTTGTTATGTTTTTGCTGCGTTTTTCTGGATCCCAAAGTTCAGCTTTGCTTCCACCATGCAATCAACAAACAAGTTGTTGGGCCACCAATGTAAGACATATTGTAAAAAAAGAGAATACTTGATCAAATTATTTAGGGGAAAAAGATTTTTATGTCTGTAAAAATAGTTGCTATTCTGAACAAGCAAGCTGGATAAATGTAAGAAGTGCAACTTTGAAGAAAAGTTATATGAGTTCATGAAATAATACACAATTCCTCATGCTGATGTATTATATAGAACAGGAAATTGAGGAGCCCCATAAAGCATCATAGCTCCAAATAAAGTCCAAACTGACCTCTGTCTAGAGAACAAACATCTATTGATCCATTTAGCATATGCACCAGGAACAGTAGGGTAAACATACACCGTGGACACAGTTTGAACACAGCCTAGCCTTCTAGATAAACCTGTAAAAGACTTCTTTAGAGTAGCAAGTTTTACCATTTTCAATTCAGTGCTAAAACGACTGTTCATGGGTTAGTTATTTGCTGTTCTACTTCTAAGAAAGTGGATTTGAAGCAGATTTAGAATTTTTAATCTTATCACTTTATAGCATCTATGAATCCTCAAAAAATGAGCCTACCAGGGTGAGAACATTTGCTCTCTACTCATGGTTTAGCAATAAAACCGGTAGTGTTTTTATGGTTGCAGCTATATAGTATACAGAATAGAACTTCAGATGTGGACAATGTACGTGCTTTCAAAGATTGCAGGAGACAAATTGTCACTCTGAGCCCTTATAGTGCCCTTTTGTAGCAGATAACTTGCCAAAAATGAAATATAGAGAGCTGAACCCAGCTGTTGTTCTTTTATACCCTTGTATCTAACTGCGCAGCTACAATACCAATTATTTCTTTGACTTTGGGGGGCATTTTACGCAAGGTTATATAAAGTTCACTTGTTCAGCATCTTCGAGACTGTAACAACAGAAGAGACAGAAATCATATATGTAATTTACTTCTATAAACAGATCTAAATGAAGTAATGATAGACTTGTTCTGAGAAAAATTCTGTCATAAATGTCTACACAGATACTGAATTCATATCACATTGTGCATTTAGAAGGAGAAGTATATGTTTCTAATTGCTTTTACTAGGGTTGAGCGAAACGGATCGGTCAATTTCATAAATCGCCGACTTTCGGCAAAGTCGGGTTTCGTGAAACCCGAGCCGATCCCAGTGTGGGATCGGCCATGCGGTCGGCGATCTTCGCGCCAAAGTCGCGTTTCATATGACGCGTTCAGCGCCATTTCTCAGCCAATAAAGGTCGACGCAGAGTGTGGGCAGCGTGATGACATAGGTTTCAGTCCCCACCATCTTAGAGAAGGGCATTACAGTTATTGGCTTGCTTTCAGCGGCGTCACAGGGGCTATAAAGGGGCGTGAACGCCGACCGCCATCTTACTTCTGCCGATCTGAGCATAGGGACAGGTTGCTGCAGCTTCGTCAGAAGCAGGGATATTGTTAGGGAGGGAATATAAACCCCCAAACCGCTTGTGCTGTAGCGATTTCCACTGTCCAACACCACCTTTTCTTTGCAGGGACAGTGGAGGCTAGATTTCTGTGCATCAGCTCTGTAGCTTATAAGGCTCCCTAATAGCTGCATTGCTGTTTGTACGCCGCTGTGCAAACCAACTGCTTTTTTCAAAGCAAAAATCCTGTTTCTTCTTTCTGCACAGTTCTCTTGTTTCTTTGTTTGTCCACACTTTTGTGTGCAGCAGTCCTTTTTACTGCTGGCTGCCATACTTGTCCTGAGATCATTGTAGGGAGATTGTTATTGTAGCACAGTCCATATATATATATATATATATATATATATATATATATATATATATATATAAATATATATATATATATATATTTGCTAGCCACTGTCTGCCACTGAAGCTGTGTAGTGTAATACAGTGGGCCTGATTTTCCCAGCAGTCTCCCACACCTATAAAGGGAAATTTCTATTGCCACTAAGTGCATCTGCATGAGTCCTGTGTGTGGCATATCTGTCAGGCACTTTCTGACACAGAAACTGTGTAGTGTAATACAGTGGGCCTGATTTTCCCAGCAGTCTTCCACACCTATAAAGGGAAATTTCGACTGCCACTAAAGGTACCTTCACACATAACGATATTGTTAACGATATCGTTGCTATTTGTGACGTAGCAACGATATCGTTAATGAAATCGTTATGTGTGACAGCGACCAACGATCAGGCCCCTGCTGGGAGATCGTTGGTCGCTGAATAAAGTCCAGAACTTTATTTCGTCGCTGGACTCCTGCTGACATCGCTGGATCGGCGTGTGTGACACCGATCCAGCGATGTCTTCACTGGTAACCAGGGTAAACATCGGGTAACTAAGCACAGGGCCGCGCTTAGTAACCCGATGTTTACCCTGGTTACCATGCTAAAAGTAAAAAAAACCAAACACTAGATACTTACCTACCGCTGTCTGTCCTCCAGCGCTGTGCTCTGCACTCCTCCTGTACTGTCTGTGAGCCGGAAAGCAGAGCGGTGACGTCACCGCTCTGCTTTCCGGCTCACAGACAGTACAGGAGGAGAGCAGAGAAGCAGAGCGCAGCGCTGGAGGACAGACAGCGGTAGGTAAGTATCTAGTGTTTGTTTGTTTTTACTTTTAGCATGGTAACCAGGGTAAACATCGGGTTACTAAGCGCGGCCCTGCGCTTAGTTACCCGATGTTTACCCTGGTTACCGGCATCGTTGGTCGCTGGAGAGCGGTCTGTGTGACAGCTCTCCAGCGACCAAACAGCGACGCTGCAGCGATCCGGATCGTTGTCGGTATCGCTGCAGCGTCGCTTAATGTGAAGGGGCCTTTAGTACATCTATCTCAGTCCTGTTTGTGGCATATCTGTCAGCCACTTTCTGACACTGCAACTGTGGAGTGTAATACAATGGGCCTGATATTCCCAGCAGTCTCCCACACCTATAAAAGGAAATTTCTATTGCCACTAAGTGCATCTGCGTCAGTCATGTTTCTGGCATATGTGTCAGCCACTTTCAGACACAGAAACTGTGTAGTGTAATACAGTGGGCCTGATTTTCGCAGCAGTTTTCCACACCTATAAAGGGAAATTTCTATTGCCACTAAGTGCATCTGCGTGAGTCCTGTTTGTGGCATATCTGTCAGCCAATTTCTGAAACTGAAACTGTGTAGTGTAATACAGTGGGCCTGATTTTCCCAGCAATCTCCCACACCTATAAAGGGAAATTTCAATTGCCACTAAGTGCATCTGCATGAGTCCTGTTTGTGGCATATCTGTCAGCCACTTTCTAAAACAGAAACTGTGTTGTGTAATACAGTGGGCCTGATTTTTTCCTGCATTCTCCCACACCTATAAAGGGAAATTTCTATTGCCACTACGTGCATCTGCGTCAGTCCTGTTTGTGGCATATCTGTCAGCCACTTTCTGACACAGAAACTGTGTAGTGTAATACAGTGGGCCTGATTTTCCCAGCAGTCTCCCACACCTATAAAGGGAAATTTCTATTGCCACTAAGTGCATCTGCGTCAGTCCTGTGTGTGACATATCTGTCAACCACTTTCAGACACAGAAACTGTGCAATGTAATACAGTAGGCATGATTTTCCCAGCAGTCTCACACACCTATAAAGGGAACTTTCGATTGTCACTAAGTGCATCTGCGTCAGTCCTGTTTGTGGCATATCTGTCAGTCACTTTCTGACACAGAAACTGTGTAGTGTAATACAGTGGGCCTGATTTTCCCAGCAGTCTCACACACCTATAAAGGGAGATTTAAATTCACAACAAGTTAACGTACACCTTCTAACTGGTTTTACAGTACCATATAATGTTTGTTAGTTTGATTACATTTTTCAAACAATGAGGAAGTCTGGTGTAAGAGGTCGTGGCCGTGGGCGGTCATTGCCAGCTGGTAATGATGGTAGTGGTGGTGGAGCATCAGGTGGTCGTGGGAAAAGCAATATAGCACCTAAGTCTCGAGTTGTTGAGCCAGTGTCATCGTCTGGCTACACAAGGCCTCGAACGCTCCTTTTTCTGGGAGTAGGAAAACCGCTTTTAAAGCCGGAGAAGCAGGAGCAAGTTTTGGCTTTCCTTGATGACTCTGCCTCTAGCTCTTTCGCCTCCTCTTCAGAAAGTGCAAAATTTAAAAGCAGCGCATCGTTAGTGGATGCTCCCGGTCAGGAACAAGTCGCTTCCTTGTGTCCTTCACCCAGAACAACAGAGAAAGCTGCGTCAGCCGACACAACGGGTTACTCCATGGAGCTCTTTACACATACCGTGCTTGGGTTAGAAAGGGAAATTGTTAACAGGCCATGCCCATTACAAGATGAATCGGACATGGAGTGCACAGATGCACAGCCACAGCTCGATTATAATGCTGTTCCATTGACTCAGATCACAACATTGCCCTCGCAATGTACTGATCCAAAATCTGACCCTGATGAGACTATGGTGCCCCGCCCCGAACGCTATAGCACCGGCTTACACGGTGACACAGAGGAAGGTGCACAGGACACAGAAGAGGAGGTGATAGATGACCCAGTTGTTGACCCCGATTGGCAGCCATTGGGGGAACAGGGTGCCGCCGGCAGTAGCTCTGAAGCGGAGGAGGAGGAGCCGCAGCAGGCATCAACATCGCAACAACTTTCATCTGGCAGGCCTGTATCTGGCCAAAAACGTGTGTCAAAACCAAAAACAGTTGTTGGACAGCGTGGCTATCCGGTTAAAGTAGCTCAGTGTGCAATGCCTGAAAAGGTATCTGATAGTAGGAAGAGTGCAGTCTGGCAATTTTTTAACCAAGATCCGAATGATCAGTGCAAAATCATCTGTAAGAAATGCTCAAGGACCTTTAGCAGAGGTCAGAATGTCAAAAAGTTAAATACAACTTGCATGCATAGACATTTAACGACCATGCATTTGCAAGCCTGGACTAACTACCAAACGTCCCGTAACGTTGTTGCACCCGCTCACAATGAAGCTAGTCAGCAACTCTACATTCCTTTCCTCACTATAAGCTCACCATTTACGACACCACCTGCAGCAAATGTGGAGGTATCGTCGCATGGCCAAAGCAGTCAGGGAATCACCAGGTTCTTGGTAGGAAACACAGTATGTAGGCCAACAGCAAGAATACCATCACCAACCCTCTCTCAGTCTGCCATGTCCACCACCACCCCCGCTAGTTCCACCATATGCAGCTCTCCAGTCCAGCTCACCCTAGAAGAGACTCTCAATAGGAAAAGGAAGTACTCATCCTCTCATCCGTGTACACAGGGTTTGAACACACACATTGCTAGACTAATCTCGTTAGAGATGATGCCCTACCGGTTAGTTAAAAGCGAAGCTTTCAAAGCCCTGATGGACTACGCAGTACCACGCTACGACCTACCAAGTCGACACTTCTTTGCGAGAAAAGTCATCCCAGCCCTCCACCAGCATGTAAAAGACCACATTGTCCATGCACTCTGGCAACCTGTCAGTAGAAAGGTGCACCTCACAACAGATGCATGGACCAGTAGGTATGGCCAGGGACATTACGTGTCCAACACGGCACACTGGGTTAATGTGGTGGATGCAGGGTCAACAGGGGACAGTCATATTGGGACAGTTCTGCTTAGCCCACGGTGTAGGAAACAGTTGGCTGTAGGTGTTTGCCACCCCTCCTCCTCCTCCTTGTCCTCCAGCAGAAGCGAGAGCTCGTCCACAGACCGCAGTCGCACGACCACTCCATTTGCAGCTGCCAATGTTGCACACGAGGTGTCCCAAAATGGAACAGCTAGTGGTAAGCGTCAGCAGGCTGTGTTGGAAATGAAGTGTTTGGGCGACAACAGACACACTGTGGAAGTTCTGTCCGAGTTCTTGCAGCAAGAAACTCAGTCATGGCTGGGCAGTGTACATCTTGAGGCAGGCAAGGTAGTGAGTGATAACGGAAGGAATTTTATAGCTGCCATAGCTCTTTCACAACTGAAACACATTCCTTGCCTGGCTCACACCTTGAACCTGGCGGTGCAGTGCTTCCTGAAAAGTTATCCGGTTACCCGCCCTGCTCCTGAAGGTGCGAAGACTTTGCTCGCACATCCGCCGTTTGCCCGTGCACTCCAGCCATATGCAGAACCATCAGTGATCTTTGAAGCTTCCCCAGCACCGCCTAATCATCGACGTTGCAACAAGGTGGAACTCCACATTGCACATGCTACAGAGGCTGTGTGAACAGAGGCGTGCTGTTATGTATTTGTGGGAGGATACACATACACGGGCAGGCAGTTGGATGGCAGACATGGAGTTGTCAGGTGTGCAGTGGTCGAAGGTACAAGACCTGTGTCAAGTCCTTCAGTGTTTTGAGCAATGCACACGCCTGGTTAGTGCAGATGACGCCATCATAAGCATGAGCATCCCCCTAATGCGTCTGCTGGTGCAAAGCTTGACGCACATAAAGGAGCAGGCATCTGCAACCGAGGTCGAGGGAAGCCTTGATGACAGTCAGCCATTGTCTGCTCAGGGAAGTCTCCTGGAAGAGGTGGCGGACGAAGAGGAGGAGGACGAGGAGGATGATGGGGATGAATATTTTTTGGAGGAGGAAGCTTCTCAGGAGGCAATAGAAACTGGTGGCGTTGCAAGGTCAGGTACAGGGTTTTTGAGGGAGACAAGTGATGTTGATTTTCCAGAAAGTGCTCCTCAACCCAGCACAAGCAATGAATTGACACCTGGAACATTGGCCCACATGGCAGATTATGACTTGCGTATCCTAAAAAGGGACCCCCGTAATATCAAAATGATGACCGATGACGATTACTGGTTGGCCTGCCTCCTGGATCCACGCTATAAAGGGAAATTGCAAAATATCATGTCACATGAGAACCTTGAGCAAATATTGGCAACCAAACAAGCAACTCTTGTAGACTGTTTGATTCAGGCATTCCCAGCACACAGCGGCGGTGATGGTTCTCACACGAGCTGCAGGGGGCAACATGGCAGAGGTGTTAGAGGTGCACAAATCAGAAGTGGCGTTGGACAGAGGGGTTTTATGACCAGGTTGTGGAGTGACCGCAGACAGGACAGGTACTGCAGCATCAATTCAAAGTGACAGGAGACAACATTTGTCCAGTATGGTTACTAACTATTTTTCCTCCCTTATCGATGTTCTCCCTCACACGTCATTCCCATTTGATTACTGGGCATCCAAGATAGACACCTGGCCTGAATTGGCAGAATATGCATTGCAGGAGCTTGCTTGCCCAGCAGCTAGTGTGCTATCAAAAAGGAGTCGTCTGGCTACCCAAAATGTTGATGATCTAACCTTCATTAAAATGAACCAATCATGGATTTCTAATTATTTTGCCCCACCTTTCCCGGCTGACACCTAGCTTTCCTGTAAAAAGGTCTTGCTTTTGGACTGGTCTTACTAACTGTTCCAATTTCTCCATTTGCGGCTGATGTATGTCCAGCCTATGCCATTTTTACAAATCCTTAAATGGGCTGGCTCCCCCCATGGGGCTGTGGTCACCACTTGGCACAAGCACCCGTGCGAGTGCCGTTTGGCTGAAGAGGTAGGTGTGCCCACTTTTGGGCGACGGCACTGGCACAGGGTCCCTCATAGTACAATGAAGTGTCTCTGGCTGTGGTGGTGCGCACCCAAGGTCAGACACACCGTCGTAACATGAGGGGCCCTGGGCCAGTACCGCCGGCCACGAGAGAGTGTTCCTCCCAGCTCAAACAGTGCTCTACCACTTGCAAAATTATCTCTCACTGCTCCACCACTGTTTAGTCTATGCGGTTAAATCCTTCAATGGCACTGCCAATACCAATTTGTTGACATGTATGATGTTAGTAAAAATATTCAGGGGCCCTGTCGTACATTTACACCAGTTAATACTTTGCGCCAACTACCTCTGTCTGCAAGTCAGCAGAGGAGCCCAACCCTGTGCCTAGGTATGCCACCTGTTTATTTGTGATTTTTTTTTTTGCCAGACATTAACCTCACTTTATTATTTTGGCCTACTAACTGTGTCAGACACTCCTTCCAATTGTCCTCCGCTGACCACACCAATGCTGCCTTTGTACCCCTGGAACCTATTTAAACCTGTATCAAGCTTACTTTTTAATTATTCAAAGCAAAATAAGAAGAATAGAGCGCACTACTGATACTAACTAGAATAAAGTGCCAAACAGGGTGCAAACAAGCAGCCGAAATACTAGGAATAGAAACAAGAGGAAAGGAGCTGCTCAATAGAATGCACACCCAGGGCTTGTAAAGAATAATACGAAAACTATAAACACAGGAGTTTTATTAACAAACAACAACTTCAATAACATAAAACATAATTAAAAACAACGATACTGAGTACATTTGGTACACATATGGGTATAACATGTATAATACACATATTCAAAAGACAAGTCTGCAAACCTGAATTTGGTCCACACTAGTCTGCACCTGGGTACGGCGTGCCTTCTCCTCTCACTTTGGTTACATGGGTATGGTATAGCTCTGTTGCCTTATCAGGGGCATGAGGTGCATCTGGACCCTATGATGTGTCCCTATTTTATTACAACTTGAGCCACTAGATTTGGGTGGTTGCTCCCTGAAAGTGGGTTGCTGAGGGGTTATCCCCTGGGTTTCGCAGGCGTCTTTGTCCGCTATAGGGTTGCGCACGTTTGCCCATCTTCTGTTATTAGCTCCATGAGCCAGAGGGTTGCTTCTATAATACAAATTCAGGTTTGCAGACTTGTCTTTTGAATATGTGTATTATACATGTTATACCCATATGTGTACCAAATGTACTCAGTATCGTTGTTTTTAATTATGTTTTATGTTTTTGAAGTTGTTGTTTGTTAATAAAACTCCTGTGTTTATAGTTTTCGTATTATTCTTTACAAGCCATGGGTGTGCATTCTATTGAGCAGCTCCTTTCCTCTTGTTTCTATTACTTTTTAATTACAGGCCTAGCAAGTCAGTCTGCGGTCCCTCCTTCCAATTGTCCTCCGCTGAGCACACCAATGCTGCCTGTGTACCCCTGTATCTTATTTAAAACTGCATAGAGCCTACTTTTTTATTTTCGGCCTAGTAAGTCTGTCTGCTGTCCTTCCTTCCAATTGTCCTCCACTGACTACACCAATGCTGCCTATGTACCCCTGGAACCTAATTAAACCTGCACCGAGCTAACTTTTTTATTTTAGGCCTAGTAAGTCTGTCTGCAGTCCCTCCTTCCAATTGTCCTCCGCTGACCATACAAATGCTGCCTGTGTACCCCTATAGCCTATTTAAAACTGCATAGAGCCTACTTTTTTTATTTTAGACCTAGTAAGTCTGTCTGCGGTCCCTCCTTTCAATTGTCCTCCGCTGACTACACCAATGCTGCCTGTGTACCCCTGGAACCTATTTAAACCTGCATCGAGCCAACTTTTTTATTTTAGGCCTAGTAAGTCTGTCTGCGGTCCCTCCTTCCAATTGTCCTCCGCTGATCACACCAACGCTGCCCATGTACCCCTGTAACCTTTTTAAACTGCATTGAGCAAACTTTTTTGTTTAAGGCCTTTTACCTGTGTCTGTCTGCGCCACTCAATACCGCTGTCCTCCTCTTAAAAAAGCTGAGCTTCAATTGTCAGGTTTTCAGCCGGAATTTGAAAACTGCATTGGGGCTACGAGTTTGGTTGGGGCCTACTAACGGTGTCTGGCGCTCCTTGGTGTTTTCCTGGTATTTTTGCCTTAGCTTCAATCTTCAGGCTTTCGTCCTATATTTTTAATATTAAACTGCATTTGGCCTACTAGTTTGGTTGGGGCCTAATAACGGTGTCTGACGCTCCTAGGTGTTCTCCTGGTTTACTTTCCTGAGCTTCAATCTTCAGGCTTTTGGCCTATATTTTTAATATTAAACTGCATTTAGCCTACTAGTTTGGTTGGGGCCTACTAATGGTGTCTGCAGCTCCTAGGTGTTCTCCTGGTTTACATTCCTTAGCTTCTATTTTCAGGCTTTCGGCCTATATTTTTAATATTAAACTGCATTTGGCCTACTAGTTTGGTTGGGGCCTACTAACGGTGTCTGCCGCTCATAGGTGTTCTCCTGGTTTACTTTCCTGAGCTTCAATCTTCAGGCTTTCGGCCTATATTTTTAATATTACACTGCATTTGGCCTACTAGTTTGGTTGGGGCCTACTAACGGTGTCTGCCGCTCCTAGGTGTTCTCCTGGTTTACTTTCCTGAGCTTCAATCTTCAGGCTTTCGGCATATATTTTTAATATTACACTGCATTTGGCCTACTAGTTTGGTTGGGGCCTACTAACGATGTCTGCCGCTCATAGGTGTTCTGTTTTTTTTGCCTTAGCTCCAATCTTCAGGCTTTCGTCCTATATTTTTAATGTTAAACTGCATTTGGCCTAGTAGTTTGGTTAGGCCGCACTAACGGTGTCTGCCGCTCCTAGGTGTTCTCCTGGTTCACTTTCCTGATCTTCAATCTTCAGGCTTTCGGCCTATATTTTTAATATTAAACTGCATTTGGCCTACTAGTTTGGTTGGGGCCTACTAACGGAGCCTGCCGCTACTAGGCGTTCTCTTAATTTACTTTTCTGAGCTTCAATCTTCAGGCTTTCGGCCTATATTTTTAATATTAAACTGCATTTGGCCTACTAGTTTGGTTGGGGCCTACTAACGGTGTCTGCCGCTCATAGGTGTTCTCCTGGTTTACTTTCCTGAGCTTCAATCTTCAGGCTTTCGTCCTATATTCTTAATATTAAACTGCATTTGGCCTACTAGTTTGGTTGGGCCGCAATAACGGTGTCTGCCACTCTTAGGTGTTCTCCTGTTTTTTTTGCCTTAGCTTCGATCTTAAGACTTTTGGCCTATATTTTTAATATTAAACTGCATTTGGCCTAATAGTTTGGTTGGGGCCTACTAACAGTGTCTGCCGCTCCTATGTGTTCTCCTGGTTTACTTTCCTGAGCTTCAATCTTCAGGCTTTCGTCCTATATTTTTAATATTAAACTGCATTTGGCCTACTAGTTTAATTGGGCCCCACTAACGGTGTCTGCTGCTCCTAGGTGTTCTCCTGGTTTACTTTCCTGAGCTTCTATCTTCAGGCTTTTGGCCTATATTTTTATTATTACACTGCATTTGGCCTACTAGTTTGGTTGGGGCCTACTAACGGTGTCTTTCGCTCCTAGGTGTTCTCCTGGTTTACTTTCCTGAGCTTCTCTCTTCAGGCTTTCGGCCTATATTTTTAATATTAAACTGCATTTGGCCTACTAGTTTGGTTGGGGCCTACTAATGGTGTCTGCCGCTCCTATGTGTTCTCCTGGTTTACTTTCCTGAGCTTCAATCTTCAGGCTTTCGTCCTATATTTTTAATATTACACTGCATTTGGCCTACTAGTTTGGTTGGGCCGCACTAACGGTGTCTGCCGCTCCTAGGTGTTCTCCTGGTTTACTTTCCTGAGCTTCAATCGTCAGGCTTTCGCCCTATATTTTTAATATTACACTGCATTTGGCCTACTAGTTTGGTTGGGGCCTACTAACGGTGTCTGCCGCTCCTAGGTGTTCTCCTGGTTTACTTTCCTGAGCTTCAATCTTCAGGCTTTCGGCCTATATTTTTTATAATAAACTGCATTTGGCCTACTAGTTTGGTTGGGGCCTACTAACGGTGTCTGCCGCTCCTAGGTGTTCTCCTGGTTTACTTTCCTGAGCTTCAATCTTCAGGCTTTCGTCCTATATTTTTATTATTAAACTTCATTTGGCCTACTAGTTTGGTTGGGCCCCACTAACGGTGTCTGCTGCTCCTAGGTGTTCTCCTGGTTTACTTTCCTGAGCTTCTATCTTCAGGCTTCGGCCTATATTTTTAATATTAAACTGCATTTGGCCTATTAGTTTGGTTGGGGCCTACTAACGGTGTCTGCCGCTCTTAGGTGTTCTCCTGGTTTACTTTCCTGAGCTTCAATCTTCAGGCTTTCGGCCTATATTTTTAATATTAAACTGCATTTGGCCTACTAATTTGGTTGGGGCCTACTAACGGTGTCTGCTGCTCCTAGGTGTTCTCCTGGTTTACTTTCCTGAGCTTCTATCTTCAGGCTTTTGGCCTATATTTTTTATATTACACTGCATTTGGCCTACTAGTTTGGTTGGGGCCTACTAACGGTGTCTGCCGCTCCTAGGTGTTCTCCTGATTTACTTTCCTGTGCTTCAATCTTCAGGCTTTCGTCCTATATTTTTAATATTACACTGCATTTGGCCTACTAGTTTTGTTGGGGCCTACTAATGGTGTCTGCCGCTCCTAGGTGTTCTCCCTTCCCGCATACTATACCACCTTACACGGGGACAAAGAGGAAGGTGCAGATGAAAGTACAGGTTCCTTCATCAGGTGGGGGGGCATACTCATTGGTGACGTCACTGGCACAGGTCCCCTCATAGTACGCAAAAGTGTCGCTGCCGGTGGGAGGCGCCCCCCGCCGTGCAAACACACCGCCGTACTTTGAGGGGCCCTGTGCCAGTGCCAATGCGAACGAGTGGGCCCCCCTGCTTGCTCAGGATCACAGCACTTGCAAAGTTGAAATACTTACATCTCCCTGCTCCACTGCCGTGACGTAATCCACGTTTCCTGGGCCCAATGAAAACTTGAACCAGTCCTACCCCCCACAACTTTAGCCAAATGACCCCCAATTTACAATGCCTAACTATTATTACAAGGTAAATTAAGATTGACAAGCTTCAGTAACAAGAATGAATGTTTTTGCCATTAAAATGGGCACTGTAGGTGTTTTCCTGGCCTCCACTCACTGCCGACTATGCTTCCCCATTTACTTGCATTGGGTTTCGTGTTTCGGTCGAAGCCCCGACTTTTTGCGATAATTGGCCAATTTCACTCGACTCGACTTTTGAGAAAGTCGGGTTTCGCGAAACCTGACTCGATCCTAATAAGGTAAAAGTCACTAAACCCTAGCTTTTACCTCTTTATCTTCTCTTTGGATTTATGAGATAAAAGGGAATCCTTTTGCTATTCCACCCTTTTTACAGGTGAAGAGCGAGGTAGATTGAGACCAATTCACTTGAGAGATTGTACATCATCTGTAGAGTTTCCTGTGACCCATCACTGTGACTGAGCCAGAGCAGGGTTTACCATCATGGTGTTTATGGGTGTGTAGAGAGGGGGTGATTAAGCTATGGTCTGCAACAGCAAGCTGGCCACCACCCAAGCTAAAAAAAATGAGTGAGAAGAGTCCAAGTCATGCTGTACAGGGGTACTGGAATGCCGTGGTTGAATAACAGTAGGACAGTAGAGGGATAGACCTGGTGAGTGTGTGTGTGTGTGTGTGTGTGCGTGTGTGTGTGTCTGTGTTTGTATTTATATGTATGTGAGTGTACAACCCGTCACCTAATAAGTGTGTTTGTATTTATACACACTGTTTGTAGAATTAATAGGCAAGTGAGTATTTTGACAATAAGACGCCCACATTACTAACCCTATAGTCACATTGTGTTAAAACACAGACACTAAGAAAAAAGTCCTTTAATTGAAAAAATAACACAGACTCCTTTAATAATCTCAATTAAACCATACTTACGTCCTTGCCTAATTCCACTGAAGCCATCGTTCTCCTCTAATAAACCAAAAGTAATAAAACAACAATATACCATACCTGTCTGTCGTTCAGCCCCATACCGTAATCCATGTCTGGGGAAAAAGTTTTCAACCTGCACTTTGCCAAGATGCGATCGTCCAGTCTGAGAACCACTAGGGAATTAATTGCTGCGAGTGCAGTGTCAGTGACTAGCGTGATGTCACTGAGGCTGCGTTCCCACCCGGGCTGAACTTCGGTGACCTGGGTCAGAACCCCTCTAGCATCGGCTCTATGACCAACGGGGATGGTTTTACCGCCGATCAGAAGTGGTGTTTGCCGCACTGTCATGACAGTGCAACAAACAACCGGTGTTCGGGCAGCCAAGCCCGAATAGTAACACGGACTTCCTGGTGAATTCGGTGTTTTTAGTCCATGCCCGAACGGTAGATGTTCAATACGGACGCCGAACTTTAATGTTGGGGTTCGCCCATCTCTAAATACCACCACCTCCATGAACACTTGTGCTGTATTCCACAAAGTTGTATATTGTCTCCTGACTCCCCCTGCATGCACCCCAAAAATCTTTTTGAATTGTTCCTGCAGTATATGGAAATACAGACAGTTCCATCGAATAGGCATTATTGCTACGGTGTTTGTCGCTCATCTCTGCTACTAATCAGCTTCTCCCGGCTTTGATTGATGAGTATGACACATCCTGCGTCACCCACCTAGATGAAAAAATATCTCCCGCCTGCACAGGAACATGGCCAGCTCATGCAGGCGAACCTTGCTCTGCCCTACTGCAGGCAGAGCATAAAACATAACTGCACATACACCGGCACAGTTCACAATCAGGGTGTTATAAATGTCAAAGGGGTTAACAAACTCATTATTACTTTCTGGGAGGAGGCACTCACATATTTTCTTGGGGCAATTTGTTGTTTGTGGCATACTATGGGGGCATCATAACTCTGTGGGACACTTAGAGAAGCACTGTTACTGTGCCACAGAGCAGGAATAGTAATAGGGATAAATATGGCAGAAACAGGCTCAGCTTTGGGTATCACCATGATGGAGAGAATGTGTAGGTTGGGAATAGCTATGGGGGTGTTAAAAATGTAAGAATTGTTTCTGGTAAACTCTCCAGATGAGTTGTGGATGGAAGAAGCTGCAATGTCAGTTGGAGTAAGATAAAATAGGAGGAAATAGTGAGCAACCTCATCAAAAAAGAACATCGGATGTCACTACGTTTAATTGTACTGTAATATTTTTGAAAAAATCAATGGTGGTAATATGGACAATCTTTGTATAGTGAATTTTCTTCAGAAATAGCATTGACATCCACTTCATTCACTAGACCACTAGACAAATAGGGTGTTTTAAAAATGGTAAACTACAGGTATAGCAAAACTAACTTTGGATCACGGCACAAAAAAGTGAACTTCGACATCTATCTCAGCGTGTTAAATTACCTTAATCCTCTTCAGTGGGAAAAACTTCTATTAGGGTTGGTGGATTGCACTAAATAAAATATAAATTAACCCCTTCACCCCCGGAGCTTTTTCAGGTTTTTAATTTTCGTTTTTTGCTCCCCTCCTTCCCAGTGCCATAACTTTTTAGTTTTTCCGTCAATATGGCCATGTGAGGGCTTATTTTTTGCGGGACGAGATTTACTTTTGAACGATACCATTGATTTTACCATGCCATGTAACAGAAAACGGGAAAAAAATTCCAAGTGTGATGAAATTGCAAAAAAAGTGCAATCTCACACTTGTTTTTTGTTTGGCTTTTTTGCTAGTTTCACTAAATGCTAAAACTATCCTGCCATTATGATTCTCCAGGTCATTACGAGTTCATAGACACCAAACATGTCTAGGTTATTTTTTATCTAAGTGGTGAAAAACAATTCCAAATTTTGCTAAAAAAAAAAATGCGCGATTTTCCGATACCCGTAGCGTCTCCAATTTTCATGATCTGGGGTCAGGTGAGGGCTTATTTTTTGCGTGCCGAGCTGGCGTTTTTAATGATACCGTTTTGGTGTAGATACGTTCTTTTGATCGCCCGTTATTGCATTTTAATGCAATGTCGCGGCGACCAAAAAAACGTAATTTTGGCGTTTTGATTTTTTTTCTCGCTACGTCATTTAGCAGTCAGGTTAATCCTTTGTTTTTATTGATAGATCGGGCGATTCTGAACGCGGCGATACCAAATATGTGTATGTTTGATTTTTTTTTAATTGTTTTATTTTGATTGGGGCGAAAGGGGGGTGATTTGAACTTTTTTTTTTTTTTATTTTTTTTATATTTTTAATCACTTTTTTTAAAAATTTTGGCATGCTTCAATAGCCTCCATGGTAGGTTAGAAGCATGCATAACTCGATCGGCTCTGCTACATAGAGGTGAAGTACAGATCACCTCTATGTAGCAGAAATGCAGGGTTGCTTTGAACGCCGACCACAGGGTGGCGCTCAAAGCAATCGGCCATCAACAACCATAGAGGTCTCAAGGAGACCTCTGGTTGTTATGGCGATGCACTGCTGACCCCCGATCATGTAACGGGGGTCAGCAGTGCGAGCATTTCCGGCCGCGCGGCCGGGAGCACTAGTTAAATGCCGCTGTCAGCGCTTGACGGCGGCATTTAACTAGTTAATGGGCGCGGGCGGATCGCGATTCCACTCGCGCTCATTGCGCGCACATGTCAGCTGTACAAAACAGCTGACATGTCGCGGCTTTGAAGTGGGCTCACCGCCGGAGCCCACCTCAAAGCAGGGGATCTGCCAGCTGACGTACTATTCCGTCAGCTGGCAGAAAGGGGTTAAAGTGCAATCGCAACCCAGGATCCACCGTGCAGAGATGTAAATCTGCTGCTAGAGGAGGAGAGACGAGGCTGCTGAGGTGAAGAGACGGGAGTCTGCTGATGTGAGTGAGGAGAGGGTAGACTGCTAAGGGGAGGATATGATAGGCTGCTGAGGTGAGAAGAGGGGGGGCTGCTGAGGTGAGGAGATGGGAGGCTGCTGAGGTGAGGAGAGGTGAGGCTGCTGAGGTGAGGAGAGAGGAGGCTGCTGAGGTGAGGAGATGGGAGTCTGCTGATGTGAGTGAGGAAAGGGGAGGCTACTAAGGGGAGGATATGAGAGGCTGCTGAGGTGAGGAGGGGGGCTGCTGAGGTGAGGAGACGGGAGTCTGCTGATGTGAGTGATGAGAGGAGAGGCTACTAAGGGGAGGATATGAGAGGCTGCTGAGGTGAAGAGATGGGAGGCTGCTGAAGTGAGGAGATGGGAGGCTGCTGAGGTGAGAAGATGAAAGGCTACTGAGGTGAAGAGATGGGAGGCTGCTGAGGTGAGGAGATCGGAGGCTGGTGAGGAGAGGAGAGGCTGTTTAGGGGAGGGGAGGCTGCTGAGAGGAGGAGAGGGGAGGCTGCTGAGGTGAGGATAAGGGAGGCTGCTGAGGTGAGGATAGGGGAGGCTGCTGAGGTGAGGAGAGGGGAGGCTGCTGAGGTGAGGAGAGGGGAGACTGGTGAGGTGAGGAGATGGGAGGCTGCTAAGGTGAGGAGAGGGGAGGCTGCTGAGGTGAGGATAGAGGAGGCTGCTAATGGGAGGATGTGATAGGCTGCTGAGGAGAGGAGAGGGGGGGCTGCTGACTTGAGGAGATGGGAGGCTGCTGAGGTGAGGATGTGATAGAAATATGTATATCATGTAGATCTCACTTGCATGTATACTCCTCTATAATCATATATACTTATATAAACGCAAATATATCTATATACATTATAATCAATGGCTTAAGATGGCTGACATAAACTGATATAAACATAGGGATGAATGACCTCGAGGAGATCAAAACATCCAACACCGCGGAGACACCATCACGTGTTTCTCAACGCAGTGATCCAGAACACTGCTCCCATCTCTTATAGGAAATATGCAAATGCATGTAGAAAAGCCGCGGAGACACCATCACATGTTTCTCAACGCAAGCAATAAATAGCCAGGTCTTTCACCGGGAAGGAACAACCATGGGAAGGGCAGCATCCAAAAAGGAAAACCACTTATGCCAAAACATGGCATCCATCCACAGACAGCTGTTTCGGGGTATTTGCCCCTCATCAGTGTGGAGTAGGAAACTGGCTATTAGGAGCAGACTGGCCTCCAATGCCCAAACTTAGAGCACAGAGATATATGACGATTGTAACATAATACCACACTAGCAAATCTGTGGCCTTTCAATTTTTTTGGATGCTAAATAGCGCTGTGTAGAATTTGAGTATGGCACAGCCACAAAATAAGTACACCAGCCTCCAATGCCCAAACTTAGAGCACAGAGATATATGACGGCTGTAACGGAAATACCACACTGGCAAATATGTGGCCTTTCAGTTTTTTTGGATGCTAAATAGCGCTGTATAGAATCTGAGTATGACACAGCCACAAAAAAGTATACCGGCCTCCAATGACCAAACTTGGAGCGGGCAGGTATTTGAGGCCTTTTTTGGTGAATTTAAAACACCAAAAAAAAAGGGGGGCACAAGGGTAGCACACACAACTATGCTACGTATGCCTGACAAACTATCACTTTTCAACAGGCGTCAATCTGACAGAACAGACTGTATATTTTTTTTTTTTTGGATGGGGGGGATTTTGTGGAAAAAAAAGGTATATATAGACAGTAAAAAAGCTGCATCAACAGGCAGTTATGGAACTTTGGGAAGGATGCAGTAGGACCAATGGATGCACATACAGTGCCTGTAACCCTTGCACTGATGTGGATATGCTGTGCCCTGCCTGCCTAGTGCTGCAATATCGAGACCCATGAATTAGCCCTAAAATGGACTGTTGGTTTCTCAGGAGTTGTGGATGTAAGAGTTGCAGACCTACACTAACTCTAAAACCACGATTCTGACTCTATCTCGGCAGCAGCTCTCCCTACTCTCGCTGAAACAGAAACAGAATGCGACGAGCAGGGCGGCGCCAGGTCTCTTATACTCGGGATGATGCTGTACAGCCAAGCCAATCACTGCACGACCACAACAAAGATGGCTGCGGCGTTTCATGGCCTGGCAGACAATCCCTGCACCGTGATTGGGTCTCTAAAGTCTGCCAAAAATGCGGGGTGGAGACTGCAGTTACCGCTGAATAATCCCGGAAATGCTCGCTGCTCGGCGAGTTCCCCGAGTACCCCGATACTCGGGCGAGTAACGAATAGTGGTGAGTATGTTCGCTCATCACTAATAATGTATTCTCGGCAGCATTGCACTATCAACCAAGAAGCTCTTTATCAAGGTTCTGAGTATGTAACAGTTCAGGTTATATGTTATGATCTGGTGGTTTAGGAGCAACATGGAATGAGCTCTAAAGGAAGTGGTATCTGTACTGACCGCAGTCCCTAAGCTCAACACAACACTAGAAGTAGCCGTGGGATGCTCCTAACTCTCCCTAGGCACCTCGTCACAGCCCCCCTAAAGATAGAAACAGGAAAGCTATCTTGCCTCAGAGAAAATCCCCAAAGGATAGATTAGCCCCCCACAAATAATGGCTGTGAGAGGAGAGGGAAAAAGACATACACAGAATGAAACCAGGATGAGCACAGGAGGCCAGTCTAGCTAGATAGAGAGGACAGGATGGAATACTGCGCGGTCAGTATAAAACACTACAAAAATCCACGCAGAGATTACAAAAATCTCCACACCTGACTAAAGGTGTGGAGGGTAAATCTGCTTCCCAGAGCTTCCAGCAACAGAATTAAATCATACTGACAAGCTGGACAAACATAGCAAGCACAGAACGGATAAGTCCACAACCTGTGGACAGAAAAGAGCAAGCAAGGACTTAGCTTTGCTGAACTGGTCAGGATAACAGGGAACTCCAAAGAGATGTGAATCCAACCAGGAACCATTTACAAGTGGCACTGGCTGAAGAAAGAGCCAGGCATAAATAACCGAGCAGAAAAGACAATCAGTGGAAGCAGCTGAAGACAGCTAAATCCAAGGAGCAGCCATACCACTTGAAAACTCAAGAGGGAGCCCAAGAACGGAATTCACAACAGATATAATAATCAAATATTCCACATAAACCATCACCTTCATACACTGAAAAAGAAAAACCTCAAGGATTATATCTTCCGGTTGAGGAAATCACAGCACCAGGGGCTAGGTGTGTTAAGCGTGAGTCACACCACCTTTACCAAATTCTATGTAATTTCTGGGGACAACCTCTGTTCCTGTGTAATATGTTCTCATATGGAATTATATCTGTTATGACCTGGTGGTAAGGACAATAATGGACCTGGTGGTTAAGAGCACACGGAATGACCTGATAGTTACTAATAATATAGGACGAGCTCTGAGACGTGGGAACTCTGCTGACCGCAATCCCTAATCCTATCATACACACTAGAAATAGCCGTGGATTGCTCCTAACGCTCCCTATGCAACTCGACACAGCCTAAGAAACTAGCTAGCCCTAGAGATAGAAAAATAAAGCCTACCTTGCCTCAGAGAAATTCCTCAAAGGAAAAGGCAGCCCCCCACATATAATGACTGTGAGTAAAGATGAAAATTACAAACACAGAGATGAAATAGATTTAGCAAAGTGAGGCCCGACTTACTGAACAGACAGAGGATAGGAAAGGTAACTTTGCGGTCAGCACAAAAAACTACAAAAAGACCACGCAGAGGGCGCAAAAAGACCCTCCGCACCGACTCACGGTGCGGAGGCGCTCCCTCTGCGTCCCAGAGCTTCCAGCAAGCAAGACAAAAATCAAAATAGCAAGCTGGACAGAAAAATAGCAAACCAGAGAAAAACAAGCAGGAACTTAGCTTCTGCTGGGAAGACAGGTCACAAGAACGATCCAGGAGAGAACTAGACCAATACTAGAACATTGACAGGTGGCATGGAGCAATGATCTAAGTGGAGTTAAATAGAGCAGCCAGCTAACGAATTAACCTCGTCACCTGTGGAAGGAAACTCAGAAGCCGCAGCTCCACTCACAACCACCAGAGGAAGCCCATGGACAGAACCAGCCGAAGTACCATTCATGACCACAGGAGGGAGCTTGACAACAGAATTCACAACAGTACCCCCCCCTTGAGGAGGGGTCACGGAACCCTCACCAGAGCCCCCAGGCCGACCAGGACGAGCCAAATGAAAGGCACGAACCAGATCGGCAGCATGAACATTGGAGGCAAAGACCCAGGAATAATCTTCCTGACCATAACCCTTCCACTTGACCAGGTACTGGAGTTTCCGTCTCGAAACACGAGAATCCAAAATCTTCTCCACCACATACTCCAACTCCCCCTCAACCAACAGCGGGGCAGGAGGATCAACGGATGGAACCACAGGCATCACGTATCCCTGCAACAATGACTTATGGAATACATTATGGATGGCAAAAGAAGCTGGAAGGGTCAAACGAAACGACACAGGATTGAGAACCTCAGAAATCTTATAAGGACCAATGAAACGAGGCTTAAACTTAGGAGAGGAAACGTTCATAGGAACATAACGAGACGACAACCAAACCAAATCCCCAACACGAAGTCGGGGACCCACACAGCGCCGGCAGTTAGCGAAACGTTGAGCCTTCTCCTGGGACAATGTCAAATTGTCCACCACATGAGTCCAAATCTGCTGCAACCTATCCACCACAGTATCTACACCAGGACAGTCCGAAGACTCAACCTGCCCTGAAGAGAAACGAGGATGGAAACCAGAATTGCAAAAAAACGGCGAAACCAAAGTAGCCGAGCTGGCCCGATTATTAAGGGCGAACTCAGCCAAAGGCAAAAAGGACACCCAATCATCCTGATCAGGAGAAACAAAGCATCTCAGATATGTTTCCAAAGTCTGATTAGTTCGTTCGGTTTGGCCATTTGTCTGAGGATGGAAAGCCGAGGAAAAAGACAAATCAATGCCCATCCTAGCACAAAAGGCTCGCCAAAACCTCGAAACAAACTGGGAACCTCTGTCCGAAACGATGTTCTCCGGAATGCCATGTAAACGAACCACATGCTGGAAAAACAATGGCACCAAATCAGAGGAGGAAGGCAATTTAGACAAGGGTACCAAATGGACCATCTTAGAGAAGCGATCACAAACCACCCAAATGACCGACATCTATTGAGAGACAGGGAGATCCGAAATAAAATCCATAGAGATATGCGTCCAGGGCCTCTTCGGGACCGGCAAGGGCAAAAGCAACCCACTGGCACGAGAACAGCAGGGCTTAGCCGGAGCACAAGTCCCACAGGACTGCACAAAAGAACGCACATCCCGCGACAAAGACGGCAACCAAAAGGATCTAGCCACCAAATCTCTGGTACCATATATTCCAGTATGACCAGCCAACACCGAACAATGAACCTCAGAGATAACTCTACTAGTCCATTTATCAGGGACAAACAGTTTCTCCGCTGGGCAACGGTCAGGTCTATCAGCCTGAAATTTTTGCAGCACCCGCCGCAAATCAGGGGAGATGGCAGACAAAATTACCCCCTCTTTGAGAATACCCGCCGGCTCAGGAACACCCGGAGAGTCGGGCACAAAACTCCTTGACAGGGCATCAGCCTTCACATTCTTAGAGCCTGGAAGGTACGAAACCACAAAATCAAAACAGGAGAAAACTAGCGACCAACGAGCTTGTCTAGGATTCAACCGTTTGGCAGACTCGAGATAAGTCAAATTCTTGTGATCCGTCAAGACCACCACGCGATGCTTGGCTCCTTCAAGCCAATGACGCCACTCCTCGAATGCCCACTTCATGGCCAACAACTCTCGATTGCCAACATCATAATTGCGCTCAGCAGGCGAAAACTTTCTAGAAAAGAAGGCACATGGTTTCATCACCGAGCCATCAGAACTTCTTTGCGACAAAACAGCCCCTGCTCCAATCTCAGAAGCATCAACCTCGACCTGAAACGGAAGCGAAACATCTGGCTGGCACAACACAGGGGCAGAAGAAAAACGACGCTTCAACTCCTGAAAAGCTTCCACAGCCGCAGAAGACCAATTGACCACATCAGCACCCTTCTTGGTCAAATCAGTCAACGGTTTAGCAACACTAGAAAAATTACTGATGAAGCGACGATAAAAATTAGCAAAGCCCAGGAACTTTTGCAGACTCTTCACAGATGTCGGCTGAGTCCAATCATAAATGGCCTGGACTTTAACAGGGTCCATCTCGATAGTAGAAAGGGAAAAAATGAAACCCAAAAATGAAACCTTCTGAACTCCGAAGAGACACTTTGACCCCTTCACAAACAAAGAATTCGCACGAAGGACCTGGAACACCATTCTGACCTGCTTCACGTGAGACTCCCAATCATCCGAGAAGACCAAAATATCATCCAAATATACAATCAGGAATTTATCCAGGTACTCTCGGAAGATGTCATGCATAAAGGACTGAAATACTGATGGAGCATTGGAAAGCCCGAATGGCATAACCAGGTACTCAAAATGGCCCTCGGGCGTATTAAATGCTGTTTTCCATTCATCGCCCTGTTTAATACGCACAAGATTATATGCACCACGAAGATCTATCTTGGTGAACCAACTAGCCCCCTTAATCCGAGCAAATAAATCCGACAGCAGCGACAAAGGGTACTGAAATTTGACTGTGATCTTATTAAGAAGGCGGTAATCAATACAAGGTCTCAAAGAACCATCCTTCTTGGCCACAAAAAAGAACCCTGCTCCCAATGGTGATGACAACGGGCAAATATGACCCTTCTCCAAGGATTCCTTTACATAACTCCGCATAGCGGCGTGCTCTGGCACAGATAAATTGAACAGTCGGCCCTTAGGAAACTTACTACCAGGAATCAAATTGATAGCACAATCGCAATCCCTATGAGGAGGTAGGGCACTGGATTTGGGCTCATCAAATACATCCCGGTAATCCGACAAAAACTCCGGGACTTGAGAAGGGGTGGATGACGAAATAGACAAAAATGGAACATCACCATGTACCCCCTGACAACCCCAGCTGGACATAGACATAGATTTCCAATCCAATACTGGATTATGGACCTGTAGCTATGGCAACCCCAAAACGACCACATCATGCAGATTATGCAACACCAAAAAGCGAATATCCTCCTGATGTGCAGGAGCCATGCACATGGTCAATTGGGTCCAGTACTGAGGCTTATTCTTGGCCAAAGGCATAGCATCAATTCCTCTCAATGGAATAGGATACTGCAAGGGCTCCAAGAAAAAACCACAGCGCCAAGCAAACTCCAAGTCCATCAAATTCAGGGCAGCGCCTGAATCCACAAATGCCATAACAGAATAGGATGACAAAGAGCAAATCAGAGTAACGGACAAAAGAAATTTCGACTGTACCGTACCAATGGTAGCAGACCTAGCGAAACGCTTAGTGCGCTTAGGACAATCGGAGATAGCATGAGTGGAATCACCACAGTAAAAACATAGCCCATTCCGACGTCTGTGTTCTTGCCGTTCAGCTCTGGTCAAAGTCCTATCACACTGCATAGGCTCAGGTCTATGCCCAGATAATACCGCCAAACGGTGCACAGATTTACGCTCACGCAAGCGTCGATCGATTTGAATGGCCAAAGACATAGACTCATTCAGACCAGCAGGCGTGGGAAATCCCACCGTGACATCCTTAAGGGCTTCAGAGAGACCCTTTCTGAAAATTGCTGCCAGGGCACATTCATTCCACTGAGTGAGTACAGACCACTTCCTAAACTTCTGACAATATATTTCTACCTCATCCTGACCCTGACACAGAGCCAGCAAGATTTTCTCTGCCTGATCCACTGAATTAGGGTCATCATAAAGCAATCCGAGCGCCAGAAAAAACGCATCAACATCACGCAATGCCGGATCTCCTGGCGCAAGGGAAAATGCCCAGTCTTGAGGGTCGCCACGTAACAAAGAAATAATGATTTTCACTTGTTGAACAGGGTCACCTGAGGAGCGAGGTTTCAAAGCAAGAAACAATTTACAATTATTTTTGAAATTCAGAAACTTAGATCTATCCCCAAAAAACAAATCAGGAATTGGAATCCTAGGCTCTGACATCGCATTCTGAAACACAAAATCTTGAATGTTTTGTACCCTTGCAGTGAGATTATCCATACAAGAGGACAGACCTTGAATGTCCATATCTACACCTTTATCCTGAACCACCCAGAGGTAAAGGGGAAAAGAGAGACAAAACACACTGCAAACAAAAAAAAATTGTCTCAGAACTTCTCTTATCCCTCTATTGAGATGCATTAATACTTTGGGCCACCTGTACTGTTATGACCTGGTGGTAAGGACAATAATGGACCTGGTGGTTAGGAGCACACGGAATGACCTGATAGTTACTAATAATATAGGACGAGCTCTGAGACGTGGGAACTCTGCTGACCGCAATCCCTAATCCTATCATACACACTAGAAATAGCCGTGGATTGCTCCTAACGCTCCCTATACAACTCGACACAGCCTAAGAAACTAGCTAGCCCTAGAGATAGAAAAATAAAGCCTACCTTGCCTCAGAGAAATTTCCCAAAGGAAAAGGCAGCCCCCCACATATAATGACTGTGAGTAAAGATGAAAATTACAAACACAGAGATGAAATAGATTTAGCAAAGTGAGGCCCGACTTACTGAACAGACAGAGGATAGGAAAGGTAACTTTGCGGTCAGCACAAAAAACTACAAAAAGACCACGCAGAGGGCGCAAAAAGACCCTCCGCACCGACTCACGGTGCGGAGGCGCTCCCTCTGCGTCCCAGAGCTTCCAGCAAGCAAGACAAAAATCAAAATAGCAAGCTGGACAGAAAAATAGCAAACCAGAGAAAAACAAGCAGGAACTTAGCTTCTGCTGGGAAGACAGGTCACAAGAACGATCCAGGAGAGAACTAGACCAATACTGGAACATTGACAGGTGGCATGGAGCAATGATCTAAGTGGAGTTAAATAGAGCAGCCAGCTAACGAATTAACCTCGTCACCTGTGGAAGGAAACTCAGAAGCCGCAGCTCCACTCACAACCACCAGAGGAAGCCCATGGACAGAACCAGCCGAAGTACCATTCATGACCACAGGAGGGAGCTTGACAACAGAATTCACAACATATATAGTTCACTAATTTTTTCCACTGTTTGATTGAAAGAGACTTTCCCCGATCCACATCAGTGCTATCGCTTTACTAGTCGTAAACAGAGCCTATCTGTGAAATATTCTATCATAATTAGTCCATATTTCTTCATCCACAACACCCAGAACACACAGCTCTGGATTACAATCAACAACAGGTATCCCAAGTATCCTTTCTAGTGTAAAAATTACATCCTTCCAATATCTTCTTATAACCCTACAATCCCAAATGAGATGCCAAAAATCCGCTCCCTCCTCTCCACATCTATGACATTCATCATTTACTCGTCTACCGAATTTATGTAGTCTACTCAGGGTTAAATAGGATTGGTGAAATATATATAACTGAATTAATTTGTTATTTGCAGCTGGAACCAATGTATGCGCTTCCAGTGCTTCATTCCACTGGTCATCAGTGATAGAGGGGATTAGGTGCCTCCATTTAACCTCCACAGCCAATTGGGTAGAAGCAATTTTGGAATTTAACAAAAAGGTATACAGGGAGGAAATCACACCTGTAGGTCCCTGAGTTGACAATATTCCTATTAGTGGATATCTAGATATTTGCATTCTAGGAAGTGGGAATTGGTACATTATGGCATGTCTCAGCTGTAGATATCTATAAAAATCCCTATGAGGGATTCCAAATTTTATATGAAATTGTTCAAATAATAATAACATTTGATTTTCGAAAATCTGATTGAGCGTTGTTATACCATATTGTTTCCAGAAACTTGGGTCTTGTAAATTCTGAAGACGCGAAAATTCAGGATTATCCCATATCCAAGTCTCCCCAACCTGATCAGAGAACTTTAAAATGACCTTATTTTCAGGCCCCGAGGTGGTTTGTTTGAACCCTCCAATATTGTCCATGGTGTCTGCCCCCCCAGAAAATGAATGAGATGAGTCTCTAGGTTATTAAGTTTAGCATTGATTAACCAAAATTTTAAGTATCATAATTGGCCAGCTAGATAATATAGAAAAAGGTCAGGCACCGCATATCCACCCTCTCTTTTGGGCCTTTGTAAGGAACCAATATTTACTTTAGGCCTAGAAGAGCCCCATATAAACATTGCCATTAATCCATGCATTTTCTTAAAGAAACACTTAGGGACTTTTATTGATGTATGTTCCAACATACAGTATATGAACACTTTGAGAGGATTATCATTTTAATTAGTCCAATTCTGCCCGCTACAGATAGGGGGAGTCGAAACCATATCTCTTTTTCATCATATCCTCGAGGGGGTATATATTATCTCCGAGATCTTTAATTGCATTTTGGTTACTTACAATACTCAAATGCTTAAATTTTTCCACCACTTTTAAACCATCATACAGTCTTGTTTACTGATGAGTGTCGAGCAACCCTGGATGGTCCAGATGGATGGAGTAGTGGATTGTTGGTGAATGGCCACCATGTCCCAACAAGGCTGCGATGTGGAGGAGTCATGTTTTGGGCCGGAATCATGGGGAAACAGCTGGTAGGGCCCTTTAAGGTTTCTGAAGGTGTGAAAATGACCTCTGCAAAGTATATAGAGTTTCTGACTGACAACTTTCTTCCATGGTATAAAAAGCAGAAATGTGCCTTCAGGAGCAAAATCATCTTCATGCATGACAATGCACCATCTCATGCTGCAAAGAATACCTCTGAGTCATTGGCTACTATGGGCATAAAAGGAGATAAACTCATGGTGTGGCCACCATCTTCCCCTGACCTCAACCCTATAGATAACCTTTGGAGTATCATCAAACAAAAGATCTATGAGGGTGGGAGGTAGTTCACATCAAAACAGCAGTTCTGGGATGCTATTCTGACTTCATGCAAAGAAATAAAAGCAGAAACTCTCCAAAAACTCACAAGTTCAATGGATGCAAGAATTGTGAAAGTGATATCAAAGAAGGGTTCCTATGTTAACATGTAACTTGGCCTGTTAGGATGTTTTTGAGATAGTTTTTTGTTCAGTGAATGTGACCTCCTAATGCTGCAAATTCCACAAATTAGCATTTTCAGTTCTTTAAAATATATCAAATGTTTAGAAATTCTACTGTGCCTAATAATTTGGAACAGTGCGTTTTGAGTTTTTATCAATTTTGGAGATTATACTGTTATCATTGGGAGGTTTCTTCAATAAAATTCGATGTATACTCTAACGGGTGATGACTTTTATTAGACTGACTGTCATTTGCACCGACCATTTAGGAAAATCCGAGAAAAATGTCATTTGCATAATAATTTGGAACATGGTGTATAGACCAGGATGGGATCTTATATTTAAGGATTGAGGGGCATATATACCAGGATTGGGACATATATGCCAAGATGGGGGATATTAGTACAGAATTGGGGGACATTACCCCTGTAACAGTTCCAGCAGCAGATCTCCCCCCCGCATAAGAGTGCATCATGACCACATTTTTTTGCTTCATTTTTTTTTCCTATATACCTTCTCCAAAACCTAGGTGCATCTCATGGTTCGGTTTGTCTTATACTCTGAAAAATATGGTACATTTCACTCTGCAAATTTTCAGAGAAAAAAAAAGTTTAACAATTGCCAGGGACCGATCAGCACGGTGGTAGGACTGGATGAACGCACCAAATAATAATTAGAGATGATATAAGGTGCATTCGCAGTCCGGGGTCCTCTGTGCAGCTAAGTCACCTGCTGCTTGGTAATGAAGGACTATATAGTGGTATAATGTGAGTACACACACGGGTTAGCTTCACCTGGTATGAAGGAAGCGAACCCTGTTGAGTCACAGAGCCGCTGTACCACACAAAGAGCGCAAGAAAGAGTCACAGAACTCTGTCCCAAGACTCAGGGAAAGAGTTCCTCTAGACCTCTTGTGCTCGACACCACTACTGGGGTGTCAGAGACTAATCTGAACTTAACAATTAACTGCAAAAACCTGGGCCAGGAAAGTACACTGTATGCGCAGGGCGCCGCACTGGCAGTCACTGCTAATTAGATTCAGTAACTTGTGCTAATATGCAGGATAGCACTGTCAGGCGCTAGGTAGCTTCCACCATTCGCAAACAGTCAAAAACATTAGGGATGGAAATGATTTGGAGGCATACATCCACACAAACAAGTTAACAAGTTTGCACTAGCGCATGGCTGAGCGGCCATGCGAACCTTTTATAGTAGTAACGGTCCAGGACCTTCCTGATGGTCCAATAGGAGCCGCAAAAGGACTTGAGCACGTGACCCCTAACCTCCAATGGGAGGTTGTCCCATGGGCATGCTCAGCATGGGAAAAGCTTGACTTAGTCCCTGAAAGGCCTGCTTGTTGCTGATCAGTGCTGGCTACAAAGGCAGAGCCTGGAAAGGCAGCTGTAACCAAGCGCACAGTATCAGCTTGAACTAGATGCTGGGATCGACTTCTTTGCTGAGCAGACTCCACTGCGGCTGGTGGAGAAAGAGAGATGGCAGTGGACATGGTTTGAGATTCCCCTCGTGCAGCGGCGGGAATTCGACACCTAACACACAGCAATCTAGTCAGACGGTAGGATTCCCAGCAGTGTATTCTTGCCCACTGCCAGTGTCTGACAGGTCTCTTCCTGTATGGGTAAGAGAGACCTGTCACTCCAAAACTGTAGGCGACGGGAAACCACTAGTGACCAAGACGCACAGCAGAATTTTTGGACAGGCAGCCTTGATGGCTGTGAAACTATGCACAAAGATATAATAACAAGAAAACTTCAAATGCAGGTATAATTTTAATCAATACAATAGCGCCAAAATGGCCACGTCTGTACTTTAGTTAGCAAAATCCTGCCGAGAGGTTCTCTTTAAGTACCTCACCACAAGAGACTTTAATTATGTTGCACACCTTTTATGATGTTTATATCAAATATTTACAATTTGAAAAATATAATGAAATAAATTATATAATACACATAATAATGATGGTGTTATTTACATCTTCTTCACAATTTGCATAATAATTAATTGGTTCCGTTCCTACAGAAGAAATCATTAACAACATTTTTGTTTTTTTTACGATTGATGTATTTTAATCCTGTAATACATTTTTTATCATTTAACTTTCATTTTAAGAAGTGTAAATGCAAAATACACCATACTTACTGCCACTGTATTAAAAGCATCGTTAAATATGCTTGAAACAGCACATTTTTGTGTTTGTTAACGAATAACTACAATCTTGTCATGAAATAATTTGAATTTTCAATAAAATTAAAAATAATTCAGTCTTTACTCTTCACTCTGTGGACCTCAGGCTACACCTCAGCAATAGTTAGTATGATAGTTGGGAGAATTTCAAATCAATTTTCTTGGTTTAAGTTAAGCACCAGTTCGTTACAGATGTTGGAAGTTAATATTTGATGCTAATATCATCTCCAAAAGCTGAGAAACGATAATCAATTTGGGAATGATCATAAGAAAACACCATCATTTGGAATTTATGATAGGACTTCTAAATTCTCCAGTTGATAGTAACCACATACCACAGCTCCTGGCCGGAGGTGGGAAGCATAAGTCATTTATGATAAGTGAGTGTACAGACAAAACAGCAGGGACTCATAGCTTCTTATTTCTGAGGTAGGAATAATCACTGGAGCTCCTACTGTACATCATTGACTGGGTTTATAATGAGCTCAGGAGGCTGGAGACGTGGCAAAAACACTCACTCCTGCCTGTGATAAAACAAGCACAGAAATGTGTAACATCAGGCAGGGAAGTGTGTTACGTCAGAAAACAGCAGCTATGAGCACCTGCTGTTTCATCTGTATCCTCATTTATCATAGGTGACTTAAGATATCTCCCCTGGACAGGAGCATTAAATCAACATACAGCTGGTCTGTCAAGACATTTCAAGCCACACACATGTTGGCAACCATTTACATATCTTCTTCCTTAACACTGACTTCAATCCTTTCCCATACTTAGGTCCAATAGATAGAGAAAGCTAACCAAATATATAGTCTGAAGGAATTCACCAGATGGCACAATTATCATCAAGAAGAATTCCTATAAATATGTAAATATGGAACCCTTGACCACTCTACAGGAGTGTAAGAGGTGCTCTGGTCTATGTAAATTTAGCAGAAAATGCTGAAAATGCTTTACACATTTCCTTAATGAAAAAGGACAGAGTTTTCCTCTACAAAATATTAAACCTTATGTTACCAAAAGGGGGAACTCTCCTTACACCTCTATTGAGGTCCGATATCAACTATTAATGCCAAAATTGACTACTAATAATTAATATCCAATTAATACCACATCATTATCTTTACTTTATACTATATACTAACTGAGACAAAACAGTGTAACAATAAAGGATATTTATTACACACACACAAGTCTACAGTCTATAACACACATATCAACTCTGATAGTAATATCACTACAGTATAAAGTGATATCCCAACAGTATCACACAGTAATAACCCACAATAACCAGTAATATCACAACAATATCACACAATATAAAAACCCGCAATTAACTGTCCGACTACCCAAATCACACATACAATATCAGCCTTCCCACCTATGGCTAGCTAACAATAATAAATAGTACTGGGCCTACTAAGAAAAGGGGATACAGAGTATACTTAAGCCATGTGGTCCATTATCATTCCAGGCAATGCAGGCACAGCAAAAGAGAGAGAACCACTTGGTCTTGTCCCTTATATGTGACCAACTAAAAGAGGTGTGTCCAGCCCCAGGTGTGGGGGATGAGGTCACAGTCTATTGTCCAATAAGATATATCCCCTCAGTCCTAAATGAAACTTCTCTTTCTAGCTCATGGCAGCTTTGTTTTACAGCAGGCTGGAAAGGGGGTTGCTCTATGTGGCCTACATCTACTATATAATTGTCTAAGGGTTACTTTCGTCTTTCTGTCTGTCTGTCCTTCTGTCTGTCACGGATATTCATTGGTCGCGGCCTCTGTCTGTCATGGAAATCCAAGTTGCTGATTGGTCGGGCCAAAACAACCACGGCCAATCAGCGACGGGCACAGTCTGGCGGCAACATGGCCACTCCTTACTTCCTGCAGTCAGTGCCCTCTCCATACTCCCCTCTAGTCAGTGCTCACACAGGGTTAATGGCAGCGTTAACCGACCGTGCTATGCCGCGGTGTAACGCACTTGGTTAACGCTGCTATTAACCCTGTGTGACCAACGTTTTACTATTGATGCTGCCTATGCGGCATCAATAGTAAAAAGATCTAATGTTAAAAATATTAAAAAATAAATAAAAAATTGTTATATACTCACCGTCCGTCGGCCCCTCGGATCCACAACAGGCGTTTCCCGCTCGCGACGCTCCGGTAACCGGTCCATGCTGCGATCTCACGAGATGATGACGTAGCGGTCTCGCGAGACCACTACGTCATCATCTCGCGAGACTGGAGTGCACTCTTGAGATTGGAGTGCGCGAGGAGCGTCGGTAACCGCTTCGCTTGGATCCGGGGGCTCCGGAAGGTAAGTATATAACTATTTTTTATTTTAATTCTTTTTTTTAACAGGAATATGATGCCCACATTGCTATATACTACGTGGGCTGGGCAATATACTACATGGGCTGTGCAATATATTACATGGGCTGTGCTATATACTATGTGGACTGTGCAATATACTACGTGGCTGGGCAACGTGGCTGGACAATATACTACATGACTGGGCAATATACTACTTGGCTGGGCAATATACTACATACTAAGTGGCTGGGCAATATATTACGTGACTGGGCAATATATACTATGTGGCTGGGCAATATACTATGTCACTGGGCAATATACTACGTTACTGGGCAATATACTACGTGGCTGGGCAATATACTACATGGCTGGGCAATATACTATGTGGCTGGGCAATATGCTATGTGACTGGGCAATATACTACGTTACTGGGCAATATACAGTACTACGTGGCTGGGCAATATACTACGTGGCTGGGCAATTTACTGCGTGGCTGTGCTATATACTATGTGGACATGCATATTCTAGAATACCCGATGCGTTAGAATCAGGCCACCATCTAGTGTATATATAAATGTGTATATACATAAAACATGCACTAAACACATCTCTATATAGAGATATACATTTTGGGGCATTTCCCTTCTTCTACACTTAACATATAATGAATTTAACAATATAGCTTTGAAAGTAAGACTCCCTGCCTCATTTCAACTATCCAATCTTCCCACTCTTTCCCTTTTAAAACCCATTAATTCCTATTGTACTCTATAGGGTTGAGCGACTTTTACTTTTATAGGATCGGGTTGGGTTTCACGAAATTGAGTGAAATTAGGTATATACTCACCCTCGGACGCTCGGAAGATTGGATAGTATTCCTATTAGGTATATACTCACCCTCGGACGCGCCCTGCTTCTTTCCGGCAGCCTTCCTTCCTAAGAATCAGCGCTTGCAGGACCTTGCGGTGACATCGCGGCTTGTGATTGGTCGCACGAGCGGTCACATGGGCGGTCGCGCGACCAATCACAAGCCGCGACGTCACCGCAAGGTCCTGCAAGCGCTGATTCGAAGGAAGAAAGGCTGCCGGTTAGTACCTGGGCGCGTCAGAGGGTAAGTATAGCGATATTTTTTATTTTAATTCTTTATTTTACACTTAAATATGGATTCCGATACAGATTTCTGATATTGCAAACATATCGGAACTCGGTATCGGAATTCCGATACCAGATTCAGAAGATCGCCGACCTCATGGCCGACCCCACACAGGTCGGCGACTTCTGAAAATGGCCGACCCGTTTCGCTCAACCCTAGTACTCTACCCTTAGTAAACATCTCTCTTAATAGGTTCACTGTCCCATTAGCTGGACATTCCTCTACTCAGCAAAATTAAAGCATTGCATAAGGACAATCCAGCAAAAATCATAAACAGAAAAAGTATAAACAAAAGTATACCTGAGTTCATTCAAGTTGGGAAGGTATCTCAACATACCTTCTCAACATACCTTATCTATTAAAATAGATAAATCTCCGGGTCCGGATGGCATACACCCACGAGTACTAAGAGAACTAAGTAATGTAATAGATAAACCATTATTTCTTATTTTTAGTGACTCTATAGCGACAGGGTCTGTTCCGCAGGACTGGCGCTTAGCAAATGTGGTGCCAATATTCAAAAAGGGCTCTAAAAGTGAACCTGGAAATTATAGGCCAGTAAGTCTAACCTCTATTGTTGGTAAAATATTTGAAGGGTTTCTGAGGGATGTTATTCTGGATTATCTCAATGAGAATAACTGTTTAACTCCATATCAGCATGGGTTTATGAGAAATCGCTCCTGTCAAACCAATCTAATCAGTTTTTATGAAGAGGTAAGCTATAGGCTGGACCACGGTGAGTCATTGGACGTGGTATATCTCGATTTTTCCAAAGCGTTTGATACCGTGCCGCACAAGAGGTTGGTACACAAAATGAGAATGCTTGGTCTGGGGGAAAATGTGTGTAAATGGGTTAGTAACTGGCTTAGTGATAGAAAGCAGAGGGTGGTTATAAATGGTATAGTCTCTAACTGGGTCGCTGTGACCAGTGGGGTACCGCAGGGGTCAGTATTGGGACCTGTTCTCTTCAACATATTCATTAATGATCTGGTAGAAGGTTTACACAGTAAAATATCGATATTTGCAGATGATACAAAACTATGTAAAGCAGTTAATACAAGAGAAGATAGTATTCTGCTACAGATGGATCTGGATAAGTTGGAAACTTGGGCTGAAAGGTGGCAGATGAGGTTTAACAATGATAAATGTAAGGTTATACACATGGGAAGAGGGAATCAATATCACCATTACACACTGAACGGGAAACCACTGGGTAAATCTGACAGGGAGAAGGACTTGGGGATCCTAGTTAATGATAAGGCAAACAGGATCATGGGGTGCATTAAAAGAGGTCTGGATACACATGATGAGAGCATTATACTGCCTCTGTACAAATCCCTAGTTAGACCGCACATGGAGTACTGTGTCCAGTTTTGGGCACCGGTGCTCAGGAAGGATATAATGGAACTAGAGAGAGTACAAAGGAGGGCAACAAAATTAATAAAGGGGATGGGAGAACTACAATACCCAGATAGATTAGCGAAATTAGGATTATTTAGTCTAGAAAAAAGACGACTGAGGGGCGATCTAATAACCATGTATAAGTATATAAGGGGACAATACAAATATCTCGCTGAGGATCTGTTTATACCAAGGAAGGTGACGGGCACAAGGGGGCATTCTTTGCGTCTGGAGGAGAGAAGGTTTTTCCACCAACATAGAAGAGGATTCTTTACTGTTAGGGCAGTGAGAATCTGGAATTGCTTGCCTGAGGAGGTGGTGATGGCGAACTCAGTCGAGGGGTTCAAGAGAGGCCTGGATGTCTTCCTGGAGCAGAACAATATTGTATCATACAATTATTAGGTTCTGTAGAAGGACGTAGATCTGGGTATTTATTATAATGGAATATAGGCTGAACTGGATGGACAAATGTCTTTTTTCGGCCTTACTAACTATGTTACTATGTTACTATGTAACATAGATGCCCATTATCCAAATGTTTATTTATTTTGGTTATTTCTACAGAAGATAAAGAGAGATACATATGTGCAAATTAAATTTTGGCTACGTTTTGACACAATTTCAAGGACATTTTCAGAAATGAAGGAATTTTAAAATATTTTGTTTGAGTACGATTAACTTGATCTGGATTTTATTTCTCCTAGGACTGCTCTTTTTGTTTCACTCCATCCCTATTAAACTCTAAGTTTCCTTAATACTTTACATAACACAGACAATAGATTTTACTTGGAAAAGAGGGAGATCCAGAAGATAAACCCAAGATTGCAAACCAATATCTTTGCATTGAGCAGCATAGTGGCTCAGTGGTTAGCAGGGCTGAATTCCAGAGTTCAAATACTACCAAGGACAACATCTGTCAGACATTTGTATGTTCTCCCTGGGTTTGTCTTGGTTTCCTTTGGGTACTGGAAGTCAATAAGAGAATAGATTTGGAAAACTAATAATGAACGCACTTGACAAGATCTTCAAATTAAGGAATATTTCACTTTCTTGTACATAGTTTGGTCTTTTCTGTAATAACGTATGGATGTGAATCTGGGACGATACAGAAACAAAACAGAAGAAGAATGAACACCTTCAAGTGTGGTGCAGGAGAAGGATGTTATCATTACCATGGATGGCAAGAAAAACAAACAAATCAGTTTTCTAAAAAATCAAGCCAGACCTGTCACTCAAAGCATGAATCACCAAGCTACGACTTGCCTACTTTGGACACATCATAAAAAGAAAGTAATCACTGGAGAATGATATCATGGTTGGAAAACTTATAAGGAACAAGACGAAGAGGAATATCAGCAACCAGGTGACTTGATACAATCAAAATAAAGGTGGAGAAGACCTTTGTGGACCTATCTAGGGTTGCACAAGATTTATCTTCACACAGATTGTTAATCCATCAAGTTGCCATGCTTAAGATAAATAAATAAAAACCCTCCCACATGCCAAAGACATACTAATTGGGGATTTTTTACTGTGAGCCCCAATGTGGACAGTGATACTGTGGAAATTAATGATGCTATGAAGATGGGACTTTATGTATAATGGTAAAGAGGTACATCTTTGCGATTATACATAAAGTCCAATCTTCAGTTTGCTTTCAATAATTGCTTGAGTTTTCTGGCGCATTTCAAGGCCCCTTAAGATATTAATACGTGTTTATGATGCATTCATATTTATCTTGTTTCTGTGTGTTCATTATAGATAAGTATTATATTTATTTCCAGTACCTCGGAGTTTCATTTTCGTATGTAATCAATAAACATTTTTTGAAACTACAGTAGCTCTTAATAGACATTACAATGAATAGTCAATATTAGCTTGAACTAGACAGAATCCATTTCAAATATATTGGATTTATCATTTCAGATAAAAAACTTTAGCAAAGTTCCCACAGCCATGTGATGTATGGTATGGGACTTTTATAGATTACAGTTTAAAGAGCTGTATATAATGGGCAATTATGGCTCAGATTATGGGTTCCCACAGGATGTGATGCTGCTACAAGTCATATAATCAGCTGATATTGGTGGTTAAAGTGCAATATAAATGACTGTTTTCTCCACAGGGAAAATCAAACATTACAGGTTACCCATTAATAGGACATGAAACAAGTGGTAGTCTGCTGTCCTATATTTTCACTAATTCAACTTTTACTTTTTACTTGTACTAATGTATTACAAGGAATCTAATATTGAGTGATTTATTAGGTTTTTTGCTGTACAATGCCTTGAAAAAGTATTCAAACTGCATTAAATTTACACATTTTTTTCCATTACACTCACAAATTTAAATATATTTTTGGGGGATTTTATGTGATATATCAACACGATGTAACAAGTATTTATGAACAGTAAATGATACCTGGTTTTCTAAGTATATTAACCCCTTTCTGACATCGGGCGTAATAGTAAGCCGATGTCAATCTTCCTTCCTTTTGATATGGGCTCCGGCGCTGAGCTCACATCTTTTCCAGAACATGCCAGCTGTTTTGAACAGCTGATATGTGCCTCTAACAGCTGTGGGTGGAATTGCGATCCACCCCTTGCTGTTAACTAGTTAAATGCCGCTATCAATCTCTGACAGCGGCATTTAACTCACGGCAAGTCCGGCAAGTGCACCAGAAATACCGCCCATCAGTGACCCTGTCACGTGATTGCGGGTCACTTATGGGTTTGCATGACAACCAGCGGTTTCCAGCAGACCTCTATGGTTGTCATAGCAGACCTCTGTGGTGGTCGGCGCTCATGGCAAGTGAGTATTTCTGCTACATACAGGCGATCTGTTCATCGCCTGTATGTATCAGAGCCGATTGGGCAAATGCAGCTTCTAGTCTCCCATGGAGACTATTGAAGCACGCAAAAAGTAACAAAAAAGTTTTTTTAAATATTTAAAAAAAAAATAAAAGTTCATATCATCCCCCTTTCACTCCATTCAAAATGAAGTAGTAAGAAAAAAAAGTCAAAATGACAGAAATACATTTTTTGGTTACCACAACATTGCATTAACCCCTTCCCGACCTCTGCCGTACTAGTACTGGGCTGCGGGAACTGCATTTCTGCCTGGAGCAGTACTACTACAGCGACACTATCACCGTGGCCTCACGCTGAGCTCCGCGGTGATCGCCTGCGGGTGTCAGCTGTATGTGACAGCTGACACCCCGCCGCAATGCCCACAATTGGTGCTAGAACCGATCGTGGGCATTTAACTCCGCTGATGCCGCTGTCAGTACTGACAACGGCAGAGAGGACAATCGTGCAGGGACGAGGGCTCCCTGCGCTCTCCCACCAGAACAATGCGATCATTGCGTTGTTCCTGTGGTCTCCATGGAGACCCCAGCTCCAAGATGGCCGTGGGGCTCCTTCCGGGTCCTGGAGTGAGGTGGCTTGTGAGGGCCTGCTAGGAGCAGGCTTCAGCAAGCCTCCTACACTGCCTGTCAGATCGTTGATCTGACACAGTGCTATGCACAGTGTCAGATCAGTGATCTGACCTTATAAAGTGATGTCCCAACCTGGGACAAGGTAATAAAGTTAAAAAAAAATATCATGAGTAAAGATATTTTTTAAAAATCCCCAAATAAATAAATAAATAAAATATTTTAAAAATAAATCCATTTATTTATGTAACTAATAATAAAAAACAATAAAAGTACACATATTTGGTATTGAAGCATCCATAACGACCCAAACTAAAAAAACTGCCCCACTAGTTAACCCCTTTAGTGAACACCATTAAAAAAAAACAAGGCAAAAAAAAATGTTTTATCATCATACCACCGAACAAAAAGTGGAATAACACGTGATTAAAAGACACATATAAATAAACATAGCACCACTGAAAAGATCATCTTGTCCGTAGAAAACGAGCCATCACACAGCATCATCAGCAAAAAAATAAAAAAGTCATAGCTCTCAGAATAAAGCGATAAAGCAATACAAAAATAATTATTTTTTCTATAAAATAGTTTTTATTGTATAAAAGCGCCAAAACAAAAAATGATATAACTGAGGTATTGCTGTATTCATACGGACCCGAAAAATAAAACTGCTTTATCAATTTTACCAAATGCCGAACGGTATAAACGCGCCCCCCAAAAAAAGAAATTCATGAATTGCTGGATTTTGTTCATTCTGCCTCACAAAAATTGGAATAAAAAGCGATCAAAAAATGTCATGTGCCCCAAAATGATACCAATAAAAACGTCAACACGTCCCACAAAAAATAAGACCTCACATGACTCTGTGGACCAAAATATGGAAAAATTATAGCTCTCAAAATGTGGTGATGCAAAAACTATTTTTTGAAATAAAAAGTCTTTCAGTGAGTGACAGCTGCCAAACCTAAAAACCCGCTGTAGAAATCCACTATAAATACTAAATCAAACCCTCCTTTATCAACCCCTTAGTTAGGGAAAAATAACAAAAATTAAAAAAATGTATTTATTTAAATTTTCCCATTAGGGTTAGGGTAAGGGCTATGGTTAAGGCTAGGGTTAGGGCTAAAGTTAGGGTTAGGGTTGGAGCTAAAGTTACTGTTAGGGTTGGGGCTAAAGTGAAGGTTAGCATTGGGGCTAGAGTTGGGGTTAGGGTTTGTATTACTTTTACGTTTGGGATTAGGGTTAGGGTTGGGATTGAGGTTAGGGTTGGGTTTAGGTTAGGGGTGTATCAGGGCTAGGGATGTGGTTAGGGTTATGGTTAGAGTTGGGATTAGACTTAGGGGTGTTTTGGTTTTAGGGGTGTGTTGGAGTAAGGGTTGTGGTTAAGGTTGGGATTAGGGTTATGGGTGTGTTCGGGTTAGGGGTGTGGTTAGGGTTATGGTTAGTGTTGGGACTAGGGTTAGGGGTGTGTTGGGGTTAGGGATAGAGTTAGAATGGGGGTTTCCACTGTTTAGGCAAATCAGGGGGTCTTCAAATGCGACATGGCGTCCAATCTCAATTCCAGCCAATTCTGCTTTGAAAAATTAAAACAGTGCTCCTTCCCTTCCGAGCTCTGCCATGCGCCCAAACTGTGGTTCCCCCCACAAATGGGGTATCAGCATACTCAGAACAAATTGTGCAACAACGTTTGTGGTTCAATTTCTCCTGTTACCCTTGGGAAAATAAAAAATTAGAGCTAAAAAAATAATTTTGTGGCGAGAAATGATTTTTTATTTTCACGGCTCTGCATTATAAACGTTATTGAAACACTTGGGGGTTCAAAGTTCTCACAACACATCTAGATAAGTTCCTTGGGGGGGTCTAATATCCAAAATGGGGTCACTTGTGGGGGGTTTCTACTGTTTAGGTACATCAGGGACTCTGCAAACGCAACGTGACGCCCGCAGACCATTCCATCAAAGTCTGCATTCCAAAATGGCGCTCTTTCCCTTCCGGGCTCTACCATGAGCCCAAACTGTGGTTCCCCCCACATATGGGGTACTAGCGTACTCAGAACAACTTGTACAAAAATGTTTGGGGTCCAATTTCTCCTGTTAACCTTGGGAAAATAAAATATTGGGAACAAAAATATCATTTTTGTGAAAAAAACGATTTGATTTTTTACTTTAATGGCTCTACATTATAAACTTATTTGAAGCACTTGGGGGTTCAATGTGTTCACCACACATCTATATATGTTCATTAGGGGGTCTACTTTCCAAAATGATGTCACTTGTGGGGGGTTTCTACTGTTTAGGCACATCAGGGGCTCTCCAAACCTGACATGGCGTCCGATCTCAATTCCAGCCAATTTTGCATTGAAAAAGTTAAACGTCGTTCCTTCCGTTCTGAGCTCTGCCATGCGCCCAAACAGTGGTTTACCCCCACATAAGGGGTATCAGCATACTCAGGAGAAATTGTACAACAACTTTTGGGCTTCAATTTCTCCTGTTACCCTTGGTAAAATAAAACAAATTGTATCTGCAGTAAATTTTTTGTGAAAAAATGTTTCATGTTCATTTTTTTTTAAACATTCCAAAAATTCCTGTGAATTACCTGAAGGGTTAATAAACTTCTTGAATGTGGTATTGTGCACCTTTAGCGGTGCAGTTTTTAGAATGGTGTCACTTTTGGGTATTTTCTATTATATAGACCCTTCAAAGTGGCTTCAAACATGATGTGGTACCTAAAAAAATGGTTTTGTAAAATTTTTTGAAAAAATGAGAAATCGCTGGTCAACTTTTAACCCTTATAAACTTCCTAACAAAAAAAATTTGGTTCCAAAATTGTGCTGATGTAAAGTAGACATGTCAGAAATGTTAATTATTAACTATTTTGTGCGATGTAACTTTCTGATTTAAGGGCATAAAAATTAAATTTGGAAAATTGTGAAATTTTCAAAATTCTCGCCAATTTTCTGCTTTTTTAACAAAAAAAACACAAGTCGTATTGAGGAAATTTTACTTCTATCATAAAGTACAATTTGTCACGAGTAAACAGTCTCAGAATCAGTGGGATATGTTGAAGCATTCCAGAGTTATTACCTCATAAAGTGAAAGTGGTCAGAATTTTAAAAATTGGCCGGGTCAAAAAGGTGAAAACAGGCTGGGTCTTGAAGGGGTTAAAATGCAATAACGGGCGATCAAAAGATTGTATTTTTTTAACAAACTTTGGAATTGTTTTTTACTGCTTATGTAAAAAAGCACCTAGTCATGTTTAGTGTCTATGAACTCGTAATGGCCTGGCAAATCATAATGACACAATGAAGGGTCAGTTTTAGCATTTAGTGAACATGGTAAATAAATAAAAAAAAAAACAGCAACTGTCGAATTTGACTTTTTTTGCAATTTCAAAGCATTTGGAATTTTTTTCTGGACTGGAGCGTGCAGCTGCATGTATTTGTATGCAGCCACACGCTACGGTCCAAGTGCCGGCAGCAGTGCTGGGTATTGATGCGAGAGACTCTTGGGGGTTTCTCGCATCACACTCGCAAGTGTGACCCTGGCCTTAGTCATATACTCCACAAGTCTAGCCTTTAAAGAACAAATACACTTTTGAAAGCAAGCCATACAAAGTCCACTGTGCTGTTTGCAAAAAGCATTCAGGGGACACAGCTAGCATGTGAAAGAGAGTGAACTGTAAAAATGAGACCAAAGTAGAACTGATAGGGCTAAATGCAAAATGCTATGTGTGACAGAAAACTAACTTTGAACGTCACCCTAAAAATACCATCTCCACTGTCAAACATGGTGGTGGTAGCATCATGCTGTGGGTATGCTTTTCTTTAGCAGAAAAAAGGAATTTATTCAGAGTTTATGGGAAGATGGATGGAGTTGAATACAGGATAATTCTTGAGAAAACGCTGTTAGAGGCAACAAAAAACTTAATACTTCGTGGCAAAACCCTTGTTGGCAAGCATAGCAGTCAGATTTTTTTGTAGTTGATGAGGAGGTTTGCACACATGTCAGGAGGAATTTTGGTCCACTCTTTGCAGATCATCTCTACATTATTAAGATTTTAAGGATGTTGCTTGGCAACATGAAGCTTCAACTCCCTCCATAAGTTTTCTATGGGATTAAAGATTAAAGTCTAGAGATTGGCTAGGCCACTCCATTGTTAGGGCTAGCGGAACACACCGAGTAAATATAGATGTTTTATTGTAATTGATGCGTTCGAAGCCCGGGGTCCACCGTGCAGGAGAACCTGCTGCTAGCAATGGCGGCACTATATGGCGATATGAACTAGCTCTGTTATTTCACAGAGTAGCCGTGAAAGCAAAGCACTGTGCCTTGTTAGACTTCACAGATGCACAGGCTAACTGCCCAACAGAGAGCAGTCAGTGGTCATGCATGCACACAAAACTCCTCGCCGGAGGTGCCAGCATTCTAGGGACTTATTTCAGTCAGGTCCCTGAATACATACAAACACACAATCTCCTCACCGGAGGTGCCAGCATTCTAGGGGCTTATTTCAGCCGGGTCCCTGAACACAATCTTACATGACCACACTGGCGCAAAGCACATAACTTAGAAAGATACTAGTGCATGGCCGTGTGGCCATGCGAGCCTCAAATAGTTGAAGCAAGTACAGGACCTTCCTAGAAGGACCAATGAGAGGCTGCTACAGAGCCTGAGCACCTACTTCCTGGCGGACCAATGTATATAGCTGCAGTATCCGAACATGTGACCCTCGATCTCCACTGAGAGATCTTACTCTGGGCATGCTCAGAACAAGAAAAGCAGGACTTAATCCTAGAAGCATCTGCTCACCGCTGCCCAGCACTGGCTTCAATGGCAGAAGCAGGAAAAGCAGCAGTAACTCTTTGTACAGAGTCAGACTGAGCGAGACGCTGGGACTGACGTCTCCACTGAGCAGGCTCCACTGCTGCAGGAGAAGAATGGGAGACCTCAGCGGAGATGGCCCGAGATTCCCCCTATACAGAGGAGGGAACTCGACCCCTAACATCAATGACCTTAATGTGCTTCTTTTTGAGCCACTCCTTTGTTGCCTTGGCTGTATGTTTTGAGTCATTGTCTTGTGGAAAACCCAGCCACGACCCATTTTTAATGTCCTGGAGGAAGGAGGCTGTCAATCAGGATTTTACAGTACATGGCTCCATCCATTCTCCCATTGATGCAGTGAAATAGTCCTGTACCCTTAGCAGAGAAACACTCCCAAAACATAATGTTTCCACCTCCATGCTTGACAGTGGGGACGGTGTTCTTTGGGTCATAGGCAGCATTTCTCTTCCTCCAAACACGGCAACTTGAGTTAATGCCAAAGACCTCAATTTTTGTCACATCTGACCACAGCACATTCTCCCAATTACTCACAGAATCATCCAGGCAAACATGAGAAGGGCCTGCACATGTGCCTTCTTGAGCAGGGGGACCTTGCAGGCACTGCAGCATTTTATACCTTTATGGCATAATGTGTTAACAATGGTTTTCTTCGTGACTGTGCTTCCAGTCACGAAGTACCCCCATGTAGTTTTAGGCTGATCTCTCACCTTCCTTATGATCAAGGATACCCCACAAGATGAGATTTTGCATGGTGCCCCAGATACAGTAGATGTCAATTGACAGTCATTTTGTGAGGATTCACTCCCTTTCATGCAGTAGCATTCACACGTCAAGTAAGGCGGACAGATCCAAAACTGCTGAAGTTTATTAATCCATAATTATTTATTAGTTTTGGCTTATTAGTCCTTAATCGTCAAGTTAAAGACTAAACAAAACAGCCTCCTCTTGGTATAAAATGTATAACAGAACCAAAACCAAAAGAAAATAAACAGTCGCCCTCTAGCAGAGACTGAGCCACACAAGCTAGGTCTTTTCACCTTGCACACTCAGACACTAATGAAACAGCCTTGCCGCTTTATATACAGTTGGGGAAATAAGTATTTGATCCCTTGCTGATTTTGTAAGTTTGCCCACTGACAAAGACATGAACAGTCTATAATTTTAAGGGTAGGTTAATTTTAACATTGAGAGATTGAATATCAAAAATAAAATCCAGAATATCACATTGTATAAATTATATAAATGTATTTGCATTTTGCAGTGAGAAATAAGTATTTAATCCCCTACCAACCATTAAGAGTTCTGACTCCTACAGATCAGTTAGATCAGTGTTTCTCAACTCCGGTCCTCAAGACCCACCAACAGGTCAAGTTTTAAGCATGTAATGTGAAAAAGTATGGAAATGATTATGGAGCATTAATTTGTTTTCAAGGCACTGTAATTCTCAGGAGTAGAGTTGAGCGACTTTTACTTTTTTAGGGTCGAGTCGGGTTTCGCAAAACCCGACTATCTCAAAAGTCGAGACGAGTGAAATCGGCAGATTATCGCGAAAAGTCGGGGATCGACCGAAGCACGAAACCCAATGCAAGTCAATGGGGAAGCATAGTCGGCAGTGAGTGGAGGCCAGGAAAACACCTACAGTGCCCATTTTAATGGCAAAAACATCCATTCTTGGTACTGAAGCTTGTCAATCTTAATTTACCTTATAATAATAGTTAGGCATTGGACATTGGGGGTCATTTGGCTAAAGTTGTGGGGGTAATGGCTGGTTCAAGTATTTAGTGGGCCCAGGAAACGTGGACCACGTCACGGCAGTGGAGCAGGGAGAGGTAAGTATTTCAACTTTGCAAGTGCTGTGATCCTGAGCAAGCAGGGGGCCCACTCGTTCGTATTTGCACTGGCACAGGGCCCCTCAAAGTACGGCGGTGTGTTTGCACGGCGGGGGCGCCTCCCACCGGCAGCGACACTTTTGCGTACTATGAGGGGAACCGTGCCAGTGACGTCGCCAACGAGTATCCCCCCCCACCTGATGAAGGAACCTGCACTTTCATCTGCACCTTCCTCTTTGTCCCCGTGTAAGTTGGTATAGAATGCGGGAAGGGGAACCTCACTTTCAGCAGGGTCAGATTCTGGCTGTGTAGAGTGCAAGGGGAATGTAGCGGTCTGGGTCAATGTACCAGCAGAGTCATCTAGCACTGGCTGGGCAATGGGCAGGATGAGGAGGAAACACAGATATAGGCCCAAATAATAAAGTGGGTTAAATGCATTTCAAAATTGGTAACAGGACTAACCAGGTGGCATTGCTTTGTTCAGTGGAGGACAACTGTAATGAGAGGCTGACAGTGTGAGTAGGCCCAAATCAGTAAGTAGTCTAAATGCAGTTCAAAATTGGTAACAGTAGTAAACAGGCGGCACTGCTTTGCTCAGTGGAGGAGAACAGCAAGGAGCGGCAGACACCGTTAGTAGGCCCAAACCAAACCAGTAGGCCAAATGCAGTGTTATATTAAAAACTACTTAATGAGAGCCTGAAGATCGAAGCTCAGGACAGGAAACCAGGAGAACACCTTGGAGCGGCAGACACTGTTAGTGGGCCCCAACCAAACTAGTAGGCCAACTGCAGTGTTATATTAACAACTACTTAATGAGAGCCTGAAGATAGAAGCTAAGGCAAGTAAACCTGGAGAACACTTTGGAGCGGCAGACACCGTTAGTAGGCCCCAACCAAACTAGTAGGCCAACTGCAGTGTTATATTAACAACTACTTAATGAGAGCCTGAAGATAGAAGCTAAGGCAAGTGAACCTGGAGAACACCTTGGAGCGGCAGACACCGTTAGTAGGCCCCAACCAAACTAGTAGGCCAACTGCAGTGTTATATTAACAACTACTTAATGAGAGCCTGAAGATCGAAGCTCAGGACAGGAAACCAGGAGAACACCTTGGAGCGGCAGACACCATTAGTAGGCCCCAACCAAACTAGTACATTTCAAAAACCTGACCTGCACATCCAAACATAGACTAAGTGTGAACAGGTGCTGAACCCAGAGTCGCCAACTCGTATATAGTTAAGTTCAAATTTCGTGTTTTCAAGTTTGCATGTTTTGGCGCTGCAGTGTGCTGCCCTATTTACTTAACTATATACGAGTTGGCGACTCTGGGTTCAGCACCTGTTCACACTTAGTCTATGTTTGGATGTGCAGGTCAGGTTTTTGAAATGTATTCTCTAGCCTTCTGATCGTGCACTCCCCGCCTCCTAGCTTCAGGTGTTTTAATTATAGTAGGTCCAATACCCCTTCACAGAGAGAGAGAATTTGAGTCCAAGAAGAGGTTTCACATGTACCCATTCAGATGGAGACGTTTATTCTCAGCGAGGTAGGTCAAGCGTAGGACCTCGTATAAGAGAGATGCCGTAAAGTGGCTACGAGGTACACATAAAATTGGCCATTTTTATGCGCTAAAAGCTCTCATTTTTCATATTTCCAGTGCAGTAATGCAGTTCAAATTTCGTGTTTTCAAGTTTGCATGTTTTGGCGCTGCAGTGTGCTGCCCTATTTACTTAACTATATACGAGTTGGCGACTCTGGGTTCAGCACCTGTTCACACTTAGTCTATGTTTGGATGTGCAGGTCAGGTTTTTGAAATGTATTCTCTAGCCTTCTGATCGTGCTCTCCCCGCCTCCTAGCTTCAGGTGTTTTAATTATAGTAGGTCCAATACCCCTCCACAGAGAGAGAGAATTTGAGTCCAAGAAGAGGTTTCACATGTACCCATTCAGATGGAGACGTTTATTCTCAGCGAGGTAGGTCAAGCGTAGGACCTCGTATAAGAGAGATGCCGTAAAGTGGCTACGAGGTACACATAAAATTGGCCATTTTTATGCGCTAAAAGCTCTCATTTTTCATATTTCTAGTGCAGTAATGCAGTTCAAATTTCGTGTTTTCAAGTTTGCATGTTTTGGCGCTGCAGTGTGCTGCCCTATTTACTTAACTATATACGAGTTGGCGACTCTGGGTTCAGCACCTGTTCACACTTAGTCTATGTTTGGATGTGCAGGTCAGGTTTTTGAAATGTATTCTCTAGCCTTCTGATCGTGCACTCCCCGCCTCCTAGCGTCAGGTGTTTTAATTATAGTAGGTCCAATACCCCTCCACAGAGAGAGAGAATTTGAGTCCAAGAAGAGGTTTCACATGTACCCATTCAGATGGAGACGTTTATTCTCAGCGAGGTAGGTCAAGCGTAGGACCTCGTATAAGAGAGATGCCGTAAAGTGGCTACGAGGTACACATAAAATTGGCCATTTTTATGCGCTAAAAGCTCTCATTTTTCATATTTCTAGTGCAGTAATGCAGTTCAAATTTCGTGTTTTCAAGTTTGCATGTTTTGGCGCTGCAGTGTGCTGCCCTATTTACTTAACTATATACGAGTTGGCGACTCTGGGTTCAGCACCTGTTCACACTTAGTCTATGTTTGGATGTGCAGGTCAGGTTTTTGAAATGTATTCTCTAGCCTTCTGATCGTGCACTCCCCGCCTCCTAGCTTCAGGTGTTTTAATTATAGTAGGTCCAATACCCCTCCACAGAGAGAGAGAATTTGAGTCCAAGAAGAGGTTTCACATGTACCCATTCAGATGGAGACATTTATTCTCAGCGAGGTAGGTCAAGCGTAGGACCTCGTATAAGAGAGATGCCATAAAGTGGCTACGAGGTACACATAAAATTGGCCATTTTTATGCGCTAAAAGCTCTCATTTTTCATATTTCTAGTGCAGTAATGCAGTTCAAATTTCGTGTTTTCAAGTTTGCATGTTTTGGCGCTGCAGTGTGCTGCCCTATTTACTTAACTATATACGAGTTGGCGACTCTGGGTTCAGCACCTGTTCACACTTAGTCTATGTTTGGATGTGCAGGTCAGGTTTTTGAAATGTATTCTCTAGCCTTCTGATCGTGCACTCCCCGCCTCCTAGCTTCAGGTGTTTTAATTATAGTAGGTCCAATACCCCTCCACAGAGAGAGAGAATTTGAGTCCAAGAAGAGGTTTCACATGTACCCATTCAGATGGAGACGTTTATTCTCAGCAAGGTAGGTCAAGCGTAGGACCTCGTATAAGAGAGATGCCGTAAAGTGGCTACGAGGTACACATAAAATTGGCCATTTTTATGTGCTAAAAGCTCTCATTTTTCATATTTCTAGTGCAGTAATGCAGTTCAAATTTCGTGTTTTCAAGTTTGCATGTTTTGGCGCTGCAGTGTGCTGCCCTATTTACTTAACTATATACGAGTTGGCGACTCTGGGTTCAGCACCTGTTCACACTTAGTCTATGTTTGGATGTGCAGGTCAGGTTTTTGAAATGTATTCTCTAGCCTTCTGATCGTGCACTCCCCGCCTCCTAGCTTCAGGTGTTTTAATTATAGTAGGTCCAATACCCCTCCACAGAGAGAGAGAATTTGAGTCCAAGAAGAGGTTTCACATGTACCCATTCAGATGGAGACGTTTATTCTCAGCGAGGTAGGTCAAGCGTAGGACCTCGTATAAGAGAGATGCCGTAAAGTGGCTATGAGGTACACATAAAATTGGCCATTTTTATGCGCTAAAAGCTCTCATTTTTCATATTTCTAGTGCAGTAATGCAGTTCAAATTTCGTGTTTTCAAGTTTGCATGTTTTGGCGCTGCAGTGTGCTGCCCTATTTACTTAACTATATACGAGTTGGCGACTCTGGGTTCAGCACCTGTTCACACTTAGTCTATGTTTGGATGTGCAGGTCAGGTTTTTGAAATGTATTCTCTAGCCTTCTGATCGTGCACTCCCCGCCTCCTAGCTTCAGGTGTTTTAATTATAGTAGGTCCAATACCCCTCCACAGAGAGAGAGAATTTGAGTCCAAGAAGAGGTTTCACATGTACCCATTCAGATGGAGACGTTTATTCTCAGCGAGGTAGGTCAAGCGTAGGACCTCGTATAAGAGAGATGCCATAAAGTGGCTATGAGGTACACATAAAATTGGCCATTTTTATGCGCTAAAAGCTCTCATTTTTCATATTTCTAGTGCAGTAATGCAGTTCAAATTTCGTGTTTTCAAGTTTGCATGTTTTGGCGCTGCAGTGTGCTTACCCAACCAAACTAGTAGGCCAACTGCAGTGTTATATTAACAACTACTTAATGAGAGCCTGAAGATCGAAGCTCAGGACAGGAAACCAGGAGAACACCTTGGAGCGGTAGACACTGTTAGTAGGCCCCAACCAAAGTAGTAGGCCAACTGCAGTGTTATATTAACAAGTACTTAATGAGAGCCTGAAGATAGAAGCTAAGACAAGTAAACCTGGAGAACACCTTGGAGCGGCAGACACCGTTTGTAGAACCCAACCAAACTTGTAGCCCCAATGCAGCTTTCAAATTCCGATAGGCTGAAAACCTGACAATTGCAGCTCAGCTTTTTTAAGAGGAGGACAGCTGTATTGAGTGGTGCAGACAGACACTGGTAGTAGGCCTTACACCACAAAGTTGGCTCGATGCAGGTTTAAAAAAGGTTACAGGGGTACACGGGCAGCATTGGTGTGGTCAGCAGAGGATAATTGGCAGGAGGGACCGCAGACAGACTTACTAGGCCTAAAATAAAAAAGTAGGCTCGATGCAGATCTAAATAGGTTCCAGGGGTACACAGGCAGCATTGGTGTGGTCAGCGGAGGACAATTAGCAGTAGGGACTGCAGACAGACTTACTAGGCCTTAAACTAAAAAAATTGGCTCGATGCAGGTTTTATTTGGTTACAGGGGTACACAGTCAGCATTGCTGTGGTCAGCGGAGGACAATTGGAAGGAGTGACACAGACAGACTTACTAGGCCTAAAATAACAAAAAATTAGGCTCAATGCAGGTTTAATTAGGTTGCAGGGGTGCACAGGCAGCATTGGTGTGGTCAGCGGTGGACAATTGGAAGGAGGGACCGTAGACAGACTTAGTAGGCCTAAAATAAAAAAAATTGGCTCAATGCAGGTTTAATTATGTTGCAGGGGTGCACAGGCAGCATTGGTGTGGTCAGCGGAGGACAATTGGAAGGAGTGTCTGACACAATTAGTACTCCAAAATAATAAATACATGTTAACCCCTTCATTCCCGGAGCTTTTTCCATTTTTTTCATTTTCGTTTTTCGCTCCCCTCACTCTCAGAGCCATAACTTTTTTATTTTTCCATCAGTATGGCCATATGAGGGCTTATTTTTTGCAGGACGAGATGTACTTTTGAACGATACCATTGGTTTTACCATGCCATGTAACATAAAACGGGAAAAAAATTCCAAGTGTGATGAAATTGCAAAAAAAGTGCAATCTCACACTTGTTTTTTGTTTGGCTTTTTTGCTAGGTTCACCAAATGCAAAAACTAACCCACCACCCACCAGGTCATTACAAGTTCATAGACACCTAACATGTCTAGGTTATTTTTTATCAAAGTGGTGAAAAAAAATTCCAAAGTTTGCTAAAAAAAACAAAACAAATTGCACGATTTTCTGATACCCGTAGCGTCTCCAATTTTCGTGATCTGGGGTTAGGTTAGGGCTTATTTTTTGCGTGCCGAGCTGGCGTTTTTAATTATACCATTTTATTGTAGATACGTTCTTTTGATCGCCCATTATTGCATTTTAATGCAATGTCGCAGCTACCAAAAAAACATAATTTTGGCGTTTTGATTTTTTTTCTCGCTACGCCATTTAGCGGTCAGGTTAATTCTTTGTTTTTATTGATAGATCAGGCGATTCTGAATGCGGCGACACCAAATATGTGTATATTTCATTTTTTTTTAATTGTTTTATTTTGATTGGGGCGAAAGGGGGGTGATTTGAACTTTTATATATTTTTTATTTTTTTATATTTTTAAACACTTTTTTTTAAATTTTGGCATGCTTCAATAGCCTCCATAGGAGGCTAGAAGCATGCACTACACGATCGCCTCTGCTACATAGAGGTGAAGTACAGATCACCTCTATGTAGCAGAAATGCAGGTGTACTTTGAACGCCGGCCACAGGGTGGCGCTCAAAGCAATCGGCCATCAACAACCATAGAGGTCTCAAGGAGACCTCTGGTTGTTATAGCAATGCACCGCTGACCCCCGATCATGTGACGGGGGTCAGTGGTGCGAGAAACTCCGGCCACGCGGCCGGGAGCGCTAGTTAAATGCCGCTGTCAGCGCTTAGGCGGATAGCGATTCCGCTCGCGCTCATTGTGCGCACATGTCAGCTGTACAAAACAGCTGTACAAAACAGCTGACATGTCGCGGCTTTGTGGTGGGCTCACCGCCGGAGCCCACCTCAAAGCAGGGGATCTGCCAGCTGATGTACTATTCCGTCAGTTGGCAGAAAGGGGTTAATGTCTCGCTAAATAAAAATAATAAATAAACAGGTGGCATACCTAGGTACGGGGGGGGCTCCTCTGCTGACTTGCAGTATTGGTATTTGGCGCAAAGTATTAACTGGTGTAAATGTAGGACAGGGCCCCTGAATATTTTTACTAGCATCATACATGTCAACAAATTGTTATGGGAAGTGCCATTGAAGGATTTAACCGCATAGACTAAACAGTGGTGGAGCAGTGAGAGATAATTTTGCAAGTGGTAGAGCACTGTTTGAGCTGGGGGGGAACACTCTCTCGTCGGCGGCGGTACTAGCCCAGGGTCCCTCATGTTAAAACTGTGTGTCTGACATCAGGTGCGCACCACCACCGCCAGAGACACTTCATTGCACTATGAGGGACCCTGTGCCAGTGCCAAAAGTGGGCACACCCACCTCTTCAGACAAATGGCACTCTCACGCGTGCTTGGGCAAAGTGGTGACTGACCACCGCTCCGTGGGGGGAGTCAGCCCATTTACGGAGGTTTAAAAATGTCGTATGCTGGACATACAGCAGCTGCTAATTGAGAAATTGGAACAGTCAGTAAGACCAGTACAAAAGCAAGACCTTTTAACTGGAAAGCTAGGTGTCAGCCGGGAAAGGTGGGGAAAAATATTTAGAAATCCATGATTGGTTCATTTTAATGAAGATTAGATCATCAACATTTCGGGTAGCCAGACGAGTCCTTTTTTTGGTCAGTATTGAACCAGCAGCACTGAATACTCTTTCTGATAGCACACTAGCTGCTGGGCAAGCAAGCTCCTGAAATGCATATTCTGCCAATTAAGGCCAGGTGTCTATTTTGGATGCCCAGTGATCAAATGGGAATGACGGGTGAGGGAGAACATTGATAAGGGAGGAAAAATAGTTTGTAACCATACTGGACAAATGCTGTCTCCTGTTACTTTGAATTGATGCTGCAGTACCTGTCCTGTCTGCGGTCATTGCGAAATCACTCCACAACCTGATCATAAAACCCCTCTGTCCAACGCCACTTCTGATTTGTGCACCTCTAACACCTCTGCCATGTTGCCCCCTGCAGCTCGTGTGAGAACCATCACCGCCACTGTGTGCTGGGAATGCCTGAACCAAACGGTCTACAAGAGTTGCTTGTTTGGTTGCCAATATTTGTTCAAGGTTCTCATGTGGCATGATATTTTGCAATTTCCCTTTATAGCGTGGATCCAGGAGGCAGGCCAACCAGTAATCGTCATTGGTGATCATTTTTATAATGCGGGGGTCCCTTTTTAGGATACGCAAGGCATAATCCGCCATGTGGGCCAATGTTCCAGTTGTCAATTCAATGCTTATGCTGGGCTGAGGAGCACTTTCTGGCAAATCAACATCACTTGTCTCCCTCAAAAACCCTGAACCTGTCCTTTCAATGCCACCAGTTTCTATTGCCCCCTGAGAAGCATCCTCATCAAAAAAGTATTCATCCCCATCATCCTCCTCGTCCTCCTCCTCTTCGCCTGCCACCTCGTCCAGTAGACTTCCATGACCAGACAATGGCTGACTGTCATCAAGGCTTCCCTCGTCCTCGGCTGCAGACGCCTGCTCCTTTATGTGCATCAAACTTTGCATCAGCAGACGCATTAGGGGGATGCTCATGCTTATTATGGCGTCATCTGCACTAACCAGGCGTGTGCATTCCTCAAAACACTGAAGGACTTGACACAGGTCTTGTAGCTTCGACCACTGCACACCTGACAACTCCATGTCTGCCATCCAACTGCCTGCCCGTGTATGTGTATCCTCCCACAAATACATAACAGCACGCCTCTGTTCGCACAACCTCTGAAGCATGTGCAGTGTGGAGTTCCACCTTGTTGCAACGTCGATGATTAGGCGGTGCTGGGGAAGCTTCAAAGATCACTGATGGTTCTGCATATGGCTGGAGTGTACGGGTGAACGGCGGATGTGCGAGCAAAGTCTGCGCACCTTCAGTAGCAGGTTGGGTAACCCCGGATAACTTTTCAAGAAGCACTGCACCACCAGGTTCAAGGTGTGAGCCAGGCAAAGAATGTGTTTCAGTTGTGAAAGGGCTATGGCAGCCATAAAATTCCTTCCATTATCACTAACTACCTTGCCTGCCTCAAGATGTACACTGCCCAGCGATGACTGAGTTTCTTGCTGCAAGAACTCGGACAGAACTTCCATGGTTTGTCTGTTGTCGCCCAAACACTTCATTTCCAACACAGCCTGCTGACTCTTGCCACTACCTGTTCCATAATGGGACACCTCAGGTGCAACAGTGGCAGCTGCAGATGGAGAGGTCGTGCAACTGCGGTCTGTGGACGAGCTCTTGCTTCTGCTGGAGAACGAGGAGGAGGAGGGGTGGCGAACACCTACAGCAAACTGTTTCCTACACTGTGAGCTGGGCAGAACTGTCCCAAACTGGCTGTCCCCTGTGGACCCTGCATCCACCACATTAACCCAGTGTGCCGTGATGGACACGTAACGTCCCTGGCCATGCCTAATGGTCCATGCATCTGTTGTGAGGTGTACCTTTCTACTGACAGATTGCCAGAGTGCATGGACTTTTACATGCTGGTGGAGGGCTGGGATGGCTTTTCTCGCAAATATGTGTCGACTGGGTAGGTCGTAGCGCGGTACAGCGTAGGCCATCAGGGCTTTGAAAGCTTCGCTTTCAACTAACTGGTAGGGCATCATCTCTAACGAGATTAGTCTAGCAATGTGGGCGTTCAAACCCTGTGCACGCGGATGAGAGGATGAGTACTTCATTTTCCTAATGAGAGTCTCTTGTAGGGTGAGCTGGACTGGAGAGCTGCATATGGTGGAACTAGCGGGGGTGATAGTGGACATGGCAGACTGAGAGAGGGTTGGTGATGGTATTCTTGCAGTTGGCCTACATACAGTGTTTCCTACCACAAACCTGGTGATTCCATGACTGCTTTGGCCTTGCGACGAAACCTCCTCATTTGCTGCAGGTGGTGTGGTAAATGGTGGGCTTACAGTGAGGGAAGGAATGTAGCGTTGCTGACTAGCTTCATTGTGAGAGGGTGCAACAATGTTAAGGGATGTTTAGTAGTTAGTCCAGGCTTGCAAGTGCATGGTGGTTAAATGTCTATGCATGCAACTTGTATTTAGATTTTTCACATACTGACCTCTGCTGAAGGTCCTTGAGCATTTCTTACAGATGACTTTGCACTGATCATTTGGATCTTGGTTAAAAAATTGCCAGACTGCACTCTTCCTACTATCGGATACCTTTTCAGGCATTGGACACTGAGCTACTTTAACCGGATGGCCACGCTGTCCTACAACAGTTTTAGGTTTTGACACATGTTTTTGGCCAGATACGGGCCTGCCAGATGGAAGCTGTTGCGATGTTGATGCCTGCTGCGGCTCCTCCTCCTCCGCTTGAGAGCTACTGCCGGCTGCACCCTGTTCCCCCAATGACTGCCAATCGGGGTCAACAACTGGGTCATCTATGACCTCCTCTTCTATGTCCTGTGCACCTTCCTCTGTGTCACCGTGTAAGCCGGTGCTATAGCGTTCGTGACGGGGCTCCATAGTCTCATCAGGGTCAGATTTTGGATCAGTACACTGCGAGGGCAATGTTGTGATCTGAATCAAAGGAACAGCATAATAATCTGGCTGTGGCTGTGCATCTGTGCACTCCATGTCCGATTCATCTTGTAATGGGCATGGCCTGTTAACAATTTCCCTTTCTAACCCAAACACGGTATGTGTAAAGAGCTCCATGGAGTAACCCGTTGTGTCGCCTGACGCATCCTTCTCTGTTGTTTTGGGTAAAGAACACAATGAAGAGACTTTTTCCTGACCGGGAGCATCCATTGACGCGCTGCTTTTAAATTTTGTACTTTCCGAAGAGGAGGCGAAAGAGCTAGAGGCAGAGTCAGCAAGGAAAGCCAAAACTTGTTCCTGCTGCTCTGGCTTTAAAAACGGTTTTCCTACTCCCAGAAAAGGGAGCGTTCGAGGCCTTGTGTAGCCAGAGTTCGAGGCCTTGTGTAGCCAGACGATGACGCTGGCTCAACAACTCGAGACTTAGGTGCTATATTGCTTTTCCCACGACCACCTGATGCTCCACCACCACTACCATCATTACCAGCTGGCAATGACCGCCCACGGCCACAACCTCTTCCACCTGACTTCCTCATTCTTGGAAAAATGTAACCAAACTAACAAACGTTATATGGTACTGTAAAACTAGTTAGAAGGTGTACGCAAACTTTTCGTGAATTTAAATCTCCATTGATAGGTGTGTGAGACTGCAGGGAAAATCAGGTCCACTGTATTACAGTACACAGCTTCAGTGGCAGACAGTGGCAGACAGATATGCCACAAACAGGACTGACGCAGATGCACACACTGGCAATATAAATCTCTCTCTTTATGTGTGGGAGACAGCAGAAAAATCAGGCCCACTGTATTACACTACACAGTTTGATTGGCAGAAATAAGCTGGCAGATATGCCACTGACAGGACTGACGCAGATGCACACACTGGCAATATAAATCAGTAACAAGAGATATGAATGGCACTGAGAAAAGAAGTAACTGGTGGTTAAATTACCACCAAGTGGGGGGGATCATAATAAAATCCTTTTAAGGCGTGAAGCTAAATGGATTATTAAAGCAAATGCCCAAGGTCCATTGGGACTGAATGAGAGATTGGATTATTCTTGTTTTTTGTAGAATCTTTTGTAGAATTTAAAAAAAAAGATTTTTTGAAGAAAAAAAAATATATATTTTTTTTATATATATTTTTTTTTTTATATTTCTTTTTCTGTTTTTCAGATTACTTGTCTCACATGGTTTTTATCACCTCTAAACTGCCTATGTATTTGCATTCAATGTTTGAATGTTTTGCCATTCTGGATTACACTGTTCTGAGGAACAGTTTTTTAAATGCACATTCTTCTTGTATGTTATGCTGACATCGCCGCATGTGTTTTTCATGATTTTTAATTGTATGCAAATGTGATCACATGTGTGTATTTAAAAGAACTGACTTACCATTCTCTGTATCTGGACCCGTAGAAGCGCATATTGCATGAAACGGCCGTCGTCCTGCTTCATTTGCCTGCATAACCTGCACTTGTTTTACCCGTAATACCTTGTCCATGATCTTTATTATGCAATAAAGGACTAAGGTTGTTTTTTCACCAAGAAATTGGAGTGTTGCTGATTTTTTCTTGTTTTATTGGACACTGGCAATATAAATCTCCCTCTTTATGTGTGGGAGACAGCAGAAAAATCAGGCCCACTGTATTACACTACACAGTTTGATTGGCAGAAAGAGGCTGGCAGATATGCCACTAACAGAACTACGTTCACATTTACGTCGTGCGGGGCTGCGTCGGCGATGCAACGCACAACGCAAACAAAAACGCATGCAAATGCAGCAAAAGCTGCATTTTGTGACGCATGCGTTCATTTTTATAGCACAAAAAAATGCAACAAGCATGCGTCCAAAAAACGCATGCGTCACAAAACGCAACAAAACGCATGCGCACCCCATGTTAAATATAGGGGCGCATGGCGCATGCTCCGCCACAGTTGCGCCCGACGCACCGCAAATTTGAACATAGCCTTACGCAGATGCACACACTGGCAATATAAATCTCCCTTATGGAAGACTAGTGAATAAATCAGCGGAGCGAAGGACATAGGTCCCTGGATGGGTGTAGGAGTCCCGTTTGGGGCTGTAGCTGTGAGGATACTGGTGTCTGCGGTGGTGGTGCGTGTCCAGGGACCTATGCCCTTCGCTCCGCTCGACAATTCTAAGGTTTGAGAAAGACCCTGTGGGTCGAAACGTTACCTACCTTGAAACACTGCGGTGCTACCTTTATTTTGGTGTTTGTAATAAAGAAAACCACAATTTTTGAGACCAAAACCAAATCTCCGAAAACCTTTCTTTGAGTGCGACTGTTGTTGTATGACTATAATCTGGAGCATCCCTCCGTGTTCAGTCTGCACCACCCTTAGCGAGAGTGCACGTCTTGTTCTACAACACTAATAATGCATAGGTGCCAGAATTGATGCCTCTGCATTATTAATCTGGCTTAATGTCACTTTACAATAGCAAGGTGGCATTAACCCTTCATTACACCATATCCCACTGCTACACGGGAATGGGAAGAGAGTGGCCAAGTGCCAGAATAGGCGCATCTTACAGATGTGCCTTTTCTGGGGTGGCTGTTGGCAGATGTTTTTAGCCAGGGGGGGCAATAACCATGGACCCTCTTCAGGCTATTAATATCTGCCCTCAGTGACTGGCTTTACTACTCTGGTGGAGAAAATTGCGCGGGAGCCCACGCCAATTTTTTCCGTGATTTAACCCTTAAATTTAATAGCTAGAGTGCCGAAATTTTGCACATACACACTACTAACATTAGTAGTGTGTAATATGCAAAAAAAGGGGGATATGAGATGGTTTACTGTATGTAAACCATGTCTCATATCATGTCAGGTTTAGGCAGGAGAAATGAAAAGCCGGCAATTGAATTACCGGCTTTTCAACATTATCGCACTGAAGTAAATATAAATATATATATATATATATATATATATGTGTCTCTATGACATAAATGAAACCCGACTTTGGAGTACAGATCACCGACCGCCCACCCGATCCCAGAGTGGGATAGGGTCGGGTTTCACGAAACCCGACTTTGCTAAAAGTCGGCGACTTTTGAAAAGTGCCGAGCTGTTTCGCTCAACCCTACTGAGGACCACTGCTTTGAACAGACAAAGCTCTTGACTCAGATGTCTACTTTTCCACCTCTGAGTAAATGAATCCCAGTCTTTGTTAATGGTTCCCAGAGCAGATGTCTGCTGTAATTCTCACTTCACCAGTTATAATTAATCTCATTTCTTCAGCATGAGGGTAATATGTCCTCTCTCTGGAGATGTCTTTATAGTTTTTAATTTGTCTCTATGACATAATACAAAGATTCAACCGATAAATGAACGTGCTGTACCTTACTGTGACTCTATGATATACTGTAGTACCAGAATCTTAACGGGGTGCTCTGGGAATATAAAAAAATGTAATTACTAATGGAAATATCATTATAAATAAATTAATAAATACATTTAATTAGCAAATCACACTCGTTTTGTCTAGGGAGGTAATCAATGTAGAATTAAAATGGCCGCAGCCTTGATTCACTGAGAGAGACCTGTCCTAGACTGATAGGACAGCGGCCTGTGAGCATGAGCAGTGAGAAGCTGCACCCTCCTTCATATGTAGGAAGATGTGCCCCACTAATGCCACAGGAGATACCAGAGGGGCTGAGGTAAGAAGATGCACCCTCCTGCACATGTAGGAAGATGTGCCCCACTAATACCACATGAGATACCAGAGGGGCTGAGGTAAGAAGCTGCATCCTCCTCCATACGTAGGAAGATGTGCCCTACTAATACCACAGGAGATATTAGAGGGGCTGAGGTAGAAGAGGCCGCTCACACTTCTGTCTGCCCTGTCTTTCTAAATAAAAAATGTCAGTGTCTCCAGGTCACAGGGGAGGAGCTTCTTACTGTCCATGCTCACAGGCCACTGTCCTAACATTTCAGGACAGGATTTTGCCAGTGTAGCAAGGTGATAGATATTTTAATTATTTAGTGATTACCTCTAGTGATGAGCGAATAGCATTGTTGCTCGGTTCTCCCCGGGCATGCTCGGGTGATCTCTGAGTATTTGTTAGTGCTCGGAGATTTTGTTTTCGTTGCCTCAGCTGCATGATTTACGGCTGCTGGACAGCCTGAATACCTGTGGGAATTTCCTAACAAACAGGCATTCCTCAAATGTATTGAGCCTGTCTAGAAGCCGTAAATCATGCAGCTGAGAGAAAACTAAATCCCCGAGCACATACAGATACTCGGAGATCACCTGAGCATGCTCGGGGAGACCCGAGCAAAGAGTATACTCCCTCATCACTAATTACCTCCCTAGACAAAATAATTGTGATTTACTAATTATATGTATTCAGGAATTTATTTATAATGACATTCCCTTTAGTTATTTAGGTTTTTTTTTATACCCGGAGAACTTTAAAACCGGAATTTTTATATTCTTCACGTACTGCAAAAAAGAAAGGCAGGTAAGGCCTCTTTCACGCATCAGTTTTTTGCTATCAGTTGCAATCCATCGAATTTTGAAAAAAACAAATCCGGCGACTGTTTTTTTCTCATATGCTTGTTTTAGCGATGTATTACGACTAGTGTTGAGCGATACCGTCCGATACTTGAAAGTATCGGTATCGGATAGTATCGGCCGATACCCGAAAAATATCGGATATCGCCGATACCGATATCCGATACCAGTACAAGTCAATGGGACATCAAGTATCGGAAGGTATTCTCATGGTTCCCAGGGTCTGAAGGAGAGGAAACTCTCCTTCAGGCCCTGGGATCCATAGGGATGTGTAAAATAAAGAATTAAAATAAAAAATATTGATATGCTCACCTCTCCGGCGGCCCCTGGACATCATGCTGCTAACCGGGAGGCTTCTTTGTTTAAAATGCGCGCCTTTAGGACCTGGGAATGACGTCCCGGGTTCTGATTGGTCGCGTGCCGCCCATGTGACCGGCACGCAACCAATCAGAAGCCGTGACGTCATTCGCAGGTCCTTAATTCCTAGAATTAGGAGTTTTTGTGAATGAGAATGACGTCGCGGCTTCTGATTGGTCGCGTGCCGGTCACATGGGCGGCACGCGACCAATCAGAACCCGGGACTTCATTCCCAGGTCCTAAAGGCGCGCATTTTAAACAAAGAAGCCTCCCGGTTAGCAGCATGATGTCCAGGGGCCGCCGGAGAGGTGAGCATATCAATATTTTTTATTTTAATTCTTTATTTTACACATCCCTATTGATCCGATACCGATACCCGATATCACAAAAGTATCGGATCTCGGTATCGGAATTCCGATACCGCAAGTATCGGCCGATACCCGATACTTGCGGTATCTGAATGCTCAACACTAATTACGACCGGCAGCCTCACGTTTCATCCATCTTTTGCCAGATCCAGCAAAACATTTTTGTCCAGAGGCAGGAGAAAAAAAGTACAGTGATGGATCCGTCGCCGTCTGTCGTTGGCTCGATTGGAAGCCTATGGGCGCCGGATCCGTCAAATGACAGAATCCGAAGACAGATTCCGCTTTTTTAACTGAGCATGCCCCGATTTATTTAACCAGATCCGCTTGTATGTCTGTCGAAAAAACAAATCCATCACATCAGTTTTTCCCAATCTACGACGGATCCGTCGAACCAAGAGATTGTGACTGACACCAAAAAATTGATGTGTGAAAGAGACCTTATACCCATCTGTCCTAATTTTGTTGCTAAACAAAAATCCTGAAACCAAGAATTATGCAAATCATCTTTAAAAAAGGATGGACAAGTTTTTATTAAAAAAAGACAAAAAAGAAAAAGCAAATAATTCTAGTACCAAAATGCAGCAGATTGCATTGTAGGAGACCCACTGCGTTAAGGGTGTCTTTATGGCTAATGTGACAGCAAAAAAAATGTACAAAAAAAATCTTCACAATCCAGAAATGTAAACACAATTGTCAACCCTACAAGTTGTACTAAAAATTTAATTGTTATTGTAATACTCCAACATTAAACCAATACAGACCACCAAAATACTGCTTTTGGCTTCAATTATCTGTTTTCCCTTAGCCGAATAGGTTCAGGTAACTTGGACATTACATAGTAACATAGTAACATAGTTATTAAGGTTGAAGGAAGACTTTAAGTCCATCTTGTTCAACCCATAGCCTAACCTAACATGCCCTAACATGTTGATCCAGAGGAAGGCAAAAAAAAAACAAAGTGGCAAACAGTAAGCTTCACATTGGGGGAAAAACTCCTTCCCAACTCCACATACGGCAATCAGACTAGTTCCCTGGATCAACGCAATATCAAGGAATCTAGTATATATATAACCTGTAACATTATACTTTTCAAGAAAGGCATCAAGTCCCCTTTTAAATTTTAGTAATGAATCACTCATTACAACATCATACGGCAGAGAGTTCCATAGTCTCACTGCTCTTTCAGTAAAGAATCCGCATCTGTGGGTATGCTTAAATCTTCTTTCCTCTAGACATAGAGGATGCCCCCTTGTCCCTGTCTCAGGTCTATGAGTAAAAAGGTCATAAGAAAGGTCTCTCAACATCCAGTGTTTGCTACGCTGTCAGTGCGGCAAACACTCTGATCATTACCGCGGACAGAGAGCTGTAGCTCCCTCGCTGTCAGATGCACAAGAAACACCCAGTGCTTGGGGGGCCAAACCCAAACAATAACACGGACTTCCTGGTGAATTCCATGTTCGGGGTCAGTGCCCAAACAGTAGGTGATCGATATGGACCGCAAACTTTACTGTCCGGGTTCGCCCATCTCTAGTAACTAGTCAACATTCTTGGCAAAGTTTACATTTTTAGTTTAGAAATGTTGAAGCAATATCAAAATGGTCCCAGATTTAATTTATAACTATCCTTCTACTCCTCGGATGTAAATGGTGCTTCAGTATCAGACTACATATAGCAGTTTATATACATTTACTAAGAAATTAGATTTTTATAGATTTTTATGGTCTTTGTTTATTTTCACTACCAAAACTTGCCAGATTATCACTTAGATCAACATCTTCCATTGTTTGTTTGTAATAAAGTATCGTTGATAGCTTGTACATAGGGTTGAGCGAAATGGGTCGGCCATTTTCAGAAGTCGACGACTTTTGGCAAAGTCGGGTTTCATGAAACCCGACCCGACCCCTGTGTGGGGTCGGCCATGAGGTCGGCGATCTTCTGAATCTGGTATCGGAATTCCGATACCGAGTTCCGATATGTTTGCATTATCGGAAATCGGTATCGGAATCCATATTTAAGTGTAAAATAAAGAATTAAAATAAAAAATATTGCTATACTCACCCTCTGACACGCCCTGGTACTAACCGGCAGCCTTCCTTCCTTAGAATCAGCGCGTGAATGACCTTAGATGACGTCGCGGCTTGTGATTGGTCGCGCGACCGCCCATGTGACCGCTCACGCGACCAATCACAAGCCGCGACGTCACCGAAGGTCCTTCAAGCGCTGATTCTTAGGAAGGGAGGCTGCCGGAAAGAAGCAGGGTGCGTCCGAGGGTGAGTATATACCTAATGGGAATATACTCAGCCTCGGACGCGCCCTGCTTCTTTCCGGCAGCCTTCCTTCCTAAGAATCAGCGCTTGAAGGACCTTCGGTGATGTCGCGGCTTGTGATTGGTCGCGTGAGCGGTCACATGGGCGGTCGCGCGACCAATCACAAGCTGCGACATCATCTAAGGTCATTCACGCGCTGATTCTAAGGAAGGAAGGCTGCCGGTTAGTACCAGGGCGCGTCAGAGGGTAAGTATAGCAATATTTTTTATTTTAATTCTTTATTTTACACTTAAATATGGATCCCAGGGCCTGAAGGAGAGTTTCCGCTCCTTCAGTCCCTGGGAACCATTGGAAACCCAATGCACTGCATTGGGTTTCGTGTTTTGGCCGACCCCGACTTTTTTATATGATCGGCCGATTTCACTCGACCCGACTTTTGTAAAAATTGGGTTTCGTGAAATCCGACCCAATCCTATAAAAGTAAAAGTCGCTCAACCCTACTTGTACAGTATAATGCATTAAATAAGATGGTGAAAAATTATACAAAATATATATAATCCTATATGTGACATTAATGACAAGCCTCATTGTGAAATATTGAGCAACAAAGATCCGTATATCATATCATATATAAATATTTGCTCCAACAACTATAAGAACCCTTTCACCATTCTGAGAAAAGTGATTATACCTCAGTTTCTTTATTCCATGGTGTGAAAGAAAGTCTTGTCTTCAGCTAATAGAAAAAAATAGCTATTGGTACATTTCATTTCAAGACAGGCTGCACCGTGATAAATCTTAATGTGACATCTAACTGAGAATGTTGGCAGAGACAATAATCCTGAAGCCCGGGGTTGGAGTAAAATAGGGTGGTAATGGTGTAGTCAGATATGACTGCATCACAGCACCAGTGTCCAGGTTCCAAAAAAAGATAAGAGAGTGGTAACCTGGGAAATCATAAAGCCTGCTGGTTTATGTTGCACAATTTAGTAATTCCCTAAAGGCAATTTAACTCAGTTCTATTCAACGACAAATCATTTTCCCAGTGTTTGGTAACAATTATACTCAAAAGTTATCAGATGTTGTCACATTAGCCATAAGGACACCCATAAAAGAAAATTAATCAGTGGGTCTTCTATATTACATTCTGTTGAGTTTTGGAACTAAAATTCATTTGTCTTTAAACCTCAGTGGAAATGATGTCTGAAATGGATGGCGGGTTAGATTGTACACTGTATGTTAGAAGTCTTCAGAGTTGTGAAAAGTATGTACCGTATATACTCGAGTATAAGCTGACCCGAGTATAAGCCGACCCCCCTAATTTTGCCACAAAAAACTGGGAAAACTTATTGACTCGAGTATAAGCCTAGGGTGGAAATGCAGCATTTACCGGTGAATTTCAAAAATAAAAATAGATCATTATTTCCCCATAGCTGTGCCATACAGTGCTCTGCACCGTTCATATTTCCCCATAGCTGTGCCATATACGGTGCTCTGCACCGTTCATTGTGCCCCATAGATGTGCCATATACGGTGCTCTGCACCGTTCACTGTGCCCCATAGATGTGCCATATACGGTGCTCTGCACCGTTCACTGTGCCCCATAGATGTGCCATATACGGTGCCCTGCACCGTTCACTGTGCCCCATAGATGTGCCATATACGGTGCTCTGCACCGTTCATTGTGCCCCATAGATGTGCCATATACGGTGCTCTGCACCGTTCACTGTGCCCCATAGATGTGCCATATACGGTGCTCTGCACCGTTCACTGTGCCCCATAGATGTGCCATATACGGTGCCCTGCACCGTTCACTGTGCCCCATAGATGTGCCATATACGGTGCTCTGCACCGTTCATTGTGCCCCATAGATGTGACATATACGGTGCTCTGCACCGTTCACTGTGCCCCATAGCTGTGCCATATACGGTGCTCTGCACCGTTCACTGTGCCCCATAGATGTGCCATATACGGTGCTCTGCACCGTTCACTGTGCCCCATAGATGCTCCACATAAATCTCTGCCGCCGCCGCTGCTGCTGCTGCAATAAAAAAAAAAAACACATACTCACCTCCCTTGATTGCAGCTCCCGGCGTCTCGTTCCGGCGCCTCCATCTTCCCGGCGTCTCTGCACTGACTGATCAGGCAGAGGGCGCCGCGCACACTATATGCGTCATCGCGCCCTCTGCCTGAACAGTCAGAGCGCAGACGCCGGGAAGATGGAGGCGCCGGCCGGGAAGATGGAGCGACGCTCGGCGGCTGGAACGAGGACAGGTGAATATGCTATACTTACCTAGTCCTGGCGATCCTCGCGCTGTCCCTCTGCCTGGTCTTCGGTGCCGCAGCTTCTTTCTCTATCAGCGGTCACCGGCACCGCTGATTAGAGGAATGAATAGGCGGCTCCACCCCTATGGGAGGTGGAGCCGCTTATTCATTTCTGTAATGAGCGGTCCCACGTGACTGCTGAAGAGGGGAAGAAGCTGCAGCACAGAAGACCGTGGGACGGCAGGGACAGCGTGAGGATCGCTGGGACTAGGTTAGTATACCTCAGCGCCCTCACCCCCTCACCCGCCGACCCTGCCACCCACCTTGACTCGAGTATAAGCCGAGAGGGGCACTTTCAGCCCAAAATTTTGGGCTGAAAATCTCGGCTTATACTCGAGTATATACGGTATGTAGAGAGCAAATTTATTAAAAAGTGAAAACAAAATAAAGTATAGGTATATACAGTCATGGCCAAAAATGCACCCTTGAATTGGTTCCTGAGAATTAAATAATTCATAAATTATTGCAATTACACAAGTTTTGTTATAGACATGTTTATTTCCTTTTAGTGTATTAGAACAACACAAAAATAACAGAAAAAAGGCAAAGTGGACATAATTTTACACAAAATCGGCCAGACAAAATCATTGGCACCTTCAATGTAATATTTGATTACACACCCTTTGGAATAAATAATTTCATTCACTTCCTATAACGATCAACAAGCTTATTACATATTTGAAGGGTCCTTCTCCTAACAGCAATTTTAAGTTTTCTCCACAAGTGTTCAATGAGATTTAGATCTAGACTCATTGCTGTCCACTTCAGAACTCTTCAGTGCTTTGTTTCCATCCATTTCTGGGCGCTTCCTGAAGTATGTTTGGGGTCATTGTCTTTCTGGTGCCAAAGAAAGTTACACTGCGTTATAGCATGCAAATATAAATTGTATGAAATTTGAATTGCATTACTGATCTAGAAAATAGAAAAAAACAAGAATAATTAACACATAAATTGGCCAATGATTCCTCTTCTGGGCTTAGGTCAGGCCCAGTGTCAGAGTGTAATGCTAATGCCGGCACCCCTGCATGTTCCCTCGCCCTCCTTCTGGCAAAGATGCTGACTTACTCACCGCCGAGTTATGGCGGTGTCCTGTCAACCTGCTGCTCTGGTCCTGTGCAGGCCGCACAGGTCTCCAGGCATCGAGCCTAGAGCACAGGCTACCAAATACTTAAAGGGGTAGCGTGCTCACTTTGGAAATGTCCTCAGCCAATAGCTCTGCGGCATAAAGGCATGTTCCCCAGTAGGGAGGTGCTTGAACATCACCTGTAGATTTTCTACTGTGTGTACAACTATTATATTGCCAGGTCCTGTTCGCAGAGTCTGTGTTTAATCCTGTACCTGTGTCCTAAGACCTGTGTAGTCCCTGAACCTGAAGCCGCATCGACGGTCCCTGAAATTGAAACTGCATCGGCGGTCTTTGAATCTGTAACCACATCGGTGATCCCTGAGCTTGAAGCCGCTGTGGCAGTTCATGAACCTGAAACCACACCATCGCTACTTTTACCCTTTAGCCATTCCGACGGTATGTGAATGTAAAGCCACTCTGGCGGTAACTGATCCCCCACATTTTTGAATCTCCACCATATTTGACTATAGGTACTGTGTTCTTTTCTTTGTAAGCCTCATTACAATTTCGGTAAACCGAATGAGGTGCTTTACCAAAAAGCTCTATATTGGTCTCATGTGTCCACAAGATGCATTGCCAAAAGGATTTTGACTTACGTACGTTTTGGCAAGTGAAAGTCTAGCTTTTTTTTTGTCTGTGTCAGCAATAGTGTTGAGCGATACCTTCCGATATTCGGAAATATCGGTATCGGATTGGATCGGCCGATATCTAAAAAATAACGGATATCGCCGATACCGATACTCGATACCAATGCAAGTCAATGGGACAAAAATATTGGAATTAAAATAAACCCTTTCTTTCCTTGTTGGTTAATTCTATTAAAGGAAAACAACTAAGAATAATGTAGGATGTATTGGGGGAGATGGAGGAGACATTAAAGGCATAGAGTTTAGCCCAATCAAATGGAATAGCAGGAATTATTTTTTTTTAAGATGTTCGGAGTTACAAAGATATTGACTCTGTTAAGATTTTTTATATTTTGTCAGATATTTATGTTTCACTACTTCCATGTTCTTCACCTTCATTTTTACTTATCCCACATTTTCTTCTTCATCATCCTCAGCAGCAGCATCTTTTTCATCAACTTCTTCTTCACCTTATTCATCTTCTTCTTCACCATCTTCCTATTATTCTTTTTTTTACATTCTTCATATTCTTCTTATTAAACTATTATTCTTCTTCATATTCTACTTCTTCAGCTTCTTAATATTCTTCTTATTCATCATATTCTTATTTGTGACAGGCATTTCTGTAGTTGTTATCTATAAAAGTTTATCTATAAAAGTTATGTTTTTTATGTTAGGTTTTTTCCAGGGGCACCACGAGGAGGAACTGACTCACCCCCATACACTGCTTAGTCTTCTTCTGCGTATAATTTAGATAATATCTTTTGCTCTGATTTTTAGTCTTATGCTTAATGTTCTTCTGCTTTTTGTTCTGCAGCTTCTTGTTCTTCTGCTTCTCGGTCTTCAGGGTCGTCATCTTTACGGTCTTGAACTTGGAAATGTAGCAGAATGTACAAGAGCAAAAGACCCTGCCGAGAACCAGCTGATGGTACTGGAACCCGGATAGATAGCCAAAGGTGCAAGAGCCAATGGAACAACCGAGGACCAGCTGACGTTACTGGAACCCGTTTGCTAAGCAGGAGGTACCTGTGCCAGAAAGCACTACCAAGGACCACCTGACATTGGTGGAACTCGAATACCCAGAAGGAGGCACCTAAGCCAAAGGCTCTGCCCGGAACCAGCTGATGGTACTGGAACCAGGATGGGGAGCAGAAGGTACAAGAGCAAAAGACCTTGTCGAGAACCAGCTGATGGTACTGGAACTCGGATGGCTAGCCGAAGGTACAAGAGCCAATGGAACAACCGATGACCAGCTGACGTTACTGGAACCCGGTTACTAAGCAGGAGGTACCCATGCCAGAAAGCACTACCAAGGACCACCTGACGTTGGAGGAACTCGGATACCCAGAAGGAGGCACCTAAGCCAAAGGCTCTGCCTGGAACCAGCTGACGGTACTGGAACCAGGATGGGGAGCAGAATGTACAAGAGCAAAAGACCCTGTCGTGAACCAGCTGACGGTACTGGAACCCGGATGGCTAGCCGAAGGTACAAGAGCAAATGGAACAACCGATGACCAGCTGACGTTACTGGAACCCGGTTACTAAGCAGGAGGTAGCCGTGCCAGAAAGCACTTCCAAGTACCACCTGACGTTGGTGGAACTCGGATACCCAGAAGGAGTCAGCTAAGCCAAAGGCTCTGCCCAAAACCAGCTGAAGGTACTGGAACCAGGGGGACCTATTCAAGATTGTCTTCCTAAGAACCAGCTAATGGTGCTGGAACTCAGAGAGGCAGCAGAATGTCCACAGGAGAAAAAATTGCTAAGCCGCGAGTTGGCCGTGGTAACTGAAAACCCACAGTCCTACAGGGGGAGCTTGTCCTATTGGCACTATGGAACCAGCCTTGATTGCCAGTTCCCGCAGCCCACATAGGAAGCACCTAAACTGCAGGCACCATAGAGTCGGCAAACCCGACCGCAACACGACAGGACAATGTATTAAAGGCAAAGTGACCTTGACACTACTCAGAAACAGCTGGCATGCTGGAACCAGGCTGGGCAGGAGGGAGTACCCGTGCCAAAGACACTGCCGTGAACCAGCTGACAGTACTGGAACCCAGAAGCATTGCCGAAGGTACAAGAGCCAATGGAACAACCGATGACCAGCTGACGTTACTGGAACCCGGTTACTAAGCAGGAGGTAGCCGTGCCAGAAAGCACTTCCAAGGACCACCTGACATTGGTGGAACTCGGATACCCAGAAGGAGTCACCTAAGCCAAAGGCTCTGCCCAAAACCAGCTGAAGGTACTGGAACCAGGGGGACCTATTCAAGATTGTCTTCCTAAGAACCAGCTAATGGTGCTGGAACTCAGAGAGGCAGCAGAATGTCCACAGGAGAAAAAATTGCTAGGCCGCGAGTTGGCCGTGGTAACTGAAAACCCACAGTCCTACAGGGGGAGCTTGTCCTATTGGCACTATGGAACCAGCCTTGATTGCCAGTTCCCGCAGCCCACATAGGAAGCACCTAAACTGCAGGCACCATAGAGTCGGCAAACCCGACCGCAACACGACAGGACAATGTATTAAAGGCAAAGTGACCTTGACACTACTCAGAAACAGCTGACATGCTGGAACCAGGCTGGGCAGGAGGGAGTACCCGTGCCAAAGACACTGTCGTGAACCAGCTGACAGTACTGGAACCCAGAAGCATTGCCAAAGGTACAAGAGCCAATGGAACTACCGAGGACCAGCTGATGTTACTGGAACCCAGTTAGTAAGCAGGAGGTACCCATGCCAGAAAGCACTACCAAGGACCACCCGACGTTGGTGGAACTCGGATACCCAGAAGGAGGCACCTAAGCCAAAGGCTCTGCCCAGAACCAGCAAACAGTACAGGAACCAGGGGACCTATTCAAGATTGTCTTCCAAAGAACCAGCTAATGGTGCTGGAACTCAGATAGGCAGCAGAAGGTCCACAGGAAAAAAAATTGCTAGACCACGAGCCGGTCGTAGTTACCAAACACCCACAGTCCTATGGGGGAGCTTGTCCTATTGGCACTACGGAACCAGCCTTGATTGCCAGTTCCTGCAGCCCACATAGGAAGCACTGCAGGCACCATAGGGTCGGCTAACCCGACAGCAACACGACAGGACAACGTATTGGAGGCAAAGTGACCTTGACACTACCCGGAAACAGCTGGCATGCTGGAACCAGGCTGGGCAGGAGGGAGTACCCGTGCCAAAGACACTTCTGAGCAGCAACTGGTGGTATTGGAGCCCAGGGATTACATGACAAACAGAGTGTAGGCTGAGGCCTAATTGGAGCAAGTTGAAAGGGAACCTTTAACCCCCCCCCAGGCATTTGCAACTAGAAGAGCCACCTTGTGCAGTAGTAGTGCTGCACAAGGAAAAGGTGGCTCTTTTAATTATGCTCCTTGCACATGCTGAACGAAACACTTATAAAATGTGGCCCCTCATACCATGAAACCGTCCCAGAGGCGGGTATTTCCATCTTAATGATACACAGCACAGCCGTCATTCATACCCCCTTGACACCAGGTGCAGCCTCCTGAGCGCTGTTTGCTTCTGTCCCGGAGCCTGCGCTGTTATGTTATCCCTTGGCCATGCGCAGTTAGCGGTGCCCGTCTTCTGACATCATTTGGTGCCATGCTGACTGCGCCTGTGAGGCCGCGCTGCCCAAGATCACGACCCACAGTTTCTTCTGATTTCTTCACATTGCGGGGCTGGGATTCATGGGCATGCACAGTGCATATCTTCGCCTATCACTCACTATAAGCACCTATGTGTAGTATCAATGAAATAAAGGGCCCAGTCCTATATATATATATATATACTGCTGACTACACATCAGTGCAAAATCTGCATATCAGTACCATACTAATAAGACATAAAGCAAGAGGTCAAATGAATAACTTACATAACTGCTTGCAGACTATGTATCACGCTTGTGCCGCCACTCCGACAGCGCCGTTTCGCCTACCAGGCTTCTTCCATGTTGGGGGCATGTTGTTCCAACATGCCCCCAACATGGAAGAAGCCTGGTAGGCAAAACGGTGCTGTTGGGGTGGCGGCACAAGCGTGATACATAGTCTGCAAGCATTTATGTAAGTTATTCATTTGACCTCTTGCTTTATGTCTTATTAGTATGGTACTGATATGCGGATTTTGCACTGATGTGTAGTCAGCAATATATATATAGGACTGGGCCCTTTATTTCATTGATACTACACATAGGTGCTTATAGTTCTTGGATACATATATAATAATATACTACGGTACTGTGCTTTAGTAGTTCCCATATATAGCTGATAAGTATTGTGACTATTTGGCCTTCATATGGCTATATGTCTTTAGCACTGTTTTGCACTTTACTATTAATATATGGTTTCTATGCACATCCATCCGTATATTTTGTGGATTTATATTAGCCTGTTTTGGTAAGCTTTTGCATTTATTTTGGCAGTATTTGTGCAGGAGGTCATTTTTGTATATGTATATTTATCACTGCTCTGTATCCGCCTTTGTTTTTATTGAGATTTTTCTTGTCTTGTATAGGTGTCTTGGTCTTTTTTAATTTTATTTTTCTTTAATAAAATATTACATTTTATTTACTTACTAACTATGTTACTATGTTACTATGTTACTTAGTATGCCTTCATTTTTTCCCTGGGAATGTATGGGAATTGTGTATTTATCTTTTTCCCTTTCATTTCTGTAGTAGTGTGAGTGTGGAGGTAGCAGGAGCAATTACCGGATACACAGCAAGGGATCAGATGACATTACTGAAACCCAATAAGACTGGGTCATGTGTTGACTGTGCAGATGGCACTTCTGAGCAGCAACTGGCGGTGTTGGAGCCCAGGGATTACAGTTCAGGTGGTAGAAACATGAACACAACAGGAGACCTGGATACTGTTGCCAACCAAGTATTTAATCTGGAAAAGAAGTGGCAAATTCCTGCGAGATCCAGGCCTTGTTCATGCAACGGTCTGTTAGTACACCACCTGCGGCACTAAAGACATGTTCCGATAATGCACTAGCAGCAGGGAAAGCCAGCACCTCCAATGCATACTGGCTAAGCTCTGGCCATGTATCCAGCTTAGAGACCCAAAACTTGAAAGGGGAAGAGCCGTGTGGTAGTGCACTGAGAGGGCAAGACATGCAGTCTGTCACCATCTGACGGAAACGTTGCCTCCTGCTGACTGGAGCCATCTGTGATAGTGTAGACATTTGTGGCTGGCACACAAAAGTTTGCCACAGTTGGGCCATACTGGTCTTGCCTTGTGTTGAGGCACTGCTTCTGCTCCCTGTTTGTGCTGAGCTTCCTCCTCTGCCTCGACACACTGAGCTGTTTTGTAAACCACTAGCAGCACTGCTCTCAGTTGGACTGGAGAAGATTATGGAATGCACCAGTGTGTCATAGTACTCCCGCATTTTACGCTCCTGGTTCAACGGTGTTATGAGGCTTTGTAAGTTGTCCCGGTAATAATAATAATCAGCCATGTTGAGAATGTGGGCGATGCGGCCGTCGTTTCTCAGGCACTGCAGCATGAAATCAACCATGTGCTGCAGATTGCCAACTGGCCAAGAAACGCTGTCCCCTGCTTGAGGCGTGATCTCTGCCTGCTCTGCATCACCCCACCCTCGCTCTACATACTGACTACTGGAGCATTGTGTAACTCCCTCCTCTGGACAGATGTCTTCCTCCTCCATTGACTCCTCCTCATCCTCCTCACAAAGTGTCCCCTGCCTAGGCCTTTGTGAGGAACCACGTCGCGCAGACTGTCCAGAAGCAGATGGCATTTGGGACTCCTCATCCTCCACCTCTTCCACAACCTCATCCCTTAGCGCTTGCAGTGTTCTTTCAAGCAGGCAGATAAGGAGGACAGTCATGCTGACTAGTGAATCATCTGCACTCGCCATCCACGTGGAATCATCGAAGGCACGCAAAACCTAGCAGATGTCCTTCATAGTGGTCCACTCAGTGGTTGTGAAGTCTGAACGACTCGCAATGCGACTTCTTTGCGCCTGAAGCAGCTGGTACTTCATTACTGCTGGCTGCTGCTCACACAACCGTTCCAACATATGTTACGTTGAATTCCATCTGGTGGGTAGGTCACATATGATGTGATGTTCCGGAAGGCGGAATCAGCACGTGAGAGCTGCAAGGCGTGATCTTGCCATGCTGGAATGCCGCAAGTGAGCGCACTCTAGGCGGATCTTGTGCAGCAGTGCATCAAGATCCAGATAGTCCCTCAAAAAACTGCACAACCAAGTTGAGCACATGTGCCGGACATGGTATGTGAGTGAGGCTGCCTAGGCCCAGAGCTGCCACCAGATTTCGGCCATTGTCACACACTACCATGCCTGGCTGGAGATTTGCTGGCACAATCCACACATCACTCTCCTGCTTGATGGCATTCCAGAGCTCCTGCACTGTGTGGCTTCGATTCCCCAAAGAAATTAATTTCAGCACAACCTGTTGACGTTTGGCGATGGCTGTGCTCATATCGGTCATAACATTTAAGCATTCATGGGTCAAGGTGGAGGTAGACCGTGACGGCTCCTGCAGCGATGATTCAGAGGAACTGGAGTATGAGGAGTAGGCAATGTGTACAGACTGGATTCCTGCAATCCTTGGAGTTGGCAGAACATTTACAGCGCCACTTGCAAGATCTGTACCCGGCTCCATAACATTGACCCAATGGGCAGTGAGGGGAAAGGTATCGTCCCTGTCCATGGTGACTGGTCCACGCATCGGTGGTGAGGTGGACCTTGCTACTGATGGTGTTTAGTAGCGCATGTTTAATGTTTCCCTCCACAATGCTTTTGCAGGGCAGGGGCGGCTTGCCTACTGAAATAAAAGCGGCTGGGCACGTTGCATTGTGGGACTGCCAATGCCATCAAGTTGCGGAAGGTGTCAGTCTCCACGAGCCTGAGTGACAGCATTTCAAGGGACAGTAGTTTTGCAATGCCAGCATTCAGAGCCTGTGCTTGGGGGTGGTTTGCCGAGAATGGCCGCCTTTTCTCCCATGCCTGTGCTACCGATGGCTGTAGACTGGGCTGGTAGTGTGAGAATGGCTGGGAACGTGGTGCTGTTGGTGGAATTACACTGGGTCTCTGGACAACAGTGCCAGAGGTTTTTCCATGGTGATCCTGTGAGGAAGCCGAACTAGCTGTGTGTGAGCTGGAGGAAGAGGCTACAACACGAGCTGAAGAGGTGGTAGGTGGAGCTGTTGGCTGGCCTATGTCTTCAGTGTGTTTTTGTAACTCCACCACTCGCTTGGTCCACACATGTTTCCACATATTTGTGGTATTGAGGTTGCTGACACTTTTCCCTCTTTTGACATTCTGATGACACAGCTTGCATTTGACAAAGCAAATGTCATCTGCAACTGTGTCAAAAAAGGACCAGGCACTGCAAGTCTTGGGAGCCCCCGTTTTGGCTTTTGGAAGAGGCATGCTCCTAATGGGTGCCGAAGTGGAGGCTACAGGCGACGCAGTCTTCCCCCTCCCTCTCCCTCTTTGGGCCGTTAGGGGAATCTCTTCCTCAGAGCTGCTCCCACCACCTTCCTGTATCTCATGCCATGATGGGTCAAGGACCTCATCATCTACACAACCCTCTTCCACCAACTGCTCCTCCTGGATAGTCTGAGCAGCACTGTACGCACCAGAAAGTGGCACCTGAGTCTCATCATCAGATGCGTACTGAGGTGTGCTGACCGGAGGCACTGGCCCACCCGCCTCTTCAGAGTCAAAGAGACAAAGCTGTTGGGCATCACTGCATACTGCCTCTTCTTCCATTTCTCGAATGCTGCTTGGCTGGACCCTTTTTTCCAAGCCAAGAGATTCAGAGAACAGAAGTAGAGATGGCTCCTGTCCTGGGCTCTCTGACTGCCTGGGCAATTTGGCAGGTGGTGAAGAAACAGATGGGTGCTCTCCAGTGCTTTGTGCCTGAGAGGATGTGGCACTAATTGAAGTCAATGCATTAGCTGCCATCCATCCGACAGCAGCTTAAATTTGTTCATCCCGCAGCAGCGGGGTATGGCGATCTCTTACAAATCTGCGCATGAAAGACTGTTCCCTGCTGAAACTGGGGGATGATGAGTCACCGGTGCCCATACCAGGCACAGAATCCCCACGTCCTCTCCCTGCTCCATGCCCATGACCCCGTGCCTTACTCCCTGCCTTCTTCATCTTGGCAGACTGATAAAGATAGGCAGAAAAGTATTAAGGGCTTAGTGTGCTTATTCCTGAACAGCTCCTAACAGGTATAAGAAACACTAATTTTCTAAAGTGTGGATGAGACTTTCATATGAGCTAATGTGGCCTACACAACTGTAAAGTGGAGTGTTTGGTGAACTTTATTATCTTTTTGTTTTTTTCACAGAACAGACTACAGAGTGAGCTGCACTCAAACACAGACCGTGCAGACAGCTGTGAACGGCGCTGCAAGGCCAAAAAAAGCTCCTCTATATACTCCTATATAGTGTTTTTCCACAATCTAGCAGGATATGGAGGGAATCCCACTAATAAGTTAAATTTGAAAAAATGTGCAGCAGGCAGCACTAATTGAAAAAAGGACAATGGAGCAGTATGAGGCAGTGACGCACCATGAACTGACTACATCCGGCTGAGGTGGCAGAACACACTACAGAGTGAGCTGCACTCACACACAGACCGTGCAGACAGCCGTGATCGGCGCTGCAAGGCCTAAAAAAGCTCCTCTATGTAATCCTATATAGTGTTTTTCCACAATCTAGCAGGATCCGGAAAGAACCCCACTAATAGGCTAAATTTGAAAAAATGTGCAGCAGGCAGCACTAATTGAAAAAAGGACAATTGAACAGTATGAGGCAGTGACGCACCCTGAGCTGACTACAACCGGCTGTGGTGGCAGAACAGACTAGAGAGTGAGCTGCACTCACACACAGACCATGCAGACAGCCGTGAATGGCGCTGCAAGGCCAAAAAAAGCTCCTCTATGTAATCCTATATAGTGTTTTTCCACAATCTAGCAGGATACGGATGGAAACCCACTAATAGGCTAAATTTGAAATAATGTACTACAGGCAGCACTAATTGAAAAAAGGACAATGGAAAAGTATGAGGCAGTGACACACCCTGAGCTGACTACAACCGGCTGTGGCGGCAGAACAAACTACAGAGTGAGCTGCACTCACACACAGGCCATGCAGACAGCAGTGAACGGCGATGCGAGGCCAGAAATAGCTCCTCTATGTAATCCTATATAGAATTTTTCCACAATCTAGCAGGATACGGATGTAAACCCACTAATAGGCTAAATTTGAAAAAATGTGCAGCAGGCAGCACTAATTGAAAAAAGGACAATGGAACAGTATGAGGCAGTGACGCACTCTGAGCTGACTACAACCGGCTGTGGAGGCAGGACAGACTACAGAGTGAGCTGCACTTACACACAGACCGTGCAGACTGCCGTGAACGGCGCTGCAAGGCCAAAAAAAGCTCCTCTATGTAATCCTATATGGTGTTTTTCCACAATCTAGCAGCATACGGATGGAAACCCACTAATAGGAGAAAAACAGGAAAAATGTGCTGCAGGCAGCATCAATGCAAAAAAGGACAATTAAACGGTATGAGGCAGTGACGCACGCTGAACTGACTACAACCAGCGGTGTCTGTAGAACAGACAACAGCGTGAGCTGCACTCTCACAGAGACCTTGCAGACAGCTGTGAACAGTGCTGCAAGGCAAAAACAAGGTTCTCACACAGCGAAATTGCTAAATTAGCCTGGGTAAAGCACAATGAAGCAAATCGCTATCTCAAAACTGGCCCTCAGTCAGAACACAGCGTCCTGTCCCTAACTGAATTCACAACAGAGTAAACCCCAAATGGCGGCGGCGACTTTTATAGTGCATCATGACATCATTTCAGCAGTCAATCACAGCCATGCCAGTAGTTACATGCCTACCATGCAGAACAGGATGTGCCCACACTTCTAATCATTCCTCATTGGCTGAATTCTGGCTCTTTGAATTATAGGAACTTCCGAGTCTGGTATCCGATATACTGAAATATCGGAACTTGGTATCGGAATTCCGATACCGCAAATATTCACCGATACCCGATACTTGCGGTATCGGAATGCTCAACACTAGTGGCTAGACCACAAAATTAGGACAAAAGATTTTGATTATAAAATTCTGTCTGACGCCTGCACTAGTCTATTATCCATAATGATTTGGATTATGAAATGAGGTTTGGTGCCTGCACCAGACTATTATCCCAAATTATATGGATTATGAAATAAGGCCTGGTGCCTGCATCAGACTATTATCTCAAACGATTTGTATTATTAAATGAAGCCTGGTGCCTGCAACAGAGTATTAGCCCAAACTATTTTGATTAGGAAATGAGGCCCTCTGATTCCGCACTGCAATACAGTTTTATCACAAACTATTTTGATTAGCAAATTGGGCCCCCTGTCTGCACCCCAACATTAGGTATAATGATTTTTAAGTTCACTTTCAGCAGCAGTAGCACCAGCAGGAGCTGGCCTCTCTGCACTGCGACACTGAGAAAATGGTGCTGACAAAACAGAATGTCCACTTTTTATATGGACAGGGACATGTAACTTCAGCAGCCAATCACAGAAATCCTTATGTCTTGATGTGAATGGTTTCTGCCCCCTTATTGGCTGCCAGAATGTACACATGGGAGGAATGTGGAGACCACAAGGAAAACGACCAAACGGAAAAAACTATAAGCAATAAAACAACTCTTTATTAAGTAAAAATATTAAAATGTACAGGTACACAAAAGAACAAGGATGGGGGAAATGGCTCAGGTCACAGAACGAATACTACCATGTAAAAATGAAACGTGCAGGCCTCACATAATCTCCCTAAATGTAAAAGATGGAAGTATGGGGAGTGGACACCAGTTAAAGCAGAATGGCTGTGGTAAGCATAATAGTATGACATAAAATCATACACCCCCTGAACACCTCACAAAAAGACATATGTCCCTCATATATCAGAGGCAGCCGTGTGCATATGTGTGAGAGATTTTACCAAAGTCATAATAAGGATGTCCGGGGAAAACTCATGGTATCAAACATCCAGAACAGCCACTACTGCATACATGTGACAACCCACCAAAGGTATAACCAGAAGGGTATCAATATGGTCCAAACCGCAAAACAGCACCAGCTGTATATTTTACCTGGTCCGAGGTGGTACATGCACCAGTGTCCGATATGCAGGCCCGCACTGTTGTGAAAGGCAATTCAGTATCACAATGGACATGGAGGTCAGAGCACACACAGTGATCTGACAATAACCCAAAATAACAGAACGAGCTCTGAGACGTGGGAACTCTGCAGACCGCAATCCCTGATCCTCTCCAAACACAACTAGAGGCAGCCGTGGATTGCGCCTAACGCTACCTATGCAACTCGGCACAGCCTGAGAAACTAACTAGCCTGAAGATAGAAAAATAAGCCTACCTTGCCTCAGAGAAATACCCCAAAGGAAAAGGCAGCCCCCCACATATAATGACTGTGAGTAAGATGAAAAGACAAACGTAGGGATGAAATAGATTCAGCAAAGTGAGGCCCGATATTCTAGACAGAACGAGGATAGGAAAGATAACTTTGCGGTCTACACAAAACCCTAAAGAAAACCACGCAAAGGGGGCAAAAAGACCCTCCGTACCGAACTAACGGCACGGAGGTACACCCTTTGCGTCCCAGAGCTTCCAGCAAAACAAATAGACAAGCTGGACAGAAAAAACAGCAACAAATAGCAAAGAAGCACTTAGCTATGCAGAGCAGCAGGCCACAGGAATGATCCAGAGAAACACAAGTCCAACACTGGAACATTGACAGGAAGCATGAATCAAAGCATTAGGTGGGGTTAAGTAGAGAAGCACCTAACGACCTCACCAGATCACCTGAGGAAGGAAACTGAGAAGCAGCAGTACCAGTTTCCTCCACAAACGGAAGCTCCCAGAGAGAATCAGCCGAAGTACCACTTGTGACCACAGGAGGGAGCTCTGCCACAGAATTCACAACACCGCACATCCAGACCCGACGCGCATTTCGGAGCAGAGGCTCCTTCGTCAGGGGGTGTGTGAAGATAGTGGTAGATTAATTCAGAGATATAGGGAGGGGACAGGTTGTGGATGGCTTTGTAGATCAGTGTTAGTAGTTTTCTTACACTAATAACTACGAGTTTTATAGGTCAGGCCATTCTGGACGCGGCAATATCAAATATGTGAACTTTTTTATTATTTTCTTTACATAAATAAATGTATTTATTCAATAAATATTTTTGTTTCTTTATTTTGTGACGTTTGAAAAATATATTTACTATTTTTAATAAATTCTTAATTATTATTACTATTATTACTAATATTATTATTATTATTATTATTATCTATATATATAATCGTCTAAGGTCTACTTCCGTCTGTTTGTCTGTCATGGAAATCCCACGTCGCTGATTGGTCGCAGCCAGCTGGGCACGACCAATCAGCGACAGGCAAAGTCCTCCCTTGTCCCCTCCAGTCAGTGCCCCCTCCATACTTCCCTCCAGTCAGCGCCCAAATAGTGTTTTAGCAGTCCGTTAAACGGACTGCGTTACACCGCGGTATAACATGGTGTAACGCAGTCCTTTAACGCTGACATTAACCCTGAAACCGGGCAAATCGCCAATGCATGCCATACTGGGCATGTGCTAGTGATGTGCCATCATTCTGTGACGGACCAGGAAAAGCTGCCTGCAGCATTTCCGGGTCCGTCACTGCTTTTGACAAGTGTGACCAACTTTTTACTATTGATGCTGCTTATTCAGCATCAATAATTAAAACATATCATGTTAAAAATAATTTAAAAAATATATTCTCACCTTCCGGCATCCACGACAGCTTTTCCCGCTCCTTGCAATGCTCCGGTCCCAGTAATGCTTTGTTGTAATAACCCCAGATGATGTACCGGTCTTGCGAGACCGCTACATCATCACGGGTCATTGCCGCAAAGCATTACTGTGAAAGCACCTGGCAAGAGCATCGCTAAAGGCATGGGCTGGATGCGGAGGCCGCCGGAAGGTGAGTATATAACTATTTTTTTATTTTAATTATTTTTTTAACAGGGATATGGTGGCCACACTGTTATATACTACGTGGCTGTGTTACATATTACTTGGACTGTGCTATATACTACGTGGGCTGTGTTATATACTATGTCGGCTTTGCTATATACTACGTGGGCTGTGTTATATACTACATGGGCTGTGCTATATACTGCGTGGGCTGTGCTATATGCTGCATGGGCTGTGCTATATGCTGCATGGGTGGTGCTATATACTATGTGGGCTGTGTTATATACTATGTGGGCTGTGTTATATACTACATGGGCTGTGCTATATACTATGTGGCTGTGCTATAAACTATGTGGGCAGTGCTATAATCTACATGGGCTGTGTTATATACTACGTGGGCTGTGCTATATACTACGTGGGCTGTGCTATATACTACATGGCTGTGCTATATACTATGTGGGCTGTGCTATATACTACATGAGCTTTGTTATAAACCACGTGGGCTGTGCAATACACTACGTGGCTGTGCAATATACTACGCGGCTGTGCTATATACTGCATTGGCTGTGCTATTTACTGAGTGGGCCGTTCTATATATTATGTGGGCTGTGCTATACATTACATTGACTGTGTTATATACTACGTTGCTGTGCTATATACTACGTGGCTGTGCTATACTACGTGGCTGTGTCATATACTATGTGTGCTGTGTTATATACTATGTGGGTTGTGCTATATACTACGTGGCTGTGCTATATACTGCGTGGGCTGTGTGATACACTATGTGTGCTGGTATATACTATGTGGCTATTCTACATACTACGTGGTTGTGCTATATACTACGTGGCTGTGTTATATACTACGTGTGCTGTGTTACATACTACATGGGCTGTGCTATATACTACGTGGGTTGTGCTATATACTACTCAGGCTGTGTTATATACTACATGGGCTGTGTTATATGCTTTGTGGCTGTGCTATATACTATGTGGCTGTTCTACATACTACGTGGTTGTGCTATATACTACGTGGCTGTGTTATATACTACGTGTGCTGTGTTACATACTACATGGGCTGTGCTATATACTACGTGGGTTGTGCTATATACTACTCAGGCTGTGTTATATACTACATGGGCTGTGTTATATGCTTTGTGGCTGTGCTATATACTATGTGGCTGTGCTATATACTACGTGGGTTGTGTTATATGCTACGTGGGCTGTGTTATATACTATGTGGGCTATGCTATATAGTACGTGACTGTGCAATATACTATGTGGCTGTGCAATATACTACATGGCTGTGTTATATACTCTGTGGCTATGCTATATACTATGTGGGCTGTGTTATATGCTACGTTGGCTGTTATATGCTACTTGGGCTGTTATATGCTACGTGGGCTGTGCTATATTCTACGTGGCTGCATAATAAACTACGTGGCTGTGCAATATACTATGTGTCTGTGTTATATACTACGTGGCTGTGTTATATACTACATGGCTGTGCTATATACTACGTGGGCTGTGCTATATACTACGTGGGTTGTGTTATATGCTACGTGGGCTGTGTTATATAAAATGTGGGCTATGCTATATACTACGTGACTGTGCAATATACTATGTGGCTGTGCAATATACTACGTGGCTGTGTTATATACTCTGTGGCTATGCTATATACTATGTGGGCTGTGTTATATGCTATGTTGGCTGTTATATGCTACTTGGGCTGTTATATGCTACGTGGGCTGTGCTATATACTACGTGGCTGCTTAATAAACTACGTGGCTGTGCAATATACTATGTGGCTGTTTTATATACTACGTGGCTGTGTTATATACTACACGGCTGTGCTATATACTACGTGGGCTGTGTTAAATGCTATGTGGCTGTGCTGTATGCTACATGGGCTGTGTTATATACTGTGCGGGCCGTGTTATATGCTACGTGGCTGTGCTTTATGCTACGTGGGCTGTGTTATATACTACATGGGCTCTGTTATATAACATAGTAACATAGTAACATAGTAACATAGTTAGTAAGGCCGAAAAAAGACATTTGTCCATCCAGTTCAGCCTATATTCCATCATAATAAATACCCAGATCTACGTCCTTCTACAGAACCTAATAATTGTATGATACAATATTGTTCTGCTCCAGGAAGACATCCAGGCCTCTCTTGAACCCCTCGACTGAGTTCGCCATCACCACCTCCTCAGGCAAGCAATTCCAGATTCTCACTGCCCTAACAGTAAAGAATCCTCTTCTATGTTGGTGGAAAAACCTTCTCTCCTCCAGACGCAAAGAATGCCCCCTTGTGCCCGTCACCTTCCTTGGTATAAACAGATCCTCAGCGAGATATTTGTATTGTCCCCTTATATACTTATACATGGTTATTAGATCGCCCCTCAGTCGTCTTTTTTCTAGACTAATAATCCTAATTTCGCTAATCTATCTGGGTATTGTAGTTCTCCCATCCCCTTTATTAATTTTGTTGCCCTCCTTTGTACTCTCTCTAGTTCCATTATATCCTTCCTGAGCACCGGTGCCCAAAACTGGACACAGTACTCCATGTGCGGTCTAACTAGGGATTTGTACAGAGGCAGTATAATGCTCTCATCATGTGTATCCAGACCTCTTTTAATGCACCCCATGATCCTGTTTGCCTTGGCAGCTGCTGCCTGGCACTGGCTGCTCCAGGTAAGTTTATCATTAACTAGGATCCCCAAGTCCTTCTCCCTGTCAGATTTACCCAGTGGTTTCCCGTTCAGTGTGTAATGGTGATATTGATTCCCTCTTCCCATGTGTATAACCTTACATTTATCATTGTTAAACCTCATCTGCCACCTTTCAGCCCAAGTTTCCAACTTATCCAGATCCATCTGTAGCAGAATACTATCTTCTCTTGTATTAACTGCTTTACATAGTTTTGTATCATCTGCAAATATCGATATTTTACTGTGTAAACCTTCTACCAGATCATTAATGAATATGTTGAAGAGAACAGGTCCCAATACTGACCCCTGCGGTACCCCACTGGTCACAGCGACCCAGTTAGAGACTATACCATTTATAACCACCCTCTGCTTTCTATCACTAAGCCAGTTACTAACCCATTTACACACATTTTCCCCCAGACCAAGCATTCTCATTTTGTGTACCAACCTCTTGTGCGGCACGGTATCAAACGCTTTGGAAAAATCGAGATATACCACGTCCAATGACTCACCGTGGTCCAGTCTATAGCTTACCTCTTCATAAAAACTGATTAGATTGGTTTGACAGGAGCGATTTCTCATAAACCCATGCTGATATGGAGTTAAACAGTTATTCTCATTGAGATAATCCAGAATAACATCCCTCAGAAACCCTTCAAATATTTTACCAACAATAGAGGTTAGACTTACTGGCCTATAATTTCCAGGTTCACTTTTAGAGCCCTTTTTGAATATTGGCACCACATTTGCTATGCGCCAGTCCTGCGGAACAGACCCTGTCGCTATAGAGTCACTAAAAATAAGAAATAATGGTTTATCTATTACATTACTTATTTCTCTTAGTACTCGTGGGTGTATGCCATCCGGACCCGGAGATTTATCTATTTTAATCTTATTTAGCCGGTTTCGCACCTCTTCTTGGGTTAGATTGGTGACCCTTAATATAGGGTTTTCATTGTTTCTTGGGATTTCACCTAGCATTTCATTTTCCACCGTGAATACCGTGGAGAAGAAGGTGTTTAATATGTTAGCTTTTTCCTCGTCATCTACAACCATTCTTTCCTCACTATTTTTTAAGGGGCCTACATTTTCAGTTTTTATTCTTTTACTATTGATATAGTTGAAGAACAGTTTGGGATTAGTTTTACTCTCCTTAGCAATGTGCTTCTCTGTTTCCTTTTTGGCAGCTTTAATTAGTTTTTTAGATAAAGTATTTTTCTCCCTATAGTTTTTTAGAGCTTCAATGGTGCCATCCTGCTTTAGTAGTGCAAATGCTTTCTTTTTACTGTTAATTGCCTGTCTTACTTCTTTGTTTAGCCACATTGGGTTTTTCCTATTTCTAGTCCTTTTATTCCCACAAGGTATAAACCGCTTACACTGCCTATTTAGGATGTTCTTAAACATTTCCCATTTATTATCTGTATTCTCATTTCTGAGGATATTGTCCCAGTCTACCAGATTAAGGGCATCTCTAAGCTGTTCAAACTTTGCCTTCCTAAAGTTCAATGTTTTTGTGACTCCCTGACAAGTCCCCCTAGTGAAAGACAGGTGAAACTGCACAATATTGTGGTCGCTATTTCCTAAATGCCCAACCACCTGCAGATTTGTTATTCTGTCAGGTCTATTAGATAGTATTAGGTCTAAAAGTGCTGCTCCTCTGGTTGGATTCTGCACCAATTGTGAAAGATAATTTTTCTTGGTTATTAGCAGAAACCTGTTGCCTTTATGGGTTTCACAGGTTTCTGTTTCCCAGTTAATATCCGGGTAGTTAAAGTCCCCCATAACCAGGACCTCATTATGGGTTGCAGCTTCATCTATCTGCTTTAGAAGTAGACTTTCCATGCTTTCTGTTATATTTGGGGGTTTGTAACAGACCCCAATGAGAATTTTATTACCATTTTTCCCTCCATGAATTTCAACCCATATGGACTCGACATCCTCATTCCCTTCGCTAATATCCTCCCTTAAAGTGGATTTTAGACAAGACTTTACATAGAGACAAACCCCTCCTCCTCTCCGATTTTTACGATCCTTTCTAAACAGACTGTAACCCTGTAAGTTAACTGCCCAGTCATAGCTTTCATCTAACCATGTCTCGGTTATTCCCACTATGTCAAAGTTACCTGTAGATATTTCTGCTTCTAGTTCTTCCATCTTGTTTGTCAGGCTTCTGGCGTTTGCGAGCATGCAGTTTAGAGGATTTTGTTTTGTTCCAATCTCCTCACTGTGGATTGTTTTAGAAATGTTCTTACCTCCCTTCTGAGTATGTTTTCCTGGGTCGTCTTTGTTCGAGTCTAATGTTTTTCTTCCCGTCCCCTCTTCTTCTAGTTTAACGCCCTCCTGATGAGTGTAGCGAGTCTTCTGGCGAATGTGTGTTTCCCAGGTTTGTTGAGGTGTAGTCCGTCTCTGGCGAGGAGTCCATCGTACAAGTAATTCACACCGTGGTCCAGGAATCCGAATCCTTGTTGTCTGCACCATCGTCTTAGCCAGTTGTTTGCATCAAGGATCCTGTTCCATCTCCTGGTGCCATGCCCGTCTACTGGAAGGATAGAAGAAAAAACTACCTGTGCATCCAGTTCCTTTACTTTCTTCCCCAACTCTTCAAAGTCCTTGCAGATTGTCGGTAGGTCCTTCCTTGCCGTGTCATTGGTGCCAACATGTATCAGAAGAAATGGGTGGACGTCCTTGGAGCTGAAGAGCTTTGGTATCCTATCGGTCACATCCTTGATCATCGCACCTGGAAGGCAGCATACTTCTCTTGCAGTTATGTCCGGTCTGCAGATGGCTGCTTCGGTGCCTCTCAGTAGTGAGTCTCCCACCACCACCACTCTTCGTTGCTTCTTGGCTGTACTTTTTGCTGTCACTTGTTGCTGTGTGCCCTTTTCTTTTTTGCTTGCTGGTATTGCTTCATTCTTAGGTGTGCCATCTTCATCCTCTACAAAGATTTGATATCGGTTCTTCAGTTGTGTGGTTGGTGATTTCTCCATGGTCTTCTTGCTTCTTTTGGTCACATGCTTCCACTCATCTGCTTTTGGAGGTTCTCTGACACTTTTTGCACCTTCTGTGACCAGTAGAGATGCTTCTGTTCTGTCTAGAAAGTCTTCATTCTCTTTGATGAGTTTCAAAGTTGCTATTCTTTCTTCCAGACCCTGTACCCAACGATCTTCTAGCTTAGGGAGACTTCGCTTCTCCCAGAAGGCACCTGGAATATGCAAATTAGCCTCCTGAAGCTTGAATCCCTGGTTTGGTGATGCTTTCGAAGCAGCTGGTCCCGGCTGTACCCAACGATCTTCTAGCTTAGGGAGACTTCGCTTCTCCCAGAAGGCACCTGGAATATGCAAATTAGCCTCCTGAAGCTTGAATCCCTGGTTTGGTGATGCTTTCGAAGCAGCTGGTCCCGGCTGTACCCAACGATCTTCTAGCTTAGGGAGACTTCGCTTCTCCCAGAAGGCACCTGGAATATGCAAATTAGCCTCCTGAAGCTTGAATCCCTGGTTTGGTGATGCTTTCGAAGCAGCTGGTCCCGGCTGTACCCAACGATCTTCTAGCTTAGGGAGACTTCGCTTCTCCCAGAAGGCACCTGGAATATGCAAATTAGCCTCCTGAAGCTTGAATCCCTGGTTTGGTGATGCTTTCGAAGCAGCTGGTCCCGGCTGTACCCAACGATCTTCTAGCTTAGGGAGACTTCGCTTCTCCCAGAAGGCACCTGGAATATGCAAATTAGCCTCCTGAAGCTTGAATCCCTGGTTTGGTGATGCTTTCGAAGCAGCTGGTCCCGGCTGTACCCAACGATCTTCTAGCTTAGGGAGACTTCGCTTCTCCCAGAAGGCACCTGGAATATGCAAATTAGCCTCCTGAAGCTTGAATCCCTGGTTTGGTGATGCTTTCGAAGCAGCTGGTCCCGGCTGTACCCAACGATCTTCTAGCTTAGGGAGACTTCGCTTCTCCCAGAAGGCACCTGGAATATGCAAATTAGCCTCCTGAAGCTTGAATCCCTGGTTTGGTGATGCTTTCGAAGCAGCTGGTCCCGGCTGTACCCAACGATCTTCTAGCTTAGGGAGACTTCGCTTCTCCCAGAAGGCACCTGGAATATGCAAATTAGCCTCCTGAAGCTTGAATCCCTGGTTTGGTGATGCTTTCGAAGCAGCTGGTCCCGGCTGTACCCAACGATCTTCTAGCTTAGGGAGACTTCGCTTCTCCCAGAAGGCACCTGGAATATGCAAATTAGCCTCCTGAAGCTTGAATCCCTGGTTTGGTGATGCTTTCGAAGCAGCTGGTCCCGGCTGTACCCAACGATCTTCTAGCTTAGGGAGACTTCGCTTCTCCCAGAAGGCACCTGGAATATGCAAATTAGCCTCCTGAAGCTTGAATCCCTGGTTTCTGAAGCTTGAATCCCTGGTCATATGCTACATGGCTGTGCTATACTTCTCTGCTGTATCCGTACATCATGAATCGTGGTATGTGTTAAAGGGGGGCCCACTGAGACTCTTTCCCCCGTGGTCATCAAAAACCTGGAGCCTGCCCTGGCTTCACTGATTGGGCATGAGCAATCAATCAGTTACAGGCGCAGTCCGGCCGTGAATTGGTGCGGGATTTGAACCACGCTTCGCTGATTGGTCGTGCCCAGCCGGCCAAATACTGTGTATTCATTGCATTATTCTTAAATCTTCATAAATAAACTACATACAGATTCTAGAATACCCAATGAGTTAGAATTGGGCCACCATCTAGTTATTATTATATTGTCCAAGGATGGGGCATCAACTGCATAATGACAAATAGCCAATTTAATAGTCTGCAATGCTTTTGATCTGCACAGCATTAGAGAAGGGGCGAAGCATGTCAGCTCATGCTCTCAGCACGAGCTGACAGGCCACCATCCCTGGGTGACATCTTGGGACCCGGGGTCACTATGGAGACCATTCACACAACGCGATCACTTCGCATTCTGCCGACGGGAGCACAGACAGTGATCACTCCCTCTCTGATGCTCCTGATGACACTGTCACTATTGACAGTGGCATCACATCGGTTAAACACCCATGATCAGTGCTAGCAACGATCGTGGATGTCACTGCAGGGTGTCAACTCTCACATAGACCTGAAACCTGCACTCGCTCATGGTGGCACTCATAGTGAGCCTGCGCGATCACGGCTCCATATATTTACAGAGGTTTGCGGGAACGCAGCTCCCACGGTGCTGTACATATACACCACATGTCGGGAAGGGGTTAAAAAGGTGATTCATGCTTGGAAACCCTCCAATGTGACTGAATTAAAATAATTCTGCAAAGATGAGTGGGCAAAAATTCCTCCAGAGCATTGTAAAAGACTCATTGCCAGTCATCGCAAATGCTTGATTGCAGTTGTTGCTGCTAAGGGTGGCCAACCAGTTATTGTTTTTAGAGGGAAATCACTTTTTCACATAAGGCCTTGTAGTTTTGGATTTCTTTTTCACTTAATAATAAAGGTCTTCATTTAAAAACTGCATTTTGTGTTTACTTGTGATATCTTTGTCTAATATTTAAATTATTGGTGATCTGAAACATTTAAGGTTACAAACATGCAAAAGAATAGGAAATCAAGAATGGGGCAAACACTTTTTCACACCGTGTAAGATACTATTTTTTGACATTTTATTACTTTTATTAAGAGCATTCAATGCTCGAAACTCGCAGACAAAATGTTTCATATTTTTAACCCTTTATTTTAAGACCATAATAATAAAATAGTGTTTTATTGATAAAAACAATTTTCAGCGGAGGCTGGATATTTTTTCCTCTAGAAGTATTATTATTGACCTGGGAGCAAGCCTAAATTCTTACATTGTGAATTTCTTATATGGATCTGGTGAGCTGATGTGAACACTTCTCTCTTTGGTTCAGCAAAATTAATGCCAGAAAAATGTGCTGCATAACCCTTATAAATGAAAGCACTGGGGTTCCTTTGATTATCAGGTCTTAGTTCCATTGTGTGTCCGTTTCTAGAATGGAAGAAAAAGTGCAGAGTGCAGAAGATGTTTGCCATTCTGAAACTGGAATATCACAGTACCCAGATGTAACTTAATAGTCAATGGGGACCTCTGCTTTTGGTTGCATCTGTGCAATGGATCTGTTTTGGATATGAATTCCATCTCTTTCTAAAAATGAGAACAGACAAATAGAATTACCAAATGCTAATATGAAAGTATTCTTTAGAATTCAGAGAAATTTTAAAATTGCAGGAAAATAGCACTTTTTGGGAAAACATTAGGACCAGATTGGACCTTTCAACTAAATTGTTTTGGTGAGCAAAAGGAACTTGAGTCTGACATCTCCCTAAAATTTGCCCCTTTATAAAATTTATTTAAAAAGAAACAGAAAAGGCTGCACATGTGAATGCCTCTTTATTTGCAATGCAGTAACACTTTAATTTTCTCAGAAACTAAATATGTGTTTGACCTATCAGCCTTTATCTGTATCATCCTTTTTAATGTAATGGAAATCTTTTAGTTCGCACATTTCCTTCGAGCTTTGGGCTTTGGGGCTTTCTATTATTTCACTAAGAGAAATACAGACAAAACACAATTAATCTTCATTTACAGTAGATGGCATGCATTAATTTAGTTGCAGACAAGTGAAGTCAGATATTTCTCATGAAACCTTGTAGAGAGAATTGTTTGCTCAGCTAAGCAGTGAGTGTAATCGGGGTTTTATCATAATTATTTCTGTTTGTCTTTCATCATTTCCATATTGACCGAGTGTCAGTTGGGGAATTGTATAGTATTTCTAAATACTGGTTTTATTAAGTACATACTGGCTGTCAAATTTATTTTACATTCTGTGTTGTACATTATTAAAAAGAACAAAATGTATACAGTATATTCCAATTTTTTCAGACAAAATACTTTTCTTCCTGTTGTAAAAGTTTGGAATGCCAAAGAATACTATATGGTTAATATACTTTGCGAGATCCCCCAACTCTCTGTTTGACAACTGTCTTTGTAAAGCAAAGTGTCTGAAAAGTGACCCTATATTTCTCATATATAGTGACCCTGGTACCGAGTGTTTCCTTCCCACTGCCTTCTCTACTCAGGTTAAACCATTACTTATCTGCCTATCCTGTAATGTGGGATACAAACAGGCAGTTTCTGTTAGGTGCTACAGCTCATTTTTGGGGCTCTTTTATGCTTTATTTTACCTGTTCCCAGTGTCTATGTTCTGATGATAAGTTGAAATCCTAGATCATGGATCTATTATCATGGATCTACCTATTCTATCTTTAAAAATAACACATATGGACAAAAATGTTGCTTTATACTGTATGGACCATGGGGGGGATGCTTTATACTGTATGGACTACATGGGGATGCATTATTCTGTATGGACCATGGGGGACATTATACTGTATGGGCCATAGGGGGATGCTCTATAATGAATGGACCATGGGGGGTTGCTTTATACTGGGTGGATCATGGGAGGATTCACTATACTGTATTGACCATGGGGGGATGCACTATACTGTATGGACCATGAGGGGATGCATTATACTGTATAGACCATGGGGGATGCATTAAACTGTATGGGAGATGCATTATGCTGTGAGGACCTTGGAGGGATGAATTATACTGTATGGACCATGGGGGATACTTTATACTGTGTGGGCCATGAGGGGGATGCACTATACTATATGGACCATGGAGCATGGGGGATGCATACTGTATGGGCCTTAAAGTGCATTACACTATATGGGCTATGAGGTGCATTATGCTGTATAGAAGACCATGTGTAGGCTACTAAAATATTTGGAGGCTTATGTGTAAGCCTTTAAAGTGCATGCAAGTGATCATTCAGTGTAAAGGTTTGTACAGAGTCTATCATACTGTGTGGGGGCAGTATACAGTGTGGAGCTGTGTGGGCCATTATACTACATGGAGGTTTGTGTGGGGCTTACAGTTAGGGGGTCTTAGATGCCTCTCATACAGCCAAACTAGGTTTCACACTTTGCACTGATGAGGGGCAGTACCCTGAAACACAGTGTTTGCAAATTGAGATTCTGGTTTGGCTTTTATCCTAAGTCATGTGACAAGGATCATTAAAGGGTCCACATTGACATTTAGGATTGCTACTTCCAATAGGTGGCACTAGATTACTAGTTCTCTTCCTCTCTAAAGAGACAATTTGCATATTTCCCAGAGGAGCATTGTGGCTTTAAGTCTCCTGATCTCGGCATGCTTAACATGTCACTCTCCGCAAGGAGATACTTCTTGGATCACCTCATTATTGAAATAGATGGTAAACCGAAAGTAACTAACAGTCCATTTAATAACACAGGGCACTGACAGACTTTTCACGCCCGATTCATCAAAGCTTTTATGCCAGGTAAACATACAAAAAAATTGTTGCAGCAGGCTGTTTTATAGGTGTGACATGTACGGTTAGGAAATTGTACTAGTAAAACAGTGTACATTTTTTCAATAAAATTCAACTCTAGTTAAAAAAATGACATAATAAATGCTAGCTAGGTACACGTTCAAAAAGTCAGCAAAAGGGTGCAGTATTGTGGCATATACAGATGTACTGTAAAAATTAGCAAGTAAAACAAGTGTGTAAAAAAAATAGTTTACAACATGCACATTTTATGAGGTAGATAATCACATTTTAAAAATAATTGCACAAGAGATGGAAAAACTGTCACATTTAACAAGCAAGCACATTGTCTCTGACTGACACTAATTTCAGATTTTTTTGTGAAAAATAATGTGCTGCTCTACACTGTATTTAAGGAAATCTGTCAGCAAGATTTCACACCCCAAACTATTTTGATGCCAATTTAGATGTTTCAAATACCAGTCATGAAATATCTTTACATGGTCAGCCTTTACTGCTGAGAAAATAACGTTTGCATTAATATGCAAATGGCTATGGTAGATATGAACCCTCTGTCACTCCAACTCTATTTCCTGTCTAGCACCAGCTCTACCATAGACATTTGAATATCAATAAACCCCTTCACGACATGCGCCGTACTAGTACGGTGCATGTCTTGTCTCCCCCTTTGATGTGGGCTCCGGCTCTGAGCCCACATCAAAGTCGCGATATGTCAGCTGTTTTGTACAGCTGACATGTGCATGCAATAGCGGTAGGTGGAATTGCGATCCACCCACTGTTATTAACTAGTTAAATGCCACTGTCAAACGCTGACAGAGACATTTAACTACCGCTTCCGGCCATTGGGCCGGAAATGAGCGCATCGCCGACCCCCGTCACATGATCAGGGGTCAGCGATGCGTCAGCATGACAACCTAAGGTCTCCTTGAGACCTCTATGTTTCTTTTGAAGCCGGCCTGCTGTGAGCGCCACCCTGTGGTCGACGCTCATAGAAAGCCTGTAATTCAGCTGCATGGGAGCGATCTGATGCTCCTATGTAGCTGAGCAGATCCAGTTGTGCCAGCTTCTAGCCTCCCATGGAGGCTATTGAATCATGGCAAAAGTTTTTAAAAATGTCTTATAATATATGAAAAAATTAAAAAAAACTAAACGTTTAAATCACCCCCCTTTTGTCCCATTCAAAATAAAACTATAAAAAAATCAAACATACACATATTTGGTATTGCTGCATTCAGAATCGTCCGATCTATCAATTAAACAGTGTAGCGAGAAAAAAATTTAAAACTTTTTTTTGGTTGCCGTGACATTGCATTTAAATGCAATAACGGGCGATCAAAAGGACTTATCTGCACCAAAATGGTATCATTAAAAACGTCAGCTCAGCACACAAAAAATAAGCCCTCTTCCTACCCCAGATCATGGAAACTGGAGACGTTACAGGTATCAGAAAATGGCGCAATTTTTATTTTTTTTTTTAGCAAAGTTTGGATTTTTTTTTTCACCACTTAGATAAAAAATAACCTAGGCATGTTTAGTGTCTATGAACTCATAATGACCTGGAGAATCATAACGGCATGTCAGTTTTAGCATTTAGTGAACCTAGCAAAAAAGCCAAACAAAAAACAAGCGTGGGATTGCACTTTTTTGCAATTTCACCACACTTGGAATTGTTTTCCCATTTTCTAGTACAAGACATGGTAAAACCAATGGTGTCGTTCAAAAGTACAACTCATCCCACAAAAAATAAGCCCTCACATGGCCATATTTACAGAAAAATAAAAAAGTTATGGCTCTGGGAAGGAGGGGAGCGAAAAACGAAAACGCAAAAACTAAAAAGGGCTGCGTCTTGAAGGGGTTAAAATGCTGATTTCTCACTAAAGGAGGATTTGAAAGGCCATGTAAAGGTATTGCTGAACTTGTCTTTGAAACAACATGCATATATATATATATATATATATATATATATATATATAGTGCATTGAAAAAGAATTCATACGTACCTTGTGAACTTTTCCACATATTTTAAATCTGAAAATTGTGATGTGCATTTGTATTCACCCCCGGGTCAATACATTGTAGGGCCTACCTCTCACTGTAATTACTGTCTGTTGAAAGTCTTTTGGGGTATATCTCTAGCAGCCTTGCACATCTAAAGGCTGACAATTTTGCCTATTCTTCATTGTAAACTAGCTCTAGCTCATTGAGATTGGATGGAGAGAATATGAACAACAATTTTCAAGTCTTGCCACAAATTCTCAATGGGATGTAGGTCTGGACTGTGACTAGGACATTTAAACACATGAATATGCTTTGATCTAAACTGTTGCATTGTAGCTCTGACAGTATGTTTAGGATTGTTGTCCTGCTGGAAGGTGAACCAACACCCTAGTCTTAAGTCTTCTGAAGGTTTACCTGTATGATTTCAATGTATTTAGCTCCATCCATCTTCCCATCAACTTTTGCCAGGTTTCCTTGCTGAAAAAAAAACTCCCAACAGCAAGATAATGCCACTACCATGTTTGACTGTGGGGTTGGTGTTTTCAGGGTGATGTGCAGTGTCAGTTTTCCACTACATGTAGTGCTTTGCATTTTGTCCAAAAAGTTCTTATTTGGTCTCATCGTGTCAGAGCACTTTCTTCCATATATTAGCTGTGTCCCCTGCATGGCTTTTTGAACACTGCAAACTGTATTTCTTATGTCTTGCTTTCAAAAATGGCTTTCTTCCTGATGCTCTTCAGCAAAGACTAGATTTGTTGACTCAATTTAGTTATAAGGCAACTTCTGGAGGCAATTGCTCAATCAAAATTTTATTTAGGGGGCTGAATAGAAATGCACCTCACAATTTTTAGATTTATATTTTTTTAAAAATGTTAGAAAAACCTGGCATCATTTCCTTTACACTTCATAAATACTTGCTACTTTGTGTTGATATATCACATAAAATCCCAGTAATATAAATTTAAATTTAAGGGTGTAATGTGAGGAAATTTGGAAATGTTCACGGGGTATGAATACTTTTTCAAGGCACTGTAGATTGGGGTGTGAAATCCTGTTACCTATTCCCTTTAGGCCGGTTTCACACGTCAGTGTCTCCGGTACGTGAGGTGACAGTTTCCTCACGTACCGGAGACACTGACACATGTAGACACATAAAAATCACTGCATCTGTTCAGATGTCAGTGATTTTTTGCGGACCGTGTCTCCGTGTGCCAAACACGGAGACATGTCATTGTTCGTGACATTGTTCACATGGAGCTTTATTTTAAACACGATTATTCATATCTTCTCTACAGCAAACGCTGCTGCAGGGAAGATATGAATCGCGGCTTCAGCACCAGTGGGGGGGACAGCACTTACAGTAGCGCTGTCTCCTGCACGGCACACGGACTGCACACGAACAACGTCCATGTGCGATACGTGTTTTACACGGACCCGTTGACTTTAATGGGTCCGTGTAATCCATGCGCTCCCACGAACACTGACATGTCTCCGTGTTTGGCAAAAGAAGACACGGTCCGCAAAAAATCAATGACATCTGCACAGATGCATTGATTTTAATGTGTCTACGTGTGTCAGGAAACTGTCACCTCACGTACGGGAGCCACTGACGTGTGAAACTGGCCTAACATATAACAAGCTAGCCATGTTCCCAGCAGACTGGCAATGCAGTGTCAAATATACATGCATATACAATAATTGGTATATCTCATCTATGGACGCCGTGACCCGCTGCGTTTTTGTGTTCGTGTGCGTCATTTGTGAGCTGTCATTGTGACACGTGGCGGAATAGAATGTAAAATAGAAATGACAGATGTTTAGGTGTTGAAAATGTGCAAAGATAAAGATAGATATGTGTGAGATATATAATTAGTGCCTTGCATGTGTACCTTACTGTATATGGATTAACCAAATGAATAAATAAATGAAAAAAATAACATGGCTTCCCCCCTTTTTTTGATAGTCAAAAAACTTGGCACTCCTGGAGCAATTGAAGTGAAAAAAGAAGGTTCCGTTTATTGTGCAGCCAACAAATGTTAAACGCTTTCAGTCCTTTATCAGACCTAGCTGGTTCCCAGGCTGGGAAGGTTAATGGTTGTTGGGCCCTTCCTAGCCTAAAATATGTTAGCCATCAGCTGGTCCAGAAGTGGTGCATCTCATCAGATACGCCAATTCTGGGTCTTCACCTTGGCTCTTCCTGATTGTCCTGCTGCGGTGGCAATCAAGGGGCTTGGGGTTGATGTAAACTGTGAATTGTCCAAAAACACACCTGACATCAAGCCCTGGTGTTAGTAATGGAGAGGTGTCCATCAAACACTTCCATCACTAAATCAATAATAAAAAAATAAATACACACAAAAAAATATTTTCATTATTGCCTTAACGACGAGAGGTATTTTTAGTTTTGCATTATCATTTTTTGCTCCCCTTCTTCCCAGAGCCATAACTTTTTATTTTTTGGTTAATGTGGCCATGTAAGGGCTTGTTTTTTGTGGGATGAGTTGTACTTTTGAACTACACCATTGGTTTTAACATGCCGTGTAATCAAAAACAGGAAAAAAAATCCAAGTACGGTGAAATTGCAAAAAAAATGCAATCCAACACTTTTTTCATTGGCTTTTTTACTAGGTTCACTAAATGCTAAAACAGACCTTCCATTACGAGTTCAGACACCAAACATGTCTAGGTCCTTTTTAATCTAAGTGGTGAAAAAAAATTCCTAACTTTGTTTAAACAAAAATTGTGCCATTTCCGATACCCGTAGCGTCTCCATTTTTTGTGATTTCTGGTTGGGTTAGGGCATATTTTTTTGAACACCGAGCAGATGTATTTAATGATACCATTTTGGTGCAGATATGATTTTTTGTTCATCTGTTATGGCATTTTAATGCAAAGTCGCAGCACCCAAAAAAATGTAATTGTGGCGTTTTGACTTTTTTTCTCGCTACACCGCTTAGCAATCAGGTTAATAATTTTTTTATCAATAGATCGAACAATTCTGAACTCGGCAATACCAAATATGTGTATGTTTGATTTCTTTTTAATTGTTTTATTTTCAATAGGGCCAAAGGGTGGTGATTTGAACTTTTATATTTTTTTTATTTTTTTTATATTTTTAAAAACTTTTTTTTTTACTTGGGAGACTAGAAGCTGCCATAACCCGATGATCAGATCACCTGTATGTAGTAGAATTTCTCACTTGCTATGAGCACCGACCACTGGATGGCATTCATAGCAAGCCGGCAGTGACAACCATAGAGGTCTGCAGAAGACCTCTGATTGTCAAGCCAACCCATCTTTAACAAGCCATGTCACATGACTTAGGATAATAGCATGCTTAGCATGTCGATCTTCGCAAGGAGAAAAGATACTTCTTGGATAACGGTCTGATGCTTCTCACACAGCCAAACCAGATCTCCGCTTTGCACTGATGAGGGGCAGTACCCCAAAACACAGTGTCTGCAAATTATGATTCTGGTTTGGCTATTATTCTAAGTCATGTGACAAGGCTCGTTAAAGGGTCAACATTGACTTGTAGGATTGCTACCTTCCAATAGGTGGCACTAGAGTTCTAGCTCTCTTCCTCTCTGAAGAAACAATTTGCATAATTAGCACTAATGTTTTTATATGACTTTGGCTAGGATACTGTGTGACTTTACTTTACTGTACTGTGTCACTTTACTTTAGTAAACTATACTTTCTCTATACCTCAATTTGTGCGGTGTAATCAAGTCTTACGTGTCTCTTTCCTTGTTCACATGCTCAGCTGCCACAAAACCCCGGTCTCTACCCTCTCCTAGTTTGGGTAGGCCGGGGTCTATGGGCTGAGCCGCATCAGCGGCGCAGCTGATCGTGACAGATTCTCTATGAGGCAGCTTCTATCTGGCGTATATTTAGCAGCCGTATATTACGGCCATAGAAAATCGCAGCATGCTGCGTTTTTCAGCGTACTGCGCAAAAAATCTGCCAATGCAAGTCTATGGGTGTGCACAAAAAAGGGATTACACACAGACCAGCAGTGTGACTTGCGAAAAATACGCCAGAAATCTCCAGGTGGCAGGAAATGTGCCAAGCCCTCAATCAGGAAGCTTAGACATGCTAATTAGCTGAAAATACGAGACAGACATCCCATACGTCTGGTGTTGTGATAGGCAATTCAGTATCACAATGGACATAGCGGTCAGAGCACATACAGTGATCTGACAATAACCCAAAATAATAGAACGAGCTCTGAGACGTGGGAACTCTGCAGACCGCAATCCCTAATCCTCTCCAAACAACACTAGAGGCAGCCGTGGATTGCGCCTAACTCTGCCTAAGCAACTCGGCACAGCCTGAGAAACTAACTAGCCTGAAGATAGAAAATAAGCCTACCTTGCCTCAGAGAAATACCCCAAAGGAAAAGGCAGCCCCCCACATGTAATGACTGTGAGTTAAGATGAAAAGACAAACATAGAGATGAAATAGATTCAGCAAAGTGAGGCCCGACTTTCTTAACAGATCGAGGATAGAAAAGGTAACTTTGCGGTCTACACAAAACCCTAAAGAAAACCACGCAAAGGGGGCAAAAAGACCCTCCGTACCGAACTAACGGCACGGAGGTACACCCTTTGCGTCCCAGAGCTTCCAGCAAAACAATTAGACAAGCTGGACAGAAAAAATAGCAAACAAATAGCAAAGAAGCACTTAGCTATGCAGAGCAGCAGGCCACAGGAATGATCCAGGGAAAAACAAGTCCAACACTGGAACATTGACAGGAAGCCAGGATCAAAGCATTAGGTGGAGTTAAGTAGAGAAGCACCTAACGACCTCACCAGATCACCTGAGGGAGGAGACTCAGAAGCCGCAGTACCACTTTCTTCCACAAACGGAAGCTCCCAGAGAGAATCAGCCGAAGTACCACTTGTGACCACAGGAGGGAGCTCTGCCACAGAATTCACAACAGTACCCCCCCTTGAGGAGGGGTCACCGAACCCTCACTAGAGCCCCCAGGCCGACCAGGATGAGCCACATGAAAGGCACGAACAAGATCGGGAGCATGGACATCAGAGGCAAAAACCCAGGAATTATCTTCCTGATCATAACCCTTCCATTTAACCAGATACTGGAGTTTCCGTCTTGAAACACGAGAATCCAAAATCTTCTCCACAATATACTCCAACTCCCCCTCCACCAAAACCGGGGCAGGAGGGTCAACAGATGGAACCATAGGTGCCACATATCTCCGCAACAATGACCTATGGAATACGTTATGTATGGAAAAAGAATCTGGAAGGGTCAGACGAAAAGACACAGGATTAAAAACCTCAGAAATCCTATACGGACCAATGAAACGAGGTTTAAACTTAGGAGAGGACACCTTCATAGGAATATGATGAGAAGATAACCAAACCAGATCCCCAACACGAAGTCGGGGACCCACACGGCGTCTGCGATTAGCAAAACGTTGAGCCTTCTCCTGGGACAAGGTCAAATTGTCCACTACATGAGTTCAAATCTGCTGCAACCTGTCCACCACAGTATCCACACCAGGACAGTCCGAAGACTCAACCTGTCCTGAAGAGAAACGAGGATGGATCCCAGAATTGTAGAAAAATGGCGAAACCAAGGTAGCCGAGCTGGCCCGATTATTAAGGGCGAACTCAGCCAAAGGCAAAAAGGACACCCAGTCATCCTGATCGGCAGAAACAAAGCATCTCAGATATGTTTCCAAGGTCTGATGGGTTCGTTCGGTCTGGCCATTAGTCTGAGGATGGAAAGCCGAGGAAAAAGACAAGTCAATGCCCATCCTACCACAAAAGGCTCGCCAAAACCTCGAAACAAACTGGGAACCTCTGTCAGAAACGATATTCTCTGGAATGCCATGTAAACGAACCACATGCTGGAAGAACAATGGCACCAAATCAGAGGAGGAAGGCAATTTAGACAAGGGTACCAGATGGACCATCTTAGAAAAGCGAACACAGACCACCCAAATGACTGACATCTTTTGAGAAACGGGAAGATCTGAAATAAAATCCATAGAGATATGTGTCCAAGGCCTCTTTGGGACCGGCAAGGGCAAAAGCAACCCACTGGCACGAGAACAGCAGGGCTTAGCCCGAGCACAAATCCCACAGGACTGCACAAAAGTACGCACATCCCGCGACAGAGATGGCCGCCAAAAGGATTTAGCCACTAACTCTCTAGTACCAAAGATTCCAGGATGACCAGCCAACACCGAACAATGAACCTCAGAGATAACTTTATTCGTCCACCTATCAGGGACAAACAGTTTCTCCGCAGGACAACGATCAGGTTTATTAGCCTGAAATTTTTGCAGCACCTGCCGCAAATCAGGGGATATGGCAGACACAATTACTCCTTACTTGAGGATACCCGCCGGCTCAGACAAACCCGGAGAGTCGGGCACAAAACTCCTAGACAGAGCATCCGCCTTCACATTTCTAGAGCCCGGAAGGTACGAAATCACAAAGTCAAAACGGGCAAAAAACAGCGACCAACGAGCCTGTCTAGGATTCAACCGCTTAGCAGACTCGAGATAAGTCAAGTTCTTATGATCGGTCAATACCACCACGCGATGCTTAGCTCCTTCAAGCCAATGACACCACTCCTCGAATGCCCACTTCATGGCCAGCAACTCTCGGTTGCCCACATCATAATTTCGCTCAGCAGGCGAAAACTTCCTGGAAAAAAAAGCGCATGGTTTCATCACTGAGCAATCAGAACCTCTCTGCGACAAAACAGCCCCTGCTCCAATCTCAGAAGCATCAACCTCGACCTGGAACAGAAGAGAAACATCTGGTTGACACAACACAGGGGCAGAAGAAAAACGACGCTTCAACTCCTGAAAAGCCTCCACAGCAGCAGAAGACCAATTGACTACATCAGCACCCTTCTTGGTCAAATCGGTCAATGGTTTGGCAATACTAGAAAAATTGCAGATGAAGCGACGATAAAAATTAGCAAAGCCCAGGAACTTTTGCAGACTTTTCAGAGATGTCGGCTGAGTCCAATCATGGATGGCTTGGACCTTAATAGGATCCATCTCGATAGTAGAAGGTAGGGTTGAGCGAAACGGGTCGAACATTTTCAAAAGTCGCCGACTTTTGGCTAAGTCGGGGTTTCATGAAACCCGATCCGACCCCTGTGCGGGGTCGGCCATGCGGTACGCGACTTTCGCGCCAACGTCGCGTTTCAATGACGCGAAAAGCGCCATTTCTCAGCCAATGAAGGTAAACGCAGAGTGTGGGCAGCGTGATGACATAGGTCCTGGTCCCCACCATCTTAGAGAAGGGCATTGCAGTGATTGGCTTGCTGTCTGCGACGTCACAGGGGCTATAAGGAGGCGTTCCCGCCGACCGCCATCTTACTGCTGCTGATCTGAGCTTAGGGAGAGGTTGCTGCCGCTTTGTCAGAAGCAGGGATAGCGTTAGGCAGGGTCCATTAACCACAAAACCGCTTGTGCTGCAGCGATTTGCACTGTCCAACACCACCCTCGGTGTGCAGGGACAGTGGAAGTTTTTTTTTTTTTTTTTCCCCTCAGCGCTGTAGCTCATTGGGCTGCCCTAGAAGGCTCCCTGATAGCTGCATTGCTGTGTGTACGCCGCTGTGCAAACCAACTGCTTTTTTCAAAGCACAAATCCTCTTGTTCCTTCCTTTCTGAACAGCTATCTTTTTTGTTTGTCCACACTTTTTATTTCATTTGTGCATCAGTCCACTCCTTATTGCTGCCTGCCATACCTGGCTGAGATTACTGCAGGCAGGGAGATAGTAGCTGCCTGCCATACCTGGCTGAGATTACTGCAGGCAGGGAGATAGTAATTGTAGGACATTCCCTGTTTTTTTTTTTTTTTTTTTTTGGTGGGAGATTAAGATTGGCAATTTGGCATTTCTGCTAGAGTGCCATCCCTGTGTGTGCCATCTCTCTCACATAGTGGGCCATAGAAAGCCTTTTCATTTTTCTGTATTTTTTTTTGTGGGGTGTATAAATTCTCCCTGATAAAAATACAGTGGGAGATTAATATTGGCCTTTGGGCTTGTGTGCCAGTCCTGAGTGTGCCATCTCTCTCACAAATAGTGGGCCATAGAAAGCCTATTTTATTTTTTTTTGGGTTTTATAAATTCTCCCTGAAAAAAAGGAAGATTAATATTGGCCTCTGGGCTTGTGTGCCAGTCCTGAGCGTGCCATCTGTGCCAGCCCTGAGCGTGCCATCTCTCTCACAAATAGTGGGCCATAGAAAGCCTATTTAATTTTTTTTTTGGTTTTATAAATTCTCCCTGAAAAAAAGGGAGATTAATATTGGCCTCTGGGCTTGTGTGCCAGTTGTGAGCGTGCCATCTGTGCCAGTCCTGAGCGTGCCATCTCTCTCACAAATAGTGGGCCATAGAAAGCCTATTTAATTTTTTTTTTGGTTTTATAAATTTTCCCTGAAAAAAGGGAGATTAATATTGGCCTCTGGGCTTGTGTGCCAGTTGTGAGCGTGCCATCTGTGCCAGCCCTGAGCGTGCCATCTCTCTCACAAATAGTGGGCCATAGAAAGCCTATTTAATTTTTTTTTTTGGTTTTATAAATTCTCCCTGAAAAAAAGGGAGATTAATATTGGCCTCTGGGGTTGTGTGCCAGTTGTGAGCGTGCCATCTGTGCCAGTCCTGAGCGTGCCATCTCTCTCACAAATAGTGGGCCATAGAAAGCCTATTTAATTTTTTTTTTGGTTTTATAAATTTTCCCTGAAAAAAGGGAGATTAATATTGGCCTCTGGGCTTGTGTGCCAGTTGTGAGCGTGCCATCTGTGCCAGTCCTGAGCGTGCCATCTCTCTCACAAATAGTGGGCCATAGAAAGCCTATTTAATTTTTTTTTTGGTTTTATAAATTTTCCCTGAAAAAAGGGAGATTAATATTGGCCTCTGGGCTTGTGTGCCAGTTGTGAGCGTGCCATCTGTGCCAGTCCTGAGCGTGCCATCTCTCTCACAAATAGTGGGCCATAGAAAGCCTATTTAATTTTTTTTTTGGTTTTATAAATTCTCCCTGAAAAAAAGGGAGATTAATATTGGCCTCTGGGCTTGTGTGCCAGTTGTGAGCGTGCCATCTGTGCCAGTCCTGAGCGTGCCATCTCTCTCACAAATAGTGGGCCATAGAAAGCCTATTTAAATATTTTTTTGGTTTTATAAATTCTCCCAGAAAAAAAGGGAGATTAATATTGGCCTCTGGGCTTCTGTGCCAGTCCTGAGCGTGCCATCTGTGCCAGTCCTGAGCGTCCCATCTCTCTCACAAATAGTGGGCCATAGAAAGCCTATTTTTTTTTTTTTTTGGGTTTTAGAAATTCTCCCTGAAAAAAAAAGGGAGATTAATATTGCCCTTTGGGCTTGTGTGCCAGTACTAAGCGTGCCATCTCTCTCTCTCTCTCAGTCAGTGGGCCATAGAACGCCTATTTTTGGTTTTATTTGTTTTCTAAATTCTCCCTGAAAAAATCATTTTATTTTATTTGGTTTCTAAATTCTTCCTGATAAAATAATATTTTTTTTATTATTTTTTTTTCTAAAGTCTCCCTGAAAAAAACAAAACAAAAAAACAAACAAACAAAAAAAACAGTGGGGGATTAATATTGGCCTTTCTGCTTGTGTGCCAGTCTTGACTCCTGTGTGCGTCATCTCTCACTCAGTGGGCCATAGAACGCCTATTTTTTGTTTTATTAGTTTTATAAATTCTCCCTGAAAAAATCATTTTATTTTATTTGGTTTCTAAATTCTTCCTGATAAAATCATATTTTTTTTATTATTTTTTTTTCTAAAGTCTCCCTGAAAAAAAAAAAAAAAAAAAAAAAACAGTGGGAGATTAATATTGGCCTTTCTGCTTGTGTGCCAGTCTTGACTCCTGTGTGCGTCATCTCTCAGTCAGTGGGCCATAGAACGCCTATTTTTGGTTTTATTTGTTTTATAAATTCTCCCTGAAAAAATCATTTTATTTTATTTGGTTTCTAAATTCTTCCTGATAAAATCATATTTTTTTTATTATTTTTTTTTCTAAAGTCTCCCTGAAAAAAAAAAAAAAAAAACAACCAAAAAAAACAGTGGGAGATTAATATTGGCCTTTCTGCTTGTGTGCTAGTCTTGACTCCTGGGTGTGCCATCTCTCTCTCTCTCTCTCTCTCTCTCTCCAATTGTGGTCCATAGAAAGCCTATATTTTTTTTCCTTGATTTGGGTTCCAAAATCTACCAGAGAAAATAACTACATCAATCATTGGTAGAAAAATATTGGCCTCTGGGCTTGTGTGCCACTCCTGACTCCTGTGTGCGTCATCTCTCAGTCAGTGGGCCATAGAACGCCTATTTTTGTTTTTATTTGTTTTATAAATTCTCCCTGAAAAAATCATTTTATTTTATTTGGTTTCTAAATTCTTCCTGATAAAATCATATTTTTTTTTTTTTCTAAAGTCTCCCTGAAAAAAAAAAAAAAAAACAAACAAAAAAAACAGTGGGAGATTAATATTGGCCTTTCTGCTTGTGTGCCAGTCTTGACTCCTGGGTGTGCCATCTCTCTCTCTCTCTCTCTCTCTCTCTCCAATTGTGGTCCATAGAAAGCCTATATTTTTTTTCCTTGATTTGGGTTCCAAAATCTACCAGAGAAAATAACTACATCAATCATTGGTAGAAAAATATTGGCCTCTGGGCTTGTGTGCCACTCCTGACTCCTGTGTGCGTCATCTCTCAGTCAGTGGGCCATAGAACGCCTATTTTTGTTTTTATTTGTTTTATAAATTCTCCCTGAAAAAATAATTTTATTTTATTTGGTTTCTAAATTCTTCCTGATAAAATCATATTTTTTTTATTATTTTTTTTTCTAAAGTCTCCCTGAAAAAAAAAAAAAAAAAAAAAAAAACAAACCCCCAAAAAAAAATGGGAGATTAATATTGGCCTTTCTGCTTGTGTGCCAGTCTTGACTCCTGGGTGTGCCATCTCTCTCTCTCTCTCTCTCTCTCTCCAATTGTGGTCCATAGAAAGCCTATATTTTTTTTCCTTGATTTGGGTTCCAAAATCTACCAGAGAAAATAACTCCATCAATCATTGGTAGAAAAATATTGGCCTCTGGGCTTGTGTGCCACTCCTGATTCCTGTGTGCGTCATCTCTCACTCAGTGGCCCATAGAAAGCATATAGTTTGTTACATTTGTTTTCTAAATTCTCCCTGCAAAAATCTATTTTTTTTTTTTTTTGGGGTTTCTAAAGTGTTCCTGAAAAAAATAAAAATAAAAAAAAAATAATAGTGTGACATTAATATTAACATTTGTGCTTCAGTGACAGTCCTGCGTGTGGGGCATCTCTCTAATTTGCATCCACCAAAAACAGAGTGTGTAACATTGGGCCTGAGTTTCGCTGTGGTCTCACCAACCTGTAAAGGGGTAGCTAAATCATACTGAAGTTATAGCTCACCGTGTAAGTTGTGTGACTGCAACAAATAACGTTAGTTTGGTTACGTTTTTAAAACAATGAGGAAGTCTAGTGGAAGAGGTCGTGGCCGGGGGCGTTCATTGTCAGCTGGTAATGAGGGTAGTGGTAGTGGTGGAGCATCAGGTGGTCGTGGGGAAAAAAATATTGCACCTAAGTCTGGAGCTGTGGAGCCAGGTTCGTCGTCCGGCTACACAAGGCCTCGAACGCTCCCTTTTCTGGGATTAGGAAAACCGCTTTTAAAGCCGGAGCAGCAAGAGCAAGTTTTGGCTTATCTTGCTGACTCAGCCTCTAGCTCTTTTGCCTTCTCTCGTGAAACTGGTAAAAGTAAAAGCAGCGCGTCGTTAGTGGATGTTCACGGTCAGGGACAAGTCACTTCCTTGTCCTCTTCAGCAAAAACAACAACAGAGAAGAATGCAGCAGGCGACACAACGGGTTACTCCATGGAGCTCTTTACACATACCGTCCCTGGCTTAGAAAGTGAAGCAGTTAACAGTCCATGCCCATTACAAGTTGAATCTGACATGGAGTGCACTGACGCACAGCCACAGCCAGACTACTATGCTGGTCCTTTGACTCAGACCACAACATTGCCCTCGCAGGGTGCTGATCAAGAATCAGACCCTGATGAGACTATGTTGCCCCATCACGAACGCTATACCACCGAACGACACGGTGACACAGACGAAGTTGCGCAGGAGGTACAAGAAGAGTTATTAGATGACCCAGTTCTTGACCCCGATTGGCAGCCATTGGGGGAACAGGGTGCAGGCGGCAGCAGTTCTGAAGCAGAGGAGGAGGAGGGGCCGCAGCAGGCATCAACATCGCCACAGGTTCCATCTGCCGGGCCCGTATCTTGCCCAAAACGCGTGGCAAAGCCAAAACCTGGTGGAGGACAGCGTGGCCATCCGGTTAAAGCTCAGTCTGCAATGCCTGAAAAGGTATCCGATGCTAGAAAGAGTGCAGTCTGGCATTTTTTTAAACAACATCCAATTGATCAGCGCAAAGTCATCTGTCAAAAATGTTCTACTTCCTTAAGCATAGGTCAGAATCTGAAAAGTCTCAATACTAGTTGCATGCATAGACATTTAACCACCATGCATTTGAAAGCTTGGACTAACTACCAAACGTCCCTTAAGGTTGTTGCACCCTCGGCCAATGAAGCTAGTCATCAACGCAACATCCCTTCCGGCAGTGTAGGACCACCATTTAGCGCACCACCTGCTGTATCTGTGCAGGTATCTTTGCCAGGCCAAAGCAGTCAGGGTCAGGGAATCACCAGTTTCGTAGTAGGAAACACTGCATCTAGGGCACCGGCGGCAACAATACCATCTCCCACCGTCTCTCAGTCTGCCATGTCCACCGGCACCCCCGCTAGTTCCACGATCTCCAGCTCTCCAGTCCAGCTCACCCTACATGAGACTATGGTTAGAAAAAGGAAATACTTAGCCTCGCATCCGCGTACACAGGGTTTGAACGCCCACTTAGCTAGACTAATCTCGTTAGAGATGATGCCCTACCGGTTAGTTGAAAGCGAAGCTTTCAAAGACCTGATGGACTACGCTGTACCACGCTACGAGCTACCCAGTCGACACTTTTTTTCCAGAAAAGCCATCCCAGCCCTCCACCAGCATGTTAAAGAGCGCATCGTCCATGCACTCAGGCAATCTGTGAGCACAAAGGTGCACCTGACAACAGATGCATGGACCAGTAGGCATGGCCAGGGACGTTACGTGTCCATCACGGCACACTGGGTAAATGTGGTGGATTCAGGGTCCACAGGGGACAGCAAGTTTGGGACAGTTCTGCCTAGCCCACGGTCTAGTAAACAGTTGTCTGTAGCCGTTCGCACCCCCTCCTCCTCCTCCTCCTCCTCGTCCTCCTGCAGAAGCAAGAGCTCGTCCACAGACCGCAGTCGCACAAACACTCCATCCGCACCTGCCACTGTTGCACACCAGGTCTCCCATTATGGGGCAGCTACTGGCAAACGTCAGCAGGCTGTATTGGCTATGAAGTGTTTGGGCGACAATAGACACACCGCGGAAGTTCTGTCCGAGTTCTTGCAGCAAGAAACGCAGTCGTGGCTGGGCACTGTAGATCTTGAGGCAGGCAAGGTAGTGAGTGATAACGGAAGGAATTTCATGGCTGCCATCTCCCTTTCCCAACTGAAACACATTCCTTGCCTGGCTCACACCTTAAACCTGGTGGTGCAGTGCTTCCTGAAAAGTTATCCGGGGTTATCCGACCTGCTCCTCAAAGTGCGTGGACTTTGCGCACATATCCGCCGTTCGCCTGTACACTCCAGCCGTATGCAGACCTATCAGCGTTCTTTGAACCTTCCCCAGCATCGCCTAATCATAGACGTTGCAACAAGGTGGAACTCAACACTGCACATGCTTCAGAGACTGTGCGAACAGAGGCGGGCTGTTATGTTTTTGTGGGAGGATACACATACACGGGCAGGCAGTAGGATGGCAGACATGGAGTTGTCAGGTGTGCAGTGGTCGAAGATTCAAGACATGTGTCAAGTCCTTCAGTGTTTTGAGGAATGCACACGGCTGGTTAGTGCAGACAACGCCATAATAAGCATGAGCATCCCCCTAATGCGTCTGCTGATGCAAAGTTTGACGCACATAAAGGATCAGGCGTCTGCACCAGAGGAAGAGGAAAGCCTTGATGACAGTCAGCGATTGTCTGGTCAGGGCAGTGTACATGACGAGGTACCGGGCGAAGAGGAGGTGGAGGATGAGGAGGATGATGGGGATGAGTATATTTTTAATGAGGAAGCTTTCCCGGGGGCACGGGAAATTGGTGGCGTGGCAAGGCCGGGTTCTGGTTTTTTGAGGGACACAAGTGACGTAGATTTGCCTGCAACTGCCCCTCAACCAAGCACAACCGCAGATTTGACAACGGGAACTTTGGCCCACATGGCGGATTATGCCTTGCGTATCCTCAAAAGGGACACACGCATTACAAAAATGATGAACGATGACGATTACTGGTTGGCCTGCCTCCTTGATCCTCGCTATAAAGGCAAATTGCAAAATATTATGCCACATGAGAACTTGGAACTAATATTAGCAACAAAACAATCAACTCTTGTTGACCGTTTGCTTCTGGCATTCCCTGCACACAGCGCCCGTGATCGTTCTCACACGAGCTCCAGGGGCCAGCAGACCAGAGGTGTTAGAGGGGCAGAAATCAGAAGTGGCGTTGGCCAGAGGGGTTTTCTGACCAGGTTGTGGAGTGATTTTTCTATGACCGCAGACAGGACAGGTACTGCAGCATCAATTCAAAGTGACAGGAGACAACATTTGTCCAGTATGGTTACAAACTATTTTTCATCCCTTATCGACGTTCTCCCTCAACCGTCATTCCCATTTGATTACTGGGCATCCAAATTAGACACCTGGCCAGAATTGGCAGAATATGCATTGCAGGAGCTTGCTTGCCCGGCAGCTAGTGTCCTATCAGAAAGAGTATTCAGTGCTGCAGGTTCAATACTAACAGAAAAAAGGACTCGTCTGGCTACCCAAAATGTAGATGATCTAACCTTCATTAAAATGAACCACAACTGGATTTCAAAATCTTTTGCCCCACCCTGCCCGGCTGACACCTAGCTTTCCTATGAAAAGGTCTTGCCTGTGGACTATTCTGAATGACTTTTCCAATCTCGTAATTTTCTTCACCTGATTGTCCAGCATACGACATGTTTCCACCTCACGAAATGGCCAAACTCCCCACACGGGGCCGTGCTATCGCCACTTTGCGCTTGGACCCTTGAGAGTGCTGTTTGTCTGAAGAGGTGGTGTGGCCGCTTTTGGTCGACGGCACTGCCACTGGGTCCCTCATAGTACAATAAAGTGTCTCTGGCGGTGGTGGTGCGCACCCAACGTCAGACACACCGTTGTAATATGAGGGGCCCTGTGCCTGTACCGCCGGCCACAAGACAGTTCCCCCCCCCAGCTCAAACAGTGCTCTACCACTAGCAAAATTATCTCTCACAGCTTCACCAATGTGTAGTCTAGGCGCTGACATCCTTCAATGCCTGGCACTGACAATACCATTGTTTTGACATTTTTGTTATGTTAGGCCTTCGAAGCCTGTCTGCGGTCCCTTCTTTCTACAACTACTACACTGACCAGGCCACTGCTGGCCGTGTTACCCTGGAACCAATTTAAAAGTGCCTACAGTCAGCCCAATTTTGTTATGTTAGGCCTTCGAAGACTGTCTGCCGTCACTCCTTCCACTAGACTTCCACTGACCATACACTGCTGCCCATGTACCCCTGGAACCAATTTAAAAGTGCCTACAGCCAGCCCAATTTTGTTATGTTAGGCCTTCGAAGCCTGTCTGCGGTCACTCCTTCCACTAGCCTTCCACTGACCAGACCACTGCTGCCCGTGTACCCCTGCAACCAATTTAAAAGTGCCTACAGCCAGCCCAAGTTTGTTATGTTAGGCCTTGGAAGCCTGTCTGCGGTCACTCCTTCCACTAGACTTCCACTGACCAGACCACTGCTGCCCGTGTACCCCTGGAACCAATTTAAAAGTGCCTACAGCCAGCCCAAGTTTGTTATGTTAGGCCTTCGAAGCCTGTCTGCGGTCACTCCTTCCACTAGACTTCCACAGACCAGACCACTGCTGCCCGTGTACCCCTGGAACCAATTTAAAAGTGCCTACAGCCAGCCCAAGTTTGTTATGTTAGGCCTTGGAAGCCTGTCTGCGGTCACTCCTTCCACTAGACTTCCACTGACCAGACCACTGCTGCCCGTGTACCCCTGGAACCAATTTAAAAGTGCCTACAGCCAGCCCAAGTTTGTTATGTTAGGCCTTGGAAGCCTGTCTGCGGTCACTCCTTCCACTAGACTTCCACTGACCAGACCACTGCTGCCCGTGTACCCCTGGAACCAATTTAAAAGTGCCTACAGCCAGCCCAAGTTTGTTATGTTAGGCCTTCGAAGCCTGTCTGCGGTCACTCCTTCCACTAGACTTCCACTGACCAGACCACTGCTGCCCGTGTACCCCTGGAACCAATTTAAAAGTGCCTACAGCCAGCCCAAGTTTGTTATGTTAGGCCTTCGAAGCCTGTCTGCGGTCACTCCTTCCACTAGACTTCCACAGACCAGACCACTGCTGCCCGTGTACCCCTGGAACCAATTTAAAAGTGCCTACAGCCAGCCCAAGTTTGTTATGTTAGGCCTTGGAAGCCTGTCTGCGGTCACTCCTTCCACTAGACTTCCACTGACCAGACCACTGCTGCCCGTGTACCCCTGGAACCAATTTAAAAGTGCCTACAGCCAGCCCAAGTTTGTTATGTTAGGCCTTGGAAGCCTGTCTGCGGTCACTCCTTCCACTAGACTTCCACTGACCATACACTGCTGCCCATGTACCCCTGGAACAAATTTAAAAGTGCCTACAGCCAGCCCAAGTTTGTTATGTTAGGCCTTCGAAGCCTGTCTGCGTCCCGTTCTTTCAACTACAACTACACTGACCAGGCCACTGATGGCCGTGTTCCCCTGGAACCAATTTTAACTTGCCTACAGCCAGCCCTATGTTATTATGTTAGGCCTTCGAAGCCTGTCTGCGTCCCGTTCTTTCAACTACAACTACACTGACCAGGCCACTGATGGCCGTGTTCCCCTGGAACCAATTTTAACTTGCCTACAGCCAGCCCAATGTTAGGCCTTTGATGCCTGTCTGCCGTCACTCCTTCCACTAGGCCTCCACTGACCTGTCTATTGCTGCCCGTGTACCCCTTGAACCAACATCATTAAATATAAAAAAAATTAATTTGATTATAAAAAATAAGATCGTGTTGAGATCTCAAATGCAGACATTTTAACAATCAAAACAAACACACAACAAATATCTGGAACTGTACTACAAAGGTCCAACAGCTACAATTTCTTTCTCCTGCAAGAAGTTAACTGAAAGTTTTTTGGAGTTGTTAACACAGATATGGCATCCACCGAGTGTTGTCCTGTCGCGTCTCCTTTAAATTATTTCCAATAAGATGTTAAACTATTAATTTAATAAAATCAATAATTAAAAAAATAATTGAGTAAGTCAAAAGCACATTGCAAATAAACATTAATTACAAATCAAGAAGCATGGCGCGTCCGAGGGTGAGTAGATACCGAATAAGAATATAATCACCCTCGGACGCGCAATGCTTATTTAAAACAGCCTTCCTTCCTAAGAATCAGCCCTTCCGTGGTGTAGAGAGAGGTTGTGTTACACTCCAAGGTGTTCCCCAGGTTGCCTTTCCTGAGCTTCGATCTTCCGGCTCTCGTTTAGTAGCTGTTGGAAACTACGCTGCATTAGGCCTACTAATTGTGTATGGGTGAAACAGTGGCGCATCTGCGGTCCCTCCTTCCACTAGGCCTCCACTGACCTGTCTACTGCGGCCCGTGTACCCCTTGAACCAACCTAATAAAATATTTAAAAAATTAATTTGATTATAAAAAATAAGATCGTGTTGAGATCTCAAATGCAGACATTTTAACAATCAAAACAAACACACAACAAATATCTGGAACTGTACTACAAAGGTCCAACAGCTACAATTTCTTTCTCCTGCAAGAAGTTAACTGAAAGTTTTTTGGAGTTGTTAACACAGATATGGCATCCACCGAGTGTTGTCCTGTCGCGTCTCCTTTAAATTATTTCCAATAAGATGTTAAACTATTAATTTAATAAAATCAATAATTAAAAAAATAATTGAGTAAGTCAAAAGCACATTGCAAATAAACATTAATTACAAATCAAGAAGCATGGCGCGTCCGAGGGTGAGTAGATACCGAATAAGAATATAATCACCATCGGACGCGCAATGCTTATTTACAACAGCCTTCCTTCCTAAGAATCAGCCCTTTCGTGGTGTAGAGAGAGGTTGTGTTACACTCCAAGGTGTTCCCCGGGTTGCCTTTCATGAGCTTCGATCTTCCGGCTCTCGTTTAGTAGTTGGTGGAAACTACGCTGCATTAGGCCTACAAATTTGGTATGGGGTGTAGAGACAGGTTGTGTTACACTCCAAGGTTTTCACCAGGTTGCCTTTCCTGAGCTTCGATCTTCATGCTCTCGTTTAGTAGTTGTAGAAAAGTACGCTGCATTAGGCCTACAAAATGGGTATGGGGTGGAGAGAGATGGTGTGTTACACTCCAAGGTGTTCCCCAGGTTGCCTTTCCTGAGCTTCGATCTTCATGCTCTCGTTTAGTAGGTGTCGGAAAGTAGGCTGCATTAGGCCTAAAAAATGGGGAATGGGGTGGAGAGAGATGGTGTGTTACACTCCAAGGTGTTCCCCAGGTTTCCTTGCCATTGCTTCGGTCTTCCGACTCTCGTTTAGTAGGTGTAGAAAAGTACACTGCATTAGGCCTAAAAAATGGGTATGGGGTGGAGAGAGATGGTGTGTTACACTCCAAGGTGTTCCCCAGGTTGCCTTTCCTGAACTTCGATCTTCATGCTCTCGTTTAGTAGGTGTCGGAAAGTAGGCTGCATTAGGCCTACAAATTGGGTATGGGGTGGAGAGAGATGGTGTGTTACACTCCAAGGTGTTCCCCAGGTTTCCTTGCCATTGCTTCGGTCTTCCGACTCTCGTTTAGTAGTTGTAGAAAAGTACACAGCATTAGGCCTACAAAATGGGTATGGGGTGGAGAGAGATGGTGTGTTACACTCCAAGGTGTTCCCCAGGTTGCCTTTCCTGAGCTTCTATCTTCAGGCTCTCATTAAATTGTGGTTAAATGGAACAACTGCATTTGGCGTACTAGTTGGTTTGGGGCCTACTATCGGTGTCTGCCACTCCTTGCTGTTCTCCTGGTTTCCTGTCCTGAAATTCCATTTTCAGCCTCTCGTTAAGTAGTTGTTAATGTTAGACTGCATTTGGCCTACTAGTTGGGTTGGGGCCTACTATCGGTGTCTGCCACTCCTTGCTGTTCTCCTCCACTGAACAAAGCTGTGCCGCCTGTTTACTACGGTTGCCAATTTTGAACTGCATTTCGACTACTTACTGATTTGGCCCTACTCTCTGTGTCAGCCTCTCATTCCAGTTGTCCTCCACTGCAATGCCCCCTGGTTATTCCTGTGTTACCAATTTTGAACTGCATTTAGCCCACTTTCTTCTTTGGGCCTATATCTGTGTTTCCACTTCATCGTGCCCATTGCCCAGCCAGTGATAGATGAGTCTGCTGGTACATTGACCCATAACGCAACATTCCCCGTGCACGCTACACAACAACATTGTGACCCTGCTGAAAGTCAGGTTGCTCTTCCCGCATACCATACCACCTTACACGGGGACAAAGAGGAAGGTGCAGATGAAAGTGCAGGTTCCTTCATCAGGTGGGGGGAGGAATACTAGTTGGCGACGTCACTGGCACAGGGCCTCTCATAGTACGCAAAAGTGTTGCTGCCGGTGGGAGGCGCCCCCGCCGTGCAAACACACCGCTGTACTTTGAGGGGCCCTGTGCCAGTGCCAATGCCAACGAGTGGGCCCCCCCTGCTTGCTCAGGTTCACAGCACTTGCAAAGTTGAAATACTTACCTCTCCCTGCTCCACTGCCGTGACGTGGTCCAGATTTCCTGGGCCCACTAATTACTTGAACCAGCCCTACCCCCCACAACTTTAGCCAAATGACCCCCAATTTCAAATGCCTTCCAATTATTATAAGGTAAATTATGCTTGACAAGCTTCATTAAGAAGAATGGATGGTTTTGACATTAAAATGGGCACTCTAGGTGTTTTCCTGGCCCCCACTCACTGTCGACTATGCTGCCCCATTGACTTGCATTGGGTTTCGTGTTTCGGTCGATCCCGACTTTACGTCATAATCGGCCGATTTCACTCGACCCGACTTTGGACATAGTCGGGTTTCGCAAAACCCGGCTCGACTCTAAAAAGGTCAAGGTCGCTCAACTCTAGTAGAAGGGGAAAAGATGAACCCCAAAAATGATACCTTCTGCACACCAAAGAGACACTTTGATCCCTTCACAAACAAAGAATTAGCACGCAGGACCTGAAAAACCGTTCTGACCTGCTTCACAAGAGACTCCCAATCATCCGAGAAGATCAAAATGTCATCCAAGTACACAATCAGGAATTTATCCAGGTACTCTCGGAAGATGTCATGCATAAAGGACTGAAACACTGATGGAGCATTGGCAAGTCCGAGTGGCATCACTAGATACTCAAAATGACCCTCGGGCTTATTAAATGCAGTTTTCCATTCATCGCCTCGCCTGATTCGCACCAGATTATTCGCACCACGAAGATCTATCTTGGTGAACCAACTAGCCCCCTTAATCCGAGCAAACAAATCAGATAACAATGGCAAGGGGTACTGAAATTTAACCGTGATCTTATTAAAAAGGCGGTAATCTATACAAGGTCTCAGCGAACCATCCTTCTTGGCTACAAAAAAGAACCCTGCTCCTAATGGCGACGATGACGGGCGAATATGCCCCTTCTCCAGGGATTCCTTCACATAACTGCATATAGCGGTGTGCTCAGGCACGGATAAATTAAACAGTCGACCTTTTGGGAATTTACTACCAGGAATCAAATTGATAGCACAATCACAATCCCTATGCGGAGGTAGGGTATCGGACTTGGGCTCATCAAATACATCCCGGTAATCAGACAAGAACTCTGGAACCTCAGAAGGGGTGGATGACGAAATTGACAGAAATGGAACATCACCATGTACCCCCTGACAACCCCAGCTGGACACCGACATGGATTTCCAATCCAATACTGGATTATGGGCTTGTAGCCATGGCAACCCCAACACGACCACATCATGCAGATTATGCAACACCAGAAAGCGAATAACCTCCTGATGTGCAGGAGCCATGCACATGGTCAGCTGGGTCCAGTATTGAGGCTTATTCTTGGCCAAAGGCGTAGCATCAATTCCTCTCAATGGAATAGGACACTGCAAGGACTCCAAGAAAAACCCACAACGCTTAGCATATTCCAAGTCCATCAAATTCAGGGCAGCGCCTGAATCCACAAACGCCATGACAGAATACGATGACAAAGAGCAGATCAAGGTAACGGACAGAAGAAATTTTGACTATACTGTACCAATGGTGGCAGACCTAGCGAACTGCTTAGTGCGCTTAGGACAATCAGAGATTGCATGAGTGGAATCACCACAGTAGAAACACAGCCCATTCAGACGTCTGTGTTCTTGCCGTTCAACTCTGGTCAAAGTCCTATCGCACTGCATAGGCTCAGGTTTAAGCTCAGGTAATACCGCCAAATGGAGCACAGATTTACGCTCACGCAAGCGTCGACCGATCTGAATGGCCAAAGACATAGACTCATTCAAACCAGCAGGCATAGGAAATCCCACCATGACATCCTTAAGGGCTTCAGAGAGACCCTTTCTGAATATAGCTGCCAGCGCAGATTCATTCCATTGAGTGAGCACGGACCACTTCCTAAATTTCTGACAATATACCTCTATCTCATCCTGAGCCTGACAAAGAGCCAGCAAATTTTTTTCTGCCTGATCCACTGAATTAGGCTCATCGTACAGCAATCCAAGCGCCAGGAAAAACGCATCGATATTACTTAATGCAGGATCTCCTGACGCAAGAGAAAATGCCCAGTCCTGAGGGTCGCCACGCAAAAAAGAAATGACGATCCTAACCTGTTGAACTGGGTCACCAGAGGAGTGAGGTTTCAAAGCCAGAAATAGTTTACAATTATTTTTGAAACTCAGAAATTTAGTTCTATCTCCAAAAAACAAATCTGGAATAGGAATTCTCGGTTCTAACAAAGAATTCTGAACCACAAAATCTTGAATATTTTGAACTCTTGCCGTGAGCTGATCCACACATGAAGACAGACCTTTAATGTCCATTGCTACACCTGTATCCTGAACCACCCAAATGTCTAGGGGAAAAAAAAGGCAAAACACAGTGCAAAGAAAAAAAAATGGTCTCAGAACTTCTTTTTTCCCTTTATTGAGAATCATTAGCACTTTTGGCTTCCTGTACTGTTGTGATAGGCAATTCAGTATCACAATGGACATAGCGGTCAGAGCACATACAGTGATCTGACAATAACCCAAAATAATAGAACGAGCTCTGAGACGTGGGAACTCTGCAGACCGCAATCCCTAATCCTCTCCAAACAACACTAGAGGCAGCCGTGGATTGCGCCTAACTCTGCCTAAGCAACTCGGCACAGCCTGAGAAACTAACTAGCCTGAAGATAGAAAATAAGCCTACCTTGCCTCAGAGAAATACCCCAAAGGAAAAGGTAGCCCCCCACATATAATTACTGTGAGTAAGATGAAAAGACAAACGTAGGGATGAAATAGATTCAGCAAAGTGAGGCCCGACTTTCTTAACAGAGCGAGGATAGGAAAGATAACTTTGCGGTCTACACAAAACCCTAAAGAAAACCACGCAAAGGGGGCAAAAAGACCCTCCGTACCGAACTAACGGCACGGAGGTACACCCTTTGCGTCCCAGAGCTTCCAGCAAAACAATTAGACAAGCTGGAAAGAAAAAATAGCAAACAAATAGCAAAGAAGCACTTAGCTATGCGGAGCAGCAGGCCACAGGAATGATCCAGGGAAAATCAAGTCCAACACTGGAACATTGACAGGAAGCCAGGATCAAAGCATTAGGTGGAGTTAAGTAGAGAAGCACCTAACGACCTCACCAGATCACCTGAGGGAGGAAACTCAGAAGCCGCAGTACCACTTTCCTCCACAAACGGAAGCTCCCAGAGAGAATCAGCTGAAGTACCACTTGTGACCACAGGAGGGAGCTCTGCCACAGAATTCACAACAGTCTGGCGCACGCCTCCACGGAGTTGCAAGCAGCATGGCAAACATAAACAATGTTGATATGCTCCTGGTCCTGGTCTAAGAAAGGCCCAAAATTTGGGACGAACGCGATTCCAACTATGCTAACCGGGCAAGGAAAGAGTCTGCTTGGAGGAGCATCTGTGTGAGGGACAAAGGCAAATAAGTAAGTACACTTATGTTTCTCAATTAATGAATATTGTAAACTGCAGTAAGAACAATATTTTTACACTATTATTATTTATCTTATTATGATTTTGTATGTATATTGCACCATTTATTTAATGGTGCTGGACATGAGAAAGGGGTTATGTACAGCGTTTATAGATGTCGCTTACAGTAAGCAAATTTACAATGACAGACTGGTACAGAGGTGAGAGGACCTTGTCCTTATGTACTTACATTCTATGGTGTTACCCTTTTATGGTATTGTGGTATTTGTGTGTTAAATTTGATTATTGAAGATATTTATTAAGAAATGCAGCTTACTAGGGCATATTACAATCTGGTAAATCACTGACACCTTGTAGTACCATTGTGCACAATGGCCTTATACATTATTTTCTTCTCTGTCATTGCAGTGGAAGATGTTATGAGATGTTGGCGCAGCATTCGGGACCAGTACCAGAGAGAAAGGCAGCAGCGGGCCCTAAGTGGGTCATCTGCTCGGGCAAAAAGAAAGTATATTTATTTTGACCGGCTGTCCTTTCTGGATCCCAGTATGGATCTCAGACTGTAAGTACAAACCTCACACCACATTACACATATGTTTGTAATGCTTATAGATGATTTCTAAAATTAAATCATTCAATTTTCATTACAGAACACAATCCAACCTCACTGAGAGGGAGACAACAGGGTCCGAATCGGAGCCATTGATTGATCCTATTGGGGAAGGAGAAGAGGTGGCTGGCCCATCTACGGCTCCTACCATGTTCATCCCTCCAGATCCATCTTCAGCTACCTCTCATGTTCAACATCCACCTGGGACAGATGATGCAGCCCCACACACAGATGCACCACCTTCAGGGATGCCTGAAGATCCTGGCACAGCAGCAGCCCCACTGTTCCACTGGAGGCCTCTCCACAGCCTGCTGTGACCTCACGCCGTGGCCGCAGAAGGAGAGAGCTAATGGAAATCAGAAGGAATGTGGACACTGCTGTCTTAAATTATTTGGCCAGGGCTGCTCAGGATGAAGGTGAGGAGGCATTTTCGCGAAGTCTGGCCCGGTATCTCCGTACCATACCCCGTGAGGTGAGGCTACGTGTGAGAGGGTGCTTTCAAATCCTTCTTGATGCATGCACCTCCAAATAGCTCTTATCATTTGTTTGAGTATATTGAGAGGTGGCAGCTGACAACATGTATTGTCCTGCATATGCAAACAAATCAACCAGTGCATGCTCAAGAGGGATTTGAAGCGCCTCCTCCATGTATGCCTACACCTCAACCCTTTCCCCAACATAATCCACCAATGCCTACACCATACCAAATGGCACCCTTACAGTAACCTTACCAATATGGCCACTTGTCTAGACCCAGTGTTAGAGGATGGTCCCAACCTGGGTTTGGATGACATGGCCATATTGGTGGGGGTTATGACTCATGTGAGGTGTACTATCGACATGATGCCCATAGTATACACCCTTATGGCCAGTACTCATCTGGGCAATCTGAGCATGGGCAGATTTTGGAGCAGGCCCAACAGAGAAGCCACAAACAGGGTGAAGGACAATTGGCCCAACAAAGGCCACAAGAGCAGCAACCCGAACTGATCCATCCATCACCTCCATCAACGTATCGAAATCTTTAAAAAATTATTTGTCGTTGATAATTTTGTGTGATATACAAAAATGATTTAATCTGCTGTGATAGCAATGTAATTTGTTTAATTCTTTACACTTTGGCCAAGTTTAAGTGGCCACAAAAGCCATATGATGTAAATATGGTGTTTAAAAAAAATGTTGGTTTATGATATCACTTAAAAACAAACATTAACAAGTCAATTTCTTTGTGTTTCACAAATCATTATTACACCATACACAATTCAAACATTTGAAAACATATCAAATTTTAAAATATATATATATATATATATATATATACTGTATATATATATATATATATATATATATATATATATATATATATATATAACATAGAGATAGCATTATCTTGCCAGTGAGTAGCACCCTGAGGAAAAATAAAATAATTTGTATAAATATCCCTAACTTTAAGGCCAGAAAGGGGACGCCGCTGAGGAAGGACTTGTGGTGTAGGCCTACCCACACTGGCCAACATGCCTTCACCACTATCAGCTGAGGAACACTCATGAATTCTTGTGAAGTCGTGTAAAACAACACAAGCTTTTATGACTTCATTAACATTTGCCTCACTCAGCTGAATGGCAGACTGGAGTACACGCCATTTGGCACACATAATGTCAAAGGCGCACTCCACCAGTCGACAAGTCTCAAATTAAACACCCGCTGCCGGTGGTCCAGATTGCGCCGGGGATAAGGCCTCATGACATACAGGGTCAATTGGAAGGCCTCATGTGCCACAAGTACATAAGGGACTGATTCAGCATTGGAGCCTGGGAGTTGTCGTGGTGATGGGAGGTCCAACAGGTTTTCACATAGCCACCGACCCATAATGGACAAATTGAAGACTTTAGAGTCTCCAGTGCACCCATAGGCCCCAATATCTGCAATTATAAACCTGTAGTTACTGTCAACTACAGCTAACAGAACTACAGAGAAAAACTGCTTATAATTATAGAATTGGGAGCCCGAGTTAGGCGGCTTATGCATCCTGATATGTTTCCCATCTAGGGTTCCAATACAGTGAGGAAAATCACAAGAGTCAGTAAATCCACGGGTTATTTTCAGCCAATCTTCCATTTTGGGCTCTGGCATCACAAGTTCATGTAGTTTGTCCCATATTTGAACACGTCTTACGCACAATGCCGGAAATAGTGGACCGCCCTATCAGAAATTCCAGATGAATTCCGGCATAAGACAATCCAGTTGACAAGAATCTGAAAGCACACAACGAAAACAAATATTAGCAATGTTAAAATTTAATATATAAAGCTGAATGTGTGTATGTATGTATGTATGTGTGTATGTCCTGGATTTGCATCTGCACCGTCGCAGCTACAGCCACAAAGTTTTGAACAGTCACACATCTGGACCTCGAGAGCGTCATAGGCTATATTGTGAGGTGAAATTTTAACCCCACGCATTCCAATTCACCAAACAATTTTGCCCCTATCTACATAATGGGGAAAAAGTGAAAGGAAAAGTGTTGGAGTCAAATTGACAACTGCCAGATGTGAACAAGGGGGACTAAAAGAATGAGAGCCATGGCGCCAAAGAGTATATACCGTACAGTTGCTAAGGTGGGGCCCCGACATGGGATACCCACCAGCCACACACGGGGATATGAACACACACACAAAATGCACCACACACTACCACGTGCTTGAACACATATACCACCCTCAGCACACATTTCACCACACATACACCAACCTCGCCACATAAAAGTCGAAACACAAAAGTCGCCACTCAAAACTCGCCATGCGCAAAATTCGCCACATGCAAAACTAGGCTCATGCAAAACTCACCATACGTGTAAAAGTCAACTCATGGAAAACTCGACACACGCAAAACTTGCACACGTGGAAAAATTGCTGCATGCACAAAAGTTGCAACACATGCAAAAGTTGCCTCACACAAAACTTGCACATACGCAAAACGCACCACACATAAAACTCACAACGTGCAAAACTTGCTGCACACAACTTGCTACACTAGCCTGTCACATGGAACTCGACACACAAAAAGTTGCTACACCCATGTCGACACACAAAACTCATCTCACAAAAGTTTCTACATGCATGTCGCCACACGCAACTTAACACACACAACTGGACACAACATGAAACTCACCCTAAAACACACACAAGTCTGGTATTATCCTTCAAAAATAAAAATCTGATTAATAAGCAGACAAACTACAAGAGCAACAAATGTCCCATATAGGAAATCCGGCAGCTGTCAGTCACATGACCTGTCTATTATGTGTATGTGTGAGCTAATATATACTGCCAGGAGGAGAGCTTCCTGTTGACTGGGAATTTATCAGGCTGCCAATAGCAACCAATCACAGCTCAGCTTCTATTTTGCTACAGTTAATTAATCTGAGCTCTGATTGGTTAATATAGGCAACAAAGGACATTCTTGTGTGAGGTAATAGCATGACAGCTAGGGTGTGTTGGTGGAAAGACTGATGTCATTCACATTACCTCTATGTGAGAGGATATAGAAACTGCCATTTACAGACTATTTTTACCACAATAATGCCTCATAAGAAAAGGAATTCCATGGCACGAATGTCAGCTGATGTGAAAAGAAAAGCTGCATTATGGGCCAATGAAAAATGTGAAGACCGAGAAACAAGGCTGATACACATGAGAACAGCAGCTGCTTCCTCAAGAGCCAATGAACTTTCTGAGCAGAGGGAAGTGAGGCTTGCAGACAAGAGAACAAAAGCTGCTTCCTAAAGGGCCAATGAACTTTCTGAGGAGAGCGAAGCGAGGCTTGCAGACATGAAAAAAAGATGAAATATATGTTGTGAAATGCTTCTATTAGCTTAGGTTTTGCCTTTTAATAATTACATTTCTATCTATTTGTTTTGTGATTTTTTTATGTGCAGAATAAATTTTTGTTAACACATTTTATTTTGCTAACAACAGTTATTAACCTGGGAGAAGCCGGGTAGTACAGCTAGTGCTTGATAAAAACCATAGTAAAGCAAAGTAATATGAGGATATAAAAAGGCAGGATACATTTAACATTATCTACATATTTGTATCTGATTTTGTTAAAATTGAATAATAAAATTTAAATCAGATGCTAGGAAATTCAAAATAGGACAAAAAACATTATCAACATACAGTATGTGAGGATGGTGAATACATACCGTAAGGTAAGGAGAAGACGCTCCTCTGCGGATATGCATTTCCACCTCCTGGTGTCCTGATACGTTATTCCTGGACGTACTGTCTCCAGCAAGATATCAAAGGTGCGTATTGTCATGCGACAGTACTAGAAGAATTTGTCCGGATGTATCCGCAGAGCTGAATAGAGCCTGTGAAAATGCCCTTTAGTGAGGCATTGCCGCGAAAGTGGATGCACCCACATTCTTCTTCTCCTCCTTCGCGGATCAACTATCACAGGGTATGGCTGCCCAAAGCGGCGTGACAAGACCCAAATAAATAACACCTGCTGAGTTGGTGTGAAATGCATGTCCATGATTAAGACGTTAGTCGAAACTAGTGTTGAGCGATACCGTCCGATATTTGACAGTATCGGTATCGGATGGTATCGGCCGATATCCGAAAAATATCGGCTATCGCCGATACCGTTATCCAATACCAGTCAATGGGACACAAATATCGGAAGGTATCCTGTAATGGATCCCAGGGTCTGAAGGAGAGGAAACTCTCCTTCAGGCCCTGGGATCCATATTCATGTGTAAAATAAAGAATAAAAATAAAAAATATTGATATACTTACCCTCTGACGCGCCCTGGTCGTCACCGCTGCAACCGCCTTGCTTTCGTTCCGAAGAATGAGCGCGTTAAGGGCCTTCGATGGCGTCGCAGCTTGTGATTGGTCGCTGAGCGGTCATGTGACCGCTCACGCGACCAATCACAAGCCGCGACATCATCGAAGGCCCTTTACGCGCTCATTCTTCGGAACGAAAGCAAGGAGGTTGCAGCGGTGACGACCAGGGCGCGTCAGAGGGTAAGTATATCAATATTTTTTATTTTTATTCTTTATTTTACACATAAATCTTAATCCCGATACCGATTCCCGATATCACAAAAATATCGGAACTCGGTATCGGAATTCCGATACCGCAAATATCGGCCGATTCCCGATACTTGCGGTATCGGAATGCTCAACACTAGTCGAAACGCATCGGAAGAACACTGCCATGTGTGCATAATGCTGTAAGAAATTATACTTATTTACAAGTGGTGTACCATAGGATACAACCCTTTCCTTTTTTTAAAAAAATGAAGAAATAAATTTAGTGATTTTACTACATTCCTGCTGGATTCATCAATTTTTCTGTGAAATGCAGGAGGTCACACATGTTGCCCAAGTACCACCAAAACACCTACACAAGCATAGCAACAAAATGGCCATATGGGAGGGTTCCACCTGTTGTAGAGGCCTTAAATAGGGTTGATGCTGATTATTTAAATTAATTTCAGGCCTCAAAACCGTTAAATGTCCATTTTGCCATACAGATTACATACAGAGGTTTACATGCGCAAAATACGCAGCTACACCTTGCCTACGGATGACATACGGATCACTGTTTTGGAATCATTTCTGCGTATTACGCCTGTAAAAACGTATTTACCTACGCTGAGTGTGACCCCGGCCTTAAAGAATGATGATCATACAATGTAATGTTCCACCACAGCCCCTATATTCAGTATGATGTACCCACAGCCCCACATGCAGTGTGATGCTCCACCACATGCATTCTACTCAGTATGATTGTCTGCCACAGCCACCACACATAGTCTGATGTTCCCACGACAGCCACCTATTCTGTGTGAGGGTCTACCACAGCCTCTAATATTGTGGTGGTCCACCACAGCCCCTCTCCCCCCAAAAAAACAAGCAAACAAACCATTACCCTTACTATATCGAGGTTCTTTGTCCCAGTTGTCACTATCCCATCTTCTATCGTGTCTCATAGTAGATGCAGGCAGCGCAGTTCAGTGACATCATTGCGCCACCCCATAAATGACACCTGCCTTAGGCAGGCTGCAGGCCAGAAGTAGTGTCATGCTCCACTAAGGAGTCAGATGGCACACAGCAAGACAGAAGGGAAAGGAAGCACTGCAGCTAGGAAAAGATTAAAGGGAATCTTGCCCTGCACAACTTTGAGCTCAATGTCGTGCCTATACGGGTTCTTTCACCACATGTGATGATTACATTCCTAATTTTTGTCTTGCCCGTTGTGCGGCCCTGGCTAGTGTGTGGGGTGGCAGGAACACTAGTTCTGCTCTATAATACAGACACAAAGTCAAATAGACAAGGGTAAAGAAAACAGCAATCACTCTTAGCACACCCAAACTAAGGAATGACATATAGCTGGAAAGTAAAGGTGAGGCAAATCAAAAAGGGAGATAGCAAGGAGGAAAAACTAAACTTCCAAACTGCAAACTCCAGAGACAACATATCATTCCACAGCTAACAACTCTCAAACCAACTCCAAGGTATAGCAAGCTATCACCTGCAACTACTCAAGCTAAGAGGTGAGCATTTATACAAGAGGGATGTGGAGAAATCAGTACAGCTGAGAACCTAGCACATAGAGCTCTAGGAGACAAACAGAATAGTTTAACCTTTGCAACAACACAGCAAGGGAAATCTGCACAGCTATCTGGAAGGTAAAACAGATCCACCCAGTGCAGGTGCACATGTAGCCAGATGCCATGATCTTCTGACCCCTCCCTGTCCCAGTATCCCTGAGACAGTACCACCCTCCTAAGAGGGGACTCTGGACCCTCAGATTCAAATTTATCTGGATGTGAGGCATGAAAATACAGAACAAACCTGATCGCATGAACATCAGATTCTGGTACCCACATTCTCTTTTTTGAACCATAGCCTTTCCAATGTGCCAAATAGTGAAGTGACCAGCGTACAAAGCGAGAATTGATAATCTTAGCTATCTGGACCTCCATATTCATGATCCAGTTCTGAGGAAACAATATATTTTTTGACAAGTGATCGATGAAACGCATTAGGGATTTTGAAAGTAGGTGACAAGGCAAAGCGAAACACTACGGGATTGATTATGGGAACTATCTTATAGGGGCTGATGGACCAGTGTCCCAGTTTCCAATAAGGAACTTTCAACTTAATGGTCTTAGTAAACAACCACACCAAATTACCAACACTCAGGTTCACACCAACCACGCATTTCGGATCAGATATTCTTTTATATTTGGAAACCATCGTCCTTAAATTGTTAAGAACACCACACAGAGGTAAGAGATGAAGAAAACCACTCCTCCCCATTCCTGAAGAATTATTTCCATTAAAGATGCAGAATTGAGTATGAAAATCATATGCCCCAAAAAACTTGGACTTGGAAGTAGACTCATGATGGCGGTTATTCACCGTGATATCAGCTAAAGGTAAATAAGAGACCTAATCCTACTGATTCTCAGAAAAAAAATACCTTAGGTACGTCTCAAGATTCTGATTTACCCGTTCAGTCTGGTATTAGATTGTGGATGAAAGGCTGAAGAAAATGAGAGATGGAACCCTAACTGACCACAAAATGTCATGCAAAACTATTTAAACTGGTCTCACAATCAGAAACAATATCAGAGGTGATCCTATGGAGTTTCACCATTTTATTAATGAAAACTTGTGACAAAGTTTTAGCATTTGAAAGTGCAGGTAAATCAATAAAATTTGCCATTTTGCTCAATCTATACACCACCACTAATATTACCATGTTACCTGTGGACATGGGCAAATTAGTGGCAAAATCCACTGAGAGATGAGTCCATGATCTACACGGAATAACCAAAGGTTGCAGGACCTCAAAGAGATGAGTATGGGAAAGCAGATCCAACCAGTGCAAGTGCATATGTAGCCATACACCGTGATCTTCAGACCACTTTGTGGTGCAGTATCCCTTGTCACAAGTAGCCTGCTACATAAAATGATGGAGCATGGAGTCAAATGCTTCGTGCCCTGTCTTAGCAGTATCGGCATCCTGAGGACAAGAAAGATGGGAATCTGTCAGCATGTTTTTCTTATGTTATCTGACAGCAGCATTGTGTAAGGGCAGAGAACTTGAATCAAGTGATGTATCACTTACTGGACTGCTTGGCACAGATTAGCTTGAATCCCATATTTTCCTGTTGTAGGTATAGCAGCCACAGTGCTGAGCCTTGTATTACCCCGCCCACACTCCCAACTGAAAGCTTCCTGTATACACTAGCATTATCAGCAGGCTGCCAATCTTTGATTGGGCGGGGTTACATAGATTAGTTTATCAGGCCTACACATGAAACCTAGTCAGGCAGTGTTAATCTCCTGCTGATAAAACTGTAATGAAACTACACACACAGCCTAGTAATTGATACATCCCAAGAATTAGGGTACCGTCACACAGTGCCATTTTGATCGCTACGATGGTACGATTCGTGACGTTCCAGCGATATCCATACGATATCGCTGTCTCTGACACGCAGCAGCGATCAGGGATCCTGCTGAGAATCGTACGTTGTAGCAGATCGTTTGGAACATTCTTTCGTCGCTGGATCTCCCGCTGTCATCTCTAGATCGGTGTGTGTGACACCGATCTAGCGATGCGTTCGCTTGTAACCAGGGTAAACATCGGGTTACTAAGCGCAGGGCCGCGCTTAGTAACCCGATGTTTACCCTGGTTACCAGCGTAAATGTAAAAAAAAACAAACACTACATACTTACATTCCGGTGTCCGTCAGGTCCCTTGCCGTCTGCTTCCCGCACTCACTGACTGCCGGCCGTAAAGTGAAAGCAGAGCGGTGACGTCACCGCTGTGCTGTGCTTTCACTTTACGGCCGGCAGTCAGTGAGTGCGGGAAGCAGACGGCAAGGGACAGACACAGGAATGTAAGTATGTACTGTTTTGTTTTTTTTATGTTGGTAACCAGGGTAAACATCGGGTTACTAAGCGCGGTCCTGCGCTTAGTAACCCGATGTTTACCCTGGTTACCCGGGGACCTCGGCATCGTTGGTCGCTGGAGAGCTGTCTGTGTGACAGCTCTCCAGCGACCACACTACGACTTACCAATGATCACGGCCAGGTCGTATCGCTGGTCGTGATCGTTGGTAAATCGTATAGTGTGACGGTACCCATAGGCTCTTATTCCCTACATTGTGGTTCTCCCAGAATAACAAAAACCTGCTGACAGACTTCTTTTAAGATCACCAACACTCATTAGAATATTTTAAGAATGGAATCATTATTGGATTAGCAGAATCATTGTTCAGTTTAATTGAAAGCTATTAAATTAATTAATCTTTATGTCACTAGCTTTCCAATAACCTAGAACTTAAACAATACACTACAATGAAGAGATGTCGTGTAGTAACAGAGATAATGCAAACCTTCATTATCACGGAAACACTAACTTTTTGAGAATTTCACTATAAAAACATTGACCGCTCAATAAGAACTGGCTAGATTTTAAAGCGCCATCAATATTCTGCACATTCAGCATTCTATTTCTAGAAGCTCAAAAGAACAATGATCTCACCAGACGGTTTACAGCAAAAAGCAATCCTCTCGACTTCATTAAGTTATTAGAAGCACAAATATCAATAAAACAATTTCTCATCAGTAAGATACAATTAGAGTACACTTCTGTATATCAGATTACTGATTCTACAGATTTTTTTTAATTTCTTGATAAACCCAAAGAGATTATTCTGAAATAATTAATACATTGTAGGATTGTGCAATTTTTATTTATCACCTGTGACTTTACATTAGGCCCCCTTCACAAATCTGTTTTTGGGTCCATATGCAGTTTGTTTCTTAAGAGCTGTAAATACGGACACAGGCACACCCGGTGTATTTAATGGTGGTATGCCCATGTCAGGTTTTTCACACGGATGATTTATTCATGTGAAAAACCCAGAGCTACATCATCTTTTTTTGCTCAGCAGACATGTGCACACTGATTACAGTGATGACACACTGATCCATGTGCCATCAGCGTAACTCATACCGGCTCCAGGGAAAAAGAGGTACAGTTTACGCTGATCCCAGGCACCGATGGCTGAAGGCAGCACTCATCATTGTCTACAGGTCACGCTAAGATCAGAGCGACCAGGCAAAAATGATGGGAAAATTGTTCAGCAGTAGCTATGTACTATCTCCTGTGTAAAATAAAGAATTACATTAAAAAAATGGCGTGTGTTGCCGCACAGTTTTCATAACCAGCAGAGGGAAAGCCAACAGCTGGGGGCTGATGTTAATAATATGGGAAGAGGGACAATACCTCATAACATTCTCAGGCTGTTAATAACAGCTTACAGCTGTTTGCTTAGCATTTTCTGGTGAATTTATGGGGGTCCCGAGAAAAAAATGACTTTGGGCCCCTTTATAAATTCTAACCAGCAAAGGCTAAATAGATAGCTGTAGGTTTATCTTAATAGCCTGGGAAGGGGTCATAGATGTTGCCCCCTCAGGATGAGCATTAGCCATCAGCCACCCCAGAAATGGCACATCCGTAAGGTGTGGAAAATCTGGTGCTTAGCGTCGCTCTTCCCAATTGCCTTGTGGCTGAGTCAAGTGGAGTAATAAGGCTCGGGTTGATGTCAACCTTGTCATGTCACCTGACAACCAGCCCAGTGGTTAGTAATGAAGAGAAATCCATTAGACGCTCCCATTACTAACTCAATAGTAAGTTTGGAAATTAATGCAGCAGGAATAAAATCATTTATCTAAAGTAAAACTCTGCACCCTGTTTTATACATTTATGTAAAAATGAAAAATAAAATTATGCTCATGTTACGCCTATTCCATAGAAGCCCTTGTCCCCTGTAAAAGTCAGAAAATAGTAAACAACCAGAGTATTCACCTTACGCCTTGTCCCCTGTAAAAAATTAATACATAAACAACCATATCCCTTTCTGACTGAAGGGAAGGTTAGCAGTACCGTCCCACACCATAATCCATTTCTGCGATATCTGGTTTACAACCTGAATGGTGGCATAGTGAAACCATCAAGGTTTAAAAACATATCGTGTGACGTGTGAAGGAGGCCTTACAGTGTGAAATATTTTGCATAGCATTCTTTTTTTTGTGATGTTTTAGCTACTTTTTAAAAATGTTGCTGTTGTGTTTATTTTAGAACAGGGGTCTCAAACTGCATTCCTCAAGGGCCACAAACCATGCGGGTTTTCAAGATTTCCTTAGCTTTGCACAAGGTGCTGGAATCATGATGTGTGTAGGTGATTACATTATCACCTGTGCAGTACAAGGAAATCCTGAAAACATGACCTGTTTGCAGCCCTTGAGGAATGCAGTTTGACACCCCTGTTTTAGAACATATTAGGATCTAAATAAGCTGGAGAAGACATGTTTATTTTATTTTATCCCTCGGTTTCTTTACAGGTTTTGCAAACGTCAGCAAAAATGCATGTGCAAAATGACACTCAATAAACAATTTGACCAAAAATTGAAATAAAAATGTTTTAGAGTGAATGTTCATAGCATATCAAAAAATACTGGTGTTTTCAATTATAATATCGATAATCTAAGCAACACATGTGCTGTTAACACAGGACAATGTGCTGCTGAAAATGATGGCTTAAGCAAATTTAAAGTAATTCCAACCAACAAATGAACATTTTCATTGGGTGATTGGCAGTCAATTTACATTGATTGATTACCTAGAGATGCTAGGAACCCCCATTTTCATAGTAGTGTACTGCAATTTGAGGCATACTATGTAAGGGCTTTGTCTCTATTTGCCCATGCAATGTATACTTGTTAACCCCTTACCCCCAAGGGTGGTTTGCATGTTATGGACCGGGCCAATTTTTACAATTCTGACCACTGTCCCTTTATGAGGTTATAACTCTGGAACGCATCAACGGATCCCGGTGATTCTGACATTGTTTTCTTGGGACATATTTTACTTCATGATAGTGGTAAAATTTCTTTGATATTACCTGCGTTTATTTGTGAAAAAAACAGAAATATGGCAAAAATGTTGAAAATTATGCAATTTTCCAACTTTGAATTTTTATGCAATTAAATCACCGAGATATGTCACACAAAATACTTAATAAGTAACATTTCCCACATGTCTACTTTACATCAGCACAATTTTGGAACCCAAATTTTTTTTTGTTAGGGAGTTATAAGGGTTAAAAATTGACCAGCAATTTCTCATTTTTACAACACCATTTTATTCTGGGGACCACATCTCATTTGAAGTCATTTTGAGGGGTCTATATGATAGAAAATACCCAAGTGTGACACCATTCTAAAAACTGCACCCCTCAAGGTTCTCAAAACCACATTCAAAAAGTTTATTAACCCTTCAGGTGTTTCACAGGAATTTTTGGAATGTTTAAATAAAAATTAACATTTAACTTTTTTTCAGAAAAAATTTATTTCAGCTACAATTTGTTTTATTTTACCAAGGGTTACAGGAGAAAATGGACCCCAAACCTTGTTGTACAATTTATCCTGAGTATGCCAATACCCCATAAGTGGAGGTAAACCACTGTTTGGGCGCATGACTGAGCTTGGAAGCGAAGAAGCGCCATTTGACTTTTTAATGCAAAATTGACTGGAATTGAAAACCCCCCACAAGTGACACCATTTTGGAAAGTAGACCCCCTAAGAAACTTATCTAGAGGTGTGGTGAGCACTTTGACCCACCAAGTGCTTCACAGAAGTTTATAATGCAGAACCGTAAAAATAAAAAATCATTTTTTTTTCACAAAAATTATCTTTTCGCCCCCAATTTTGTATTTTCCCAATGGTAAGAGAAGAAATTGGAACCAAAAAGTTGTTGTCCAATTTGTCCTGAGTACGCTGATACCCCATTTGTTGGGGTAAACTCCTGTTTGGGCACACGGGAGAGCTCGGAAGAGAAGGAGCACTGTTTTACTTTTTCAACGCAGAATTGGCTGGAATTGAGATGGGACGCCATGTCGCGTTTGGAGAGCCCCTGATGTGTCTAAACAGTGGAAATCCCCCAATTATAACTGAAACCCTCATCCAAACACACCCCTAACCCTAATTCCAACGGTAACCCTAACCACACCTCTAACCCAGACACACCCCTAACCCTAATCCCAACCCTATTCCCAACCACAAATGTAATCCAAACCCTAACCCTAACTTTAGCCCCAACCCTAACTGTAGACTTAACTCTAACTGTAGCCTTAACCCTAACTGTAGCCTTAACCCTAGCCCTAACCCTAACCATAACTCTAGCCCTAACCCTAGCCCTAACCATAACTCTAGCCCTAACCCTAGCCCTAACCCTAGCCCTAACCCTAACCCTAGCCCTAACCCTAGCCCTAACCCTAACCCTAACCCTAGCCCTAACCCTAGCCCTAACCCTAGCCCTAACGGGAAAATGGAAATAAATACATTTTTTTAATTTTTTCATTTTTCCCTAACTAAGGTGGTGATGAAGACGGGTTTTATTTACTATTTATAGCTTTTTTTAGCGGATTTTTATGATTGGCAGCCGTCACACACTGAAAGACGCTTTTTATTGCAAAAAATATTTTTTGCGTCACCACATTTTGGGAGCTATAATTTTTCCATATTTGAGTCCACAGAGTCATGTGAGGTCTTGATTTTTGCGGGACGAGTTGACGTTTTTATTGGTAACACTTTTGGGCACATGACATTTTTTGATCGCTTTTTATTCCGATTTTTGTGAGGCAGAATTACCAAAAACCAGCTATTCATGAATTTCTTTTGGGGGAGGCGTTTATACCATTCCGCGTTTGGTAAAATTGATAAAGCAGTTTTATTCTTTGGGTCAGTACGATTACAGCGACACCTCATTTATATCATTTTTTTATGTTTTGGCGCTTTTATACGATAAAAACTATTTTATAGAAAAAATAATTATTTTTGCATCGCTTTATTCTGAGGACTATAACTTTTTTATTTTTATATTTTTTTGCTGATGTTGCTGTATGGCAGCTCGTTTTTTGCGGGACAAGATGACGCTTTCAGCGGTACCATGGATATTTATATCTGTCTTTTTGATCGCGTGTTATTCCACTTTTTGTACGGCGGTATGATAATAAAGCGTTGTTTTTTGTCTCGTTTTTTTTTCTTACGGTGTTTACTGAAGGAGTTAACTAGTAGGACAGTTTTATAGGTCGGGTCGTTACGGACGCGGCGATACTAAATATGTGTACTTTTATTGTTTTTTTTTTTTTGTTTAGATTAAGAAATGTATTTATGGGAATAATATTTTTTGTTTTTTTTCATTATTTAGGATTTTTTTTTTTTTTACACACTTGTAAAAATTTTTTTTAACTTTTTTACTTTGTCCCAGGGGGGGACAATACAGATCGGTGATCTGACAGTTTGCACAGCACTCTGACAGATCACCGATCTGTCTCAGAGTGCTGCAGCGTTACCAAGTGCCTGCTCTGAGCAGTGTTGTGAATTCTGTTTTCGAACTCCCTCCTGTGGTCATGAATGGTACTTCGGCGAGTTCTGTTCATGGACTCCCTCTGGTGGCTGTGAGTGGAGCTGCTGCTTCTGAGGTTCTTTCCACAGGTGACGTAGTTTATTCTTTGGCTGGCTGTTCTATTTAACTCCACTCAGATCGTTACTCCATGCCAGCTGTCAATGTTCTTGTACTGGTTCAGTTCGCTCTTGGATCTTTCTGGTGACCTGTCTACTCCAGCAGAAGCTAAGTCCCTGCTAGTTATTATTTGTTTATTGTTTCCTTGTCCAGTTGGCTATCATGATTTTGTCTTGCTAGCTGGAAGCTCTGGGATGCAGAGTGGCACCTCCGCACCGTGAGTCGGTGCGGAGGACGTTTTGCACACTCTGCGTGGTCTTTTGTAGTTTTTTGTGCTGACCGCAAAGATACCTTTCCTATCCTCAGTCTGTTTAGTAAGTCTGGCCTCCCTTTGCTGAAACCTGTTTCATTTCTGTGTTTGTGACTTTCATCTTAACTCACAGTCAATATATGTGGGGGGCTGCCTTTTCCTTTGGGGAATTTCTCTGAGGCAAGGTAGGCTTTATTTTCTATCTTCAGGGCTAGTTAGCTCTTAGGCTGTGAAGAGGCGTCTAGGTCATGTTAGGTACGCTCCACGGCTATTTCTAGTTGTGTGATAGGATTAAGGGTTGCGGTCAGCAGAGCTCCCACTTCTCAGAGCTTGTCCTGTGGTAGTTTAACCATCAGGTCATTCCGGGTGCTCCTAACCACCAAGTCCATAACAGAGCAGGCACTTGGTAAGCCACCTCCCTCCCTGCAGGACCCGGATCCACGGCCATCTTGGATGCGGGACTTGCTGCAGGGGGGAAGGTAGGAGACCCCCGGAGCAATGCGATCACATCGCATTGCTGCGGGGGTCTCAGGGAAGCCCTTAGGGAGCCCCCTCCCTGCGCGATGCTTCCCTGCAACGCCGGCACATCGCGATCATGTTTGATCGCAGTGTGCCGGGGTTTAATGTGCCGGGGGCGGTCCATGACCGCTCCTGGCACATAGTGCCGGATGTCAGCTGCGATAAGCAGCTGACACCCGGCCGCGATCGACCGTGCTCCCCCCGTGAGCGCGGCCGATCGCCTATGACGTACTATTCCGTCCTTGGGAAGTAAAGCCCACTCCACATGGACGGAATAGTAGGTCTAATGGCAGAAAGGGGTTAATAGACTGTTTTTGGAGTTATGGCAACTCTAAAATGGCTTCCATGGATAGTCTTTTAATTAGATTATTTGTTTAGCAGGTGCCCAGGAAATGTTATTTCTTTAGCTTTTCACCTCTACATAGGGATTAAACCTGTGCTGTGAAGACTTCTGGGTTGTGTCTATGGAATAGCTGCTGGCTGGTGAAGCAAGTTGGCAGAGTGATGGCCACATAGTTGTGTCAAAGCCAGGAACAAAATCAGAAGGCATCAGAGTCAGACAAATTGAGATCAGATCAGGAGGTCAAGATGAGAGATAAAAAGAACATCCTTTAGAAGTGTGAAGCACTCATGACTTCAATCCATGGGTCAGATAAAAGGGAAGTGATTAACAAGCCAGGTAGGAAATAATCTGAATTAGCTAGCAGGAATATACCTAACACACTAGAATATGTAATATAATGCTATTACTGGCAAATGACAAATAATATTTAAAATAGCATCAAGATGAAAGAAAATCTGAACAATGCTGCTACTCCATGGTCTTTTTTCCATGTATTGTACTTGGTCTGCAACTAGTCCTGGTGTTGGCTAATCATTAGACTTTATATGTATATAAAATATAAACTGAAGGACAACATACATGTACACACTGATTAATTCTGGAGTCAAATATTGCAATGTGTGAGTTTTGTTTTGTTTTTTACAGTTTTTCAACTTCTTTAACTCTCTGTAATACTGTTTTTCTTATGTCATTATCCAGACTAATCCTTGATATACTGCATAGGTTTTCAGGATTATTTTACCTGGTTCAGGCAATTGTATTCATAGAAATAGCTACTAGAAATGAGAGAATGTATTCTAGTGAAATTAAATTCTTCTCAAATTTTACAAAAATCTACATTTGTCAAATTGTATAATTTCTGTAATTATTGTGGAAGCCGGCCACAATTTTGTTGAACTGTAAAGGACCAATAAAAGGTTAAAAAAAAATCTTATGCTCAATGTACCACTCCCCTCTCAGGCCTCTCTGCTCCTCACCATCCCCGTCCACTCCTCATTGCATCTTCTTATTGTCGCATTGAACACTGAAATCCCAGGCCTCTTCATGCTAGGCTTGGACTTCCTGACAAGGCCTGGAATACGTATTTGCAAGCATTCATGAAGTCATGACTTAATGATGTGTGCCATAACCGTATGGACACATGCAGAGGACCGTCCAAGGCCTCCTTAGAGGCAAAGTTCCAGAATTTCAGCACTAGTAACAGTGATAAGAAGATGCAATAAGGACTGTATTAGGGACAGTGAGGAGCAAATTGGCAGGAGAGTTGAGAGGTAATTTTTATATATTTAGTTTATTTATATAGGGGACATGCAATTCTCAGAGAATAACTTTGCAGTAAATTGAATCTTCTGGGATAATTTGTGCGACCTGGTGAATTAAATTGTTGCCAGGTTTATTCAACTCTACTAGTTACCTGTGTCACTCTACAGTTATTTTTATGATATCAATGAATTAAAAAAGGTAATGTTTTATTATTATCGAGTCTGGCAGTTTTTTCTTTTTGGAGTTTAGATAAGCAAAAAAATATTGTCTGTGTGAAACATATACAAGTAATTTATTGCGATGGACCTCTGAGACTTTTGACTAGAATCATCGACACACTGAATAAACGCAGTGTCAACATGGCCTAAAAGCTGATTGATAGTTAATGAACTTGCTGGCATGAAATCAAATTGCAATTTCTATTAGCCATAAAACTGCTTTTTGGGCATTAATATGAAATCCACGGTGATCAGCATCTCAGTGTAGTCTCAGCCACCTTAGTCATGATGTGACAACTTTGTGTGGATCCGGTATAAGCATATCCATTGCTAAATGATAAATCTCTTAGGCCGGCGTCACACTAGGCATAAGTAAATACGGTCCCTTTTTTACGCCCGTAATACGCATTAATTGTCCCAAAACACTGTTCCATATTCCATGCGAGGATGCGATTTTTACGCATAAATTTATACGTGTGTCATCCGTATGGCTTTCGTACGGCAATTTTTTCTCGTAGGCTTGCAAAATGGACATATCATGGACCCATCGGCTCAAATATTCTTAAAAACATATATACAGTCATATATATATATATATATATATATATATATATAGTCAGTGAGACACATATATATATATATATATTTATATTTATTTCAGCGCTAAATAGCAGAAAAATCAATAATTCAATTGCCAGCTTTTGCTGTCTCCTTCCCAAACCCGACAGGATATGAGACATGGTTTACATACAGTAAACCATCTCATATCCCTTCTTTTATTGCATATTCCTCTTTAGTAATGTAAGAAGTGTCTTTGTGTCAAATTTGGGGTCTCTAGCTATTAAGTTAAAGGGTTAAAATCCCGGGGAAAAAAATGGCGTGGGCTCCCGTGCAATTTTCACCACCAGAGTGGGAAAGCCAGTGACTGAGGGCAGATATTAATAGCCTGGAGAGGGACCATGGTCATAGGACCCCCTGGCTAAAAACATTTGCCCCCAGCCACTCCAGAAAAGGCACATCTGTAAGATGCGCCTGTTCTGGCACTTAGTCTCTCTCTTCCCACTCCCCTGTAGCAGTGGGATATGGGTTAATGAAGGGTCAATGTCACCTTGCTATTGTAAGGTGACATTAAGCCAGGTTAATAATGGGGAGGCGTCAATTATGACACCTATCCATTAATCCAATAGTACGAAATGGTTAATAAAACATACACACAATATTACAAAGCATTTTAATGAAATAAAGACACATCATGTTAGGGCTAGCGGAACGCACCGAGTAAATATAGATGTTTTATTGTAATTGATGCGTTCGCAGCCCGGGGTCCACCGTGCAGGAGAACCTGCTGCTAGAAATGGCGGCACTATATGGCAGTATGAACTAGCTCTGTTATTTCACAGAGTAGCCGTGAAAGCAAAGCACTGTGCCCTGTTAGACTTCACAGAGGCACAGGCTAACTGCCCAACAGAGAGCAGTCAGTGGTCATGCATGCACACAAAACTCCTCGCCGGAGGTGCCAGCATTCTAGGGGCTTATTTCAGCCGGGTCCCTGAACACAATCTTACATGACCACACTGGCGCAAAGCACATAACTTATAAAGATACTAGCGCATGGCTGTGCGGCCATGCGAGCCTTGAATAGTTGCAGCACGTACAGGACCTTCCTAGAAGGACCAATGAGAAGCTGCTACAGAGCCTGAGCACCTACAGGATTTTCCTGAAGGACCAATGGATCTAGCTGCAGTATCTGAACATGTGACCCTCGATCTCCACTGAGAGATCTTACTCTGGGCATGCTCAGAATGAGAAAAGCAGGACTTAGTCCTAGAAGCGTCTGCTCGCCGCTGCCCAGCACTGGCTTCAATGGCAGAGGCAGTAAAAGCAGCAGTAACTCTTTGTACAGAGTCAGACTGAGCAAGACGATGGGACTGATGTCTCCGCTGAGCAGGCTCCACTGCGGCAGGAGAAGAATAGGAGACCGCAGCGGAGATGGCCCGAGATTCCCCCTGTGAAGAGGTGGGAACTCGACCCCTAACATTACCCCCCCTCCTAGGGCCCCCCTCCTTGGGCCTCGCTATGCTCGAAGGCAGCAATGAGCTGCGGAGCCTGAATTTGCTCAGCAGGTTCCCAGGACCTGTCCTCAGGACCATAACCCTTCCAGTCCACCAAATAAATTTTTTTGCCACATACCACCTTGCACCCCAAAATAGCGTTCACCTCGTAATCGTCCGTAGACGAACCCGATGTCCCAGCAGATGACTCAGAAAACCGGGACATGTATAAGGGCTTAAGGAGGGACACATGAAAGGTGTCGGTGATACCTAGGCGTGGAGAAAGGGCCAGACAGTAGACCACAGGATTAACCTGTTCGAGGACCTGGAAGGGACCCAAGTAGTGACGTGAAAACTTAGTAGACTCAACACGCAACCTGATGTTACGGGTGGAGAGCCACACTAAGTCGCCAGGAGCAAAGGTCGGGGCAGGGCGCCAATGTGCATCGGTGGAGGACCTCATTCTCTCCTTGGAGGCCCGGATGGCATCCTGAGTGCGGTCCCAAATGTCCCATGCTTCCACTGCCCAGTCTGCCACCCTGGAGTCAGCAGAAGACACGGGCATAGGCACAGGAACCCACGGATGCTGGCCGTAATTAAGGAGGAGAGGAGTCTGACCGGTGGAGTCGGCTACAGCATTGTTAAGCACAAACTCTTCCCATGGTAACAAGGATGCCCAGTCATCCTGCCTGGCAGAAACAAAATGTCGTAAATATGTGACCAGGGTCTGATTGGCCCTCTCAACTAACCCATTAGTCTCGGGATGATAAGCCGAGGAGAGATTCAACTCAATACTGAGTAGAAGACAAAGCTCTCTCCAGAATCGAGACGCAAACTGGGGACCCCGTTCACTGACAATCTTGTCCGGCATACCGTGTAGGTGAAAGATATGCTTGATGAACAACACTGCCAGAGCCCAAGCAGAAGGTAGCCGTGGAAGAGGCACCAAGTGAACCATTTTGGAAAAATGGTCGGTGATCACCCAGATAATGGTGCAGCTACGAGACTTGGGTAAGCCTACCATAAAGTCCATCCCAACCATCTTACAGGGCCTGTCCGCCACCGGCAGGGGGTAATGCAACCCAGCTGGCCATTGCCGACGAGACTTGTTTTTGGCGCAAGAGACACACGCCCGAACATAGTCTGCGACATCACGAGCCATATGCGGCCACCAGTATGTCCTCGCCAGTAACTCAGATGTCCTTTTGGAACCAAAATGTCCACCCACCCTGGACGAGTGAGCCCAAGAGAGAACCTCCGGTCACAAACTGGATGGTACAAAAGTCTAGCCCGGAGGCACAGAATCAGCGAAACCGGGGCCACAGTTCTCAGGCTCTCGGTGGGGACAATAAGCTGAGGCTCCTCTTCCTCCTACTCAGATGATACAACGGAGTGAGAGAGAGCGTCGGCATGAATGTTCTTCTCCCCAGAAAGAAAGTGGAGGGTGAAATGAAAGCGGGAGAAGAACAAGGACCGTCTGGCCTGGCAAGAATTTAACCGCTGGATTGTCTGCAGGTATACCAAATTCTTGTGATCTGTGAAGACTTGGAAGGGAAAATGAGCTCCCTCAAAGAGAGATGTCTCCACTCCGAGAAAGCCAACTTCATGGCTAGCAACTCCCTGTCCCCGATGGAATAATTCCTCTCTGCTGGTGAGAAGGTCTCAGAGAAGAAGAAGCAAGGATGCTTCCGACCTTGAGCATCCTTTTGGAAAAGGACTGCTCCAGCACCAACAGATGAGGCATCTACCTCCATTATAAATGGCTTATCTACATCGGAGCGATGTAGGATGAAAGCGCTAGCGAAGTGTGACTTAATGGAGTTAAAGGCCTTGGAGACCTCCTCAGACCACAATTTGGGATTTGCTCCCTTCTTGGTGAGGGCAACCAAGGGAGCTACCAAAGTTGAGAAGTGTGGAATGAACTGGCGATAGTAATTAATGAACCCCATAAAGCGCTGCACCGCTTTAAGAGAATGGGGTTCCTGCCAGTCCATCACAGCCTGTAGTTTGGCAGGATCCATAGCCAATCCCTGGGCGGAGATGATATAGCCTAGGAAAGGTAGGGACTCCTGCTCGAACACACACTTCTCCAACTTGGCATAGAGAGAGTTTGTCCGTAGGAGGTTGAAGACTTTGCAAACATCTCTCCGGTGGGAGTCAATATCTGGAGAGTAGATGAGAATATCATCCAGATAGACTACGACCAAGGTGGAAAGCAAATCCCGGAAGATGCCGTTCACAAAGTCTTGGAAAAAGGCTGGGGCATTACAGAGCCCGAAGGACATCACCAGATATTCATAGTGCCCATCCCTGGTGTTAAAAGCCGTCTTCCATTCGTTCCCTTCATGGATGCTAATCAGGTTGTAAGCACCCCGCAGATCTAATTTAGTAAATACTAGTGTTGAGCATTCCGATACCGCAAGTATCGGGTATCGGCCGATATTTGCGGTATCGGAATTCCGATACCGAATTCCGATACTTCCCGCGTATCGGATACCGGAATTGGAAGTTCCCAGAATTCAAACTGAACGCAGCAGCCAATGAGGAATGATTGGAAGTGTGGGCACATCCTGTTTAGCATGGTGGGCATGTAAGTACTGGAAAGGCTGTGATTGGCTGCTGAAATGATGTCACTCTGCACTATAAAAAACGCTGCCGCCATTTTGTGCTCACTCTGCTGTGATTTCAGTTAGGGACAGGACGCTGTGTTCTAACTGAGGGCCAGTTGAGATAGCTAATTGCTTTATTTTCCTTTCCAAAGGCTAATTTAGCAAAACGCTGTGTGTTCTTCACTTTTCACCTTGCTCTTGCCTTGCAGCGCTGTTTTAACAGCGTTCTGCAAGGTCTCTGTGTGTGTGTGTGTGCAGCTCACTCTGTAGTCTGTGTGCAGCCATATACCCGGTTGTATTCAGCTCAGGGGGGGTTCACACTGCCTCACACAGTTGTCCTTTTTTGCTCATAGTGCAGCCTGCTGCACATTTTTTCTCAAATTTCCTATTAGTGTTTTTCCACCCGTCTCCAGCTAAATTGTGGAAAAACACTACATAGGATAACCTAAAGGGGGGTTTTTGGGCCTTGCAGCGCCGTTTACGGCTGTCTGCACGGTCTCCGTGTGAGCCCAGCTCGCCCTGTAGTCTGTGTGCAGCCATAGCCGGTTGGATTTAGCTCAGGGTTTGTTACTGCCTCATACCTTGAGAAAAATTTTCCTTTTTTTCAAATAGTGCAGCCTGTTTAAAATTTAAAAAAAAAAATTCCTATTAGTGTTTTTCCACCCGTCTCCAGCTAAATTGTGGAAAAACACTACATAGGATAACCTAGAGGGGTTTTTTTGGGCCTTGCAGCGCCGTTTACGGCTGTCTGCACGGTCTCTGTGTGAGCGCAGCTCGCCCTGTAGTCTGTGTGCAGCCATAGCCGGTTGGATTCAGCTCAGGGTGCGTTACTGCCTCATACCTTGAAAAAAAATTTCCTTTTTTTCAAATAGTGCAGCCTGTTTAAAATTTAAAAAAAGAATTCCCTATTAGTGTCTTTCCACCCGTCTCCAGCTAAATAGTGGAAAAACACTAAATAGGATAACCTAGAGAAGGGTTTTTGGGCCTTGCAGCGCCGTTTACGGCTGTCTGCACGGTCCCCGTGTAAGTTAAACTTGCTCTGTAGTCCGATCTGCAGAAAAAAAAAAGGAAAGTTCACCAAACACAACTTAACACTTGTGTAGGCCACATTTGAAAAATAATAAAGTTTAGTCCACACTTTACAACATTAGTGTTTCTTACACCTGTTAGGAGGAGCATTTCAGGAATAAGCACACTAAGGCCTTAGTACTTTTCTGCTTATCTTTATCTGTCAACCAAGATGAAGAGGGCAGGGAGTAAGGCACGTGGGCGTGGGCGCGGAGCAGGGAGAGGAGCAGGGAGAGGACATGGTGATTCTGTGCCTGCTGCGGGCACCGGTGACTCGTCGTCACTCAGTATCAGCAGGGAACAGTCCTTCATGCGCAGCTTTGTCGGAGAGCGCCGTGCACCGCTGCTGCGTGAAGACCAAATTGAAGCCGTTGTCGGGTGGATGGCAGCTAACGCCTCGGCATCGACTTCAGTTAGTGCCACATCCTCTCAGGCACAGAGCACTGGAGAGCAGCCATCTGTCTCTTCACCACCTGCCAAATTGGCCAGGCAGTCAGAGAGCCCAGGACAGGAGCCGTCTCTACTTCTGTTCTCTGAATCTCTTGGCTTGGAAACAGGGGGCCAGCCAAGCAGCATTGGAGAAATGGAAGAAGAGGCAGTGTGCAGTGATGCCCAACAGCTTTGTCTCTCTGACTCTGAAGAGGCGGGTGGGCCAGTGCCTCCGGTGACCACAGCGCAGTACGCATCTGATGATGAAACTCAGGTGACGCTTTCTGGTGCGTACTGTGCTGCCGAGACTACCCAGGAGGAGCAGTTGGTGGCAGAGGGTAGTGGAGATGATGAGGTCATTGACCCATCGTGGCGTGAGGAACAGGAAGGTGGTGGGAGCAGCTCTGAGGAAGAGATTCCCCTTACGGGCCAAAGAGGGAGAGGGAGGGGGAAGACTGCGGAGCCTGTAGCCTCCACTTTGGCACCCGTTAGGAGCCTGTCTCTTTCCAAAGCCAAAAAGGGCGCTCCCAAGACTTGCAGTGCCTGGTCCTTTTTTGACACAGTTGCAGATGACATTTGTTTTGTCAAATGCAAGCTGTGTCATCAGAAAGTAAAAAGAGTGAAAAATGTCAGCAACCTCAATACCACAAATATGTGGAAACATGTGCGGACCAGGCACGCTGTGGAGTTACAGAAACAGACTGAAGATGTAGGCCAACCAACAGCGGCAGCTACCAACTCTCAGCTCGTGTTGCCTCTTCCTCCAGCTCACGCACAGCTGGTTTGGCTTCCTCCCAGGATCGCCATGGAAGAACCTCTGGCACTGTTGTCCAGAGACCTTGTGTAATTCCACCCACAGCACCACCTTCCCAGTCATCCTCACACTCCCAGTCTACTCTACAGCCATCGGTAGTACAGGCATGGGAGAAAAGGCGGGCATTCTCGGCCAACCACCCCCGAGCACAGGCTCTGAATGCAGGCATTGCCAAACTGTTGTCCCTGGAAATGCTCTCGTTCAGGCTGGTGGAGACTGACAGCTTCCGTGACTTGATGGCATTGGCAGTCCCACAGTACAAGGTGCCCAGCCGCTTTTACTTCAGCAGTCAAGCTGTCCCTGCCCTGCACAGGCATGTTGAGGGAAACATAAAACATGCGCTACTGAACGCCGTCAGTAGCAAGGTCCACCTCACCACCGATGCGTGGACCAGTCAGCATGGACAGGGGCGATACGTTTCCCTCACTGCCCATTGGGTTAATGTTGTTGAGCCAGGTACAGATCGTGCGAGTGGCGCAGGACGTGTCCTGCCCACTCCAAGGATTGCAGGAATCCAGTCTGTACGCATTGACTCCTCCTCTTACACAAGTTCCTCAGAATCAACTCTGCAGGAGCCGTCACAGTCCACCTCCACATGGACCCGTGAACGTTTACCTATGACCGACATGAGCACAGCCGTGGCCAAACGTCAGCAGGCCGTCTTGAAACTTGTTTCATTGGGGAATCAAAGCCACACAGAGCAGGAGCTCTGGAATGCCATCAAGCAGGAGAGCGATGTGTGGTTACTGCCAGCGAATCTCCAGCCAGGCATGGTAGTGTGTGACAATGGCCGAAATCTGGTGGCAGCTTTGGCCCTTGGCAACCTCACTCACATCCCATGTCTGGCACATGTGCTCAATTTGGTTGTGCAGAGTTTTCTGAGGGACTATCCGGATCTTGATGCCTTGCTGCACAAGGTCCGCCTAGAGTGTGCTCACTTGCGGCGTTCCAGCTTGGCCAGATCCCGCATTGCTGCTCTGCAGCGCCGATTCCGCCTTCCGGAACACCACATCATATGTGACCTACCTACCCGGTGGAATTCCACGTTACATATGTTGGAGCGGTTGTGTGAGCAGCAGCAACAGTTATGGAGTACCAGCTGCATCAGGCGCAAAGAAGTCGCAGTCAGCGCCGATCAGACTTCACAACCACAGAGTGGGCCACTATGAAGGACGTCTGCCAGGTTTTGCGTCCTTTTGATTATTCCACGCGGATGGCAAGTGCAGATGATGCACTAGTCAGCATGACTGTCCCCCTTATCTGCCTGCTTCAGCAAACTTTGCAAGGGTTAAGGGATGATGTTGTGGAAGAGGTGGAGGATGAGGAGTCACCTTTTCCATCAGCTTCTGGACAGTCAGCGCCACGTGGTTCCTCATAAAGGGGTACGCAGGGGCCAATTTGTGAGGAGGATGAGGAGGAGTCAATGGAGGAGGAAGAGCTCCGTCCAGAGGAGGGAGCGACACAATTGTCCAGTGGTCAGTGTGTACAGCGAGGGTGGGGTGATGACGAGCGGGCAGAGATCATGTCTCAAGCAGGGGACAGCGTTTCTGGGCCAGTTGGCACTCTGCAGCACATGGTGTATTTCATGCTGCAGTGCCTGAGAAACGACCGCCGCATCGACCACATTCTCAACATGCCTGATTATTGGGTGTTCACCCTCCTCGATCCTCGCTACCGGGACAACGTCCAAAACCTCATCCCAGCGTTGACCCGGGAGCGTAAATTGCGGGAGTACCACGACACACTGGTGAATTCCATCATCTTCTCCTGTCCAACTGAGAGGAGTGCTGCTAGTGCTTTACAAAGCAGCTCAGTGCGTCGAGGCAGTGGGGGAGGCTCTGCCCAAAGAGGGAGCAGAAGCAGTGCCTCTGCCCAAGGCAAGCCCAGTATGGCACAACTCTGGCACACTTTTGTGTGCCCGCCCCAAATGTCTACACCGTCACCGGCGGCTCCAGTCAGCAGGAGGCAACGGTTCCGTCAGATGGTGACAGACTACATGGCTTGCCCTCTTACTGTACTCCCAGACGGCTCTTCCCCGTTCAAGTTTTGGGTCTCTAAGCTGGATACATGGCCAGAGCTAAGCCAGTATGCATTGGAGGTGCTGGCTTGCCCTCCGGCTAGTGTCTTATCGGAACTTGTCTTTAGTGCCGCAGGTGGTGTACTAACAGACCATCGCATGCGACTGTCCTCCGATAACGTTGACCGGCTTACTTTCCTGAAAATGAACCAGGCCTGGATCTCGCAGGAATTTGCCACTCCTCTGCCTGATTAAGTAATTGGGTGTCATCCAGGTCTCCTGCTGTGTTCATCCTTCTACCACCTGAACTGCTATTCCTGGGCTCCAACACCGCCAGTTGCGGCTCAGAAGTGCAGGCTGCACAGTAAAAACATACGACCCAGTGTTATTGGGTTTCAGTAACGTCAGCTGATCCCCAGCTGTGTAGCCGGCAATGTGTCCTGCGACCGCCACGCTGGCACAACAACCTAAATGTAAGGGAACCTGTCCCCCCCCCCCCCCCCCCGTCGTTTGTTACTGAAAGAGCCATCTTGTGCAGCAGTAATGCTGCCCAAGGAAAAGGTAGCTCTTTTGGTTTAGCTCCTTGCACACGCAGAACTTAACACTTATAAAATTTGTTCACTGATACCGTTATACCGTCCCGGAGCTGGGACTTTCCTTCGTAATGTGACGCAGCACAGTCGTCATTCCTACCCCCTTGGTGCCATGCGCTGCCTCCTCAGCGTTGTTTTAAGCTGTCACGGAGCCTGCGCTGTTCTGTTATCCCTTGGGCATGCCCTATTTGCGCTGCCTGTCTTCTGACATAATTTGGTGTCAGGCTGGCTGCGCCTGTGCGGCTGCGCTGCCCGAGATCCCGCCTCACAGTGTCTTCTGATTGAGTCACACTGCGGGCCTGGGATCCATGGGCATGCGCCGTGCATATCTTCCCCTCGGGCTCTCGCTCATTTCCCTCCGCCTTCTTTAGACTGTGCGCCATCAGCTGATCCCTAATAGCATGCCACGGCCGTGACACCGCACAGTCTGAAGAAGAGGGAAGGAGGGGAGTGAGAGTCGAGTATATGCACTGTGCATGCCCATGGATCCAAGGCCCGCAGTGGGATTACGTTAGACGAGACTGCGAGGTGGGATCTGGAGCAGCGTGGACGCACAGGCACTGACAGCCTGACACCAAATTATGTCAGAAGACAGGCAGCGCTAATTGGGCATGGCCAAGGGCTAACAGAACAGCGCAGGCTCCGTGACAGCTTAAAACAACGCTGAGGAGGCAGCGCATGGCACCAAGGGGATAGGAATGACAGCTGTGCTGTGTCCCATTACGAAGGAAATTCGCACCTCCGGGACGGTTGAACGGTATAAGGGGACACATTTTTAGTGTTTACTTCAGTGTTTGCAAGGAGCATAATTAAAAGAGCAACCTTTTCCTTTTGCATCCTTAGTGCTGCACAAGATGGCTCTTTCAGCTACAAACGTCTTGGGGGGGGGGGTTAAAGGTTCCCTTTCAACTTGCTCCAATCAGGCTTCGGCCTACACTCTGTTCCTCTGCTCCTCCTGCTGACCCTGGGCTCTAACACAGCCAGTTGGTGCCTGGAAGTGCTGTGTGCACAGTTAACAGTCGCTCCTCTGTTATTGGGGTTCAGTAACGTCAGCTGATCCCCAGCTGTGTGTGCGGCAATACCTCCAATCTTCTCCTCCTGCTGTCCCTGGGCTCTAACACCGCCAGTTGGTGCCTGGAAGTGCTGTGTGCACAGTTAACAGTCGCTCCTCTGTTATTGGGGTTCAGTAACGTCAGCTGATCCCCAGCTGTGTGTGCGGCAATACCTCCAATCTGCTCCTCCTGCTGTCCCTGGGCTCTAACACCGCCAGTTGGTGCCTGGAAGTGCTGTGCGCACAGTTAACAGTCGCTCCTCTGTTATTGGGGTTCAGTAACGTCAGCTGATCCCCAGCTGTGTGTGCAGCAATACCTCCAATCTGCTCCTCCTGCTGTCCCTGGGCTCTAACACCGCCAGTTGGTGCCTGGAAGTGCTGTCTGCACAGTCAACAGTCGCTCCTCTGTTATTGGGGTTCAGTAACGTCAGCTGATCCCCAGCTGTGTATCCGGCAACGTGTCATGCGACCGCCACGCTGGCACAACTAAAATGTAAGGGGACCTGTCCCCCCCCCTAGGCGTTTGTTACTGAAAGAGCCACCATGTGCAGCACTAATACTGCACAAGGGAAAGGTCGCTCTTGAAATTATGCTCCTTGCAAACGCTGAACTACACACTCATGTAATGTGTCCCCTCACACCGTCCAACCGTCCCGGAGGTGGGACTTACCTTTGTAATGTGACGCAGCACAGCCGTCATTGCTACCCCCTTGCCACCGTGCGCTGGCTCCTTAGCGTTGTTTGATTCCGTCATGGACCCTGCGCTGTTATGTTATCCCTTGGCCATGCACAGTTTGCGCTGCCCGTCCTCTGACATCATTTGTTGTCGTCCTGGCTGCGCCTGTGCGTCCACGCTGCCCGAAATCCCACCTCGCAGTGTCGTCTAATGTGATCCCACAGTGGGCCTGGTATCCATGGCCATGCGCAGTGCATATACTAGCCTCTCACTCCCCTTCTTCACGCTTCTTCAGACTAGGCGGCCTCAGCTGATCCCTAATAGCATGCCACGGCCGTGACGCCGCACAGTCTGAAGAAGCAGGAAGGAGGGGAGTGAGAGGCGATGATATGCACTGCGCATGCCCATGGATCCCTGGCCCGCAGTGGGACTACATTAAATGACACTGCAAGGTTGGATCTCGGGCAGCTTGGACGCACAGGCACTGCCAGCCTGACACCTACATGATGTCAGAAGACGGGCACCGCTAACTGTGCATGGCCAAGGGATAACATTACAGCGCGGGCTCCGTGACAGAACCAAACAACGTTGAGGAGGTGGCGCACGGCACCAAGGGGGTTGGAATGACGGCTGTGCTGTGTCACATTACAAATGAAAGTCCCACTTCCGGGACGGTTTGACAGTGTGAGGGGACACATTATATGAGTGTGTACTTCAGCGTTTGCAAGGAGCATAATTTTCGGAGCCACCATTTTCCATGTGCAGTATTACTGCTGTACAAGATGGCTCTTTCAGCAACAAATGCCTGGGGGGGGGGGGGGGTTAAAGGTTCCCTTTCAACTTGCTCCACTGCAGGCTTCGGCCTACACTCTGCTCCTCTTTGATTCCCTGGGTTTCAACACTGTCAGTTGCCACCTGGAAGTGTTGTCTACACAGAAAAAACAGTAGGTGATGTGTCAGTGGGGTTCAGCACCGCCAGCTGTTCCCCTGCTGTGTAGTCGGCAACGTCTCCAGCACAAGCCACGCTGGCACAACAGAACAAAAGCTGCCACCAGTGCAGGCTTCGGCCTACACTCTGCTCCTCTCCTCCTACTGCTGACCCTGAGCTTAAACACCGCTAGTTTTTGCCCGGAAGTGCTAGCTGCACAGAGAAAAACACCAGCCAATGTGTTATTGGGGTTCAGCAACGCCAGCTGTTCCCCTGCTGTGTAGCCGGCAACGTGACCTGCAAACGCCACGCAGGCACATGAACTGAAATTAAAGGGAACCTGGCCCCACCCCCCCAGGTGTTTCTATGTATAACAGCCACCTAGTACAGCAGTACTGCTGCATTTGTACAAGGTGGCTGATTTTTTATCCTTGCCCACGTAGAATTAAACACGTAAAATATGTGTCTCATTACAGACCATTACAATGTCCCTGAGGTGTGACTTTCCTTTTTAATGACACGCACCACCCCCCTTGGTAGCGCTGCCCGTCTTCTGACATCATTGGTTGGCTGCCTGTGCCTGTGCGTCCTCCCTGCCCGACACAACCCCCCTCGTTGTCTCATATATTTTGGCTGAGAGGGTGTGATTGATGGGCATGTGCAGTGCATATGTTCGCCTGTCTTAACTCATCTCCTTCCGCCTTCTTCAGACTGTGCGGCCTCCTGGCCGTGGTAGGCGATAAGGGATCAGCTGAGGCCGCCCAGTCTGAAGCAGGTGTAAAGACATGTGTGAGCGGCAAACATATTTACTGCACAAGGCCACGAATCCCAGCCACGCAGTGTGATTTTTTGAAAACACACTGCGGGCCTGGGATTCATATCCATTGCTAACCGCAATGGCCAACATGAAATGAGGTGAGAAGACAGGCAGCGCTCACAGCGCATGGCCAAGGGATCACAATAGCGTAGACTCCTGTACAGCTAATAACAATGCTCAGGAATCTGCGCCCAGCACCTAGGTGTAAATTTTGACACCTGTGCTGCATCTCCTTAAAAAGACAAGTCACGCCTCCACTACTGTTTGACAGTATAATGGGCTAAATAGTGTACGTGTTTTATTCAGCATGTGAAAGGAGCAAACTAAATAGAGCAACCTTTTACTTGTGCAGCATTAATGCTGCACAAGGTGTGGCTCTTGTACCTTGCAAAACCTGAGGGGGGGTTAAAGGTTACCTTTGAAATTGGTTCAACTAGGATTCGGCCTACACTCTGCTCCTCTCCTCCTCCTGCTGACCCTGGGCTCTAACACTGCTAGTTTTTGCCCGGAAATGCGAGCTTTACAGAGAAAAACACCAGCCAATGTGTTAGTGGGGTTCAGCACCGCCAGCTGTTCCCCTGCTGTGTAGCCGGCATCGTGTCCAGCACAAGCCACGCTGGCACAACCAACCCAAAGCTGCCACCAGTGGAGGCTTCGGCCTACACTTTGCTCCTCTCCTCCTCCTGCTGACCCTGGGCTCTAACACCGCCAGTTTTTGCCCGGACATGCGAGCTGCACAGAGAAAAACACCAGTCAATGTGTCAGTGGGGTTCAGCAACGCCAGCTGTTCCCCTGCTGTGCAGTTGGCAACGTGTCCTGCAAACGCCACGCAGGCACATGAACTGAAATTGAAGGAAGCCTGCCCCCCACCCCCAGGTGTTTCTATGTATAACAGCCACCTTGTACAGCAGTACTGCTGCATTTGTACAAGGTGGCTGACTTTTTCTCCTTGCCCACGTTTAATTAAACACGTACTAAATGTGTCTCATTGAGACCATTCCACTGTCCCTGAGGTGTGACTTTCCTTTCTAATGATGCGCAGCACCACCCTTGTTAGCGCTGCCCGTCTTTTGACATAATTGGTTAGCTGGCTGCGCCTGTGCGTCTGCCCTGCTCGAAACAACGCCCCTCAGTGTCTTATTTTTTTGGACAGCGAGGGTGTGATTGATGGGCATGTGCAGTGCATATGTTTGCCTGTGTTCACTCATCTCCTTCCGCCTTCTTCAGACTGGGTGGCCTCATGACCGCGGCATGCGATAAAGGATCAGATGAGGCCGCCCAGTCTGAAGCAGGTGTAAGGACATGTGTGAGCGGCAAACATATTTACTGCACAAGGCCACGAATCCCAGCCACGCAGTGTGATTTTTTGAAAGCACACTGTGGGTCTGGGATTCATGTCCATCGCTAACCGCAACGGCCGACATGAAATGAGGTCAGAAGACAGGAAGCGCTCACAGCGCATGGCCAAGGGATAACAAGAGCGCAGACTCCTGTACAGCAAATAACAACGCTCAGGAAGCTGCGCCCATGCACAAAGGTGTTATTTTCGACACCTGTGCTGCTTTTCTTTAAAAAGAAAAGTCAAGCCTCCACTACTGTTTTACAGTAGAATGGGCTAAATAGTGTACGTGTTTTATTCAGCGTGTGCAAGGAGAAAAATTAAGAGAGCAACCTTTTACTTGTGCAGCATTAATGCTGCACAAGGTGTGGCTCTTGTACCTTGCAACACCTGAGGGGGGGTTAAAGGTTACCTTTGAAATTGGTTCAACTAGGCTTCGGCCTACACTCTGCTCCTCTCCTCCTCCTGCTGACCCTGGGCTATAACACCGCCAGTTGTAGCCTGGAAGTGCTAGCTGCACAGAGAAAAACACCAGCCAATGTGTTAGTGGGGTTCAGCACCGCCTGCTGTTCCCCCACTGTGTAGCCGGCAAAGTGTCCTGCAAACGCAACGCAGACACAAAGCTGACTCCAGTGCAGGCTTCGGCCTACACTCTGCTCCACCTGCTTACTCTTTGCTCCAACACCGCTAGTTGGGGCTATAGGAAGACAATCTTTGATAGGCAACGCATCCGGGTTCCAGCACCGCCAGATGGTTCTCGGCAGTGTTTTTGTCACAGGTACTCCCTCGTGCCAAACCTGGTTCCAGCACCGTCAGCTGTTTCCGGGTAGTGTCAAGCTCACTGAGACGCCTATGCTTGCCCCGTCGTGGTGGAGTCGGGTTAGCCAACTCCAGGGTGCCTCCAGTTTAGGAGCTTCCTATGTGGGCTGCGTGAACTGGTAGTCAAGGCTGGTTCTGTAGTGCCAGTAGGCCCAGCTCCCCCTGTAGGACTGTTGGGGTTCGGTAACTGCGGCTGCCTCGCGGCCTAGCTGTTCTCTCCTCTCCTGTGGGCCTTGGGGTCCACCACCTGGTTCCAGCACCGTCAGCTGGTTCCGGGCCGAGCCTTTGGCTTAGGTGCCTCCTCCTGGGTATCCGAGTTCCGCCAACGTCAGGCGGTCCTTGGTAGTGCTTTTAAGCGCGGGCACCTACAGCTTAGAAACCAGGTTCCAGCACCGTCAGCTGGTCCTCGGTCGTGCCATTGGCTCTTGCACACTGGGGCAACGCATCTGGGTTCCAGCACCGCCAGCTGGTTCTCGGCAGTGTTTTTGTCACAGGTACTCCCTCGTGCCAAACCTGGTTCCAGCACCGTCAGCTGTTTCCGGGTAGTGTCAAGCTCACTGAGACGCCTATGCTTGCCCCGTCGTGGTGCGGTCGGGTTAGCCAACTCCAGGGTGCCTCCAGTTTAGGAGCTTCCTATGTGGGCTGCGTGAACTGGTAGTCAAGGCTGGTTCTGTAGTGCCAGTAGGCCCAGCTCCCCCTGTAGGACTGTTGGGGTTCGGTAACTGCGGCTGCCTCGCGGCCTAGCTGTTCTCTCCTCTCCTGTGGGCCTTGGGGTCCACCACCTGGTTCCAGCACCGTCAGCTGGTTCCGGGCCGAGCCTTTGGCTTAGGTGCCTCCTCCTGGGTATCCGAGTTCCGCCAACGTCAGGCGGTCCTTGGTAGTGCTTTTAAGCGCGGGCACCTACAGCTTAGTAACCGGGTTCCAGCACCGTCAGCTGGTGCTCGGTCGTGCCATTGGCTCTTGCACACTAGGGCAACGCATCTGGGTTCCAGCACCGCCAGCTGGTTCTCGGCAGTGTTTTTGTCACAGGTACTCCCTCGTGCCAAACCTGGTTTCAGCACCGTCAGCTGTTTCCGGGTAGTGTCAAGCTCACTGAGACGCCTATGCTTGCCCCGTCGTGGTGCGGCTGGGTTAGCCAACTCCAGGGTGCCTCCAGTTTAGGAGCTTCCTATGTGGGCTGTGTGAACTGGTAGTCAAGGCTGGTTCTGTAGTGCCAGTAGGCCCAGCTCCCCCTGTAGGACTGTTGGGGTTCGGTAATTGCGGCTGCCTCGCGGCCTAGCTGTTCTCTCCTCTCCTGTGGGCCTTGGGGTCCACCACCTGGTTCCAGCACCGTCAGCTGGTTCCGGGCCGAGCCTTTGGCTTAGGTGCCTCCTCCTGGGTATCCGAGTTCCGCCAATGTCAGGCGGTCCTTGGTAGTGCTTTTAAGCGCGGGCACCTACAGCTTAGTAACCGGGTTCCAGCACCGTCAGCTGGTCCTCGGTCGTGCCATTGGCTCTTGCACACTGGGGCAACGCATCTGGGTTCCAGCACCGCCAGCTGGTTCTCGGCAGTGTTTTTGTCACAGGTACTCCCTCGTGCCAAACCTGGTACCAGCACCGTCAGCTGTTTCCGGGTAGTGTCAAGCTCACTGAGACGCCTATGCTTGCCCCGTCGTGGTGCGGTCGGGTTAGCCAACTCCAGGGTGCCTCCAGTTTAGGAGCTTCCTATGTGGGCTGCGTGAACTGGTAGTCAAGGCTGGTTCTGTAGTGCCAGTAGGCCCAGCTCCCCCTGTAGGACTGTTGGGGTTCGGTAACTGCGGCTGCCTCGCGGCCTAGCTGTTCTCTCCTCTCCTGTGGGCCTTGGGGTCCACCACCTGGTTCCAGCACCGTCAGCTGGTTCCGGGCCGAGCCTTTGGCTTAGGTGCCTCCTCCTGGGTATCCAAGTTCCGCCAACGTCAGGCGGTCCTTGGTAGTGCTTTTAAGCGCGGGCACCTACAGCTTAGAAACCAGGTTCCAGCACCGTCAGCTGGTCCTCGGTCGTGCCATTGGCTCTTGCACACTGGGGCAACGCATCTGGGTTCCAGCACCGCCAGCTGGTTCTCGGCAGTGTTTTTGTCACAGGTACTCCCTCGTGCCAAACCTGGTTCCAGCACCGTCAGCTGTTTCCGGGTAGTGTCAAGCTCGCTGAGACGCCTATGCTTGCCCCGTCGTGGTGCGGTCGGGTTAGCCAACTCCAGGGTGCCTCCAGTTTAGGAGCTTCCTATGTGGGCTGCGTGAACTGGTAGTCAAGGCTGGTTCTGTAGTGCCAGTAGGCCCAGCTCCCCCTGTAGGACTGTTGGGGTTCGGTAACTGCGGCTGCCTCGCGGCCTAGCTGTTCTCTCCTCTCCTGTGGGCCTTGGGGTCCACCACCTGGTTCCAGCACCGTCAGCTGGTTCCGGGCCGAGCCTTTGGCTTAGGTGCCTCCTCCTGGGTATCCGAGTTCCGCCAACGTCAGGCGGTCCTTGGTAGTGCTTTTAAGCGCGGGCACCTACAGCTTAGAAACCAGGTTCCAGCACCGTCAGCTGGTCCTCGGTCGTGCCATTGGCTCTTGCACACTGGGGCAACGCATCTGGGTTCCAGCACCGCCAGCTGGTTCTCGGCAGTGTTTTTGTCACAGGTACTCCCTCATGCCAAACCTGGTTCCAGCACCGTCAGCTGTTTCCGGGTAGTGTCAAGCTCACTGAGACGCCTATGCTTGCCCCGTCGTGGTGCGGTCGGGTTAGCCAACTCCAGGGTGCCTCCAGTTTAGGAGCTTCCTATGTGGGCTGCGTGAACTGGTAGTCAAGGCTGGTTCTGTAGTGCCAGTAGGCCCAGCTCCCTCTGTAGGACTTTTGGGGTTCGTTAACTGCGGCTGCCTCGCGGCCTAGCTGTTCTCTCCTCTCCTGTGGGCCTTGGGGTCCACCACCTGGTTCCAGCACCGTCAGCTGGTTCCGGGCCGAGCCTTTGGCTAAGGTGCCTCCTCCTGGGTATCCGAGTTCCGCCAACGTCAGGCGGTCCTTGGTAGTGCTTTTAAGCGCGGGCACCTACAGCTTAGTAACCGGGTTCCAGCACCGTCAGCTGGTCCTCGGTCGTGCCATTGGCTCTTGCACACTGGGGCAACGCATCTGGGTTCCAGCACTGCCAGCTGGTTCTCGGCAGTGTTTTTGTCACAGGTACTCCCTCGTGCCAAACCTGGTTTCAGCACCGTCAGCTGTTTCTGGGTAGTGTCAAGCTCACTGAGACGCCTATGCTTGCCCCGTCGTGGTGCGGTCGGGTTAGCCAACTCCAGGGTGCCTCCAGTTTAGGAGCTTCCTATGTGGGCTGCGTGAACTGGTAGTCAAGGCTGGTTCTGTAGTGCCAGTAGGCCCAGCTCCCCCTGTAGGACTGTTGGGGTTCGGTAACTGCGGCTGCCTCGCGGCCTAGCTGTTCTCTCCTCTCCTGTGGGCCTTGGGGTCCACCACCTGGTTCCAGCACCGTCAGCTGGTTCCGGGCCGAGCCTTTGGCTTAGGTGCCTCCTCCTGGGTATCCGAGTTCCGCCAACGTCAGGCGGTCCTTGGTATTGCTTTTAAGCGCGGGCACCTACAGCTTAGTAACCGGGTTCCAGCACCGTCATCTGGTCCTCGGTCGTGCCATTGGCTCTTGCACACTGGGGCAACGCATCTGGGTTCCAGCACCGCCAGCTGGTTCTCGGCAGTGTTTTTGTCACAGGTACTCCCTCGTGCCAAACCTGGTTTCAGCACCGTCAGCTGTTTCTGGGTAGTGTCAAGCTCACTGAGACGCCTATGCTTGCCCCGTCGTGGTGCGGTCGGGTTAGCCAACTCCAGGGTGCCTCCAGTTTAGGAGCTTCCTATGTGGGCTGCGTGAACTGGTAGTCAAGGCTGGTTCTGTAGTGTCAGTAGGCCCAGTTCCCCCTGTAGGACTGTTGAGGTTCGGTAACTGCGGCTGCCTCGCGGCCTAGCTGTTCTCTCCTCTCCTGTGGGCCTTCGGGTCCACCACCTGGTTCCAGCACCGTCAGCTGGTTCTCGGCAGTGTCTTTTGCTCTTGCCCCTTCTGCTCCCCATCCTGGTTCCAGTACCGTCAGCTGGTTCCGGGCAGAGCCTTTGGCTTAGGTGTCTCCTTCTGGGTATCCAAGTTCCACCAACGTCAGGTGGTCCTTGGTAGTGCTTTCAGGCACGGGTACCTCCTGCTTAGTAACCGGGTTCCAGTAACGTCAGCTGGTCCTCGGTAGTTCCATTGGCTCTTGGACCTTCGGCTACCCATCCGGGTTCCAGTACCGTCAGCTGTTTCTGGGCAGTGTCTTTTGCTCTTGTACCTTCTGCTCCCCATCCTGGTTCCAGTACCGTCAGCTGGTTCTGGGCAGAGCCTTTGGCTTAGGTGCCTCCTTCTGGGTATCCGAGTTCCGCCAACGTCAGGCGGTCCTTGGTAGTGCTTTTTAGCACGGGTACCTCCTGCCTAGTAACCGGGTTCCAGTAACGTCAGCTGGTCCTCGGTAGTTCCATAGGCTCTTGAACCTTCGGGTAGCCATCCGAGTTCCAGTTCCATCATCAGGTTCTTGGCATTTTCTCAGCCTTCTTGTACCTTCTGCTACATTTCCAAGTTGAAGACCCTAAAGTCGACGACCCGGAAGACCACCCTGATGACGACGACGACAACCCGGAAGACCACCCCGATGACGACGACGACGACGGCGGAGACGACGACGGCGGAGACAACGACGGCGGAGATGACGACACTGGAGACGACGACATGGAAGACCGAGAAGCAGAAGAACAAGAGGCTGCAGAACAAAGAGCAGAAGAACATTAAACATAACACTTAATATCAGAGCAAAAGATATTATCTCAATTATATGCAGAAGAAGACTAAGCAGTGTATGGGGGTGAGTCCGTTCCTCCTCGTGGTGCCCCTGGATAAAGCCTGATGCTGCAGGCCAAACTGAATGCGGACAAATGTAACTTTTGTGACTGGCAGAACGGAAGGTCTAATCTTCCAACTTTTATAGATAACAACTACGGGAATGCCTGTCACAAATGAGAATATGATGAAGAAGTAGAATAGGAAGAATAATACAGTTGAATAAAATGAATATGTAGAATAGGAAGAATAATAATATTTGAATAAAATGAATATGAAGAATGTAATAAAAAAAAAAAAGGTAAAGGATGAAGAAGATGAAGAAGAAGATGAATAAGGTGAAGAAGAAGTTGATGTCAAAGATGCTGATGATGATGAAGATGAAAGTGTGGGAAAAGTAAAAAAAAAAAGAAGGGGAAGGTCGTGGAATAGTGAAACATCAATATCTGACAAAATAAAAAAAATATTTACATAGTCAATATCTTTGTCACTCCGAACGTCTTTAAAAAAAAAAACAAAAAACATGCTATTCTATTTGATTGGGCTAAACCTCTATGACTTTAATGTCTCCGCCACCTCCCCAAATACATCCTGCATTATGCTTAGTTGTTTTCCTTCATGTAGAATGAACCTACAAGGAAAGAAAGGGTTTATTTTAATTCCGATATTTTGGTCCCATTGACTTGCATTGGGATCGGGGATCGGTATTTTTTGAATATCGGCCGATCCTATCCGATACCGATACTTTCCGATATCGGAAGGTATCGCTCAACACTAGTAAATACCCTTGCTCCCTGAAGCCTATCAAAAAGCTCAGATATCAGGGGCAAAGGATACTTATTCTTAACGGTGATGGCGTTAAGAGCCCTGTAATCTATGCATGGATGTAGTTCCCCATTCTTTTTCTGCACAAAAAAGAACCCAGCCCCAGCAGGTGACACTGACTTCCTGATGAACCCTCTTGCCAGATTCTCATGAATGTACTGAGACATTGCCTCCGTCTCCTGGAGAGATAATGGATAGTTCGACCCCGGGAAGGCTCAGCACCAGGCAAGAGATCAATAGGACAGTCAAAGGGGCGGTGGGGCGGAAGGGTCTCCGCCGCCTTTTTGGAGAACACGTCCGCATAGGACCAAAATTGCTTGGGGAGAGAGGATAGATCTGCAGGTATCTCAGTAGTAGCAACCTGAATGCACTCCCTCTGACACCTACCCCTACAGGATTCACCCCATCCCAGAATTCTGCCTGAGGACCACTCGATATGAGGAGAGGGGTACCGAAGCCAGGGTATTTTCCAACAGGACCTCATCAATTCCCTCAAGAATGACGAGCAGAGATATAATCTCCTGATGGGATGGCGACATGGACAGAGTAAAAGGGATGGTCTGGTGTGTTATCTGTGGGGGCAGTGTTGACCCATTCACCACTCATACCGTTACTGGTTGAGCTAGCATTACCAGGGGTATTGCGTGACGTTGGGCGAAGGCAGAACACATAAAATTGCCCTCTGCCCCAGAATCCACGCAGAGCTCTACCGAGTGGGTGGATGAGCCTATAGTAATTGTCCCCTTAAAGAACAATTTGGAGGCAAATGTCGCCATGTCTAGTGTACCTCCACCTACTACTACTAGACGCTGACGTTTCCTCGACCGCTGGGGACATCTGGTGGCAAGATGTCCTGACTGCTGGCAAACATGACAGACCTTGAGTGCAGTAGCGGTCCGGGACTTAGATTCCGCTCGTGACTCTTCCATGGCCTCATGTGACTCAGGGACCAGGACTGGAGATTCCAGAGGTTTGGCAAAGGTGGGAGCCAGCCGAAACCTCTGCCTACACTGGGCTCGCTTTAACCTCCGCTCGTTAAAACGGAGGTCAATATGAGTGGAGACAGCTATTAACTCCTCCAGTGTGGCAGGAATCTCAATAGTGGCCAGAGCTTCCTTCACGTGATCAGCCAGCCCCCTTCAAAATATGGGGATAAGGGCTTTATCTGACCACTCCAGCTCAGATGCTAGCGTACGGAAGTGGACGGCAAAATGACTGACCAAGGACAAACCCTGAGTCAATGCCAGCAGTTGGAGCGCCGTGTCATGGGTGACTCGAGGTCCTAAAAAGACCTGATTCAGAGTGCTCAGGAACAGCGGAGCACTCTGCACCACATGATTGCCTCGCTCCCACAGCGGCGTAGCCCATTCCAGCGCCCTGTCTGACAAGACAGACACAATAAATCCCGCCTTTGCCCGCTCTGTGGGAAAACGTGCAGCCAGGAGCTCGAGATAAATAGACCACTGACTCACGAAACCCTTACAAGATTTACTATCTCCAGAAAATTTTTCTGGCAGCGGGAGGCGAGATAATGTCGGAACAGGAGTGGCAGTAGACAAGGTTACTGCAGTCTTGCTAGCAGCAAGTACAGCAACTGCGGTAACATCCACAGCTGAGGTTGCGCTCTCGAGAGCCGCCAACCTACCCTCCAGCTGCTGGATATACCGCAAGGACTGCTGTATGTCTGCCATTTACTAGCCAGACCCTGGCGCTAGCATTCTGTTAAGGCAAGCGGAATGCACCGAGTAAAAATAGATGTTTTATTGTAATTGATGCGTTCGCAGCCCGGGGTCCACCGTGCAGGAGAACCTGCTGCTAGCAATGGCGGCACTATATGGCGGTATGAACTAGCTCTGTTATTTCACAGAGTAGCTGTGAAAGCAAAGCACTGCGCCCTGTTAGACTTCACAGAGGCACAGGCTAACTGCCCAAAAGAGAGCAGTCAGTGGTCATGCATGCACACAAAACTCCTCGCCGAAGGTGCCAGTATTCTAGGGGCTTATTTCAGCCAGGTCCCTGAATACATACAAACACACAATCTCCTCGCTGGAGGTGCCAGCATTCTATAGGCTTATTTCAGCCGGGTCCTTGAACACAATCTTACATGACTACACTGGCGCAAAGCACATAACATGCGGCCATGCGAGCCTTAAATACTTGCAGCACGTACAGGACCTTCCTAGAGGGATCAATGAGAGGCTGCTACAGAGCCTGAGCACCTACAGGACCTTCCTGAAGGACCAATGGATCTAGCTGCAGTATCTGAACATGTGACCCTTGATCTCCACTGAGAGATCTTACTCTGGGCATGCTCAGAACGAGAAAAGCAGGACTTAGTCCTAGAAGCGTCTGCTTGCCGCTGCCCAGCACTGGCTTCAATGCCAGAGGCAGAAAAAGCAGCAGTAACTCTTTGTACAGAGTCAGACTGAGCGAGATGCTGGGACTGACATCTCCACTGAGCAGGCTCCACTGCAGCAGGAGAAGAATGGGAGACCGCAGCAGAGATGGCCCGAGATTCCCCCTGTGCAGAGGCGGGAACTCGACCCCTAACACATGGTGTTTTAATATTTTATTATACTCTTAATCCACCTGAAGACCCATGTCACCTGAAATAATGTTAAAAAAACAAACAACAATATTCCATACCTTCCGTCGTTACAGTCTTGTCCCACGCTTTAAATCCATATGAAGGGGTTAAATAATTTTACACCGAGGAGCTCTGCTAATGCAACTGTGCTCCTGACTGTAAAACTTGGTGAATGAATGGAATGCAGGGCAATGTACTGTAGTTACCTTGAGTCGCGGTGATGCGCCCTCTGCTGGATGAACTCATATGAACTCGAGCGTGGGAAAATATTCTGAAAAGTTCCCAGGCTTGAGAAAGGCTCAGTGTGAGCCGAAACGTCGCACAGAGATGTGGGTTTGAATAAACTACACACTTTTTCACCTTGAAAAGGACTTGGAGTGCTGCCTTCTTTTTTCTATTTGGTATACATTTTGGGTAGATGAGTGGACCATTCAATCCAGGAGGCCAGGCACCCACCGGTGAGCATTGTGCTGTTCCAGTTTTTTGTATATATATATATATATATATATATATATACTAGATGGCAGCCCGATTCTAAAGAATCGGGAGTCTAGAATCCATATATACTTTATTTATTCAAATGTAAGAATAATACAATTAATAAATAATAGTAAGAAAGAACAAAAATAATAGGCAGTATATGGAGAAAACACCAAACAAAAGTTCAAAATTGGTGTGAAAATGTCACTGAACCACTTCACAACTAAATATATATAGTTTTGGTAAATGGTATTATCATTTTTTTGACGAAATTCGGCAGGAGCTTGAAGAGCAACGTCACTGGGCCCGCCTCCACGCAGTAGAAACTTGCTGTGAGGTAAAAATTCAAAAATCACACCAAAATGGCGGGCGGAGTGTGTCACAGTACGGCACGTTTCTGATTGGTCGCTCGCAGCAGGCGGCAACAAATCAGACACTGGACACTGTTGATGTCACTTATCTCCGGACATTAGCTCCGGACATTAGCTCCGGACATTAGCTCCGGACATTAGCTCCGGACAAAGCCACGGAAGTTGGCACAAATTGCAGGAACTAGTATTCTAGGCAATTAATCCTCGGACATTAGCTCCGGACATGAGCTCCGGACATTAGCTCCGGACATTAGCTCCGGACAAAGCCACGGAAGTTGGCACAAATTGTAGGAAGTAGTATTCTAGGCAATTATATATTAGATATCCCACACAGCTATTGAAATTGGCATCTTAGTTGTATCCACAATGGCAGCACTACTCTACAAAACCTACCCTAGAGACTTCCTAGTTGACCCTAAAAATATGCAGTGTGCACTACATAATTATTATATAGACTAGACTGTGGCCCGATTCTAACGCATCGGGTATTCTAGAATATGCATGTCCCCGTAGTATGTGGACAATGATGATTCCAGAATTCACGGCACACTGTGCCCATCGCTGATTGGTCGAGGCAACCTTTATGACATCATCGTCGCCATGGCAACCATTATGACATCTACGTCGATACTGTGCCCGTCGCTGAATCAGAAACGTGAGATGTCTATGTCCTTTATGACATCATCATCGCTGTGCCCGTTGCTGATTGGTCGAGGCCTAGCGGCCTCGACCAATCAGACACGGGATTTCTACGTCCTTTATGACATCATCGTCGCTGTGCCCGTTGCTGATTGGTCGAGGCCTGGCGGCCTCGACCAATCAGAGACGCGGGATTTCTACGTCGATGCTGTGCCGGTCTCTGATTGGTCGAGGCCTGGCGGCCTCGACCAATCAGAGAGCCGGGATTTCCAGGACAGACAGACAGACAGACAGACAGAAAGACAGACAGACAGACAGACGGAAAAACCCTTAGACAATTATATATATAGATATATATATAGATATATATATCTATATATATATATATATATATATATACCTATACTATGCGTACACATTTATTCTACCTATTCTATTCTATTCTATCAGTGTGATTTTACTGTACACTGTGCTGAATTGCCAGCTTTTCTATAGAACACCGCTGCGTATTTCTCGCAAGTCACATGCATGGTCCGTGTGTAATCCGTAGTTTTCTCGCCCCCATAGACTTTCATTGGCGTATTTTTTGTGCAATACGCTGACAAATGCAGCATGCTGCGATTTTCTAAGCTCGTAACATACCGTATATTACGGATGCATAATATACGGCAGATAGGAGCTGCCCCATAGAGAATCATGGAGCCATGTGCAATGCATATTTTCTGGACGTATTTTCTGTGCTTATACGTCCGTAAAACTCAATATTGTGACGCCGGCCTTAGGCTGGTTTGACATTTTCGACATTCACAGTCAGGCTGCAAAAAAACAAGGTGAGTATTCCCTTAACAAGTTTTGTTGAGTTTTTGATGCTGTGTATTTTCACTACACCCAAAACCCAGTGTCTTAAAGTTTCTTTATAGTGGATGGGATTTGTAGAAATATCATGCCCATTGTGCCTTTTTTTTTTTTTTTATTGACATGCTGGAGATTTCAAATACTCATCCCAATGTCAATTTTAAAAAGCTTTAAGAAGCGCAATGGGCATGAGATTTCTAAAACTTCCATCCACTTTGAAGAAACCGTAAGATGACCCATTTTATGGGGACAATTTCATGTATGTAGTTATTTTGTAAGACAGTAAAAAATAACAGTCTAAAAGTGGAGCAATGAATATATATGAATTCAACCGATTTACCAAGTAAATTGATTCAACATGCAGAATTTACTATATCTATTTGTACTAGTGGGTTGTGTACAGTAGACGAGTTCAAAAGACTAAATTTAGCTAGGGGCTTTTTAACAAATTTCTAAGATATCAGCAGATTTTTAGGGTGAATTTCTACTATTATCAGAGCTGAATAAAAAGTTGTCACTAGGGTTGAGCGAAACGGGTCGGCCAGATTCAGAAGTCGCCGACTTTTGGCAAAGTCGGGTTTCATGAAACCCGGCCCGACCCCTGTGTGGGGTCGGCCATGAGGTCGGCGATCTTCTGAACTGGAATCGGAATTCCGATACCGATTCCCGATATGTTTAAGATATTGGGAATCGGTATCGGAATTCATATTAATGTGTAAAATAAAGAATCAAAATAAAAAATATTGAAATACTTACCCTCCGACGCGCCCTGGTTGCAAAAGGGAGCCTTCCTTCCTAAGAATGAGCGCCTGAAGGGCCTTCGATGACGTCGCGGCTTGTGATTGGTCGCGTGAGCGGTCACATGGGCGTCACGCGACCAATCACAAGCCGCGACTTCATCTAAGGTCCTTCAAGCGCTGATTCTTAGGAAGGAAGGCTGCGGGTTAGAACCAGGGCGCATCCGAGGGTGAGTATATTCCTAATAGGTAAATACTCACCCTCAGATGCGCCCTGGTTCTAACCCGCAGCCTTCCTTCCTAAGAATCAGCGCTTGAAGGACCTTAGATGACGTCGCGGCTTGTGATTGGTCGCGTGACGCCCATGTGACCGCTCACGCGACCAATCACAAACCGCGACGTCATCGAAGGCCCTTCAGGTGCTCATTCTTAGGAAGGAAGGCTCCCGGTTACAACCAGGGCGCGTCCGAGGGTAAGTATTTCAATATTTTTTATTTTGATTCTTTATTTTACACATTAATATGGATCCCAGGGCCCGAAGGAGAGTTTCCTCTCCTTCAGACCCTGGGAACCATTAGAAACCCAATGCATAGCATTGGGTTTCGTGTTTCGGCCGACCCTGACCCGACTTTTCTATCGGATCAGCCGATTTCACTCGACCCGACTTTTGAAAAAGTCAGGTTTCGTGAAATCCGACCCGATCCTATAAAAACTAAAGTCGCTCAACCCTAGTTGTCACTAGCAATTATTACATTCATCATGTTACAAATTATTATGTGTGTATGTACATAAATCTAATATGGGAAAATGCTTCAGCAACAACCTGCGCCCACCTCCTCAACAAAATGAATGCCTTCAGCCTCCATGACTTACATAAGTCATAAAAGCTGATCCATCAAAGCTTTTATTTCTATAAAGTGGTGGTGGTACTATCATAAAGTGGTGGTGTAAAAGCTTTGAAAAGTTGCAAAAATTGTGTAATAGGGAGTTGCACAAAAATGTTGAAACTTTTAGCATTTTGAATCTGCCCCGCTGAAAAGGGTGGAGCTGGTAAAGAGTCAGGATGGAACGTGAGCATGGCCATGGTCTGATGGCATTCTGTACAACAGAAATGGTACTCTATTCCCCGACATTCAGTCACACTCAGCACATGCCTCTTAAAGACTTTGGTGTCTTCTCCAGCAATACTGACCTGGCACGATAGTACGCTAAGCTAGTTTTAATGAATCGGACCAGCAGTCCTTTCTAAGAGAAAGCATTCATACAGCACACAATCATTATTTGGGTGTGAAACTAGAGTTTATCGTCCCCCTTCAATAAGTCAATTGCAAAGACTGACTATAATCACAGTGGAGTACTCCAAAATGGAACAACAGAGGATTAATAGTAGCCACGAAGTACCAATAAAAATAAAAAATTGTCTATTGAAAAATTAACGTAAAAATGATTACCATTAAATACACGCGTTAAATTAGGAGCAAAAAGGTGGGGAGCATCAAAAAATTCCACTGGGACAGTGCTGGTGGGCTCACTTAATTCTCCCTTATCATGGATAAGCATTAAGAAACACTACTTTTAACTCACTGTTTCTGTTTCACCTTTTTGCCTATGGCTACTTGGCCTTCTCAACAGCGTAAGGTTTCTTGAAGTTGATTGAATAGGTATATTTCATATTGAAGGCTGCTTTGTATACTGGATTTTTCTGATGCTTCCCAGCTTTTTCCTCCTTTATTTGACTAATAATATAGATTTATTGGTAATAATTTTAAAGTGAATTTTTCAATAAAAGATACTTTATTTTTATTGGTGTTTGTGACTACTCTGTTTGCTCTGCTGTTCTGCAATCCTTTCTAGTAGCTTCGTGATTCAGGACACTGTAATTTATTGTCACCGATCAAGACAAAGCTAAGCTATGATATCTGGGTTTTGTATGGTAAATGGGCACATCTAGGTGTCTATAGATTCATTTAATCTATATGTCAAGAGCTTTCCTGGTAAATGTGCTCTACTGGCACACTGTGAAAAACTTCATAAGAGTAATCATAAATAACATAATGCAATCATCATACATAACAAGAAATAGTACTGCTAAGCAAGTTATCATATTCGTAATTAAACTAAACAGCACAGAGAAGGCAAATATCCAGTGAATATTAGGCAATTTGTTATAATGTTCCTTACAACTTGCCTTCTCTTTCTAATTTTGCTGTAAACCTGTAAAATAACACCAAGATCAATAAAAGAAATGCAAGGTTTGGCAATAGCTACTATTTAATGAGTGTATTTTATCACTATCAATAAAATCATGTTCTTTCTCCCCTTGGCTCTTTGCCTTTGGTTTTTTGTAAGACTGAACAAGATATTGAAAAGGTTGTTCTTTTATCTGATGACACATGTTCCTACTGGAAAAGACAGGTTTCTGTTAGATTATAAAACTGTAGATAATACTGCTCGGCCTTCAACACATGAATAAATCCTTTGCTGGCTTTTGAAGAATAGAACAATAAATTACTGGGATGATCTTGATATGAAAGAATTCCTTCACTTACTGTAAAGGTACCTTCACACATAACGATATTGTTAACGATATCGTTGCTATTTGTGACGTAGCAACGATATCGTTAATGAAATCGTTATGTGTGACAGCGACCAACGATCAGGCCCCTGCTGGGAGATCGTTGGTCGCTGAATAAAGTCCAGAACTTTATTTCGTCGCTGGACTCCTGCTGACATCGCTGGATCGGCGTGTGTGACACCGTGTGTGGTAACCAGGGTAAACATCGGGTAACTAAGCGCAGGGCCGCGCTTAGTAACCCGATGTTTACCCTGGTTACCATGCTAAAAGTAAAAAAAAACAAACACTACATACTTACCTACCGCTGTCTGTCCTCCAGCGCTGTGCTCTGCTCTCCTCCTGTACTGTCTGTGAGCCGGAAAGCAGAGCGGTGACGTCACCGCTCTGCTTTCCGGCTCACAGACAGTACAGGAGGAGAGCAGAGAAGCAGAGCACAGCGCTGGAGGACAGACAGCGGTAGGTAAGTATCTAGTGTTTGTTTTTTTTTACTTTTAGCATGGTAACCAGGGTAAACATCGGGTTACTAAGCACGGCCCTGCGCTTAGTTACCCGATGTTTACCCTGGTTACCGGCATCGTTGGTCGCTGGAGAGCGGTCTGTGTGACAGCTCTCCAGCGACCAAACAGCGACGCTGCAGCGATCCGGATCGTTGTCGGTATCGCTGCAGCGTCGCTTAATGTGAAGGGGCCTTAACTCCTCCAGTTTACTAAAGAATAGATACTGTTGACATCCAAATTGACAATTGTTTCTTTTGCCCATATGTATTTTTACCTATAAACCCCCCACATGATATACAAAAATTGCCAGGACTTAAATTTAAGTGTCCATAATTGTTTTTTCAGTATGGGAAGAAAGTGGTATTCGTGAAGACAATCCACTCAGACTTTATTACAGATATTATTAAATTGAGTTTGTTGCAAGAACTTATTTAGTCTAGGGAATATAGATGTTTGACTTAATTTAAAGAAGACATGTAAGCTTTATTAAATAATTGCCTTCCTTGTAAAAAAAAGAACAATTCCTTAAAATTAAAATGGGAATCTGGTGGTCGAATCATTGTTATTAATAAAGCATTTCCAATACACCTCCTGTAACTTTCCAATTAGTACTGATAGTGTTAGAGCTCATGCAGATGCAAATTGGTCAAATCATATAACACAATGCACGGACTAGCCGCAGGTCTCCAAATCAAAGCATGCCATCTTCATATCTCTATAAGGCTGTTACACTTGGGTTGGGAAACCCGTGGCAAGTCCGTGCATTACAGTCAGTGATTGCACCAAGATCCACGGACATCAGCATCAGCCCTTATACTGTGAGGTGGTGTTCACACATTGAAAAAGCCTTATATATAACTTCAGAACATTATAAAGAAATATTAAGGAAGCTTTCCAATTAAACATATTTATCATCATTTTGTAGGATGTGATGAATGATCGGTAGGGGTTCAACTGCTGGGATTCACACTAATCCCTAAAATAAAGGTTCCAATAGTGGTAGTGAACATGCAAAAATACAACTCTTATGAACTGATGTGGGTTGGAGTAATGGTATTGCAACCACTAGGGGCAGCACTGGCAGTTAGCATAGTCAGGAAGAGCCAGAAGTCGGTACACGGGAGCAGCAGTGTAATTGAAGGATCAGCAGGTTGTGTAGTCAGAATAGCCAGAGGTCGGTACACGGGAGCGGGCAGTATAGTCTTGAATGAAGCAGCAGGTAAAAATAGAGCCTGACTAAAGGCTGAGAGCTCAATAATCTAGCAAGGATGAAAGTGCTATGCCAGGTTTAAATAGGTTATTCAATCACGAGATTTACAAGGTTGAGCCAATCGGGAATTACACAGGTATTGGTATCTGTGTTAGCAAAGGAACTCTCCAGTGAGTTGAAATAGCTCAAAGGGAAGAGCTGCCGCCTGGTGCACGAGAGCTGATGGGCTGGAGTCCAGACAACCACCTTCTTCCCTTTGTATTTACTTCTATGCATCTATAGGAACCCAAGCATGCATGTGTGACTAACACTCCTGTAGACTGTAAATTGAGCAGTGTTCACTCATGCACAGTATCACTCCAGAGGTTTCAAAGATTGGAACTCCACAATCATACATTTATCACCTATACTGTGTAGAGGTAATGTATTGTATGTATCCTTTGTATCAGTGATAAAAGTGGAACTACTGTTTTAAGTATTAAAACCATTGTCCAGGCAGGTAGTTGCTAACAGCTATCTGCATATTCCACCTGGTAACTCTCCAGCAAGTGATTCAGCAGCTCCACATCAACAGAACAGTTCTTCTTTCACTCTGCTCTGTTGACAGGATGTGACTTCTGACATAATACTGATTGACAGAGCGCCCTGAGGTTAGGGAACAGGGAGCCAACGGTCAGTCAGCATGTTGTCAATGTGGCTCCCTTGAAGTTCCAGACGCCACAGAGGTACTGCATCTCAACTAGAGACGTGGTATCCCAACTGTCTGGTAAGGAGGGAACATTGTACAGAACTGCATCTGCAACTATCTGACATTAACCCTTACTACAAGGTATATTCAGTAAAAAATATTTTAGTAGACATAGATTATTACAGCATATTTTTACTGTCCCTAATCTAGTCCTATCAACTAATCTAAATTATTATTTTTATTGTCTTTTATACTTTGCTATCTAACAGTAAAGTTGACTATATTTAGTAAAAAATACTGTAGTAGACACTGATAACTACTGTATATTTTACTTTGCCTAATCTAGCCCTATCAACTAATCTAAATAATTTTATTTGATTCTTTTTTCACTCAAAAAAAGAAACAACTAGATGCCGATCTGTGATTTGCATCACTGATAAGCACTAGACGAATGTAGGACTCACACATGGATGTGGTGCTTTTTAAAAGGAAGGGGGAATGGACAGGAAAAAAAAAGTCCTGGACAAAAATGAGCACAGACACTGATTAGTGATGTGTGTCTGATCAGTGGCCCAGTGGCTGCAGGATGCACGCATGGAGGTGGTACAAAGTGAGGAGGAAAGAAAAAACGGACAAAAAAAAGTCCTGGACAAAAGCGAGCATAGGTGCCAAAGGGTGCCGATCAGTTATGTTATCACTCATTAGCGCTCGGCAGCTGCAGGACGCACGCACAAGAAAAAAACTGCTAAAATGGAGCAATCAAGTACTGATCAAAAATCAGGTACTCAGATCACCACTAAACAACAAAAGAGGGGGCTGGCGAAGGGATTAGGCAGAGGGGGAGAGGAGGAAAAGGGGGGAAAGTGGAGAGAGGAATTGAGGTAGATTAGGAAAAAGCTGGGGACAGGAACAGAACAGGAACATCTTCTTTCTTACTACAGGTAGAGCAGCAGAAGCAGTGATGTCTCAGGCTAAAATAGTATGTGGCACCACAAGTCCCTGCAGATCCTACAGCAGGACATCACAGTGACAGCCCTGAAACATCTCCAAATGAGTTGGGACAGGGCGGTCACTGTGAGGTCAGACAGTGCTTCTGCTTATTGATTGGTGTGATTGGCGTCATTGTCCAATCAGACCAATCAGTGCTGAGGCTGCTGATTGCTGCAGTTTCCTGGCACCAGCCTATGATCAGTGCTGTTATAGCACAGATCATACACTGGACCACAGTGTTTCAGGCACTTTCATTGCCTGAAACACTAAAATTGCTGTGACTGGCAATTCAGAATTGAACAGCCAATCACAGAGATCGTAGTTGTGGGGAAAGGCAGCAAAACCCTCCTTGGTGATGAGTCTCGATGCTGTAAAAATCAACAGGCACCTTAATGCGATCACACACGCACTTGGTCACGGTGACAGATTTTATCTAGGATGTATCCATATGTCCAAGGTCGCAAATTTTTTCTCTTCTACAACATGTATATGTCCAAGTTCGTGAGTGGGGCTAAACTGGGTTTATCAATGTTTTTACTATATTTTTTATTAAGGGTTTTTTGCAGGTTTGATTTGCTTGTTACATATGTAGGAAAAACATGTTTTTAAAAAAGCAGGAAAGAAATATATCTTGGTACCGTGTTAGCCAGTGGATAGAAAAATATTTAGAATTGAGAGTCCTCAGTGGTTGATACCTTTTAATGGCTAACTGAAAAGATGGTAACAAATTGCAAGCTTTCGAGACTACACAGGTCTCTTCATCAGGCAAAGACTAAAACAAATTTGTTTTAGTCTTTGCCTGATGAAGAGACCTGTGTAGTCTCGAAAGCTTGCAATTTGTTACCATCTTTTCAGTTAGCCATTAAAAGGTATCAACCACTGAGGACTCTCAATTCTAAATATTTTAAAAAAGCATACATTTTAATATAAATTGCTTTAGTTTTGTGGGGGTTTTTTTCACATATGAAAACCAGATTGACAAAAATGCAGCAGTGTGTTACATTTAATAAGCATAAAAGTGGAAAAAGTGAGGAAATTAGGAAACCAATCCTAAAACCAACCTCTTTGTTTATTGTGGAATGCATGACATGATCCATCTATAGAGCAAGCTGCATAAATATCTAAACACTAGAAAGCATTGAGTGGAACTTGCTATATAATGTAAGTCAAAGACAATGACAGTGCAGGAGGCTATGAGTGCCAGAGGATTCGTTTTCATAGAAAAAGAGCAACAGAGGATAATAACTTGATCTAAACAAGACTTTTATCTTCAGGCAAAATGAATGGGATATTTAAAGTTAATGCTCATAGTATTCTTGTTATATACGTAGAGTTAGACTAATGGGAGCAAATGCTGAATATTCACAACTTGTCTTGCCTTGGGTGCAAGAAAGATATAATTGATAGAGGCAGAAGGAATTTTAGATATTGAATATATCTGGCATAATATCTCTATGGCTGTGCTAGCTGAATTGCACTATATACTACAGAATGTAGTGATAAGCGAATATATTCGTTACTCGAGATTTCTCGAGCATGCTCGGGGGTCCTCCGAGTATTTTTTAGGGCTTGGAGATTTAGTTTTTATTGCCGCAGCTGAATGATTTACATCTGTTAGCCAGCATAAGTACATGTGGGGGTTGCCTGGTTGCTAGGAAATCCCCACATGTACTTATACTGGCTAACAGATGTAAATCATTCAGAAGCAGCAATAAAAATCTCCGAGCACTAATAAATACTTGGAGGACACCCCATTGTGTTTGAGAAATCTTGAGTAACAAGTATATTCGCTCATAATTAATATTATGATCATTATATTTATCTATGAATAAAATATGTATTTATAGATTTTCATTTAAATGTGTTAATTTTTACTATTTCAACAATTTTACTGATTAAGACCATTTAAAATATGTCACTTCATGCTTAAGATAAGTTATAGTGCTATCCTCCAAATCACTTGAAGACCCTTAAAATAGTACTTTGCACTTGATTACAAACTGATTTGTAATAAGCATCCTAAATGAATATGAATAACAATCATTTTCAATGTTTTCAATGTACAGTTGTAGTAAGCTTACACTATTTCTGTAGCATTACTACTCAAGCAAAGAGCATGTATCACCACCCCGACTCAATCCATAATATGTATGTATATTATAACTGTAAGCTCTCACCCCCATAAAGATAAAGGATTTTAAAATTATAACTTACTGCATTTAATGTAAAAAAAAGTAATGTTCTTTTTACATTATGCAAATGACCTGACTTCCCGCAGGATGCAAGATCTGAACATTAGGTCTAGCAATTCCTGACATTCACAGCACTGCTTCAGTAACCCCACCGGTACCGTGCCATGGGAGAACAATAATTAGTGAGATCATGTACCTCTGAATAAAAGAGTGCTATATATATAGTACCAGTCAGAATTTGTCACACTTGTTCATGCAATGATTTTTCTTGTTATTATTGGAATGTGCACTTTATAGATTCAGACAAATGGTAGAAAAAGCATGACAGAACATGCAGAATCAAGGACTAAATAAATATGTGTGAGAACCAGAATATATTAAACCTTAGATTCCTTAAATTACAGGGTGGGCCATTTATATGGATACACCTGGGTGGGCCATTTATAAAGTTGTATTAAAAAATGGCTGACTTCAAAATGGCCGCCATGGTCACCACCCATCTTGAAAAGTTTTCCCCCTCCCATATACTAATGTGCCACAAACAGGAAGCTGATATCACAAACGATTCCCATTTTATTTAGGTGTATCAATGTATATGGTCCACCCAGGTGTATCCATATAAATGGCCCACCTTGTACTCCCCCTTTACTCTGATGAACACTTTATACACTGTTGGCATTCACTCAAGAGATTAATCAGTTACCAGTAGTGATGAGCGGAACCATGGCTGTTTGAGTCCATCAGGGTTCAGACAAACTTTAAAAAAAATGTTTGGTTCTGGTAGCAGAATAGTATTCGAACTCAAACTCGATCCTGGAATGGGGCACCCGAACATTCAGCATTTCCCACTCTGTCATCTGTATGACAGCTCGAGAACCACCAGCTATGATTGGTGGTAACATTACTGATCGGGTTCGCCCCACTCTAGTCACCTAGAATTGTATTTCCAACAGTCATGAAGAAGTTCCGAAAGGTGCTCAGCACTTTCTGGATGCTTTCACTTCACTTTGCTGCCCCACACCAATTGCAAAACATCTCAAGTAGGTTGAGATCAGTGATTGTGAAGACCATGACATCTGACTCAACAGTCCATCTGACACGATCTCGCCACTTGCTGTGTTCTAGGAATGCAGTGAGTGACAGCTCAGCCTCCCTATGACTTACATAGGTGTGCTGGGATGTCATCATTTTGAGTAACAACTTGATCATCCTATGGTATGCAGAGACATGCTGGACTGTCAGTTTTGTGCATTAGATTTCCTTGCAGCCCAATTTGGCCGTGCCTGCTGGAAATCCTATAGGTGTCACCCTTTCAGGGTGATTGTTTGGCCACTTAGCTGGCTGACTACGAAGGGACTATTGCCAGTCATAGCTTTCAGCTCAGTTTTTTGTTAGCTCTATGCACTGATATTCTGGTCTATGTTGCCAGACCTTGAATTTGTCTTTTACTACAAGTTTGTATTACCCTATTTGCCTTGACGCACTCTGACCTTGGAATTCTGACCCCTGACTGTGAAGATGCTAGGTAAATGTGCCTTGAATTTGGAATAAATCTACACAGTGTCACCAAAAAGAACTCACCCACCATCAAACCTCTCCCTCCATGCGTCATTGTAGTGGATTTGCAGCAATTCAACCAAAAAGGCCTGTTTCGCTGAGTCTATTCTTGTCACACACAGTGTAGGAAAGACTAAGTGCAACATGAAGGGATAAGGGGAAGGGAACCTAACACCAGGGAGATAGGGAGTGGAGACCCCTAGGCAGATCTAACGTCACCCTGTCTGCCCTAATTGTCTCTATATAGGTTCTGCATCTATTGCCGAGCAGGATACCTAACCCCTACCTGACCCTGGCGATAAGAGCCCGGCATATGGAAGTACAGGATGAGCACGTGTCAATCCCCATGACCACTAAAGGCAAATGGGATACACAAACAAAAGGAACACTTAGCTTGAGAAGACTCAGAAAGAAACCCAGATGTCCTCAAACACCAAAAAGGAAGATAGCTAACTGGTATAACTCCAAGCCTCAACTGGGAAATAGAAATATCACTGGAAACTCTCAACAGCAAGCTGGGAGTTGTAAAAACCCCGTTCCAGGTGTGTCATTTAGAGCCAGGGGAAGTTGCTACTGGGTCCTAAAATCAGAAGGACTAGGAAGGAGTCTGCAAAGCCAACCTCTGTGACCTTCTGCAGCTGGATGCAGTACAAATGTCTGCAGCCTCTGACATACAGTGTGGGAAATAAGTATTTGATCCCTTGCAGATTTTGTAAGTTTGCCCACTGACAAAGACATGAACAGTCTATAATTTTAAGAGTAGGTTAATTTTAACATTGAGAGATAGAATATAAAAAATAAAATCTGGAAAATCACATTGTATAAATTTTATACATTTATTTGCATTTTGAAGTGAGAAATAAGTATTTGATCCCCTACCAACCATTAAGATTTCTGGCTCCTACAGACCAGTTAGACGTTCCTAATCAATTTGTTATCTGCATTAAAGACAGCTGTCTTACGTAGTCACCTTTATAGAAGACTCCTGTCCACAGACTTAATTAATCAGTCAGACTCTAACCTCTACAACATAGGCAAGACCAAACAGCTTTCTAAGGATGTCAGAGACAAGATCATAAACATATGTGTGAATGACCTTGGGGAGATCAAAACATCCAACACCGCCGAGACACCATCACGTGTCTCCCACGGGAAGGGCAGCATTCAAAAAGGAAAACCATCTATGCCTAAACATGGTATCCATCCACAGACAGCTGTTTCGGGGTATTTGCCCCTCATCAGTGTGGAGTAGGAAACTGGCTATTAGTAGCAGTGCCTATTAAAAGGACTATAAATAAGAGGATGAATAACCTCATGGAGATCAAAACACCGCGGAGACACCATCACGTGTTTCTCAACGCAGTGATCCAGAACACTGCTCCCATCCCTTATGGTTGTTCCTTCCCAGTGAAAGACCTGGCTATTTATTGCTTGCATTGAGAAAAACGTGATGGTGTCTCCGCGGCTTTTCTACATGCACTTGCATATTTCCCATAAGGGATGGGAGCAGTGTTCTGGATCACTGCATTGAGAAACACGTGATGGTGTCTCCGCGGTGTTGAATGTTTTGATCTCCCCGAGGTCATTCATCCTTATGTTTATAGTCCTTTTACTAGGCACTGCTCCTAATAGCCAGTTTCCTACTCCACACTGATGAGGGGCAAATACCCGAAACAGCTGTCTGTGGATGGATACCATGTTTTGGCATAGGTGGTTTTCCTTTTTGGATGCTGCTCTTCCCGTGGTTGTTCCTTCCTGGTGAAAGACCTGGCTATTTATTGCTTGCATTGAGAAACACATGATGGTGTCTCCGCGACTTTTCTACATGCATTTGCATATTTCCCATAAGGGATGGGAGCAGTGTTCTGGATCACTGCATTGAGAAACACGTGATGGTGTCTCTGCGGTGTTGGATGTTTTGATCTCCCCGAGGTCATTCATCCTTATGTTTATATAGACAAGATCATAGACCTGCACAAAGCTGGAATGGGCTACAAAACCATAAGTAAGACACTGGGCGAGAAGGAGACAACTATTGGTGCAATAGTAAGAAAATGGAAGAAATGCAAAATGACTATCAATCGACATCGATCTGGGGCACCATGCATAATCTCACCTCATGGGGTATCCTTTATCATGAGGAAGGTGAGAGATAAGCTTTAAACTACACGGGGGGTAATCGTTAATTATATCTAGGCAGCTGGGACCACAGTAACCAAGAAAACCATTGGTAACACATTACGCCGTAAAGGTTTAAAATCCTGCAGTGCCCACAAAGTCCCCATTCTCAAGAAGGCACATCTGCAGGTTCGTCTGAAGTTTGCCAATGAACAACTGGATGATTCTGTGAGTGATTAGGAGAAGGTACTGTGGTTAGATGAGACAAAAATTGAGATCTTTGGCATTAACTCAACTTGCCATGTTTGGAAGAAGAGAAATGCTGCCTTTGACCCAAAGAACACAGTCCCCACTGTCAAGCATGGAGGTGGAAACATGTTTTGGGGGTATTCCTCTGCTAATGGAACAGGACTATTTCACCGCATCAATGGAAGAATGAATGGAGCCATGTACCGTAAAATCCGGAGTGACAACCTCCTTCCCTCCGCCAGGACATTAACCCCTTCATGACCCAGCCTATTTTGACCTTAATGACCTGGCCATTTTTTGCAATTCTGACCAGTGTCCCTTTATGAGGTAATAACTCAAGAACGCTTCAATGGATCCTAGTGATTCTGAGGCCGGTTTCACACGTCAGTGGCTCCGGTACATGAGGTGTCAGTTTCCTCACGTACCGGAGCCACTGACACACGTAGACACATTAAAATCAATGCATCTGTGCAGATGTCATTGATTTTTTGCAGACCGTGTCTCCATGTGCCAAACACGAAGACATGTCAGTGTTCGTGGGAGCACACGGATTACACGGACCCATTAATGTCAATGGGTCCGTGTAAAACACGTACTGCACATGGACGTTGTCCGTGTGCAGTCCGTGTGCCATGCAGGAGACAGCGCTACATTAAGCGCTGTCCCCCCACTGGTGCTGAAGCCGCAATTTATATCTTCCCTGCAGCAGCGTTTGCTGTAGAGAAGATATTAATAATTGTGTGTAAAATCAAGATCCAGGTCCCCAGCCCCCTCCACCCCCTGTGCGCCCCCCCCCCGCTGTGATTAAAATACTCACCCGGCTCCCGGCTCCATCGCAGCGTCCTGTCCTGGCCGCACCTTCTACTGTATGAGTGGTCACGTGGGGCCGCTCATTTACAGTAATGAATAAGCGGCTCCCCCCTATGGGAGGTGGAGCCGTATATTCATGATTGTAATCGGCGGCCCCATGTGACCGCTCATACAGTACAAGGTGCGGCCAGGACAGGAAGCAGCACCAGCCAGCAAGGGAGCTGGGTAAGTATTTTAATCACAGCGGGGGGGGGGGGGCGCACAAAGAGTGGGAGGGGGTGGGGACCTGGATCTTGATTTTACACACAATTATTCATATCTTCTCTACAGCAAACGCTGCTGCAGGGAAGATATGAATGGGGCTTCAGCAACAGATGCAGGGGACAGCGCTAAGCACGGTGCGTGTGGTACCCAGTTGGCACATGGGCGGCACACGTGTGCCGCTCGTGTGCCACACTGATGTGCCACAGAAACGCACTGGCACACGGACACGGATACTTCCGGTACCGATTTTTCCGGTACCGGAATTATCTGGACGTGTGAGACTGGCCTAAGACTGTTTTTTCGTGACATATTGAGCTTCATGCTAGTGGTAAATTTCGGTCAGTAAGTTTTGCGTTTATTTGTGAAAAAAAATGGATATTAGGCGAAAATTTTGAATTTTTATTCTGTGAAACCAGAGAGTTATGTGACACAAAAAAGTTAATAACTAACATTACCCACATGTCTACATTACATCAGCACAATTTTTGAAACAATTTTTTTTTTGCTAGGAGGTTATAAGGGTTAAAATTTGACCTGCGATTTCTCATTTTTACAACAAAATTTACAAAACCATTTTTTCAGGGACCACCTCACATTTGAAGTCAGTTTGATGTGTCTATATGGCTGAAAATACCTAAAAGTGACACCATTCTAAAAACTGCACCCCTCAAGGTGCTCAAAACCACATTTAAGAAGTTTATTAACCCTTCAGGTGTTTCACAGCAGCAGAAACAACATGGAAGGAAAAAACGAACATTTAACTTTTTAGTCACAAAAATGAACTTTTAGCAACAATTTTTTTTATTTTCCCCAGAGTAAAAAAAGAAACTGGACCCAGAAAGTTGTTTTACAATATGTCGTGAGTATGCCGATACCCATATGTAGGGGAGACCACTGTTTGGGCGCATGACAGGGCTCAGAAGGGAAGGAGCGCAATTTGACTTTTTGAATGAAAAATTAGCTCCAATCGTTAGCGGTCACCATGTCGCGTTTGGAGAGCCCCTGTGGGCCTAAACATTGGAGCTCCCCCACAAGTTACACCATTTTGGAAACTAGAACCCCAAAGGAACTTATCTAGATGTGCGGTGAGCACTTTGAACCCCCAAGTGCATCACAGAAGTTTATAACTCAGAGCCATGAAAATAAAAAATCATTTTTCTTTCCTCAAAAATTATTTTTTAGCTGGTAATTTTTTATTTTCACAAGGGTAACAGGAGAAATTGGACCCCAAATGTTGTTGTCCAGTTTATCCTGAGTATGCTTATACCCAATATGTGGGGGCAATCCACTGTTTGGGCGCACGGCAGAGCTCAGAAGGGAAGTAGTGATGTTATGAAATGCAGATTTTGATGGAATGGTGTGCGGGCGTCATGTTACATTTGCAGAGCCCCTGATGTGCCTAAACAGTAGAAACCCCCACAATTGACCCCATTTTAGAAACTAGAGCCCACAAGGAACTTATCTAGATGTGTGGTGAGCACTTTGAACCTCCAAGTGCTTCACAGAAGTTTATAATGCAGAGCCGTGAAAATAAAAAATGATTTTTCTTTCCTCAAAAATTATTTTTCAGCCCGCAATTTTTTATTTTCACAAGGGTAAAAGGAGAAATTGGACCCTAAAAGTTGTTGTCCAGTTTGTCCTGAGTAGGCTGATACCCCATATGTGGGGGGAGCCTCTGTTTGGGTGCATGACAGAGCTTGGAAGGGAAGTAGTGATGTTTTGAAATGCAGACTTTGATGGAATTGTGTGCGGGCGTCACATTGCGTTTGCAGAGCCCCTGATGTACCTAAACAGTAGAAACCCCCCACAAGTGACCCCATATTGTAATCTAGACCCCGAAGGGAACTTATCTAGATGTGTGGTGAGCACCTTGAACCCCCAAGTGCTTCACAGCATTTTATGACGCAGAGCTGTGAAAATAAAAAATCATTTTTTTCCCACAAAAATATTTTTTTGCCCCAATATTTTTATTTTCCCAAGGGTAACAGGAGAAATTAGACGTCCAAAGTTGTTGTACAATTTTTCCTGAGTACACTTATGCCCCTTATGTTTGGGCACACGTCGAAGCACGGAAGGGATCACCATTTGACTTTTAGAATGCAAGATTGGCTGGAATCAATGGTGACGCCATGTTGTGATTGGAGACCCCCTGATGTGCCTAAACAGTGGAAACCCCTCAAATCTAACGCCAACACTAACCCCAACAAACCCCTAACCCTAATCCCAACTCTAACCATAACCGTAATCACAACCCTAACCCCAACACACCCCTAACCACAACCCTAACCCCAACCCTAACCCTAACCCCAACACACCCTTAACCCTAATCTTAATCCTAATTCCAACCCTAACTCTGGTTCCATCCCTAACCCTAAGGCTATGTGCTCACGTTGTGGATTCATGTGCAGATTTCTCCTCACCGTTTTTGAAAACTCCACAGGTAAAACGCTCTGCGTTTTACTTGTGGATTTACCGTGGATTTCCAGTGTTTTTGTGCGGATTTCACCTGCGGTTTCTGTTATGATGCGGTGGTCTAGGAGCAACATGGAACGAGCTCTGAAGGAAGTGGTAACTGTACTGACCGCAGTCCCTAAGCTCAACACAACACTAGAAGTAGCCGTGGAATGCTCCTAACTCTCCCTAGGCATCTCGTCACAGCCTAAGAGCTAACTACCCCTAAAGACAGAAGCAGGAAAACTTTCTTGCCTCAGAGAAAATCCCCAAAGGATAGATTAGCCCCCCACAAATAATGACTGTGAGTGGAGAGGAAAAAGACATACACAGAATGAAACCAGGATGAGCACAGGAGGCCAGTCTAGCTTGATAGATAGGACAGGATGGGATACTGTGCGGTCAGTATAAAACACTACAAAAATCCACGCAGAGTTTACAAAAAAAAAATCTCCACACCTGACTAAAGGTGTGGAGGGTAAATCTGCTTCCCAGAGCTTCCAGCAAGACAGAATTAATTCATACTGATAACGCTGGGCAAACATAGAAAGCACTGAACGGAAAGTCCACAATCTGTGAACAGAAAAGCGCAAGCAAAAACTTAGCTTTGCTGACCTGGTCAGGATAACAGGGAAATCCAAAGAGATGTGAATCCAACCAGGAAACATTTACAAGTGGCACTAGATAAAGGAACAGCCAGGCCTAAATAGCCGAGCAGAAGAGACGATAAGTGGAGGCAGCTGATGACAGCTAACTCCAAGGAGCAGCCATACCACTTGAAACCACAAGAGGGAGCCCAAGAGCAGAACTCCCAAAAGTGCCACTTACAACCACCGGAGGAAGCCCAAGAGCGGAATTCACAACAGTACCCCCCCCTTGAGGAGGGGTCACCGAACCCTCACCAGAGCCCCCAGGCCGATCAGGACGAGCCAAATGAAAAGCTCGAACCAAATCGGTGGCATGGACATCGGAGGCAACAACCGAAGAATTATCCTCCTGGCCATAACCCTTCCACTTGACAAGATACTGAAGCCTCCGCCTCGAAAAACGAGAATCCAAAATCTTCTCAACCTCATATTCCAACTCTCCCTCAACCAACACCGGGGCAGGAGGGTCAACCGAGGGAACAACGGGCACCACATATCTCCGCAACAAAGATCTATGGAAAACATTATGAATGGCAAAAGAGGATGGAAGAGCAAATCGAAAAGACATCGGATTATTAATTTCAGAAATATTATAAGGACCAATAAACCGAGGCTTAAACTTAGGGAAAGAAACCTTCATAGGAACATGACGAGAAGACAACCAAACCAAATCCCCCACACGAAGCCGAGGACCAACACACCGACGGCGGTTAGCAAAACGTTGAGCCCTTTCCTGAGACAACGTCAAATTGTCCACCACATGAGTCCAAATCTGCTGCAGCTGTCCACCACAGAATCAACACCAGGACAATCAGAATGCTCAACCTGCCCAGAAGAAAAACGAAGATGAAAACTAAAATTACAAAAGAAAGTTGAAACCAAAGTAGCCGAACTAGCCCGATTATTAAGGGCAAACTCGGCCAACGGCAAGAAAGACACCCAATCATCCTGATCAGCAGACACAAAGCATCTCAAATAGGTCTCCAAGGTCTGATTAGTTCGCTCCGTTTGGCCATTAGTCTGAGGATGAAACGCCGAAGAAAAAGACAAATCAATGCCCATCCTAGCACAAAAGGCCCGCCAAAATCTAGAGACAAACTGAGAACCTCTGTCAGAGACAATATTCTCCGGAATGCCATGCAAACGAACCATATGCTGAAAAAATAATGGAACCAGATGTGAGGAGGAAGGCAACTTAGGCAAAGGTACCAGATGGACCATTTTAGAGAACCGGTCACAAACAACCCAGATAACAGACATCTTCTGGGAAACAGGAAGAGCCGAAATAAAATCCATGGAAATATGCGTCCAGGGCCTCTCAGGGACCGGCAAAGGCAAAAGCAACCCACTAGCGCGGGAACAGCAAGGCTTGGCCCGGGCGCAAGTTCCACAGGACTGCACAAAAGCATGCACATCGCGCGACAAGGAAGGCCACCAAAAGGACCTAGCAACCAAATCTCTGGTACCAAAAATCCCAGGTTGCCCAGCCAACACTGAACAATGAAGCTCAGAAATAACCTTACTTGTCCATCTATCAGGAACAAACAGCTTCCCCACTGGACAGCGGTCAGGCCTATCAGCCTGAAATTCCTGAAGCACCCGCTGCAAATCAGGGGAGATAGGAGAAAGAATCACCCCCTCCTTAAGAATGCCAACCGGCTCAAGGACTCCAGGAGAATCAGGCGAAAAACTCCTAGAGAGGGCATCAGCCTTAACATTCTTAGATCCCGGAAGATACGAGACCACAAAATCAAAACAGGAGAAAAACAGAGACCATCGAGCCTGTCTAGGATTCAGCCGCTTGGCCGACTCGAGGTAAATCAGATTCTTATGATCGGTCAGGACCACAACGCGGTGTTTAGCTCCCTCAAGCCAATGTCGCCACTCCTCAAACGCCCACTTCATAGCCAACAACTCCCGATTGCCGACATCATAATTGCGTTCCGCAGGCGAAAACTTCCTGGAAAAATAGCACACGGTTTCATCAAAGAACCATCAGACTCCCTCTGAGACAAAACGGCCCCTGCCCCAATCTCAGAAGCGTCAAACTCAACCTGAAAAGGAAGAGAAACATCCGGCTGACGCAACACAGGGGCAGAAGTAATTCGGCGTTTAAGCTCCTGAAAGGCCTCAACAGCCTCAGAGGACCAATTCGTCACATCAGCGCCTTTCTTCGTCAAATCAGTAAGGGGCTTAACCACACTGGAAAAGTTGGCAATGAAACGGCGATAGAAATTAGCAAAGCCCAAAAATTTTTGAAGGCCCTTCACAGATGTGGATTGGATCCAGTCATGAATAGCTTGGACCTTAACAGGATCCATTTCTATAGACGAGGGAGAAAAAATAAAACCCAAAAAAGAGACCTTCTGAACTCCGAATAGGCACTTAGACCCCTTCACAAACAAAGCATTATCACGAAGGATCTGGAACACCATCCTGACCTGCTTCACATGAGACTCCCAATCATTGGAAAAAATCAAAATATCATCCAAATATACGACCATGAATTTATCAAGATAATTGCGGAAATCATGCATGAAAGACTGGAACACAGATGGAGCATTAGAGAGCCCAAATGGCATCACAAGATATTCAAAATGGCCTTTGGGCGTATTAAATGCAGTTTTCCATTCGTCACCCTGTTTAATATGAACAAGATTATATGCCCCTCGGAGGTCAATCTTAGTAAACCAACTAGCCCCCTTAATCTGAGCAAACGAATCAGTAAGCAAAGGCAAGGGGTATTGGAATTTGACCGTGATCTTATTAAGAAGACGATAATCAATACAGGGTCTCAAGGAGCCATCCTTCTTAGCAACAATAAAGAAACCCGCTCCCAATGGTGACGAAGAGGGCCGAATATGCCCCTTCTCCAAAGACTCCTTAACATAACTCCGCATGGCGGCATGCTCTGGCACAGACAGATTGAAAAGTCGGCCCTTAGGGAAATTGCAACCAGGAATCAAGTTAATAGCACAATCACAGTCCCTGTGCGGAGGAAGGGAACTGGACTTGGGCTCATCAAATACATCCTGGAAATCCGACAAAAACTCAGGGACCTCAGAAGAGGGGGAAGAGGAAATTGACATCAAAGGAACGTCACTATGAACCCCTTGACAACCCCAACTAGTCACCGACATAGTTTTCCAATCCAGCACCGGGTTATGTTCCTGTAACCATGGAAAACCCAGTACAACAACAGCAGGTTATGCAACACCAGAAAACGGCAATCTTCCTGATGTGCTGCAGCCATGTACATAGTCATCTGTGTCCAGTACTGAGGTTTATCCTTGGCCAAGGGTGTAGCATCAATACCCCTCAAAGGAATAGGGCTCTGCAAAGGCTGCAAGGAAAAGCCACAGTGCCTGGCGAATTCTAAGTCCATTAAGTTCAGGGCAGCGCCTGAATCCACAAATGCCATGACAGAAAAGGACGACAATGAGCAAATCAGGGTCACAGATAAGAGAAATTTAGGCTGTATAGTACTAATGGTAACAGACCTAGCGACTCTCTTAGTATGCTTAGGGCAATCAGAGATAACATGAGCAGAATCACCACAGTAAAAACACAGCCTATTCTGACGTCTGAATTCCTGCCGTTCTGTTGTAGTCAAAATCCTATCACATTGCATGGGTTCTGGACTCTGCTCAGAGGATACTGCCATATGGTGCACAGCTCTGCGCTCGCGCAGACGCCGATCGATCTGAATGGCTAGAGACATAGATTCGCTCAAACCGGCAGGCGTAGGAAAGCCCACCATAACATCTTTAAGGGCTTCAGAAAGACCTTTTCTGAAAATAGCAGCCAGAGCCTCTTCATTCCATTTAATGAGCACAGACCATTTTCTAATTTTCTGGCAGTATAACTCTGCCGCTTCCTGACCTTGACACAAGGCCAACAGGGTTTTTTCTGCATGATCCACAGAATTAGGTTCGTCATACAATAATCCGAGCACTTGAAAAAATGCATCAACATTCAATAATGCCGGATCCCCTGTTTCAAGAGAAAAAGCCCAGTCTTGAGGGTCACCACGGAGCAAGGATATGATGATTTTTACTTGCTGAATGGGATCACCAGAAGAACGGGGTTTCAAAGCAAAAAACAATCTGCAGTTATTTTTAAAGTTCAAAAACTTGGATCTGTCCTCAAAAAACAAATCAGGAATAGGAATTCTAGGCTCTAAAGCCGGAGTCTGGACAACATAGTCCTGGATACTCTGTACTCTTGCAGCAAGTTGATCCACACGAGAATACAAACCCTGAACATCCATGCCAAAGCATATATCCTGAACCACCGAGATATCAAGAGGAAAAAAAAGACAAACCAGAGCACAGAAAAAAAAAATGGTTCAGAGCTTTCTTTTCCTTCTTTTGAGATGCATTTAATTCATTTTTGGCCACTTGTACTGTTATGATGCGGTGGTCTAGGAGCAACATGGAACGAGCTCTGAAGGAAGTGGTAACTGTACTGACCGCAGTCCCTAAGCTCAACACAACACTAGAAGTAGCCGTGGAATGCTCCTAACTCTCCCTAGGCATCTTGTCACAGCCTACGAGCTAGCTACCCCTGAACACAGAAGCAGGAAAACTATCTTGCCTCAGAGAAAATCCCCAAAGGATAGATTAGCCCCCCACAAATAATGACTGTGAGTGGAGAGGAAAAAGACACAGAATGAAACCAGGATGAGCACAGGAGGGCAGTGTAGCTTGATAGATAGGACAGGGTGGAATACTGTGCGGTCAGTATAAAACACTACAAAAATCCACGCAGAGTTTACAAAAAAATCTCCACACCTGACTAAAGGTGTGGAGGGTAAATCTGCTTCCCAAAGCTTCCAGCAAGACAGAATTAATTCATACTGATAACGCTGGACAAACATAGAAAGCACTGAACGGATAAGTCCACAATCTGTGAACAGAAAAGCGCAAGCAAAAACTTAGCTTTGCTGAACTGGTCAGGATAACAGGGAAATCCAAAGAGATGTGAATCCAACCAGGAACCATTTACAAGTGACACTGGCTGAAGGAACAGCCAGGCCTAAATAGCCGAGCAGAAGAGACGATAAGTGGAGGCAGCTGATGACAGCTAACTCCAAGGAGCAGCCATACCACTTGAAACCACAAGAGGGAGCCCAAGAGCAGAACTCACAAAAGTGCCACTTACAACCACCGGAGGAAGCCCAAGAGCGGAATTCACAACAGGTTTCCTGTTGAGGAACAGGTGTAAAACGCTGCGGAATCCGCACAAAGAATTTACATGCTGCAGAAAATACAATGCAGCTTTTCCGCGTGGTATTTTCCGCACCATGGTCACAGCGGATTTGGTTTTCCATAGGTTTACATGGTGCTGTAAACGTGATGGAAAACTGCCATGAATCCGCAGCGGCCAATCCGCACCGTGTGCACATAGCCTAATTCTAACCCTAACCCTCATTCTAACACTAACCCTAATTCTAACCCTAACCCTAATTGCAACCCTAACCCTAATTCTAACCCTAACCCTAATTGCAACCCTAACCCTAATTGCAACCCTAACCCTAACCCTAACCCTAGTGGAAAAATAAAAATAAATATATTTTCTTTATTTCATTATTTTCCCTACCTCTGGGGGTGATAAGGGGGGCTTTATTTACTATTTTTTTTATTTTGATCAAAATGTACCTGGAATAATTCTGCCGGCCGGCAGATTCAGTAGGCACACTGCGCATGCGCCCGCCATTTTGGAAAATGGCGCCCGCCATTTTGGAAAATGGCGGTGCCCATCGCTGAAGATGGACGGACACCGGGAGGGACACAGGGACTCAGTAAGTATGGGGGGGTGGGATCGGACAGCGGGAGGTGGAGGGGAGGCCGGGGGCAGGTGGAAGGGAGAAGAGGGCAGCAGAGCACAGAATGGAGGGGAGAAAAGACTGACAGCGACGGCAGACACGGTCTCTAGCCATGGCTGATGATATTGCAGCATCGGCCAAGGCTGGATTGTAATATTTCACCAAGTTTCATAGATGAAATATTACAAATTGCTCTGATTGGCTGTTTCACTTTCAACAGCCAATCAGAGCGATCGTAGCCACGTGGGGGAAAAGCCTCTCCCCCAGGCTGAAGTACCACTCCCCCTGTCCCTGCAGGTCAGGTAAAATTTTAGTTAACCATTTCACCCTATCTGCAGGAACGCGATCCTGCCATGACGCCACATAGGCATCACAGGTTGGATTAGCATCGACTTTCATGTTGTCTACGTGGCGTCACAGGTCAGGAAGGGGTTAAAAATGGGTTGTGGCCTTTGTCTTCCAGCAAGACATTGATCAAAAACATACAGCCAAGGCAACAAAGAGTGGCTCAAAAAGAAGCACATTAAGGTCATGGAATGGCCTAGCCCATCTCCAGACCTTAATCTTTTAGAAAGCTTATGAAGGAAGTTGAAGCTCTGAGTTGCTAAGCGGCAGCCTCAAAATCTTAGTGATTTAGAGATAATCTGCAAAGAGGAGTGGACCAACATTCCTCCTGACATGTGAACAAACCTCATCATTAACTACAAAAACGTCTGTCTGCTGTGATTGCCAACAAGGGTTTTGCCACCAAATATTAAGTCTTGTTTGCCAGAGGGATCAAATACGTATTTCTCAATGCAAAATGCCAATACATATTTATATAATTTATACAATGTGATTTTCTGGATTATATTTTTGATATTCTATCTCTCAATGTTAAAATTAACTTACACTTAAAATTATAGACTGTTCATTTATTTGTCAGTGGGCAAACTTACAAAATAAGCAATGAATCAAAAACTTATTTCCTCCACTGTACCTGTGACAATTCTAGATGGTTGATATTGATATGTGTCTACTACTTAATATCTGTGCATCATTTTCTCATTCGACATGCTCCTTTAAGTATCTCTATTTTGTAATCCTGTTCCCTTTTGACTAGCACTATTGATGAGCGAGTGTACTCGTTGCTTGGGTGGTCTCCGAGTATTTACGACTGCTCAGAGATTTAGTTTTCATCGCTGCAGCTGAATGATTTACAGCTACTAGCCAGCTTGATTACATGTGGGGATTCCCTAGCAACCAGGCAACCCCCACATGTACTCAGGCTGGGTAGTAGCTGTAAATCATTCAGTTGAGGTGATGAAAACGAAATCTCCGAGCACTATCAAATACTTGGAGGACACCCGAGCGTGCTCGGGAAACCCCGAGCAACGAGTATACTCGCTTATCACTAGCTAGCACATGTTGCACCACAACTAGTCATATTTTCAGATGGGGCAGCTCACACACCCACACTCTGCCGCTTCAGAGTTCTACCTGTTCCTTCTTCCACAGGTTCAACTTTCTTTTGGGTCTTCCATCCATATTCAGCTCTAGCGGTTGCTACTGACAATGACAAGTCACCTTCAGTGTCTGGAAGAGTACTCACATCTTGACTAAAAGCACAAGTCACTGATTTTCCTTTATTGATATCCTCAGGGTGCAACTTGTTCAGCCTCTTTACTTCCTTTACGTTTATGACGATGGGAAGACTTGCCATTAGGGTTGAGCGAAACGGGTCGAAATTTTTCAAAAGTCGCCGACTTTTGGCAAGGTCGGGTTTCATGAAACCCGACCCGACCCCTGTGTGGGGTCGGCCATGAAGTCGGCGATCTTTTGAATCTAGAATCGGAATTCCGATACCGATTCCCGATATGTTTATATCGGGAATTGGTATTGGAATTCAGATTTAAGTGTAAAATAAAGAATTAAAATAAAAAATATCGCAATACTTACCCTCTGACGCGCCCTGGTACTAACCGGGAACCTTCCTTCCTTAGAATCAGCCTTCCAGGACCTTGCAGTGACGTCGTGGTGACGTCGCGGCTTGTGATTGGCCGCGCGGCCGCCCATGTGACCGCTCGCGCGACCAATCACAAGCCGCGACGTCACCGCGACGTCACCGAAGGTCCTGGAAGGGATGATTCTTAGGAAGGTAGGCTGCCGGAAAGAAGCAGGGCGCGTCCGAGGGTGAGTATATACCTAATAGGAATCAGACGAAACCTGAAACCCAATGCAGTGCATTGGGTTTCCATGGTTCCCAGGGTCTGAAGGAGCGGAAACTCTCCTTCAGGCCCTGCGATCCATATTTTAGTGTAAAATGAAGAATTAAAATAAAAAATATCGCAATACTTACCATCTGACGCGCCCTGGTACTAACCGGGAACCTTCCTTCCTTAGAATCAGCCTTCCAGGACCTTGCGGTGACGTCGCGGTGACGTCGCGGCTTGTGATTGGCCGCGCGGCCGCCCATGTGACCGCTCGCGCGACCAATCACAAGCCGCGACGTCACCGCGACGTCACCGAAGGTCCTGGAAGGGCTGATTCTTAGGAAGGTAGGCTGCCGGAAAGAAGCAGGGCGCGTCCGAGGGTGAGTATATACCTAATGGGAATATACTCACCCTCGGACGCGCCCTGCTTCTTTCCGGCAGCCTACCTTCCTAAGAATCAGCCCTTCCAGGACCTTCGGTGACGTCGCGGTGACGTCGCGGCTTGTGATTGGTCGCGCGAGCGGTCACATGGGTGGCCGCGCGGCCAATCACAAGCCGCGACGTCACCGCGACGTCACCGCAAGGTCCTGGAAGGCTGATTCTAAGGAAGGAAGGTTCCCGGTTAGTACCAGGGCGCGTCAGAGGGTAAGTATTGCGATATTTTTTATTTTAATTCTTTATTTTACACAAAAATATGGATCGCAGGGCCTGAAGGAGAGTTTCCGCTCCTTCAGACCCTGGGAACCATGGAAACCCAATGCACTGCATTGGGTTTCAGGTTTCGGCCGACCCCGACCCCGACTTTTTTATAGGATCGGCCGATTTCACTCGACCCGACTTTTGAAAAAGTCGGGTTTCGTGAAACCCGACCCGATCCTATAAAAGTAAAGGTCGCTCAACCCTACTTGCCATTTGTACCCGGGTCAAAATTATTGTAGCCCCTTTCCCTTGCGTTAGAGTCACAGTCTGAATGGGAGTCATCACTACTGTCACTCTGGCACAACAAGTCCCTATTTAAACAGGTGTCAGAACCCTTTTCTGGAATTACCCAGTTTCCAACGGTCACACTGTTGGTCACCTCTGCTAAGTCCCAGAGTTGGTCGGACCTACACTTTCTTCTGGTCACTCCTACATCTGACACATTCATTTTGGGATGTGTTACTGCCTTAATGTATGCCACCCCAACAGTAGAGAGACCTCCGTCCTCCTGCTGTAGAGGAACTCCCTCCTCCCACAAGTCTGAGAATGGCCTAGAGTCCCGGCATACTATCACCAGACAGGCTCATTTCTGGACTATAGCGACCTCATGGCCTGTAATGTCCCTGACCATCTCAAAGATCACCAAGGCCACTGACTAGTCCTTAGTGCCCCCTTGGATGCAGGTGACCTCGATCTTCCATTTGAATATTACATATTTATCAGACACAGCCCTCACTAGGGTCACTAAGCTCGACCAGTCTGAAAACTTCCTCTGCGTTCATGTGCAGAGAACTCCCATGTAGCCACTTGCTGGGAGGGTAGTTCATATAGCAGACTGGACACACATAGTACCATTGTCCCCAGCAACAGTCCGTCTGCACCACCCCTTTGACTTCGGGATGCTCAGCCCTCTTTTGGGTAACTACCACTTTCCAGGATTCCACCCCCTTTTGGGCCATTATCCCCTTTAGGGCCACCACCCCCTTTTGGGACTCCGCCCCCTTTTGGGCAACTACTCCTTTTGGGATACCGCCACTTTTGTGACTCTGGCCCTTTTGGGCAACTACACCCATTGGGGTCACCGCCCCTTTTTGGACTCCACCCCTTTTAGGGACACCAACCTTTTCTGGGGTACACCCTGTGCACTCCCCCACGGCCCTCTCAGGCCCCAATTCACACAGTACATCGTTATCTCTCTGGGCTTGCACTGGCTCTTTAAGAGTTTGTACGACCAGGACAATCAATATCCTTTTATGACACCTCACCAGCTCCGGCTGGCACTGCTGCAGCGCTCCCTGAGTGTGTTGGAGGACACTCACTTGGCAACGGGATTAAGGCACACAGGAACGGTTTCTCACAAAAACATAATATAAAGTCCATTTAATTACATCCATGAACATATCATGACCACTAGTCTGTTCATGTAGTAGATAAACCTCTCTGCCGTTTCTTACAACCCACTTGTCTGAGGTTACCTTGCAGGAGATCTGTTGTGAATTCTGTGGTCAAGCTCCCTCCTGTGGTCATGAGTGGTACTTCGGCTGGTTCTGTCTATGAGCTATCTCTGGTGGATGTGAGTGGGGCTGCGGCTTCTGAGTTTCCTTTCTCAGGTGACGAGGTTAAGTCGTTAGGTGCTGCTCTATTTAACTCCACCTAGTTCTTTGTTCCTGGCCTCCAGTCAATGTTCCAGTATTGGTCGTGCTCTCTCCTGGATCGTTCTTGTGGCCTGTCTGCCCTGCATAAGCTAAGTTCTGCTTGTGTTACATTTGTTGCTATTTTTTCTGTCCAGCTTGCTATATTGGTTTTTCTTGCTTGCTGGAAGCTCTGAGACGCAGAGGGAGCACCTCCGTACCGTTAGTCGGTGCGGAGGGTCTTTTTGCCCCCTCTGCGTGGCTGTTTGTAGGCTTTTGTGTTGACCGCAAAGCTATCTTTCCTATCCCCGGTCTATTCAGTAAGTCGTGCCTCACTTTGCTAAAATCTATTTCATCTCTGTGTTTGTATTTTCATCTTAACTCACAGTCATTATATGTGGGGGGCTGCCTTTTCCTTTGGGGAATTTCTCTGAGGCAAGGTAGGCTTATTTTTCTATCTTCAGGCTAGCTAGTTTCTCAGGCTGTGCCGAGGCGCCTAGGTTTTGTCAGGAGCGCTCCACGGCTACCTTTAGTGTGGTATGATAGGATTAGGGATTGCGGTCAGCAGAGTTCCCACGTCTCAGAGCTTGTCCTATGTTATTTTTAACTATCAGGTCACTTGTGTGCTCTTAACAACCAGGTCTATTGTGTTTCTGAATCACCAGTTCATAGCAGTACTGGAGGCCCAAAGTACTAATGCTTCTCAATAGAGGGAAAAGAGAAGTTCTGAGACCATTTTTTTCTTCTTTTCACTGTGTTTTGTCTTTCTTTTCCCCTAGACATTTGGGTGGTTCAGGACACAGGTGTAGTGATGGACATTAAAGGTCTGTCTTCTTGTGTGGATAATCTCACTGCAAGAGTACAAAAAATTCAAGACATTATGGTTCAGAAAACTATGTTAGAACCTAGAATTCCTGTTTCTGGCTTTGAAACCCCGTTCCTCTGGTGACCCAGTACAACAAGTTAAGATCATTATTTCTTTGTTACGTGGTGACCCTCAAGACTGGGCATTTTCCCTTGCGCCAGGAGATCCTGCATTATGTAATATTGATGCATTTTTTCTGGCGCTCGGATTGCTGTATGATGAACCAAATTCAGTGGATCAGGCAGAGAAAAATTTGCTGGCTCTGTGTCAGGGTCAGGATGAGGTAGAGATATATTGTCAGAAGTTTAGAAAGTGGTCTGTGCTCACTCAATGGAATGAATGTGCGCTGGCAGCTATTTTCAGAAAAGGTCTCTCTGAAGCCCTTAAGGATGTCATGGTGGGATTTCCTATGCCTGCTGGTCTGAATGAGTCTATGTCTTTGGCAATTCAGATCGGTCGACGCTTGCGTGAGCGTAAAACTGTGCACCATTTGGCGGTATTATCTGAGCATGGACCTGAGCCTATGCAGTGCGATAGGACTTTGACCAGAGATGAACGGCAAGAACACAGACGTCAGAATGGGCTGTGTTTTTACTGTGGTGATTCCACTCATGCTATCTCCGATTGTCCTAAGCGCACTAAGCGGTTCGCTAGGTTTGCCACCATTGGTACGGTACAGTCGAAATTTCTTTTGTCCGTTACTTTGATCTGCTCTTTGTCATCCTATTCTGTCATGGCATTTGTGGATTCAGGCGCTGCCCTGAATTTGATGGACTTGGAGTATGCTAGGCGCTGTGGGTTTTTCTTGGAGCCCTTGCAGTATCCTATTCCATTGAGAGGAATTGATGCTACGCCTTTGGCCAAGAATAAGCCTCAGTATTGGACCCAGCTGACCATGTGCATGGCTCCTGCGCATCAGGAGGATATTCGCTTTTTGGTTTTGCATAATCTGCATGATGTGGTCGTGTTGGGGTTGCCATGGCTACAAGTCCATAACCCAGTATTGGATTGGAAATCAATGTCTGTGTCCAGCTGGGGTTGTCAGGGGGTACATGGTGATGTTCCATTTCTGTCTATTTCATCATCCACCCCTTCTGAGGTCCCAGAGTTCTTGTCGGATTACCGGGATGTATTTGATGAGCCCAAGTCCAGTGCCCTACCTCCGCATAGGGATTGTGATTGTGCTATCAATTTGATTCCTGGTAGTAAGTTTCCTAAAGGTCGACTGTTTAATTTGTCTGTGCCTGAGCACGCCGCTATGCGGAGTTATGTAAAGGAATCCTTGGAGAAGGGTCATATTCGCCCGTCATCGTCGCCATTGGGAGCAGGGTTCTTTTTTGTGGCCAAGAAGGATGGTTCGCTGAGACCTTGTATTGATTACCGCCTTCTAAATAAAATCACGGTCAAATTTCAGTACCCCTTGCCGCTGCTGTCTGATTTGTTTGCTCGAATTAAGGGGGCTAGTTGGTTCACCAAGATAGATCTTCGTGGTGCGTATAATCTTGTGCGTATTAAACAGGGCGATGAATGGAAAACAGCATTTAATACGCCCAAGGGCCATTTTGAGTACCTGGTTATGCCATTCGGGCTTTCTAATGCTCCATCGGTGTTTCAGTCCTTTATGCATGACATCTTCCGAGAGTACCTGGATAAATTCCTGATTGTATACTTGGTTGATATTTTGGTCTTCTCGGATGATTGGGAGTCTCACGTGAAGCAGGTCAGAATGGTGTTCCAGGTCCTGCGTGCGAATTCTTTGTTTGTGAAGGTGTCAAAGTGTCTCTTTGGTGTTCAGAAGGTTTCATTTTTGGGTTTCATTTCTTCCCCTTCTACTATCGAGATGGACCCTGTTAAAGTTCAGGCCATTTATGATTGGACTCAGCCGACATCTCTGAAGAGTCTGCAAAAGTTCCTGGGTTTTGCTAATTTTTATCGTCGCTTCATCAATAATTTTTCTAGTATTGCTAAACCGTTGACTGATTTAACCAAGAAGGGTGCTGATGTGGTCAATTGGTCTTCTGCTGCTGTGGAAGCTTTTCAAGAGTTGAAGCGTCGTTTTTCTTCTGCCCCTGTGTTGTGCCAACCAGATGTTTCGCTCCCGTTCCAGGTCGAGGTTGATGCTTCTGAGATTGGAGCGGGCGCTGTTTTGTCGCAAAGAAGTTCTGATGGCTCGGTGATGAAGCCATGCGCCTTCTTTTCCAGGAAGTTTTCACCTGCTGAGCGTAATTATGATGTTGGCAATCGAGAGTTGCTGGCCATGAAGTGGGCATTCGAGGAGTGGCGTCATTGGCTTGAAGGAGCTAAGCATCGCGTGGTGGTCTTGACTGATCACAAGAACTTGACTTATCTCGAGTCTGCCAAATGGTTGAATCCTAGACAGGCTCATTGGTCGCTGTTTTTCTCCCGTTTTGACTTTGTGGTTTCGTACCTTCCGGGCTCTAAAAATGTGAAGGCGGATGCCCTGTCTAGGAGTTTTGTGCCCGACTCTCCGGGTTTGTCTGAGCCGGCGGGTATTCTCAAAGAGGGGGTAATTTTGTCTGCCATCTCCCCTGATTTGCGGCAGGTGCTGCAAAAATTTCAGGCTAATAGACCTGACCGTTGCCCAGCGGAGAAACTGTTTGTCCCTGATAAATGGACGAGTAGAGTTATCTCTGAGGTTCATTGTTCGGTGTTGGCTGGTCATCCTGGAATCTTTGGTACCAGAGATTTGGTGGCTAGATCCTTTTGGTGGCCGTCTCTGTCGCAGGATGTGCATTTGTTTGTGCAGTCCTGTGGGATTTGTGCTCGGGCTAAGCCCTGCTGTTCTTGTGCCAGTGGGTTGCTTTTGCCCTTGCCAGTCCCGAAGAGGCCCTGGACACATATCTCTATGGATTTTATTTAGGATCTCCCGTCTCTCAAAAAATGTCGGTCATTTGGGTGGTTTGTGATCGCTTTTCTAAGATGGTCCATTTGGTACCTTTGTCTAAATTGCCTTCCTCCTCTGATTTGGTGCCATTGTTTTTCCAGCATGTGGTTCGTTTACATGGCATTCCGGAAAACATCGTTTCTGACAGAGGTTCCCAGTTTGTTTCGAGGTTTTGGCGAGCCTTTTGTGCTAGGATGGGCATTGATTTGTCTTTTTCCTCGGCTTTCCATCCTCAGACAAATGGCCAGACTGAACGAACCAATCAGACCTTGGAAACATATCTGAGATGTTTTGTTTCTGCTGATCAGGATGATTGGGTGTCCTTTTTGCCTTTGGCTGAGTTCGCCCTTAATAATCGGGCCAGCTCGGCTACTTTGGTTTCGCCGTTTTTCTGCAATTCTGGTTTCCATCCTCGTTTCTCTTCAGGGCAGGTTGAGTCTTCTGACTGTCCTGGTGTGGATACTGTGTTGGATAGGTTGCAGCAGATTTGGACTCATGTGGTGGACAATTTGACATTGTCTCAGGAGAAGGCTCAACGTTTCGCTAACCGCAGGCGCTGTGTGGGTCCCCGACTTCGTGTTGGGGATTTGGTTTGGTTGTCATCTCGTTATATTCCTATGAAAGTTTCCTCTCCTAAGTTTAAGCCTCGTTTCATTGGTCCGTATAGGATTTCTGAGGTTCTTAATCCTGTGTCTTTTCGTTTGACCCTTCCAGCTTCTTTTTCCATCCATAACATATTCCATAGGTCATTGTTGCGGAGATACGTGACACCTGTGGTTCCATCCGTTGATCCTCCTGCCCCGGTGTTGGTTGAGGGGGAGTTGGAGTATATAGTGGAGAAGATTTTGGATTCTCGTATTTCGAGACAGAAACTTCAGTACCTGGTTAAGTGGAAGGGTTATGGTCAGGAAGATAATTCCTGGGTCTTTGCCTCTGATGTTCATGCCGCCGATCTGGTTCGTGCCTTTCATTTGGCTCATCCTGGTCGGCCTGGTGGCTCTGGTGAGGGTTCGGTGACCCCTCCTCAAGGGGGGGGTACTGTTGTGAATTCTGTGGTCAAGCTCCCTCCTGTGGTCATGAGTGGTACTTCGGCTGGTTCTGTCTATGAGCTTTCTCTGGTGGATGTGAGTGGGGCTGCGGCTTCTGAGTTTCCTTTCTCAGGTGATGAGGTTTAGTCGTTAGGTGCTGCTCTATTTAACTCCACCTAGTTCTTTGTTCCTGGCCTCCAGTCAATGTTCCAGTATTGGTCGTGCTCTCTCCTGGATCGTTCTTGTGGCCTGTCTGCCCTGCATAAGCTAAGTTCTGCTTGTGTTACATTTGTTGCTATTTTTTCTGTCCAGCTTGCTATATTGGTTTTTCTTGCTTGCTGGAAGCTCTGAGACGCAGAGGGAGCACCTCCGTACCGTTAGTCGGTGCGGAGGGTCTTTTTGCCCCCTCTGCGTGGCTGTTTGTAGGCTTTTGTGTTGACCGCAAAGCTATCTTTCCTATCCCCGGTCTATTCAGTAAGTCGGGCCTCACTTTGCTAAAATCTATTTCATCTCTGTGTTTGTATTTTCATCTTAACTCACAGTCATTATATGTGGGGGGCTGCCTTTTCCTTTGGGGAATTTCTCTGAGGCAAGGTAGGCTTATTTTTCTATCTTCAGGCTAGCTAGTTTCTCAGGCTGTGTCGAGGCGCCTAGGTTTTGTCAGGAGCGCTCCACGGCTACCTTTAGTGTGGTATGATAGGATTAGGGATTGCGGTCAGCAGAGTTCCCACGTCTCAGAGCTTGTCCTATGTTATTTGTAACTATCAGGTCACTTGTGTGCTCTTAACAACCAGGTCTATTGTGTTTCTGAATCACCAGTTCATAAAAGAGATCCACTCTACACGCTTAATCCTTGTCAGTCCTGGCTTCCAGGGAAACTGCCTTACTAGGATCACTGTCCCATATGATGACTTGCTCTGCAATATCCCACAATTCCAGACCATTAGAAGGACGGTAGCTTCCCCAACACAGATAGCCATCACAGGCTCTGCAGGTACATGGTCTAACCATGTGCTATTCAGGAAGTGTGTCCTCTTCTAGGACTTTCCAACACATACCATCCAGGTACATGGCCTCACCATGTGCTCTTCAGGAATCCGGTCCACTCACAGGACCTTCCAACACAGACCATATGACAACACTACAGTGTCATTATATCTCATGAGACACACCGCTTGATGGGAGGTAGGTGGTTAGCCAGATCCGTCCAGTTCTCCAGCCAACCTTGTAAGCCCAGCCCTTTGCAAGCTAATTAAGCTCGTGGAACTACAGGTCCCAGAGCAACATTTCAGGCATACAGTGCAGAGGGCCTCCTCCTCTGAGACACATACTGGCCATTCACAACAATGGCGGTTACTGTCTCACAGTAACTTTTTTTTTCAGCAAACTGGTGTCAATAACTTGGGTAATGTGAAATAGATAACCGTGCGCACAACTAGAGAGGGTTCCCAAGAAGGTTCCCACACTATTAATATACAGTATATATAAAGAAATTCGGCACTCAAATGATCAAGTGGTGATTTATTGTTGTCTACTGTAGTAGTAATAAAACGTTTCGGTCTTACTTCAGACCTTCTTCAGTTACAGATTACAGTGTGTCAATTGGAATAGATGGACCAATAGGTTCAGTAGAGAAAAGCTTGATCAGGACGGTAGCTGACCAGCGGTGGAAGCCGCGTCCTGACACGCCACTGGGGCACTCCGCATCTGTCTCCACTGAAGTATAGGCTCTAATCTCTCCACCATTACTATTTATGGCGGATAGTCAGACTGATCAAGCAATTCTACTGAACTTATTGGTCCATCTATTCCAATAGACGCACAGTAATCTGTAACTGAAGGAGGTCTGAAGTAAGACCGAAATGTTTTATTACTACTACAGTGGACAACAATAAATCACCACTTGATCATTTAAATTGAGTGCTGAATAACTTGGTAAGGCACTGCAAAAAAAAGTTAAATGTAGGCCTGAAATGGCATAATTTTGAGCGCACTGATATGTGATCCATGTGACGGGAAAATATTTGTGACGTGTGATGGTTAAAATATCTGGCCTTTAGGTAACTATTTTTTTTCAGCAAACTGGTGTCAATAACTTGGGTAAGACTGCAAAAAAAGTTAAATGTAGGCCTAAAACGGCACAATTTTGAGCTCACTGATATGTGATCCGCGTGAGGCACGAACTCCAGTTTAAAATAGCTGGATTTTTAGCACTGTAATAAAGAAAGGATCTGGCTGTATTCTGCAGTACCAACAATCAAATGGAGCTGAAAAACGGTGTTCTTTTGATTGGTTTTAAAGCAAATAATCAGGATTAAGATCCCCAAAAAAATTATTCCTGGCCCATGATACCTGGGGCTATGTCTAAAAATATCTGTAATAGGCAGCAGCAGCAGACAGAACTGGAATGGACCCTCTTGCTATATGAACTGAAGTCTGCCACATACACTGCCTGCCTGCCTAGCACTGATATCTATGCAGCTTTATTAGTCCTCAGAAGGACTATTAGTTGAGAGGGATATGTGTGTTTGATATGGTATACCCACATTAAGTACAAAGCAAACAAGTCTGTCCATAGCTCAGCAACAACTTTCCCTACACTACCTGATTCCGGAGCAGACTGGGACGAGCATGGTGGTGCCAGGTCTGATATAGACCTGATGACGCTGTGCGGCCAGCTAATCACTATAATGCCACATCTAACATGGTTGCGGCATTACAGTGTGTGGCAGACACTCCCTGCATATTCATTGGCTCTCTAAAGAGCGCCAAACTTGCAGGGCAGGGACCCAAACTCCCGCCGATCAAACCCAGAAATATTCACTGAGCTCCGAGCATCTCGAGCAGTGGTGAGCATGCTCGCTCAAACTATTTATGATGTTTTGTTGTTTTTAGTTTTATGTTTTTTCCACAGTGGTTTATTATTGGCTCAAAAGGCAATTTTTTTACTGTCCATGATAGCTATACAATATGTGCGAATATGTCATACATAGGGTCTTGTCTACTTTCCTTCCTACTCTTTTTCCCTTTCCTTCCTCTCACTTTATTTGTTTCTGCTTTCTTTTACATTTACAGTAGTGGGCTTATGATACCTGGTCACATGGAATGATGCCCAATGGTGGCGTGCACATGTGGCTTCTTGTCTTGTTGCATGTTGATCACCAATTTCTTTACATCATCATTCCTGAAAGCCTGAAAGGTTCACTGTGTGAAACTCTTATTGTATTTGGTCCCTCATATGACATACCAGAGAGACGCAATCCTACATTTGCACTTAGGCCGGCGTCACACTGGCATTTAAAACGGCCGAGTGCAATGCAATAAAAAATCGCATTGCACTCGGACCAATTTAAAGCTATGGGGCAGCTCCCACCAGCCGACTTTTTGTTGGCCGCTTTCCTCGGTCAGAGACAATCGCAGCATGCGATATAAGCCTATGGGTGCGAGTGAGACAGCACACACCACTGGGATATCATCCAAGCGATGTGCATTATAAGCGGACCCCAGCAATGGAGGAGATGGAGAAATTCATTTCTCTGCCTCCTCCGCAGCTGTGCTCCGATCCTCCCTGTGCGAGAGAATCGGAGCATATGGGGGGTTTACTGGATAGAACCTGATTGGCCACCAACATTTAAACATCTGCTGTTCCCATCATTAGCATCTGCCCCTTGGAAGAAGTGACAGCAAAAGAGGTGTCTATCATGGAAGTGTTGTTTTTTTTGTCAATCTGTGTTTTTTCACTTTACAATGACTGTCTGTGACTCCCACACTAATCTTCTATGAGCATTCATCATGTACATAGATCCTTGTATATATTCTCTGAACTCAGATTGTATATCCAATATCCATTGATACTATGTACTCTAGATGTACAGTGCCTTGTGAAAGTATTTGGCTCCCGGGAACTTTTCAACCTTTTCCCACATATCATGCGTCAGACATAAAGATACCAAATGTACATTTTTAGTGAGGAATCAACAAGTGGAACACAATTGTGATGTTGAATGAAATGTATTGGTTATTTAAAACTTTTTTGAAAATTCAAATACTGAAAAGTGGGGCATGCAATATTATTCGGCCCCTTTAACTTAATACTTTGTTGCGCCACCTTTTGCTGCAATTAAAGCTGCAAGTCGCTTGGGGTATGTCTCTATCAGTTTTGTACATTGAGAGACTGAAATTCTTACCCCTTCTTCCTTGGCAAACAGCTCGAGCTCAGTGAGGTTTGATGGAGATCGTTTGTGAACAGCAGTCTTTATCTCTTTCCACAGATTCTCGATTGGATTGAGGTCTGGACTTTGACTTGGCCATTCTAACACCTGGATATGTTTATTTGTGAACCATTCCATTGTAGATTTTGCTCTATGTTTAGGATCATTGTCTTGTTGGTAGACAAATCTCCGTCGCAGTCTCAGGTCTTTGCAGACTCAAAAAGGTTTTCTTCAAGAATGGTCCTGTATTTGGCTCCATCCATCTTCCCATCAATTTTAACCATCTTCCATGTCTCTGCTGAAGAAAAGCAGGCCCAAACCATGATGCTGCTACCACCATGTTTGACAGTGGGGATGGTGTGTTCAGGGTGATGAGTAGTGTAGAGCATTCCGATACTGCAAGTATCGGGTATCGGACGATATTTGCGGTATCGCAATTCCAATACCGAGTTCCGATACTTTCAGTATATCGGATACCGGGATCGGAAGTTCCCATAATTCAAAGAGCCAGAATTCAGCCGAAGAGGAATGATTAGAAGTGTGGGCACATGCTGTTCTGCATGGTAGGAATGTAACTACTGGCATGGCTGTGATTGGCTGCTGAAATGATGTCATGATGCACTATAAAAGTCGCCGCCGCCATTTTGGATTCACTCTGCTGTGAATTCAGTTAGGGACAGGACGCTGTGTTCTGACTGAGGGCCAGTTTAGAGATTGCAATTTGCTTCATTGTGCTTTACCCAGGCTAATTTAGCAACCGCTGTGTGAGAACCTTGTTTTTGCCTTGCAGCACTGTTCACAGCTGTCTACAAGGTCTCTGTGTGAGTGCAGCTAACGCTGTTGTCTGTTCTACAGCCACCGCTGGTTGTAGTCAGCTCAGCGTGCGTCACTGAATCATACTGTTCAATTGTTCTTTTTTGCATTAGTTCTGCCTGCAGCACATTTTTTCTGTTTTTCTCCTATTAGTGGCTTTCCATCCGTATCCTGCTAGAAAAGCACTATATAGGACTACATAGAGGAGCTTTTTTTGGCCTTGCAGTGCCGTTCACGGCTGTCTGCACGGTCTGTGTATGAGTGCAGCTCACTCTGTAGTCTGTTCTGCCGCCACAGCCAGTTGTAGTCAGCTCAGGGCGCGTCACTGCCTCATACTGTTCCATTGTCCTTTTTTCAATTAGTGCTGCCCGCTGCACATTTTTTCAAATTTAGCCTATTAGTGGGTTTCCATCCGTATCCTGCTAGATTGTGGAAAAACACTATATAGGACAACATAGAGGAACTTTTTTTGGCCTTTCAGCGCCGTTCACGTATAAGGATTCTGGACTTTCCTGTGTCTGTTCGCCCTGATCCAAGATGGAGTCTTGGATCTCGCCCTGTCATGGAACTTCCTGTCTGTCCTGACTATTTAAGTCCGGGTCTTGTATTCACCTGTGCTTGATTATTTTGTGCTGCTGGCTCCTGAGCATCTGCCTGTTTGCTGGCTAACTCCCTGCTTCTGCTGCTCTCTACTCGGTGGTCTGCTTCACCCCATTCAGCTACCTCTCGCCTCTGGAACTGCTGCGATGTGCATTACACCAGTGGAAGGCTTTCCTTTGTGTGCCAAACTTTTCCTCTTTGCACAACCACACCAGGTGAGCAAGATTCAAGCTGTGCTTTTCTCTCCAAGAAAGATGAACTCATCTACTACGCTTAGATAGCGCTCTCCCTCTTTCTCCCCTCGTCCTCTCTTTTCCAGGACGTCATTCACATGACGCATCATCTGTGAACAATTGGACTCCTACTAAAAAGTACTGTGCACACGTGTGAGCAAGTTTTGCTGGACTTCGTCATTTAAGTACTGTGTGCATTTGCACTATAACCTTATTGGACTTCCTCGTTTAAGTGTCTTGTTTGTTTCCACATAATTTCCTTGCTGGACTGGTTCACATCAGCGGTCGCGCCCCGCTACTCAGTTTGCTGTGATTTTCTATATAGAGCTGAGGACCTCGTTACTTTTGCAGGAATATCTGTACCATGTTTTGTTCGCTATTCTGTTTGCTGTGACTTTATTTATAGAGCTGAGGACCTCGTTACAATTGCAGAAATATCTGTTAGTTCTGTTTACATTTCTGTTTTTGAGTAAATACATCTTTTGTTGCAACTTTGCTCTCAGACTGGCTTTATCCCATGCTATCAGATTCCGTAGTACCCTTATAAATATTACAGGATACTCAAGCCATTAAAGGAATCTGCTGGGATAATGTCTACTGAGACAAAGATGGATCAGTTGTTCTCTATGATCCACTCTTTAGGGCTCATCTCCACTTGTGAGGAAAAAAGGACGAGTGCAATCCACTTGTGAGGAAAAAAGGACGAGTGCAATCCGCTAAAAAATCGGATTGCACTCGGACCAATGTTAATCAATATGTGACACTCCATTTGCGTTTTTTTTTTTTTTTTTTCCCAGCCGAAATTGGACTGAGAAAAATCTGTGTCGGCTGAGAAAAAAATCGCAGCATGCTGCGTATTGCTGAGATTCTCGGACGAGACTCGCCAATGCAAGTCAATGGGTGCGAGAAAAAAAACGCACAGCACTCGCACCATGCGAGTGCTGTCCGATTTTTACGCACCCGTGTCCTTAGAAAAGCCGGCAATTCAGCGCAGAGTACAGTAAAATCACACTGACAGGTTAGATGAGAGTAGATATATACACATAGAATAGGTATATATACATATATATATATATATATATATATATATATATGTCAGGGAGACACCTATATATATATATATATATATATATATATATATATATATATATTTATATTTAATGCAGCGCTAGATAGCTTTAAAGCTGGTAATTCAATTACCGGCTTTTGCTTTCTCCTTCACAAACCCGACATGATATGAGACCTGGTTTACATACAGTAAACCATCTCATATCACCATTTTTTTTGCATATTCCACACTACTAATGTTAGTAGTGTGTATATGCAAAATTTGGGCGTTCTAGCTATTATATTTAAGGGTTAAATGGCGGAAAAAATTGGCGTGGGCTCCCGCACAATTTTCTCCGCCAGAGTAGTAAAGCCAGTGACTGAGGGCAGATATTAATAGCCTGGAGAGGGTCAATGGTTATTGGCCCCCCCCTGGCTAAAAACACCTGCCCCCAGCCACCCCAGAAAAGGCACATCTGGAAGATGCGCCTATTCTGGCACTTGGCCACTCTCTTCCCATTCCCGTGTAGCGGTGGGATATGGGGTAATGAAGGGTTAATGCCACCTTGCTATTGTAAGGTGACATTAAGCCTAATTAATAATGGAGAGGCGTCAATTATGACACCTATCCATTATTAATCCAATTGAAAGAAAGGGTTAAAAAAATACACACACACATTATTAAAAATTATTTTAATGAAATAAAAACAAAGGTTGTTGTAATTTTTTATTTAACGCCCAGTCCACTCAGTGAAGACCCTCGTTCTGTGACAAAAAAAAATAATAAACCAACAATATACTTACCTTCCACAGATCTGTAAAGTCCAACGATGTAAATCCTTCTGAAGGGGTTAAAACATTTTGCAGCCAGGAGCTTTGCTAAAGCAATGCTACTCCTCGCTGCAAAACCCCGGGGAATGAGTCTAAATATAGATCAATGAGCTATATTTAGCTTCATTTGCGGTGAGGCGCCCTCTGCTGGCTGTTCATAGATCGTGGGAACTTTCCTTGAAAGCTCCCAGGCTTTCTAGGAAAGTTCCCATGATCTATGAACAGCCAGCAGAGGGCGCCTCACCGCAAATGAAGCTAAATATAGCTCATTGATCTATATTTAGACTCATTCCCCGGGGTTTTGCAGCGAGGAGTAGCATTGCATTAGCAAAGCTCCTGGCTGCAAAATGTTTTAACCCCTTCAGAAGGATTTACATCGTTGGACTTTACAGATCTGTGTAAGGTAAGTATATTGTTGGTTTATTATTTTTTTTTCTGTCACAGAACGAGGGTCTTCACTGAGTGGATTGGGCGTTAAATAAAAAATTACAACAACCTTTGTTTTTATTTCATTAAAATAATTTTTAATAATGTGTGTGTGTATTTTTTTAACCCTTTCTTTCAATTGGATTAATAATGGATAGGTGTCATAATTGACGCCTCTCCATTATTAATTAGGCTTAATGTCACCTTACAATAGCAAGGTGGCATTAACCCTTCATTACCCCATATCCCACCGCTACACGGGAATGGGAAGAGAGTGGCCAAGTGCCAGAATAGGCGCATCTTCCAGATGTGCCTTTTCTGGGGTGGCTGGGGGCAGGTGTTTTTAGCCAGGGGGGGGGCCAATAACCATGGACCCTCTCCAGGCTATTAATATCTGCCCTCAGTCACTAGCTTTACTACTCTGGCGGAGAAAATTGTGCGGGAGCCCACGCCAATTTTTTCCGCCATTTAACCCTTAAATATAATAGCTAGAACGCCCAAATTTTGCATATACACACTACTAACATTAGTAGTGTGGAATATGCAAAAAAAATGGTGATATGAGATGGTTTACTGTATGTAAACCAGGTCTCATATCATGTCGGGTTTGTGAAGGAGAAAGCAAAAGCCGGTAATTGAATTACCAGCTTTAAAGCTATCTAGCGCTGCATTAAATATAAATAAATAAATAAATATATATATATATATATGTATGTGTCTCCCTGACATATATATATGTATATATACCTATTCTATGTGTATATATCTACTCTAATCTAACCTGTCACTGTGATTTTACTGTACTCTGCACTGAATTACCGGCTTTTCAAAGGAGACCCGTGCGTAAAAATCGGACAGCAATACGGATGTCATACGGATGTTGCGATAAAAAAATCGCATGACACTCGCATGACACTCGCATGGCACTCGCATGGCACTCGCAGACGTTACATCAGTTTTTTCGGTCCGTAAATCGGACCGTTTTTTTCTCACACAAGTGGAGATGAGCCCTTACAGGGGGATATTGAGGCACTGCAAAACAAGGTTGCTAACTGGGAGGCTCATTTTGGACTGGCTCTTCAGGACTTAGGTAATCAGGTGGCTGGGCAGATGACTGCACGAGCACCTCCACCCCCAGGGCAGCCACAGCCAATTACTCCTCCAAAGTTACTACCATTTAGATTTAGTGGGGACCGTTACAAGTTTCGTGGGTTTGTAAACCAATGCCTTTTGTATTTTGATGTGCATGCCACCCATTTTCTTACTGATCGATCTAAGGTTTTATGTATAATCATGTTGCTCACTTCCCGAACTCTTGCATGGGCAAATCCGCTTATGGAGACTCGTGACCCTCGACTGAATAACCTAGATGATTTTCTTGCTGCAATGTCTATGATGTTTGATGACCCCATAATCGCACTACAGCTGAAACTGCCTTGTTATCACTACGTCAGGGTAAGCGTCCTGTCATTGAATACGCTACTGAGTTTAGACGGCTGGCGGTGGATACGATTTGGGACACTTATGCTCAATTACCCATTTTTAAGAGGTGATTGTCTAATGTGTTAAAGGATGAAGTAGCTTATGCAGATGCGCCGGAAGAGTTAGACGCTTTTATACAGCATTGTGTATGCATAGATATACGTGTTACTGAGCGTAGACAGGAAAGATTTGCAGCCTCTAATCGTGTCACTAACTCTTCTCTTCCTTCAAAAGAACCGTCAGGCAAATCCTCTTGGGAGGCTGAACCGTTTCCCATGCAGGTGGATGCACTACAGCAGCGCGAGATTAACGAGTGCAGGGAGTATCGTTTCCAGGAAAGTCTGTGATTTTACTGCGGTCAGTCAGATCACTGTCTCATCAATTGTCCCAAGCGGCCCCACAAGATACTGGCCACGGTTGGGGAATTTGATAATCAGGATGCTGAGTCCATTACATCTGAGTCTAGTTTTTCTGTGAATGCCATTTTTATTCAGTCGCCATGACAGCACAACGAGAGAGGGGATCCGCCCTTCAGGGACAGGAAACCTACAGACATAAAAGGGCGGTACCTCTCTCCCACGTCAGTTGGTTTCCTGTCCCTGACAGCGGAACCTCTTCAGACAGGCCTGTGAAGAAGGTCGAAGTTATGAAGACATTCCCACTCCTGGCAGGCCGGTGCAGGTAGCGGGGGTCCCCTACCTCGGCCTGATCAGGAGGCAGGAAGCACCACACGGCAGGGGGACTGTTTGGTGTCAGTGGTAGCTGACTTCGGTGGTGTCCATAAAGGAGTACCTGGTATGTGCTGGGCTGCTGGGTTTCCGGGAGCCAGTCGGTGCCTTTCGGGGGTGCGGCGTTGGTCCGGTGGGGTGCCCGCTGCCGTCCTGGTCCGCGTGTCTGCTGTGCGCCGCTGCCACGTCCGGAAGGGGCGTGTCCGGATGACGCGGGGAGCGGCGCGGCTGGATGACGCGGCCGGGCATGCACGGTGGCGCCGTCCTCCGGGCTAATGGCGGCGCCCAGCTGCAGGGACGGTCGGGACTTCGGGGGAGCGCAGCGCAGTACGGACAATGGTCCACATCAGTCGAATGGCTGACACCTGGGATTCCCTGCTAACCCCCATCCGGGGGCGGTACCTTGGGGGCATTATTTAAGGCTGCAAGCTGGGATGGCTGATGTTCCTTGCCCATTCCATTATGGAGTCACCAGAAGGAACTAACGGCAGCCAGCAGCAGCAGCCAGAAAAGCCTCGAAGAAGCTCCCAGCGTCGGTCTAGTGGCAGTAGCCGCACAGGTGGAGCTAAGGAGGTTCGAGTTTCTATTCCAAAGTCCTCAAGCCGTAAGGATTTGCCGGCTACGAAGGACCCCCCATCTACGGTACCACTCATTACTGGCGGGGTAAGTGATCCTCGTGAAAGTTCACTTAGTGATGATTGTGTTCCCCTTATTTTTTTCCTCTCTCCTTACTAGGGTAGAAAAAGTTTGTCTAAAGCTAAACATAGACAATGTGCCGAATGCGCAGTGCCGCTTCCGGATGGGCATTTGAAAAAGTTATGCAAAACATGTATCCAACGCCTGCTGGAGGAGGAGGCTCCTGATCTGACCTCTACAATAAGAGAGATGGTTAGACAGGAAATCAAAAGTTCTGGGAGATCCAGGTCTCGGGGAACGGAAGTTAAAAAATCATCCCCTTTATCTGATATAGATTCGGATTCGGGTGAGCTGAGCTCAGGGTCCCTCCCGTCTACTTCCTCCTCTGAGGATCAACAGTCCAGTCAAGCCTGCTTGTCCCTGGATAGGGTTAACCATCTAGTTAAAGCAGTTAACAGCACAATGGGGATAGAAGATACCCAGTCGGAATGTTCCATTCATGATGTTATGTTCAAAGGTATTGAGCGGAAATCCCGAAGAGCCTTTCTAGTGATTGACAAGATCAAATCACTAATCTCAAAGGAATGGAAGAAACCAGAGAGGAAGGGTTCGCTTCCGCCAGCTTTTAAAAGAAGATATCCCTTTGAGGAGGAGGCTTCATCCTCATGGGATAAAGTTCCGAAACTAGATGCGGCAGTCGCCAAGGCATGCAAAAAAACATCTCTCCCCTTTGACGACTTGGGGAACTTGAAGGATCCATTAGATAGGAAAGCTGATATCTTCCTTAAAGGGGCTTGGGAGACTTCAGCTGGGTCCTTGAGACCTACTATAGCAGCCACCTGTACCGCTCGGTCCTTGATGGTATGGTTAGGTCACCTCGAAGATCAGCTCAAAGATAAAGTCCCTAGGACAGAAATATTATCCTCTATACCTATAATCCAGGATGCAGCAGTTATCTAACGCAGCCCGAAGAGTGCTATGGATAAAGTGTTGGCCAGGGGACTTACAAGCCAGGACAAAGTTATGTAGCATTCCCTGTGAAGGAGCTCACTTATTCGGACCAGTCCTAGATGAGCTATTGGAAAAGGCAGGGGATAATAAAAAACGCTTTCCCTTCCTAGGAAGACCCTTCTACAGACGAGACTATAATAGAGGATGGTCTAACCGCAGAAGGCCATATAGAGACTCTAACAGAGAATCTACCAGATACGACAGCAGCAGAAGGAGGGGTAAAGGGTTTATGTTTAATCCTTCACGAGATGTTAAAAAACCGCAATGACTGGCGGACCAGGTGGGGGGTAGGCTTTCGGCCTTATACCCGGCCTGGGTACGGATTACAAACAATCCATGGATTCTAAGCATTGTGGGGAAAGGCCTAACCTTTGACTTCCACCATACTCCTCGGGACAAATTTATGTTGACACCTGTTCGGTCCTCCTCTACAGAGCAGTTGGCGCTGGAGTCTGAGGTCCGGGAACTTCAACGGAAGAAAGTTCTAATCAAAGTCCCTACGGGCGAGGAAGGTAGGGGGTTTTATTCCCCTCTGTTCCTGGTCAAAAAACCTGATGGTTCATATCGCACCATTATCAATTTGAAAGGCCTGAACAATTTTTTGTTGATACCCTCCTTCAAAATGGAGTCGGTTAAAACAGCAATAAAATTACTCTTTAACCATTGTTTTATGGTTGTCTTAGAGCTCAAAGACGCCTATTACCATGTTCCAATACATGTAGATCATCAGAGGTTTCTTAGGGTGGCGGTTTCACTAGCAGGCACGATACAACATTTTCAATATCAGGCACTTCCCTTCGGAGTCGCAATTGCACCCCGGGTGTTCACAAAAATCATGGTGGAGGTTATGGCGCACTTGCATGAACAGGATATATTAGTAGTCCCATACCTGGATGATTTGCTAATTGTGGGTCATTCAGAGTCACATTGCAAAGACCAACTACAAAAGGTCATGGGTGCGTTACACGAGTTGGGCTGGATAATCAATGTCAAAAAGTCGTTTCTTCAGCCCCTAAAAGTACAAGAGTTCTTGGGATATGTTATAGACTCTAGTGAGCAGGAATGTCGCCTGCCGGACGCAAAGGTTGCTAAAGTTAAACGGTTGGTCACCAGGGCAATGAATAATCCCTTAGTGTCGGTCAGAAGTGCGATGTCTATCTTGGGTTCTCTTACGTCCTGTATCCCGGCGGTTCTCTGGGCACAGTTCCACACAAGGACTCTACAGTGGGACGTGTTACACAATTCTCGTCGTCTAAGAGCTCACCTCAACAGTAAATTCACACTTTCTGCGGAGACTACACATTCTCTTGGTTGGTGGACTCACACTTCGAATCTACGCAGGGGGGTCCCTTGGATAAATCATGTATCTAGGGTATTGACTACGGACGCTAGCCCTAAGGGATGGGGGGCTCACTTAGGGGAGGATTGGATTCAGGGACTATGGTCTCAGTCTGAACAGGACTCTTCCTCCAACTTGAAAGAGCTGTTGGCAGTAAAACATGCCTTAAATAAATTCCTTGTACCCCTACAGGGTCGACACGTCAGGCTATTATCAGACAATCGGGTAACTGTGGCCTACATTAATCGTCAAGGTGGCACGCGATCCAGTTCATTGATGGAGGTCGCAAATCATATCTTTCAGGTGGCCGAAGTACATCTTCTCTCCCTGACAGCGCTTCATATAAAAGGAAGTATCAATACCAAAGCCGACTATCTAAGCCGCAACGTACTCAGACAGGGAGAGTGGTCGTTAAATCCAGCCGTCTTCAAGCAGATCATTCAGTTATGGGGTTGTCCGGAGATAGACCTTTTTGCCAGCAGGGGGAACAAAAAATTACACCAATTCTGCTCCCTAAATCCAAAAGACAACCCATACGCTGTGGACGCTCTGCTGATATCTTGGCGCTTCAGGCTCGCATATGCTTTTCCCCCTCTAAATCTGATTCCTTTAGTTCTGAGGAAGATTCGGGAGGACAGGGCCCAGGTAATCTTGATAGCTCCATTTTGGCCCAAGAGGGCTGTCGGCTGAGGAAGATGTCTGTCTGCCAACCATGGATTCTTCCAGAGCTACCAAATCTGCTCTCCCAAGGGCCAATCCTCCATCCTCAAGTAGCCAACTTACACCTAGTGGCATGGAACTTGAGAGGTCCTTACTGAGGGGAAAAGGATTCTCTCAGAATCTGGTAAATACACTCCTTAAAAGTAGGAAACCCTCTACAACGAGCATTTATGTTAGAGTGTGGAGAAAATTTTTATCATATTCAGGGGCTCAAATTGACCAAAAACCATGTATAAACCAGATTCTCGAATTTTTACAAAAAGGCCTAGAGATGGGCTTGGCCACAAGTACTCTTAGAGTTCAGGTGTCAGCGCTAGGAGCATTATACAGTGGGGCAAAAAAGTATTTAGTCAGTCAGCAATAGTGCAAGTTCCACCACTTAAAAAGATGAGAGGCGTCTGTAATTTACATCATAGGTAGACCTCAACTATGGGAGACAAACTGAGAAAAAAAAAAACAGAAAATCCCATTGTCTGTTTTTTTAACATTTTTTTTGCATATTATGGTGGAAAATAAGTATTTGGTCAGAAACAAACAATCAAGAATTCTGGCTCTCACAGACCTGTAACTTCTTCTTTAAGAGTCTCCTCTTTCCTCCACTCATTACCTGTAGTAATGGCACCTGTTTAAACTTGTTATCAGTATAAAAAGACACCTGTGCACACCCTCAAACAGTCTGACTCCAAACTCCACTACGGTGAAGACCAAAAAGCTGTCAAAGGACACCAGAAACAAAATTGTAGCCCTGCACCAGGCTGGGAAGACTGAATCTGCAATAGCCAACCAGCTTGGAGTGAAGAAATCAACAGTGGGAGCAATAATTAGAAAATGGAAGACATACAAGACCACTGATAATCTCCCTCGATCTGGGGCTCCATGCAAAATCCCACCCCGTGGGGTCAGAATGATCACAAGAACGGTGAGCAAAAATCCCAGAACCACGCGGGGGGACCTAGTGAATGAACTGCAGAGAGCTGGGACCAATGTAACAAGGCCTACCATAAGTAACACACTACGCCACCATGGACTCAGATCCTGCAGTGCCAGACGTGTCCCACTGCTTAAGCCAGTACATGTCCGGGCCCGTCTGAAGTTTGCTAGAGAGCATTTGGATGATCCAGAGGAGTTTTGGGAGAATGTCCTATGGTCTGATGAAACCAAACTGGAACTGTTTGGTAGAAACACAACTTGTCGTGTTTGGAGGAAAAAGAATACTGAGTTGCATCCATCAAACACCATACCTACTGTAAAGCATGGTGGTGGAAACATCATGCTTTGGGGCTGTTTCTCTGCAAAGGGGCCAGGACGACTGATCCGGGTACATGAAAAAATGAATGGGGCCATGTATCGTGAGATTTTGAGTGCAAACCTCCTTCCATCAGCAAGGGCATTGAAGATGAAACGTGGCTGGGTCTTTCAACATGACAATGATCCAAAGCACACTGCCAGGGCAACGAAGGAGTGGCTTCGTAAGAAGCATTTCAAGGTCCTGGAGTGGCCTAGCCAGTCTCCAGATCTCAATCCTATAGAAAACCTTTGGAGGGAGTTGAAAGTCCGTGTTGCCAAGCGAAAAGCCAAAAACATCACTGCTCTAGAGGAGATCTGCATGGAGGAATGGGCCAACATACCAACAACAGTGTGTGGCAACCTTGTGAAGACTTACAGAAAACGTTTGACCTCTGTCATTGCCAACAAAGTATATATTACAAAGTATTGAGATGAAATTTTGTTTCTGACCAAATACTTATTTTCCACCATAATATGCAAATAAAATGTTAAAAAAAACAGACAATGTGATTTTCTGGATTTTTTTTTCTCAGTTTGTCTCCCATAGTTGAGGTCTACCTATGATGTAAATTACAGACGCCTCTCATCTTTTTAAGTGGTGGAACTTGCACTATTGCTGACTGACTAAATACTTTTTTGCCCCACTGTATAATCTTAACTTAGCCAGTAATCACTGGCTTTCTAGGTTTTTTAAAGCAGTCTCTAGGTCTAGACCGATTATTAAACAAAGGTTAGTCCCATGGGACCTAAATCTGGTACTCTCAGCCCTAACGCAAGCCCCATTCGAGCCCATTGATTCCATCCCTGTAAAAATCCTTTCAATTAAAACAGCCCTGTTGGTTGCACTCACATCTGCTAGAAGGGTTAGTGATCTACAGGCACTTTCCAGACATCCACCATACATGCAGGTCAGGGAGGATAGGGTAATATTGAAACCCGATCCCCTATATCTTCCTAAAGTTGCGTCAAAATTCCACAGGGTACAGGAGGTAGTCCTACCCTCATTTTGCTCTAACCCTGCCAATGATAAGGGATGTAGATTTCATTCCTTAAGGCCCCGTCACACATAGCGAGATCGCTGCTGAGTCACAAGTTTTGTGACGCAACAGCGATCTCAGTAGCGATCTCGCTATGTGTGACACGTAGCAGCGATCAGGCCCCTGCTGTGAGATCGCTGGTCGTGTCGGAATGGCCTGGACCGTTTTTTGATCGTTGAGGTCCCGCTGACATCGCTGAATCGGCGTGTGTGACGCCGATTCAGCGATGTCTTCGCTGGTAACCAGGGTAAACATCGGGTAACTAAGCGCAGGGCCGCGCTTAGTAACCCGATGTTTACCCTGGTTACCATCCTAAAAGTAAAAAAACAACCACTACATACTTACCTATCGCTGTCTGTCCTCGGCGCTCTGCTTCTCTGGTCTGGCTGTGAGCGGCGGTCAGCCGGAAAGCAGAGCGGTGACGTCACCGCTCTGCTTTCCGGCCGCTGTGCTCACAGCCAGACCAGAGAAGCAGAGCACCGAGGACAGACAGCGATAGGTAAGTATGTAGCGTTTGTTTTTTTTTACTTTAACGATGGTAACCAGGGTAAACATCGGGTTACTAAGCGCGGCCCTGCGCTTAGTAACCCGATGTTTACCCTGGTTACCGGGGACCTCGGGATCGTTGGTCGCTGGAGAGCTGTCTGTGTGACAGCTCTCCAGCGACCAAACAGTGACGCTGCAGCGATCCGGATCGTTGTCGGTATCGCTGCAGCGTCGCTATGTGTGACGGGGCCTTAAGATGGAAGAAGATGCCTCCTTAAATATATTGCAGTATCAGATGCCTGGAAAAAAGATAATTCCCTGTTTGTAGCCTATCAAGGAGTGAGAAAGGGTCTTAGAGTATCTAAAAACACTCTAGCCAGATGGATTAGGGAGGCAATCTCTCTCGCTTATACAGCAGGTGACAACGAAGTTCCAGATGGTATAAAGGCACACTCCACGCGGGCCGTAGCATCTTCCTGGGCGGAGAGGTCAGAAGTATCGATCGAAGACATATGTAAGGCGGCCACATGGTCCTCTCCTTCTACCTTTCTTAGACACTACAGATTAGATCTGGGTAGTTCCTCGGACCTTACATTTGGGAGAAGGGTGCTGGAGGCTATTATCCCCCCCTAAATCTTCCGTCTCTGAAAGTCTCTTGTTGTGCTGTCATGGCGACTGAATAAATATGTACGCTACTCACCTGGTAGCAGTGTTTTTTCAGGAGCCATGACAGCACCCTTAGATTCCCTACCCTATGTTCTGGATGATTCAACACCCTGTTGGTTTTTTCGTTAAATTCCATGTTCACTTGCATAATAAAATGTATTTATTTATATGCTGCATCTGTGTTACTAACCAAGGTGGTCCTCTCATGCTCTGGAAACAACTGACGTGGGAGAGAGGTACTGCCCTTTTATGTCTGTAGGTTTCCTGTCCCTGAAGGGCGGATCCCCTCTCTCGTTGTGCTGTCATGGCTCCTGAAAAAACACTGCTACCAGGTGAGTAGCGTACGTATTTCACTCTCTGTCTATGACTGCCTCTCCCAAGATGCTGGAGCGTAAGGACACCCATTGCTCCCTTCCTATTAAGATCCGGTCATCGGGTCAATGAATTCCCTGTGCAGTTATGGTGGATTCAGGGGCAGGAGGAAATTTTATGGACTTAACATTTGCCCGGGAACATGGCATAGGGATCCAGCAAAGAGCCACCCCGGTAACTATGGAAACGGTGGATGGCTCCCCTCTAGTCTCTGGACCAGAAGATCAAGAGACTGTACTTCTGGAAATCTTCATAGACCCTGATCATCAGGAAATGCTGTCATTTATGTTGATCTCTTCACCACGTTTCCCTTTAATTTTAGGGATTCCATGGCTGCAGTCTCAAAATTCTATTATCAACTGGGAGACCAAGGAAATCACTTTCCCATCAAAGGAGACACCGATAACAGGCCTAGTGAGTCTTCAAGATACGAAATGTGCCACTGAGGTATCTACTTTACCATCTGTGTATAGTGAATTTTTGGACATTTTTGAGAAGAAGATGGAAGACCAGCTTCCTCCTCACAGACCGTATGATTGTCCCATTGAGCTGCTTCTGGGGGCCGCTATTCCTTTTAAGAATGTCTACCCACTTGCAGCTCCGGAGCTGAAGGCTTTAAAGGAATTCATCGATGAGAATTTGGCTAAGGGTTTTATTCGCCCCTCCTCATTACCGGCAGGAGCACCCATCTTTTTTGATAAGAAGAAGGATGGCAGTCTTAGACAATGTATCGACTTCCGGGAGCTCAATAAGGTGACCATTCGGAATTGCTACCCTTTGCCATTGATCCCTGAACTGCTGGAAAGAGTGCGACAGGCCGAGATCTTCTCCAAGTTATATCTTCGGGGAGCATATTATTTAATTAGGATCCGCTCTCAAGATGAATGGAAGACTGCATTTAGATGTCGTTATGGGCATTTCGAATATCTGGTGATGCCTTTTGGTCTCTGCAATCCTCCGGCAACCTTCCAACATCTGGCTAATGATATTTTCAGAGCTCTTTTGGACCATTTTGTCGGGATCTACCCGGATGACATCTTAATTTTTTCCGACTCTTTGCAGGAACATCAGGAGCATGCGAAGACTGTCCTGAGGCGTCTAAAGGAGAATCACCTCTACATTAAGCCTGAGAAATGTGAATTCCATCGCATAGAGATTCAGTTCCTGGGGTATGTCATCTCGCCACAGAGGCTTAACATGGAGGCAAGTAAGATCCAGGCTATTCTTGATTGGCCCGCACCTAAAAATGTCAAGGAGGTACAGTGTTTCATCGGATTCGCAAACTTTTATAGACGATTTATTCGTAATTTCTCTGAAATTGTGCGACCCATTACATAGCTCACTAAGAAGGAAAATACTTTCTTGTGGTCCGCACAGGCTCAGGAAGCTTTTGATTGTCTTAAATCCTGGTTTACATCTGCACCTGTACTAATTTACCCAGACCCAGCACTTCCTTTCATCGTAGAAGTGGATGCTTCGGATTGTGCTCTGGGGGCCATACTCTCACAGAGAACGGGAGAGAAAAGCTTGTTACATCCGTGTGCTTTTTTTTCTCGCCGACTCTCCGCTGCAGAAAAGAACTACGATGTGGGAGATAAGGAGCTTCTTGCCATTATCGCTGCATTTAAGGAATGGAGACCTCATCTGCAGGGGGCATCACAACAAGTTATTGTGCTCACGGATCATCGCAACCTGGAGTTCCTTAGATCTGCAAGATATCTTTCTCCCCGACAGGCTCGTTGGAGTCTAATTTTGAATCAATTTAATTTTGTCATTTCGTACCGCCCAGGTTCACGTAATGGGAAAGCGGATGCTTTGTCCCGAATCCATGCCACGGATTCCTTACCTGGGACCCCGTCTAAGACCGTCCTGTCTGATGTCAACTTTATCGGAGTCATTCAGAATAAGGACTTACGGAAAACCATTAAGGAAGCCTATGACGCAGACCCATTTCTTGCCAACCTGACTGCTGATGTGATCTTGGTTCTCAGAAACGGTATGTGGGTCCGGGATCAACGTTTATACTTTCCAGAGGCCGTAAAGCTGCAGGTCCTCAAGTTTGTCCATGATTCCAAGTTGGCGGGTCATCGTGGGGTACAGAAGACACAGGAGTTTCTGAGCCGTTTTTTTTGGTGGCCTACCTGTCTGAAGGACGTGAAAAGTTATGTTCTCTCTTGTGAGGTATGTGCATGTTTCAAGACTCCTCGTGTATCACCTACTGGACTGCTTCAACCACTACCTGTCCCCTCTCGTCCTTGGGGGTCTATTTCAATGGACTTTATAGTTGAATTGCCCACCTCTGGGGGAAAAAATTCTATTCTGGTGGTTGTAGATCACCTTACTAAGGCTGCCCACTTCATTCCCTGCAGTGGTCTTCCTTTAGCCATGGAGACGGCAGATCTGGTCATCCAAAATGTGTTTCGGCTGCATGGAGTTCCGGACGAAGTCATCTCAGATCGGGGAGTGCAGTTTACGTCCAAGTTCTAGAAAGGATTCTGTGATTCGCTTGGTGTTAATGTTTGTCTGTCCTCTGCATACCATCCTCAGACTAATGGGCAAACAGAACGGATGAATCAGACTCTGGAACAGTATCTTCGATGTTATATCAACCATTCTCAGGATGACTGGTTGGAGTTGCTCCCGCTCGCAGAATTCTGTTATAACAACTCTCAGAGTTCTTCTACAAAGGTAACACCTTTCTTTGCCAAACTAGGTTATCATCCCAGTATTCTTCCCAGATCTCCAATCAATGCACTGGTGCCTGCAGTTCATGAGAGGTTGGCGGCAATGAGACAGCATCTGGAAACCCTGAAGGAATCACTGTCTACTGCACAAGAGAGATATAAGAGATCTGCCGACAGGTTTCAGAAGCTTGCACCTATGTTCAAGGTAGGGGACTCTGTATGGTTATCTACTAAAAATTTGAGATTAAACATTCCATCACAGAAACTCAGACAAAAGTTCATCGGCCCGTTCAAGATCTCAGGTATTGTGAGTTCTGTTGCCTGTCGTCTGAAGTTGCCAAGAAACTTGAAGGTACACCCTGTGTTTCATGTCTCCGTACTATAACCGGTGTCTCCAAATACATCTCAGGGTCGGATTACACCTCCTCCTCAGCCTGTGTTAGTGGACGGACAAGAACAGTTTGTGGCAGAGAAGATTCTGGACTCCAGGATCCGCAGGAATCAACTGCAGTACCTCATCAAATGGCAAGGATATCCATCTGAGGAGATCTCTTGGGAGCCGGTGGGCAATATCTGTGCTCCTCAAAAAATTACTCTGTTCCATCAGAAATATCCTGACAAGCCTGGTCCTGGATCGTCCTGAGGCCGCTTCTAAGGTGGGAGTAATGTAAGGATTCTGGACTTTCCTGGTGTCTGTTCGCCCTGATCCAAGATGGAGTCTTGGATCTCGCCCTGTCATGGAACTTCCTGTCTGTCCTGACTATTTAAGTCCGGGTCTTGTGTTCACCTGTGCTTGAGTATTTTGTGCTGCTGGCTCCTGAGCATCTGCCTGTTTGCTGGCTAACTCCCTGCTTCTGCTGCTCTCTACTCGGTGGTCTGCTTCACCCCATTCAGCTACCTCTCGCCTCTGGAACTGCTGTGATGTGCATTACACCAGTGGAAGGCTTTCCTTTGTGTACCAAACTTTTCCCAGTGTTGTGCCTCTTTGCACAACCACACCAGGTGAGCAAGATTCAAGCTGTGCTTTTCTCTCCAAGAAAGATGTACTCATCTACTACGCTTAGATAGCGCTCTCTCTCTTTCTCCCCTCGTCCTCTCTTTTCCAGGACGTCATTCACATGATGCATCATCTGTGAACAATTGGACTCCTACTAAAAAGTACTGTGCACACGTGTGAGCAAGTTTTGCTGGACTTCGTCATTTAAGCACTGTGTGCATTTGCACTATAACCTTATTGGACTTCCTCGTTTAAGTGTCTTGTTTGTTTCCACATAATTTCCTTGCTGGACTGGTTCACATCAGCGGTCGCGCCCCGCTACTCAGTTTGCTGTGATATTCTATATAGAGCTGAGGACCTCGTTACTATTGCAGGAATATCTGTTCCATGTTTTGTTCGCTATTCTGTTTGCTGTGACTTTCTATATAGAGCTGAGAACCTTGTTACAATTGCAGAAATATCTGTTAGTTCTGTTTACATTTCTGTTTTTGAGTAAATATATCTTTTGTTGCAACTTTGCTCTTAGACTGGCTTTATCCCATGCTATCAGATTCCGTAATACCCTTATAAATATTACATTACGGCTGTCTGCACGGTCTGTGTGTGAGTGCAGCTCACTCTGTAGTCTGTTCTGCCAGCACAGCCGGTTGTAGTCAGCTCAGGGTGCGTCACTGCCTCATACTGTTCCATTGTCCTTTTTTCAATTAGTGCTGCCTGCTGCATATTTTTTCAAATTTAGCCTATTAGTGGGTTTTCATCCGTATCCGGCTAGACTGTGGAAAAACACTATATAGGACAACATAGAGGAGCTTTTTTTGGCCTTTCTGCGCCGTTCACAGTTGTCTGCACGGTCTGTGTGTGAGTGCAGCAAGTTCACAAGAAACACTCCACTTTGCAGTTGTGTAGGCCACATTAGCTAATATTAAAATCTAGTCCACACTTTGGAAAATTAGTGTTTCTTATACCTGTTAAGAGCTGCACACTAGGCCCTTAGTCCTTTTCTGCCTATCTTTATCAATTTACCAAGATGAAGAAGGCAGGGAGTAAGGCACATGGTCGTGAGTGTGGAGCAGGGAGTGGAAGTGGGGATTCTGCGTCTGCTACGGGCACCGGTGACTCATCATCCCCCAGATTCAACAGAGAACAGTCCTTCCTGCGCAGCTTTGTAGGAGATCGCCGTACCCCACTGCTGCAGGATGAACAAATTTAAGCTGCTGTCGGATGGATGGCAGCTAATGCATTGACTTCAATTAGTGCCACATCCTCTCAGGCACAGAGCACTGGAGAGCACCCATCTGTTTCTTCACCACCTGCCAAATTGCCCAGGCAGTCAGAGAGCCCAGGACAGGAGCCATCTCTACTTCTGTTCTCTGAATCTCTTGGCTTGGAAAGAGGGGGCCAACCAAGCAGCATTCGAGAAATGGAAGAAGAGGCAGTATGCAGTGATGTCCAACAGCTTTGTCTCTGTGAATCTGAAGAGGCGGGTGGGCCTGTGCCTCCGGTCAGCACACCTCAGTACGCATCTGATGATGAGACTCAGGTGCCACTTTCTGATGCATAGTGTGCTGCCGAGACAACCCAGGAGAAGCAGTTGGTGGAAGAGGGTAGTGTATATGATGAGGTCCTTGACCCATCATGACATGAGGTACAGGAAGGTGGTGGGAGCAGCTCTGAGGAAGAGATTCCCCGAACGGCCCAAAGAGGGAAAGGGAGGTGGAAGACTGCATTGCCTGTAGCCTCCACTTCGGCACCCGTTAGGAGCATGACTCTTCCAAAAGCCAAAATGGGTACTCCCAAGACTGGCAGTGCCTGGTTCTTTTTTGACACAGTTGCAGATGACATTTGCTTTGTCAAATGCAAGCTGTGTCATCAGAAAGTCAAAAGAGGGAAAAGTGTCAGCAACCTTAATACCACAAATATGTGGAAACATGTGCGGACCAAGCACGTGGTGGAGTTACAAAAACACACTGAAGAGCTAGGCCAACCAACAGCGGCATCTACCACCTCTTCAGCTCATGTTGTAGCCTCTTCCTCCAGCTCACACACAGCTGGTTCGGCTTCCTCACTGGATCGCCATGGAAGAACCTCTGGCACCCCTGAGCACAGGCTCTGAATGCTGGCATTGCAAAACTACTGTCCCTTGAAATGCTGTAATTCAGGCTGGTGGAGACTGACACCTTCCATAATTTGATAGCATTGGCAGTCCCACAATACAACGTGCCCAGCCGCTTGTATTTCAGCAGGAAAGCCATCCCTGCCTTGCAAAAGCATTGTGGAGGGAAACATTAAACATGCACTACTAAATGCTGTCAGTAGCAAGGTCCACCTCACCACCGATGCATGGACTAGTTACCATGGACAGGGACAATAACTTTCCCTCACTGCCTATTGGGTAAATGTTGTGGAGCCAGGTACAGATCTTGCGAGTGGCGCTGTATGTGTTCTGCCAACTCCAAGGATTGCAGGAATCCAGTCTGTACACATTACCTCCTCCTCATACTCCAGTTCCTCTGAATCATCGCTGCAGGAGCCGTCATTGTCTGCTTCCACCTTGACCTGTGAACGCTTACCTGTTATGACCGATATGAGCACAGCCGTGGCCAGATGTCAACAGGCCGTACTGAAATTAATTTCTTTGGGGAATCGAAGCCACACAGCGCAGGAGCTCTGGAATGCCATCAAGCAGAAGAGCGACGTGTGGTTTGTGCCAGCGAATCTCCAGCCAGGTAGGATCACGCCTCAAGCAGGGGACAGCATTTCTTGGCCATTTGGAAGTCTGCAGCACATGGTTGATTTCATTCTGCAGTGCCTAAGAAATGACCGCCGCATCGCCCACATTCTCAACACGGCTGATTATTGGGTGTACACCCTCCTAGATCCGCGCTACCGGAACAACTTACAAAGCCTCATAACACCATTGAACTGGGAGCACAAAATGCGGGAGTACCAAGACACACTGGTGCATTCCATCATCTTCTCCAGTCCAACTAAGAGTAGTGCTGCTAGTGCTTTACAAAGCAGCTCAGTGCGTTGAGGCAGTGGAGGAAGCTCTGCACAAAGAGGGAGCAGAAGCAGTGCCTTAGCACAAGGCATGACCAGTTCAGCCCAAATGTGCAAACTTTTGTGTGCCCGCCATAAATGTCTATGCCATCACAGACGGATATAGTCAGCAGGAGACAACGTTTCCTGTCTTCTGACACCATTTGATGTCAGGCTGCCTGCGCCTGTGCGGTTGCGCTGCCCGAGATCCCGGCCTGCAGTGTCTTCTAATTTATTCATGCTGCAGGGCTGGGATTCATGGGCATACGCAGTACATATAAATCAGAAGACACTGCGGGTCGTAATCTCGGGCAGCGCAACCGCACAGGCGCAGTCAGCCTGACACCAAATGATGTCAGAAGACAGGTATCGCTAACTGCACATGCCCAAGGTTTAACATAATAGTGCAGGTTTCAGGACAGATTCAAACAACGCTGAGGAGGCGGCACCAGGCGCCAAGGGTGTATGAATGCCAGCTGTGATGCGTCTCATTACGAAGGAAAGTCCCACCTATGGGACGGTTTCACGGTATGAGGTGACTCATTTGATAAATGTTTAGTTCAGCGTGTGCAAGAAGCATAACTAAAAGAGCCACCTTTTCCTTGTGCAGCATTAGTGCTGCACAAGGTGGCTCTTTCAGTTACCAATGTCTGGGGGTTAAAGGTTCCATTTCAAATTGCTCCAATTACGCCTCGGCCTAAACTGTGCTTCTCCTGGATACCCTGGGCTCCAACACCGCCAGTTGCTGCTCGTAAGTGCCGTCTGCACAGTCAACACTTGCTGCTGTGTTATTGGGTTACAGTAACGTCAGTTGATCCCCAGCTGTGTATCCGGCAATTGCTCCTGCTACCTCCATGCTGACACAACAACAGATATTAAACTGCTTAGAGTGCAGGCCTCACCTTACACTCTGCTTCTCCTGGATTTCCTGGGCTCCAACACCACCAGTTGGTGCTCGGAAAAACTGTCTGCACAGAGAAAAACACTCGCTCCTGTGTTACGGGGGTTCAGTAACGTCAGCTGATCCCCTGCTGTGTATCCGGCAATTGCTCCTGCTATCTCCATACTCACACGACTTCAGATATTAAACTTGCTCCAATTAGGCCTCGACATACACCCTGATTGACCCGGGATACAACGCCGCCAGTTGGTGCTCAGAATTGCTGTCTGCACAGAGATAAAAAAACTCGCTCCTGTGTTTGTGGGGTTCAGTAATGTCAGCTGCTGCCCTGCTGTGTTTCCGGCAATTGCTCCAGCTATCTCCACACTCACACAACTTCAGATATTAAACTTGCTCCAATTAGGCCTCGGCCTACACCCTGATTGACCCTGGGCTCCAACACCGCCAGTTGGTGCTCGGAAGTGCTGTCTGCACAGAGAAAAACACTCACTCCTGTGTTTGTGGGGAACAGTAACGTCAGCTGCTCCCCTGCTGTGTATCCAGCAATTGCTCCAGCTATCTCCACTCTCACACGACTTCAGATATTAAACTTGCGCCAATTAGGCCTGGGCCTACATCCTGATTGACCCTGGGCTCCAACACCGCCAGTTGGTGCTCAGAAGTGCTGTCTGCACAGAGAAAAACACTTGCTCCTGTGTTAGTGGGGTTCAGTACCATCTGCTGCTCCCCTGCTGTGTATCCGGCAATTCCTCAAGCTATCTCCACACTCACACGACTTCAAATAATAAACTTGCTCCAATTAGGCCTTGGCCTACACCCTGATTGACCCCGGGCTCCAACACCGCCAGTTGATGCTCGGAAGTGCTGTCTGCACAGAGAAAAACACTCGCTCCTGTGTTTTTGGGGTTCAGTAACGTCAGCTTCTCCCCTGCTGTGTATCCGGCAATTGCTCCAGCTATCTCCACCCTCTCACGACTTTAGATATTAAACTTGCTCCAATTAGGCCTCGACCTACACCCTGATTGACCCTGGGTTCCAACACCGCCAGTTGGTGCTCGGAAGTGCTGTCTGCACAGAGCAAAACACTCGCTCTTGTGTTAGTGGGCTTCAGTAATGTCAGCTGCTCCCCTGCTGTGTATCCGGTAATTGCTCCAGCTATCTCCACACTCACACGACTTCAGATATTAAACTTGCTCCAATTAGGCCTCGGCCTACACCCTGATTGACCCTGGGCTCCAACACCGCCAGTTGGTGCTTGGAAGTGCTGTCTGCACAGAGAAAAACACTCGCTCCTGTGTTTGTGGGGTTCAGTAATGTCAGCTGCTCCCCTGCTGTGTATCCGGCAATTGCTCCAGCTATCTCCACACTCACACAACTTCAGATATTAAACTTGCTCCAATTAGGCCTCGGCCTACACCCTGATTGACCCTGGGCTTCAACACCGCCAGTTAGTGCTCAGAAGTGCTGTCTGCACAGAGAAAAACACTCGCTCCTGTGTTAGTGGGGTTCAGTAACGTCAGCTGCTCCCCTGCTGTGTATCCGGCAATTGCTCCAGCTATCTCCACACTCACACGACTTCAGATATTAAACTTGCTCCAGTTAGGCCTCGACCTACACCCTGATTGACCCTGGGCTCAAACACCGCCAGTTGGTGCTCGGAAGTGCTGTCTGCACAGAGAAAAACACTCGCTCCTGTGTTAATGGGGTTCAGTAACGTCAGCTGATCCCCTGCTGTGTATTCGGCAATTGCTCCAGCTATCTCCACAGTCACACGACTTCAGATATTAAACTTGCTCCAATTAGGCCTCGGCCTACACCCTGATTGACCCTGGGCTCCAACACCGCCAGTTGGTGCTCGGAAGTGCTGTCTGCACAGAGAAAAACACTCGCTCCTGTGTTAGTGGGGTTCAGTAAAGTCAGCTGCACCCCTACTGTGTATCCGGCAATTGCTCCAGCTATCTCCACACTCACACGACTTCAGATATTAAACTTGATCGAATTAGGCCTCGGCCTACACCCTGATTGACCCTGAGCTCCAACACCGCCAGTTGGTGCTTGGAAATACTGTCTGCATAGAGAAAAACACTTGCTCCTGTGTTAGTGGGGTTCAGTAATGTCAGCTACTCCCCTGCTGTGTTTCCAGCAATTGCTCCAGCTCTCTCCACACTCACACTACTACAGAAATTAAACTTGCTCCAATTAGGCCTCGGCCTACACCTTGATTGACCCTGGGCTCCAACACCGCCAGTTGGTGTTCGGAAGTGCTGTCTGCACAGAGAAAAACACTCGCTCCTGTGATAGTGGGGTTTAGTAACGTCAGCTACTCCCCTGCTGTGTATCCGGCAAATGCTCCAGCTATCTCCACACTCACACGACTTCAGATATTAAACTTGCTCCAATTAGGCCTCGGCCTACACCCTGATTGACCCTGGGCTCTAACACCGCCAGTTGGTGTTCGGAAGTGCTGTCTGCACAGAGAAAAACACTCGTTCCTGTGTTAGTGGGGTTCAGTAACGTCAGCTGCTCCCCTGCTGTGTATCCGGCAATTGCTCCAGCTATCTCCACCCTCACACGACTTTAGATATTAAACTTGCTCCAATTAGGCCTCGGCCTACACCCTGATTGACCCTGGGCTCCAACACCGCCAGTTGGTGCTCGGAAGTGCTGTCTGCACAGAGAAAAACACTCGCTCCTGTGTTTTTGGGGTTCAGTAACGTCAGCTTCTCCCCTGCTGTGTATCCGGCAATTGCTCCAGCTATCTCCACCCTCTCACGACTTTAGATATTAAACTTGCTCCAATTAGGCCTCGACCTACACCCTGATTGACCCTGGGTTCCAACACCGCCAGTTGGTGCTCGGAAGTGCTGTCTGCACAGAGCAAAACACTCGCTCTTGTGTTAGTGGGCTTCAGTAATGTCAGCTGCTCCCCTGCTGTGTATCCGGTAATTGCTCCAGCTATCTCCACACTCACACGACTTCAGATATTAAACTTGCTCCAATTAGGCCTCGGCCTACACCCTGATTGACCCTGGGCTCCAACACCGCCAGTTGGTGCTTGGAAGTGCTGTCTGCACAGAGAAAAACACTCGCTCCTGTGTTTGTGGGGTTCAGTAATGTCAGCTGCTCCCCTGCTGTGTATCCGGCAATTGCTCCAGCTATCTCCACACTCACACAACTTCAGATATTAAACTTGCTCCAATTAGGCCTCGGCCTACACCCTGATTGACCCTGGGCTTCAACACCGCCAGTTAGTGCTCAGAAGTGCTGTCTGCACAGAGAAAAACACTCGCTCCTGTGTTAGTGGGGTTCAGTAACGTCAGCTGCTCCCCTGCTGTGTATCCGGCAATTGCTCCAGCTATCTCCACACTCACACGACTTCAGATATTAAACTTGCTCCAGTTAGGCCTCGACCTACACCCTGATTGACCCTGGGCTCAAACACCGCCAGTTGGTGCTCGGAAGTGCTGTCTGCACAGAGAAAAACACTCGCTCCTGTGTTAATGGGGTTCAGTAACGTCAGCTGATCCCCTGCTGTGTATTCGGCAATTGCTCCAGCTATCTCCACAGTCACACGACTTCAGATATTAAACTTGCTCCAATTAGGCCTCGGCCTACACCCTGATTGACCCTGGGCTCCAACACCGCCAGTTGGTGCTCGGAAGTGCTGTCTGCACAGAGAAAAACACTCGCTCCTGTGTTAGTGGGGTTCAGTAAAGTCAGCTGCACCCCTACTGTGTATCCGGCAATTGCTCCAGCTATCTCCACACTCACACGACTTCAGATATTAAACTTGATCGAATTAGGCCTCGGCCTACACCCTGATTGACCCTGAGCTCCAACACCGCCAGTTGGTGCTTGGAAATACTGTCTGCATAGAGAAAAACACTTGCTCCTGTGTTAGTGGGGTTCAGTAATGTCAGCTACTCCCCTGCTGTGTTTCCAGCAATTGCTCCAGCTCTCTCCACACTCACACTACTACAGAAATTAAACTTGCTCCAATTAGGCCTCGGCCTACACCTTGATTGACCCTGGGCTCCAACACCGCCAGTTGGTGTTCGGAAGTGCTGTCTGCACAGAGAAAAACACTCGCTCCTGTGATAGTGGGGTTTAGTAACGTCAGCTACTCCCCTGCTGTGTATCCGGCAAATGCTCCAGCTATCTCCACACTCACACGACTTCAGATATTAAACTTGCTCCAATTAGGCCTCGGCCTACACCCTGATTGACCCTGGGCTCTAACACCGCCAGTTGGTGTTCGGAAGTGCTGTCTGCACAGAGAAAAACACTCGTTCCTGTGTTAGTGGGGTTCAGTAACGTCAGCTGCTCCCCTGCTGTGTATCCGGCAATTGCTCCAGCTATCTCCACCCTCACACGACTTTAGATATTAAACTTGCTCCAATTAGGCCTCGGCCTACACCCTGATTGACCCTGGGCTCCAACACCGCCAGTTGGTGCTCGGAAGTGCTGTCTGCACAGAGCAAAACACTCGCTCTTGTGTTAGTGGGGTTCGGTAATGTCAGCTGCTTCCCTGCTGTGTATCCGGCAATTGCTCCAGCTATTTCCACCCTCACACGACTTTAGATATTAAACTTGCTCCAATTAGGCCTCGGCCTACACCCTGATTGACCCTGGGCTCCAACACCGCCAGTTGGTGCTCGGAAGTGCTGTCTGCACAGAGAAAAACACTCGCTCCTGTGTTAGTGGGGTTCAGTAACGTCAGCTGCTCCCCTGCTGTGTATCCGGCAATTGCTCCAGCTATCTCCACACTCACACAACTTCAGATATCAAACTTGCTCCAATTAGGCCTCGGGCTAAACCCTGATTGACCCTGGGCTCCAACACCGCCAGTTGGTGCTCAGAAGTGCTGTCTGCACAGAGAAAAACACTCGCTACTGTGTTTGTGGGGTTCAGTATCGTCAGCTGCTCCCCTGCTGTGTATCCGGCAATTGCTCCAGCTATCTCCACACTCACAAGACTTCAGATATTAAACTTGCTCCAATTAGGCCTCGGCCTACACCCTGATTGACCCTGGTCTCCAACACCCCCAGTTGGTGCTCGGAAGTGCTGTCTGCACAGAGAAAAACACTCGCTCCTGTGTTAGTGGGGTTCAGTAAAGTCAGCTGCTCCCCTACTGTGTATCCAGCAATTGCTCCAGCTATCTCCACACTCACACGACTTCAGATATTAAACTTGCTCCAATTAGGCCTCGGCCTGTACCCTGATTGACCCTGGGCTCCAATACCCCCAGTTGGTGTTCGGAAGTCCTGTCTGCACAGAGAAAAACACTCGCTCCTGTGTTAGTGGGGTTCAGTAACGTCAGCTGGTCCCCTGCTGTGTATCCGGCAATTGCTCCAGCTATCTCCACACTCACACGACTTCAGATATTAAACTTGCTCCAATTAGGCCTCGGCCTGTACCCTGATTGACCCTGGGCTCCAACACCCCCAGTTGGTGTTCGGAAGTGCTGTCTGCACAGAGAAAAACACTCGTTCCTGTGTTAGTGGGGTTCAGTAACGTAAGCTGCTCGCCTGCTGTGTATCCGGCAATTGCTCCAGCAATCTCCACACTCACACGACTTCAGATAATAAACTTGCTCAAATTAGTCCTCAGCCCACACCTGATTGACCATGGGCTCCAACTCCGCCAGTTGGTGCTCAGAAGTGCTGTCTGCACAGAGAAAAACACTCGCTCCTGTGTTAGTGGGGTTCAGTAATGTCAGCTACTCCCTTGCTGTGTATCTGGCAATTGCTCCAGCTCTCTCCACACTCACACGACTTCAGATACTAAACTTGCACCAATTAGGCCTCGGCCTACACCCTGATTGACCCTGGGCTCCAACACCGCCAGTTGCTGCCCGGTAGTGCCGTTTGCAGAGTCAACACTTCCTGCCGTGTTATTGGGGTTCAGTAACGTCAGCTGCTCCCCTGCTGTGTATCAGGCAATTGCTCCAGCTATCTCCAGACTCACACTATTACAGAAATTAAAGGGAACCTGTCCACCCCAGGAATTTGTAACTGAAAGAGCCACCTTGTGTAGCACAATTGCTGCACCAGGAAAAGGTGCCTCTTTTAGTTATGCTCCTTGCACACGCTGAACTTAACACTTATTAAATATGTGTCTACTCATACCGTGAAACCGTCCCGGAGGCGGGACTTTCATTCGTAATGAGATGCAGCACAGCCGGCATTCATACTCCCTTGTCGCCGGGCGCCGCCTCATCAGCGCTGTTTCAATCTGTCCCGGAGCCTGCGCTGTTATGTTAAACCTTGGGCATTGGCAGTTAGCGCTGCCCATCTTCTGACATGATTTGGTGTCAGGCTGACTGCGCCTGTGCGGCCGCGCTGCCCGAGATCCCGCCTCGCAGTGTCTTCTGATTTATTCACACTGCGGGGCTGGGATTCATGCCATGCGCCGTGCATATCTTTGCCTGTCACTCATCTCCTTCCGCCTTCTTCTAGCATTGATCCTGGGCTCCAACACTGTAATGACCTGGTGGTTAGGAGCACCCGGAATGACCAGATGGTTAAACTCACAGGACAAGCTCTGGGAAGTGGGAACTTTGCTGACCGCAATCCCTAATCCTATCACACACACTAGAAATAGCCGTGGAGCGTACGTAACAGGCCTAGACGCCTCGGCACAGCCTTAAGAACTAGCTAGCCCTAGAGATAGAAAATAAAGCCTACCTTGCCTCAGAGAAATTTCCCCAAAGGAAAAGGCAGCCCCCACAAATATTAACTGTGAGTTAAGATGAAAGTCACAAACACAGAAATGAAACAGGTTTAGCAAAGGGAGGCCAGACTAACTAAATAGACAGAGGATAGGAAAGGTATCTTTGCGGTCAGCACAAAACTACAAAAGACCACGCAGAGTGTGCAAAAAGACCCCCGCACCGACTCACAGTGCGGAGGTGCCACTCTGCATCCCAGAGCTTCCAGCTAGCAAGACAAAATCATGAAAGCAAGCTGGGCTAGAAAACCATGAGCAGAAAATAACAAACGGGGACTTAGCTTCTTGCAGGAAGAGACAGGTCTCCAGAAGATCCAAGAGCAAACTGAACCAGCACAGGAACATTGACAGGTGGCATGGAGTAACGATCTGAGTGGAGTTAAATAGATCAGCCACCAAAGGATAAACCACGTCACCTGCGTAAGGAACCTCAGAAGCAGCAGCTTCACTCACAGCCACCAGAGGGAGTCCATGGACAGAACTCGCCGAAGTACCATTCACGACCACAGGAGGGAGTTCAACAACAGAATTCACAACAGTACCACCCCCTTGAGGAGGGGTCACCGAACCCTCAACAGAGCCCCCAGGCCGATCAGGATGAGCCAAATGAAAGGCACGAACTAGATCAGCAGCATGAACATCAGAAGCAAAAACCCAGGAATTATCTTCCTGACCATAACCCTTCCACTTGACCAGGTACTGGAGTTTCCGTCTCGAAACACGAGAATCCAAAATCTTCTCCACCACATACTCCAACTCCCCCTCGACCAACACCGGGACAGGAGGATCAACGGAGGGAACCATAGGCGCCACGTATCTCCGCAACAACGACCTATGGAACACATTATGGATGGCAAAAGAAGCTGGAAGGTCCAAACGAAATGACACAGGATTAAGAACGTCAGAAATCTTATATGGCCCAATGAAACGAGGCTTAAACTTAGGAGAGGAAACCTTCATAGGAACATGACGAGATGACAACCAAACCAAATCCCCAACACGAAGTCGGGGACCAACACAGCACCGGCGGTTAGCGAAACGTTGAGCCTTCTCCTGGGACAATGTCAAATTGTCCACCACATGAGTCCAAATCTGCTGCAACCTGTCCACCACCGTATCCACACCAGGACAGTCCGAAGGCTCAACCTGCCCTGAAGAGAAACGAGGATGGAAACCAGAATTACAGAAAAAAGGAGAAACTAAAGTAGCCGAGCTGGCCCGATTATTAAGGGCGAACTCAGCCAAAGGCAAGAAGGACACCCAATCATCCTGATCAGCAGAAACAAAGCATCTCAGATATGTTTCCAAAGTCTGATTAGTTCGTTCGGTTTGGCCATTAGTCTGAGGATGGAAAGCCGAAGAAAAAGACAAATCAATGCCCATCTTAGCACAAAAGGACCGCCAAAACCTCGAAACAAACTGGGAACCTCTGTCTGAGACGATGTTCTCTGGAATGCCATGCAAACGAACCACATGCTGGAAAAACAATGGCACCAAATCAGAGGAGGAAGGCAATTTAGACAAGGGTACCAAATGGACCATCTTAGAGAAGCGATCACAAACCACCCAAATGACCGACATCCTTTGAGAAACAGGGAGATCAGAAATAAAATCCATGGAAATATGCGTCCAGGGCCTCTTCGGGACCGGCAAGGGCAAAAGCAACCCACTGGCACGAGAACAGCAGGGCTTAGCCCGAGCACAAGTCCCACAGGACTGCACAAAAGAACGCACATCCCGTGACAAAGAAGGCCACCAAAAGGATCTAGCCACCAAATCTCTGGTACCAAAGATTCCAGGATGACCAGCCAACACCGAACAATGAACCTCAGAGATAACTCTACTAGTCCATCTATCAGGGACAAACAGTCTCTCCGCTGGGCAACGGTCAGGTCTATCCGCCTGAAACTTCTGCAGCACGCGCCGCAAATCAGGGGAGATGGCAGACAAAATTACCCCCTCTTTAAGAATACCCGCCGGCTCCGGATCACCCGGAGAGTCAGGCACAAAACTCCTTGACAGGGCATCAGCCTTCACATTCTTAGATCCCGGAAGGTATGAAACCACAAAATCAAAACGGGAGAAAAAGAGCGACCATCGAGCCTGTCTAGGATTCAACCATTTGGCAGACTCGAGATAAGTCAAATTCTTGTGATCCGTCAAGACCACCACGCGATGTTTAGCTCCTTCAAGCCAATGTCGCCACTCCTCGAATGCCCACTTCATGGCCAACAACTCTCGATTGCCAACATCATAATTGCGCTCAGCAGGCGAGAATTTTCTAGAAAAGAAGGCACATGGTTTCATCACCGAGCCATCAGAACTTCTTTGCGACAAAACAGCCCCTACTCCAATCTCAGAAGCCTCAACCTCGACCTGAAACGGGAGCGAAACATCTGGCTGGCACAACAGAGGGGCAGAAGAAAAATGACGCTTCAACTCCTGAAAAGCTTCCACAGCCGCAGAGGACCAATTGACCACATCAGCACCTTTCTTGGTCAAATCAGTCAACGGTTTAGCAATACTAGAAAAATTAGCGATGAAGCGACGGTAAAAATTAGCAAAGCCCAGGAACTTCTGCAGGCTCTTCACAGATGTCGGATGAGTCCAATCATAAATGGCCTGAACTTTAACAGGGTCCATCTCGATAGTAGAAGGGGAAAAAATGAAACCCAAAAATGAAACCTTCTGAACTCCAAAGAGACACTTTGACCCCTTCACAAACAAGGAATTCGCACGCAGGACCTGGAACACCATTCTGACCTGCTTCACATGAGACTCCCAATCATCCGAAAAGACCAAAATGTCATCCAAATATACAATCATGAATCTATCCAGGTACTCTCGAAAGATGTCATGCATAAAGGACTGAAACACAGATGGAGCATTAGAAAGCCCGAATGGCATAACCAGGTACTCAAAATGGCCCTCGGGCGTATTAAATGCTGTTTTCCATTCATCGCCCTGTTTAATTCGCACAAGATTATACGCCCCTTGAAGATCTACCTTGGTGAACCAACTAGCCCCTTTAATCCGAGCAAACAAATCAGACAGCAGCGGCAAAGGATACTGAAATTTGACTGTGATTTTATTAAGAAGGCGGTAATCAATACAAGGTCTCAAAGAGCCATCCTTCTTGGCCACAAAAAAGAACCCTGCTCCCAATGGTGAAGACGACGGGCGAATATGACCCTTCTCCAAAGACTCCTTTATATAACTCCGCATAGCGGCGTGTTCTGGCACCGATAAATTGAACAGTCGACCCTTAGGAAACTTAATACCAGGATTCAAATCAATAGCACAATCACAATCCCTATGAGGAGGTAGGGCACCGGATTTGGGCTCATCAAATACATCCTGGTAATCCGACAAAAATTCAGGGACTTCAGAAGGAGTGGAAGACGAAATTGACAGCAATGGAACATCACCATGTACCCCTTGACAACCCCAGCTGGACACAGACATTGATTTCCAATCCAATACTGGGTTGTGCACCTGTAGCCATGGTAACCCCAAAACGACCACATCATGCAGATTATGCAACACCAAAAAGCGAATATCCTCCTGATGTCCAGGAGCCATGCACATGGTCAAATCAGTCCAGTACTGAGGCTTATTCTTGGCCGAAGGCGTAGCATCAATTCCTCTCAATGGAATAGGATACTGCAAGGGCTCCAAGAGAAAACCACAGCGCCTGGCAAACTCCAAGTCCATCAAGTTCAGGGCAGCTCCTGAATCCAAAAATGCCATAACAGAATAGGACGACAAAGAACAAATCAGAGTAACGGACAAAAGAAATTTAGACTGTACAGTACCAATGGTGGCAGACCTAGCGAACCGCTTAGTGTGCTTAGGACAATCGGAGATAGCATGAGTGGATTCACCACAGTAAAAACACAGCCCATTCCGACATCTGTGTTCTTGCCGTTCAGCTCTGGTCAAAGTCCTATCACACTGCATAGGCTGAGGCCTATGCTCAGAGAATCCCGCCAGATGGTGCACAGCTTTGCGCTCACGCAAGCGCCGATTGATCTGAATGGCCAAGGACATAGACTCATTCAGACCAGCAGGCGTGGGAAATCCCACCATGACATCCTTAAGGGCTTCAGAAAGACCCTTTCTGAAAATTGGGCACACTCATTCCACTGAGTAAGCACAGACCACTTTCTAAACTTCTGACAGTACACCTCCGCTTCATCCTGACCCTGACACAAAGCCAGCAAGATTTTCTCTGCCTGATCCACTGAATTAGGTTCATCATAAAGCAATCCAAGCGCCAGAAAAAACGCATCAACATCACGCAATGCAGGATCTCCTGGCGCAAGGGAAAATGCCCAGTCTTGAGGGTCACCACGCAACAACGAAATAATGATTTTTACTTGTTGAACGGGGTCACCAGAGGAGCGGGGTTTCAAAGCTAGAAACAGTTTACAATTATTTTAGAAATTCAGAAACTTAGATCTATTCCCAGAAAATAAATCAGGAATAGGAATTCTAGGCTCTAACATAGGATTCTGAACCACAAAATCTTGAATGTTTTGTACCCTTGCAGTGAGATGATCCACACAAGAGGACAGACCTTGAATGTCCATCTCTACACCTGTGTCCTGAACCACACAAAGGTCTAGGGGAAAAGGAAGACAAAACACAGTGCAAAGAAAAAAAAATGGTCTCAGAGCTTCTCTTATCCCTCTATTGAGATGCATTAATACTTTGGGCCACCTGTACTGTTATGACCTGGTGGTTAGGAGCACCCGGAATGACCAGATGGTTAAACTCACAGGACAAGCTCTGGGAAGTGGAAACTTTGCTGACCGCAATCCCTAATCCTATCACACACACTAGAAATAGCCGTGGAGCGTACCTAACAGGCCTAGACGCCTCGGCACAGCCTTAAGAACTAGCTAGCCCTAGAGATAGAAAATAAAGCCTACCTTGCCTCAGAGAAATTTCCCCAAAGGAAAAGGCAGCCCCCCACAAATATTAACTGTGAGTTAAGATGAAAGTCACAAACACAGAAATGAAACAGGTTTAGCAAAGGGAGGCCAGACTAACTAAATAGACAGAAGATAGGAAAGGTGTCTTTGCGGTCAGCACAAAACTACAAAAGACCACGCAGAGTGTGCAAAAAGACCCCCGCACCGACTCACGGTGCGGAGGCGCCACCCTGCATCCCAGAGCTTCCAGCTAGCAAGACAAAATCATGAAAGCAAGCTGGACTAGAAAACCATGAGCAGAAAATAACAAATGGGGACTTAGCTTCTTGCAGGAAGAGACAGGTCTCCAGAAGATCCAAGAGCGAACTGAACCAGCACAGGAACATTGACAGGTGGCATGGAGTAACGATCTGAGTGGAGTTAAATAGAGCAACCAACCAAAGGATAAACCACGTCACCTGTGTAAGGAACCTCAGAAGCAGCAGCTTCACTCACAGCCACCAGAGGGAGTCCATGGACAGAACTCGCCGAAGTGCCATTCACGACCACAGGAGGGAGTTCAACAACAGAATTCACAACACAACACCACCCGTTGCTGCCTGGAAGTGCTGTCCACACAGTAAACAGTTGATCCTCTGTTATTGGGGTTCAGAAACACCAGCTGTTTCCCTGTTGTGTGTGTGGCAAGTTCTCCTGCCAGTTTCTTGCATTGACCCTGGGCTCCAACACCGCCAGTTGCTGTCCGGAAGTGCTGTCCGCACAGAGAAAAACACTTGCTCCTCTGTTATTGGGGTTCAGTAGCGCCAGCTGTTCCCCTGCTGTGTGTGTGGCAAGTTCTCCTGCCAGTTTCTTGCATTGACTCTGGGCTCCAACACCGCCAGTTGCTGCCCGGAAGTGCAGTTTGCACAGTCACCACTTGCAGCCGTGTTATTGGGGTTCAGTAACGTCAGCTGCTCCCCTGCTGTGAATCCAGAAATGTGTCCTGCTACCTCCACGCTGACACTACAACAGAAATTAAAGGGAACCTGTCCCCCCAGCGTTTGTAACTGAAAGAGCCACCTTGTGCAGCACTAATGCTGCATTTGGACAAGGTGGCTCTTTTAGTTACTCTCCTTGCACACGCTGAACTAAACACTTATAAATGTGTCCCCTCATACCTTCAAACCATCCGGGAGGTGGGACTTTCCTTCTTAATGAGACGCAGCACAGCCGTCCTTCAAACCCCCTTGGTGCAGTGCATCGCCTCCTGACCGTGGTTTGTTTCTGTCCCGGAGCCTGCGCTGTTAGGTTTTCCCTTGGCCATGCACAGTTAGCAAGTCATTTGATGTCAGGCTGACTGCGCCTCTGCTGTGGTGCTGCTCGAGAACCCGCCCCTCAGTGTCTTCTGATTTATGCACACTGCCGGGCTGGGATTCATGAGCATGCGCAATGCATATCTTCGCCTCTCACTCATCTCCTTGAGAGATGAGTGAGAGTCAGCCTGTTATCAAATGATGTCAGAAGACGTGCAGCGCTAACTGCGTATGGCCAAGGGATAACATAACAGCATAGGCTCCGGGACAGAAACAAACAACGCTCCGGAGGCTGCGCCCGGCACCAAGGGGGTATGAATGGCGGCTGTGCTATGTCTCATTAAGAAGGAAAGTCCCGCCTCCGGGACGGTTTCACGGTATGAGGGGCCACATTTTATAAGTGTTTTGCTCAGCGTTTGCAAGGAGCATAATTAAAAGAGCCACCTTTTTCCTTGTGCAGCATTACTGCTGCACAAGGTGCCTCTTCTAGTTGCAAACGCCTTGGGGGATAAAGGTTCCCGTTCAGCTTGCTCAAATTAGACCTCAGCCTACACTCTGTTTGTCATGTAATCCCTGGGCTCCAACACCGCCAGTTGCTGCTCAGAAGTGTCTTTGGCACTGGTACTGCCTCCTGCCCAGCCTGTTTCCAGCACGCCAGCTGTTTCCGGGTGGTGTCAAGGTCACTTTGCCTCTAATACGTTGTCCTGTCGTGTTGCGGTCAGGTTAGCCGACTCTATGGTGCCTGCAGTTTAGCTGCTTCCTATGTGGGCTGCGGGAACTGGCAATCAAGGCTGGTTCCATAGTGCCAATAGGACAAGCTCCCCCTGTAGGACTATCGGTTTTCAGTAACTACGGCCATCTCGCGGCCTAGCAATTTTTTTTTCCCTGTGGACCTTCTGCTGCCTATCTGAGTTCCAGCACCATTAGCTGGTTCTTAGGAAGACAATATTGAATAGGTCCCCCTGGTTCCAGTACTGTCAGCTGGTTCCGGGCAGAGCCTTTGGCTTAGGTGCCTCCTTCTGGGTATCCAAGTTCCACCAACGTCAGGTGGTCCTTGGAATAATGCTTTCTGGCACAGGTACCTCCTGCTTAGTAACCAGGTTCTAGTACCACCAGCTGGTCCTCGGCAGTTCCATTGGCTCTTGTACCTTTGGCAACACTTCCGGGTTCCAGTACCTTCAGCTGATTCTCGGCAGTGTCTTTGGCACGGGTACTCCCTCCTGCCCAGCCTGGTTCCAGCATGCCAGCTGTTTCCGAGTAGTGTCAAGGTCACTTTGCCTTCAATGCATTGTCCTGTCGTGTTGCGGTCGGGTTAGTCGACTCTATGGTGCCTGCAGTTTAGGTGCTTCCTATGTGGGCTGCGGGAACTGGCAATCAAGGCTGGTTCCGTAGTGCCAATAGGACAAGCTTCCCCTGTAGGACTGTGGGTTTTCGGTAACTACGGCCGGCTAGCGGCCTAGCAATTATTTTTTTCCCTGTGCTCTGTGGACCTTCTGCTGCCTATCTGAGTTCCAGCACCATTAGCTGGTTGTTAGGAAGACAATATTGAATAGGTCTCCTTGGTTCCAGTACCGTCAGCTGGTTCTGGGCAGAGCCTTTAGCTTAGGTGCCTCCTTCTGGGTATCCGAGTTCCACCAACATCAGGTGGTCCTTGGTAGTGCTTTGTAGCATGGGTACCTCCTGCTTAGTAACCGAGTTCCAGCACCGTCAGCTGGTCCTCAGTCATGCCATTGGCTCTTCTACCTTCGGGTAGCCATCCGGGTTCCAGTACCGTCAGCTGGTTCTCGGCAGTGTCTTTGGCTCTTGTACCTTCTGCTCCCCATCCTGGTTCCAGTACCGTCAGCTGGTTCCGGGCAGAGCCTTTGGCTTAGGTGCCTCCTTCTGGGTATCCGAGTTTCACCAACGTCAGGTGGTCCTTAGTAGTGCTTTCTGGCATGGGTACCTCCTGCTTATTAACTGGATTCCAGTAACGTCAGCTGGTCCTCGGTAGTTCTATTGGCTCTTGGACCTTTGGGTAGCCATCCAGGTTCCAGTACCATCAGCTAGTTCTCGGCATTTCCTCAGCCTTCTTGTACCTTCTGCTACATTTCCAAGTTCAAGACCCTAAAGACGATCACCCTGAAGACCACCCCGAAGAAGACAACAACCCTGGAGATGATGACCATGGAGACGACGACCCTGAAGACCGAGAAGCAGAAGAACAAGAAGCTGCAGCACAAAGAGCAGAAGAACATTAGGCATAACACTAAAAATCAGAGCAAAAGATATCTAAATTATAAGCAGAAGAAGACTTAGCAGTATATGGGGGTGAGTCCGTTCCTCCCCGTGGTGCCCCTGGAAAAAGCCTGCTGCTGCAGACCAAACTGAACACGGACAAATCCTGTTGTAACTCTTTTGTGACAGGCAGAACGGAAGGTGTAATCTTCAAACTTTTATAGATAACAACTACAGGAATGCCTGTCACAAATAAGAATATGATGAAGAAGAAGAATATGAAGAAGATGAAGAAGTAGAATATGAAGAATAATAGTTGAATAAAAAGAATATGAAGAATGTAAAAGAAAGAATATTAGGAAGAAGGTGAAGAAGAAGAAGATGAATAAGGTGAAGAAGAACTTGATGAAAAAGATGCTGCTGCTGAGGATGATGAAGAAAAAAGTGTGGGAGAAGTAAAAAAGAAGGTGAAGAGCATGGAATTAGTGAATCATAAATATCTGACAAAATATAAAAAATCTTAACATAGTCAATATCTTTGTAACTCCGAACATCTTAAAAAAAATGTAATTCCTGCTATTCCATTTGATTGGGCTAAACCTCTATGCATTTAATGTCTCCTCCACCTCCCCCAATACATCCTACATTATTTCTAGTTGTTTTCCTTCATGTAGAATTAACCCACAAAGAAAGGGTTTATTTTAATTCTGATATTTTTGTCCCATTGACTTGCATTGGTATCGGGTATCGTTATCGGCGATATCCAATATTTTTTGAATATTGGCTGATTCAATCTGATACCGATATTTCCAAATATCAGAAGGTATCGCTCAACACTAGTGATGAGCTATGTTGCCTTTACGCAAAACCTATCGTTTGGCATTGCTGCCAAAAAGTTCGATTTTGGCTTCTTGTGACCAAAGCACCTTCTTCCACATGTTTGGTGTGTTTCCCAGGTGGCTTGTTGCAAACTTTAAACAATACTTTTTATGGATATCTTTGAGAAATGGCTTTCTTCTTGCCACTCTTCCATAAAGGCCAGATTTGTGCAGTGTATGACTGATTGTTGTCCTATGGACAGATTGTCCCGCCTCAGCTGTAGATCTCTGCAGTTCATCCAGAGTGATCATGGGCCTCTTGGTTGCGTCTCTGATCAGTGTTCTCCTTGTTTAAGATGAAAGTTTAGAGGGACGGTAGATTTGCAGTGGTATGATACTCCTTCCATTTCAATATGATCGTTTGCACAGTGCTCCTTGGGATGTTTAAAGTTTTGGAAATAATTTTCTATCCAAATCCAGCTTTAAATGTCTCCACAACAGTATCACGGACCTGCCTGTTGTGATCCTTGGTCTTCATGGTGCTCTCTGTGCTTCAAACAGAACCCTGAGACTATCACAGAGCAGGTGCATTTATACGGAGACTTGATTACACACAGGTGGATTATTTGTATCATCATTAGGCATTTAGGACAACATTGGATCATTCAGAGATCCATAATGAACTTCTGGAGTGAGTTTGCTGCACTGAAAGTAAAAGGGCCGAAAAATATTGCACGCCCCACTTTTCAGTTTTTGAATTTTCAAAAAAATTTAAAATAACAAATAAATTTCATTCAGCTTCACAATTGTGTTCCAATTGTTGATTCTTTGCCAAAAATGTACATTTGGTATCTTTATGTTTGAAGCATGATATGTGGGAAAAGGTTGAAAAGTTCCAGGGAGCCGAATACTTTCGCAAGGCACTGTATATAGAAGAGTGATATCTATGGATCTTGTATACATCTGCTTTGCATTGGACACTTTATATGAAATTTAGCCAGCTCTCCCTGGCTTCTGAATGTCTCTATATATTGCATTGATTTTCCATGGTATGCAGTAACTTTTCCCCAGCTCTCCCTGGCTTCTGAATGTCTCTATATATTGCATTGATTTTCCATGGTATGCAGTAACTTTTCCCCAGCTCTCCCTGGCTTCTGAATGTCTCTGTATATTGCACTGGCTTTTCTATGCTTCCCCTGGATCTGAGTGTCTTGGTGCAGCACATATAATCCTTTTAGTATGCTTTCTTACCTATCAGCTTGTTTCCACGACCTGTTTCATGTATCTCATTGTGTGATCCTGGCATCTCTTTGAGTGGTCAGTCTTACCCCTCCCTCACTTTATGACCTTTGCTTAACTCTCTACATCTGGTCTCCCATACCCAGCCACCCCCTCATTCACACCTGATTGCCCTTAACTGGGGATATATTCACATGCAGGAGTCTGCTATAGACTCAGTCTGCTGAAAATCATCTTTTAACTTCCATCTTTTAAATTACATCTTTTTAATTATGATTTTGAATTAGACTGAATTGGACTGGAATTGACTGGAAGGTAACACAATACCAACCACTACAATGTTTCGATTTCTTTTCTCTTTCACCCCCATACTACTTTCCTTCTTACAATCTCCTGCAATCCCTCCACCTAGTAAGGAACTAGTCATTTCTCCCTCCATCCTCGCCAGCCATCTCACCTTCTCCTCAGAACTGTTCCTCCACATACAATCCTTTTTCTCCAGACACACACGGCCACATCATGTCCTATCCTGCTCCCACCTTCTAATATTCTGTCTGCTACTCCTCATCGCTGGTGACATATCCCCAAATCCCGGCCCTCCCGAACTCATCCCCACACTCATTTCTAACCCCCTGCCACGATCCTCCCCACGTTTTCCCAACCACGACAACCTCATACCCATTCATCCAGCCCCCACTCCCCCACTCCCCCTACTTGGAGCACTATGGAACGCAGGCTTCATCAAACTGACATTTATCCACGACCTCTTCATCACCAACAAACTCTCCTTCCTCGGCTTCACTGAAACCTGGCTCACCCCATCTGACTCTGCCTCTCCAGCTGCGCTCTCCTATGGCGGATTCCACCTCTCTCACACCCCTCGCCCCAGCAACAAACGTGGTGGAGGAGTTGGATTGCTCCTGTCCGACACCTGCTCCTTTACTCCAATCCCGCTACCACCCTCTGCTAATCTTCCTTCGTTTGAGGTGCACTCTGTCCGCATCTACTCCCCCTCCAACCTCCAGCTGGCTGTCATCTACCGCCCCCCAGAACTAGCCATCTCCACTTTTCTCGACCACTTCACCACCTGGCTACTTCATTTCCTCTCTGTCGACATCCCCACTATCATCATGGGTGACTTCAATATCCCCATTGACACTTCCACCTCAGCTGCCTCTAAACTTCTATCACTGACTGCCTCCTTTGGCCTCACTCAATGGTCCTCTGAGGCCACTCACAAAGATGGCCACACGCTGGACCTCATTTTCACCCGCCTCTGCTCCCTTACTAATCTCATTAACACACCCCTCCCCCTGTCTGACCACAACCTACTGACATTCTCTTCCCTCTCCTCTCCTAGTGTGCAACCCCCACTCCACAAACTCCCTCGCAGAAATCTCAAACATCTCAACTTACAATCACTCTCGGGGTCCCTTCTCCCTCTCACAGACATAGCCTCCCTTCATGACACAGATGCTGCTGCCACTTTTTATAACACCACAATAACAGCAACACTCGATTCGGCCGCCCCGCTCATGCATAGTAAAACTCGTACAATTAACAGGCAGCCCTGGCTGACCAGCCTGACCAAAGAACTAAGACGGGCTTCCAGGATTGCTGAGCGGAGATGGAAGCAATCCCGCTCTGCCGACCACTTCACTACATACAAGCAGTCCCTCGCCAGCTTCAAGTCTGCACTCACTGCCGCAAAACAAACTTACTTCTCATTTCTCATATCCTCCCTGTCTCACAACCCTAAACAGCTTTTCAACACTTTCAATTCTCTACTCCGTCCCCCAGCACCTCCTCCCTCCCCCATTCATTTCTGCTGAAGACTTCGCCTCTTTCTTTAAACAGAAGATCGATACAATCAGAGAAAGCTTTGGCCCACAGCGCCCACTGCCCCTCTTAGCTGCTCAACCCTGCTCCTCCAAAACCAGCTTCTCCACCATGTCAGAAGATCAGCTCTCCACCCTCCTGTCAAGATCACACCTCACCACCTGCACGCTTGACCCGCTCCCATCCCACCTCATCCCTAACCTTTCCATGGTCTTCATCCCAACCCTAACGCACCTCTTCAACCTCTCACTCACAACAGGTGTCTTCCCCTCATCCTTCAAGCATGCCAAGATCACACCCATCCTCAAAAAGCCCTCCCTCGACCCATCCTCTGTGTCTAGCTATCGCCCGATATCTCTTCTCCCTTATGCCTCCAAATTGCTGGAGCAACACGTCCATCTTGAACTGTCCTCCCACCTCTCCTCCTGCTCCCTCTTTGATCGGTTACAATCAGGCTTCCGTCCCCATCACTCAACTGAAACTGCCCTAACTAAAGTCACCAATGACCTACTAACTGCTAGGAGCAAGCGACACTACTCTGTCCTCCTTCTCCTGGACCTGTCTTCTGCCTTTGACACTGTGGACCACTCCCTTTTGCTACAAATTCTCTCATCTCTTGGCATCACAGACTTGGCCCTTTCCTGGATCTCGTCATATCTGACAGACCGAACATTCAGTGTCTCCCTCCCCCACACCACCTCCTCACTTCGCCCCTTGTCAGTCGGTGTTCCTCAAGGCTCTGTTCTAGGACCCCTACTCTTCTCCATCTACACTTTCGGCTTGGGACAGCTCATAGAATCCCACGGTATGCAGTACCATCTCTACACTGATGACACGCAGATCTACCTATCCGGACCTGACCTCACCTCCTTACTTACCAAAATCCCGCACTGTCTGTCTGCTATTTCAGCCTTCTTTTCTGCTCGATTTCTACAACTGAACATGGACAAAACAGAATTCATCATCTTTCCCCCATCTCACTCTACCCTTCCACCAGACCTATCCATCAATGTCAATGGCTGCTTACTTTCCCCAGTCCCACACGCCCGGTGCCTCGGGTTGATCCTCGACTCTGCCCTCTCTTTCAAGCCACATATCCAAGCCCTTGCCTCCTCCTGCCGTCTCAAACTCAAAAATATTTCCCGGATCCGTGCTTTCCTTGACCGCGACACCGCAAAAACGCTAGTGCATGCCCTTATCATCTCCCGCCTCGACTACTGCAACCTCCTACTCTCTGGACTCCCCTCTAGCACTCTGGCACCGCTCCAATCCATCCTACACTCTGCTGCCCGACTAATCTACCTGTCTCCCCACTATTCCCCAGCCTCTCCCCTATGTCAAGCCCTTCACTGGCTTCCTATCGCCCAGAGACTCCAGTTTAAAACCCTCACAATGACATACAAAGCCATCCACAACCTTTGTCCTCCATACATCTGTGACATGGTCTCCCGGTACCTACCTGCACGCAACCTCCGATCCTCTCAAGACCTCCTTCTCTACTCCCCTCTCATCTCTTCTTCCCACAACCGCATCCAAGACTTCTCCCGTGCTTGCCCCATACTCTGGAACTCTCTACCCCAACACATCAGACTCTCGCCTACCATAGAAACCTTCAAAAAGAACCTGAAGACCCACCTCTTCCGACAAGCCTACAGCCTGCAGTGATCCTAAAGTTACTGAACCGCCGCGCAACCTGCCCTACCCTCTCCTATTGTTTCATCACCCATCCCCTGCAGACTGTGAGCCCTCGCGGGCAGGGTCCTCCCTCCTTATGTACCCGTGTGCCTGTTATCTGCTCATGTTTAATGTATTTGTCTATATTTGCCTCGTATTCACATGTAAAGCGCCATGGAATAAATGGCGCTATAAAAATGTATAATAATAATAATAAAATCAAATTGCTTATCCATTGGCAATATACTGTACACTTTAGAGGGATAATAAAAGGGTGAGATTATTATTTGAGATATGTATTTATCATCCACTTTGTATGCTTACATTTTTGTTCAAGAATTTACTTTGCTTTATTCATTTAGCCGTCCCTAATAGGGTTGAGCGACTTTTAGTTTTTTAGGGTCGAGTCGGGTTTCACAAAACCCGACTTTCTCAAAAGTCGGGTCGAGTGAAATCGGCCGATCCTATTGAAAAGTCGGGGTCGGGGATCGGCCGAAACTTGAAACCCAATGAAAGTCTATGGGTTTTTTTTTTTTTTTTTTATATTTCTTTCAGGGCGATATAGCTTTAAAGCCGGTAATTCAATTACTGGCTTTTGCTATCTCCTGCCAAAACCCGACATGATATGAGACATGGTTTACATACAGTAAACCATGTCATATCCCCATTTTTTTTGCATATTCCACACTACTAATGTTAGTAGTGTGTATATGCAAAATTTCAGCGCTCTAGCTCTTAAATTTAAGGGTTAAATCGCGGAAAAAATTGGCGTGGGCTCCCGCGCAATTTTCTCCGCCAGAGTAGTAAAGCTAGTGACTGCGGGCAGATATTAATAGCCTGGAGAGGGTCCATGTTTATTGGCCCCCTCTGGCTAAAAACACCTGCCCCCAGCCACCCCAGAAAAGGCACATCTGGAAGATGCGCCTGTTCTAGCACTTGGCCACTCTCTTCCCATTCCCGTGTAGCGGTGGGATATGGGGTAATGAAGGGTTAATGCCACCTTGCTATTGTAAGGTGACATTAAGCCAGATGAATAATGGAGAGGTGTCAATTATGACACCTCTCCATTATTAATCCAATTGTATGAAAGAGTTAAAAAAACACAAACACATTATTAAAAAGTTTTTTAATGAAATAAACACACCGTATTTTATTGTACGCTCAATCCACTCGCAGAAGACCCTCGACCTGTTTTTTCAGTGATTTAACCCTTATATTGCTGAAAGCTATTAAATTTAAGGGTTAAAGGCAATTTAAGGGTTAAATCGCTAAAAAAAATTGGCATGGGCTCCCGCGCAATTTGCTCCGCCAGAGTAGTAAAGCCAGTGAATGAGGGCAGATATGAATAGCCTAGAGAGGGTCCACGGTTTTTGGCCCCCCCCTGGCTAAAAATATCTGCCCCCAGCCACCCCAGAAAAGGCACATCTGGAAGATGCGCCTATTCTGGCACTTGGCCACTCTCTTCCCATTCCCGTGTAGCGGTGGGACATGGGGTAATGAAGGGTTAATGTCACCTTGCTATTGTAAGGTGACATTAAGCCAGATTAATGATGGAGAGGTGTCAATTCTGACACCTATCCATTATTAATCCAATTGCATTAAATGGTTAAAAAAACACACACATTATTAAAAAGTATTTTAATTAAATAAAGACACAGGTTGTTTTAATATTTTATTGTACTGCCAATCCACCTGAAGACCCTCGCTCTGTAACAAATAAAAAATAATAAACCAACAATATACATACCTTCCGTAGATCTGTAACGTCCCACGTTGTAAATCCATCTGAAGGGGTTAAAATATTTTACAGCCAGGAGCTCTGCTAATGCAGCGCTGCTCGTGGCTGTAAAACCCCTGGGAATGAAGGTAATGTAGGTCAATGACCTGTAGTTACCTTCATTCGCAGTGATGCGCCCCCTGCTGGATGTCCTCATATGACCTCGAGCCTGGGAACTTTTCCCATGCTCCAGGGACAACCAGCAGAGGGCGCATCACCGCGAATGAAGGTAACTACAGGTCATTGACCTACATTACCTTCATTCGCTGGGGTTTACAGCCATGAGCAGCGCTGCATTAGCAGAGCTCCTGGCTGTAAAATATTTTAACCCCTTCAGATGGATTTACAACGTGGGACGTTACAGATCCTCGGAACGTATGTATATTGTTGGTTTATTATTTTTTCTTTGTTACAGAGCGAGGGTCTTCAGCGAGTGGATTGAGCGTACAATAAAATATTACAACAAACGGTGTGTTTATTTCATTAAAAGACTTTTTAATAATGTGTTTGTGCTTTTTTTTAACTCTTTCATACAATTGGATTAATAATGGATAGGTGTCATAATTGACGCCTCTCCATTATTAATCTGGCTTAATGTCACCTTAGAATAGCAAGGTGGCATTAACCCTTCATTACCCTATATCCCACCGCTACACGGGAGTGGGAAGAGAGTGGCCAAGTGCCAGAATAGGCGCATCTTACAGATGTGCCTTTTCTGGGGTGGCTGGGGGCAGGTGTTTTTAGCCAGGGGGGGGCAATAACCGTGGACCCTCTCCAGGCTATTAATATCTGCCCTCAGTCACTGGCTTTACCACTCTGGTGGAGAAAATTGCGCGGGAGCCCACGCCAATTTTTTCCGCGATTTAACCCTTAAATTTAAGAGCTAGAGCGCTGAAATTTTGCACATACACACTACTAACATTAGTAGTGTGGAATATGCAACAAAAAGGGGGATATGACATGGTTTACTGTATGTAAACCATGTCTCATATCATGTCGGGTTTTGGCAGGAGAAATGAAAAGCCGGTAATTGAATTACCGGCTTTCCTGCTGTATCGCGCTGAAGTTAATATAAATATAAATATATATATATGTGTCTGAATGACATATATATATATATATATATAAAACGAAACCCGACTTTTCATTAAAGATCGCCGACCCCGACCCGATCCCAGAGTGGGATCGGGTCGGGTTTCACGAAACTCGACTTTGCTAAAAATCGGCGACTTTTGGAAAGTGACGATCTGTTTCGCTCAACCCTAGTCCCTATAACTCATGGGTTTGTTGATGTCTCAGCAGTATTTATTATTTATATGGATATTTATAAGTATTCATTCTGCACCAGATAGGTATTGTGTTTAAAAAGGGGATTTGTACTTATGATTTATGATTCGTGTTTTTACTGGCACTCTGCACCTTTGATGGATATAGCGTATGTGTAGGATTACTATTGAGTGCTCATTCATTTACAATATTTTTGGTTTAGGTGGATTTATGTCACTTCAATCTCAATTATCTAATGGCTCACATTGCTCATATTTATAGGGTGAATGTTCTTCGCGTGGATGAATTATCGTTGTAGTAATATTTGTACCATAACCAATTTTCTAACATCCTCTTTGGCATTTTTTGATTAAATCTCTGTTCTTAATCTATGTTTATAATCTGATTATGTAGCTAAATAATTGTAATTGATATTACATGTGTAGATTATGATCATTATTAAAGATTTCATGATTTATATTAATCCAAATTAAACGCATGACATTTTGAAGTCCACTTTGGTGGAAGCTGTGTTCAGAAAATTTTCTGCAAATTTAACTAAGTATCGCATTATATTGGATAAATTTAGAACACTTTAGATTTAACAGTTCTGTCAAGAGCTGTTTTTCCCCTCCCCACCTCCCCGGACTGGAGTTTCTTTTTTGTGACTATTTTATTTTTGTATTATATACAGTTTTTTACAAAAAATGTGGTGCCAAATTTTAACTCCAAAAAACTGATGAAATGCCTAGATGAAAACTCCTTTTTTACCTTATGGGATTAAGGGATAGGGGATGATAGTTTTTTTTTTTTTTTTTAAGGGAAAAATGTTTAGGGAGGTGATAGATGCTTTCCGAATTTATTACTCTTGTATGACATTTTTTAAATGAATCCAGCACTGTTTCCTTACTTGTACGGATGTGATAGCTGAGCCAGTAGTAAATTCTAAGAGGTCTTGCCCTCTGACTTCCTCCTGACATCAGGTACAGTAACACATCATAATTTGTAGACAGATGACTATGTGTGGCATGAAAAATGCATTCAATTACTTCCATACTTAGGTCTATCCATTGTTTCAGCTCACAGTTTGCAAAGCATAGCTGATTTACAGCCTGCCAAAAGCCGCTGATTGAAAATCAGATTTCAATGTGGGTTATCCATCCCTCTTTGCCATGCAAGGCAGAACATAAATAATAGCTCATCGTATATTTTATAAGCCATTTTGGACTTCTTTACTACGTCCCTAAAATTCCATAATTACATTGCAGATTTTAGTCTCTAGCTAGATGTGCATGAATAAAGACGGGAGAATGGAGAGCTGTGTATTGACAGTCAATCGTTAAAAAAGCATATCTATTAAATTAGTTATATCTAATAGTCTTAAAGTTGAAGTGATGTGTCGCCTCATATGAGAATAAATGAAAAAAGCATAACATTATAATGAGCATTAATGAGGTTCAAGACAGGTAACTGAATGATTAAGTGGTTCGTGCACAAAGCCATATTTTTGGTCTCAATTAGTGTTGAGCATTCCGATACCGCAAGTATCGGGTATCGGCCGATATTTGCGGTATCGGAATTCCGATACTGAATTCCGATACTTCCCGCGTATCGGATACCGGAATCGGAAGTTCCCAGAATTCAAATTGAACGCAGCAGCCAATGAGGAATGAATGAAAGTGTGGGCACATCCTGTTTAGCATGGTGGGCATGTAAGTACTGGCAAGGCTGGGATTGGCTGCTGAAATGATGTCACTCTGCACTATAAAAAAGCGCTGCCGCCATTTTGCGCTCACTCTGCTGTGATTTCAGTTAGGGACAGGACGCTGTGTTCTAACTGAGGGCCAGTCGAGCTAGCTAATTGCTTTATTTTCCTTTCCAAAGGCTAATTTAGCAAAACGCTGTGTGTTCTTCACTGTTCACCTTGCTCTTGCCTTGCAGCGCTGTTTTAACAGCGTTCTGCAAGGTCTCTGTGTGTGTGTGTGTGTGCAGCTCACTCTGTAGTCTGTGTGCAGCCATATACCCGGTTGTATTCAGCTCAGGGGGGGTTCACACTGCCTCACACAGTTGTTCTTTTTTGCTCTTAGTGCAGCCTGCTGCACATTTTTTCTCAAATTTCCTATTAGTGTTTTTCCACCAGTCTCCAGCTCTATTGTGGAAAAACACTACATAGGATAACCTAGAGGGGGGTTTTTGGGCCTTGCAGCGCCGTTTACGGCTGTCTGCACGGTCTCCGTGTGAGCCCAGCTCGCCCTGTAGTCTGTGTGCAGCCATAGCCGGTTGGATTCAGCTCAGGGTTCGTTACTGGCTCATACCTTGAGAAAAATTTTCCTTTTTTTCAAATAGTGCAGCCTGTTTAAAATTTGAAAAAAAAAATTCCTATTAGTGTCTTTCCACTCGTATCCAGCTAAATAGTGGAAAAACACTATATAGGATAACCTAGAGGAGGGTTTTTTGGCCTTGCAGCGCCATTTACGGCTGTCTGCACGGTCTCCGTGTGAGCCCAGCTCGCCCTGTAGTCTGTGTGCAGCCATAGCCGGTTGGATTCAGCTCAGGGTTCGTTACTGGCTCATACCTTGAGAAAAATTTTCCTTTTTTTCAAATAGTGCAGCCTGTTTAAAATTTGAAAAAAAAAAAAATTCCTATTAGTGTCTTTCCACCAGTCTCCAGCTCAATTGTGGAAAAACACTACATAGGATAACCTAGAGGTTTTTTTGGGGGCCTTGCAGCGCCGTTTACGGCTGTCTGCACGGTCTCTGTGTGAGCGCAGCTCGCCCTGTAGTCTGTGTGCAGCCATAGCCGGTTGGATTCAGCTCAGGGTGCGTTACTGCCTCATACCTTGAAAAACAATTTCCTTTTTTTCAAATAGTGCAGCCAGTTTAAAATTTGAAAAAAAAAATTCCTATTAGTGTCTTTCCACTTGTATCCAGCTAAATAGTGGAAAAACACTATATAGGATAACCTAGAGGAGGGTTTCTTGGCCTTGCAGCGCCGTTTACGGCTGTCTGCACGGTCTCCGTGTGATTTAAACTAGCTCTGTAGCCCGATCTGCACCAAAAAAAAGGTTAAGTTCACCAAACACAACTTACACTTGTGTAGGCCACATTTGAAAAATAATAAAGTTTAGTCCACAATTTACAACATTAGTGTTTCTTACACCTGTTAGGAGGAGCATTACAGGAATAAGCACACTAAGGCCTTAGTACTTTTCTGCTTATCTTTATCTGTCAACCAAGATGAAGAGGGCAGGGAGTAAGGCACGTGGGCGTGGGCGCGGAGCAGGGAGAGGAGCAGGGAGAGGACGTGGTGATTCTGTGCCTGCTGCGGGCGCCGGTGACTCGTCGTCACTCAGTTTCAGCAGGGAACAGTCCTTCATGCGCAGCTTTGTCGGAGAGCGCCGTGCACCGCTGCTGCGTGAAGACCAAATTGAAGCCGTTGTCGGGTGGATGGCAGCTAACGCCTCGGCATCGACTTCAGTTAGTGCCACATCCTCTCAGGCACAGAGCACTGGAGAGCAGCCATCTGTCTCTTCACCACCTGCCAAATTGGCCAGGCAGTCAGAGAGCCCAGGACAGGAGCCGTCTCTACTTCTGTTCGCTGAATCTCTTGGCTTGGAAACAGGGGGCCAGCCAAGCAGCATTGGAGAAATGGAAGAAGAGGCAGTGTGCAGTGATGCCCAACACCTTTTTCTCTCTGACTCTGAAGAGGCAGGTGGGCCAGTGCCTCCGGTGACCACAGCGCAGTACGCATCTGATGATGAAACTCAGGTGCCGCTTTCTCGTGCGTACTGTGCTGCTGAGACTACCCAGGAGGAGCAGTTGGTGGCAGAGGGTAGTGGAGATGATGAGGTCCTTGACCCATCGTGGCGTGAGGAACAGGAAGGTGGTGGGAGCAGCTCAGAGGAAGAGCTTCCTCTTACGGGCCAAAGAGGGAGAGGGAGGGGGAAGACTGCGGAGCCTGTAGCCTCCACTTTGGCACCCGTTAGGAGCCTGTCTCTTTCCAAAGCCAAAAAGGGCGCTCCCAAGACTTGCAGTGCCTGGTCCTTTTTTGACACAGTTGCAGATGACATTTGTTTTGTCAAATGCAAGCTGTGTCATCATAAAGTAAAAAGAGGGAAAAATGTCAGCAACCTCAATACCACAAATATGTGGAAACATGTGCGGACCAGGCACGCGGTGGAGTTACAGAAACACACTGAAGATGTAGGCCAACCAACAGCGGCAGCTACCACCTCTTCAGCTCGTGTTGCCTCTTCCTCCAGCTCACGCACAGCTGGTTTGGCTTCCTCCCAGAGACCTTGTGTAATTCCACCCACAGCACCACCTTCCCAGTCATCCTCACACTCCCAGTCTACTCTACAGCCATCGGTAGTACAGGCATGGGAGAAAAGGCGGGCATTCTCGGCCAACCACCCCCGAGCACAGGCTCTGAATGCAGGCATTGCCAAACTGTTGTCCCTGGAAATGCTCTCGTTCAGGCTGGTGGAGACTGACAGCTTCCGTGACTTGATGGCATTGGCAGTCCCACAGTACAAGGTGCCCAGCCGCTTTTACTTCAGCAGGCAGGCTGTCCCTGCCCTGCACAGGCATGTTGAGGCAAACATAAAACATGCGCTACTGAACGCCGTCAGTAGCAAGGTCCACCTCACCACCGATGCGTGGACCAGTCAGCATGGACAGGGGCGATATGTTTCCCTCACTGCCCATTGGGTTAATGTTGTTGAGCCAGGTACAGATCGTGCGAGTGGCGCAGGACGTGTCCTGCCCACTCCAAGGATTGCAGGAATCCAGTCTGTACGCATCGACTCCTCCTCTTACACCAGTTCCTCTGATTCCTCTCTGCAGGATCCGTCACAGTCCACCCCCACATGGACCCGTGAACGTTTACCTATGACCGACATGAGCACAGCCGTGGCCAAACGTCAGCAGGCCGTCTTGAAACTAGTTTCATTGGGGCATCGAAGCCACACAGCGCAGGAGCTCTGGAATGCCATAAAGCAGGAGAGCGATGTGTGGTTACTGCCAGCGAATCTCCAGCCAGGCATGGTAGTGTGTGACAATGGCCGAAATCTGGTGGCAGCTTTGGCCCTTGGCAACCTCACTCACATCCCATGTCTGGCACATGTGCTCAATTTGGTTGTGCAGAGTTTTCTGAGGGACTATCCGGATCTTGATGCCCTGCTGCACAAGGTCCGCCTAGAGTGTGCTCACTTGCGGCGTTCCAGCTTGGCCAGATCCCGCATTGCTGCTCTGCAGCGCCGATTCCGCCTTCCGGAACACCGCATCATATGTGACCTACCTACCCGGTGGAATTCCACGTTACATATGTTGGAGCGGTTGTGTGAGCAGCAGCAAGCAGTTATGGAGTACCAGCTGCATCAGGCGCAAAGAAGTCGCAGTCAGCGCCGATCAGACTTCACAACCACAGAGTGGGCCACTATGAAGGACGTCTGCCAGGTTTTGCGTCCTTTTGATTATTCCACGCGGATGGCAAGTGCAGATGATGCACTAGTCAGCATGACTGTCCCCCTTATCTGCCTGCTTCAGCAAACTTTGCAAGGGTTAAGGGATGATGTGGTGGAAGAGGTGGAGGATGAGGAGTCACCTTTTCCATCAGCTTCTGGAGAGTCAGCGCCACGTGGTTCCTCACAAAGGGGTACGCAGGGGCCAATTTGTGAGGAGGATGAGGAGGAGTCAATGGAGGAGGAAGAGCTCCGTCCAGAGGAGGGAGCGACACAATTGTCCAGTGGTCAGTGTGTACAGCGAGGGTGGGGTGATGACGAGCGGGCAGAGATCATGTCTCAAGCAGGGGACAGCGTTTCTGGGCCGGTTGGCACTCTGCAGCACATGGTGGATTTCATGCTGCAGTGCCTGAGAAACGACCGCCGCATCGACCACATTCTCAACATGCCTGATTATTGGGTGTTCACCCTCCTCGATCCTCGCTACCGGGACAACGTCCAAAACCTCATCCCTGCGTTGACCCGGGAGCGTAAATTGCGGGAGTTCCACGACACACTGGTGAATTCCATCATCTTCTCCTGTCCAACTGAGAGGAGTGCTGCTAGTGCTTTACAAAGCAGCTCAGTGCGTCGAGGCAGTGGGGGAGGCTCTGCCCAAAGAGGGAGCAGAAGCAGTGCCTCTGCCCAAGGCAAGCCCAGTATGGCACAACTCTGGCACACTTTTGTGTGCCCGCCCCAAATGTCTACACCATCACCGGCGGCTCCAGTCAGCAGGAGGCAACGGTTCCGTCAGATGGTGACAGACTACATGGCTTGCCCTCTTACTGTACTCCCAGACGGCTCTTCCCCGTTCAAGTTTTGGGTCTCTAAGCTGGATACATGGCCAGAGCTAAGCCAGTATGCATTGGAGGTGCTGGCTTGCCCTGCGGCTAGTGTCTTATCGGAACGTGTCTTTAGTGCCGCAGGTGGTGTACTAACAGACCGTCGCATGCGACTATCCTCCGATAACGTTGACCGGCTTACTTTCCTGAAAATGAACCAGGCCTGGATCTCGCAGGAATTTGCCACTCCTCTGCCTGATTAAGTAATTGGGTGTCATCCAGGTCTCCTGCTGTGTTCATCTTTCTACCACCTGAACTGCTATTCCTGGGCTCCAACACCGCCAGTTGCGGCTCAGAAGTGCAGGCTGCACAGTAAAAACATACGACCCAGTGTTATTGGGTTTCAGTAACGTCAGCTGATCCCCAGCTGTGTAGCCGGCAATGTGTCCTGCGACCGCCACGCTGGCACAACAACCTAAATGTAAGGGAACCTGTCCCCCCCCCCCCCCCGTCGTTTGTTACTGAAAGAGCCATCTTGTGCAGCAGTAATGCTGCACAAGGAAAAGGTAGCTCTTTTTTTTTAGCTCTTTGCACACGCAGAACTTAACACTTATAAAATGTGTTCACTGATACCGTTATACCGTCCCGGAGCTGGGACTTTCCTTCGTAATGTGACGCAGCACAGCCGTCATTCCTACCCCCTTGGTGCCATGCGCTGCCTCCTCAGCGTTGTTTTAAGCTGTCACGGAGCCTGCGCTGTTCTGTTATCCCTTGGGCATGCCCTATTTGCGCTGCCTGTCTTCTGACATAATTTGGTGTCAGGCTGGCTGCGCCTGTGCGGCCGCGGTGCCCGAGATCCCGCCTCGCAGTGTCTTCTGATTGAGTCACACTGCGGGCCTGGGATCCATGGGCATGCGCAGTGCATATCTTCCCCTCGGGCTCTCGCTCATTTCCCTCCGCGTTCTTTAGACTGTGCGCCGTCAGCTGATCCCTAGCATGCCACGGCCGTGACACCGCACAGTCTGAAGAAGAGGGAAGGAGGGGAGTGAGAGTCGAGGTTATGCACTGTGCATGCCCATGGTTCCAAGGCCCGCAGTGGGATTACGTTAGATGAGACTGCGAGGTGGGATCTGGAGCAGCGTGGACGCACAGGCACTGACAGCCTGACACCAAATTATGTCAGAAGACAGGCAGCGCTAATTGGGCATGGCCAAGGGCTAACAGAACAGCGCAGGCTCCGTGGCAGCTTAAAACAACGCTGAGGAGGCAGCGCACGGCATCAAGGGGATAGGAATGACAGCTGTGCTGTGTCCCATTACGAAGGAAATTCGCACCTCCGGAACGGTTTAACGGTATAAAGGGACACATTTTTAGTGTTTACTTCGGTGTTTGCAAGGAGCATAATTAAAAGAGCAACCTTTTCCTTTTGCATCCTTAGTGCTGCACAACATGGCTCTTTCAGCTACAAACGTCTTGGGGGGGGGGGTTAAAGGTTTCCTTTCAACTTGCTCCAATCAGGCTTCGGCCTACACTCTGTTCCTCTGCTCCTCCTGCTGTCCCTGGGCTCTAACACCGCCAGTTGGTGCCTGGAAGTGCTGTGTGCACAGTCAACAGTCGCTCCTCTGTTATTGGGGTTCAGTAACGTCAGCTGATCCCCAGCTGTGTGTGCGGCAATACCTCCAATCTGCTCCTCCTGCTGTCCCTGGGCTCTAACACCGCCAGTTGGTGCCTGGAAGTGCTGTGTGCACAGTCAACAGTCGCTCCTCTGTTATTGGGGTTCAGTAACGTCAGCTGATCTCCAGCTGTGTGTGCGGCAATACCTCCAATCTGCTCCTCCTGCTGTCCCTGGGCTCTAACACCGCCAGTTGGTGCCTGGAAGTGCTGTGTGCACAGTCAACAGTCGCTCCTCTGTTATTGGGGTTCAGTAACGTCAGCTGATCCCCAGCTGTGTGTGCGGCAATACCTCCAATCTGCTCCTCCTGCTGTCCCTGGGCTCTAACACCGCCAGTTGGTGCCTGGAAGTGCTGTGTGCACAGTCAACAGTCGCTCCTCTGTTATTGGGGTTCAGTAACGTCAGCTGATCCCCAGCTGTGTATCCGGCAACGTGTCATGCGACCGCCACGCTGGCACAACTAAAATGTAAGGGGACCTGTCCCCCCCCCCCCCCTAGGCGTTTGTTACTGAAAGAGCCACCATGTGCAGCACTAATACTGCACAAGGGAAAGGTCGCTCTTGAAATTATGCTCCTTGCAAACGCTGAACTACACACTCATGTAATGTGTCCCCTCACACCGTCCAACCGTCCCGGAGGTGGGACTTTCCTTTGTAATGTGACGCAGCACAGCCGTCATTGCTACCCCCTTGGCACCGTGCGCTGCCTCCTTAGCGTTGTTTGATTCCGTCATGGACCCTGCGCTGTTATGTTATCCCTTGGCCATGCACAGTTTGCGCTGCCCGTCCTCTGACATCATTTGTTGTCGTCCTGGCTGCGCCTGTGCGTCCACGCTGCCCGAAATCACACCTCGCAGTGTCGTCTAATGTGATCCCACAGTGGGCCTGGTATCCATGGCCATGCGCAGTGCATATACTAGCCTCTCACTCCCCTTCTTCACGCTTCTTCAGACTAGGCGGCGTCAGCTGATCCCTAATAGCATGCCACGGCCGTGACGCCGCACAGTCTGAAGAAGCAGGAAGGAGGTGAGTGAGAGGCGATGATATGCACTGCGCATGCCCATGGATCCCTGGCCCGCAGTGGGACTACATTAGATGACACTGCAAGGTTGGATCTCGGGCAGCTTGGACGCACAGGCACTGCCAGCCTGACACCTACATGATGTCAGAAGACGGGCACCGCTAACTGTGCATGGCCAAGGGATAACATTACAGTGCGGGCTCCGTGACAGAACCAAACAACGTTGAGGAGGTGGTGCCCGGCACCAAGGGGGTTGGAATGACGGCTGTGCTGTGTCACATTACAAAGGAAAGTCCCACTTCCGGGATGGTTTGACGGTGTGAGGGGACACATTATATGAGTGTGTACTTCAGCGTTTGCAAGGAGCATAATTTTCGGAGCCACCATTTTCCATGTGCAGTATTACTGCTGTACAAGATGGCTCTTTCAGCAACAAATGCCTGGGGGGGGGGGGGTTAAAGGTTCCCTTTCAACTTGCTCCACTGCAGGCTTCGGCCTACACTCTGCTCCTCTTTGATTCCCTGGGTTTCAACACTGTCAGTTGCCACCTGGAAGTGTTGTCTACACAGAAAAAAACACTAGGTGATGTGTCAGTGGGGTTCAGCACCGCCAGCTGTTCCCCTGCTGTGTAGTCGGCAACGTGTCCAGCACAAGCCACGCTGGCACAACAGAACAAAAGCTGCCACCAGTGCAGGCTTCGGCCTACACTCTGCTCCTCTCCTCCTCCTGCTGACCCTGGGCTCAAACACCGCTAGTTTTTGCCCGGAAGTGCTAGCTGCACAGAGAAAAACACCAGCCAATGTGTTAGTGGGGTTCAGCAACGCCAGCTGTTCCCCTGCTGTGTAGCCGGCAACGTGACCTGCAAACGCCATGCAGGCACAGGAACTGAAATTAAAAGGGAACCTGGCCCCACCCCCCCAGGTGTTTCTATGTATAACAGCCACCTAGTACAGCAGTACTGCTGCATTTGTACAAGGTGGCTGACTTTTTCTCCTTGCCCACGTGGAACTCAACACGTACAAAATGTGTCTCATTGAGACCATTCCACTGTCCCTGAGGTGTGACTTTCCTTTGTAATGATACGCAGCACCCCCCTTGGTAGCGTTTCCCGTCTTTTGTCATCATGGTTAGCTGGCTGCGCCTGTGCATCCGCCCTGCTAGAAACAACGCCCCTCGTTGTCATATTTATTTTGTCAGCGAGGGTGTGGTTTATGGGCACGAGCAGTGCATATGTTCGCCTGTCTTAACTCATCTCCTTCCGCCTTCTTCAGACTGTGCGGCCTCCTGGCCGTGGTAGGCGATAAGGGATCAGCTGAGGCCGCCCAGTCTGGAGCAGGTGTAAGGACATGTGTAAGCGGCAAACCTATTTACTGCACAAGGCCACGAATCCCAGCCACGCAGTGTGATTTTTTGAAAACACACTGTGGGTCTGGGATTCATGTCCATCGCTAACCGCAACGGCCGACATGAAATGAGGTCAGAAGACAGGAAGCGCTCACAGCGCATGGCCAAGGGATCACAATAGCGCAGACTCCTGTACAGCAAATAACAACGCTCAGGAATCTGCGCCCAATACCTAGGTGCAAATTTTGACACCTGTGCTGCGTCTCGTTAAAAAGACAAGTCACGCCTCCACAACTGTTTGACAGTATAATGGGCTAAATAGTGTACGTGTTTTAGTCAGCGTGTGCAAGGAGCAAAACAAATAGAGCAACCTTTTACTTGTGCAGCATTAATGCTGCACAAGGTGTGGCTCTTGTACCTTGCAACACCTGAGGGGGGGTTAAAGGTAACCTTTGAAATTGGTTCAACTAGGCTTCGGCCTACACTCTGCTCCTCTACTCCTCCTGCTGACCCTGGGCTCAAACACCGCTAGTTTTTGCCCGGAAATGCTAGCTGCACAGAGAAAAACACCAGCCAATGTGTTAGTGGGGTTCAGCACCGCCAGCTGTTCCCCTGCTGTGTAGTCGGCAACGTGTCCAGCACAAGCCACGCTGGCACAACCGACCAAAAGCTGCCACCAGTGCAGGCTTCGGCCTACACTTTGCTCCTCTCCTCCTCCTGCTGACCCTGGGCTCAAACAACGCCAGTTTCTGCCCGGACATGCTAGCTGCACAGAGAAAAACACCAGCCAATGTGTTAGTGGGGTTCAGCACCGCCTGCTGTTCCCCCGCTGTGTAGCCGGCATCGTGTCCAGCACAAGCCACGCTGGCACAACCGACCAAAAGCTGCCACCAGTGCAGGCTTCGGCCTACACTTTGCTCCTCTCCTCCTCCTCCTGCTGACCCTGGGCTCTAACACCGCTAGTTTTTGCCCGGACATGCAATCTGCACAGAGAAAAACACCAGTCAATGTGTCAGTGGGGTTCAGCAACGCCAGCTGTTCCCCTGCTGTGTAGCTTGCAACGTGACCTGCAAACGCCACGCAGGCACATGAACTGAAATTGAAGGGAGCCTGCCCCCCACCCACAGGTGTTTCTATGTATATCAGCCACCTTGTACAGCAGTACTGCTGCATTTGTACGAGGTGGCTGACTTTTTCTCCTTGCCCACGTGGAACTCAACACGTACAAAATGTGTCTCATTAGAGACCATTACAATGTCCCTGAGGTGTGACTTTCCTTTGTAATGACACGCAGCACCACCCTTGTTAGCGCTGCCCGTCTTTTGACATCATTGGTTAGCTGGCTGCGCCTGTGCATCTCCCCTGCTCGAAACAACGGCCCTCGGTGTCTTATTTTTTTGGACAGCGAGGGTGTGATTGATGGGCATGTGCAGTGCATATGTTTGCCTGTGTTCACTCATCTCCTTCCGCCTTCTTCAGACTGGGTGTCCTCATGGCCGCGGCAGGCGATAAGGGATCAGATGAGGCCGCCCAGTCTGAAGCAGGTGTAAGGACATGTGTGAGCGGCAAACATATTTAGTGCACCAGGGCACGAATCCCAGCACCGCAGTGTGATTTTTTAAAAACACACTGTGGGTCTGGGATTCATGTCCATCGCTAACCGCAACGGCCGACATGAAATGAGGTCAGAAGACAGGAAGCGCTCACAGCGCATGGCCAAGGGATCACAATAGCGCAGACTCCTGTACAGCAAATAACAACGCTCAGGAATCTGCGCCCAGTACCTAGGTGCAAATTTTGACACCTGTGCTGCGTCTCGTTAAAAAGACAAGTCACGCCTCCACAACTGTTTGACAGTATAATGGGCTAAATAGTGTACGTGTTTTAGTCAGCGTGTGCAAGGAGCAAAACAAATAGAGCAACCTTTTACTTGTGCAGCATTAATGCTGCACAAGGTGTGGCTCTTGTACCTTGCAACACCTGAGGGGGGGGTTAAAGGTAACCTTTGAAATTGGTTCAACTAGGCTTCGGCCTACACTCTGCTCCTCTACTCCTCCTGCTGACCCTGGGCTCAAACACCGCTATTTTTTGCCCGGAAATGCTAGCTGCACAGAGAAAAACACCAGCCAATGTGTTAGTGGGGTTCAGCACCGCCAGCTGTTCCCCTGCTGTGTAGTCGGCAACGTGTCCAGCACAAGCCACGCTGGCACAACAGAACAAAAGCTGCCACCAGTGCAGGCTTCGGCCTACACTTTGCTCCTCTCCTCCTCCTGCTGACCCTGGGCTCAAACAACGCCAGTTTCTGCCCGGACATGCTAGCTGCACAGAGAAAAACACCAGCCAATGTGTTAGTGGGGTTCAGCACCGCCAGCTGTTCCCCCGCTGTGTAGCCGGCATCGTGTCCAGCACAAGCCACGCTGGCACAACCGACCAAAAGCTGCCACCAGTGCAGGCTTCGGCCTACACTTTGCTCCTCTCCTCCTCCTCCTGCTGACCCTGGGCTCTAACACCGCTAGTTTTTGCCCGGACATGCAATCTGCACAGAGAAAAACACCAGTCAATGTGTCAGTGGGGTTCAGCAACGCCAGCTGTTCCCCTGCTGTGTAGCTTGCAACGTGACCTGCAAACGCCACGCAGGCACATGAACTGAAATTGAAGGGAGCCTGCCCCCCACCCCCCCAGGTGTTTCTATGTATAACAGCCACCTTGTACAGCAGTACTGCTGCATTTGTACAAGGTGGCTGACTTTTTCTCCTTGCACACGTGGAACTCAACAAGTACAAAATGTGTCTCATTACAGACCATTACAATGTCCCTGAGGTGTGACTTTCCTTTTTAATGACACGCAGCACCCCCATTGTTAGCGCTGCCCGTCTCCTGACATCATTGGTTGGCTGGCTGTGCCTGTGCGTCCCCCCTGCCCGACACAACGCCCCCCGTTGTCTCATATATTTTGACTGCGAGGGTGTGATTGATGGGCACGAGCAGTGCATATGTTCCCCTGTTTTCACTCCCCTCCTTCCGCCTTCTTCTGACTGTGCGGCCTCATGGCCGCGGCATGCGATAAGGGATCAGCTGAGGCCGCCCAGTCTGAAGCAGGTGTAAGGACATGTGTGAGCGGCGAACATATTTACTGCACAAGGCCACGAATCCCAGCACCGCAGTGTGACTTTAGGAAAAGCCACTGTGGGTCTGGGATTTATGGCCATCGTTAACCGCACCGGCCAACATGAAATGAGGTCATGAGACGGCCTGCACTAACAGGGTATTGCCAAGGGATAACACAAGAGCGCAGTTTCCTGTACTGCAAATAACAACGGTAAGGAATCTGCGCACAGCACCTAGGTGTAAATTTGTACACCTGTGCTGCGTCTCCTTAAAAAGACTAGTAGTCACGCCTCCACTACTGTTTGACAGTATAATGGGCTAAATAGTGTACGTGTTTAATTCAGCGTGTGCAAGGAGCAAAATTAAATAGAGCAACCTTTGACTTGTGCATCAATAATGCTGTTCAAGGTGTGGCTCTTGTACCTTGCAACACCTGAGGGGGGGGTTAAAGGTAACCTTTGAAATTGGTTCAACTAGGCTTTGGCCAACACTCTGCTCCTCTACTCCTCCTGCTGACCCTGGGCTCAAACACCGCTAGTTTTTGCCCGGAAATGCTAGCTGCACAGAGAAAAACACCAGCCAATGTGTTAGTGGGGTTCAGCACCGCCAGCTGTTCCCCTGCTGTGTAGTCGGCAACGTGTCCAGCACAAGCCACGCTGGCACAACAGAACAAAAGCTGCCACCAGTGCAGGCTTCGGCCTACACTTTGCTCCTCTCCTCCTCCTGCTGACCCTGGGCTCAAACAACGCCAGTTTCTGCCCGGACATGCTAGCTGCACAGAGAAAAACACCAGCCAATGTGTTAGTGGGGTTCAGCACCGCCAGCTGTTCCCCTGCTGTGCAGCTTGCAACGTGACCTGCAAACGCCACGCAGGCACATGAACTGAAATTGAAGGGAGCCTGGCCACCACCCCCAGGTGTTTCTATGTATAACAGCCACCTTGTACAGCAGTACTGCTGCATTTGTACAAGGTGGCTGACGTTTTCTCCTTGCCCACGTGGAACTCAACACGTACAAAATGTGTCTCTTTGAGACCATTCCACTGTCCCTGAGGTGTGACTTTCCTTTCTAATGATACGCAGCACCCCCCTTGGTAGCGCTTCCCGTCTTCTGACATCATTGGTTGGCTACTTGCGCCTGTTCGTCCGCCCTGCCTGAATAAAATGCTCCTCGTTGTCTTAATTATTTTGACTGCGAGGGTGTGATTGATGGGCACGAGCAGTGCATATCTTCGCCTGTCTTAACTCATCTCCTTCCGCCTTCTTCAGACTGTGCAGCCTCATGGCCGCGGCATGCGAGAAGGGATCAGCAGAGGCCGCCCAGTCTGAAGCAGGTGTAAGGACGTGTGTGAGCGGCCAAAATATTTACTGCTCAAGGCCACGAATCCCAGCACCGCAGTGTGGCTTTATGAAAAGACACTGTGGGTCTGGGATTTATGGCCATCGTTAACCGCACCGGCCAACATGAAATGAGGTCATAAGATGGGCAGCGCTAACAGGGCATTGCCAAGGGATAACACAAGAGCGCAGACTCCTGTACAGCAAATAACAACGCTCAGGAAGCTGCGCCAAGCACCAAGGCGTTATTTTGGACACCTGTGCTGCGTCTCATCAAAAAACCAAGTCACGCATCCACTACAGTTTGACTGTAGAATGGGGTAAATTGTGTATGTCTTTCATTCAGCGTGTGCAAGTAGACAAATTAATAGAGCAACCTTTCACTTGTGCAGCATTAATACTGCACAAGGTGTGTCTCTTGTACTTTGTAACACCTGAGGGGGGGGTTAAAGGTTTCCTTTGAAATTGGTTCAACTAGGCTTCGGCCTACACTCTGCTCCTCTCCTCCTCCTCCTGCTTCAACACGGGCTCTAACATCGCAAGTTTTTGCCCGCAAGTGCTAGCTGCACAGATAAAAACACACGCCATTGTGTTAGTGGGGTTCAGCAACGCCAGCTGTTCCCCCAGTGTGTAGCCGGCAAAGTGTCCTGCAAACGCAACGCAGACACAAAGCTGCCTCCAGTGCAGGCTTCGGCCTACACTCATCTCCCCCTGCTTACCCTTTGCTCCAACACCGCTAGTTGGGGCTCTAGGAAGACAATCTTTAATAGGCAAGGCAACGCATCCGGGTTCCAGCACCGCCAGCTGGTTCTCGGCAGTGTTCTTGTCACAGGTACTCCCTCGTGCCAAGCCTGGTTTCAGCACCGTCAGCTGTTTCCGGGTTGTGTCAACTTCACTGAGACGCCTATGCTTGCCCCGTCGTGGGGCGGTCGAGTTAGCCAACTCCAGGGTGCCTCCAGTTTAGGAGCTTCCTATGTGGGCTGCGTGAACTGGTAGTCAAGGCTGGTTCTGTAGTGCCAGTAGGCCCAGCTCCCCCTGTAGGACTGTTGGGGTTCGGTAACTGCGGCTGCCTCGCGGCCTAGCTGTTCTCTCCTCTCCTGTGGGCCTTGGGGTCCACCACCTGGTTCCAGCACCGTCAGCTGGTTCCGGGCCGAGCCTTTGGCTAAGGTGCCTCCTCCTGGGTATCCGAGTTCCGCCAACGCCAGGCGGTCCTTGGTAGTGCTTTTAAGCGCGGGCACCTACAGCTTAGTAACCGGGTTCCAGCACCGTCAGCTGGTCCTCGGTCGTGCCATTGGCTCTTGCACACTGGGGCAACGCATCCGGGTTCCAGCACCGCCAGCTGGTTCTCGGCAGTGTTCTTGTCACAGGTACTCCCTCGTGCCAAGCCTGGTTTCAGCACCGTCAGCTGTTTCCGGGTTGTGTCAACTTCACTGAGACGCCTATGCTTGCCCCGTCGTGGGGCGGTCGAGTTAGCCAACTCCAGGGTGCCTCCAGTTTAGGAGCTTCCTATGTGGGCTGCGTGAACTGGTAGTCAAGGCTGGTTCTGTAGTGCCAGTAGGCCCAGCTCCCCCTGTAGGACTGTTGGGGTTCGGTAACTGCGGCTGCCTCGCGGCCTAGCTGTTCTCTCCTCTCCTGTGGGCCTTGGGGTCCACCACCTGGTTCCAGCACCGTCAGCTGGTTCCGGGCCGAGCCTTTGGCTTAGGTGCCTCCTCCTGGGTATCCGAGTTCCGCCAACGCCAGGCGGTCCTTGGTAGTGCTTTTAAGCGCGGGCACCTACAGCTTAGTAACCGGGTTCCAGCACCGTCAGCTGGTCCTCGGTCGTGCCATTGGCTCTTGCACACTGGGGCAACGCATCCGGGTTCCAGCACCGCCAGCTGGTTCTCGGCAGTGTTCTTGTCACAGGTACTCCCTCGTGCCAAGCCTGGTTTCAGCACCGTCAGCTGTTTCCGGGTTGTGTCAACTTCACTGAGACGCCTATGCTTGCCCCGTCGTGGGGCGGTCGAGTTAGCCAACTCCAGGGTGCCTCCAGTTTAGGAGCTTCCTATGTGGGCTGCGTGAACTGGTAGTCAAGGCTGGTTCTGTAGTGCCAGTAGGCCCAGCTCCCCCTGTAGGACTGTTGGGGTTCGGTAACTGCGGCTGCCTCGCGGCCTAGCTGTTCTCTCCTCTCCTGTGGGCCTTGGGGTCCACCACCTGGTTCCAGCACCGTCAGCTGGTTCCGGGCCGAGCCTTTGGCTTAGGTGCCTCCTCCTGGGTATCCGAGTTCCGCCAACGCCAGGCGGTCCTTGGTAGTGCTTTTAAGCGCGGGCACCTACAGCTTAGTAACCGGGTTCCAGCACCGTCAGCTGGTCCTCGGTCGTGCCATTGGCTCTTGCACACTGGGGCAACGCATCCGGGTTCCAGCACCGCCAGCTGGTTCTCGGCAGTGTTCTTGTCACAGGTACTCCCTCGTGCCAAGCCTGGTTTCAGCACCGTCAGCTGTTTCCGGGTTGTGTCAACTTCACTGAGACGCCTATGCTTGCCCCGTCGTGGGGCGGTCGAGTTAGCCAACTCCAGGGTGCCTCCAGTTTAGGAGCTTCCTATGTGGGCTGCGTGAACTGGTAGTCAAGGCTGGTTCTGTAGTGCCAGTAGGCCCAGCTCCCCCTGTAGGACTGTTGGGGTTCGGTAACTGCGGCTGCCTCGCGGCCTAGCTGTTCTCTCCTCTCCTGTGGGCCTTGGGGTCCACCACCTGGTTCCAGCACCGTCAGCTGGTTCCGGGCCGAGCCTTTGGCTAAGGTGCCTCCTCCTGGGTATCCGAGTTCCGCCAACGCCAGGCGGTCCTTGGTAGTGCTTTTAAGCGCGGGCACCTACAGCTTAGTAACCGGGTTCCAGCACCGTCAGCTGGTCCTCGGTCGTGCCATTGGCTCTTGCACACTGGGGCAACGCATCCGGGTTCCAGCACCGCCAGCTGGTTCTCGGCAGTGTTCTTGTCACAGGTACTCCCTCGTGCCAAGCCTGGTTTCAGCACCGTCAGCTGTTTCCGGGTTGTGTCAACTTCACTGAGACGCCTATGCTTGCCCCGTCGTGGGGCGGTCGAGTTAGCCAACTCCAGGGTGCCTCCAGTTTAGGAGCTTCCTATGTGGGCTGCGTGAACTGGTAGTCAAGGCTGGTTCTGTAGTGCCAGTAGGCCCAGCTCCCCCTGTAGGACTGTTGGGGTTCGGTAACTGCGGCTGCCTCGCGGCCTAGCTGTTCTCTCCTCTCCTGTGGGCCTTCGGGTCCACCACCTGGTTCCAGCACCGTCAGCTGGTTCCGGGCCGAGCCTTTGGCTTAGGTGCCTCCTCCTGGGTATCCGAGTTCCGCCAACGCCAGGCGGTCCTTGGTAGTGCTTTTAAGCGCGGGCACCTACAGCTTAGTAACCGGGTTCCAGCACCGTCAGCTGGTCCTCGGTCGTGCCATTGGCTCTTGCACACTGGGGCAACGCATCCGGGTTCCAGCACCGCCAGCTGGTTCTCGGCAGTGTTCTTGTCACAGGTACTCCCTCGTGCCAAGCCTGGTTTCAGCACCGTCAGCTGTTTCCGGGTTGTGTCAACTTCACTGAGACGCCTATGCTTGCCCCGTCGTGGGGCGGTCGAGTTAGCCAACTCCAGGGTGCCTCCAGTTTAGGAGCTTCCTATGTGGGCTGCGTGAACTGGTAGTCAAGGCTGGTTCTGTAGTGCCAGTAGGCCCAGCTCCCCCTGTAGGACTGTTGGGGTTCGGTAACTGCGGCTGCCTCGCGGCCTAGCTGTTCTCTCCTCTCCTGTGGGCCTTGGGGTCCACCACCTGGTTCCAGCACCGTCAGCTGGTTCCGGGCCGAGCCTTTGGCTAAGGTGCCTCCTCCTGGGTATCCGAGTTCCGCCAACGCCAGGCGGTCCTTGGTAGTGCTTTTAAGCGCGGGCACCTACAGCTTAGTAACCGGGTTCCAGCACCGTCAGCTGGTCCTCGGTCGTGCCATTGGCTCTTGCACACTGGGGCAACGCATCCGGGTTCCAGCACCGCCAGCTGGTTCTCGGCAGTGTTCTTGTCACAGGTACTCCCTCGTGCCAAGCCTGGTTTCAGCACCGTCAGCTGTTTCCGGGTTGTGTCAACTTCACTGAGACGCCTATGCTTGCCCCGTCGTGGGGCGGTCGAGTTAGCCAACTCCAGGGTGCCTCCAGTTTAGGAGCTTCCTATGTGGGCTGCGTGAACTGGTAGTCAAGGCTGGTTCTGTAGTGCCAGTAGGCCCAGCTCCCCCTGTAGGACTGTTGGGGTTCGGTAACTGCGGCTGCCTCGCGGCCTAGCTGTTCTCTCCTCTCCTGTGGGCCTTCGGGTCCACCACCTGGTTCCAGCACCGTCAGCTGGTTCTCGGCAGTGTCTTTTGCTCTTGTACCTTCTGCTCCCCATCCTGGTTCCAGTACCGTCAGCTGGTTCCGGGCAGAGCCTTTGGCTTAGGTGCCTCCTTCTGGGTATCCAAGTTCCACCAATGTCAGGTGGTCCTTGGTAGTGCTTTCAGGCACGGGTACCTCCTGCTTAGTAACCGGGTTCCAGTAACGTCAGCTGGTCCTTGGTAGTTCCATTGGCTCTTGGACATTCGGCTACCCATCCGGGTTCCAGTACCGTCAGCTGGTTCTCGGCAGTGTCTTTTGCTCTTGTACCTTCTGCTCCCCATCCTGGTTCCAGTAACGTCATCTGGTTCCGGGCAGAGCCTTTGGCTTAGGTGCCTCCTTCTGGGTATCCGAGTTCCGCCAACGTCAGGCGGTCCTTGGTAGTGCTTTTTAGCACGGGTACCTCCTGCTTAGTAACCGGGTTCCAGTAACGTCAGCTGGTCCTCGGTAGTTCCATAGGCTCTTGAACCTTCGGGTAGCCATCCGAGTTCCAGTTCCATCAGCTGGTTCTTGGCATTTTCTCAGCCTTCTTGTACCTTCTGCTACATTTCCAAGTTGAAGACCCTAACGTCGACAACCCGGAAGACCACCCCGATGACGACGACCCGGAAGACCACCCCGATGACGACGACGACGACGACGGCGGAGACGACGACGGCTGAGACGACGACGGCGGAGATGACGACACTGGAGACGAAGACCCTGGAGACGACAACATGGAAGACCGAGAAGCAGAAGAACAAGAGGCTGCAGAACAAAGAGCAGAAGAACATTAAGCATAAGACTTAATATCAGAGCAAAAGATATTATCTAAATTATATGCAGAAGAAGACTAAGCAGTGTATGGGGGTGAGTCCGTTCCTCCTCGTGGTGCCCCTGGATAAAGCCTGATGCTGCAGGCCAAACTGAACGCGGACAAATGTAACTTTTGTGACTGGCAGAACGGAAGGTGTAATCTTCCAACTTTTATAGATAACAACTACGGGAATGCCTGTCACAAATGAGAATATGATGAAGAAGTAGAATAGGAAGAATAATAACAGTGGAATAAAAAGAATATGTAGAATAGGAAGAATAATAATAGTTGAAGAAAATGAATATGAAGAATGTAATAAAAAAAAAAATAGGTAGAAGATGAAGAAGAAGATGAATAAGGTGAAGAAGTTGATGTCAAGGATGCTGATGATGATGAAGATGAAAGTGTGGGAAAAGAAAAAAAAAAAAAAGAAAAAAAAGAAGGGGAAGGGCGTGGAATAGTGAAACATCAATATCTGACAAAATAAAAAAAATTTACATACTCAATATCTTTTTCAATCCGAACTTCTTTAAAAAAAAAAAAAAAACATGCTATTCTATTTGATTGGACTAATCCTCATTGCCTTTAATGTCTCCGCCACCTCCCCCATACATCCTACATTATTCTTAGTTGTTTTCCTTCAGGTAGAATGAACCTACAAGGAAAGAAAGGGTTTATTTTAATTCCGATATTTTGGTCCCATTGACTTGCATTGGGATCGGGTATCGGTATCGGCGATATCCGATATTTTTTGAATATCGGCCGATCCAAACCGATACCGATACTTTCCGATATCGGAAGGTATCGCTCAACACTAGTCTCAATGCAATCTAACAAAACATCAGATCACACTTGGCCAATGTATGGGGCCATGCACGTCAGATTTATTTCCTAAAGGTACCTTCACACTCAGCGACGCTGCAGCGATACCGACAACGATGTCGATCGCTGCAGCGTCGCTGTTTGGTCACTGGAGAGCTGTCACACAGACAGCTCTCCAGCGACCAACGATGCCGGTAACCAGGGTAAACATCGGGTTACTAAGCACAGGGCCGCGCTTAGTAACCCGATGTTTACCCTGGTTACCATAGTAAAAGTAAAAAAAAAACACTACATACTTACATTCCGGTGTCTGTCCCCGGCGCTCTGCTTTCCTGCACTGACTGTGAGCACAGCGGCCGGAAAGCAGAGCGGTGACGTCACCGCTGTGCTTTCCGGCTCACCGGTGCTCACAGCCAGTGCAGGAAGCAGAGCGCCGGGGACAGACAGCTGAAGGTAAGTATGTAGTGGTTGTTTTTTTTACTTTTACGATGGTAACCAGGGTAAATATCGGGTTACTAAGCGCGGCCCTGCACTTAGTAACCCGATGTTTACCCTGGTTACCAGTGAAGACATCGCTGAATCGGCGTCACACACGCGATGTCTGCAGGGAGTCCAGCGACGAAATAAAGTCCTGGACTTTCTGCAGCGACCAACGATCTCCCAGCAGGGGCCTGATCGTTGGTCGCTGTCACACTGAACGATATCGCTAGCCAGGGCGCTGCAACGTCACGGATCGCTAGCGATATCGTTCAGTGTGAAGGTACCTTTAGACTGAGCTGGTCTGAGGAAAAGATCACTGCATTTCCAAGTTTGATCCAATTTCCAGAATGCACTTGGCCATGTAAGATAACGAATGTGTGGAAAACAATGACATCTGAGTGCAGTCCGATTTCCACAGACTGACAGAATGGAGAAGATGGAAAAATATTTTCTCCATCTTCTCCTCATCCGACAGAATCACAATGATCACACATAATGGGCCCTGTTCTCTCGGATGAGAGAATATACTTAGTCTGCCCCTAGCATTAGTTAAAGTTCAAACAATGGTTTTTGTTAGTTTTTGATTAGTGATGAGTAGGGTTGAGCGAAACGGGTCGAACATTTTCAAAAGTCGCCGACTTTTGGCTAAGTCGGGGTTTCATGAAACCCGATCCGACCCCTGTGCGGGGTCGGCCATGCGGTACGCGACTTTCGCGCCAAAGTCGCGTTTCAATGACGCGAAAAGCGCCATTTCTCAGCCAATGAAGGTAAACGCAGAGTGTGGGCAGCGTGATGACATAGGTCCTGGTCCCCACCATCTTAGAGAAGGGCATTGCAGTGATTGGCTTGCTGTCTGCGACGTCACAGGGGCTATAAAGAGGCGTTCCCGCCGACCGCCATCTTACTGCTGCTGATCTGAGCTTAGGGAGAGGTTGCTGCCGCTTTGTCAGAAGCAGGGATAGCGTTAGGCAGGGTCCATTAACCACAAAACCGCTTGTGCTGCAGCGATTTGCACTGTCCAACACCACCCTCGGTGTGCAGGGACAGTGGAAGTTTTTTTTTTTTTTTTTTTCCCCTCAGCGCTGTAGCTCATTGGGCTGCCCTAGAAGGCTCCCTGATAGCTGCATTGCTGTGTGTACGCCGCTGTGCAAACCAACTGCTTTTTTCAAAGCACAAATCCTCTTGTTCCTTCCTTTCTGCACAGCTATTTTTTGTTTGTCCACACTTTTTATTTCATTTGTGCATCAGTCCACTCCTTATTGCTGCCTGCCATACCTGGCTGAGATTACTGCAGGCAGGGAGATAGTAGCTGCCTGCCATACCTGGCTGAGATTACTGCAGGCAGGGAGATAGTAATTGTAGGACATTCCCTGTTTTTTTTTTTTTTTTTTTTTTGGTGGGAGATTAAGATTGGCAATTTGGCATTTCTGCTAGAGTGCCATCCCTGTGTGTGCCATCTCTCTCACATAGTGGGCCATAGAAAGCCTTTTCATTTTTCTGTATTTTTTTTTGTGGGGTGTATAAATTCTCCCTGATAAAAATACAGTGGGAGATTAATATTGGCCTTTGGGCTTGTGTGCCAGTCCTGAGTGTGCCATCTCTCTCACAAATAGTGGGCCATAGAAAGCCTATTTATTTATTTTTTTGGTTTTATAAATTCTCCCTGAAAAAAAGGGAGATTAATATTGGCCTCTGGGCTTGTGTGCCAGTCCTGAGCGTGCCATCTGTGCCAGCCCTGAGCGTGCCATCTCTCTCACAAATAGTGGGCCATAGAAAGCCTATTTAATTTTTTTTTTTGTTTTATAAATTTTCCCTGAAAAAAGGGAGATTAATATTGGCCTCTGGGCTTGTGTGCCAGTTGTGAGCGTGCCATCTGTGCCAGTCCTGAGCGTGCCATCTCTCTCACAAATAGTGGGCCATAGAAAGCCTATTTAAATATTTTTTTGGTTTTATAAATTCTCCCAGAAAAAAAGGGAGATTAATATTGGCCTCTGGGCTTGTGTGCCAGTCCTGAGCGTGCCATCTGTGCCAGCCAGCCCTGAGCGTGCCATCTCTCTCACAAATAGTGGGCCATAGAAAGCCTATTTAATTTTTTTTTTTGTTTTATCAATTTTCCCTGAAAAAAGGGAGATTAATATTGGCCTCTGGGCTTGTGTGCCAGTTGTGAGCGTGCCATCTGTGCCAGTCCTGAGCGTGCCATCTCTCTCACAAATAGTGGGCCATAGAAAGCCTATTTAAATATTTTTTTGGTTTTATAAATTCTCCCAGAAAAAAAGGGAGATTAATATTGGCCTCTGGGCTTCTGTGCCAGTCCTGAGCGTGCCATCTGTGCCAGTCCTGAGCGTCCCATCTCTCTCACAAATAGTGGGCCATAGAAAGCCTATTTTATTTTTTTTTTGGGTTTTAGAAATTCTCCCTGAAAAAAGGGAGATTAATATTGGCCTCTGGGCTTGTGTGCCAGTTGTGAGCGTGCCATCTGTGCCAGTCCTGAGCGTGCCATCTCTCTCACAAATAGTGGGCCATAGAAAGCCTATTTAAATATTTTTTTGGTTTTATAAATTCTCCCAGAAAAAAAGGGAGATTAATATTGGCCTCTGGGCTTCTGTGCCAGTCCTGAGCGTGCCATCTGTGCCAGTCCTGAGCGTCCCATCTCTCTCACAAATAGTGGGCCATAGAAAGCCTATTTTATTTTTTTTTTGGGTTTCAGAAATTCTCCCTGGAAAAAAAAAGGGAGATTAATATTGCCCTTTGGGCTTGTGTGCCAGTACTAAGCGTTCCATCTCTCTCTCTCTCTCAGTCAGTGGGCCATAGAACGCATATTTTTGGTTTTATTTGTTTTCTAAATTCTCCCTGAAAAAATCATTTTATTTTATTTGGTTTCTAAATTCTTCCTGATAAAATCATATTTTTTTTATTATTTTTATTTCTAAAGTCTCCCTGAAAAAAAAAAAAAAAAAACAACCAAAAAAACAGTGGGAGATTAATATTGGCCTTTCTGCTTGTGTGCCAGTCTTGACTCCTGGGTGTGCCATCTCTCTCTCTCTCTCTCTCTCTCTCTCTCTCTCTCCAATTGTGGTCCATAGAAAGCCTATATTTTTTTTCCTTGATTTGGGTTCTAAAATCTACCAGAGAAAATAACTACATCAATCATTGGTAGAAAAATATTGGCCTCTGGGTTTGTGTGCCACTCCTGACTCCTGTGTGCGTCATCTCTCAGTCAGTGGGCCATAGAACGCCTATTTTTGGTTTTATTTGTTTTCTAAATTCTCCCTGAAAAAATCATTTTATTTTATTTGGTTTCTAAATTCTTCCTGATAAAATCATATTTTTTTTATTATTTTTTTTTCTAAAGTCTCCCTGAAAAAAAAAAAAAAAAACAGTGGGAGATTAATATTGGCCTTTCTGCTTGTGTGCCAGTCTTGACTCCTGGGTGCGTCATCTCTCAGTCAGTGGGCCATAGAACGCCTATTTTTGGTTTTATTTGTTTTATAAATTCTCCCTGAAAAAATCATTTTATTTTATTTGGTTTCTAAATTCTTCCTGATAAAATCATATTTTTTTTATTATTTTTTTTTCTAAAGTCTCCCTGAAAAAAAAAAAAAAAAAAACAAACAAAAAAAACAGTGGGAGATTAATATTGGCCTTTCTGCTTGTGTGCCAGTCTTGACTCCTGGGTGCGTCATCTCTCAGTCAGTGGGCCATAGAACGCCTATTTTTGGTTTTATTTGTTTTATAAATTCTCCCTGAAAAAATCATTTTATTTTATTTGGTTTCTAAATTCTTCCTGATAAAATCATATTTTTTTTATTATTTTTTTTTCTAAAGTCTCCCTGAAAAAAAAAAAAAAAAAAAACAACCAAAAAAAACAGTGGGAGATTAATATTGGCCTTTCTGCTTGTGTGCCAGTCTTGACTCCTGGGTGTGCCATCTCTCTCTCTCTCTCTCTCTCTCTCTCTCTCTCTCTCTCTCTCTCTCTCTCTCTCTCCAATTGTGGTCCATAGAAAGCCTATATTTTTTTTCCTTGATTTGGGTTCTAAAATCTACCAGAGAAAATAACTACATCAATCATTGGTAGAAAAATATTGGCCTCTGGGTTTGTGTGCCACTCCTGACTCCTGTGTGCGTCATCTCTCAGTCAGTGGGCCATAGAACGCCTATTTTTGTTTTTATTTGTTTTATAAATTCTCCCTGAAAAAATCATTTTATTTTATTTGGTTTCTAAATTCTTCCTGATAAAATCATATTTTTTTTATTATTTTTTTTTCTAAAGTCTCCCTGAAAAAAAAAAAAAACAAAAAAAACAAAAAAAAAACAGTGGGAGATTAATATTGGCCTTTCTGCTTGTGTGCCAGTCTTGACTCCTGGGTGTGCCATCTCTCTCTCTCTCTCTCTCCAATTGTGGTCCATAGAAAGCCTACATTTTTTTTCCTTGATTTGGGTTCCAAAATCTACCAGAGAAAATAACTCCATCAATCATTGGTAGAAAAATATTGGCCTCTGGGCTTGTGTGCCACTCCTGATTCCTGTGTGCGTCATCTCTCACTCAGTGGCCCATAGAAAGCATATAGTTTGTTACATTTGTTTTCTAAATTCTCCCTGCAAAAATCTATTTTTTTTTTTTTGGGGGGTTTCTAAAGTGTTCCTGAAAAAAATAAAAATAAAAAAAAAATAATAGTGTGACATTAATATTAACATTTGTGCTTCAGTGACAGTCCTGCGTGTGGGGCATCTCTCTAATTTGCAGCCACCAAAAAAAGAGTGTGTAACATTGGGCCTGATTTTCGCTGTGGTCTCACCAACCTGTAAAGGGGTAGCTAAATCATACTGAAGTTATAGCTCACCGTGTAAGTTGTGTGACTGCAACAAATAACGTTAGTTTGGTTACGTTTTTAAAACAATGAGGAAGTCTAGTGGAAGAGGTCGTGGCCGGGGGCGTTCATTGTCAGCTGGTAATGAGGGTAGTGGTAGTGGTGGAGCATCAGGTGGTCGTGGGGGAAAAAATATTGCACCTAAGTCTGGAGCTGTGGAGCCAGGTTCGTCGTCCGGCTACACAAGGCCTCGAACGCTCCCTTTTCTGGGATTAGGAAAACCGCTTTTAAAGCCGGAGCAGCAAGAGCAAGTTTTGGCTTATCTTGCTGACTCAGCCTCTAGCTCTTTTGCCTCATCTCGTGAAACTGGTAAAAGTAAAAGCAGCGCGTCGTTAGTGGATGTTCACGGTCAGGGACAAGTCACTTCCTTGTCCTCTTCAGCAAAAACAACAACAGAGAAGAATGCAGCAGGCGACACAACGGGTTACTCCATGGAGCTCTTTACACATACCGTCCCTGGCTTAGAAAGTGAAGCAGTTAACAGTCCATGCCCATTACAAATTGAATCTGACATGGAGTGCACTGACGCACAGCCACAGCCAGACTACTATGCTGGTCCTTTGACTCAGACCACAACATTGCCCTCGCAGGGTGCTGATCAAGAATCAGACCCTGATGAGACTATGTTGCCCCATCACGAACGCTATACCACCGAACGACACGGTGACACAGACGAAGTTGCGCAGGAGGTACAAGAAGAGTTATTAGATGACCCAGTTCTTGACCCCGATTGGCAGCCATTGGGGGAACAGGGTGCAGGCGGCAGCAGTTCTGAAGCAGAGGAGGAGGAGGGGCCGCAGCAGGCATCAACATCGCCACAGGTTCCATCTGCCGGGCCCGTATCTTGCCCAAAACGCGTGGCAAAGCCAAAACCTGGTGGAGGACAGCGTGGCCATCCGGTTAAAGCTCAGTCTGCAATGCCTGAAAAGGTATCCGATGCTAGAAAGAGTGCAGTCTGGCATTTTTTTAAACAACATCCAATTGATCAGCGCAAAGTCATCTGTCAAAAATGTTCTACTTCCTTAAGCAGAGGTCAGAATCTGAAAAGTCTCAATACTAGTTGCATGCATAGACATTTAACCACCATGCATTTGAAAGCTTGGACTAACTACCAAACGTCCCTTAAGGTTGTTGCACCCTCGGCCAATGAAGCTAGTCATCAACGCAACATCCCTTCCGGCAGTGTAGGACCACCATTTAGCGCACCACCTGCTGTATCTGTGCAGGTATCTTTGCCAGGCCAAAGCAGTCAGGGTCAGGGAATCACCAGTTTCGTAGTAGGAAACACTGCATCTAGGGCACCGGCGGCAACAATACCATCTCCCACCGTCTCTCAGTCTGCCATGTCCACCGGCACCCCCGCTAGTTCCACGATCTCCAGCTCTCCAGTCCAGCTCACCCTACATGAGACTATGGTTAGAAAAAGGAAATACTTAGCCTCGCATCCGCGTACACAGGGTTTGAACGCCCACATAGCTAGACTAATCTCGTTAGAGATGATGCCCTACCGGTTAGTTGAAAGCGAAGCTTTCAAAGACCTGATGGACTACGCTGTACCACGCTACGAGCTACCCAGTCGACACTTTTTTTCCAGAAAAGCCATCCCAGCCCTCCACCAGCATGTTAAAGAGCGCATCGTCCATGCACTCAGGCAATCTGTGAGCACAAAGGTGCACCTGACAACAGATGCATGGACCAGTAGGCATGGCCAGGGACGTTACGTGTCCATCACGGCACACTGGGTAAATGTGGTGGATTCAGGGTCCACAGGGGACAGCAAGTTTGGGACAGTTCTGCCTAGCCCACGGTCTAGTAAACAGTTGTCTGTAGCCGTTCGCACCCCCTCCTCCTCCTCCTCCTCGTCCTCCTGCAGAAGCAAGAGCTCGTCCACAGACCGCAGTCGCACAAACACTCCATCCGCACCTGCCACTGTTGCACACCAGGTCTCCCATTATGGGGCAGCTACTGGCATACGTCAGCAGGCTGTATTGGCTATGAAGTGTTTGGGCGACAATAGACACACCGCGGAAGTTCTGTCCGAGTTCTTGCAGCAAGAAACGCAGTCGTGGCTGGGCACTGTAGATCTTGAGGCAGGCAAGGTAGTGAGTGATAACGGAAGGAATTTCATGGCTGCCATCTCCCTTTCCCAACTGAAACACATTCCTTGCCTGGCTCACACCTTAAACCTGGTGGTGCAGTGCTTCCTGAAAAGTTATCCGGGGTTATCCGACCTGCTCCTCAAAGTGCGTGGACTTTGCGCACATATCCGCCGTTCGCCTGTACACTCCAGCCGTATGCAGACCTATCAGCGTTCTTTGAACCTTCCCCAGCATCGCCTAATCATAGACGTTGCAACAAGGTGGAACTCAACACTGCACATGCTTCAGAGACTGTGCGAACAGAGGCGGGCTGTTATGTTTTTGTGGGAGGATACACATACACGGGCAGGCAGTAGGATGGCAGACATGGAGTTGTCAGGTGTGCAGTGGTCGAAGATTCAAGACATGTGTCAAGTCCTTCAGTGTTTTGAGGAATGCACACGGCTGGTTAGTGCAGACAACGCCATAATAAGCATGAGCATCCCCCTAATGCGTCTGCTGATGCAAAGTTTGACGCACATAAAGGATCAGGCGTCTGCACCAGAGGAAGAGGAAAGCCTTGATGACAGTCAGCGATTGTCTGGTCAGGGCAGTGTACATGACGAGGTACCGGGCGAAGAGGAGGTGGAGGATGAGGAGGATGATGGGGATGAGTATATTTTTAATGAGGAAGCTTTCCCGGGGGCACGGGAAATTGGTGGCGTGGCAAGGCCGGGTTCTGGTTTTTTGAGGGACACAAGTGACGTAGATTTGCCTGCAACTGCCCCTCAACCAAGCACAACCGCAGATTTGACAACGGGAACTTTGGCCCACATGGCGGATTATGCCTTGCGTATCCTCAAAAGGGACACACGCATTACAAAAATGATGAACGATGACGATTACTGGTTGGCCTGCCTCCTTGATCCTCGCTATAAAGGCAAATTGCAAAATATTATGCCACATGAGAACTTGGAACTAATATTAGCAACAAAACAATCAACTCTTGTTGACCGTTTGCTTCTGGCATTCCCTGCACACAGCGCCCGTGATCGTTCTCACACGAGCTCCAGGGGCCAGCAGACCAGAGGTGTTAGAGGGGCAGAAATCAGAAGTGGCGTTGGACAGAGGGGTTTTCTGACCAGGTTGTGGAGTGATTTTTCTATGACCGCAGACAGGACAGGTACTGCAGCATCAATTCAAAGTGACAGGAGACAACATTTGTCCAGTATGGTTACAAACTATTTTTCATCCCTTATCGACGTTCTCCCTCAACCGTCATTCCCATTTGATTACTGGGCATCCAAATTAGACACCTGGCCAGAATTGGCAGAATATGCATTGCAGGAGCTTGCTTGCCCGGCAGCTAGTGTCCTATCAGAAAGAGTATTCAGTGCTGCAGGTTCAATACTAACAGAAAAAAGGACTCGTCTGGCTACCCAAAATGTAGATGATCTAACCTTCATTAAAATGAACCACAACTGGATTTCAAAATCTTTTGCCCCACCCTGCCCGGCTGACACCTAGCTTTCCTATGAAAAGGTCTTGCCTGTGGACTATTCTGAATGACTTTTCCAATCTCGTAATTTTCTTCACCTGATTGTCCAGCATACGACATGTTTCCACCTCACGAAATGGCCAAACTCCCCACACGGGGCCGTGCTATCGCCACTTTGCGCTTGGACCCTTGAGAGTGCTGTTTGTCTGAAGAGGTGGGTGTGGCCGCTTTTGGTCGACGGCACTGCCACTGGGTCCCTCATAGTACAATAAAGTGTCTCTGGCGGTGGTGGTGCGCACCCAACGTCAGACACACCGTTGTAATATGAGGGGCCCTGTGCCTGTACCGCCGGCCACAAGACAGTTCCCCCCCCCAGCTCAAACAGTGCTCTACCACTAGCAAAATTATCTCTCACAGCTTCACCAATGTGTAGTCTAGCCGCTGACATCCTTCAATGCCTGGCACTGACAATACCATTGTTTTGACATTTTTGTTATGTTAGGCCTTCGAAGCCTGTCTGCGGTCCCTTCTTTCTACAACTACTACACTGACCAGGCCACTGCTGGCCGTGTTACCCTGGAACCAATTTAAAAGTGCCTACAGTCAGCCCAAGTTTGTTATGTTAGGCCTTGGAAGCCTGTCTGCGGTCACTCCTTCCACTAGACTTCCACTGACCAGACCACTGCTGCCCGTGTACCCCTGGAACCAATTTAAAAGTGCCTACAGCCAGCCCAAGTTTGTTATGTTAGGCCTTGGAAGCCTGTCTGCGGTCACTCCTTCCACTAGACTTCCACTGACCAGACCACTGCTGCCCGTGTACCCCTGGAACCAATTTAAAAGTGCCTACAGCCAGCCCAAGTTTGTTATGTTAGGCCTTGGAAGCCTGTCTGCGGTCACTCCTTCCACTAGACTTCCACTGACCAGACCACTGCTGCCCGTGTACCCCTGGAACCAATTTAAAAGTGCCTACAGCCAGCCCAAGTTTGTTATGTTAGGCCTTCTAAGCCTGTCTGCGGTCCATTCTTTCAACTACTACTACACTGACCAGGTCACTGCTGCCCGTGTACCCCTGGAACCAATTTAAAATTGCCTACAGCCAGCCCAATTTTTTTATTTTAGGCCTTCGATGCCTGTCTGCGGTCCATTCTTTCAACTACTACTACACTGACCAGGTCACTGCTGTCCGTGTACCCCTGTAACCAATTTAAAATTGCCTACAGCCATGTGTTATTATTTTAGGCATTCGATGCCTGTCTGCGGTCCATTCTTTCAACTACTACTACACTGACCAGGTCACTGCTGTCCGTGTACCCCTGTAACCAATTTAAAATTGCCTACAGCCATGTGTTATTATTTTAGGCATTCGATGCCTGTCTGCGGTCCATTCTTTCAACTACTACTACACTGACCAGGGCACTGCTGGCCGTGTACCCCTGGAACCAACATCAGAAAATATAAAAATAAGTATTTTGCTTATAAAAAAGAAAATACTGGTGAGATATCAAATGCAGACATTTTAACATTAAAAACAAACACACAACTCTAATCTGGTACAGTACTAAAAATGGCCACCAGCTACAATTACTTTCTCCTGCAAGTAGTTAACTGAAAGTTTTTTTAAATTGAAAACACACATATGGCATCCACCGAGTGTTGTCCTGTCGCGTCTTCTTTATATTATTGCCGAGAAGATGCAAAATAATGAAAATAATAAAATCATTAATTACCAAAATAATAGAGAAAGTCAACACCACATTGCAAATAAACATTCATTCCAAATAAAGAAGCAGGGCGCGTCCGAGGGTGAGTATATACCTAATAAGAATATAATCACCCTCGGACGCGCAATGCTTATTTCCAACAGCCTTCCTTCCTAAGAATCAGCCCTTCCGTCGTGTAGAGAGACGTTGTGTTACACTCCAAGGTGTTCCCCAGGTTGCCTTTCCTGAGCTTCGATCTTCCGGCTCTCGTTTAGTAGTTCTTGGAAACTACTCTGCATTAGGCCTTCAAATTGGGTATGGGGTGTAGAGAGATGGTGTGTTCCACTCCAAGGTGTTCCCCAGGTTGCCTTTCCTGAGCTTCGATCTTCCGGCTCTCGTTTAGTAGTTGTTGGAAACTACGCTGCATTTGGCCTTCAAATTGGGTATGGGGTGTAGCGAGAGGGTGTGTTACACTCCAAGGTGTTCCCCAGGTTGCCTTTCCTGAGCTTCGATCTTCCGGCTCTCGTTTAGTAGTTCTTGGAAACTACACTGCATTAGGCCTTCAAATTGGGTATGGGGTGTAGAGAGAGGGTGTGTTACACTCCAAGGTGTTCCCCAGGTTGCCTTTCCTGAGCTTCGATATTCCGGCTCTCGTTTAGTAGTTGTCGGAAACTACGCTGCATTAGGCCTACAAATTGGGTATGGGGCGTAGAGAGAGGGTGTGTTACACTCCAAGGTGTTCCCCAGGTTGCCTTTCCTGAGCTTCGATATTCCGGCTCTCGTTTAGTAGTTGTCGGAAACTACGCTGCATTAGGCCTACAAATTGGGTATGGGGTGTAGAGAGAGGGTGTGTTACACTCCAAGGTGTTCCCCAGGTTGCCTTTCCTGAGCTTCGATCTTCATGCTCTCGTTTAGTAGTTGTCGGAAACTACGCTGCATTAGGCCTACAAATTGGGTATGGGGTGTAGAGAGAGGGTTTGTTACACTCCAAGGTGTTCCCCAGGTTGCCTTTCCTGAGCTTCGATCTTCCGGCTCTCGTTTAGTAGTTGTTGGAAACTACGCTGCATTAGGCCTTCAAATTGGGTATGGGGTGTAGCGAGAGGGTGTGTTACACTCCAAGGTGTTCCCCAGGTTGCCTTTCCTGAGCTTCGATCTTCCGGCTCTCGTTTAGTAGTTCTTGGAAACTACACTGCATTAGGCCTTCAAATTGGGTATGGGGTGTAGAGAGAGGGTGTGTTACACACCAAGGTGGTCCCCAGGTTGCCTTTCCTGAGCTTCGATATTCCGGCTCTCGTTTAGTAGTTGTCGGAAACTACGCTGCATTAGGCCTACAAATTGGGTATGGGGCGTAGAGAGAGGGTGTGTTACACTCCAAGGTGTTCCCCAGGTTGCCTTTCCTGAGCTTCGATATTCCGGCTCTCGTTTAGTAGTTGTCGGAAACTACGCTGCATTAGGCCTACAAATTGGGTATGGGGTGTAGAGAGAGGGTGTGTTACACTCCAAGGTGTTCCCCAGGTTGCCTTTCCTGAGCTTCGATCTTCATGCTCTCGTTTAGTAGTTGTCGGAAACTACGCTGCATTAGGCCTACAAATTGGGTATGGGGTGTAGAGAGAGGGTTTGTTACACTCCAAGGTGTTCCCCAGGTTGCCTTTCCTGAGCTTCGATCTTCCGGCTCTCGTTTAGTAGTTGTTGGAAACTACGCTGCATTAGGCCTTCAAATTGGGTATGGGGTGTAGCGAGAGGGTGTGTTACACTCCAAGGTGTTCCCCAGGTTGCCTTTCCTGAGCTTCGATCTTCCGGCTCTCGTTTAGTAGTTCTTGGAAACTACACTGCATTAGGCCTTCAAATTGGGTATGGGGTGTAGAGAGAGGGTGTGTTACACTCTAAGGTGTTCCCCAGGTTTCCTTGCCATTGCTTCGGTCTTCCGACTCTCGTTTAGTAGTTGTAGAAAAGTACACTGCATTAGGCCATACAAAATGGGTATGGGGTGGAGAGAGATGGTGTGTTACACTCCAAGGTGTTCCCCAGGTTGCCTTTCCTGAGCTTCTATCTTCAGGCTCTCATTAAATTGTGGTTAAATGGAACAACTGCATTTGGCGTACTAGTTGGTTTGGGGCCTACTATCGGTGTCTGCCACTCCTTGCTGTTCTCCTCCACTGAACAAAGCTGTGCCGCCTGTTTACTACGGTTGCCAATTTTGAACTGCATTTCGACTACTTACTGATTTGGCCCTACTCTCTGTGTCAGCCTCTCATTCCAGTTGTCCTCCACTGCAATGCCCCCTGGTTATTCCTGTGTTACCAATTTTGAACTGCATTTAGCCCACTTTCTTCTTTGGGCCTATATCTGTGTTTCCACTTCATCGTGCCCATTGCCCAGCCAGTGATAGATGAGTCTGCTGGTACATTGACCCATAACGCAACATTCCCCGTGCACGCTACACAACAACATTGTGACCCTGCTGAAAGTCAGGTTGCTCTTCCCGCATACCATACCACCTTACACGGGGACAAAGAGGAAGGTGCAGATGAAAGTGCAGGTTCCTTCATCAGGTGGGGGGAGGAATACTAGTTGGCGACGTCACTGGCACAGGGCCTCTCATAGTACGCAAAAGTGTTGCTGCCGGTGGGAGGCGCCCCCGCCGTGCAAACACACCGCTGTACTTTGAGGGGCCCTGTGCCAGTGCCAATGCCAACGAGTGGGCCCCCCCTGCTTGCTCAGGTTCACAGCACTTGCAAAGTTGAAATACTTACCTCTCCCTGCTCCACTGCCGTGACGTGGTCCAGATTTCCTGGGCCCACTAATTACTTGAACCAGCCCTACCCCCCACAACTTTAGCCAAATGACCCCCAATTTCAAATGCCTTCCAATTATTATAAGGTAAATTACGCTTGACAAGCTTCATTAAGAAGAATGGATGGTTTTGACATTAAAATGGCCACTCTAGGTGTTTTCCTGGCCCCCACTCACTGCCGACTATGCTGCCCCATTGACTTGCATTGGGTTTCGTGTTTCGGTCGATCCCGACTTTACGTCATAATCGGCCGATTTCACTCGACCCGACTTTGGACATAGTCGGGTTTCGCAAAACCCGGCTCGACTCTAAAAAGGTCAAGGTCGCTCAACTCTAGTGATGAGCGAATATACTCGTTACTCGAGATTTCTCGAGCACACTCGGGTGTCCTCCGAGTATTTTTTAGTGCTCGGAGATTTGGGTTTCATCGCCGCAGCTGAATGATTTACATCTGTTAGCCAGCATAGGTACATGTGGGGGTTGCCTGGTTGCTAAGGAATCCCCAAATGTAATCAAGCTGGCTAACAGATGTAAATCATTCAGCTGAGGTGAGGAAAACTAAATCTCTGAGCACTAAAAAATACTCGGAGGACACCCAAGCGTGCTCGGGACATCTCGAGTAACGAGTATATTCGCACATCACTATTTTTGATACTGCACATTGTCACTGCACAAATAAAGCACAGCGTGTTAAAGTTTCAGCAAAATGAATGGGATTCAAAGATATATTATGCCCACTGTGATTTTGTTTTACGCTGTGTAAACTGACCTGCAATGCGTTTTTGAAACCAGCAACATGTCAATTTCTCTAACGGATACGCTGTGTTTGATGTGCGGATTTTCCATTTAGAATTGCATTACAGGCGTAAAATCAGAAGTTAAAAAGCGCAAATAAATTTTCAGTGCATTTCTACAGCAAAGAAGCATTAAAAATGCATGTAATCCATACATGATTGTATCAATACATTTTTTGACAAAGCCAAATACCAGGAAGTATCAAAGACAACACGGCTTTATTTATAATATGATGCATCATTAAGAGATAAAATCTCATGTAAAAACGCACTCAAGAAAAGCAATAATAAGTGCAAGTAACCTAATTTATCTAATAGAAGTAGAGAATCTGCAATATAAAAAACTCATCAAATTCTTATCATGAGTAGAGATGAGCGAATATGTTCAGAAAATGATCGCCAAACATAAATGGCACGGATTCGTGATTGGTAAGACGAGCATTTTTCTTAAAATCGGAAAAAGTCTGTAACATTTGGTAAAGGATTGAATAAAAGCCAGCAATTCATGTGCCGCGTTCAGTAAAATGACACTGACATGATAGAATAGAATAGATAGAATAAATACAGTATATACATATAGAATATATACATATATATACTCGTATATATGTCAGTGACACACATATATATGTATTTATATTACATAGATAGAAGAAAAGCTGGCAATTCATGTGCTGTGTAATGTAAAAATTACTGCAGGAGCAAACAGGATAGAAGAGATGGATTAAATACAGTAAATACATATAGAATAGGTAGATATATAGATGTCAGTGACAAATACAATTAGTACAGTGTGTTTGCAGCTTACTGTGTATGTATTTAATTAATAAAAGATTAATTTTCTGTAAAAAATGGCATGGGCCCCCGCGCAATTTTTGTAACCAGCAGATGGAAAGCCGACAACTGGGGGCTGATGTTTATAGCCTAGGAAGGGGGTAACACACATGGAGCTTCCCAGGCTAGTAATATCAGCTCACAACTGTATGCTTAGCCTTTACTGGTTATTAACATAGGGGACCATAAAAAAGTGATGTAGGGTCCCCTATAATTAATAACCAGCAAAGGCTATGATATTAATAGCCTAGGAAAGGGCCATTTATACTGCCCCAGGCTAAAAACATCAGCTCACAGCCACCCCAGAAAAAGAATATCTCTAAGATGTGCCAATTCTGGCACTTAGCTTCGCTTTTCCCACTTGCCCTGTAGCAGTGAAAAGTGGGTGGATAGTTGGGGGGGGTTGATGTCACCTTTGTATTGTCAGGTGACATCAAGCCCCGATGTTAGTAATTGATAGGAATTAATAAGATGCCCCCATTACTAACCCCATAGTCACTTTGTAAGAAAACAAAGACACCGAGAATAAAAGTCCTTTAATTGAAAGAAAGTCACAGACTCCTTTAATAATCTTAATTAAAACATGCTTACGACCTCTCTTATTCCCCCAACTCCCTCGTCATCTGTAAAAGAGGTAAAAAACAAGCAAACAGTATTCCTTACCTTTCTGCAGAGATTCTTTTAATCCTTTTGTCCCACAGCAGGTCCAGCTTTGCTTCATGGTAGGCTCCATGGTTGCATGATGCAACTATGCAGCCTGCTATCCAGTAGACACTAAGCACCAAACTGCCTGTGAATTGCAATTCCCTGTCTGAGGGCACCACAAGTGTGAGAAAGTTCTCCTGCTTGTGGTGCCATCTGACAGGTCCTTCAACTTCACAGCCAATGAACTCACTTCACCTTTCTGACATTAATGCAAGCGCCGCTACAAAATTTCCCATGGTGCTCATGCTGATGTCACAGACATGGATTATGGCATGGGACAGGATGACAGACAGGTATGGTTTTTATTTTTGTTTTATTTCAGGAGAACAAGGGCTTCAGTGGAATTAGGCATTAGGTGAGTGTAACTGTGTTATTTTTAAATAAAATGGAAAACTGTGTTTAGTCTTATTTCTAATAAAGGACTTTATTCTGGCTGTGTCTTTATTCACCATATAGCTATAGGATTAGTAATAGATAGGTGTCTTAAAGACGCATCTCCATTACTAATCTGTGGGCTTGATGTCTCCTGGCAATTCAAATTTGACATCAACCCCACAAATATGAACCCCACTTGCCACCACTACAGGGCAAGTGGGAAGAGCAGGGTAAAGCACCAGAATTGGCGCATCTAATAGATGTGAATTTTCTGGTAGGCTGTGGGCTGCTATTTTTAGGCTGGAGGGCAATATACATGGCCCCTTCCATCCTGAGAATCATAAAATCCAAAGCTGTCTGCTATAACAAGGCTGGCTATTAAAAATATAGAGACCCCATGCCATTTTTTTAAATTATTTAATTAAATATTTAAAATATGGCATGGGGACACCACTATTCTTGATGACCAACCTTGGTGAAGATGACAGGTGAGGGTAGCAGCCCCCAGCTGTGAGTTTAGCCTGTTTGGTTATTAAAAATGCAAGGCAACCCATGCAGGTTTTTTTTAATTATTTTTTTGCAGTGCAGGAGCAGCTGATGAATACTACCTTCCACCGCTCCTGCTCTCACTGTTAGGGCTCATACTCATTTGCAAGAAAAACAGACGAGTGCAATCTGAGCAAACATCGGATTGCATTCTGACCAATGTTATTCAATGGGTTACATCTAGTGTTGAGCGATACCGTCCGATACTTGAAAGTATCGGTATCGGATAGTATCGGCCGATACCCGAAAAATATCGGATATCGCCGATACCGATATCCGATACCAATACAAGTCAATGGGACATCAAGTATCGGAAGGTATTCTCATGGTTCCCAGGGTCTGAAGGAGAGGAAACTCTCCTTCAGGCCCTGGGATCCATAGGGATGTGTAAAATAAAGAATTAAAATAAAAAATATTGATATGCTCACCTCTCCGGCGGCCCCTGGACTTCACACTGCTAACCGGGAGGCTTCTTTGTTTAAAAAGCGCGCCTTTCGGACCTGTGAATGACGTCCCGGCTTCTGATTGGTCGCGTGCCGCCCATGTGACCGGCACGCGACCAATCAGAGGCCGTGACGTCATTCGCAGGTCCTCAATTCCTAGAATTAGCAGTTTTGTGAATGAGAATGACGTCGCGGCCTCTGATTGGTCGCGTGCCGGTCACATGGGCGGCACGCGACCAATCAGAAGCCGGGACGTCATTCACCGGTCCGAAAGGCGCGCTTTTTAAACAAAGAAGCCTCCCGGATAGCAGCGTGAAGTCCAGGGGCCGCCGGAGAGGTGAGCATATCAATATTTTTTATTTTAATTCTTTATTTTCCACATCCCTATTGATTCGATACCGATACCCGATATCACAAAAATATCGGATCTCGGTATCGGAATTCCGATACCGCAAATATCGGCCGATACCCGATACTTGCGGTATCGGAATGCTCAACACTAGTTACATCTCATCTGCAATTTTTGTTTTCAGCTGAAATCAGACTGAAAAGGCTGCGATTTGCTGCGTATCTCTGACGAGACCCACAAATGAAAGTCAATGGGTGCAAGAGAAAAAAGCACAGCACTCGCACCATACAAGTGCTGTACGTTTTTTACGCACCGTGCCCTTTGAAAAGCCGGTAGTTCATGTGCGGTGTACAGTAAAATCACTCTGACAGGTTAGAATAGAATAGATGGAATACAAATATACACATAGAATACATATACTGCATATATATATATATAGACATGTCAGTAACACACACGCATATATGTATGTATTTAAATTGCACATAAAGATAGATAGAAGAAAAAACGGTAATTCATCTGCCGACTTCTGTAAAATTGCTGCAGGAGCCAACAGGATAGAAGAGATAGATTACGTACAGTAAATACAAATAAAATAGGTAGATATATAGATGTCAGTGACAAATACAATTAGCACAGTGTGTGTGCAAATTACTAGATATGTATTTAATTAATAAAAGATTATTTTACGGAAAAAAAGGGCGTGGGCTCCTGCGCAATTTTCGCAACCAGAAGAGGGAAAGCAAATGACTTGGGGCAGATGTTTATAGCCTGGGAAGGGGGTAATACCCATGGAGTTTCCCAGGCTATTAATATCAGCTCACAGCTGTATACTTAGCCTTTACTGGCTACTAAAATGTGGGACGCCCAAAAAAAGATGTGGGGTCCCCCCATAATTAATAACCAGCAAAGGCTATGCAGACAGCTGCGGGCTGATATTAATAGTTAAAGGGACACTGTCACCTGAATTTGGAGGGAACAATCTTCAGCCATGGAGGCGGGGTTTTGGGGTTTTTGATTCACCCTTTCCTTACCCGCTGGCTGCATGCTGGCTGCAATATTGGGTTGAAGTTCATGCTGTCTCCTCCATAGTACACGCTTGCACAAGGCAAGATTGCCTTGTGCAGGCATGTACTACGGAGGACAGAGAATGAACTTCAATCCAATATTGCAGCCAGCATGCAGCCAGCGGGTAAGGAAAGGGTGAATCAAAAAACCCAAAACCCTGCCTCCATGGCTGAAGATTGTTCCCTCCAAATTCAGGTGACAGTGTCCCTTTAACAATTACTGACATTTTGGAGTCAAAGAGATTGTGATGCCCACATACCGGGACACTTTTGAGTACCTCCCATAAACATTAATTGATCCTATATAGACAAAGGAGTATTTACTCACAATAACAATATTATATAAAGACTGAGGCTGTATGTAGGTATATAGTGAAAAAAATGTTTATTAAAACAAAAACCTCACATAAAAGATGTAAATTCAAATATACTGTATATCAGGACAAAGTTGCAAAAAACACGACGTAAGACATTTAACCCTGCTGTTCTGTTAGGTCAAAAATGACCGTTTTTGAAATTCTATAATGTTATAAAAATTCAGCGTGTGATTCTGAGACTTGAGACTCCCTGACTTTTCGTCATTAGGGGGGTACTCTCTGTGGGAATTTTTTTTTTTTTTAATTTTTGTTTACTTTATTTGGTTCAATTTTTTTTACACTTGTACTGTTCGGTCAAAAATGACCGATAGGCCTTTATTCAGCTCTCCAGACAATTTTTGACAAAAATAAAGGTGCTATCACCTCATTTTGAACTATATATTGCATCTACTACTATTTATCAATGTATCTGACTACTTTTGGTCAGAAAAGATTTACACATACCAACATTTTCAAGTTGCGATACAGCCGACGGATTCGCTTCCAGTATAGCTATGCGCAATTTATTTCACTGGTTTTTATTTACCCTGCTGTTCATATAGATCTAGTTCCATTCAGTTGTCAACATTTCATATTGTAAATCATGATTTTCTGATTTTCCATGTGTTTGCTGGTTGTACAGTATTACACTGTGCAATGCTGTCCTAAGCAGAATTCACCTAAAGTGTTGTACTGTGAGCTTTTTCCTGCTGCAGGGTGGTGTCTGCTCTGATCTTATCTGTAGACAGATAACATAGCAGTGTAGAGTTTCAGTTCAGCTGGAGACAACACAGAGTGAGCAGAGGTTCAGACGTCAGAGCTCTGAAGTCCCATTTTTACAGGTATGTTACAGATAAATTATTCTTTTATTCTAAAATTATTCAATATTCTCACTGCTGTGATAAAATGGATGATAGGGGGTTAGCATTAGGGTTGTGTAGACTCAATGTCTGCTTATGAGTACATATTCTCACTGCTGTGATAGAATGAATGATAGGGGGTTAGCATTAGGGTTGTGTAGACTCAATGTCTGCTTATGAGTACATATTCTCACTGCTGTGATAGAATGAGTGCATGCCTCATTTTTGTTTGCGACGCTCCAGCACCATAATCACAGGGCATATCTCAATGTGTGACGGGACGTTATTGTGTGTATTGTTGCGAAATTGTTTTGATTTTTTTTTTCATTCATTGTTTATGGATATATTTTATTTTTTCATTCAACAGTGATGCCTTACAGCATGAGAAGAAGACACTTCACCCAAGCTGAATTGGAGGAGTTTATAAACGACTCCGATACAGACGAGGATGTTAGGTCCGGTCAAAAATGACCGGGAACAGTATAAGTGTATAAAAAACAACGTTTTTTGCCATTTTATAGAGAAAAAAGCTTTTTTTTTTTTTTTTTGCCTTTGAAAAAGTATATCTACATAATGTTTGATATTATTACTTATAGTTAACATTTAGATCAAGATTTTTTTTTTATCTGCAAAAATAATCAATTTTTACAAAAATCGAAAAAATACCATGTTCCCTTTTGGATATAAAAAAAATATAAAACAAGCTTTGTATTTATTTTTTTTTTCTGGTATTTGAACAACCATCTTCACAAGCAATATAATAGTGCAAAAACTGTTTAAAAAACCACTTAGATTAGCTAAAAATGATTATTTTATAAGGACGGTCAAAAATGACCGGGAACAGTACAAGTGTATGTGAAATCTAAACAGAACAGCAGGGTTAAGGGAAGAGAACCAGGCTGCACAGGTACCACTGTCCCCAGTTTGAAGCAAATGAGGTACTGGCAAAGTCCACTTAGTATATACAGAGTAAAAAGAATAACCCCTATAGGGCATATGAGAAAGATTCCTCTACTGGCCTTTGTAATTAAATCTGTGATGTCACCAGCCATGCTCCTAATCATCAGGGAATAAAGCGCCGCTAACAGTGCTGATGTTAGTGCTTACAAATGTATAAAAGAGCGGGACACAGGGCACACACCGTGCACACCAAGCAGAAGCCCCAACGTGTGTTTCGCGTAGCATTGCTTCCTTGGGGGGGCTGTGTGGTCCACCAAGCCTGTCATATATATATATATATATATATATATATATATAGGGGAAGCTTTACCCAGTATTCATGGTGCCGTGCTCATGTGAGCTAAGTGCACTTTGCTAGTACCTCACTTGCATAACACTGGGGTCAGTGGTACCTGTGCAGCCTGGTTCTCTTCCCTTAACCCCATAATGACGGAGCCAATTTTTTTAAATCTGACCAGTGTCACTTTATGTGGTAATAACTCTGCAACGCTTCAAGAAATCCCAGTGACTTTGAGACTGTTTTTTGTGACACATAATACTTTTTGATAATGGTAAATTTAGGTCAATATGTTTTCTATTTATCTATAAAAAATATAAAAAATTTGAGAAAAATGTTAAAAAATGTGCAATTTTCAAAATTTGAATGATCATCCCTTTTATTCAGATGGTCATACCACAGTAAACCATTAATAAATAACATTTACCACATGTCGGCTTTACATCAGCACCATTTGTAAAATGTTATTTTATTTTGTTAGCATTTTAGGAGGTTTAAAAATGTAGCAGCATGTTTTCAGTTTTTCAAGGAAATTTACTAAATTTATTTTTTTAGGGACTTATCCATGTTTGAAGTGACTTTAGGGGTCTCATATATTAGGAAACCCCCAAACGTGATACCATTTTAAAAACAGTACCCCCTGACATATTGAAAACTGCTGTCAGGTAGTTTATTAACCCTTCAGGTGCTTTAAAGGAATTAATTTAAAGTGGTATTACAGAAATGAAAATGTGTATTATTAAAACCTAAATTTCTGAACAGATTACTAGAGCTGTCAGACTCTAAGGCCACTATTTGGTCATGAATTGCCATGGCAAACATCAGGGCCACAAAATCATGATCTGAGGGCACCAATTTGGATAAAGAGGAAGCCCTCACACTCTGTTAACCATTTATAATGATGTAGTCACTATTGACATCAGCATCTAAGGGGTAAACAGATTTGGATGGTGCAAACACTGATCGTGGCTGATACAGCAAGTTGTCAGCTATAGTGTACAGCTGACAGCTGCTGGATTGTCACCTGTATGGGCACGCTATTCTCTTATATCTCAGGTCATTTAAAAGACGTATTGGATGTCATTAAAAGGTTAAATGTCTTATGTCGTGTTTTTTGCAACTTTGTCCTGATATTTATTTGAATTTACATCTTTTATGTAAGTTTCTTGTGTTATTAGACATTTTTTTCACTGTATACCTACATACAGCCTCAGTCTTTACATAATATTGTTATTGTGAGTAAATACTCCTTTGTCTATATAGGTCTGATATTAATAGCCTACGAAGGGGCCATGGATATTGCCCCCCTGGCTAAAAGTCCCAGCACTCAGCTGCCCCAGAAAAGGCGCATCTCTAAGACGCATCATTTCAGGCACTTAGCCTCACTCCTTCCACTTGCCCTGTAGCGGTGTCAAGTGGGGTAATAGTTGTGGGGGTTTATGTCACCTTTGTGACATGAAGCCACGAGGTTAGTAATGGAGAAACGTCAATAAGGTGCCCCTATTACTAACCCTATAGTCAATTTGTTAGAAAACACAGACACCCAGTAAAAAATCCTTTAGTTTAAATAAAGACAAAAACTCCTTTAATATTGTTAATTAAACCATACTTACAATCACACCTAATTTATGCAAAGCACTCAATCTCCTGTAATAAAAGTAAAATAGCAAACCAACAATATACCCATACCTGTCCGTCATTGTGTTCCACGCAGTAATGTATATCTGGGGGGATATACAGTTTTCAACCTGCATGGTGCCAAGATGCGACTATTCCGGCTCAAAATCGCTGGTGAATGAGCTGCTGGGCGCGGAGCTTCAGTGACTAGCGGAGACGTCACTGAAGCTGCGCTCCCTCACAGCCTGAACTGCGGTGAACTGTGAACTGTGGGAAAATGCACTGTTATTTTTACCGGAAATTTGGCAAAAATTCAAACATTTTGCAATTTTAAAACTTTTAGGTCTTATGCTCTTAAATCAAAATGTTATGTCACACAAAATAGTTAATAATTAACATTTCCCCCATGTTTATTTTACATCTGCATTATTTTTAAAATATATTTTTATTTTTAGGAAGTTAGAAGTGTTAAAAATTGATCATCAATTTCTAATTTTTCAAACAATATTTCCAAAACTAATTTTTTAGGGACCCCATCACATTTGAAGTGAGTTTTAGGGGCTTATATGATGGAAAATACCAAAAAGTGACACCAGTCTAAAACCTGCACCCCTCAAAGTACAACAAAACCACACTCAATAAATTTATTAACTCTAAATTTTTTCTGAGTATGCCAATACCCCACATATGTGGGAATACTACTATTTGGGCACCGAACAGGTCTTGAAAGAGAAGTAACACTGCTTGACATTTTGAACGCAAAAATAGCTGGAATTGAGAGCAGTCAACATGTCGCATTTGGAGAGTCTCTCATGTCCCTAAACGGTAGAAATCCCCACAAGTGACCCCATTTTGGAATCTAGACCCCTTAAAGAATGTATATAAATGTGTGGTGAGCACCTTGAACCCCAAGATGAATCACAGAAGTTTATAATGTAGAGTTGTGAAAAGAAAAGAAATCACATTTTACCCATAAAAATGTAGTTTTGTATGTACCTCAATTTTTTTATTTTTACAAGAAGAAAATGGACCCTAAAATATGTTGTACAAATTCTCTTGAGTATGTCAAAACCCCATATTTGGGGGAAATCTACTGTTTGGGTGCATGGCAGGGCTTGGAAAGGAAGGAGTGACGTTTTGGAATGGTATGCGGTTGTCATGTCATGTTTGGAGAGCCTCTGATGTGCTTAAACAGTTAAAAACCCTCACAAGTAAGTTCATTTTGGAAACTACACCCCTCAAGCATTTTATCCAGGCATATAGTGAGCCTTTTGATCCTATGGGTACGACACAGAATTTGATAACATTAGGTCGTCATATTGAAAAAGTTCATTTATTTCATGAAAATGTTGTTTTCGACCCGAATTTGTAGTTTTCACAATGGATAATAGGAGAAAACGGACCACATAATTTGTTGTGCAATTTTGTCCCGAATGCAACAACACCGTATAGGTGGTCAAAAAGTTCTGCTTGGGCACATGGCAGGGCTAGGAAAGGAAAGTGAGCTATTTGCCTGTGATAGATTGTGAATGCCATGTTTCATTTGAAGAGCCCCTGACATGTGAAAACAGCAGAAACTCCTCACAAGTAACACCATTTTGGAAACAAACCACTCAAGGAATATATCTAGGGGAGTAGTAAATATTTGAATACATGGGTGTCTCAAGGAATTGACACATTGAGACGTGGAAATATGGCATTTTAATGGTAAAAATATAGCTTTTGTATTTGCTGCAAATTTGTCAGGTGCACAAGGGTTAATAGGCGAAACTAGATCCCACAATTTATTTTGCAATTTTTCCCGAAAGCATTGCTGCTCCATATGTTATACTTTTAGAGTAAGCGCTCAGCAGAGGTTGCAGGATAAATGTGAGCCGAGCCTTATAAGTGATGAGGTGGATTTATTTATCAGGTCAGTCTGCTTACAGCAATACCAGATTTATATAGTTGTTTTTAGGTTTTGCTATCCCATAGTAAAAATGCTTTTTATAAAATGAAGGGTTTTTTTGTAGCCATATTATGAGAAATGTAACTTTTTTTGTTTTTCACAAGCAGAGCTGTATGAGGGCTTATTTTTTTGCGGGACGAGTAGCAAATTTTTTTGGTAGCATTTAAGGGGTACATAATGTATTTTGATTGCTTTTTATTCAGATTTTTCAAACACAGAATGAAGAAAATCAACAATTTGGTTATTGTTTTTATATTTTCACCGTGCAGTAAAAGTGAAAAGATTTATTTGTTCGTCTGGTTGGTATCATTACAGCGATACCAGATTTATATTTTTTTAATGATTTTCTCTTTTTACATACCAAAAATAATATTTTACAAAAATGAATTTGATTTTGCATCATAATATTCTGAGAACTGTAACTTTTTTATTTTTTTGTCGTATGAGACATATTAGGGCTTCTTTTTTGTGGAATGGTGTGGCTTTTTTACATATTACGTTTTGATCGCTTTTTACTCAATTTTTTGTGAGTCAGCATGATAAAAAAGTGAAATTTTTGCCAGGTTTTTCATTATTTATTTACAGCATTCCCCAAACGGAATAAATAGAATGCCAGTATTGTAGAGCAGGTTGTTCCGAGGGCGACAATATCACTTATGTGTACTTTTTTTTTATTTATTATTATTTTTTTTAACAGGTTTTATTTTACTTTCTTTCACTTATATACTTAGTCCCACTGTGGGACATGTATAAATTATATTTGGATCACTTGTCTCATACTCCGCTGTACGGTGTTCATTTTAGGACATGGTCACAAATCAAAGTCAAACATCAGAAATACTCTGTCTGATATCTGATTCTGATACTTGACTCTGATACCTAACTCTGATACTTGACTCTGATACCTAACTCTGATAGTTGACTCTGATACCTTACTCTGATACTTGACTCTGATACCTAACTCTGATACTTGACTCTGATACCTAACTCTGATACTTGACTCTGATACCTTACTCTGAAACTTGACTCTGATACCTTACTCTGATACTTGACTCTGATACCTTACTCTGATACTTGACTCTGATACCTTACTCTGATACTTGACTCTGATACCTTACTCTGATACTTGACTCTGATACCTTACTCTGATACTTGACTCTGATACCTAACTTTGATACTTGACTCTGATACCTAACTCTGATATTTGACTCTGATACCTAACTCTGATACTTGACTCTGATACCTAACTCTGATACTTGACTCTGATACCTAACTCTGATACTTGACTCTGATACCTAACTCTGATACTTGACTCTGATACCTAACTCTGATACTTGACTCTGATACCTAAAGGTACCGTCACACTTAGCGACGCTGCAGCGATACCGACAACGATCCGGATCGCTGCAGCGTCGCTGTTTGGTCGCTGGAGAGCTGTCACACAGACCGCTCTCCAGCGGCCAACGATGCCGGTAACCAGGGTAAACATCGGGTAACTAAGCGCAGGGCCGCGCTTAGTAACCCGATGTTTACCCTGGTTACCATCCTAAAAGTAAAAAAAAAAAAACACTACATACTTACCTACAGCCGTCTGTCCTCCAGCGCTGTGCTCTGCACTCCTCCTGTACTGTCTGTGTGAGCACAGCGGCCGGAAAGCAGAGCGGTGACGTCACCGCTCTGCTTTCCGGCTGACCGACGCTCACAGCCAGTACAGGAGGAGAGCAGAGCACAGCGCTGGAGGACAGACGGCTGTAGGTAAGTATGTAGCGTTTGTTTTTTTTACTTTTAGGATGGTAACCAGGGTAAACATCGGGTTACTAAGCGCGGCTCTGCGCTTAGTTACCCGATGTTTACCCTGGTTACCAGGGAAGACATCGCTGAATCGGTGTCACACACGCCGATTCAGCGATGTCTACGGGGAGTCCAGCGACGAAATAAAGTTCTGGACTTTCTTCCCCGACCAGCGACAGCACACCGACAGCTCTCCAGCGACCAATGATGCCGGTAACCAGGGTAAACATCGGGTTACTAAGCGCAGGGCCGCGCTTAGTAACCCAATGTTTACCATGGTTACCATCGTAAAAGTAAAAAAAACAAACACTACATACTTACCTTCAGCTGTCTGTCCCCGGCGCTCTGCTTTCCTGCACTGACTGTGAGCACAGCGGCCGGAAAGCAGAGCGGTCACGTCACCGCTGTGCTTTCCGGCTGGCCGACGCTGACACAGGATGCAGGAGGAGTGCAGAGAAGCAGAGCGCCGGGGACAGACAGCTGAAGATAAGTATGTAGTGTTTGTTTTTTTTTTACTTTTATGCTGGCAACCAGGGTAAACATCGGGTTACTAAGCGCTGCCCCGCGCTTAGTAACCCGATGTTTACCCTGGTTACCAGTGAAGACATCGCTGAATCGACGTCACACACGCCGATTTAGTGATGTGTGCAGGGAGTCCAGCGACGAAATAAAGTTCTGGACTTTCTGCAGCGACCAACGACATCACAGCAGGATCCTGATCGCTGCTGCCTGTCAAACACAACGATATCGCTAGCCAGGATGCTGCAATGTCACGGATCGCTAGCGATATCGTTGTGAAGTTGTTTAGTATGAAGGTACCTTAACTGTGATACTTGACTCTGATACCTTAGTCTGATACATGAAATTAGTAAAATTAGTAAAATTAGCTAAAATTAGCACCTGGGATCACTTGAGCTTGTGGTGCAATGGTAAGACCGACGGCTGTAGTCCGCTGATCCTTTTTTTTCCCCACCAGATCGGTTTTATTTTTCTGCCGGAGCAGTTTTTGTCGGCCGGATCCGTTTTTTTCCGCCTGATCCATTTTTTTGGCTGGATCCTTTTTTCCCCGCAGGATCCGCTTTTATTGCCGGATCCGTTTTTTCCGCCGGATCCGTTTTTTTCTGCCGGATCCTTTTTTTTCCCGCCGGATCCATTTTTTTCCGTCGATCCGTTTTTTCTGCCGGATCCATCTTTTTCACCAGATCCGTTTTTCTGTCGGATCCGTTTTTTTTCCGCAGAACCCGTTTTTTTTTGCCGGATCCGTTTTTTCCGTCGATACGCTTTTTTCCACCTGATCCGTTTTTTTCTGCCGGATCCGTTTTTTTGCGCAGGATCCGTTTTTTTTCCGCCTGGTCGTTTTTTTTCCGCCGATCCATTTTTTTTCATCCGGATCCGTTTTTTTCTGCCGGATCCTTTTTTTTGCGCAGGATCCATTTTTTTTGCCGAATCTGTTTTTTTCCGCCGGATACGTTTTTTCCACCAATCCATTTTTTTCCGCCGGATCCATTTTTTTCAGTCGCATCCTGCGCAAAAAAATGGATCCGGGCGAAAAAAACAGAACCGGTGGGAAAAAAAGGATCGGCGGAAAAAACGGATCCGGCAAAAAAAAACCCGGTTCCGGCAGAAAAAAAAGGATCGGCGGAAAAAAACGGATCCAGCGGAAAAAAACGGATCAGCGGAAAAAAACAGATCCGGCAAAAAAAAAACAGATCATGTGCAAAAAAACGGATCCGGCAGAAAAAAACGGATCCGGTGGAAAAAAAACGGATGGGCGGAAAAAAACAGATCCGGCAAAAAAAAACACCCTGCGCAAAAAAAACAGATCCAGCAGAAAAAAACGGATCCTGCGGAAAAAAAATGGATCAATGGAAGAAAACGGATCTAATGGAAAAAAACGGATCCGGCAAAAAAAATTATCCGGCAGAAAAAAACGGATCCGGCGGAAAAAAACAGATCCGGCAAAAAAACAGATCCTGCGCAAAAAAAACAGATCCAGCAGAAAAAAACGGATCCGGTGGAAAAAAAAAGGATCCGGCAGGAAAAAAAACGCATCCGACGGAAAAAAAACAGATCAACGGAAAAAACGGATCCTGCAGAAAAAACGGATCGGCAAAAAAATCGGATCCTGCGGTAAAAAAAAGGATCCAGCCGAAAAAAACAGATCCAGCCGACAAAAACTGATCTGACAGAAAAATAAAACCGATCTGGTGGAAAAAAAAAGGATTCGTGGTAGAAAAAACGGGTCCTGCGTCTAGAGACTACAGCCGTCGGCCTTACAAGCTCAAGTGATCCCAGGTCCTAATTTTAGCTAATTTTACTAATTTTACTAATTTCATGTATCAGAGTCAAGTATCAGACTCAGTTATTAGAGTCAGGTATCAGAGTAAGGTATCAGAGTCAAGTATCAGAGTTAGGTATCAGAGTCAAGTATCAGAGTAAGGTATCAGAGTAAGGTATCAGAGTCAAGTATCAGAGTAAGGTATCAGAGTCAAGTATCAGAGTAAGGTATCAGAGTCAAGTATCAGAGTAAGGTATCAGAGTCAAGTATCAGAGTCAGGTATCAAAGTCAGGTATCAGAGTCAGGTATCAGAGTCAAGTATCAGAGTAGGGTATCAGAGTCAAGTATCATAGTTAGGTATCAGAGTCAAGTATCAGAGTCAAGTATCAAAGTAAGGTATCAGAGTCAAGTATCAGAGTTAGGTATCAGAGTCAAGTATCAGAGTTAGGTATCAGAGTCAAGTATCAGAGTTAGGTATCAGAGTCAAGTATCAGAATGAGGTATCAGACAGAGTATTTCTGATGTTTGACTTTGATTTGTGACCATGTCCTAAAATGAACACCGTACCGCTGTACTCATATACAGTACAGCAGTGCATGAAACTTTCATTGAGTGACTGACATAGCTTGTGAGACCCAGCTTATTGCTGGATCTCACAGGCCACCGTGCCCTTGGGTTATCACATGACCTCAGGGTACCATGGTAACCATCGGGACCCGTGATTCTCATTGTGGGGGTCTTGTGATGCCCCTTGCAACAACTATTTAAATACTGCTATCATAGTTGACAGCGGTATTTTAGAGACTACTCTAAAGTTTGATCAGTCACAAAATCATCCAGGTCCAATATTACAGGGTGTCAACTGTCATGTACAGCTGATATCCGAGGGAATTGCCAGCATTTGGTGGTACTATTCCCTCAATCCTCATCTCCTTTTTTAAATTCGCAATGAGAGAATAAATACACATTAAAACGGAAGTCGTTAAGGGTTTATAACACACCAGACACGTGATAGCTCTCTCATAGAAAACAGAGGACTGCTCACTTGGCCAATTGCTCCTATGTTCTATATCAGTGTTTCTCAACTCCAGTCCTCAAGACCCACCAACAGGTCAAGTTATCAGGATCTCTTAGTATTGCACAGGTGATAATTCCATCATCTACTCCAGCATTAACTCCATCACCTATGGAAATCCTGAAAACATGGCCTGTTGGTGGGTCTTGAGGACTGGAGTTGAGAAACACTGTTCTATATGATAAGGCCACCACATATCTGGGGATAGCTTATCTCTGAGAGAACAAAAGTATTGACAGTCTGAAATCAGACATGTCAGATCATTAACTTTCCCATCAATCAATTTGTATGGGCCCCTCCTTACACATTACAATGTTGACCAACCCATTGACCTATCTGTGCAAAGCTGGACAAAGTTCTTAATGGTCTCTCACCGTCATTGCTGCAATAGTAGTAATTCATTAATATATTTCTGTTAAATATAAACCAATGCATTGTTTTTATTCTAAAATTTAATTTTAAATTTGATCATATCTATATGATGTAAGGTTTGTCAACCATATTAAATAAGAAAAAAAATCCTAAAATGAAAACGTATCACTAAGCAGTAGTGATGAGTGAATATACTCGTTACTTAAGATTTCTCGAGTATGCTCTGGGGTTCTCCGAGTATTTTTTAGTGCTCGGAGATTTAGTTTTTCTTGCCGCAGCTGAATGATTTACATCTGTTAGCCAGCATAATTATACGTGGGGGTTGCCTGGTTGCTAGGGAACCCCCACATGTACTTATGCTGGCTAACAGATGTAAATCATTCCGCTGCGGCAAGAAAAACTAAATCTCCGAGCACTAAAAAATACTTGGAGGACTCCCGAGCGTGCTCGAGAAATCTCGAGTAACGAGTACATTCGCTCATCACTACTAAGCAGCTTTACATTTGGTATGTAATCTTTTATCAGTTTTCATTTAATGTCTTTGTTTCATTTGTTTTTTTATTGTTGGGTTATTAAAACACATGTTAGAAGTATAGCATATCCCTGCAGAGCATAAAAACCAGTGGTGTAGAAATTCTGGTAAATTGGCAACCTGCAAAGCAAGTTGATGAATATCTGCACATAACATATTCTCTTTAGCTTTTGTCCTTTACACAGACACGTTTTCTACTTTCAAAAATATTTGTGTATAACCACCATTAGACTGAAGCTACAGTACAGGCTGAATATGATGGTTAAATGTCCAGACAAAAAGTCGCAGTACAGCTGCTCTGCATCCCGCTCCACTCCTGTGCAGATAGATTTAATGATTCAATCATGTAGAAAATACCAAGTAAAATTTGATTCTTTGAATAGCTGTAATACTTTTAGTATTATTGGCTGGGATTTCGATACTTAGTGGTATAATATCAGCTTATCATCTCCATCAGTAGTCCAATCAGTATTTCTTTTTGGGTTCGTTATTCCCACTATGTACATTACATGTTTGATTACTATTACTGTTCTCCCACAGTGTACCATTTTTGCTGACAGGTTTATATGCTGGTTCTGCCTGTGGATATTTTCTGTCCAATCTATACAATGCATATGTAACATTTGTCCTCCTGATACTCACTTTTCTAAGTGTGAATGCCACCTGCTTGATCTTATTCTTGTTTTTTTTTCTGTTTTTTTTAACATCCTTACAGTGTATTTCTTTTTGTGCTTCTTTACTCTTTGCACTATTTATTTACATGAGTGATAATTCGTTTTCTGGAAGTTCACTCTTTTTGTGCCACAGAGGAAAAGACCCGTTCACACATCTGTTTTTTTGTGTCTGAATGCGGTCCGTTTATTTAAGAACTGCAAATAAGAACACACGCACATCCATTGTGTTCAATAGTGGTCCTCACAATGTCAAGTTTTTCACACAGACCACTCAGTGCATATAAAGTGTGGCCTCCCTTTTCTTTGAGCTGGACATTACATTCAACTAGTTCACCATGGCTACGTGTCCACCAGCCAGGTTTCAGTCCTTCTCTGCCCTTCTCCCCATGCATCTGTGGCACCCCTGGGGGTATTTGCCACAAAAACAGTTACTTACTGACACTAAATACAAATACTAAAATAGCAAGACTGCACTACCACCTCCGGCCAGAAGGGGGAGCTCCAGAGACTCCCCTTGATCCATTCTGGTCTGAGAGAAGAACTGGCAGTTGGGCTAAGGAGCTGAAAGTGAGAGGTCATACAACTGAATTTCTAACAGCCCTATGACGGTTTCCAGGCCCAAATCACCGGCCTGAGGAGAAGAGGGACAGAGAAAAAGGACATTGTGAGAACCGGGTAGCATTAACCACTACCCAGAACAGGCGCAAAGACGGATACCGGATCCGTGGCTGTATTCATTATATATAATACAGCAACCGGAAAACGTGAGGTGATATCAGCTTCACTAGGGCCGGACGCAGCAACAGATACAGAGTTCAGTGGTACTCCCGGAGGGGGTAAGCCGATAAAAGGACTCGGGTTGCCCGTCGAACCAGGACCCAGAGGGGACAGATTGGGCCGGCAGCCAGTTCACATACAGCAGCAGGGCCACACAGAAACTGCATACAATAAGAGGCGAAGACCCCGGCAGGGTCAAAGTAACTCAGAGTTCCCATACAGACTCCGGTGACAGGACTGGTTGTAAATCCCTTTATGTTGAAGTAATCATCACCGCTGGGAGAACCTGCTGCTGATCAAGTAAGTGCCTGTTCCCTCACGATACCCCTTACACTGTGCATTGCCTGAGACCACAGCACCGGGTCAAGCCACCCGTGACATCCCCCTCAAGAGACAGACCCCATTGGTCCGGTGCTGGGTACCCCGGTCTCCTGGGCGTCACAATTGGCATCACGAACAGGATTCAGCCTGCCCGTATACCGGGTATTGTGTGCCGTGATTGGAGCCCAAAACTGTGAAAACTTGGATGAAAATCTTGAAAATTGACTTTATTAAAGAAAATTCCATTTCCCATTAAAAACTATTGAAAGTGACTTTTCCCCATTGGTTATAATGGAGTAAAGATGGCCGCCATCACCTCATAACCGTTAGGCACGAGACTGTTAATTGAGCTACGCCATTACCTGATCCCCAGTTTGACTGAAAAACTTCAGAATCCGCCATTACAGAGCGCGTGGCGGGCGGGAGCAGCAGGGGGCGTGTCATTGTGGGCGGCACCAAGCTGAGTGCTCTGACGTCAGAGCAAGGGGAAAACCAATCCTGCTGCGCAGCGGAATGAATATACACTATCCCGACGGAAGCGGAGGACCGGAAGGGTCCGGATTAACTAAGGGGGCACAGTATGTCGCAGCACGGAGACGCCGCAGCACCCGGCGACGCTAATGCAGCTGAAAGACAGAGTGTCGATAGAGAGTCCGGTAGTGCAGCGGTGCAAGGAGCGGTGCCCATCATGCCGGTGCTGATGCCATATACCCCGGGTGGCCCGTGGCTTCCAATGTATGAAGGTGAGCCTAATACCCTTGACGATTTCAGAGAAAAGATGCTGGCCCATTTTGACATGTTCCTCATGGGTGAAGTTCAGCGTGTTAGTCTCCTGATGATGCAGTTAAGTGGCCATGCTAAGCGAGAAGTCACAGCATGGGCAGCTGATCTAAAAGGCACTGTTGAACGCATATTTGCTGGATTAAAAGCTACATTTGAAACCACTGCCGGCAGCAAAGCTAAAGTACGATTCTTTAATTGCAAACAAAAAGCTAATGAGGGCGTGAGAGACTTTGCCTTAAACCTGCAGGAAGCCCTTAAATCACTTACACTGGCTGAACCCATTTTTAACACCGGAGCGGATAAACTGCTAAGAGATCAATTTATTGAGGGACTCTACACCCCTTCTCACCGGGGGCATGTGAGCATGCTTGTTTTTAAGAACCCTGAATTGACATTTGCCCAATTAAAGGAGAGCGCTATACGTCTCCAGCTGGCAGAGGCACCTTGGGATCAGGATCCTGCGCAACCCATGGCAGAGGCACCTCAACAACAGGGAGTGCCAGTGACATCAGCTATGTCCGGGGCCATTGCTAAGCCCCTGGGGCCCAGTACTAATGAGGCTCTTCAACAACAGCTTGACTCTTTAACTGATGTTGTTGCTTCAATGGCTAAAACCATGCAGGAGATGAGAGGACACAAGATGGAGTTGGCAAACTGTAGAGAGGATGTTCCATGGATGAGACCCCGGAGATACCCGACATGGAGAGGACGACCCCGCGACTGCTACCAACCGGATGGACAGCCCATTTGCCGCCGTTGCCAGCAGCCAGGTCACTTTGCACGAGATTGTGATTTAAACGGGAATCCCCTGGGAATGCAGGCCGCTTCGCAGGAATGAACTTTCAAGGCCCAACACCCTGGCACGACAGGTACATCGGAGGACGACCCATTATCCCTATTGTGCTGGACGGAATTCCCCTCAACGCTTTGCTGGACACAGGTTCCCAGATTTCATCTATACCGTATATCCTTTATAAGAGGTACTGGGCTGATGCAGATATTGATAAAGGGCCCTCTGATGTTGAACTAGATATATGGGCCAGTAATGGTAAGTTGGTACCGAAACTAGTATTCAGGGAGATGACCATAAAGATTGGTAAAGTAGAATTGAAGAAACAGGGTATAATTGTTGTTGATGTTGACCGGCGGAACTGTGAACCAACTGTATTGATAGGAATGAATGTGTTAGAGAACTGCTTTGCCGAAGTTATTTCTGTCTTACAGAAAATTGCTGAAACTGCCCAATCCTACCAGCAGAGAGTTCTCCGGAGGGAAATAAAAGTATTGATGTTAAGGCAACAGGTAGAAGTTGCAGGTGGAGAAATCGGCAGTGTGAGGGTAAGTGATCCAACGTCTATTGTAATCCCACCAAAAACAGAAATGCTGGTATGGTGTAGAGCAGCCATTGGTACTAAGGGACGAGATTATCAAGCCTTAATAGAACCAGTGTACACCGACAGCAGGCCCACTATACTCACAGCACGAGGGGTAGTCGAGGTACACCGGGGATGAGTGCCGGTACGACTTTTGAACTGTGGAGAGGAAGAGGTCACTTTGCCAAGGTATGCTACAGTGGCAAAGCTATATACTGTTGACAACAATGCCATCACAACCATTGAGCCCTTAGAACCAACCTGTCAGGTGGAAGGCAACGGCTCAGATGGAGAATTGGAGGATTGGTGCCAACAGCTACACGTGGGCATAAATTCAACACCTACCCATCAAAAACAAGGGGTGTATAGGCTAGTGATGGAATATGAACAAGTCTTCAGTAAACACCCATTGGACTTTAGACGGATAGAAGGCGTAGAACACACAATCCCCACCGGTGACCATCCCCCAATAAAAGAAAGATATAGACCCATACCGCCAGCTCACTATCAGTGTGCAAAAGATATGCTGAGGGAGATGAAACAGGCCGGGGTAATAAGAGACAGCTGTAGCCCCTGGGCGGCCCCTCTAGTGATTGTCAAAAAAAAGGACGGAACCATGAGAATGTGCGTAGACTACCGGCGGATTAATAACATCACCCATAAAGACGCCTACCCCTTGCCTAGGATAGAAGAGTCCTTGACTGCTTTGAAATCTGCTAATTATTTTTCCACCATAGACTTAACAAGCTGGTATTGGCAAGTCCCTGTGGCTGAGAGAGATAAGGAAAAGACGGCATTCACCACACCAATGGGTCTATGTGAATTTAATCGCATGCCATTCGGACTCTGCAACGCATCCGGTACCTTCCAGCGGTTGATGGAATGCTGCCTCGGACACAAGAACTTCGAGACCGTCCTCCTGTACCTAGATGATGTGATCGTCTACTCAAAGACTTACGAACAACACTTAAAAGACCTGGCAGAAGTGTTCGAAGCCTTATCCAGGTATGGCATGAAAATCAAGCCATCCAAATGTCACCTTCTCAAGCCAAAGGTACAGTACCTGGGACACATCGTGAGTTCGGAGGGAGTAGCACCGGATCCCGAGAAAATAAGCGCCATAAGGGATTGGCCAAGACCTACCAACGCAAAAGAAGTGAGGCAATTCCTGGGATTGGTGGGTTACTATCGCAGATTTATAAAAGGATTTACCAAGTTGGCAGCACCCTTGCAAGACGCCTTGGTAGGGCAGACGAAGAAACCTTCAAACCGAAACCCTCCTTTTCAGTGGAACGACGAAAGGGAAGACTCCTTTGAACAACTAAAGAAGGCACTAACCGGAGAAGAGGTCCTGGCATACCCAGATCAACCTTTCATCCTCTACACCGATGCCAGTAATGTGGGACTAGGAGCGGTGTTGTCACAAAAGCAAGAAGGTCGGGAGAAAGTCATCGCCTTTGCAAGTAGAAAGCTCCGGCCAACTGAAAGAAATTCAGAAAATTACAGCTCCTTCAAATTGGAACTACTGGCAGTAGTTTGGGCTGTGACTGAACGTTTCAAACACTACCTGGCCGCTGCAGAATTTATTGTCTATACTGACAACAATCCATTGACCCATCTGGACACAGCCAAATTAGGTGCGTTAGAACAGCGATGGATAGCCCGGTTATCTAATTACAACTTCATAATCAAGTATCGAGCAGGTCGCAAGAATGGAAATGCCGATGCCCTATCCCGGATGCCACACTTGAGAGATGTAGAAGAAGAAACGGGGGAGCTTGAAGAAATTGAACTACCAGCCTTCCATCATCCCAAGGCAAAACATCATCAGTCAAGTACCTATCAGAAACAACAAGAGGTGAATTTTAATCCGTTAGCACACCATAGATGGGCTGACACCCAAGACAGCAATCCGGCTGTGAAGTTGGTGAAGGAACTGCTGACTGAGCAAAGTGCATATCCCGATGAGGATGCCCCAGAAGAGACGCATCAACTCTGGAAAGAGAGAGGCAAAATATTCCTGTATCAAGGGAAGCTCTGTAGAAGGTACACCAATCCGAAAACACATGAATTGGTTTGGCAGATTATCGTGCCTAAACAAGATGTGAAGATGGTCCTCGAAGCTTACCATAATGGTGCTGGTCACTTCGGTTGGAAAAAGTTAGAAGTACTTCTAAGAGAAAGATTTTATTGGGTCGGAATGAGAAAATCAATCGAACAGTGGTGCAGAAATTGTGACCCGTGCAACCTCAGAAGAAATGATCCAAAGAACCAAAGAGCACCACTGCAGCCCATAATCACCAAACAACCACTTGAACTTGTAGCCATGGACCACGTGAAGTTGTCACCAAGCCGGTCCGGCTATGTCTATGCCTTGACCATCGTGGACCATTATTCACGCTTCTTGGTAGTAGTACCCGTAAAAGATCTGACAGCAAAAACAGCAGCCAAAGCGTTCCAAACTTACTTTTGTAGACCCCATGGATATCCAGAACAGGTTCTCACCGACCAAGGTACAGCCTTTGAATCAGAGATCTTCAGAGAATTCTGTAATATGTATGGTTGCAAAAAGATCTGGACGACGGCCTATCATCCACAAACAAACGGCTTATGCGAGAAGATGAACCATATTGTAATAGACCTACTAAAGACTTTACCTGAGACAGAAAGGAATCAATGGCCAGAGAAATTGCCTGACTTGGTGGATCTGTATAATCATGTCCCGGTGAGCTCCACCAACTGCACCCCAGCTTACCTTATGCGTGCAAGACCCGGCCAATTACCAATCGATCTAGAAATGGGAATTCTGAAACCAGACACAGAAGTTCAAGACTCCAATTGGGATATCATACGGCAAAAGCAGTATCGCCAAGTGCAAGAGAGTGTGGAAAGAAGCCTTCAGCAAACTAGAGAAAGACAAGAGCGAACTTTCAACCAGAATGCTCTAGCGACCCCATTAAGACCGGATGACCAAGTGCTCAAGAGAAATCGTCGAACCAATAAACTAGACAATCAGTGGGAAGCCGTACCCTACACAGTTTTACCAACAAGAATGGATAATCCTAAAATGTGTCTCATTAGCAAAAACGGAGGCTTAACATCTGTACTAGTGTCAAGAGACAATCTTAAATTATGTCCGGAAGCATTGAAAGAGCCAGAAGTTGTCCAGCCAGAACCAGAAGTTATTCAACCCATACAGATTCAACCAGTAAAGGAAAAAGAAGAGGAAATGTATCACACCTGTATAGGAGACTTTCCCAAAACCCTACTAACATACCATGGTGCAGTATTGGTTCCCATGGTGGCCTTTTACCCAACACCGCACCCAATACCAGAAGTCCCAAGACAGGAAGAGGCTGACCCCATACTACGGGAGGTTCCAGGCCAGGAAGAACAGATTCCTGATCAGAGTAATCCCATTCACGGTGGACTTGCCAACTCCATAGTCGTGGAATTATCTTTAGCAGAGAGGGCAGATACTACATCCGCAGTAGACAGTAGTACACCACATGAAGAGACACCGCTATTACATAGATCACAGCGTAGTACCCAGGGTCAATTACCGGCCAGTTATGCGGATTACCAACTATAAAACTATAGTCATTGTTATCATTCTGCAACGTTTAAGCCCAGTACCTACAGAGACTTGTCTGTATGAACTTATTGCATATTCTTGAACTTTTTATCAGCCCGGAGGCACTAAATCAAAGCTCCGGAAAGACTGCTTTTTGAACTTTGCTTTTTGCTCTTTTTGAACTTTCTTTAGACTTTATATTGGTAACTCTGTTGGAAAAATGGAACTAAATTCCTGGACACAAAGTGCAGTGCCTTTCCTAGTACCTTCAAGGATAGAACTGTATTAATGGACGCTATTTGAAGTGACTTTTTACAGAACTCTATTTTTGTTTCCTTGAGTGGTTTTTGTAACTTTTCATTTTTAAGACTCTGTACATATTAATTGTTATTTCAAAATGTTATTGTCCCACAGTCCCGGAGTACTGTTCTTAACTAAGGGGGAATGTGGCACCCCTAGGGGTATTTGCCACAAAAACAGTTACTGACACTAAATACAAATACTAAAATAGCAAGACTGCACTACCACCTCCGGCCAGAAGGGGGAGCTCCAGAGACTCCCCTTGATCCATTCTGGTCTGAGAGAAGAACTGGCAGTTGGGCTAAGGAGCTGAAAGTGAGAGGTCATACAACTGAATTTCTAACAGCCCTATGACGGTTTCCAGGCCCAAATCACCGGCCTGAGGAGAAGAGGGACAGAGAAAAAGGACATTGTGAGAACCGGGTAGCATTAACCACTACCCAGAACAGGCGCAAAGACGGATACCGGATCCGTGGCTGTATTCATTATATATAATACAGCAACCGGAAAACGTGAGGTGATATCAGCTTCACTAGGGCCGGACGCAGCAACAGATACAGAGTTCAGTGGTACTCCCGGAGGGGGTAAGCCGATAAAAGGACTCGGGTTGCCCGTCGAACCAGGACCCAGAGGGGACAGATTGGGCCGGCAGCCAGTTCACAAACAGCAGCAGGGCCACACAGAAACTGCGTACAATAAGAGGCGAAGACCCTGGCAGGGTCAAAGTAACTCAGAGTTCCCATACAGACTCCGGTGACAGGACTGGTTGTAAATCCCTTTATGTTGAAGTAAACTGGTTAAACGTTTCAGTGCCTCAGTCTTTCATTTGGACAATAGCCATCTATCCAGGATCGGGATCATCACCGCTGGGAGAACCTGCTGCTGATCAAGCAAGTGCCTGTTCCCTCACGATACCCCTTACACTGTGCATTGCCTGAGACCACAGCACCGGGTCAAGCCACCCGTGACATCCCCCTCAAGAGACAGACCCCATTGATCCGGTGCTGGGTACCCCGGTCTCCTGGGCGTCACACATCTCACTTGGCAAATGGTAACGTTTTAATATTATAGGTTAGGACCGTCCTGAATAGGTTCACAATGACGTGGTGGTATGGCTTTTACAATTTTTTTTATCAAAATTATGTGAACTAAGCACCCTGTATTATTTTCATGCACTATTGCTGTTTATTTATTTAATGCATTATATTTGCTTCTTATGCTTTTATGTTGGGTTTTTGTCTGTTTAGTGGTCAATGTGAACATGCTTTTACTGCTGCATGCACAACAACTTATGTTCCAGTTCATTTCTTTAGGTTTTCTATTTTTGACTTATGTCTAACTGAAAATGAAATCTTCAAACCTTGATATAGGTTCTCGGTGGCAATTTTAAGCTAGCTGACCTTTACTGATGCTAACAGGTATGACATATCTGGATTTATCAAGCTTGACTAATGTAACCCTCAAGGATGGCAAAATTTTACATGCTGGTTGGTTCTCAGTGATATAATGTAGAGAATATACTGATAAAAATAGGATTAAATTGCCTAAAACCTAATTTGTATGCATCTTCAGCTGCTTCTCTTTACTAATAAAAGTTATACATATTTAGCATTTGATGTTACAATTTTTCTACTGTATTTATAACTGAAGTGCTGCTATCCCCATCTCTAGAAAAAAATAAAAATAAGTGGATGCGTGCCAGGTCAAAATAAGTTATACCAATTGTCAGGCATGGACTGGGGCTGAAATTCAGCCCTGACATTGGAAATCACACAGGCCCATGCTGTCCCCATCCCCAAGCACCAGATGGGGATATATTACTAATATTACCCTAGATGTAGGAAAGTAAGATTTGCTACAAGACCAATATTTCTAATGATACCCGTGGCATGCTGGGGTAAGTTGATCCTCACAACTCTTAACAGTATGAGTGTCTTGAGAACATGAATTCTGTTAACAATGTAGCCGACAAGGGGGCCCACACCCAGACAGGCCCTTCTGGTATTTGCCAGAATTGCCAGATGGCCAGTCCGGCCCTGCCAATTGTTAAAGTATAGTAAACTTTATTAAGTACAAAACAACAATACATAGATAAATCCAGCAGTGTTGTGAATTCTGTGGCAGAGCTCCCTCCTGTGGTCACAAGTGGTACTTCGGCTGATTCTCTCTGTGAGCTTCTGTTGGTGGAGGGAAGTGGTACTGCGGCTTCTGAGTTTCCTCCCTCAGGTGATCTGGTGAGGTCGTTAGGTGCTTCTCTACTTAACTCCACCTAATGCTTTGATCCTGGCTTCCTGTCAATGTTCCAGTGTTGGACTTGCTTTTCCCTGGATCATTCCTGTGGTCTGCTGCTCTGCATAGCTAAGTTCTTCTTTGCTATTTGTTTGCTATTTTTTCTGTCCAGCTTGTCTATTTTGTTGCTGGAAGCTCTGGGACGCAAAGGGTGTACCTCCGTGCCATTAGTTCGGTACGGAGGGTCTTTTTGCCCCCTTTGCGTGGTTTTCTTTAGGGTTTTGTGTAGACCGCAAAGTTACCTTTTCTATCCTCGATCTGTTAAGAAAGTCGGGCCTCACTTTGCTGAATCAATTTCATCTCTACGTTTGTCTTTTCATCTTAACTCACAGTCATTATATGTGGGGGGCTGCCTTTTCCTTTGGGGTATTTCTCTGAGGCAAGGTAGGCTTATTTTCTATCTTCAGGCTAGTTAGTTTCTCAGGCTGTGCCGAGTTGCATAGGCAGAGTTAGGCGCAATCCACGGCTGCCTCTAGTGTTGTTTGGAGAGGATTAGGGATTGCGGTCTGCAGAGTTCCCACGTCTCAGAGCTCGTTCTATGATTTTGGGTTATTGTCAGATCACTGTATGTGCTCTGACCGCTATGTCCATTGTAGTACTGAATTGCCTTTCATAACAGTACAGGAAGCCAAAAGTACTAATGATTCTCAATAGAGGGAAAAAAGAAGTTCTGAGACCATTTTTTTTTCTTTGCACTGTGTTTTGCCTTTTTTTTCCCCTAGACATTTGAGTGGTTCAGTACACAGGTGTAGCGATGGACATTAGAAGTCTGTCTTCATTTGTGGATCAGCTCTCGGCAAGAGTACAAAAGATTCAAGACACTATTGATCAGAAAGCTATGTTGGAACCAAGAATTCCTATTCCTGATTTGTTTTTTGGAGATAGAACTAAGTTTCTGAGTTTCAAAAATAATTGTAAATTATTTCTGGCCTTGAAACCTCGCTCCTCTGGTGATCCAGTTCAACAGGTTTTTTTTGTTATTTCTTTTTTGCGCGGCGACCCTCAGGACTGGGCATTTTCTCTTGCGCCAGGAGATCCTGCATTGAGTAATATCGATGCGTTTTTCCTGGCGCTCGGATTGCTGTACGATGAACCTAATTCAGTGGATCAGGCAGAGAAAAATTTGCTGGCTCTTTGTCAGGGTCAGGATGAGATAGAGGTATATTGTCAGAAATTTAGAAAGTGGTCCGTGCTCACTCAATGGAATGAATCTGCGCTGGCAGCTATGTTCAGAAAGGGTCTCTCTGAAGCTCTTAAGGATGTCATGGTGGGATTTCCTATGCCTGCTGGTTTGAATGAGTCTATGTCTTTGGCCATTCAGATCGGTCGACGCTTGCGTGAGCGTAAATCTGTGCACCATTTGGCGGTATTACCTGAGCTTAAACCTGAGCCTATGCAGTGCGATAGGACTTTGATCAGAGTTAAACGGCAAGAACACAGACGTCTGAATGGGCTGTTTTTCTACTGTGGTGATTCCACTCATGCTATCTCTGATTGTCCTAAGCGCACTAAGCGGTTCGCTAGGTCTGCCACCATTGGTACGGTACAGTCAAAATTTCTTCTGTCCGTTACCTTGATCTGCTCTTGGTCATCGTATTCTGTCATGGCATTTGTGGATTCAGGCGCTGCCCTGAATTTGATGGACTTGGAGTATGCTAAGCGTTGTGGGTTTCTCTTAGAGCCCTTGCAGTGTCCTATTCCATTGAGAGGAATTGATGCCACGCCTTTGGCCAAGAATAAGCCTCAATACTGGACCCAGCTGACCATGTGCATGGCTCCTGCACATCAGGAGGTTATTCGCTTTCTGGTGTTGCATAATCTGCATGATGTGGTCGTGTTGGGGTTGCCATGGCTACAAGCCCATAATCCAGTATTAGATTGGAAATCCATGTCGGTGTCCAGCTGGGGTTGTCAGGGGGTACATGGTGATGTTCCATTTCTGTCAGTTTCGTCATCCACCCCTTCTGAGGTTCCAGAGTTCTTGTCTGATTACCGGGATGTATTTGATGAGCCCAAGTCCGATGCCCTACCTCCGCATAGGGATTGTGATTGTGCTATCAATTTGATTCCTGGTAGTAAATTCCCAAAAGGTCGACTGTTTAATTTATCAGTGCCTGAGCACGCCGCTATGCGCAGTTATGTGAAGGAATCCCTGGAGAAGGGGCATATTCGCCTGTCATCGTCACCATTAGGAGCAGGGTTCTTTTTTGTAGCCAAGAAGGATGGTTCGCTGAGACCTTGTATAGATTACCGCCTTCTAAATAAGATCACGGTTAGATTTCAGTACCCCTTGCCATTGTTATCTGATTTGTTTGCTCGGATAAAGGGGGCTAGTTGGTTCACCAAGATAGATCTTCGTGGTGCGTATAATCTGGTGCGAATCAGGCGAGGAGATGAATGGAAAACTGCATTTAATACGCCCGAGGGTCATTTTGAGTATCTGGTGATGCCATTCGGACTTGCCAATGCTCCATCAGTGTTTCAGTCCTTTATGCATGACATCTTCCGAGAGTACCTGGATAAATTCCTGATTGTGTACTTGGATGACATTTTGATCTTCTCGGATGATTGGGAGTCTCATGTGAAGCAGGTCAGAACAGTTTTTCAGGTCCTGCGTGCTAATTCTTTGTTTGTGAAGGGATCAAAGTGTCTCTTTGGTGTGCAGAAGGTTTCATTTTTGGGGTTCATCTTTTCCCCTTCTACTATCGAGATGGATCCTGTTAAGGTCCAAGCCATCCATGATTGGACTCAGCCGACATCTTTGAAAAGTCTGCAAAATTTCCTGGGCTTTGCTAATTTTTATCGTCGCATCATCTGCAATTTTTCTAGTATTGCCAAACCATTGACCGATTTGACCAAGAAGGGTGCTGATTTGGTCAATTGGTCTTCTGCTGCTGTGGAAGCTTTTCAAGACTTGAAGCGTCGTTTTTCTTCTGCCCCTGTGTTGTGTCAACCAGATGTTTCTCTTCCGTTCCAGGTCGAGGTTGATGCTTCTGAGATTGGAGCAGGGGCTGTTTTGTCGCAGAGAGGTTCTGATTGCTCATTGATGAAACCATGCGCTTTTTTTTCCAGGAAGTTTTCGCCTGCTGAGCGAAATTATGATGTGGGCAACCGAGAGTTGCTGGCCATGAAGTGGGCATTCGAGGAGTGGCGTCATTGGCTTGAAGGAGCTAAGCATCGCGTGGTGGTATTGACTGATCATAAGAACCTGACTTATCTTGAGTCTGCTAAGCGGTTGAATCCTAGACAGGCTCGTTGGTCGCTGTTTTTTGCCCGTTTTGACTTTGTGATTTCGTACCTTCCGGGCTCTAAAAATGTGAAGGCGGATGCTCTGTCTAGGAGTTTTGTGCCCGACTCTCTGGGTTTGTCTGAGCCGGCGGGTATCCTCAAGGAAGGAGTAATTGTGTCTGCCATCTCCCCTGATTTGCGGCGGGTGCTGCAAAAATTTCAGGCTAATAAACCTGATCGTTGTCCAGCGGAGAGACTGTTTGTCCCTGATAGGTGGACCAATAAAGTTATCTCTGAGGTTCATTGTTCGGTGTTGGCTGGTCATCCTGGAATCTTTGGTACCAGAGAGTTGGTGGCTAGATCCTTTTGATGGCCGTCTCTGTCGCGGGATGTGCGTGTTTTTGTGCAGTCCTGTGGGATTTGTGCTAGGGCTAAGCCCTGCTGTTCTCGTGCCAGTGGGTTGCTTTTGCCCTTGCCGGTCCCAAAGGGGCCTTGGACACATATCTCTATGGATTTTATTTCTGATCTTCCCGTTTCTCAAAAGATGTCAGTCATTTGGGTGGTCTGTGATCGCTTTTCTAAGATGGTCCATCTGGTACCCTTGTCTAAATTGCCTTCCTCCTCTGATTTGGTGCCATTGTTCTTCCAGCATGTGGTTCGTTTACATGGCATTCCAGAGAATATCCTTTCTGACAGAGGTTCCCAGTTTGTTTCAAGGTTTTGGCGAGCCTTTTGTGGTAGGATGGGCATTGACTTGTCTTTTTCCTCGGCTTTCCATCCTCAGACTAATGGCCAGACCGAACGAACCAATCAGACCTTGGAAACATATCTGAGATGCTTTGTTTCTGCCGATCAGGATGACTGGGTGTCCTTTTTGCCTTTGGCTGAGTTCGCCCTTAATAATCGGGCCAGCTCGGCTACCTTGGTTTCGCCATTTTTCTGCAATTCTGGGTTCCATCCTCGTTTCTCTTCAGGACAGGTTGAGTCTTTGGACTGTCCTGGTGTGGATACTGTGGTGGACAGGTTGCAGCAGATTTGGACTCATGTAGTGGACAATTTGACCTTGTCCCAGGAGAAGGCTCAACGTTTCGCTAATCGCAGACGCCGTGTGGGTCCCCGACTTCATGTTGGGGATCTGGTTTGGTTATCTTCTCGTCATATTCCTATGAAGGTTTCCTCTCCTAAGTTTAAACCTCGTTTCATTGGTCCGCATAGGATTTCTGAGGTTCTTAATCCTGTGTCTTTTCGTCTGACCCTTCCAGATTCTTCTTCCATACATAACGTATTCCATAGGTCATTGTTGCGGAGATACGTGGCACCTATGGCTCCATCTGTTGATCCTCCTGCCCCGGTTTTGGTGGAGGGGGAATTGGAGTATATTGTGGAGAAGATTTTGGATTCTCGTGTTTCTAGACGGAAACTCCAGTATCTGGTTAAATGGAAGGGTTATGCTCAGGAAGATAATTCCTGGGTTTTTGCCTCTGATGTCCATGCTCCCGATCTTGTTCGTGCCTTTCATGTGGCTCATCCTGGTCGGCCTGGGGGCTCTGCTGAGGGTTCGGTGACCCCTCCTCAAGGGGGGGTACTGTTGTGAATTCTGTGGCAGAGCTCCCTCCTGTGGTCACAAGTGGTACTTCGGCTGATTCTCTCTGTGAGCTTCTGTTGGTGGAGGTAAGTGGTACTGCAGCTTCTGAGTTTCCTCCCTCAGGAGATCTGGTGAGGTCGTTAGGTGCTTCTCTACTTAACTCCACCTAATGCTTTGATCCTGGCTTCCTGTCAATGTTCCAGTGTTGGACTTGCTTTTCCCTGGATCATTCCTGTGGCCTGCTGCTCTGCATAGCTAAGTTCTTCTTTGCTATTTGTTTGCTATTTTTTCTGTCCAGCTTGTCTATTTTGTTGCTGGAAGCTCTGGGACGCAAAGGGTGTACCTCCGTGCCATTAGTTCGGTACGGAGGGTCTTTTTGCCCCCTTTGCGTGGTTTTCTTTAGGGTTTTGTGTAGACCGCAAAGTTACCTTTTCTATCCTCGATCTGTTAAGAAAGTCGGGCCTCACTTTGCTGAATCTATTTCATCTCTACGTTTGTCTTTTCATCTTAACTCACAGTCATTATATGTGGGGGGCTGCCTTTTCCTTTGGGGTATTTCTCTGAGGCAAGGTAGGCTTATTTTCTATCTTCAGGCTAGTTAGTTTCTCAGGCTGTGCCGAGTTGCATAGGCAGTTAGGCGCAATCCACGGCTGCCTCTAGTGTTGTTTGGAGAGGATTAGGGATTGCGGTCTGCAGAGTTCCCACGTCTCAGAGCTCGTTCTATGATTTTGGGTTATTGTCAGATCACTGTATGTGCTCTGACCGCTATGTCCATTGTAGTACTGAATTGCCTTTCATAACACAGCAGTACAGACAAGGATTAAAATTAGTGGGTGAGCACCTGAACCCCATTAATACAATATATTCAAGCTTGAAGAGCTTGGGATTCAAGCTTGAAGAGGCTAATTTGCATATTCCAGGTGCCTTCTGGGAAGAGCGAAGAGTCTCCCTAAGCTAGAAGATCGTTGGGTACAGCCGGGACCAGCTGCTTGGAAAGCATCACCAAACCGCGCGCCTTACGGCGCGCGAATTTTTGCCTGTAGGACATTATTGCAAGAGAGCTTGGCTGAGTAGATTACACAAGAAGGATAACACACAGCAAGTCAGCAGGATCTAGGAGCAACATGGCAGATGTGACAACCTACATGGTGAGCTGCAGCATGTGCTACATGTTCACAGATCGACCAGAAGAAGAATCAAATTTCACCTGTCAGAAGTGTAGACTAGTGGCCCTTTTAGAAGAAAAGGTGCGGGGTCTGGAAGAAAGAATAGCAACTTTGAAACTCATCAAAGAGAATGAAGACTTTCTAGACAGAACAGAAGCATCTCTACTGGTCACAGAAGGTGAAAAAAGTGTCAGAGAATCTCCAAAAGCAGATGAGTGGAAGCATGTGACCAAAAGAAGCAAGAAGACCATGGAGAAATCACCAACCACACAACTGAAGAACCGATATCAAATCTTTGTAGAGGATGAAGATGGAACACCTAAGGATGAAGCAATACCAGCAAGCAAAAAAGAAAAGGGCACACAGCAACAAGTGACAGCAAAAAGTACAGCCAAGAAGCAACGAAGAGTGGTGGTGGTGGGAGACTCACTACTGAGAGGCACAGAAGCAGCCATCTGCAGACCGGACATAACTGCAAGAGAAGTATGCTGCCTTCCAGGTGCGATGATCAAGGATGTGACCGATAGGATACCAAAGCTCTTCAGCTCCTGGGAAACACACATTCGCCAGAAGACTCGCTACACTCATCAGGAGAGCGTTAAACTAGAAGAAGAGGGGACGGGAAGAAAAACATTAGACGCGAACAAAGAAGACCCAGGAAAACATACTCAGAAGGGAGGTAAGAACATTTCTAAAACAATCCACAGCGAGGAGATTGGAACAAAACAAAATCCTCTAAACTGCATGCTCGCAAACGCCAGAAGCCTGACAAACAAGATGGAAGAACTAGAAGCAGAAATATCTACAGGTAACTTTGACATAGTGGGAATAACCGAGACATGGTTAGATGAAAGCTATGACTGGGCAGTTAACTTACAGGGTTACAGTCTGTTTAGAAAGGATCGTAAAAATCGGAGAGGAGGAGGGGTTTGTCTCTATGTAAAGTCTTGTCTAAAGTCCACTTTAAGGGAGGATATTAGCGAAGGAAATGAGGATGTCGAGTCCATATGGGTCGAAATTCATGGAGGGAAAAATGGTAACAAAATTCTCATTGGGGTCTGTTACAAACCCCCAAATATAACAGAAACCATGGAAAATCTACTTCTAAAGCAGATAGATGAAGCTGCAACCCATAATGAGGTCCTGGTTATGGGGGACTTTAACTACCCGGATATTAACTGGGAAACAGAAACCTGTGAAACCCATAAAGGCAACAGGTTTCTGCTAATAACCAAGAAAAATTATCTTTCACAATTGGTGCAGAATCCAACCAGAGGAGCAGCACTTTTAGACCTAATACTATCTAATAGACCTGACAGAATAACAAATCTGCAGGTGGTCGGGCATCTAGGAAATAGCGACCACAATATTGTACAGTTTCACCTGTCTTTCACTAGGGGGACTTTTCAGGGAGTCACAAAAACACTGAACTTTAGGAAGGCAAAGTTTGACCAGCTTAGAGATGCCCTTAATCTGGTAGACTGGGACAATATCCTCAGAAATAAGAATACAGATAATAAATGGGAAATGTTTAAGAACATCCTAAATAGGCAGTGTAAGCGGTTTATACCTTGTGGGAATAAAAGGACTAGAAATAGGAAAAACCCAATGTGGCTAAACAAAGAAGTAAGACAGGCAATTAACAGTAAAAAGAAAGCATTTGCACAACTAAAGCAGGATGGCACCATTGAAGCTCTAAAAAACTATAGGGAGAAAAATGCTTTATCTAAAAAACTAATTAAAGCTGCCAAAAAGGAAACAGAGAAGCACATTGCTAAGGAGAGTAAAACTAATCCCAAACTGTTCTTCAACTATATCAATAGTAAAAGAATAAAAACTGAAAATGTAGGCCCCTTAAAAAATAGCGAGGAAAGAATGGTTGTAGATGACGAGGAAAAAGCTAACATATTAAACACCTTCTTCTCCACGGTATTCACGGTGGAAAATGAAATGCTAGGTGAAATCCCAAGAAACAATGAAAACCCTATATTAAGGGTCACCAATCTAACCCAAGAAGAGGTGCGAAACCGGCTAAATAAGATTAAAATAGATAAATCTCCGGGTCCGGATGGCATACACCCACGAGTACTAAGAGAACTAAGTAATGTAATAGATAAACCATTATTTCTTATTTTTAGGGACTCTATAGCGACAGGGTCTGTTCCCCAGGATTGGCGCATAGCAAATGTGGTGCCAATATTCAAAAAGGGCTCTAAAAGTGAACCTGGAAATTATAGGCCAGTAAGTCTAACCTCTATTGTTGGTAAAATATTTGAAGGGTTTCTGAGGGATGTTATTCTGGATTATCTCAATGAGAATAACTGTTTAACTCCATATCAACATGGGTTTATGAGAAATCGCTCCTGTCAAACCAATCTAATCAGTTTTTATGAAGAGGTAAGCTATAGGCTGGACCACGGTGAGTCATTGGACGTGGTATATCTCGATTTTTCCAAAGCGTTTGATACCGTGCCGCACAAGAGGTTGGTACACAAAATGAGAATGCTTGGTCTGGGGGAAAATGTGTGTAAATGGGTTAGTAACTGGCTTAGTGATAGAAAGCAGAGGGTGGTTATAAATGGTATAGTCTCTAACTGGGTCGCTGTGACCAGTGGGGTACCGCAGGGGTCAGTATTGGGACCTGTTCTCTTCAACATATTCATTAATGATCTGGTAGAAGGTTTACACAGTAAAATATCGATATTTGCAGATGATACAAAACTATGTAAAGCAGTTAATACAAGAGAAGATAGTATTCTGCTACAGATGGATCTGGATAAGTTGGAAACTTGGGCTGAAAGGTGGCAGATGAGGTTTAACAATGATAAATGTAAGGTTATACACATGGGAAGAAGGAATCAATATCACCATTACACACTGAATGGGAAACCACTGGGTAAATCTGACAGGGAGAAGGACTTGGGGATCCTAGTTAATAATAAACTTACCTGGAGCAGCCAGTGCCAGGCAGCAGCTGCCAAGGCAAACAGGATCATGGGGTGCATTAAAAGAGGTCTGGATACACATGATGAGAGCATTATACTGCCTCTGTACAAATCCCTAGTTAGACCGCACATGGAGTACTGTGTCCAGTTTTGGGCACCGGTGCTCAGGAAGGATATAATGGAACTAGAGAGAGTACAAAGGAGGGCAACAAAATTAATAAAGGGGATGGGAGAACTACAATACCCAGATAGATTAGCGAAATTAGGATTATTTAGTCTAGAAAAAAGACGACTGAGGGGCGATCTAATAACCATGTATAAGTATATAAGGGGACAATACAAATAACTCGCTGAGGATCTGTTTATACCAAGGAAGGTGACGGGCACAAGGGGGCATTCTTTGCGTCTGGAGGAGAGAAGGTTTTTCCACCAACAAAGAAGAGGATTCTTTACTGTTAGGGCAGTGAGAATCTGGAATTGCTTGCCTGAGGAGGTGGTGATGGCGAACTCAGTCGAGGGGTTCACGAGAGGCCTGGATGTCTTCCTGGAGCAGAACAATATTGTATCATACAATTAGGTTCTGTAGAAGGACGTAGATCTGGGGATTTATTATGATGGAATATAGGCTGAACTGGATGGACAAATGTCTTTTTTCGGCCTTACTAACTATGTTAAATGGATCACAGATAAATATGGAGTAAAGTTAAGTTTGAATCAATATTCAAGAGTAGATAAACATATACAGAAGCTTACAAAAGTGTACGTCCTTTCCCCGGGCTTTTTACCTGCTTTGTTACAGTACAACCTGAGTTTAAATATTTTTGTAATCCAATTTGTGTGTGATGCGTCAGCACTAAATAGTCTAAGTTGGTGAAGTGAAGAGCCAAAAATAAATATGTATTCATCCTTTTTGCTATAAAGCCTCTAAAAATTTCTGGTGCAATCAATTACCTACATAAGTCACATGCTTAGTGAAAGGAAGTCCACCTGTGTGCAATCCAAGTGTCACATGGTCTGTCAGTATATACATCTTCTCTGAAAGGCCACAGAGGTTGCAATACCATTAAGCAAGAGACATCAGTAACCAAACAACACCATGAGGACACAGGTAACCTCTAAACATGTCAGGGACAAAGCTGTTGAGATGTACAAGTCACCCCGACTGGGATATAAAAAATAACCCAAACTCTGATGATTCACAGAAGCAATATCAAATCCATTATCATCAAATGGAAAGAACATGGTACCACAACAAAGTGACAAAAGAGGGCCGCCCACCAAAACTCTCAGGCTGGGCAAGGAGGGCACAAATCAGAGAGGCAGCACAAAGGCCAAAGGTAAATCTGAAGGTGCTGCAGAGTTCCCATGCAGAAGCTGGAGCATCTGTCCATATGACCACAGGAAGCCATAAACTCCATCGAGGTGGCCTTTATAGAAGAGTGGGCAGAAAAAAGCCTTTATATGCACACCAAAATTGTAAGACTTGTTTTGACTTTGCCAAAAGACGTGGGAGACTCCGCAAATGCATGGAGGAAAATGTTGTGGTCAGATGAGACCAAAGTTGAACTTTTTGACCACGGAGGTAAAAGCTATATCTGATGTCAAACCAACACAGCTACAAGAAACATCATCCCAACAGTGAAACATGATAGTGGCAGCATCATGCTGTGGGGATGTTTTTCAGGAGCAGGGACTGGGAAAATGGTCCGCCCTGAGGGGAAGATGGATGAAGTGAAATACAGAGATATTCTTGAGCAAGACCTGTTTAAGTCTGTCAGTGATTTGAGACTGGGATGGGATGGTGGTTCACCTTCAAACAAGACAAAGACTCAAAGCATACTGCTAAACCAACACTCAAGTGATTTAAGCAGAGACATGTAAATATTTTTGAGTGACCTAGTCAAAGCCAAGACCTTAAAGATTGATATTCACCAGAAGAAACTATCTTGAAGGAGTTGGTGCAGTCTTTCCTTGAGGAATGGGCAAAAATCCCAGTGGCAAGATGTGGAAAACTAGAGACTTATTTAAAATGTTCACAGTTGTAGACATATTCTTTACATGAACTGATGCAAATCCTAAAAAAACAGTAAAGTTCCAGGTTGTGAGGTAGAAAAACACAAAAAATGACAGGGAATTAATACTTTTGAAAGCCACTGTACCTACACTACTCACAAAAATGTAGGGATATTTGGCTTTCGGATGAAATTTCAGGATGATCCTAAATTGCACTCTAACATTTTCAGGTCCAATTATTCAATGTTTCAAAACATTCTGCACAACTTGCTGTTCTCTAACAAGGAGCTTAATGGCAAAATTGTCAACAGGTGTTTGAACCACGAATGGGACAATATATTTGGGGGTTCAATTAGAATTGGTATTTAATCAGTCTTCCACATCATGCTTTTTGACATCATTAGACTAAGATGACACCTAACAATATATCAAGAGTACCTCACCATTGCAAGGCCTCAAGCAGGATGTTCTAAGATGGAAGTAGCCAGGGGCGGATTATCAGAGGGTCAATATGGGCGGTAGCCCAGGGCCCAGTGGTCTGGGGGGGCCCTGGGCTACCGCACAGATTGACCCTCCACTAAGTGTCTGAATGCCCGCCGGCATTTGTGTGCCCCCGGACCCGGTGGGCAGAGAGAGGGGGCCCGCATTGGTTGGGAGGTGCGTGTATCAGCCGGTCAGCTGAGAGCTCCGAGTCCCTGCACCAGGCCTGCACAGCAGCACACCACATAATGGCTGCTCTGTGCACAGGACCTGTGATGAGGTCACAGGATGGGAGGAGTCAGGGGTCACATGATCGGGAGGAGGACCTCCGTGTACAGGACTTTGCTGGTTGCCATGGCGCCGGAGGAGGGTAAGGCAGGTATGTGTGAGGTCAGGAGGTGTTTACAGGGTGGATGTAGCAGAGCCGTGTGTGTACGAGGTGTATGGATCAGAGCAGCGTGTGAAAGGTCTATGGAGTGGAGTCGTGTGTGTACGATGTGTACGGAGCCGTGTGCATGAGGTGTACGGAGCGCAGCCGCGTGTGTATGAGGTGTACGGAGCAGAGCAGCGTGTGTATGAGGTGTACGGAGCGGAGTCGTGTGTACAAGGTGTATGGAGCACAGCCGCGTGTGTACGAGGTGTACGGAGCGCAGCTGCATGCGTACGAGGTGTACGGAGCGGAGTCGTGTGTAAGAGGTGTACGGAGCCATGTGTACAAGGTGTACGGAGCACAGCCGCATGTGTACAAGGTGTACGGAGCGGAGTCGTGTGTAAGAGGTGTACGGAGCCGTGTGTACGAGGTGTACGGAGCACAGCCGCGTGTGTACGAGGTGTACGGAGCACAGCCGCGTGTGTACGAGGTGTACGGAGCGGAGCCGTGTGTACGGAGCACAGCCGCGTGTGTACGAGGTGTACGGAGCACAGCCGCGTGTGTACGAGGTGTACGGAGCGCAGCCGCGTGTGTACGAGGTGTACGGAGCGGAGTTGTGTGTAAGAGGTGTACGGAGCCATGTGTACGAGGTGTACGGAGCACAGCCACGTGTGTACGAGGTGTACGGAGCACAGCCGCGTGTGTATGAGGTGTACGGAGCACAGCCACGTGTTTATGAGGTGTACGGAGTAGTGCCGTGTGTGTACGAGATGTATGGAGAGGAGCCGTATGTGTATGAGGTGTACGCAGCGGAGCTGTGTGTGTGCAAGGTATGCGGGCAGTGTGTGCAATGTGTATGGAGTGGAGCGGTGTGTGTTTGAGGTGTACGGAGTAGTGCCGTGTGTACGAGATGTATGGAGCGGAGCCGTGTGTGTATGAGGTGTATGGAGCAGAGCCGTGTATGAGGTGTATGGAGCGGAGCTGAATGTGTACGGAGCGGAGCCGTGTGTGTATGAGATGTATGGAGTGGAGCCGTGTGTACGGAGCGGAGCCGTGTATGCAAAGTTTACGGAGCGCAGCCGCGTGTGTAGGAGTAGCTATGTGTGGCCATTATCATGTGCGGCCAATATACAGTAAGGAGCATCATGTGTGGCCATTATACAGTATGGAGCATCATGTGCGGTCATTATACAGTATTATTGAGCATCATGTGCGGTCATTATACAGTATGGAAAATCATGTGTGGCCATTATACAGTATGGAGCATCATGTGCGGTCATTATACAGTATGGAGCATCATGTGTGGTCATTATACAGTATGGAGCATCATGTGCGGTCATTATACAGTATGGAGCATCATGTGCGGTCATTATACAGTAAGGAGCATGATGTGCAGTCATTATACAGTATGGAGCATCATGTGCGGCTATTATACAGTATGGAACATCATGTGCGGTCATTATACAGTATGGAGCATCATGTGTGGCCATTATACAGTATGGAGCATCATGTGCGGCCATTATACAGTATGGAGCATCATGTGCAGCTATTATACAGTATGGAGCATCATGTGTGGCCATTATACAGTATGGAGCATCATGTGCGGTCATTATACAGTATTATTGAGCATCATGTGCGGTCATTATACAGTATGGAGAATCATGTGCGGTCCTTATACAGTATGGAGCATCATGTGCGGCTATTATACAGTATGGAGCATCATGTGTGGCCATTATACAGTATGGAGCATCATGTGCGGTCATTATACAGTATTATTGAGCATCATGTGCGGTCATTATACAGTATGGAGAATCATGTGTGGCCATTATACAGTATGGAGCATCATGTGCGGTCATTATACAGTATTGAGCATCATGTGCGGTCATTATACACTATGGAGCATCATGTGTGGTCATTATACAGTATGGAGCATCATGTGCGGTCATTATACAGTATGGAGCATCATGTGCGGTCATTATACAGTATGGAGCATGATGTGTGGCCATTATACAGTATGGAGCATCATGTGCGGTCATTATACACTATGGAGCATCATGTGTGGTCATTATACAGTATGGAGCATCATGTGTGGCCATTATACAGTATTGAGCATCATGTGGGGTCATTATACAGTATTGAACATCATGTGTGGCCATTATACAGTATTGAGCATCATGTGGTCATGTGGGGTCGTTATACAGTATGGAGCACTGTGTGGCCATTATACAGTATCGAGCACTGTGTGGCCATATTTTTTTTTCATAATTATTCTTTATGAACAGTGTGATCAGCAGTGCTAAATGGGTGTGGTTGAGACATTGATATGGGTGTGACTAGTGAATGGGTGTGGTCAGAGGTGTGTCCCAAAATTTGCTGCGGCGCGCGTTGCGCGCCGCAAACTTTGTCCCTCTTTCCCAACTTCAAAAGTTGGGAGGTATGGTAATATGTGGTCTGGAAATGGTGCGGTGGTATTTGTCCCTTGTATGTGCTATTATTCGATCACTGTGGTTGTAATTTGTGGTCTGGTTATGGTGCGGTGGTATTTGTTCCTTGTATGTGATATTATTGGTCAAGATATACCTAAATTGTATTGCAGATTTTAACAAATATTTCCTAGGTTACAGTAGAGTAGGGCCCGGCCCTTTTTCTAGAATAATCTGGTTCGGGTATATCATGACCCCCGTCACGTGACCCTGTCACATGACCCCCGTCACATGACCCCCGTCACATGACCGGGGGGCCCACAGTGTGTGAACAGCCCGGGGCCCTGGCTACCCTTAATCCACCCCTGGAAGTAGCCACCAAGCTTAGAGTGTCACAGAATGTTATCAGCAGGGTGCAACAGATACAGAGAGACTGGAAGCGTTACAGAAAAGCAGAGAAGTGGGAGTCCTTTGGCCACAGCCCACACTGATGACATTTTCCTTGTGAACAATGCCCTCTAGGAACCGTATCATAAATGCCACACAAATCCAGATATGCAAATTGCCTCTTCAGAGAGAAAGAGGCCTTAAACTCTATAGCGCCACCTGTTGGAAGTAGCGATCCTACAAGTCACAATCAACCCTTTAACGAGTCGTGCAATATTACTTAGGATAAAAGCCAAATCAGTATCTCAATTCGCAGACACGGTGTTTCGGGCTGTTGGCCCTCGTCAGTGCAAAGCATGAGAACTAATTTGGCTAGATGAGAGGCTCTGGACTGGGGTCTAAGGGGCAACGTTTCTCCTTATGGAAAGTGACATACCAGCTCTGGCTTGTCAAGGTAAGGAGGCTTATTCGCCATGCAATGCTGCTCTGGGAAATATAATATGCAAATTGCCTCTTCACAAATCCAAACACATTTAAAGTAGGCGAGAGGCACCCAAATGTCACATCAGACCATTCAAAACCATTTACTTCAGCTTGGTCTGCATGCTAGATGACTTGTAAGGGTACCTGACTGCACAATCAGGAACAGGGCCAAGAACCATCTACGCTGAACGAGGGACCAGTGGATCTCAGTGCTGTTCACGAATGAAAGTCAATTCACGCTGAGCAGAAATGATAATAATAATAATAATAATTTTATTTATATAGCGCCAACATATTCCACAGTGCTTTACAAATTATAGACGGGACTTGTACAGACAATAGACATTACAGCATATCAGAAATCACAGTTCAAAATAGATACCAAGAGGAATGAGGGCCCTGCTCGCAAGCTTACAAACTATGAGGAAAAGGGGAGACACGAGAGGTGGATGGTAACAATTGCTTTAGTTAGTCGGACCAGCCATAGTGTAAGGCTCAGGTGTTCATGTAAAGCTGCATGAACCAGTTAACTACCTAAGTATGTAGCAGTATAGACACAGAGGGCTATTAACTGCAGAAAGTGTATGAGAACATGATGCGAGGAACCCAATTATGTTTTTTTTTTTTTTTTTAATGGGCGACACAGGGATAGTTAGGTTAATGCGTTGAGGCGGTAGGCCAATCTGAACAAATGATTTTTTAATGAACGCTTAAAACTGTGGGGATTGGGGATTAATCATATCAACCTAGGTAGTGCATTCCAAAGAATCGGCGCAGCACGTGTAAAGTCTTGTAGATGGGAGTGGGAGGTTCTGATTATTGAGGATGCTAACCTGAGGTCATTAGTGGAGCGGAGGGCACGGGTAGGGAGGTAGACTGAGACCAGAGAGGATATGTAGGGTGGTGCTGAGCCATGGAGTGCTTTGTGGATGGGGGTAGTAGTTTTGTACTGGATTCTTGAGTGGATGGGTAACCAGTGTAATGACTGGCACAAGGTAGAGGCATCAGTGTAATGGTTGGTGAGGAATATGATCCTGGCTGCAGCATTCAGAACAGATTGGAGCGGCGAGAGTTTGGTAAGGGCGAATACTAGAAATGTTTTTGAGATGCAGATAAGAAGAGCGAGCCAGTGATCGGCTGTGGGGGGTAAATGAAAGCTCGGAATCAAGTATGACCCCAAGGCAGCGGGCATGTTGCTTTGGAGTAATGGTGGAACCGCACACGGAGATGGCAATGTCAGACAAAGGTAGGTTAATAGAGGGAGAAAACATGAGGAGTTCAGTTTTTGACAGCTTCAGTTTCAGATAGAGGGAGGACATGATGTTAGAGACAGCAGTAAGAAAATCACTGGTGTTTTCTAAAAAGGTTGGCGTGATAACAGGAGAAGAATTGTATAATTGGGTGTCATCAGCATAGAGATGGTACTTGAAACCAAATCTACTGATTGTTTGTCCAATAGGGGCAGAATACAAAGAGAAGAGGAGTGGGCCTAGGACTGATCCTTGAGGAACCCCAACAGTAAGGGGAAGGTGAGAGGAGGAGGAACCAGCAAAAGATACAGTGAAGGACTGGTCAGAGAGATAGGAGGAGTACCAGGAGAGGCCGATGGAGCGGAGCATAGTGAGGAGGAGCTGATGATCCGCAGTGTCGAATGCTGTGAAGAGATCCAAGAGAATTAGCATGGAGTAGTGACCATTAGATTTAGCTGTTAGTATGTCATTAGAGACTTTAGTGAGGGCAGATTCAGTAGATTGTAAAGAGCGGAAAACAGATTGAAGAGGGTCTAGAAGAGAGTTATCTGAGAGATAGCGAGTAAGACGGAAGTGGACCAGGCCTCGAGGAGTTTATAGATGAAGGGAAGATTAGAGACAGGTCTATAATTAGCGACACAGTTTTGATCGAGGGATGGTTTTTTAAGTAATGGATGTATGATGGCATGCTTAAATGAGGATGGAAAAATACCGGAAGTGAGAGAAAGGTTGAATATTTTTGTTAGGTGAGAGGTGACAGCCGGGGAAAGGGACTGGAGGAGATGTGACGGAATGGGGTCACTGGTGCAAGTGGTTGGGCGAGAAGATGCAAGGAGCCTGATTACTTCTTCTTCTGTAACCAGTTCAAAGTCAGAGAGTGAACTAGATGCAGTGGGGGAGGGAGGACAGTGCATGGTATGAAGAGATTGGGAGATGATTTCCTGTCAAATGTGGTCAATTTTTTCTTTGAATTAGGAATTTTTTGAATTATTGAATTTTTTCTTCAATTAGGCCAGATCGTCAGCGCAGAGATCTGTGGTTGGGGCCTGCACTCTTGGGTTGAGTAGGGACTGGAAAGTGTCAAAGAGACATTTAGGGTTATTGGACAACGAGGTGATGAGGGTGTTGAAATAGGTTTGTTTGGAGAGGTGAAGGGCAGAGTTGTATGTTTTTAGCATGAACTTATAATGGATGAAATCTTCAGGTAGATTAGATTTTCTCCATAGACGTTCGGCGCACCTGGAGCACCACTGCAGGAAACGTGTTTGCAGCCGTCTGTGCAGAGTTGTTTTATTTATAGGAGGAGCAGCTTCATCCAGGGCACTTTGCAGGGTTTCATTGTAATGCTTCAGAGCAGAATCAGGACATGAGATGGAGGAGATTGGGGCCAATGAGGACTGCAAGTTCTTCATAAGTTTCTGGGTGTAAATGGCCTGTATGTTTCTATAAATGTGGAAAGTGGGGGTGATCTGAGCAGGATGGCAGTTCTTGATAGAGAATTAAAGAAGGTTGTGGTCAGAGAGCGGGAGGGGGGAGTTTGTGAAATCATCCACTGAGCAAAGCCGGGAGAAGACCAAGTCGAGGGAGTTTCCATCTTCATGCGTTGGAGAGTTAGTATGCTGCGAGAGGCCGAAAGAGGAGGTTAGAGATAAAATGATGTCAACCAGCGATGTTGGAGATGTCAAGGAGAGCTCTATTCATCAACCACAGTTGTCACCAGACAAGCCTTTGGTGGTGGTTTTACAGTGTGGGTATGTGTGTCTAGTAATAATAATAATAATAATTATTATTATTATTATATTTCTATAGTGCCAACATATTCCGCAGCACTTTACATTTTAGAGGGGACTTGTATAGACAATAAAGGACATTACAGCATAACAATAATCACATACATCAACAGATACCAAGAGGAATGAAGGCCCTGCTTGCAAGCTTACAATTTATGAGGAAAAAGGGAAGACTTGAGAGGTGGATGGTAACAATTGCTTTCATTGTTCGGACCAGCCATGGTGTATGAATCTGGTGTTCATGCAATACTGCATGAACTGGTTATCAGCCTAAGTATGTAATAGTACAGACACAGAGGGCTATTAAATGCAAAAAACATGTGAGAACATGATGCGAGGAACCTGGCTATGGTAAACATTTTGAATGGTCAATACAGGGACAGCTAGGTTAATGCGTTGAAGTGGTAGGCCATCTGAAGAAATGCGTTTTTTTACCGCACGCTTAAAACTGTGGGTATTTTGGATTAATTGAATTAACCTGAGTAGTGCATTCCAAAAAATTGCTGCAGCACGTGAAAAGACTTGGATATGGGAGTGGGAGGTTTCAATTATTGAAGATGTTAATCTGAGGTCATTAGCAGAATGGAGGGCATGGGTAAGGTGGTAGACTGAGACAAGGGAGAAGATGTAGGGTGGTGCTGAGCCATGGAGTGCTTTGTGGGTAAGGGTAATAATACTGGATTCTGGAGTGGATGGGTAAACAGATCCTGGCTGATCATTCAAGACAGATTGGAGAGGGGAGAGTTTGGTAAGAGGGAGAGCAATTAGTAGAGAGTTGCAATAGTCCAGACGAGAATGAATAAGAGAAACAGTAAGAGTTTTTGCAGAGTGGAAAGTAAGAAATGGTCGAATTCTAGAAAAGTTTTTGAGGTGCAGATAACAAGAGCGAGCAAGTGATCAGATGTATGGGGTGAATGACAGCTCAGAATCAAGTATGACCCCAAGACAGCGGGCATGTTGCTGGGGAGTAATGGTGGAACCACACAAGGAAATGGCAATGTTGGGCATAGGTAGGTTAGTAGAGGGAGGAAACACAAGAAGTTCAGTTTTTGACAGGATCAGTTTCAGATAGATGGAGGACATGATGTTAGAGACAGCGGTAAGACAATCACTGTTGTTTTCTAAAAAGGCAGGCATGATGTCAGGAGAAGTGTATAAATGGGTGTCATTAGCATAGAGATTGTACTGGAAACCAAATCTACTGATTGTCCAATAGGGGCAGTATACAAAGAAAAGAGGAGGGGGCCTAGGACTGATCCTCAAGGAACCCCATCAGTAAGGGGAAGATGAGAGGAGGAGCCAGCAAAAGATACAGTGAAGGAGGGGTCAGAGAGATAGGAGGAGGACCAGTAGAGAACGGTGTCCTTGAGGCAGATACAGCGAAGCATAGTGAAGATTGATGATCCACAGTGTCACATGCTGCAGAGAGATTCAGGAGAGTTAGCATGGAGTAGTGACCATTAGATTAAGCTGTTAGTAGATCATTAGAGACTTTAGTGAGGGCAGTTTCAGTAGAGTGTAAACAGCAGAAACCGGATTGAAGAGGGTCGAGAAGAGAGTTATCTGAGAGATAGCAGATAAGATGGGAGTGGAAAGTAAGAGGCAGGTCTATAGTTTCGGCACAGTTTTGGTCAAGGGCTTTTTTAAGTAATGGATGTATGATGGCATGCTTAAATGAGGAGGGAAAGATACCAGAAGAGAGAGAGAGGTTGAATATTTTTGTTAAGTGAGTTGTGAAAGCAGGGGAAAGGGACTGGAGGAGATGTGACAGAATGGGGTCACTGGTGCAAGTAGTAGGGCGAGAAGGTGCAAGGAGCCTGATTACGTCTAGTCAATAGAGAACTGCCCTACACTTTGTGACAAGCCTCTACTACTTGAATAACATCATTAATCCAAAAAAAATATTTAGAATTGAGAGTCCTCAGTGGTTGATACCTTTTTAATGGCTAACTGAAAAGATGGTAATAAATTGCAAGCTTTCGAGACTACATACGTTTCTTCATCAGGCAAAGACTAAAACAAATTTGCTTTAGTCTTTGCCTGATGAAGAGACGTATGTAGTCTCGAAAGCTTGCAATTTATTACCATCTTTTCAGTTAGCCATTAAAAGGTATCAACCACTGAGGACTCTCAATTCTAAATATTTTTCTATCTACTGGCTAACACGGTACCAAGATATATTTCTTTCCTGTATCATTAATCCAGTCATTGTGCCTCTGCAAGACCAACACAGGCCTAATTTCATCTTCTTGGGCGACAATGCTCCAGCTCATCGAGTTCGCATGATTATCGAACGTCTGCTGGAAATTGGGATGCCTCTAACAGCTCTTAACTCTGTACCCTAAAAACTCAGTGACCTGAGGGTCACTCTTCAAGAAGAGTGAGTTGCCGTGCCTCATCAGACTGTAATACAACTTGTGAACAGCATGAGACGTTTTTCAATTGATGCCCAAGGCCACATCACATTATTTTGGAGGGTACACCCACCACTATTGATCGGTGTTTCAATAAATTGCATGAGATGTGGAAATCACCATTGCATGCTTCTGCTTAAACTCCTCACTTTTATGATAACATATCAGTGTAGCATGAACTTTTTTACATTTTCCATAAATTTCACCCAAAAGCCAAATATCTTTAACTTTTCATGAGTAATGTTTGTGGAAAAGCTAGTTTCACAAATGCTTAGTCGGGTGTTTGGTGGGTGAGCTTAGCACAACTGATTAACCATATTTGTAGCTCTGTATCTCCCTGTGGGTCACAGTAGCATTTATTGGTATTAAAATTTCCACATTCGTATATGATTATATACTCTTCATTATTTATTCATAATTACCTTTTTGACATGTTTATCTGTGATATTATATCTTGCATTAAAGGGGTTCCCACAGGTGCTCACACGTCAATTTAATCATTTTCTGTACTGTCAAATGTATCTATATATTGTTGTTTTAATCAATTGTACTTATTAACCCCTTCCCGACCTGTGACACAGCGTATGCGTCATGAAAGTCGGTGCCAATCCGACCTGTGACGCATATGCTGTGTCACAGAAAGATCGCGTCCCTGCAGATCGGGTGAAAGGGTTAACTCCCATTTCACCCGATCTGCAGGGACAGGGGGAGTGGTAGTTTAGCCCAGGGGGGGTGGCTTCACCCCCTCGTGGCTACGATCGCTCTGATTGGCTGTTGAAAGTGAAACTGCCAATCAGAGCGATTTGTAATATTTCACCCATTATAACGGGTGAAATATTACAATCCAGCCATGGCCGATGCTGCAATATCATCGGCCATGGCTGGAAATACTAGTGTGCCCCCACCCCACCCCACCGATCGCCCCCCCAGCCCCCCGATCTGGCCGGTACACTGCTCCGGCTCCCCTCCGTCCAGTGCTCCGCTCCCCCCCGTGCTCTTGTCCGCTCCCCCCGTGCTCCAATCACCCCCCCGTGCTCCAATCACCCCCCCTGCATTCAGATCCACCCCCCCGTGCTCCGTTCCACCCCCCCATGCTCCGTTCCAGCCCCCCCGTGCTCCGTTCCACGCCCCCCGTGCTCCGTTCCACGCCTGCCGCGCTCCGATTCCCCCACCCCCCGTGCTCCGATCCCCCCCGTGCTCCGATCCCCCCCCGTGGTCCCCCCCACCCCATCATACTTACCGATCCAGCCGGGGTCCCGTCCGTCTTCTCCCTGGGCACCGCCATCTTCCAAAATGGCGGGCGCATGCGCAGTGCGCCCGCCGAATCTGCCGGCCGGCAGATTCGTTCCAAAGTGCATTTTGATCACTGAGATTATATCTCAGTGATCAAAATAAAAAAAATAATACATGACCCCCCCCCCTTTGTCACCCCCATAGGTAGGGACAATAAAAAAATAAAGAAAATTTTTTTTTTCCACTAATGTTAGAATAGGGTTAGGGTTAGGGGTAGGGTTAGGGGTAGGGTTAGGGTTAGGGTTAGGGTTAGGGCTAGGGTTAGGGTTAGGGTTAGGGTTAGGGGTAGGGTTAGGGGTAGGGTTAGGGGTAGGGCTAGGGTTAGGGCTAGGGTTAGGGCTAGGGTTAGGGTTAGGGTTAGGGCTAGGGTTAGGGCTAGGGCTAGGGTTAGGGGTAGGGCTAGGGTTAGGGGTAGGGTTAGGGCTAGGGTTAGGGTTTCGGTATGTGCACACGTATTCTGGTCCTCTGCGGATTTTTCCGCTGCGGATTTGATAAATCCGCAGTGCTAAACCGCTGCGGATTTATGGCGGATTTACCGCGTTTTTTTCTGCGCATTTCACTGCGGTTTTACAATTGCGATTTTCTATTTGAGCAGTTGTAAAACCGCTGCGGAATCCGCACAAAGAAGTGACATGCTGCGGAATGTAAACCGCTGCGTTTCCATGCAGTTTTTCCGCAGCATGTGTACAGCGATTTTTGTTTCCCGTAGGTTTACATTGAACTGTAAACTCATGGGAAACTGCTGCAGATCTGCAGCGTTTTCCGCAGTGTGCACATACCTTTAGAATTAGGCTATGTTCACACGGTGCGGATTTGGCTGCGGATTGGCCGCTGCGGATTCGCAGCAGTATTCCATCAGGTTTACAGTACCATGTAAACATATGAAAAACCAAATCCGCTGTGCCCATGGTGCAGAAAATACCGCGCGGAAACGCTGCGTTGTATTTTCCGCAGCATGTCAATTCTTTGTGCGGATTCCGCGGCTTTTTACACCTGTTCCTCAATAGGAATCCGCAGGTGAAATCCGCACAAAAAACACTGGAAATCCGCGGAAAATCCGCAGGTAAAACGCAGTGCCTTTTACCCGCGGATTTTTCAAAAATGGTGCGGAAATATCTCACACGAATCCGCAATGTGGGCACATAGCCTTAGGGTTAGGGTTGGAATTAGGGTTGTGGTTAGGGTTGTGATTAGGGTTGTGGCTACAATTGGGATTAGGGTTAGGGGTGTGGGGGGGTTAGTGTTGGAGGTAGAATTGAGGGGTTACCACTGTTTAGGCACATCAGGGGTCTCCAAACGCAACATGGCGCCACCATTGATTCCAGCCAATCTCGTATTCAAAAAGTCAAATGGTGCTCCCTCACTTCCGAGCCCTGAAGTGTGCCCAAACAGTGGTTTACCCCCACATATGGGGTATCAGTGTACTCAGGATAAACTGCGCAACAATTACTGGGGTCCAATTTCTCCTGTTACCCTTGTGAATCTAAAAAAATGCTTGCTAAAACATCATTTTTGAGGAAAGAAAAATGATTTTTTATTTTCACGGCTCTGCGTTGTAAACGTCTGTGAAGCACTTGGGGGTTCAAAGTGCTCACCACATATCTAGATAAGTTCCTTGGGGGGTCTAGTTTCTAAAATGGGGTCACTTGTGGGGGGTTTCTACTGTTTAGGCACACCAGGGGCTCTGCAAACGCAATGTGACGCCCGCAGACCATTCCATCAAAGTCTGCATTTCAAAAGTCACTACTTCCCTTCTGAGCCCCGACGTGTGCCCAAACAGTGGTTTACCCCCACACATGGGGTATCAGCGTACTCAGGAGAAACTGGACAACAACTATTGGGGTCCAATTTCTCCTGTTACCCTTGGGAAAATAAAAAATTCTGGGCTAAATAATTATTTTTGAGGAAAGAAAACGTATTTATTATTTTCACGGCTCTGCATTATAAACTTCTATGAAGCACTTGGGGGTTCAAAGTGCTCACCACACATCTAGATAAGTTACTTTGGGGGTCTAGTTTCCAAAATGGGGTCACTTGTGGGGGGTTTCTACTGTTAAGCCACATCAGGGGCTCTGCAAACGCAACGTGACGCCCACAGAGCATTCCATCAAAGTCTGCATTTCAAAACTTCACTACTTCACTTCCGAGCCCCGGCATGTGCCCAAACAGTGATTTACCCCCACATATGGGCTATCAGCGTACTCAGGAGAAACTGGACAACAACTTTTGGGGTCAAATTTCTCCTGTTACCCTTGGGAAAATAAAAAATTGCAGGCTAAAAATCATTTTTGAGAAAATAATTTTTTTTTTTATTTTCATGGCTCTGCGTTATAAACTTCTGTGAAGCACTTGGGGGTTCAAAGTCCTCACCACACATCTAGATTAGTTCCTTTGGGGGTCTAGTTTCCAAAATTGGGTCATTTCTGGGGGATCTCCAATGTTTAGGCACACAGGGGCTCTCCAAAAGTGACATGGTGTCCGCTAATGATTGGAGCTAATTTTCCATTTAAAAAGCCAAATGGCATGCCATCCCTTCCGAGCCCTGCCGTGCGCCCAAACAGTGGTTTTACCCCCACATATGGGGTATCAGCGTACTCAGGACAAACTGGACAACAATATTTGGGGTCCAATTTCTCCTATTATCCTTGGCAAAATAGGAAATTCCAGGCTAAAAAATCATTTTTGAGGAAAGAAAAATTATTTTTTATGTTCATGGCTCTGCGTTATAAACTTCTGTGAAGTTTAAAGTGCTCAATGTGCATCTAGATAAGTTCCTTGGGGGGTCTAGTTTCCAAAATGGGGTCACTTGTGGGGGAGCTCCAATGTTTAGGCACACAGGGGCTCTCCAAACGCGACATGGTGTCCGCTAACAATTGGAGCTAATTTTCCATTCAAAAAGTCAAATGGCGCGCCTTCCCTTCCGAGCCCTGCCGAGTGCCCAAACAGTGGTTTACCCCCACATATGAGGTATCGGCGTACTCGGGAGAAATTGCCTAACAAATTTTGTGATCCATTTTATCCTACTGCCCATGTGAAAATGAAAAAATTGAGGCGAAAAGAATTTTTTTGTGAAAAAAAAGTACTTTTTCATTTTTACAGATCAATTTGTGAAGCATCTGAGGGTTTAAAGTGCTCACTAGGCATCTAAATAAGTTCCTTGGGGGGTCTAGTTTCCAAAATGGGGTCACTTGTGGGGGAGCGCCAATGTTTAGGCACACAGGAGCTATCCAAACGCGACATGGTGTCCGCTAACGATGGAAATAATTTTTCATTCAAAAAGTCAAATGGCGCTCCTTCCCTTCCGAGCCTTACCATGTGCCCAAACAGTGGTTTACCCCCACATGTGAGGTATTGGTGTACTCAGGAGAAATTGCCCAACACATTTTAGGATCCATTTTATCCTGTTGCCCATGTGAAAATGAAAAAATTGAGGCTAAAAGAATTTTTTTGTGAAAAAAAAGTACTTTTTCATTTTTACGGATCAATTTGTGAAGCACCTGGGGGTTCAAAGTGCTCACTATGCATCTAGATAAGTTCCTTGGGGCGTCTAGTTTCCAAAATGGGGTCACTTGTGGGGGAGTTCCAATTTTTAGGCACACGGGTGCTCTCCAAACGTGACATGGTGTCCGCTAAAGAGTGGAGCCAATTTTTGATTCAAAAAGTCAAATGGCGCTCCTTCCCTTCCAAGCCCTGCCGTGCGCCCAAACAGTGGTTTACCCCCACATATGAGGTATCGGCGTACTCGGGAGAAATTGCCTAACAAATTTTGTGATCCATTTTATCCTACTGCCCATGTGAAAATGAAAAAATTGAGGCGAAAAGAATTTTTTTGTGAAAAAAAAGTACTTTTTCATTTTTACAGATCAATTTGTGAAGCATCTGAGGGTTTAAAGTGCTCACTAGGCATCTAAATAAGTTCCTTGGGGGGTCTAGTTTCCAAAATGGGGTCACTTGTGGGGGAGCGCCAATGTTTAGGCACACAGGAGCTATCCAAACGCGACATGGTGTCCGCTAACGATGGAAATAATTTTTCATTCAAAAAGTCAAATGGCGCTCCTTCCCTTCCGAGCCTTACCATGTGCCCAAACAGTGGTTTACCCCCACATGTGAGGTATTGGTGTACTCAGGAGAAATTGCCCAACACATTTTAGGATCCATTTTATCCTGTTGCCCATGTGAAAATGAAAAAATTGAGGCTAAAAGAATTTTTTTGTGAAAAAAAAGTACTTTTTCATTTTTACGGATCAATTTGTGAAGCACCTGGGGGTTCAAAGTGCTCACTATGCATCTAGATAAGTTCCTTGGGGCGTCTAGTTTCCAAAATGGGGTCACTTGTGGGGGAGTTCCAATTTTTAGGCACACGGGTGCTCTCCAAACGTGACATGGTGTCCGCTAAAGAGTGGAGCCAATTTTTGATTCAAAAAGTCAAATGGCGCTCCTTCCCTTCCAAGCCCTGCCGTGCGCCCAAACAGTGGTTTACCCCCACATATGAGGTATCAGCGTACTCAGGACAAATTGGACAACAACTTTCGTGGTTCAGTTTCTCCTTTTACCATTGGGTAAATAAAAAAATTGTTGCTAAAAGATAATTTTTGTGATTAAAAAGTTAAATGTTCATTTTTTCCTTCCTTGTTGCTTCTGCTGCTGTGAAGCACCTGAAGGGTTAATAAACTTCTTGAATGTGGTTTTGAGTACCTTGAGGGGTGCAGTTTTTAGAATGGTGTCACTTTTGGGTATTTTCAGCCATATAGACCCCTCAAACTGACTTCAAATGTGAGGTGGTCCCTAAAAAAAATGGTTTTGTAAATTTCGTTGTAAAAATGACAAATCGCTGGTCAAATTTTAACCCTTATAACTTCCTAACAAAAAAAAATTTTGTTTCCAAAATTGTGCTGATGTAAAGTAAACATGTGGGAAATGTTATTTATTAACTATTTTGTGTCACATATCTCTCTGGTTTAACAGAATAAAATTCAAAATGTGAAAATTGCGAAATTTTCAAAATTTTCGCCAAATTTCCGTTTTTATCACAAATAAACGCAGAATTTATTGACCTAAATTTACCACTAACATGAAGCCCAATATGTCACGAAAAAACAATCTCAGAACCGCTAGGATCCGTTGAAGCGTTCCTGAGTTATTACCTCATAAAGGGACACTGGTCAGAATTGCAAAAAACGGCAAGGTCTTTAAGGTCAAAATAGGCTGGGTCATGAAGGGGTTAAAGTTTATTACATTTTAATTTTTGGTACACTTATTTTGTCCTGGTACATATCCCACTTGTTTTGTTTTCCTAATTTTATAGTGCCTTTTTGAGACACCCTCACTTCTTATGATTGCAAGCTTCGGTAGGTTATTCCCCATCTCTATCAAACCAAGTCAAACAATATGGTGTCCTGATTACTGGTATGACTAGGAAGCACTGGAGAGAGATGAGTTTGTAGCATTACCCTGATATTTAACTTTAGTAGATTAGGATGCCTTCACCATTCTGGAGTACAAGTCATGTTGTTCATTTTATATTTAAGAAAAATGCATGTTTCCGCTGTTTGAGACATTCAGTATTTTTAACACTGGTATGATATAAAATAATGAATAGGAATGTAAATATTCTAAAACCTAAAAAAATTGTTTAGCTCTAGTTCAATGCATAAGAGTGGAGATGGGAGAGTCAACTCGTGGGACTGGGCTCTATTGGCCTTGTCAGTAATCTGTCATACCTGGATGGGAGGCCTGCAAAGCTCTATATTTCTCTGTATTCCTTACTCTTTTTTTGATTAGTGCAACATAATTTTTCTACTGAGACCCCTAGTGGTCACAGTGTACTGACCTGGCCTATGGACTGAAGTCTTACAAATTGATTCTCCCATCTCTACATATGAGACTTTGTTACAATACTCAGCCGTTTTAACAATCTTTATATTTTTGGGTGACCCATAGCCAGGGCCACTATTCATCATTGATTTGACAAAAAGATCAGATTTCCCCTTTCTCTTGAACCCATTGAAAAACCTTTAGACCCCTATAAGAGGACTAGTAGAATAAATAATTTTGCTCTTTGTCAAGCTCATTTTCAGATCTCTGAACTTTAACACTAAATGCACTGCTATCATGAGAACTCTGCCTATAGAACTGGTTGTCATTAGTGTTGAGCGATACCTTCCGATACCCAGAAGTATCGGTATCGGATTGGATCGGCCGATATCCAAAAAATATCGGATCTCGCCGATACCGATACCCGATACCAATGCAAGTCAATGGGACACAAATATCTCTGCGGGGCATGCGGGGTGTCTGTGCGGGGCATGCGGGGTGTCTGTGCGGGGTCTCTGCGGCATGCGGCGTGTCTCTCTACGGGGGTCTCAGTGTGAGCATCGTCCGATGGGACTACAAGTCCCATCGGATGATGCCTACTACACTGACAGTGATTGACACATTAGCCAATGATGGGACAGTAGTAGTCCCATCATCCGGCTAATGTGTTGAATGAAAAAAAAAATACTCCATACATACTCCATACCGTACATTCATACATGACGTACATTAAACATAGAGTTCATACTCACCATTACTTGTCATTTTGATCCCCGAAGCCAGTGTCATCTGTAAAAAAGGTGAAAAAAAACAAACAACCAATATACTCCCTGTCTGCAGATATCCACGAGTGTCCCACGACGATCTTCCGGGAGAACGGCAGCAACAGCTGCTGCAACCGCTCTCCAGGGGCCCCAGAAACACAATGGCGGGAGGAAGGGATTCCTCCAAAGCTGTAAAAAAATAGTCCCTAGCCTCACTTATGGCATTGCTGCATGAGAAATTTTCCCATGCAGCAATTGCCATAAAGTAAGACTTTGAACTTTAGTAACCTCAGTGATGCACTGCAGGAGCCATTGTCTCCTGTCAGTGTGTCACTGAGGGTCCTATAGAGCAGTGACATCACCCGATGTCACTGTTCTATAGGGGAGATCGTCGTGGGACACTCGTTATTAATTGGACTACGGCGGACAGGTAGTATACAGTTTATTATTTTATGTTTTTTTGCAGGCGCTAAAGTATGGTAAGTATGGTTAAATGAAGAATATTAAAATACTTAATATATTAAATTAAGATCCGGCGGCAAAAAACAGATCCTGCAAATGTGCTCGCAGGATGCATTTTGTACCCATAGATTTGTATTAGCGACGGATGGCGACGGATGGCCACTCGTCGCGTCCGTCGTACAACAGATCTGTCATTTTTGGCGGACCATCGGCACGAAAAAACGTTCAAGTGAACGTTTTTTTGGCCGTCGCGCCCGCCATTTTCTACCGCAAATGCGCGGCAGAAACTCCACCCCCTCCTCCCTGCACTTCAGAATGGGAAGCGGATGCGTTGAAAAACTGCATCCGCTGCCCACATCGTGCACAAATTTCACAACGTGCGTCAGTACGTCGGCCCGATGCATAGCGATGGACCTGTACCGACACAAGAGTGAAAGAGGCCTTAATGAGCGTTGAATTAAAAAAAAAAAAAAGAAAGCAGAAAAAAACGGCGTGGGCTCCTGTGCAATTTTCTGCGCCAGAGGGGGAAAGCCGACGGCCGGGGGCCAATATTTGGAGCCTGCTATGAATATCAGAACGCAGCTGTCTGCATAGCCTTTACTGGCTATTAAAATAGGGGGACCCCCCAAAAAAATGACGTGGGGTCCCCCTATATTTTATAGCCAGAAATGCTACACAGACAGCTGCGGGCTGATATTCATAGCCTAGAGAGGGGCCATGGATATTGACCCCCCTGGCTACAAATACCAGTCCACAGCCGCCCCAGAAATGGTGCATCTGTAAGGCTAGGGTCACATTGCGTTAGTGCAATCCGTTTAGCGCTAGCGCTAGCGGATTGCGCTAACGCAATGTTTTTTATGGGGCCGCGTTCGGGGTTGCGGTAACGTCCCCGCTCTCGCAGATCCCCGATCTGCGAGAGCGGGGAACGGACCGCGGGCGCGCCTCGGACGCTGCAAGCAGCGTCCGCGGCGCGCCAGGAATCTCTGGCGCGTCGCTAGCGCGTGCCGAACATGGCATGCGCTAGTGTAGCGCGTTCCCATTAGCGTGAATGGGCGCGTTAACGGACGCGTTGCACGGCGTTAATTTCGCCGTGCAACGCTGTCCGTTTAACGCGGTCCCATAACGCAATGGGAACCCAGCCTAAGATGTGCCAATTCCGGCACTTAGCCCCTCTCTTCCCACTCCTGTGTAGCGGTGGGATATGGGGTACTAAGGGGTTAATGTCACTTTGCTATTAAGTAGGTGTAAGGTGACATTAAGCAGGTTTAATAAAGGAGAGGCGTCAATAAGACACCTATCCATTATTAATCCAATAGTAAGAAAGGGTTAATAAAACACGCACACATTCAGAAAAATGTATTAATTGGGCTGTCCGCCGTAGTCCAATTAATAACGAGTGTCCCATGGTCATCTCCCCTAAAGAACAGTGACATCGGGTGATGTCACTGCTCTATTGGACCCTCAGTGACACACTGACAGTAGACAATGGCTCCTGCAGTGCATCAGTTCAAAGTCTTACTTTATGGCAATTGCTACGTGGGAAAATTTCTCATGCAGCAATGCCATAAGTGAGGCTAATGACTATTTTTTTACAGCGGTGGAGGAATCCCTTCCTCCCGTCATTGTGTTTTTGGGGCCCCTGGAGAGCGGTTGCAACAGCTGTTGCTGCCGTTCTCCACAGGAGATCGTCGTGGGACACTCGTGGATTTCTGCGGACAGGGAGTATATTGGTTGTTTGTTTTTTTTCACCTTTTTTCAGATGACACTGGCTTCGGGGATCAAAATGACAAGTAATGGTGAGTATGAACGCTATGTTTAATGTACTGTATGTCATGTATGTAATGTATGAATGTACTGTATGGAGTATGTATGGAGTATTTTTTTTCCCTTCAACACATTAGCCGGATGATGGGACTACTACTGTCCCATCATTGGCTAATGTGTCAATCACTGTCAGTGTAGTAGGCATCGTCCGATGGGACTTGTAGTCCCATCGGACGATGCCCACACTGAGACACCCCGCACAGAGACACGCCGCAGAGACCCCGCACAGACACCCCGCACATCCCACTCAGACACCCCGCATGCCCCGCAGAGACCCCAGCATGGCCCGCAGAGACCCCCTCCCACCGCACAGAGACCACACCTGCCACACAGAGATCCTGCCCGCCACAGAGACACCCCGCCCGCCGCACAGAGACCCTGCACGCCGCACAGAGACCCCGCACGCCGCATAGAGCCCTGGCATACACGCAGAGAGCCCCACGGTCACGCACAGACACCGCCCGCACACTCACACCCAATCTCCGCCCACGCACCACCCACACACCGCCCACACTTCATTATACTGCATAATTGCACTATAGGAACTTCCGATTTCCGATATCGCAAAAATATCAGAACTCGGGATCGGAATTCCGATACAGCAAATATCAGACGATACCCGATATTTGCAGTATTGGAATGCTCAACACTAGTTGACATGCTTCTTGTGATTTCAGAAATTACAAAACATACATTTGGCAACAACTCCATAAACTTGGGGACCTCCACTAATGGTCCTCCCTTTGTCCATTACACTAGTAAAGGACAAGAATAATCCTAAAATGACTACATTCAGAGCTTAGAAGGATCATTGAACAGGACAACACCAAGTTTTAATGAAAATAACAACCTCCACTAAAAGACAGTCAAAATGCTAAAAACCCATCTTTCATAAGTATATGAAGGACCTTGGCTAAGATTTATTACTATGTAATAGGAGGTAGCTGTATTTAACTGTGAAGAGAAAATAAATTAGAATTATTGATTGGAAATGTTATCTCAAATAGTGTCTCGTTTGATTAATTACTTACTCCTCAAAGCTGACCTGGCTCCTTGTTAATAAAGCTCAGTGCTGATAAGTGACAAATTCCAATACATACTTCAGAAGAATACTTAGAAAGGTGCAGACTTGCTTTCTTAAGTCACCTAGATAAATTGATGATACTTTCAAAACTTTAATTAGTTCTTCAAGTTATTAAAACAAATTTCTGACATTTTCTACATATTGTTCTTTTTTCTTTGTTTGATAAAACTTAATTAAATATAGCAGGAGGGCAAATTAATTTTGAATTTGATAATAAAAATGTATAAAAAAGAAGATGATTAAGGAAATATCCATGGAAATTATTAATTGTGCAATAAATAAAAAAAATGGCAAACAGGTTAATAAGTATAAATTTTGAAGTATTTACAATGAGAAGTACAATGTGGAGCTCTTAGACCCAAATGTATAATCTATAACAAGATCCTTACGTAAATGTATTATGTGCCATTTTTAACCCCTTAACGACCGCCGATACGCCTTTTAACGGCGGCAGTTAAGGGTACTTAAACCACAGCGCCGTTAATTAACGGCGCTGTGGAAAAAGTGAATAGCGCCCCCCAGAGTTGGATTTTCTCTGGGATCTCGGTTGCCGGGGGTAGCCGAGACCCCAGAGAACATGATTCAGGAGGGTTTTTACCGACCCCCGGGTTGCGATCGCCAGTAATTAACCGTTTACCGGCGATCGCAAAAAAAAGTGATTTCCCATTTAATTTCTCTGTCCTCCGATGTGATCGCACATCAGAGGACAGAGAAATGGGGTCTGTTATGATCTGGTGGCCTTGGAGCAGCATGAGACGTACTCTGGAGAAGGTGGTCCCTGTACTGACCGCAAACCCTGAACCTAGCAGCGCAACTAGAAATAGCCGTGGGGGGTACCTAACACTCCCTAGACCCCTCGACACAGCCTAAGATCTAACTACCCCTAAAGACAGAAACAGGAAACCTATCTTGCCTCAGAGAAAATCCCCAAAGGATAGATAGCCTTCCACAAATATTGACTGTGAGAGAAGAGAGAAAAAACATACGCAGATATGAAATCAGATTTTAGCATAGGAGGCCATACTAGCTAAAAAGAAAGAATAGAACAGAGTACTATGCAGTCAGTATAAAAACACTAGAAAAATATCCACCGCAGAAAATACGGATCACCACATCTAACTAAAGACATGGGGGTATATCTGCATCTCCAGAGAAATAGCTAGGCTGCAAAAAATCCTTCACAGATCAAGCTGGACAAGACAAAAGCATGAAAATGCACAGAACTATAAGGTCCACTGCAGGTGGACAGCAAAAACAAAGCCAGGACTTATCTTTGTAGAAAAACACAGCAAACTGGAAAGACCAGCAGGGAAGTGAATCCTTCAAGAACAATGGACAACTGGCACTGACTAAAGGATCCAGCAAAGCTATATACCCCAGTCAGTCTTGCAATTAGTAGATACACCTGTCCACTCCTGCAGTCCAGGCACAACTGCATTACCCTCTACAACCACCGGAGGGAGCCCAAAAGCTGAATTCACAACAGGGGTCCCCAATAGCCCCCCGATACTCACTTGTCTCCCCCGATGCTCCTCGTGGCTCCCGATGGGCGCCGCCATCTGGTTCTAGCCAAAAAATGGCGGGTGCATGGGCAGTGCGCTCGCCGGCCGGCACCCGGAAAATCTTTGGGGTCTTGGCTGCCGGGGGTAGCTGAGACCCTAAAGATCATGATCGGGGTCAGTTTTTACCGACCCCTTTTTTGTGATCGCTGGTAATCAACTGTTTACCGGCGATCGCAAAAAAAGGAAAAAAAAGCGATCTTTCATTCTCTGTCCTCTGATGTGATCGCACATCAGAGGACAGAGAAATAGGGGGATTAGGGGACCCTGCCATACTTATCGGTGTCCCTGGGTCCTCCTGCTCCTTCTCCTGGCCGCCAGCTTCTTCATCCGGAAAGAAAATGGCGGGCGCATGCACAGAGCGCCCGCCATATTCTGCCGGCCAGCAGGTGGAGTAGTTGGGGCTAATTTTAGGGTTAGGGTTAAGGTTAGGGTTGGGGCTAAATTTAGGGTTAGGGTTAGGGTTGGGGCTAAATTTAGGGTTAGGGTTGGGGCTAAATATAGGGTTAGGGTTGGGGCTAAATATAGGGTTAGGGTTGGGGCTAAATTTAGGGTTAGGCTTCTTTCACACTTCCGTCGCAATGCATCGGCCCGACGTACCGAGGCACGTTGTGAAAATTGTGCACAACATGGGCAGTGGATGCAGTTTTTCAACGCATCCGCTGCCCAGTCTATGTCCTGGGGAGGAGGGGCGGAGTTACGGCCACGTATACACGGTGGGCAATGGCAGATGTGACGTACGAAAAACATTACAATGAACGTTTTTTTGTGCCGATGGTCCGCCAAAACACAACTGATCCAGTGCACAACGGACGCGATGTGTGGCCATCCATTGCGATCCGTCAGCAATACAAGTCTATGGGCAAAAACGCATCCTGCGGGCACATTTGCAGGATCCGTTTTTTGTCCAAAACAACGGATTGCGACGGATGCCACACGGCGCAAATGTGAAAGTAGCCTTAGGGCTAGGTATAGGGTTGGGGCTAAAGTTAGGGCTTGGGCTAGGGTTGGGGCTAAATTTAGGGTTAGGGTTAGGGCTAGGGTTGCTGCTAAAGTTAGTGTTAGAGTTGGGATTAGGGTTAGGGTTTGGATTAGGGTTAGTATTAGGGTTAAGGTTGGCATGAGGGTTACGTTTGGGATTAGGGTTAGGTTTGGGATTAGGGTTAAGGTTAGGGTTGGGATTAGGGGTGTATTGGGATTAGGGTTAGGTTTGAGGTTAGGGTTGAGATTAGGATTAGGGGTGTGTTGGATTTAGGGTTTTGATTAGGGTTATGGTTAGGGTTGACATTAGGGTTGTTTTGGTGTTAGGGTTGTGATTATCATTAGGGTTGTGATTAGGAATATGGATGGGGTTGGGATTAGGGTTAGGGGTGTGTTGGGGTTAGGGTTGGAGTTAGAATTGGGGGGTTTCCACTGTTTAGGTACATCAGGGAGTCTCCAAACACGACAGCCAATTTTGCGCCCAAAAAAACAAATGGTGCTCCCTCCCTTCTTAGCGCTGCCGTGCACCCAAACAGTGGTTTACCCCTACATTTGGGACTTCAGCGTACTTGGGATAATTGGACAACAACTTTTGGGGTCAAATTTCTCCTATTACCCTTGTGAAAATAAAAACTTTGGAGCTTCAAAATCTTTTTTGTGGAAAAAATTTTTGTTTTCACGACTCTGCATTATAAACTTCTGTGAAGCACTTGGGCATTCAAAGTTCTCACCACATATCTATATATGTTCTTTTGGGGGTCTAGTTTCCAAAATGGGGTCACTTTTGGGGGGTTACTACTGTTTAGGTACATCAGGGGCTCTGCAAATGCAACATAACGCCAACAGACCATTCTATCAAAGTCTGCATTCCAAAACGGCACTACTTCCCTTCCAAGCTCTGCCGTGTGCCCAAACAGTGGTTTACCCCCACATATGGGGCATCAGCGTACTCGGCATAAATTGGAAACGAACTTTTGTGGTCCAATTTCTCCTGTTACCCTTGTGAAAATAAAAACTTGGGGGCTAAATATCTTTTTTGTGGAAAAAAAATATTTTTTATTTTCACGACTCTGCATTATAAACTTCTATGAAGCACTTGGGCATTCAAAGCTCTCACCACACATCTAGATAAGTTCCATGGGGGGTCTAGTTTCCAAAATGGGGTCATATGTGGGGGGTTTCTACTGTTTAGGCACATCAAGGGCTCTCCAAATGTGACATGGCGTCCGATCTCAATTCCAGCCAATTCTACATGAAAAAGTAAAACGGCACTCCTTCTCTCCCAAGCTCTGCGGTGCGCCCAAACAGTAGTTTACCCCCACATATGGGGTATTGACGTACTCAGGAGAAATTGCACAACAGCTTTTGTGGTCTAATTTCTCCTGTTACCCTTGTGAAAATAAAAAATTGGGGGCAAAAAGATCATTTTGGTAGAAAAAAATGCGATTTTTTATTTTCAGGGCTCTACGTTATAAACTTCTGTGAAACATCTGGGGGTTTAAAGTGCTCACCACATATCTAGATAAGTTCCTTAAGGGGTCTACTTTCCAAAATGGTGTCACTTGTGGGGGGTTTCCACTGTTTAGGCACATCAGGGGCTCTCCAAATGCGATATGGCGTTCGATCTCAATTCCAGCCAATTCTACATTGAAAAAGTAAAACGACAATCCTTATCTTCCAAGCTCTGCAGTGCACCCAAACAGTGGTTTACCCCCACATATGGGGTATTGACATACTCAGGAGAAATTTCAAAACAACTTTTGTGGTCTAATTTCTCCTGTTACCCTTGTGAAAATAAGAATTTGTGGGCGAAAAGATCATTTTTGTGTAAACAAATGCGATTTTTTATTTTCATGGCTCTACGTTATAAACTTCTGTGAAGCACTTGGGGGTTCAAAGTGCTCACCACACATCTAGGTAAGTTCCTTAAGGGGTCTAGTTTCCAAAATGGTGTCACTTGTGGGGGTTTCCACTGTTTAGGCACATCAGGGGCTCTCTAAACGTGACATGGCATCCAATCTAAATTCCAGCCAAATCTGCATTGAAAAAGTCAAACGGCGCTCCTTCACTTCCAAGTTCTGCGGTGCGCCCAAACAATGGTTTACCCCCACATATGTGGTATCGGCATATTCAGGAGAAATTGCACAACAAAATTTATGGTTTAATTTCTGATTTTACACTTGTTAAAATAAAAAAAAATGGTTCTGAATTAAAATGTTTGCAAAAAAAAGTTAAATGTTCATTTTTTCCTTCCACATTGTTTCAGCTCCTGTGAAGCACTTAAAGGGTTAATAAACTTCTTGAGTGGTGCAGTTTTTAGAATGGTGTCACACTTGGTTATTCTCTATCATATAGACCCCTCAAAATGACTTCAAATGTGATGTGGTCCCTAAAAAATGGTGTTGTTAAAATGAGACATGTGGGAAATGTTATTTATTAACTATTTTTGTGACATATCTCTCTGATTTAAGGGCATGAAAATACAAAGTTTGACAATTGCAAAATTTAAAACATTTTCGCCATATTTCCATTTTTTTCATAAATAATCGCAAGTAATATCGAAGAAATGTTACCACTGTCTTGAAATACAATATGTCACGAAAAAACGGTCTCAGAATCAGTGGGATCTGTTAAAGCGTTCCAGAGTTATAACCTCATAAAGTGACAGTGGTCAGAATTGTAAAAATTGGCTCGGTCATTAAGTACCAAATTGGCTTTCTCACTGAGGGGTTAATATTGATGTCTTGTAATGTGGCAGATGGACCTTTTGACCCTTCAAGCTACTGAGGCAAGGTGCTACTATTACCTCTTCACACCCCCTGTTACCTAATACACAAAAATTTACATTGTCTAGGACATCACAACTTAAGTACATGTTTAACCAAGAAAAAGCAGCAGCACTGAGTATATATAGAGATACTTGGTCACACCTCACAGGACTTCATGCAAGAGTGTATTGTTATCATGATATGATGATTGATAATGCATTCATAATGGTGATTGATAATGCACTTTAAATGAGTTTTGTTCAATATCATAAACACGTAAAATTGCAAAGTGCAGTCTATCAGTTACTGTAAAGTAAATAAGGCAGCACACTGCAGCACTAGAACATGCAAACTTGAAATACGAAATTTGAACTGCATTACTGCACTAGAAATATGAAAAATGAGAGCTTTTAGCGCATAAAAATGGCCAATTTTATGTGTACCTGGTAGCCCCTTTACGGCATCTCTCTTATACCAGATCCTAAACTTGCCTTACCTCGCTGAGAATAAACATCTCCATCTGAATGGGTACATGTGAAACCTCTTCCTAGACTAAAATTCTCTCTCTCTATGGAGGGGTATTGGACCTGCTGTAATTAAAACACCTGTGGCTAGGAGGCGGAGTGCACGATCAGAAGGCTAAAGAATACATTTCAAAAACCTGACCGGCACATCCAAACATAGACTAAGTGTGAACAGGTGCTGAACCTAGAGTCGCCAACTCGTATATAGTTAAGTATACGCGTGCGCAGATGGACATTGCGGCGGCCATTTTCCTGAAGCCCGGGAAGCAGGAGACTCCATCTGCGCACGCGCGGCCTCAGGAAGATGGCCGCGCCCACAGCGAAACCGCTGAATAGCGGCGAGCGCGCTCTTTTTCTACAGCTGCGCAGTGCATTCGGCACTTGCGCATGCGAGAAGCACTACGCCACCAACGGGAACATAAGCAAGATGTGGGGGAAGAAACAGCGCTGTGACCACGCCCATCCGACTTGACCAGCCTGATTGACAGGCGAAAAAGGCCACTTTTGTAAGGTATTTCGGCAGCATAGGTAGGGAATCGGGGGACAAAAAATACCCTATTGTAATGCACAGCTCAGGCCCTATTTAACGGTATTTTTTATCTCCTACTGAAAAAACGGGGTGACAGGTTCCCTTTAAACAGGATATCGATCAGGATAATCACTAGGTTTCTAAGTCAATGACAATGTGCCAATTTTGTACTAATTTAACATTTTTACTGACTTTTTTTTAAGAGAATCAGTTGCCTAAGAAATTATATATTAAAGTGAAGGTAGGGTGATCTAGAGCTATTACAATTGCACTACACCCACTCTTCTCATCACTTGGTTGGGGTGCAGCAATGAGCATAGTAACATAGTAACATAGTTAGTAAGGCCGAAAAAAGACATTTGTCCATCCAGTTCAGCCTATATTCCATCATAATAAATCCCCAGATTTACGTCCTTCTACAGAACCTAATAATTGTATGATACAATATTGTTCTGCTCCAGGAAGACATCCAGGTCTCTCTTGAAACCCTTGACTGAGTTCGCCATCACCACCTCCTCAGGCAGTCACGGCTATTCATCAAATCATGCCCAAAGTTCATTTGTTTGACATCTGTGCAATAAAAGGCTATGCGGAAAGTCAATAGGTGAAAAATAGGCATGAATGGAGGAAGAGTCGAAATTGCTCTGTACTTCAAGCCATTCAGATGACAAGTTGGATAGAATGAGTGTAGTGCAATTATAACATTATTTGTATTTGAACCCCCAGGTGCTTCACAGAAGTTTAGAATGTAGAGGCGTGAAAATAGAAAATCACATTTTTTCCCCATAAATTATTTTTCGCAACAATTTTTTTTATCTTGCAAAGTGTAAAAGGAGAAAATGGACAACTAAAGTTGTTGATCAATTTATCCTGAATACACTGATACCCCATATGTGGGGGAAAACCACTGTTTGGGCGCACGGCAGGGCTTGGAAGGTAAGGAGCGCCATTTGACTTTTTCAAACCAAAATTGGCTGGAATTGAGATCGGACACCATGTCCCGTTTGGAGAGCCCCTGATGTGCCTAAACAGTGGAAAACCGCCACAAGTGACCACATTTTGGAAACTAGACCCTTCAAGGAACTTATCTAGCTATGTGTTGAGCACTTTGAACCCCCAGGTGCTTCACAGAAGTTTAGAACGTAGAGTCATGGAAATAAAAAAAATCACATTTTTCCCCCAAAATGATCTTTTAGCAACAATTGTTTTTATCTTCTCAAGTGTAAAAGGAGAAAATGGACCACAAAAGTTGTTGACCAATTTATCCTGAATACAATGATACCCCATATGTGGGGGAAAACCACTGTTTGGGCGCACGGCAGGGCTCGGAAGGGAAGGAGTGCCATTTGACTTTTTCAAACCAAAATTGGCTGGAATTGAGATCGGACACCATGTCCCATTTGGAGAGCCCCAGATGTGCCTAAGCAGTGGAAAACCGCCACAAGTGACCCCCTTTTGGAAACTAGACCCTTCAAGGAACTTATCTAGCTATGTGGTGAGCACTTTGAACCCCCAGGTGCTTCACAGAAGTTTTGAACGTAGAGGCGTGAAAATAAAAAATCACATTTTTTCCCCATAAATTATTTTTCGCAACAATTTTGTTATCTTGCAAAGTGTAAAAGGAGAAAATGGACAACTAAAGTTGTTGATCAATTTATCCTGAATACACTGATACCCCATATGTGGGGGAAAACCACTGTTTGGGCGCACGGCAGGGCTCGGAAGGGAAGGAGCGCCTTTTGACTTTTTCAAACCAAAATTGGCTGGAATTGAGATCGGACACCATGTCCTGTTTGGAGAGCCCCTGATGTGCCTAAACAGTGGAAAACCACCACAAGTGACCCCATTTTGGAAACTAGACCATTCAAGGAACTTATCTAGCTATGTGGTGAGCACTTTGAACCCCCAGGTGCTTCACATAAGTTTAGAACGTAGAGTCATGGAAATAAAAAAAATCACATTTTTCCCCCAAAATGATCTTTTAGCAACAATTGTTTTTATCTTCTCAAGTGTAAAAGGAGAAAATGGACCACAAAAGTTGTTGACCAATTTATCCTGAATACAATGATACCCCATATGTGGGGGAAAACCACTGTTTGGGCGCACGGCAGGGCTCGGAAGGGAAGGAGCGCCATTTGACTTTTTCAAACCAAAATTGGCTGGAATTGAGATCGGACACCATGTCCCGTTTGGAGAGCCCCTTATGTGCCTAAACAGTAGAAAACCGCCAGAATTGACCCCATTTTGGAAACTAGACCCTTCAAGGAACTTATCTAGCTATGTAGTGAGCACTTTGAACCCCCAGGTGCTTCACAGAAGTTTAGAACGTAGAGGCGTGAAAATAAAAAATCACATTTTTCCCCAAAAATGATCTTTTTAGCAACAATTTTTTTTATCTTCGCAAGTGTAAAAGGAGAAAATGGACCACTAAAGTTGTTGATCAATTTATCCTGAATACAATGATATCCCATATGTGGGGGAAAACCACTGTTTGGGCGCACGGCAGGGCTCGGAAGGGAAGGAGTGCCATTTGACTTTTTCAAAACAAAATTGGCTGGAATTGAGATCGGACACAATGTCCCGTTTGGAGAGCCCCTGATGCGCCTAAACAGTGGAAAACCACCACAAGTGACCCCATTTTGGAAACTAGACCCTTCAAGGAACTTATCTAGCTATGTGGTGAGCACTTTGAACCTCCAGGTGCTTCACAGAAGTTTAGAACGTAGAGGCGTGAAAATAAAAAATCCCATTTTTTCCCAAAAATGATCTTTTAGCAACAATTTTTTTTTATCTTCACAAGTGTAAAAAGAGAAAATGGACCACTAAAGTTGTTGATCAATTTATCCTGAATACAATGATACCCCATATGTGGGGGAAAACCACTGTTTGGGCGCACGGCAGGGCTCGGAAGGGAAGGAGTGCCATTTGACTTTTTCAAACCAAAATTGGCTGGAATTGAGATCGGACACCATGTCCCGTTTGGAGAGCCCCAGATGTGCCTAAGCAGTGGAAAACCGCCACAAGTGACCCCCTTTTGGAAACTAGACCCTTCAAGGAACTTATCTAGCTATGTGGTGAGCACTTTGAACCCCCAGGTGCTTCACAGAAGTTTTGAACGTAGAGGCGTGAAAATAAAAAATCACATTTTTTCCCCATAAATTATTTTTCGCAACAATTTTGTTATCTTGCAAAGTGTAAAAGGAGAAAATGGACAACTAAAGTTGTTGATCAATTTATCCTGAATACACTGATACCCCATATGTGGGGGAAAACCACTGTTTGGGCGCACGGCAGGGCTCGGAAGGGAAGGAGCGCCTTTTGACTTTTTCAAACCAAAATTGGCTGGAATTGAGATCGGACACCATGTCCTGTTTGGAGAGCCTCTGATGTGCCTAAACAGTGGAAAACCACCACAAGTGACCCCATTTTGGAAACTAGACCATTCAAGGAACTTATCTAGCTATGTGGTGAGCACTTTGAACCCCCAGGTGCTTCACAGAAGTTTAGAACGTAGAGTCATGGAAATAAAAAAAATCACATTTTTTCCCCCAAAATGATCTATTAGCAACAATTGTTTTTATCTTCTCAAGTGTAAAAGGAGAAAATGGACCACTAAAGTTGTTGATCAATTTATCCTGAATACAATGATACCCCATATGTGGGGGAAATCCACTGTTTGGGCGCACGGCAGGGCTCGGAAGGGAAGGAGTGCCATTTGACTTTTTCAAACCAAAATTGGCTGGAATTGAGATCGGACACCATGTCCCGTTTGGAGAGCCCCTGATGTGCCTAAACAGTGGGAAACCGCCACAAGTGACCCCATTTTGGAAACTAGACCCTTCAAGGAACTTATTTAGCTATGTGTTGAGCACTTTGAACCCCCAGGTGCTTCACAGAAGTTTAGAACGTAGAGGCGTGAAAATAAAAAATCACATTTTTTCCCCAAAAATGATCTTTTAGCAACAATTTTTTTTATCTTCACAAGTGTAAAAGGAGAAAATGGACCACTAAAGTTGTTGATAAATTTATCCTGAATACACTGATACCCCATATGTGGGGGAAAACCACTGTTTGGGCGCACGGCAGGGCTCGGAAGGGAAGGAGCGCCATTTGAATTTTTCAAACCAAAATTGGCTGGAATTGAGATCGGACACCATGTTGCATTTGGAGAGCCCCTGATGTACCTAAACAGTGGAAAACCACCACAAGTGACCCCATTTTAGAAACTAGACCCTTCACGGAACTTATCTAGCTATGTGATGAGCACCGTGAACCTCCAAGTGCCTCACCAAATATTTTAACGATGCGTCATAAAAAAAGAACACATTTTTTCCACAAAAATGATCTTTTAGCCACAATTTTTTGTTTTCCCAAGGGTTATAGGACAAAATAGACAGGAAAAGATGTTGTGCAATTTTTCACGAGTACGCCGATACCCCATATTTGGGGAAAAACCACTGTTTGGGTGCATGGCAGGGCTCGGAAGGGATGGAGCACCATTTGGAATGCAGACTGAGGGTATGTGCACACGTCCGGGTTTTTAGCGTTTTTTTGCGGAATTTCGCCATAAAAACACTATATATCCGCTAAGAAAACGTTAACATTATGCATCCTATCATTTAGAATGCATTTCGCATTTTTTGTGCATATGTTCCCGCAAAAAATCCGGATATGCTCTATCTTTTTGCGGATTTTCTGCGGATTTCCTATCAAAATGGACATTCCGGAAAAATCCGCAAAAATTCCGCAAAAAATCTGCGCAAAAAACGCGTCAAAAACATGCAAATTCCGCGAGAAATCCGCGCGAGAAAGCATGCGGATTTCTGGCAGAATTCTCCGGATTTTGTCAGGAAAAAATCCGGACGTGTGCACATACCCTGAGATGGATTGGTCTGCAGGCGTCACGTTGCATTTGCAGAGCCCCTGATGTACCTAAACAGTGGAAATCCTCCACAAGTGACCCCATTTTGAAAACTGGACCTCCCAAGGAATTTATTTAGATATGTGGTGAGCACCGTAAACCTCCAAGTGCCTCACCAAAAATTATAACGATGAGTCGTGAAAAAAATAGAACACATTTTTTCCACAAAAATGATCTTTTAGCTACGATTTTTTTTATTTTCCCAAGGGTTATAGGACAAAATAGACAGAAAAAGATGTTGTGCAATTTTTCACGAGTACGCCGATTCCCCATATGTGGGGAAAAACCACTGTTTGAGTGCATGGCAGAGCTCGGAAGGGAAGGCGCACCATTTGGAATGCAATCTTAGATGGATTGGTCTGCAGGCGTCGCGTTGCATTTGCAGAGCCCCTGATGTACCTAAACAGTGGAAATCCTCCACACGTGACCCCATTTTGAAAACTGGACCTCCCAAGGAATTTATTTAGATATGTGGTGAGCACCGTAAACCTCCAAGTGCCTCACTCCACAAGTGACCCCATTTTGGAAACTACACCCCTGAAGGAATATATCTAGAGACATAGTTTTATAGTATTGATTATAATTCTTTTGGTTTTTCTGGTGTATGAATTTATGATGTGGCGGTATGTGTAAGATGTTCGGGGTACATCAGATAATAAAAGTGTGTTGTGTCAACAGGGTATAAACTAATTTTATTAATTTGTAGACGTGTGGTATGCTTTGAAGCAATCCTTAATGCAAAGGCCAGGTTTCTCAGAGCAGGTTTCACAATGGTAAATTGTGTCCTTTCGGATTCCCCTCTTGGAACATACTCTGCACCGTTTTTGTGATCGTCCTGTCCTCGCTGTTTGGGGAACCTGTCCTGGGAAATGTTGACCTGGGACAATACGGGCACTATCAGATTCAGAAGTACTGGGAATCTCACCTCCCTGAGTGCCAAACATTAGGGCCTTGATGACTACCTCCTGAAAGCTTTTCGCATGGCACTGTATGGTTGGAGGACCTGATCTGAGAGATCCACACCCCCCATGTACCGAATGTAATCCAGGATACAATCTGGCTTTGGGACTTGTGTTGTGGTCCCACGAACAGTGACAAGGGTGCTGTTGTCACGGTGTATGGTGGTCAGGATAAGGACATCCCTTTTGTCCTTATACTTGACCACCAGCATGTTGTCGCTGCATTTGGCCCTGCTTTCCCCTTTTCTCAGCATTTGCCCAATTAGCGGCTTAGGGAGGCCTTGCTGATTTTTTTGCACGGTGCCACATGCAGCTGTACCTCTGGCAGAGAGGGCCTTGAAGAGTGGGATGCTGGTGTAAAAGTTGTCAATGTAAAGGTGATAACCCTTATCCAGCAGTGGGTGCAGCAATTCCCACACAATTTTCCCACTCACCCCCAGGATGGGGGGGCATTCAGGGGGGTTAATCTGGGTGTCCTTACCCTCGTAGACCCTAAATCTGTGGGTGTACCCGGAGGTACTCTCGCACAGTTTGTACAGCTTTATTCCGTTCCTGGACCTCTTACTGGGCAGGTACTGTCGGAATTTTAGCCTCCCTTTGAAATGAACGAGAGATTCATCAATAGCGATGTCCCTTTGGGGTGTGTACGCCTCAGCAAATTTTCTGCTGATGTGTTCAATCACTGGCCGAATTTTATATAGACGATCAAAGTTTGGATCGTCTCAGGGAGGACACTGCGCATTATCACTGAAATGCAAAAATGTTTGGATCCCTTCAAATCGTGTCCTTTTCATGGCCATGCGGAATACCGGTGTACTGTAGAGAATGTCACTACTCCAGTATTGCCGAAGCTTTGGCTTTTTGATTACGCCCATATGCAGCACAATTCCCCAAAATGTCATCATCTCTGCTGCATTTACGGGGGTCCATCTGGCATAAAATGACGTGGGATTTTGGGTGAAAAATTGTTGGGCATACAGGTTCGTCTGGGCCACCATAAGATTTATTATTTCATCACTGAAAAAGAATTTGAAGAAGTCAATTTCAGTGAGGCCAGTCGTGTCAAACTGGATTCCTGACCTGCTGCTGAAATCCGGAATGACGGGCTGAAAATTTTCAGGGGGTGCAATCCATACGGGATCGATTGCTGCAGGAGTTGCCTGGGTCCTACGGCGCCTTGTTGGGGGTCCTTCCTCACCAGATGAGGAGGAGGATGAGGAGGAGGAGGAGGAATAGAGGAATGTGGGATCTTCCTCACTGGCTGTATCCGTGTCAGACGCAAGGATGGCGTAAGCCTCCTCTGGTGAATAGCGCCTTGTTGACGAATTGGCAATTTTTTTTTCCCCAAACCCTGGGGATGTGTGTGTAAGTGGTGCTTTTACACGTGTAATGTGTGGGGCTTGTGTATAGGGTACTCTTTATTATAACCAATCAGAGAGAAAAAACAATTACGGTAGTGAGAAAAAATGTAGAAGAAACAAGAAAAAAAGATGAAAAGAAAAATCAATGTAAAAAAATAAGTTTGTATAAAAAAAAGTATAAATTTACCCTACGCAACTAAATCTTTCTTTTGCAAAAGAAAAAACGAATGCCACTAACAGTGTGACGTACGCTCCCCTAATGAACGCGCTAAAAATTAGGCGACGCAACTAATTATTCTTTTTACAAAAAAAAGCGAATGCCACTAACAGTGTGACGTACGCTCCCCTAATGAATGCGCTAAAAATTAGACGACGCAACTAATTATTCTTTTTACAAAAAAAGCGAACGCCACTAACAGTGTGATGTACGCTCCCCTAATGCACTCGCCAAAAATTATGCAACGCAACTACTTCTTCTTTTTACAAAAAAAAAGCAAACGCCACTAACAGTGTGACGTACGCTCCCCTAATGAACGCGCTAAAAATTAGGTGACGCAACTAATTATTCTTTTTACAAAAAAAAGCGAACGCCACTAACAGTGTGACGTACGCTCCCCTAATGAATGCGCTAAAAATTAGACGACGCAACTAATTATTCTTTTTACAAAAAAAGCGAACGCCACTAACAGTGTGACGTACGCTTCCCTAATGCACTCGCCAAAAATTAGGCAACGCAACTACTTATTCTTTTTTAAAAAAAAAAGCAAACGCCACTAACAGTGTGACGTACGCTCCCCTAGTGAACGCGCTAAAAATTAGATGACGCAACTAATTATTCTTTTTACAAAAGAAAAGCGAACGCCACTAACAGTGTGACGTACGCTCCCCTAATGCACTCGCTAAAAATTAGGCGACGCAACTATTCTTTTTACAAAAAAAACAAACGCCACTAACAGAATGACGTACGCTCCCCTAATGAACGCGCTAAAAATTAGATGACGCAACTAATTATTCTTTTTACAAAAGAAAAGCGAACGCCACTAACAGTGTGACATACGCTCCCCTAATGCACTAGAGATTATCTGGCGATAGCAGATTTTTTTATGCAAAAAAGACGCTACCTCCCTACCTATAAAACTACACAGTACGATTTTTTTTTTCTAAAATATGATCGGTCGTCACTAACGCTGTGACGCCGGCTACACTAACACGCTACCACTAGGGTTGAGCGACCTTGACCTTTTTGGAGTCGAACCGTGTTTCGCGAAACCCGACTATCTTAGAAGTCGAGTCGAGTGGAATCGGCCGATTATCGCGAAAAGTCGGGTATCGCCCGAAACACGAAACCCAATGCAAGTCAATGGGGGAGCATAGTCGGCAGTGAGTGGAGGCCAGGAAAACATCTACACTGCCCATTTTAATGGCAAAAACATCCATTCTTGTTACTGAAGCTTGTCAATCGTAATTTAGCTTATAATAATTTGAAGGCATTTGAAATTGGGGGTCATTTGGCTAAAGTTGTGGGGGGTAGGGCTGGTTCAAGTAATTAGTGGGCCCAGGAAATCTGGAACACGTCACGACAGTGGAGCAGGGAGAGGTAAGTATTTCAACTTTGCAAGTGCTGTGATCCTGAGCAAGCAGGGGGGGCCCACTAGTTGGCATTGGCACTGGCACAGGGCCCCTCAAAGTACAGCGGTGTGTTTGCACGGCGGGGGCGCCTCCCACCGGCAGCAACACTTTTGCGTACTATGAGAGGCCCTGTGCCAGTGACGTCGCCAACTAGTATTCCTCCCCCCACCTGATGAAGGAACCTGCACTTTCATCTGCACCTTCCTCTTTGTCCCCGTGTAAGGTGGTATGGTATGCGGAAAGAGGAACGTGACTTTCAGCAGGGTCACAATCTTGCTGTGTAGCGTGTACAGGGAATTTTGCGTTATGGGTCAATGTACCAGCAGACTCATCTATCACTGGCTGGGCAATGGGCAGGATGAGGAGGAAACACAGATATAGGCCCAAAGAATAAAGTGGGCTAAATGCAGTTCAAAATTGGTAACACAGGACTAACCAGGGGGCATTGCAGTGGAGGACAACTGGAATGAGAGGCTGACACAGAGAGTAGGCCCAAATCAGTAAGTAGTCGAAATGCAGTTCAAAATTGGCAACCGTAGTAAACAGGCGGCACAGCTTTGTTCAGTGGAGGAGAACAGCAAGGAGCGGCAGACACTGTTAGTAGGCCCCAAACCAACTAGTACGCCAAATGCAGTTGTTCCATTTAACCACTATTTAACAAGAGCCTGAAGATAGAAGCTCAGGAAAGGCAACCTGGAGAACACCTTGGAGTGTAACACACCATCTCTCTACACCCCATACCCAATTTGTAGGCCTAATGCAGTGTAGTTTCCAACAACTACTAAACGAGAGCATGAAGATCGAAGCAATGGCGAGGAAACCTGGGGAACACCTTGGAGTGGAACACACCATCTCTCTACACCCCATACCCAATTTGTAGGCCTAATGCAGCGTAGTTTCCAACAAGAACTAAACGAGAGCATGAAGATCGAAGCAATGGAGAGGAAACCTGGGGAACACCTTGGAGTGGAACACACCATCTCTCTACACCCCATACCCAATTTGTAGGCCTAATGCAGTGTAGTTTCCAACAACTACTAAACGAGAGCATGAAGATCGAAGCATTGGCTAGGAAACCTGGGGAACACCTTGGAGTGGAACACACCATCTCTCTACACCCCATACCCAATTTGTAGGCCTAATGCAGCGTAGTTTCCAACAACTACTAAACGAGAGCATGAAGATCGAAGCAATGGAGAGGAAACCTGGGGAACACCTTGGAGTGTAACACACCATCTCTCTACACCCCATACCCAATTTGTAGGCCTAATGCAGTGTAGTTTCCAACAACTACTAAACGAGAGCATGAAGATCGAAGCAATGGAGAGGAAACCTGGGGAACAACTTGGAGTGGAACACACCATCTCTCTACACCCCATACCCATTTTGTAGGCCTAATGCAGTGTAGTTTCCAACAACTACTAAACGAGAGCATGAAGATCGAAGCATTGGCGAGGAAACCTGGGGAACACCTTGGAGTGGAACACACCATCTCTCTACACCCCATACCCAATTTGTAGGCCTAATGCAGTGTAGTTTCCAACAACTACTAAACGAGAGCATGAAGATCGAAGCAATGGAGGGGAAACCTGGGGAACACCTTGGAGTGGAACACACCATCTCTCTACACCCCATACCCAATTTGTAGGCCTAATGCAGTGTAGTTTCCAACAACTACTAAACGAGAGCATGAAGATCGAAGCATTGGCGAGGAAACCTGGGGAACACCTTGGAGTGGAACACACCATCTCTCTACACCCCATACCCAATTTGTAGGCCTAATGCAGTGTAGTTTCCAACAACTACTAAACGAGAGCATGAAGATCGAAGCAATGGAGAGGAAACCTGGGGAACACCTTGGAGTGGAACACACCATCTCTCTACACCCCATACCCAATTTGTAGGCCTAATGCAGTGTAGTTTCCAACAACTACTAAACGAGAGCATGAAGATCGAAGCTTCGGCGAGGAAACCTGGGGAACACCTTGGAGTGGAACACACCATCTCTCTACACCCCATACCCAATTTGTAGGCCTAATGCAGTGTAGTTTCCAACAACTACTAAACGAGAGCATGAAGATCGAAGCATTGGCGAGGAAACCTGGGGAACACCTTGGAGTGGAACACACCATCTCTCTACACCCCATACCCAATTTGTAGGCCTAATGCAGTGTAGTTTCCAACAACTACTAAACGAGAGCATGAAGATCGAAGCAATGGAGAGGAAACCTGGTGAACACCTTGGAGTGTAACACACCATCTCTCTACACCCCATACCCAATTTGTAGGCCTAATGCAGTGTAGTTTTCTACAACTACTAAACGAGAGTCGGAAGACCGAAGCAATGTGGACGAAACCTGGGGCACACCTTGGGGAGGCAGACACCGTTAGTAGGCCCTACCAAAGTTGTACCCCCAATGCAGTTTTAAAATTCCTAGAGGCTGAAAACAAGACTATTGACGCTCAACTTTTTTCAAAAGAACACAGCTGAATTGAGTGGCGCAGACAGACACAGGTAGTAGGACTTAAACCAAAAATGTGGCTCACTGCAGCTTAAAAAAGTTACAGGGGTACACAGGCAGCATTGCTCTGGGCAGTGGAGGACAATTTCAATAGTGGACCGCAGACAGACTTTGTACGCCTACTATTAAAAAAAGGATGCTCTATGCAATTAAAAATAGGTTCCAGGGGTCCACGGGCAGCAGTGGTCTGGTCAGTGGACGAGTATTGGAAGGAGGGACCGCAGACAGGCGTAGTAGGCCTAACATAACAAAATTAGGCTGTAGACACTGTAAAATTGGTTCCAGCGGTACACGGGCAGCAGTGGTGTGGTCAGCGGAGGAAAATTTGAATTAGGGACTGCAGACAGACTTTGTAGGCTGTCCCCTGTGGACCATGCATCCAACACATTAACCCAGTGCACCGTAATGGACACTTAACCTTTTGTGGACATGCCTACTGGTCCATGCGTCTCTTGTCAGGTGCACCTTTCTACTGTTTGATTGCCTGAGTGCTATGACAATGCAGACTTTTTCATGCCGGTGGAGGGCTGGGATGGCTTTTCTCGCAAAAGAAATGTCGACTGGGTAGCTTGAACCGTGGTACAGCGTAGTTCATCTGGGCTTTCTAAATATAAAACAAAGAAAAAAAGGAGGTTCCATGCACTTTCAGCTGGGTTCCAGGGGTACACGGCCAGAATTGGTCTGGTCAGTGGAGAACTATTGGAAGGAAGGACCGCAGACAGGCTTCGAAGGCCTAACATAATAACAGATGGCTGTAGGCAATTTTAAATTGGTTCCAGGGGAACACGGGCAGCAGTGGCCTGGTCAGTGTAGTAGTAGTAGAAAGAACGGACCGCAGACAGGCTTCGAAGGCCTAACATAAAAAAATTGGGCTGGCTGTAGGCAATTTTAAATTGGTTCCAGGGGTACATGGGCAGCAGTGGTGTGGTCAGTGGAGGCCTAGTGGAAGGAGTGACCGCAGACAGGCATCGAAGGCCTAACATAATAACAGATGGCTGTAGGCAATTTTAAATTGGTTCCAGGGGAACACGGGCAGCAGTGGCCTGGTCAGTGTAGTAGTAGTAGAAAGAACGCACCGCAGACAGGCTTCGAAGGCCTAACATAAAAAAAATTGGGCTGGCTGTAGGCAATTTTAAATTGGTTCCAGGGGTACACGGGCAGCAGTGGTGTGTGGTCAGTGGAGGCCTAGTGGAAGGAGTGACCACAGACAGGCATCGAAGGCCTAACATAATAACAGATGGCTGTAGGCAATTTTAAATTGGTTCCAGGGGAACACGGGCAGCAGTGGCCTGGTCAGTGCAGTAGTAGTAGAAAGAACGCACCGCAGACATGCTTCGAAGGCCTAACATAAAAAAATTGGGCTGGCTGTAGGCACTTTTAAATTGGTTTCAAGGGTACACGGGCAGCAGTGTTGTGGTCAGTGGAGGCCTAGTGGAAGGAGTGACCGCAGACAGGCATCGAAGGCCTAACATAATAACAGATGGCTGTAGGCAATTTTAAATTGGTTCCAGGGGAACACGGGCAGCAGTGGCCTGGTCAGTGTAGTAGTAGTAGAAAGAACGCACCGCAGACAGGCTTCGAAGGCCTAACATAAAAAAAATTGGGCTGGCTGTAGGCAATTTTAAATTGGTTGCAGGGGTACACGGGCAGCAGTGGTGTGGTCAGTGGAGGCCTAGTGGAAGGAGTGACCACAGACAGGCATCGAAGGCCTAACATAATAACAGATGGCTGTAGGCAATTTTAAATTGGTTCCAGGGGAACACGGGCAGCAGTGGCCTGGTCAGTGTAGTAGTAGTAGAAAGAACGCACCGCAGACATGCTTCGAAGGCCTAACATAAAAAAATTGGGCTGGCTGTAGGCACTTTTAAATTGGTTCCAGGGGTACACGGGCAGCAGTGTTGTGGTCAGTGGATGCCTAGTGGAAGGAGTGACCGCAGACAGGCATCGAAGGCCTAACATAATAACAGATGGCTGTAGGCAATTTTAAATTGGTTCCAGGGGAACACGGGCAGCAGTGGCCTGGTCAGTGTAGTAGTAGTAGAAAGAACGCACCGCAGACAGGCTTCGAAGGCCTAACATAAAAAAATTGGGCTGGCTGTAGGCACTTTTAAATTGGTTCCAGGGGTACACGGGCAGCAGTGTTGTGGTCAGTGGAGGCCTAGTGGAAGGAGTGACCGCAGACAGGCATCGAAGGCCTAACATAATAACAGATGGCTGTAGGCAATTTTAAATTGGTTCCAGGTGAACACGGCCAGCAGTGGCCTGGTCAGCGGAGAATGGTTGTAATGAGTGTCTGCCAGTTAGTAGTCCAAAACAATACATAAATGTGAATGTCTCACATTAAAATCCAGCGAAAACACTAAAGGGTGCAATCTTTAGGTACAGGGGTGGGATCCTCTGCGTTGTTTCTGACCTACTAATTTGGCGCAAAGTTTTTACTTTGGTAAATAGAGGACACTGTCCCTGACTATGTTAAGTACCATTATACATGTCAACACAATGGTATTGTCAGTGGCAGGAATGGAAGGATGTCAGCGCATAGTCTAAACATTGGTGGAAGTGTGAGAGATAATTGTGGAAGTGGCAGATCAATGTTTGACCTGGGGGTGGGTGAACTCTCTTGTGGACGGCGGTAGAGGCCCAGGGCCCCTCATGTTACAACAGTGTGTCTGACGTTGGGTGCGCACCACCACCGCCAGAGACAGTTTAGTGTACTATGAGGGACCCAGTGGCAGTGCTGTCGACCAAAAGCGGGCACACCCACCTCTTCAGACAAACAGCACTCTCACGGGTGCTTGCGCCAAGTCGCGATACCACGGCCCCGTGTGGGGAGTTTGGCCATTTAGGGTGGTGTAAACATGTCGTATTCTGGACAATCAGCTGCTGCAAATTAAGACATTTGAAAAGTCATTCACAGTAGTCCACAGGCAAGAGCTTTTCATAGGAAAGCTAGGTGTCGCCCGGGCAAGGTGGGGCAAAAGAATTCGAAATCCAGTTGTGGTTCATTTTAATGAATGTTAGACCATCAACATTTTGTGTAGCCAGACGAGTCCTTTTTTCGGTTAATATTGAACCTGCAGCACTGAATACTCTTTCTGATAGGACACTAGCTGCCGGGCAAGCAAGCTCCTGCAATGCATATTCAGCCAATTCTGGCCAGGTGTCTTATTTTGATGCCCAGTAATCAAATGGGAATGACGGTTGAGGGAGAACATCGATAAGGGATGAAAAATAGTTTGTTACCATACTGGACAAATGTTGTCTCCTGTCACTTTCAATTGATGCAGCAGTACCTGTCCTGTCTGCGGTCATAGCAAAATCACTCCACAACCTGGTCAGAAAACCCCTCTGTCCAATGCCACTTCTGATGTGTGCACCCCTAACACTCCTGGTCTGCTGCCCCCTGGAGCTCGTGTGAGAACGATCACGGGCGCTGTGTGCTGGGAATGCCTGAAGCAAACGGTCAACAAGAGTTGATTGTTTTGTTGCTAATATTAGTTCCAAGTTCTCATGTGGCATAATATTTTGCAATTTGCCTTTATAGCGAGGATCAAGGAGGCAGGCCAACCAGTAATCGTCATCGTTCATCATTTTAGTAATGCGTGTGTCCCTTTTGAGGATACGCAAGGCATAATCCGCCATGTGGGCCAAAGTTCCAGTTGTCAAATCTGCGGTTGTACTTGGTTGAGGTGCAGTTGCAGGCAAATCTACGTCACTTGTGTCCCTCAAAAAACCAGAACCCGGCCTTGCCACGCCACCAATTTCCAGTGCCCCCGGGAAAGCTTCCTCATTAAAAATATACTCATCCCCATCATCCTCCTTGTCCTCCACCTCCTCTTCGCCCGCTACCTCGTCCTGTACACTGCCCTGACCAGACAATGGCTGACTGTCATCAAGGCTTTCCTCTTCCTCTGGTGCAGACGCCTAATCCTTTATGTTCGTCAAACTTTGCATCAGCAGACGCATTAGGGGGATGCTCATGCTTATTATGGCGTTGTCTGCACTAACCAGCCGTGTGCATTCCTCAAAACACTGAAGGACTTGACACATGTCTTGTATCTTCGACCACTGCACACCCGACAACTCCATGTCTGCCATCCTACTGCCTGCCCGTGTATGTGTATCCTCCCACAAAAACATAACAGCCCGCCTCTGTTCGCACAGTCTCTGAAGTGGTGTCACTTGTGGGGGTTTCCACTGTTTAGGCACATCAGGGGCTCTCTAAACGTGACATGGCATCCAATCTAAATTCCAGCCAAATCTGCATTGAAAAAGTCAAACGGCGCTCCTTCACTTCCAAGTTCTGCGGTGCGCCCAAACAATGGTTTACCCCCACATATGTGGTATCGGCATATTCAGGAGAAATTGCACAACAAAATTTATGGTTTAATTTCTGATTTTACACTTGTTAAAATAAAAAAAAATGGTTCTGAATTAAAATGTTTGCAAAAAAAAGTTAAATGTTCATTTTTTCCTTCCACATTGTTTCAGCTCCTGTGAAGCACTTAAAGGGTTAATAAACTTCTTGAGTGGTGCAGTTTTTAGAATGGTGTCACACTTGGTTATTCTCTATCATATAGACCCCTCAAAATGACTTCAAATGTGATGTGGTCCCTAAAAAATGGTGTTGTTAAAATGAGACATGTGGGAAATGTTATTTATTAACTATTTTTGTGACATATCTCTCTGATTTAAGGGCATGAAAATACAAAGTTTGACAATTGCAAAATTTAAAACATTTTCGCCATATTTCCATTTTTTTCATAAATAATCGCAAGTAATATCGAAGAAATGTTACCACTGTCTTGAAATACAATATGTCACGAAAAAACGGTCTCAGAATCAGTGGGATCTGTTAAAGCGTTCCAGAGTTATAACCTCATAAAGTGACAGTGGTCAGAATTGTAAAAATTGGCTCGGTCATTAAGTACCAAATTGGCTTTCTCACTGAGGGGTTAATATTGATGTCTTGTAATGTGGCAGATGGACCTTTTGACCCTTCAAGCTACTGAGGCAAGGTGCTACTATTACCTCTTCACACCCCCTGTTACCTAATACACAAAAATTTACATTGTCTAGGACATCACAACTTAAGTACATGTTTAACCAAGAAAAAGCAGCAGCACTGAGTATATATAGAGATACTTGGTCACACCTCACAGGACTTCATGCAAGAGTGTATTGTTATCATGATATGATGATTGATAATGCATTCATAATGGTGATTGATAATGCACTTTAAATGAGTTTTGTTCAATATCATAAACACGTAAAATTGCAAAGTGCAGTCTATCAGTTACTGTAAAGTAAATAAGGCAGCACACTGCAGCACTAGAACATGCAAACTTGAAATACGAAATTTGAACTGCATTACTGCACTAGAAATATGAAAAATGAGAGCTTTTAGCGCATAAAAATGGCCAATTTTATGTGTACCTGGTAGCCCCTTTACGGCATCTCTCTTATACCAGATCCTAAACTTGCCTTACCTCGCTGAGAATAAACATCTCCATCTGAATGGGTACATGTGAAACCTCTTCCTAGACTAAAATTCTCTCTCTCTATGGAGGGGTATTGGACCTGCTGTAATTAAAACACCTGTGGCTAGGAGGCGGAGTGCACGATCAGAAGGCTAAAGAATACATTTCAAAAACCTGACCGGCACATCCAAACATAGACTAAGTGTGAACAGGTGCTGAACCTAGAGTCGCCAACTCGTATATAGTTAAGTATACGCGTGCGCAGATGGACATTGCGGCGGCCATTTTCCTGAAGCCCGGGAAGCAGGAGACTCCATCTGCGCACGCGCGGCCTCAGGAAGATGGCCGCGCCCACAGCGAAACCGCTGAATAGCGGCGAGCGCGCTCTTTTTCTACAGCTGCGCAGTGCATTCGGCACTTGCGCATGCGAGAAGCACTACGCCACCAACGGGAACATAAGCAAGATGTGGGGGAAGAAACAGCGCTGTGACCACGCCCATCCGACTTGACCAGCCTGATTGACAGGCGAAAAAGGCCACTTTTGTAAGGTATTTCGGCAGCATAGGTAGGGAATCGGGGGACAAAAAATACCCTATTGTAATGCACAGCTCAGGCCCTATTTAACGGTATTTTTATCTCCTACTGAAAAAACGGGGTGACAGGTTCCCTTTAAACAGGATATCGATCAGGATAATCACTAGGTTTCTAAGTCAATGACAATGTGCCAATTTTGTACTAATTTAACATTTTTACTGACTTTTTTTTAAGAGAATCAGTTGCCTAAGAAATTATAAATTAAAGTGAAGGTAGGGTGATCTAGAGCTATTACAATTGCACTACACCCACTCTTCTCATCACTTGGTTGGGGTGCAGCAATGAGCATAGTAACATAGTAACATAGTTAGTAAGGCCGAAAAAAGACATTTGTCCATCCAGTTCAGCCTATATTCCATCATAATAAATCCCCAGATTTACGTCCTTCTACAGAACCTAATAATTGTATGATACAATATTGTTCTGCTCCAGGAAGACATCCAGGTCTCTCTTGAAACCCTTGACTGAGTTCGCCATCACCACCTCCTCAGGCAGTCACGGCTATTCATCAAATCATGCCCAAAGTTCATTTGTTTGACATCTGTGCAATAAAAGGCTATGCGGAAAGTCAATAGGTGAAAAATAGGCATGAATGGAGGAAGAGTCGAAATTGCTCTGTACTTCAAGCCATTCAGATGACAAGTTGGATAGAATGAGTGTAGTGCAATTATAACATTATTTGTATTTGAACCCCCAGGTGCTTCACAGAAGTTTAGAACGTAGAGGCGTGAAAATAGAAAATCACATTTTTTCCCCATAAATTATTTTTCGCAACAATTTTTTTTATCTTGCAAAGTGTAAAAGGAGAAAATGGACAACTAAAGTTGTTGATCAATTTATCCTGAATACACTGATACCCCATATGTGGGGGAAAACCACTGTTTGGGCGCACGGCAGGGCTCGGAAGGTAAGGAGCGCCATTTGACTTTTTCAAACCAAAATTGGCTGGAATTGAGATCGGACACCATGTCCCGTTTGGAGAGCCCCTGATGTGCCTAAACAGTGGAAAACCGCCACAAGTGACCACATTTTGGAAACTAGACCCTTCAAGGAACTTATCTAGCTATGTGTTGAGCACTTTGAACCCCCAGGTGCTTCACAGAAGTTTAGAACGTAGAGTCATGGAAATAAAAAAAATCACATTTTTCCCCCAAAATGATCTTTTAGCAACAATTGTTTTTATCTTCTCAAGTGTAAAAGGAGAAAATGGACCACAAAAGTTGTTGACCAATTTATCCTGAATACAATGATACCCCATATGTGGGGGAAAACCACTGTTTGGGCGCACGGCAGGGCTCGGAAGGGAAGGAGCGCCATTTGACTTTTTCAAACCAAAATTGGCTGGAATTGAGATCGGACACCATGTCCCGTTTGGAGAGCCCCTTATGTGCCTAAACAGTAGAAAACCGCCAGAATTGACCCCATTTTGGAAACTAGACCCTTCAAGGAACTTATCTAGCTATGTAGTGAGCACTTTGAACCCCCAGGTGCTTCACAGAAGTTTAGAACGTAGAGGCGTGAAAATAAAAAATCACATTTTTCCCCAAAAATGATCTTTTTAGCAACATTTTTTTTTATCTTCGCAAGTGTAAAAGGAGAAAATGGACCACTAAAGTTGTTGATCAATTTATCCTGAATACAATGATATCCCATATGTGGGGGAAAACCACTGTTTGGGCGCACGGCAGGGCTCGGAAGGGAAGGAGTGCCATTTGACTTTTTCAAACCAAAATTGGCTGGAATTGAGATCGGACACCATGTCCCGTTTGGAGAGCCCCTGATGTGCCTAAACAGTGGAAAACCACCACATGTGACCCCATTTTGGAAACTAGACCCTTCAAGGAACTTATCTAGCTATGTGGTGAGCACTTTGAACCTCCAGGTGCTTCACAGAAGTTTAGAACGTAGAGGCGTGAAAATAAAAAATCCCATTTCTTCCCAAAAATGATCTTTTAGCAACAATTTTTTTTTATCTTCACAAGTGTAAAAAGAGAAAATGGACCACTAAAGTTGTTGATCAATTTATCCTGAATACAATGATACCCCATATGTGGGGGAAAACCACTGTTTGGGCGCACGGCAGGGCTCGGAAGGGAAGGAGTGCCATTTGACTTTTTCAAACCAAAATTGGCTGGAATTGAGATCGGACACCATGTCCCGTTTGGAGAGCCCCAGATGTGCCTAAGCAGTGGAAAACCGCCACAAGTGACCCCCTTTTGGAAACTAGACCCTTCAAGGAACTTATCTAGCTATGTGGTGAGCACTTTGAACCCCCAGGTGCTTCACAGAAGTTTTGAACGTAGAGGCGTGAAAATAAAAAATCACATTTTTTCCCCATAAATTATTTTTCACAACAATTTTGTTATCTTGCAAAGTGTAAAAGGAGAAAATGGACAACTAAAGTTGTTGATCAATTTATCCTGAATACACTGATACCCCATATGTGGGGGAAAACCACTGTTTGGGCGCACGGCAGGGCTCGGAAGGGAAGGAGCGCCTTTTGACTTTTTCAAACCAAAATTGGCTGGAATTGAGATCGGACACCATGTCCTGTTTGGAGAGCCCCTGATGTGCCTAAACAGTGGAAAACCACCACAAGTAACCCCATTTTGGAAACTAGACCATTCAAGGAACTTATCTAGCTATGTGGTGAGCACTTTGAACCCCCAGGTGCTTCACAGAAGTTTAGAACGTAGAGTCATGGAAATAAAAAAAATCACATTTTTTCCCCCAAAATGATCTATTAGCAACAATTGTTTTTATCTTCTCAAGTGTAAAAGGAGAAAATGGACCACTAAAGTTGTTGATCAATTTATCCTGAATACAATGATACCCCATATGTGGGGGAAAACCACTGTTTGGGCGCACGGCAGGGCTCGGAAGGGAAGGAGTGCCATTTGACTTTTTCAAACCAAAATTGGCTGGAATTGAGATCGGACACCATGTCCCGTTTGGAGAGCCCCTGATGTGCCTAAACAGTGGGAAACCGCCACAAGTGACCCCATTTTGGAAACTAGACCCTTCAAGGAACTTATTTAGCTATGTGTTGAGCACTTTGAACCCCCAGGTGCTTCACAGAAGTTTAGAACGTAGAGGCGTGAAAATAAAAAATCACATTTTTTCCCCAAAAATGATCTTTTAGCAACAATTTTTTTTATCTTCACAAGTGTAAAAGGAGAAAATGGACCACTAAAGTTGTTGATAAATTTATCCTGAATACACTGATACCCCATATGTGGGGGAAAACCACTGTTTGGGCGCACGGCAGGGCTCGGAAGGGAAGGAGCGCCATTTGAATTTTTCAAACCAAAATTGGCTGGAATTGAGATCGGACACCATGTTGCATTTGGAGAGCCCCTGATGTACCTAAACAGTGGAAAACCACCACAAGTGACCCCATTTTAGAAACTAGACCCTTCACGGAACTTATCTAGCTATGTGATGAGCACCGTGAACCTCCAAGTGCCTCACCAAATATTTTAACGATGCGTCATAAAAAAAGAACACATTTTTTCCACAAAAATGATCTTTTAGCCACAATTTTTTGTTTTCCCAAGGGTTATAGGACAAAATAGACAGGAAAAGATGTTGTGCAATTTTTCACGAGTACGCCGATACCCCATATTTGGGGAAAAACCACTGTTTGGGTGCATGGCAGGGCTCGGAAGGGATGGAGCACCATTTGGAATGCAGACTGAGGGTATGTGCACACGTCCGGGTTTTTAGCGTTTTTTTGCGGAATTTCGCCATAAAAACACTATATATCCGCTAAGAAAACGTTAACATTATGCATCCCATCATTTAGAATGCATTTCGCATTTTTTGTGCATATGTTCCCGCAAAAAATCCGGATATGCTCTATCTTTTTGCGGATTTTCTGCGGATTTCCTATCAAAATGGACATTCCGGAAAAATCCGCAAAAATTCCGCAAAAAATCTGCGCAAAAAACGCGTCAAAAACATGCAAATTCCGCGAGAAATCCGCGCGAGAAAGCATGCGGATTTCTGGCAGAATTCTCCGGATTTTGTCAGGAAAAAATCCGGACGTGTGCACATACCCTGAGATGGATTGGTCTGCAGGCGTCACGTTGCATTTGCAGAGCCCCTGATGTACCTAAACAGTGGAAATCCTCCACAAGTGACCCCATTTTGAAAACTGGACCTCCCAAGGAATTTATTTAGATATGTGGTGAGCACCGTAAACCTCCAAGTGCCTCACCAAAAATTATAACGATGAGTCGTGAAAAAAATAGAACACATTTTTTCCACAAAAATGATCTTTTAGCTACGATTTTTTTTATTTTCCCAAGGGTTATAGGACAAAATAGACAGAAAAAGATGTTGTGCAATTTTTCACGAGTACGCCGATTCCCCATATGTGGGGAAAAACCACTGTTTGAGTGCATGGCAGAGCTCGGAAGGGAAGGCGCACCATTTGGAATGCAGTCTTAGATGGATTGGTCTGCAGGCGTCGCGTTGCATTTGCAGAGCCCCTGATGTACCTAAGCAGTGGAAATCCTCCACACGTGACCCCATTTTGAAAACTGGACCTCCCAAGGAATTTATTTAGATATGTGGTGAGCACCGTAAACCTCCAAGTGCCTCACTCCACAAGTGACCCCATTTTGGAAACTACACCCCTGAAGGAATATATCTAGAGACATAGTTTTATAGTATTGATTATAATTCTTTTGGTTTTTCTGGTGTATGAATTTATGATGTGGCGGTATGTGTAAGATGTTCGGGGTACATCAGATAATAAAAGTGTGTTGTGTCAACAGGGTATAAACTAATTTTATTAATTTGTAGACGTGTGGTATGCTTTGAAGCAATCCTTAATGCAAAGGCCAGGTTTCTCAGAGCAGGTTTCACAATGGTAAATTGTGTCCTTTCGGATTCCCCTCTTGGAACATACTCTGCACCGTTTTTGTGATCGTCCTGTCCTCGCTGTTTGGGAAACCTGTCCTGGGAAATGTTGACCTGGGACAATACGGGCACTATCAGATTCAGAAGTACTGGGAATCTCACCTCCCTGAGTGCCAAACATTAGGGCCTTGATGACTACCTCCTGAAAGCTTTTCGCATGGCACTGTATGGTTGGAGGACCTGATCTGAGAGATCCACACCCCCCATGTACCGAATGTAATCCAGGATACAATCTGGCTTTGGGACTTGTGTTGTGGTCCCACGAACAGTGACAAGGGTGCTGTTGTCACGGTGTATGGTGGTCAGGATAAGGACATCCCTTTTGTCCTTATACTTGACCACCAGCATGTTGTCGCTGCTAGAGTTGAGCGACCTTGACCTTTTTAGAGTCGAGCCGGGTTTTGCGAAACCCGACTATGTCCAAAGTCGGGTCGAGTGAAATCGGCCGATTATGACGTAAAGTCGGGATCGACCGAAACACGAAACCCAATGCAAGTCAATGGGGCAGCATAGTCGGCAGTGAGTGGGGGCCAGGAAAACACCTAGAGTGGCCATTTTAATGTCAAAACCATCCATTCTTCTTAATGAAGCTTGTCAAGCGTAATTTACCTTATAATAATTGGAAGGCATTTGAAATTGGGGGTCATTTGGCTAAAGTTGTGGGGGGTAGGGCTGGTTCAAGTAATTAGTGGGCCCAGGAAATCTGGACCACGTCACGGCAGTGGAGCAGGGAGAGGTAAGTATTTCAACTTTGCAAGTGCTGTGAACCTGAGCAAGCAGGGGGGGCCCACTCGTTGGCATTGGCACTGGCACAGGGCCCCTCAAAGTACAGCGGTGTGTTTGCACGGCGGGGGCGCCTCCCACCGGCAGCAACACTTTTGCGTACTATGAGAGGCCCTGTGCCAGTGACGTCGCCAACTAGTATTCCTCCCCCCACCTGATGAAGGAACCTGCACTTTCATCTGCACCTTCCTCTTTGTCCCCGTGTAAGGTGGTATGGTATGCGGGAAGAGCAACCTGACTTTCAGCAGGGTCACAATGTTGTTGTGTAGCGTGCACGGGGAATGTTGCGTTATGGGTCAATGTACCAGCAGACTCATCTATCACTGGCTGGGCAATGGGCACGATGAAGTGGAAACACAGATATAGGCCCAAAGAAGAAAGTGGGCTAAATGCAGTTCAAAATTGGTAACACAGGAATAACCAGGGGGCATTGCAGTGGAGGACAACTGGAATGAGAGGCTGACACAGAGAGTAGGGCCAAATCAGTAAGTAGTCGAAATGCAGTTCAAAATTGGCAACCGTAGTAAACAGGCGGCACAGCTTTGTTCAGTGGAGGAGAACAGCAAGGAGTGGCAGACACCGATAGTAGGCCCCAAACCAACTAGTACGCCAAATGCAGTTGTTCCATTTAACCACAATTTAATGAGAGCCTGAAGATAGAAGCTCAGGAAAGGCAACCTGGGGAACACCTTGGAGTGTAACACACCATCTCTCTCCACCCCATACCCATTTTGTATGGCCTAATGCAGTGTACTTTTCTACAACTACTAAACGAGAGTCGGAAGACCGAAGCAATGGCAAGGAAACCTGGGGAACACCTTAGAGTGTAACACACCCTCTCTCTACACCCCATACCCAATTTGAAGGCCTAATGCAGTGTAGTTTCCAAGAACTACTAAACGAGAGCCGGAAGATCGAAGCTCAGGAAAGGCAACCTGGGGAACACCTTGGAGTGTAACACACCCTCTCGCTACACCCCATACCCAATTTGAAGGCCTAATGCAGCGTAGTTTCCAACAACTACTAAACGAGAGCCGGAAGATCGAAGCTCAGGAAAGGCAACCTGGGGAACACCTTGGAGTGTAACACACCCTCTCTCTACGCCCCATACCCAATTTGTAGGCCTAATGCAGCGTAGTTTCCGACAACTACTAAACGAGAGCCGGAATATCGAAGCTCAGGAAAGGCAACCTGGGGAACACCTTGGAGTGTAACACACCCTCTCTCTACACCCCATACCCAATTTGAAGGCCTAATGCAGTGTAGTTTCCAAGAACTACTAAACGAGAGCCGGAAGATCGAAGCTCAGGAAAGGCAACCTGGGGAACACCTTGGAGTGTAACACACCCTCTCGCTACACCCCATACCCAATTTGAAGGCCTAATGCAGCGTAGTTTCCAACAACTACTAAACGAGAGCCGGAAGATCGAAGCTCAGGAAAGGCAACCTGGGGAACACCTTGGAGTGGAACACACCATCTCTCTACACCCCATACCCAATTTGAAGGCCTAATGCAGAGTAGTTTCCAAGAACTACTAAACGAGAGCCGGAAGATCGAAGCTCAGGAAAGGCAACCTGGGGAACACCTTGGAGTGTAACACAACGTCTCTCTACACGACGGAAGGGCTGATTCTTAGGAAGGAAGGCTGTTGGAAATAAGCATTGCGCGTCCGAGGGTGATTATATTCTTATTAGGTATATGCTCACCCTCGGACGCGCCCTGCTTCTTTATTTGGAATGAATGTTTATTTGCAATGTGGTGTTGACTTTCTCTATTATTTTGGTAATTAATGATTTTATTATTTTCATTATTTTGCATCTTCTCGGCAATAATATAAAGAAGACGCGACAGGACAACACTCGGTGGATGCCATATGTGTGTTTTCAATTTAAAAAAACTTTCAGTTAACTACTTGCAGGAGAAAGTAATTGTAGCTGGTGGCCATTTTTAGTACTGTACCAGATTAGAGTTGTGTGTTTGTTTTTAATGTTAAAATGTCTGCATTTGATATCTCACCAGTATTTTCTTTTTTATAAGCAAAATACTTATTTTTATATTTTCTGATGTTGGTTCCAGGGGTACACGGCCAGCAGTGCCCTGGTCAGTGTAGTAGTAGTTGAAAGAATGGACCGCAGACAGGCATCGAAGGCCTAAAATAATAACACATGGCTGTAGGCAATTTTAAATTGGTTCCAGGGGTACACGGACAGCAGTGGTGTGGTCAGTGGAGGCCTAGTGGAAGGAGTGACCGCAGACAGGCATCGAAGGCCTAAAATAATAACACATGGCTGTAGGCAATTTTAAATTGGTTCCAGGGGTACACGGGCAGCAGTGACCTGGTCAGTGTAGTAGTAGTTGAAAGAATGGACCGCAGACAGGCATCGAAGGCCTAAAATAAAAAAATTGGGCTGGCTGTAGGCAATTTTAAATTGGTTCCAGGGGTACACGGGCAGCAGTGGTGTGGTCAGTGGAGGCCTAGTGGAAGGAGTGACCGCAGACAGTCATCGAAGGCCTAAAATAATAACACATGGCTGTAGGCAATTTTAAATTGGTTCCAGGGGTACACGGGCAGCAGTGACCTGGTCAGTGTAGTAGTAGTTGAAAAAATGGACCGCAGACAGGCATCGAATGCCTAAAATAATAACACATGGCTGTAGGCAATTTTAAATTGGTTACAGGGGTACACGGACAGCAGTGACCTGGTCAGTGTAGTAGTAGTTGAAAGAATGGACCGCAGACAGGCATCGAAGGCCTAAAATAAAAAAATTGGGCTGGCTGTAGGCAATTTTAAATTGGTTCCAGGGGTACACGGACAGCAGTGGTGTGGTCAGTGGAGGCCTAGTGGAAGGAGTGACCGCAGACAGGCATCGAAGGCCTAAAATAATAACACATGGCTGTAGGCAATTTTAAATTGGTTCCAGGGGTACACGGACAGCAGTGGTGTGGTCAGTGGAGGCCTAGTGGAAGGAGTGACCGCAGACAGGCATCGAAGGCCTAAAATAATAACACATGGCTGTAGGCAATTTTAAATTGGTTCCAGGGGTACACGGACAGCAGTGGTGTGGTCAGTGGAGGCCTAGTGGAAGGAGTGACCGCAGACAGGCATCGAAGGCCTAAAATAATAACACATGGCTGTAGGCAATTTTAAATTGGTTCCAGGGGTACACGGGCAGCAGTGACCTGGTCAGTGTAGTAGTAGTTGAAAGAATGGACCGCAGACAGGCATCGAAGGCCTAAAATAATAACACATGGCTGTAGGCAATTTTAAATTGGTTCCAGGGGTACACGGGCAGCAGTGACCTGGTCAGTGTAGTAGTAGTTGAAAGAATGGACCGCAGACAGGCATCGAAGGCCTAAAATAAAAAAATTGGGCTGGCTGTAGGCAATTTTAAATTGGTTCCAGGGGTACACGGGCAGCAGTGGTGTGGTCAGTGGAGGCCTAGTGGAAGGAGTGACCGCAGACAGGCATCGAAGGCCTAAAATAATAACACATGGCTGTAGGCAATTTTAAATTGGTTCCAGGGGTACACGGGCAGCAGTGACCTGGTCAGTGTAGTAGTAGTTGAAAAAATGGACCGCAGACAGGCATCGAATGCCTAAAATAATAACACATGGCTGTAGGCAATTTTAAATTGGTTACAGGGGTACACGGACAGCAGTGACCTGGTCAGTGTAGTAGTAGTTGAAAGAATGGACCGCAGACAGGCATCGAAGGCCTAAAATAAAAAAATTGGGCTGGCTGTAGGCAATTTTAAATTGGTTCCAGGGGTACACGGACAGCAGTGGTGTGGTCAGTGGAGGCCTAGTGGAAGGAGTGACCGCAGACAGGCATCGAAGGCCTAAAATAATAACACATGGCTGTAGGCAATTTTAAATTGGTTCCAGGGGTACACGGACAGCAGTGACCTGGTCAGTGTAGTAGTAGTTGAAAGAATGGACCGCAGACAGGCATCGAAGGCCTAAAATAAAAAAATTGGGCTGGCTGTAGGCAATTTTAAATTGGTTCCAGGGGTACACGGGCAGCAGTGACCTGGTCAGTGTAGTAGTAGTTGAAAGAATGGACCGCAGACAGGCTTAGAAGGCCTAACATAACAAACTTGGGCTGGCTGTAGGCACTTTTAAATTGGTTCCAGGGGTACACGGGCAGCAGTGGTCTGGTCAGTGGAAGTCTAGTGGAAGGAGTGACCGCAGACAGGCTTCCAAGGCCTAACATAACAAACTTGGGCTGGCTGTAGGCACTTTTAAATTGGTTCCAGGGGTACACGGGCAGCAGTGGTCTGGTCAGTGGAAGTCTAGTGGAAGGAGTGACCGCAGACAGGCTTCCAAGGCCTAACATAACAAACTTGGGCTGGCTGTAGGCACTTTTAAATTGGTTCCAGGGGTACACGGGCAGCAGTGGTCTGGTCAGTGGAAGTCTAGTGGAAGGAGTGACCGCAGACAGGCTTCCAAGGCCTAACATAACAAACTTGGGCTGGCTGTAGGCACTTTTAAATTGGTTCCAGGGGTACACGGGCAGCAGTGGTCTGGTCAGTGGAAGTCTAGTGGAAGGAGTGACCGCAGACAGGCTTCCAAGGCCTAACATAACAAACTTGGGCTGGCTGTAGGCACTTTTAAATTGGTTCCAGGGGTACACGGGCAGCAGTGGTCTGGTCAGTGGAAGTCTAGTGGAAGGAGTGACCGCAGACAGGCTTCCAAGGCCTAACATAACAAACTTGGGCTGGCTGTAGGCACTTTTAAATTGGTTCCAGGGGTACACGGGCAGCAGTGGTCTGGTCAGTGGAAGTCTAGTGGAAGGAGTGACCGCAGACAGGCTTCCAAGGCCTAACATAACAAAATTGGGCTGGCTGTAGGCACTTTAAATTGGTTCCAGGGGTACATGGGCAGCAGTGTATGGTCAGTGGAAGTCTAGTGGAAGGAGTGACGGCAGACAGTCTTCGAAGGCCTAACATAACAAAATTGGGCTGACTGTAGGCACTTTTAAATTGGTTCCAGGGTAACACGGCCAGCAGTGGCCTGGTCAGTGTAGTAGTTGTAGAAAGAAGGGACCGCAGACAGGCTTCGAAGGCCTAACATAACAAAAATGTCAAAACAATGGTATTGTCAGTGCCAGGCATTGAAGGATGTCAGCGGCTAGACTACACATTGGTGAAGCTGTGAGAGATAATTTTGCTAGTGGTAGAGCACTGTTTGAGCTGGGGGGGGGGACTGTCTTGTGGCCGGCGGTACAGGCACAGGGCCCCTCATATTACAACGGTGTGTCTGACGTTGGGTGCGCACCACCACCGCCAGAGACACTTTATTGTACTATGAGGGACCCAGTGGCAGTGCCGTCGACCAAAAGCGGCCACACCCACCTCTTCAGACAAACAGCACTCTCAAGGGTCCAAGCGCAAAGTGGCGATAGCACGGCCCCGTGTGGGGAGTTTGGCCATTTCGTGAGGTGGAAACATGTCGTATGCTGGACAATCAGGTGAAGAAAATTACGAGATTGGAAAAGTCATTCAGAATAGTCCACAGGCAAGACCTTTTCATAGGAAAGCTAGGTGTCAGCCGGGCAGGGTGGGGCAAAAGATTTTGAAATCCAGTTGTGGTTCATTTTAATGAAGGTTAGATCATCTACATTTTGGGTAGCCAGACGAGTCCTTTTTTCTGTTAGTATTGAACCTGCAGCACTGAATACTCTTTCTGATAGGACACTAGCTGCCGGGCAAGCAAGCTCCTGCAATGCATATTCTGCCAATTCTGGCCAGGTGTCTAATTTGGATGCCCAGTAATCAAATGGGAATGACGGTTGAGGGAGAACGTCGATAAGGGATGAAAAATAGTTTGTAACCATACTGGACAAATGTTGTCTCCTGTCACTTTGAATTGATGCTGCAGTACCTGTCCTGTCTGCGGTCATAGAAAAATCACTCCACAACCTGGTCAGAAAACCCCTCTGTCCAACGCCACTTCTGATTTCTGCCCCTCTAACACCTCTGGTCTGCTGGCCCCTGGAGCTCGTGTGAGAACGATCACGGGCGCTGTGTGCAGGGAATGCCAGAAGCAAACGGTCAACAAGAGTTGATTGTTTTGTTGCTAATATTAGTTCCAAGTTCTCATGTGGCATAATATTTTGCAATTTGCCTTTATAGCGAGGATCAAGGAGGCAGGCCAACCAGTAATCGTCATCGTTCATCATTTTTGTAATGCGTGTGTCCCTTTTGAGGATACGCAAGGCATAATCCGCCATGTGGGCCAAAGTTCCCGTTGTCAAATCTGCGGTTGTGCTTGGTTGAGGGGCAGTTGCAGGCAAATCTACGTCACTTGTGTCCCTCAAAAAACCAGAACCCGGCCTTGCCACGCCACCAATTTCCCGTGCCCCCGGGAAAGCTTCCTCATTAAAAATATACTCATCCCCATCATCCTCCTCATCCTCCACCTCCTCTTCGCCCGGTACCTCGTCATGTACACTGCCCTGACCAGACAATCGCTGACTGTCATCAAGGCTTTCCTCTTCCTCTGGTGCAGACGCCTGATCCTTTATGTGCGTCAAACTTTGCATCAGCAGACGCATTAGGGGGATGCTCATGCTTATTATGGCGTTGTCTGCACTAACCAGCCGTGTGCATTCCTCAAAACACTGAAGGACTTGACACATGTCTTGAATCTTCGACCACTGCACACCTGACAACTCCATGTCTGCCATCCTACTGCCTGCCCGTGTATGTGTATCCTCCCACAAAAACATAACAGCCCGCCTCTGTTCGCACAGTCTCTGAAGCATGTGCAGTGTTGAGTTCCACCTTGTTGCAACGTCTATGATTAGGCGATGCTGGGGAAGGTTCAAAGAACGCTGATAGGTCTGCATACGGCTGGAGTGTACAGGCGAACGGCGGATATGTGCGCAAAGTCCACGCACTTTGAGGAGCAGGTCGGATAACCCCGGATAACTTTTCAGGAAGCACTGCACCACCAGGTTTAAGGTGTGAGCCAGGCAAGGAATGTGTTTCAGTTGGGAAAGGGAGATGGCAGCCATGAAATTCCTTCCGTTATCACTCACTACCTTGCCTGCCTCAAGATCTACAGTGCCCAGCCACGACTGCGTTTCTTGCTGCAAGAACTCGGACAGAACTTCCGCGGTGTGTCTATTGTCGCCCAAACACTTCATAGCCAATACAGCCTGCTGACGTATGCCAGTAGCTGCCCCATAATGGGAGACCTGGTGTGCAACAGTGGCAGGTGCGGATGGAGTGTTTGTGCGACTGCGGTCTGTGGACGAGCTCTTGCTTCTGCAGGAGGACGAGGAGGAGGAGGAGGAGGGGGTGCGAACGGCTACAGACAACTGTTTACTAGACCGTGGGCTAGGCAGAACTGTCCCAAACTTGCTGTCCCCTGTGGACCCTGAATCCACCACATTTACCCAGTGTGCCGTGATGGACACGTAACGTCCCTGGCCATGCCTACTGGTCCATGCATCTGTTGTCAGGTGCACCTTTGTGCTCACAGATTGCCTGAGTGCATGGACGATGCGCTCTTTAACATGCTGGTGGAGGGCTGGGATGGCTTTTCTGGAAAAAAAGTGTCGACTGGGTAGCTCGTAGCGTGGTACAGCGTAGTCCATCAGGTCTTTGAAAGCTTCGCTTTCAACTAACCGGTAGGGCATCATCTCTAACGAGATTAGTCTAGCTATGTGGGCGTTCAAACCCTGTGTACGCGGATGCGAGGCTAAGTATTTCCTTTTTCTAACCATAGTCTCATGTAGGGTGAGCTGGACTGGAGAGCTGGAGATCGTGGAACTAGCGGGGGTGCCGGTGGACATGGCAGACTGAGAGACGGTGGGAGATGGTATTGTTGCCGCCGGTGCCCTAGATGCAGTGTTTCCTACTACGAAACTGGTGATTCCCTGACCCTGACTGCTTTGGCCTGGCAAAGATACCTGCACAGATACAGCAGGTGGTGCGCTAAATGGTGGTCCTACACTGCCGGAAGGGATGTTGCGTTGATGACTAGCTTCATTGGCCGAGGGTGCAACAACCTTAAGGGACGTTTGGTAGTTAGTCCAAGCTTTCAAATGCATGGTGGTTAAATGTCTATGCATGCAACTAGTATTGAGACTTTTCAGATTCTGACCTCTGCTTAAGGAAGTAGAACATTTTTGACAGATGACTTTGCGCTGATCAATTGGATGTTGTTTAAAAAAATGCCAGACTGCACTCTTTCTAGCATCGGATACCTTTTCAGGCATTGCAGACTGAGCTTTAACCGGATGGCCACGCTGTCCTCCACCAGGTTTTGGCTTTGCCACGCGTTTTGGGCAAGATACGGGCCCGGCAGATGGAACCTGTGGCGATGTTGATGCCTGCTGCGGCCCCTCCTCCTCCTCTGCTTCAGAACTGCTGCCGCCTGCACCCTGTTCCCCCAATGGCTGCCAATCGGGGTCAAGAACTGGGTCATCTAATAACTCTTCTTGTACCTCCTGCGCAACTTCGTCTGTGTCACCGTGTCGTTCGGTGGTATAGCGTTCGTGATGGGGCAACATAGTCTCATCAGGGTCTGATTCTTGATCAGCACCCTGCGAGGGCAATGTTGTGGTCTGAGTCAAAGGACCAGCATAGTAGTCTGGCTGTGGCTGTGCGTCAGTGCACTCCATGTCAGATTCAATTTGTAATGGGCATGGACTGTTAACTGCTTCACTTTCTAAGCCAGGGACGGTATGTGTAAAGAGCTCCATGGAGTAACCCGTTGTGTCGCCTGCTGCATTCTTCTCTGTTGTTGTTTTTGCTGAAGAGGACAAGGAAGTGACTTGTCCCTGACCGTGAACATCCACTAACGACGCGCTGCTTTTACTTTTACCAGTTTCACGAGATGAGGCAAAAGAGCTAGAGGCTGAGTCAGCAAGATAAGCCAAAACTTGCTCTTGCTGCTCCGGCTTTAAAAGCGGTTTTCCTAATCCCAGAAAAGGGAGCGTTCGAGGCCTTGTGTAGCCGGACGACGAACCTGGCTCCACAGCTCCAGACTTAGGTGCAATATTTTTTCCCCCACGACCACCTGATGCTCCACCACTACCACTACCCTCATTACCAGCTGACAATGAACGCCCCCGGCCACGACCTCTTCCACTAGACTTCCTCATTGTTTTAAAAACGTAACCAAACTAACGTTATTTGTTGCAGTCACACAACTTACACGGTGAGCTATAACTTCTGTATGATTTAGCTACCCCTTTACAGGTTGGTGAGACCACAGCGAAAATCAGGCCCAATGTTACACACTCTTTTTTTGGTGGCTGCAAATTAGAGAGATGCCCCACACGCAGGACTGTCACTGAAGCACAAATGTTAATATTAATGTCACACTATTATTTTTTTTTTATTTTTATTTTTTTCAGGAACACTTTAGAAACCCCCCAAAAAAAAAAAAATAGATTTTTGCAGGGAGAATTTAGAAAACAAATGTAACAAACTATATGCTTTCTATGGGCCACTGAGTGAGAGATGACGCACACAGGAATCAGGAGTGGCACACAAGCCCAGAGGCCAATATTTTTCTACCAATGATTGATGGAGTTATTTTCTCTGGTAGATTTTGGAACCCAAATCAAGGAAAAAAAATGTAGGCTTTCTATGGACCACAATTGGAGAGAGAGAGAGAGAGAGATGGCACACCCAGGAGTCAAGACTGGCACACAAGCAGAAAGGCCAATATTAATCTCCCACTGTTTTTTTTGGTTGTTTTTTTTTTTTTTTTTTCAGGGAGACTTTAGAAAAAAAAATAATAAAAAAAATATGATTTTATCAGGAAGAATTTAGAAACCAAATAAAATAAAATGATTTTTTCAGGGAGAATTTATAAAACAAATAAAACCAAAAATAGGCGTTCTATGGCCCACTGACTGAGAGATGACGCACCCAGGAGTCAAGACTGGCACACAAGCAGAAAGGCCAATATTAATCTCCCACTGTTTTTTTTGGTTGTTTTTTTTTTTTTTTTTTTCAGGGAGACTTTAGAAAAAAAAATAATAAAAAAAATATGATTTTATCAGGAAGAATTTAGAAACCAAATAAAATAAAATGATTTTTTCAGGGAGAATTTAGAAAACAAATAAAACCAAAAATAGGCGTTCTATGGCCCACTGACTGAGAGATGACGCACCCAGGAGTCAAGACTGGCACACAAGCAGAAAGGCCAATATTAATCTCCCACTGTTTTTTTTGGTTGTTTTTTTTTTTTTTTTTTCAGGGAGACTTTAGAAAAAAAAATAATAAAAAAAATATGATTTTATCAGGAAGAATTTAGAAACCAAATAAAATAAAATGATTTTTTCAGGGAGAATTTAGAAAACAAATAAAACCAAAAATATGCGTTCTATGGCCCACTGACTGAGAGAGAGAGAGAGATGGAACGCTTAGTACTGGCACACAAGCCCAAAGGGCAATATTAATCTCCCTTTTTTTTTCCAGGGAGAATTTCTGAAACCCAAAAAAAAAATAAAATAGGCTTTCTATGGCCCACTATTTGTGAGAGAGATGGGACGCTCAGGACTGGCACAGATGGCACGCTCAGGACTGGCACAGAAGCCCAGAGGCCAATATTAATCTCCCTTTTTTTCTGGGAGAATTTATAAAACCAAAAAAATATTTAAATAGGCTTTCTATGGCCCACTATTTGTGAGAGAGATGGCACGCTCAGGACTGGCACAGATGGCACGCTCACAACTGGCACAGAAGCCCAGAGGCCAATATTAATCTCCCTTTTTTTCTGGGAGAATTTATAAAACCAAAAAAATATTTAAATAGGCTTTCTATGGCCCACTATTTGTGAGAGAGATGGCACGCTCAGGACTGGCACAGATGGCACGCTCACAACTGGCACACAAGCCCAGAGGCCAATATTAATCTCCCTTTTTTCAGGGAAAATTTATAAAACCAAAAAAAAAATTAAATAGGCTTTCTATGGCCCACTATTTGTGAGAGAGATGGCACGCTCAGGACTGGCACAGATGGCACGCTCACAACTGGCACACAAGCCCAGAGGCCAATATTAATCTCCCTTTTTTCAGGGAAAATTTATAAAACCAAAAAAAAAATTAAATAGGCTTTCTATGGCCCACTATTTGTGAGAGAGATGGGACGCTCAGGACTGGCACAGATGGCACGCTCAGGACTGGCACAGAAGCCCAGAGGCCAATATTAATCTCCCTTTTTTTCAGGGAGAATTTATAAAACCCAAAAAAAAATAAAATAGGCTTTCTATGGCCCACTATTTGTGAGAGAGATGGCACACTCAGGACTGGCACACAAGCCCAAAGGCCAATATTAATCTCCCACTGTATTTTTATCAGGGAGAATTTATACACCCCACAAAAAAAAATACAGAAAAATGAAAAGGCTTTCTATGGCCCACTATGTGAGAGAGATGGCACACACAGGGATGGCACTCTAGCAGAAATGCCAAATTGCCAATCTTAATCTCCCACCAAAAAAAAAAAAAAAAAAAAAACAGGGAATGTCCTACAATTACTATCTCCCTGCCTGCAGTAATCTCAGCCAGGTATGGCAGGCAGCTACTATCTCCCTGCCTGCAGTAATCTCAGCCAGGTATGGCAGGCAGCAATAAGGAGTGGACTGATGCACAAATGAAATAAAAAGTGTGGACAAACAAAAAAGATAGCTGTGCAGAAAGGAAGGAACAAGAGGATTTGTGCTTTGAAAAAAGCAGTTGGTTTGCACAGCGGCGTACACACAGCAATGCAGCTATCAGGGAGCCTTCTAGGGCAGCCCAATGAGCTACAGCGCTGAGGGGAAAAAAAAAAAAAAAAAAAATTCCACTGTCCCTGCACACCGAGGGTGGTGTTGGACAGTGCAAATCGCTGCAGCACAAGCGGTTTTGTGGTTAATGGACCCTGCCTAACGCTATCCCTGCTTCTGACAAAGCGGCAGCAACCTCTCCCTAAGCTCAGATCAGCAGCAGTAAGATGGCGGTCGGCGGGAACGCCTCTTTATAGCCCCTGTGACGTCGCAGACAGCAAGCCAATCACTGCAATGCCCTTCTCTAAGATGGTGGGGACCAGGACCTATGTCATCACGCTGCCCACACTCTGCGTTTACCTTCATTGGCTGAGAAATGGCGCTTTTCGCGTCATTGAAACGCGACTTTGGCGCGAAAGTCGCGTACCGCATGGCCGACCCCGCACAGGGGTCGGATCGGGTTTCATGAAACCCCGACTTAGCCAAAAGTCGGCGACTTTTGAAAATGTTCGACCCGTTTCGCTCAACCCTAGTCGCTGCATTTGGCCCTGCTTTCCCCTTTTCTCAGCATTTGCCCAATTAGCGGCTTAGGGAGGCCTTGCTGATTTTTTTGCACGGTGCCACATGCAGCTGTACCTCTGGCAGAGAGGGCCTTGAAGAGTGGGATGCTGGTGTAAAAGTTGTCAATGTAAAGGTGATAACCCTTATCCAGCAGTGGGTGCAGCAATTCCCACACAATTTTCCCACTCACCCCCAGGATGGGGGGGCATTCAGGGGGGTTAATCTGGGTGTCCTTACCCTCATAGACCCTAAATCTGTGGGTGTACCCGGAGGTACTCTCGCACAGTTTGTACAGCTTTATTCCGTTCCTGGACCTCTTACTGGGCAGGTACTGTCGGAATTTTAGCCTCCCTTTGAAATGAACGAGAGATTCATCAATAGCGATGTCCCTTTGGGGTGTGTACGCCTCAGCAAATTTTCTGCTGATGTGTTCAATCACTGGCCGAATTTTATATAGACGATCAAAGTTTGGATTGTCTCAGGGAGGACACTGCGCATTATCACTGAAATGCAAAAATGTTTGGATCCCTTCAAATCGTGTCCTTTTCATGGCCATGCGGAATACCGGTGTACTGTAGAGAATGTCACTACTCCAGTATTGCCGAAGCTTTGGCTTTTTGATTACGCCCATATGCAGCACAATTCCCCAAAATGTCATCATCTCTGCTGCATTTACGGGGGTCCATCTGGCATAAAATGACGTGGGATTTTGGGTGAAAAATTGTTGGGCATACAGGTTCGTCTGGGCCACCATAAGATTTATTATTTCATCACTGAAAAAGAATTTGAAGAAGTCAATTTCAGTGAGGCCAGTCGTGTCAAACTGGATTCCTGACCTGCTGCTGAAATCCGGAATGACGGGCTGAAAATTTTCAGGGGGTGCAATCCATACGGGATCGATTGCTGCAGGAGTTGCCTGGGTCCTACGGCGCCTTGTTGGGGGTCCTTCCTCACCAGATGAGGAGGAGGATGAGGAGGAGGAGGAGGAATAGAGGAATGTGGGATCTTCCTCACTGGCTGTATCCGTGTCAGACGCAAGGATGGCGTAAGCCTCCTCTGGTGAATAGCGCCTTGTTGACGAATTGGCCATTTTTTTTTCCCCAAACCCTGGGGATGTGTGTGTAAGTGGTGCTTTTACACGTGTAATGTGTGGGGCTTGTGTATAGGGTACTCTTTATTATAACCAATCAGAGAGAAAAAACAATTAGTGAGAAAAAATGTAGAAGAAACAAGAAAAAAAGATGAAAAGAAAAATCAATGTAAAAAAATAAGTTTGTATAAAAAAAAGTATAAATTTACCCTACGCAACTAAATCTTTCTTTTGCAAAAGAAAAAACGAATGCCACTAACAGTGTGACGTACGCTCCCCTAATGAACGCGCTAAAAATTAGGCGACGCAACTAATTATTCTTTTTACAAAAAAAAGCGAATGCCACTAACAGTGTGACGTACGCTCCCCTAATGAATGCGCTAAAAATTAGACGACGCAACTAATTATTCTTTTTACAAAAAAAGCGAACGCCACTAACAGTGTGATGTACGCTCCCCTAATGCACTCGCCAAAAATTATGCAACGCAACTACTTCTTCTTTTTACAAAAAAAAAGCAAACGCCACTAACAGTGTGACGTACGCTCCCCTAATGAACGCGCTAAAAATTAGGTGACGCAACTAATTATTCTTTTTACAAAAAAAAGCGAACGCCACTAACAGTGTGACGTACGCTCCCCTAATGAATGCGCTAAAAATTAGACGACGCAACTAATTATTCTTTTTACAAAAAAAGCGAACGCCACTAACAGTGTGACGTACGCTTCCCTAATGCACTCGCCAAAAATTAGGCAACGCAACTACTTATTCTTTTTTAAAAAAAAAAGCAAACGCCACTAACAGTGTGACGTACGCTCCCCTAGTGAACGCGCTAAAAATTAGATGACACAACTAATTATTCTTTTTACAAAAGAAAAGCGAACTCCACTAACAGTGTGACGTACGCTCCCCTAATGCACTCGCTAAAAATTAGGCGACGCAACTATTCTTTTTACAAAAAAAACAAACGCCACTAACAGAATGACGTACGCTCCCCTAATGAACGCGCTAAAAATTAGATGACGCAACTAATTATTCTTTTTACAAAAGAAAAGCGAACGCCACTAACAGTGTGACGTACGCTCCCCTAATGCACTAGAGATTATCTGGCGATAGCAGATTTTTTTATGCAAAAAAGACGCTACCTCCCTACCTATAAAACTACACAGTACGATTTTTTTTTTCTAAAATATGATCGGTCGTCACTAACGCTGTGACGCCGGCTACACTAACACGCTACCACTAGGGTTGAGCGACCTTGACCTTTTTGGAGTCGAACCGTGTTTCGCGAAACCCGACTATCTTAGAAGTGGAATCGGCCGATTATCGCGAAAAGTCGGGTATCGCCCGAAACACGAAACCCAATGCAAGTCAATGGGGGAGCATATTCGGCAGTGAGTGGAGGCCAGGAAAACATCTACACTGCCCATTTTAATGGCAAAAACATCCATTCTTGTTACTGAAGCTTGTCAATCGTAATTTAGCTTATAATAATTTGAAGGCATTTGAAATTGGGGGTCATTTGGCTAAAGTTGTGGGGGGTAGGGCTGGTTCAAGTAATTAGTGGGCCCAGGAAATCTGGAACACGTCACGACAGTGGAGCAGGGAGAGGTAAGTATTTCAACTTTGCAAGTGCTGTGATCCTGAGCAAGCAGGGGGGGCCCACTAGTTGGCATTGGCACTGGCACAGGGCCCCTCAAAGTACAGCGGTGTGTTTGCACGGCGGGGGCGCCTCCCACCGGCAGCAACACTTTTGCGTACTATGAGAGGCCCTGTGCCAGTGACGTCGCCAACTAGTATTCCTCCCCCCACCTGATGAAGGAACCTGCACTTTCATCTGCACCTTCCTCTTTGTCCCCGTGTAAGGTGGTATGGTATGCGGGAAGAGGAACGTGACTTTCAGCAGGGTCACAATCTTGCTGTGTAGCGTGCACAGGGAATTTTGCGTTATGGGTCAATGTACCAGCAGACTCATCTATCACTGGCTGGGCAATGGGCAGGATGAGGAGGAAACACAGATATAGGCCCAAAGAATAAAGTGGGCTAAATGCAGTTCAAAATTGGTAACACAGGACTAACCAGGGGGCATTGCAGTGGAGGACAACGGGAATGAGAGGCTGACACAGAGAGTAGGCCCAAATCAGTAAGTAGTCGAAATGCAGTTCAAAATTGGCAACCGTAGTAAACAGGCGGCACAGCTTTGTTCAGTGGAGGAGAACAGCAAGGAGCGGCAGACACTGTTAGTAGGCCCCAAACCAACTAGTACGCCAAATGCAGTTGTTCCATTTAACCACTATTTAACAAGAGCCTGAAGATAGAAGCTCAGGAAAGGCAACCTGGAGAACACCTTGGAGTGTAACACACCATCTCTCTACACCCCATACCCAATTTGTAGGCCTAATGCAGTGTAGTTTCCAACAACTACTAAACGAGAGCATGAAGATCGAAGCAATGGCGAGGAAACCTGGGGAACACCTTGGAGTGGAACACACCATCTCTCTACACCCCATACCCAATTTGTAGGCCTAATGCAGCGTAGTTTCCAACAAGAACTAAACGAGAGCATGAAGATCGAAGCAATGGAGAGGAAACCTGGGGAACACCTTGGAGTGGAACACACCATCTCTCTACACCCCATACCCAATTTGTAGGCCTAATGCAGTGTAGTTTCCAACAGCTACTAAACGAGAGCATGAAGATCGAAGCATTGGCGAGGAAACCTGGGGAACACCTTGGAGTGGAACACACCATCTCTCTACACCCCATACCCAATTTGTAGGCCTAATGCAGCGTAGTTTCCAACAACTACTAAACGAGAGCATGAAGATCGAAGCAATGGAGAGGAAACCTGGGGAACACCTTGGAGTGTAACACACCATCTCTCTACACCCCATACCCAATTTGTAGGCCTAATGCAGTGTAGTTTCCAACAACTACTAAACGAGAGCATGAAGATCGAAGCAATGGAGAGGAAACCTGGGGAACAACTTGGAGTGGAACACACCATCTCTCTACACCCCATACCCATTTTGTAGGCCTAATGCAGTGTAGTTTCCAACAACTACTAAACGAGAGCATGAAGATCGAAGCATTGGCGAGGAAACCTGGGGAACACCTTGGAGTGGAACACACCATCTCTCTACACCCCATACCCAATATGTAGGCCTAATGCAGTGTAGTTTCCAACAACTACTAAACGAGAGCATGAAGATCGAAGCAATGGAGGGGAAACCTGGGGAACACCTTGGAGTGGAACACACCATCTCTCTACACCCCATACCCAATTTGTAGGCCTAATGCAGTGTAGTTTCCAACAACTACTAAACGAGAGCATGAAGATCGAAGCATTGGCGAGGAAACCTGGGGAACACCTTGGAGTGGAACACACCATCTCTCTACACCCCATACCCAATTTGTAGGCCTAATGCAGTGTAGTTTCCAACAACTACTAAACGAGAGCATGAAGATCGAAGCAATGGAGAGGAAACCTGGGGAACACCTTGGAGTGGAACACACCATCTCTCTACACCCCATACCCAATTTGTAGGCCTAATGCAGTGTAGTTTCCAACAACTACTAAACGAGAGCATGAAGATCGAAGCTTCGGCGAGGAAACCTGGGGAACACCTTGGAGTGGAACACACCATCTCTCTACACCCCATACCCAATTTGTAGGCCTAATGCAGTGTAGTTTCCAACAACTACTAAACGAGAGCATGAAGATCGAAGCATTGGCGAGGAAACCTGGGGAACACCTTGGAGTGGAACACACCATCTCTCTACACCCCATACCCAATTTGTAGGCCTAATGCAGTGTAGTTTCCAACAACTACTAAACGAGAGCATGAAGATCGAAGCAATGGAGAGGAAACCTGGAGAACACCTTGGAGTGTAACACACCATCTCTCTACACCCCATACCCAATTTGTAGGCCTAATGCAGTGTAGTTTTCTACAACTACTAAACGAGAGTCGGAAGACCGAAGCAATGTGGACGAAACCTGGGGCACACCTTGGGGAGGCAGACAACGTTAGTAGGCCCTACCAAAGTTGTACCCCCAATGCAGTTTTAAAATTCCTAGAGGCTGAAAACAAGACTATTGACGCTCAACTTTTTTCAAAAGAACACAGCTGAATTGAGTGGCGCAGACAGACACAGGTAGTAGGACTTAAACCAAAAATGTGGCTCACTGCAGCTTAAAAAAGTTACAGGGGTACACAGGCAGCATTGCTCTGGGCAGTGGAGGACAATTTCAATAGTGGACCGCAGACAGACTTTGTACGCCTACTATTAAAAAAAGGATGCTCTATGCAATTAAAAATAGGTTCCAGGGGTCCACGGGCAGCAGTGGTCTGGTCAGTGGACGAGTATTGGAAGGAGGGACCGCAGACAGGCGTAGTAGGCCTAACATAACAAAATTAGGCTGTAGACACTGTAAAATTGGTTCCAGCGGTACACGGGCAGCAGTGGTGTGGTCAGCGGAGGAAAATTTGAATTAGGGACTGCAGACAGACTTTGTAGGCTGTCCCCTGTGGACCATGCATCCAACACATTAACCCAGTGCACCGTAATGGACACTTAACCTTTTGTGGACATGCCTACTGGTCCATGCGTCTCTTGTCAGGTGCACCTTTCTACTGTTTGATTGCCTGAGTGCTATGACAATGCAGACTTTTTCATGCCGGTGGAGGGCTGGGATGGCTTTTCTCGCAAAAGAAATGTCGACTGGGTAGCTTGAACCGTGGTACAGCGTAGTTCATCTGGGCTTTCTAAATATAAAACAAAGAAAAAAAGGAGGTTCCATGCACTTTCAGCTGGGTTCCAGGGGTACACGGCCAGCATTGGTCTGGTCAGTGGAGAACTATTGGAAGGAAGGACCGCAGACAGGCTTCGAAGGCCTAACATAATAACAGATGGCTGTAGGCAATTTTAAATTGGTTCCAGGGGAACACGGGCAGCAGTGGCCTGGTCAGTGTAGTAGTAGTAGAAAGAACGGACCGCAGACAGGCTTCGAAGGCCTAACATAAAAAAATTGGGCTGGCTGTAGGCAATTTTAAATTGGTTCCAGGGGTACATGGGCAGCAGTGGTGTGGTCAGTGGAGGCCTAGTGGAAGGAGTGACCGCAGACAGGCATCGAAGGCCTAACATAATAACAGATGGCTGTAGGCAATTTTAAATTGGTTCCAGGGGAACACGGGCAGCAGTGGCCTGGTCAGTGTAGTAGTAGTAGAAAGAACGCACCGCAGACAGGCTTCGAAGGCCTAACATAAAAAAAATTGGGCTGGCTGTAGGCAATTTTAAATTGGTTCCAGGGGTACACGGGCAGCAGTGGTGTGTGGTCAGTGGAGGCCTAGTGGAAGGAGTGACCACAGACAGGCATCGAAGGCCTAACATAATAACAGATGGCTGTAGGCAATTTTAAATTGGTTCCAGGGGAACACGGGCAGCAGTGGCCTGGTCAGTGTAGTAGTAGTAGAAAGAACGCACCGCAGACATGCTTCGAAGGCCTAACATAAAAAAATTGGGCTGGCTGTAGGCACTTTTAAATTGGTTCCAAGGGTACACGGGCAGCAGTGTTGTGGTCAGTGGAGGCCTAGTGGAAGGAGTGACCGCAGACAGGCATCGAAGGCCTAACATAATAACAGATGGCTGTAGGCAATTTTAAATTGGTTCCAGGGGAACACGGGCAGCAGTGGCCTGGTCAGTGTAGTAGTAGTAGAAAGAACGCACCGCAGACAGGCTTCGAAGGCCTAACATAAAAAAAATTGGGCTGGTTGTAGGCAATTTTAAATTGGTTGCAGGGGTACACGGGCAGCAGTGGTGTGGTCAGTGGAGGCCTAGTGGAAGGAGTGACCACAGACAGGCATCGAAGGCCTAACATAATAACAGATGGCTGTAGGCAATTTTAAATTGGTTCCAGGGGAACACGGGCAGCAGTGGCCTGGTCAGTGTAGTAGTAGTAGAAAGAACGCACCGCAGACATGCTTCGAAGGCCTAACATAAAAAAATTGGGCTGGCTGTAGGCACTTTTAAATTGGTTCCAGGGGTACACGGGCAGCAGTGTTGTGGTCAGTGGATGCCTAGTGGAAGGAGTGACCGCAGACAGGCATCGAAGGCCTAACATAATAACAGATGGCTGTAGGCAATTTTAAATTGGTTCCAGGGGAACACGGGCAGCAGTGGCCTGGTCAGTGTAGTAGTAGTAGAAAGAACGCACCGCAGACAGGCTTCGAAGGCCTAACATAAAAAAATTGGGCTGGCTGTAGGCACTTTTAAATTGGTTCCAGGGGTACACGGGCAGCAGTGTTGTGGTCAGTGGAGGCCTAGTGGAAGGAGTGACCGCAGACAGGCATCGAAGGCCTAACATAATAACAGATGGCTGTAGGCAATTTTAAATTGGTTCCAGGTGAACACGGCCAGCAGTGGCCTGGTCAGCGGAGAATGGTTGTAATGAGTGTCTGCCAGTTAGTAGTCCAAAACAATACATAAATGTGAATGAGTTTATGAGAAATCGCTCCTGTCAAACCAATCTAATCAGTTTTTATGAAGAGGTAAGCTATAGACTGGACCACGGTGAGTCATTGGACGTGGTATATCTCGATTTTTCCAAAGCGTTTGATACCGTGCCGCACAAGAGGTTGGTACACAAAATGAGAATGCTTGGTCTGGGGGAAAATGTGTGTAAATGGGTTAGTAACTGGCTTAGTGATAGAAAGCAGAGGGTGGTTATAAATGGTATAGTCTCTAACTGGGTCGCTGTGACCAGTGGGGTACCGCAGGGGTCAGTATTGGGACCTGTTCTCTTCAACATATTCATTAATGATCTGGTAGAAGGTTTACACAGTAAAATATCGATATTTGCAGATGATACAAAACTATGTAAAGCAGTTAATACAAGAGAAGATAGTATTCTGCTACAGATGGATCTGGATAAGTTGGAAACTGGGGCTGAAAGGTGGCAGATGAGGTTTAACAATGATAAATGTAAGGTTATACACATGGGAAGAGGGAATCAATATCACCATTACACACTGAACGGGAAACCACTGGGTAAATCTGACAGGGAGAAGGACTTGGGGATCCTAGTTAATGATAAACTTACCTGGAGCAGCCAGTGCCAGGCAGCAGCTGCCAAGGCAAACAGGATCATGGGGTGCATTAAAAGAGGTCTGGATACACATGATGAGAGCATTATACTGCCTCTGTACAAATCCCTAGTTAGACCGCACATGGAGTACTGTGTCCAGTTTTGGGCACCGGTGCTCAGGAAGGATATAATGGAACTAGAGAGAGTACAAAGGAGGGCAACAAAATTAATAAAGGGGATTGGAGAACTACAATACCCAGATAGATTAGCGAAATTAGGATTATTTAGTCTAGAAAAAAGACGACTGAGGGGCGATCTAATAACCATGTATAAGTATATAAGGGGACAATACAGATATCTCGCTGAGGATCTGTTTATACCAAGGAAGGTGACGGGCACAAGGGGGCATTCTTTGCGTCTGGAGGAGAGAAGGTTTTTCCACCAACATAGAAGAGGATTCTTTACTGTTAGGGCAGTGAGAATCTGGAATTGCTTGCCTGAGGAGGTGGTGATGGCGAACTCAGTCGAGGGGTTCAAGAGAGGCCTGGATGTCTTCCTGGAGCAGAACAATATTGTATCATACAATTATTAGGTTCTGTAGAAGGACGTAGATCTGGGTATTTATTATGATGGAATATAGGCTGAACTGGATGGACAAATGTCTTTTTTCGGCCTTACTAACTATGTTACTATGTAATGTCTCACATTAAAATCCAGCGAAAACACTAAAGGGTGCAATCTTTAGGTACAGGGGTGGGATCCTCTGCGTTGTTTCTGACCTACTAATTTGGCGCAAAGTTTTTACTTTGGTAAATAGAGGACACTGTCCCTGACTATGTTAAGTACCATTATACATGTCAACACAATGGTATTGTCAGTGGCAGGAATGGAAGGATGTCAGCGCATAGTCTAAACATTGGTGGAAGTGTGAGAGATAATTGTGGAAGTGGCAGATCAATGTTTGACCTGGGGGTGGGTGAACTCTCTTGTGGACGGCGCTAGAGGCCCAGGGCCCCTCATGTTACAACAGTGTGTCTGACGTTGGGTGCGCACCACCACCGCCAGAGACAGTTTAGTGTACTATGAGGGACCCAGTGGCAGTGCTGTCGACCAAAAGCGGGCACACCCACCTCTTCAGACAAACAGCACTCTCACGGGTGCTTGCGCCAAGTCGCGATACCACGGCCCCGTGTGGGGAGTTTGGCCATTTAGGGAGGTGTAAACATGTCGTATTCTGGACAATCAGCTGCTGCAAATTAAGACATTTGAAAAGTCATTCACAGTAGTCCACAGGCAAGAGCTTTTCATAGGAAAGCTAGGTGTCGCCCGGGCAAGGTGGGGCAAAAGAATTCGAAATCCAGTTGTGGTTCATTTTAATGAATGTTAGACCATCAACATTTTGTGTAGCCAGACGAGTCCTTTTTTCGGTTAATATTGAACCTGCAGCACTGAATACTCTTTCTGATAGGACACTAGCTGCCGGGCAAGCAAGCTCCTGCAATGCATATTCAGCCAATTCTGGCCAGGTGTCTTATTTTGATGCCCAGTAATCAAATGGGAATGACGGTTGAGGGAGAACATCGATAAGGGATGAAAAATAGTTTGTTACCATACTGGACAAATGTTGTCTCCTGTCACTTTCAATTGATGCAGCAGTACCTGTCCTGTCTGCGGTCATAGCAAAATCACTCCACAACCTGGTCAGAAAACCCCTCTGTCCAATGCCACTTCTGATGTGTGCACCCCTAACACTCCTGGTCTGCTGCCCCCTGGAGCTCGTGTGAGAACGATCACGGGCGCTGTGTGCTGGGAATGCCTGAAGCAAACGGTCAACAAGAGTTGATTGTTTTGTTGCTAATATTAGTTCCAAGTTCTCATGTGGCATAATATTTTGCAATTTGCCTTTATAGCGAGGATCAAGGAGGCAGGCCAACCAGTAATCGTCATCGTTCATCATTTTAGTAATGCGTGTGTCCCTTTTGAGGATACGCAAGGCATAATCCGCCATGTGGGCCAAAGTTCCAGTTGTCAAATCTGCGGTTGTGCTTGGTTGAGGTGCAGTTGCAGGCAAATCTACGTCACTTGTGTCCCTCAAAAAACCAGAACCCGGCCTTGCCACGCCACCAATTTCCAGTGCCCCCGGGAAAGCTTCCTCATTAAAAATATACTCATCCCCATCATCCTCCTTGTCCTCCACCTCCTCTTCGCCCGCTACCTCGTCCTGTACACTGCCCTGACCAGACAATGGCTGACTGTCATCAAGGCTTTCCTCTTCCTCTGGTGCAGACGCCTAATCCTTTATGTGCGTCAAACTTTGCATCAGCAGACGCATTAGGGGGATGCTCATGCTTATTATGGCGTTGTCTGCACTAACCAGCCGTGTGCATTCCTCAAAACACTGAAGGACTTGACACATGTCTTGTATCTTCGACCACTGCACACCCGACAACTCCATGTCTGCCATCCTACTGCCTGCCCGTGTATGTGTATCCTCCCACAAAAACATAACAGCCCGCCTCTGTTCGCACAGTCTCTGAAGCATGTGCAGTGTTGAGTTCCACCTTGTTGCAACGTCTATGATTAGGCGATGCTGGGGAAGGTTCAAAGACCGCTGATAGGTCTGCATACGGCTGGAGTGTACAGGCGAACGGCGGATATGTGAGCAAAGTCCACGCACTTTGAGGAGCAGGTCGGAGAAACCAGGATAAGTTTTCAATAAGCACTGCACCACCAGGTTTAAGGTGTGAGCCAGGCAAGGAATGTGTTTCAGTTGGGAAAGGGAGATGGCAGCCATGAAATTCCTTCCATTATCACTCACTACCTTGCCTGCCTCAAGATCTACTGTGCCCAGCCACGACTGTGTTTCTTCCTGCAAGAACTCGGACAGAACTTCCGCGGTGTGTCTGTTGTCGCCCAAACACTTCATAGCCAATACAGCCTGCTGACGCTTGCCAGTAGCTGCCCCATAATGGGACAACTGGTGTGCAACTGTGACAGCTGACGATGGAGTGGTTTGGCGACTGCGGTCTGTGGAAGAGCTCTCGCTTCTGCAGGAGGACGAGGAGGAGGAGGAGGGGGTGCGAACACCTACAGCCAACTGTTTCCTAGACCGTGGGCTAGGCACAACTATCCCGAAATTGCTGTCCCCTGTGGACCCTGCATCCACAACATTCACCCAGTGTGCCGTGATGGACACGTAACGTCCCTGGCCATGCCTACTGGTCCATGCATCTGTAGTCAGGTGCACCTTTGTACTCACAGATTGCCTGAGTGCATGGATGATGCGCTGTTTAACATGCTGGTGCAGGGCTGGGATGGCTTTTCTGGAAAAAAAGTGTCGACTGGGTAGCTCGTAGCATGGTTCAGCGTACTCCATCAGGGCTTTGAAAGCTTCGCTTTCAACTAACCGGTAGGGCATCATCTCTAACGAGATTAGTCTAGCTATGTGGGCATTCAAACCCTGTGTACGCGGATGCGAGGATAAGTACTTCCTTTTTCTAACCAGAGTCTCATGTAGGGTGAGCTGGACTGGAGAGCTGGAGATCGTGGAACTAGCGGGTGTGCCGGTGGCCATGGCAGACTGAGAAACTGTTGGAGACGGTATTGTTTCCGCCGGTGCCCTAGATGCAGTATTTCCTCCTACAAAACTGGTGATTCCCTGACCCTGACTGCTTTGGGCTGGCAAAGAAACCTGCACAGATACTGCCGGTGGTGCGGAAAATGGTGGCCTTAAAGTGACGGAAGGGATGTTGCGTTGCTGACTAGCTTCATTGGCCGAGGGTGCTACAACCTTAAGGGATGTTTGGTAGTTAGCCCAGGCTTGCAAATGCATGGTGGTTAAATGTCTATGCATGCAACTTGTATTGAGACTTTTCAGATTCTGACCTCTGCTTAAGCTAGTTAAACATTTTTGACAGATGACTTTGCGCTGATTAATTGGATGTTGTTTAAAAAAATGCCAGACTGCACTCTTCGTAGCATCGGATCCCTTTTCAGGAATTGCAGACTGAGCTTTAACCGGATGGACACGCTGTCCTCCAACAGTTTTTTGCTTTGCCACGCGTTTTGGGCCAGATACGGGCCCGGCAGATGGAACCTGTTGCGATGTTGATGCCTGCTGCGGCCCCTCCTCCTCCGCTTCAGAACTACTGCCGCCTGCACCCTGTTCCCCAATGGCTGCCAATCGGGGTCAACAACAGGGTCATCTATTACCTCCTCTTCTACCTCGTGTGCAACTTCGTCTGTGTCACCGTGTCGGTCGGTGGTATAGCGTCCGTGATGGGGCAACATAGTCTCATCAGGGTCTGATTGTGGATCAGTACCCTGAGAGGGCAATGTTGTGGTCTGAGTCAAAGGACCAGCATAGTAGTCTGGCTGTGGCTGTGCATCAGTGCACTCCATGTCAGAATCTACTTGTAATGGGCATGGCCTGTTAACTGTTTCACTTTCTAAGCCAGGGACGGTATGTGTAAAGAGCTCCATGGAGTAACCCGTTGTGTCGCCTGCTGCATCCTTCTCTCTTGTTGTTATTTTTGCTGAAGAGGACAAGGAAGCGACTTGTCCCTGACCGTGAACATCCACAAACGACGCGCTGCTTTTACATTTACCAGTTTCAGAAGAGGAGGCAAAAGAGCTAGAGGCTGAGTCTGCAAGGTAAGCCAAAACTTGCTGTTGCTGCTCCGGCTTTAAAAGCGGTTTTCCTACTCCCAGAAAAGAGAGCGTTCGAGGCCTTGTGTAGCCAGACGACGAACCTGGCTCCACAGCTCCAGACTTAGGTGGAATATTTTTTTTCCCACGACCACCTGATGCTCCACTACCACTACCATCATTACCAGCTGACAATGAACGCCCACGGCCACGACCTCTTGCACCAGACTTCCTCATTGTTTTATAAACTTAACCAAAGTAACTTTATTTGTTGCTGTCAAACAACTTACACGGTGAGCTATAACTTCTGTTTGATTTCAATATCCCTTTACAGGTTGGTGATACCACAAGGAAAATCAGGCACAATGTTACACATGTTTTCTGTGGCACCAAATCACAGAGATGCCACACACGCAGGACTGTCACTCAAGCACAAATGTCAATATAAATCTCCCAATTTTTTTTTTTTTTTTTCAGGGAGACTTTATAAACAAAATAAAATAAAATGATTTTTTCAGGAATAATTTAGAAACCAAATAAAATAAAATGATTTTTTCAATGACAATGTAGAAACCAAATAAAAAAAAAAAAAGGCTTTCTATGCCCCACTGAGTGACAGATGGCACACACAGGAGTCAGGAGTGGCCCACAAGCCCAGAGGGCAATATTTTTCTCCCACTGATTGAAGTAGTGATTTTTTCAGGTAGATTTTAGAACCCAAATCAAGCAAAAAGATTAATAGGCTTTCTATGGCCCACAATTTGAGAGAGAGAGAGAGAGAGAGAGAGATGGCACACCCAGGAGTCAAGACTGGCACACAAGCAGAAAGGGCAATATTAATCTCCCACCTATTTTTTTTTTTCAGGGAGACTTTATAAACAAAATAAAATAAAATGATTTTTTCAGGAAGAATTTAGAAACCAAATAAAATAAAATGATTTTTTCAATGACAATTTAGAAACCAAATAAAAAAAAAAAAAAGGCTTTCTATGCCCCACTGATTGACAGATGGCACACACAGGAGTCAGGAGTGGCCCACAAGCCCAGAGGCCAATATTTTTCTCCCACTGATTGATGTAGTGATTTTTTCAGGTAGATTTTAGAACCCAAATCAAGCAAAAAAATTAATAGGCTTTCTATGGCCCACAGATTGAGAGAGAGAGAGAGAGAGATGGCACACCCAGGAGTCAAGACTGGCACACAAGCAGAAGGGGCAATATTAATCTCCCACCTATTTTTTTTTTTTTTCAGGGAGACTTTATAAACAAACTAAAATAAAATGATTTTTTCAGGAATAATTTAGAAACCAAATAAAATAAAATGATTTTTTCAATGACAATTTAGAAACCAAAAAAAAAAAAAAAAAAAGGCTTTCTATGCCCCACTGAGTGACAGATGGCACACACAGGAGTCAGGAGTGGCCCACAAGCCCAGAGGGCAATATTTTTCTCCCACTGATTGAAGTAGTGATTTTTTCAGGTAGATTTTAGAACCCAAATCAAGCAAAAAGATTAATAGGCTTTCTATGGCCCACAATTTGAGAGAGAGAGAGAGAGAGAGAGAGAGATGGCACACCCAGGAGTCAAGACTGGCACACAAGCAGAAAGGGCAATATTAATCTCCCACCTATTTTTTTTTTCAGGGAGACTTTATAAACAAAATAAAATAAAATGATTTTTTCAGGAATAATTTAGAAACCAAATAAAATAAAATGATTTTTTCAATGACAATTTAGAAACCAAATAAAAAATAAAAAAAAGGCTTTCTATGCCCCACTGATTGACAGATGGCACACACAGGAGTCAGGAGTGGCCCACAAGCCCAGAGGCCAATATTTTTCTCCCACTGATTGATGTAGTGATTTTTTCAGGTAGATTTTAGAACCCAAATCAAGCAAAAAAATTAATAGGCTTTCTATGGCCCACAATTTGAGAGAGAGAGAGAGAGAGAGATGGCACACCCAGGAGTCAAGACTGGCACACAAGCAGAAAGGGCAATATTAATCTCCCACCTATTTTTTTTTTTCAGGGAGACTTAATAAACAAAATAAAATAAAATGATTTTTTCAGGAATAATTTAGAAACCAAATAAAATAAAATGATTTTTTCAATGACAATTTAGAAAACAAATAAAAAAAAAAAAAGGCTTTCTATGCCCCACTGAGTGACAGATGGCACACACAGGAGTCAGGAGTGGCCCACAAGCCCAGAGGCCAATATTTTTCTCCCACTGATTGATGTAGTGATTTTTTCAGGTAGATTTTAGAACCCAAATCAAGCAAAAAAATTAATAGGCTTTCTATGGCCCAATGACTGAGAGATGGCACACACAGGAGTCAGGAGTGGCACACAAGACCTGAGGCCAATATTTTTCTCCCACTGATTGATGTAGTGATTTTTTCAGGTAGGTTTTATAACCCAAATCAAGCAAAAAAATAAATAGGCTTTCTATGACCCACTGACTGAGAGATGGCACACACAGGAGTCAGGAGTGGCACACAAGCCCTGAGGCCAATATTTTTCTCCCACTGATTGATGTAGTGATTTTTTCAGGTAGATTTTAGAACCCAAATCAAGAAAAAAAATAAATAGGCTTTCTATGGCCCACTGACTGAGCAATGGCACACACAGGAGTCAGGAGTGGCACACAAGCCCTGAGGCCAATATTTTTCTCCCACTGATTGATGTAGTGATTTTTTCAGGTAGATTTTATAACCCAAATCAAGCAAAAAAATAAATAGGCTTTCTATGGCCCACTGACTGAGAGATGGCACACACAGGAGTCAGGAGTGGCACACAAGCCCTGAGGCCAATATTTTTTTCCCACTGATTGATGTAGTGATTTTTTCAGGTAGATTTTATAACCCAAATCAAGCAAAAAAATAAATAGGCTTTCTATGGCCCACTGACTGAGAGATGGCACACACAGGAGTCAGTAGTGGCACACAAGCCCTGAGGCCAATATTTTTCTCCCACTGATTGATGTAGTGATTTTTTCAGGTAGATTTTAGAACCCAAATCAAGCAAAAAAATGAATAGGCTTTCTATGGCCCACAATTTGAGAGAGAGAGAGAGATGGCACACCCAGGAGTCAAGACTGGCACACAAGCAGAAAGGGCAATATTAATCTCCCACCTATTTTTTTTTTTCAGGGAGACTTTATAAACAAAATAAAATAAAATGATTTTTTCAGGAATAATTTAGAAACCAAATAACATAAAATGATTTTTTCAATGACAATTTAGAAAACAAATAAAAAAAAAGGCTTTCTATGCCCCACTGAGTGACAGTTGGCACACACAGGAGTCAGGAGTGGCACACAAGCCCTGAGGCCAATATTTTTCTCCCACTGATTGATGTAGTGATTTTTTCAGGTAGATTTTATAACCCAAATCAAGCAAAAAAATAAATAGGCTTTCTATGGCCCACTGACTGAGAGATGGCACACACAGGGATGGCACTCTAGCAGAAATGCCAATCTTAATCTCCCACAAAAAAAAAAAAAAAAAAACAGGGACTGTCCTACAATTACTATCTCCCTGCAGTAATCTCAGCCAGGTATGGCAGGCAGCAATAAGGAGTGGACTGATGCACAAATTAAATAAAAAGTGTGGACAAACAAACAAGATAGCTGTGCAGAAAGGAAGGAACAAGAGGATTTGTGCTTTGAAAAAAGCAGTTGGTTTGCACAGCGGCGTACACACAGCAATGCAGCTATCAGGGAGCCTTCTAGGGCAGCCCAATGAGCTACAGCGCTGAGGAAAAAAAAAAATGTAGCTTCCACTGTCCCTGCACACCGAAGGTGGTGTTGGGCAGTGGAAATCGCTACAGCACAAGCGGTTTGGTGGTTAATGGACCCTGCCTAACGCTATCCCTGCTTCTGACGAAGCGGCAGCAACCTCTCTCTAAGCTCAGATCAGCAGCAGTAAGATGGCGGTCGGCGGGAACGCCTCTTTATAGCCCCTGTGACGCTGCAGACAGCAAGCCAATCACTGCAATGACCTTCTCTAAGATGGTGGGGACCAGGACCTATGTCATCACGCTGCCCACACTCTGCGTTCACCTTCATTGGCTGAGAAATGGCGCTTTTCGCGTCATTGAAATGCGACTTTGGCGCGAAAGTCGCGTACCGCATGGCCGACAACGCACAGGGGTCGGATCGGGTTTCATGAAACTCGACTTCGCCAAAAGTCGGCGACTTTTGAAAATGTTCGACCCATTTCGCTCAACCCTAGCTACCACTAAACTACTCTGTACAATTTTTTTTTTCTCTAAAAAAAAAAGACCGGTCGTCACGAATGCTGTGACACCAGCTAATCTACGTCTAAAACTACACTGTACTAACTACTATTATTATATTTTTGTAAAAGAAAATAAAAATCGGACGTCACTTAGACTGCGAAGTCCGTTACACTAACTAGCTACAAAATAAAAGTCCTGTAGCGCAGTCTCTGATCAGCAGCGATACTGATCAAAGAGCTGCGGACACAGGAAGAGCACGAATGCTCTGCGCGGGACGCCGCACACAGGAAAAAAAGTGCAAAAAAGTGCGCAAAAAATTGAATTGGAGGGGGGTACTGGAACAGGGATGAAGGGATATCTCCAAACACTGACGCCGGCTACGCTACCGTGTTACGTCTAAAGCTACACTGTACTAACTACAATTTTTTTTCTAAAAAAAAAAAACCGGACGTCGCTGAGACTGCAATGTCCGCTACACTAACTAACAAAAAAAAAAAGTCCTGTGGCTCAGTCTCTGATCAGCAGCGATACTGATCAGAGCGCTGCGGACACAGGAAGAGCACGAATGCTCTGCGCGGGACACCACGCATAGGAAAAAAAGCGCAAAAAAGTGTGCCAAAAATTTCAATTGGAGAGTGGGGGAGGGGGAGGGAGGGGGTACTGGAACAGGGATGGGGGATGGGAAAGGGGTGGGGGAGGTGCTGCTGCTGCTGCTGTGATCACAGGCCTCACACAGCAGGCAGATGGCAGCAGAGAGCACACAGCACGGAGCACAAGCTGGAGCAGGAGATCAGCACAGGAGGCAGGAGATCGCAGGGACGATCGCACTGGCCACCAATGGATTCCTTCACTAAGGTGACACAGAGGGGCTTAGATCACCGCTCTGCATGCCAAATCTGAAAACTTTATTGTCATGTCGCTGTGATTGGCTGGTCAGAATTGACCAGCCAATCACAGCGATCGCTGATGCGGAGGGGGTTGCAGGCACCCGGGGCTGTGTGCAGGGATGGTCTGCTGTCAGGGACAGCAGACATCGGAACCCGATCACCGCGCGATGCCGCGCGGTGACCGGAAAATGGCAGCGCCATACTAGTACTGCGGCTGGCACAAATGCAGTGCCGGCAGCGCAGTACTAGTACGGCGCATGGCGCGTAGGGGTTAAGGTTCCTGAAGGTGTGAAAATGACCTCTGCAAAGTAGAGTTTCTGACTGACCACTTTCTTCCATGGTCTAAAAAGCAGAAACGTGCCTTCAGGAGCAAAATCATCTTCATGCATGACAATGCACCATCTCATGCTGCAAAGAATACCTCTGAGTCATTGGCTGCTATGGGCATAAAATGAGGTAAACTCATGGTGTGGCCACCATCTTCACCTGACCTCAACTGTACAGAGAACTGAGCATTTTCAGTTCTTTAAACATATCAAATGTATAGAAATTCTACTATGCCTAATAATTTGGAACAGTGCATTTTGAGTTTTTATTTATTTTGGAGATTTACTGTGATCATTGGGAGGTTTCTTAATAAAATTTGATGTATACTCTAACGGGTGATGACTTTTATTAGACTGACTGTCATTTGCACCGACCATTTAGGAAAATCCGAGAAAAATATCATTTGCATAATAATTTGGAACACTGTATATATACTAGCAGTTATTTTACAATGATTTCAGACAGCTGACATCTACACATTTAGGATGAAGCAGACCAAGCATATTTTTTCAGCAAACTCAGAGCCTGTTTGCAGCCGGCGTCACACTAGAGAGGAATACGGTCATATGAGAGGCACAAAAAAACGCATTGCATATGGACCAATGTTTCTTTATGGGGCAGCTCATATCTGCCGTATATTTCTCAGTCATATTTTATGGGCTAAGAAAATCACAGCATGCTGCATCTGTCAGTGTATTGCACAAAAAATCCACCAATTAAAGTCTATGGGGGCGAGAAAAAAAGGATTACACACGGACCATCAGTGTGACTTGCGAGAAACACGCAGCGATGTTCTATAGAAAAGTCGGTAATTCAGCGCGGTGTACAGTAAAATCACACTGATAGGTTAGAATAGAATACATAAAATAAATGTCTACACATAGTATAGGTATATATATATATATATATATATATATATATATATACATATGTCATTGAGACACACATATACAGTTAGGTCCATATATATTTGGACAGAGACAACATTTCTCTAATTTTGGTTATAGACATTACCACAATGAATTTTAAACAAAGCAATTTAGATTCAGTTGATGTTCAGACTTTCAGCTTTCATTTGAGGGTATCCACATTAAAATTGGATGAAGGGTTTAGGAGTTTCAGCTCCTTAGCATGCGCCATCCTGTTTTTAAAGGGACCAAAAGTAATTGGACAATTGACTCCAAGGCTATTTTATGGATAGGTGTGGGCAATCCCTTCATTATGTCATTCTCAATTAAGCAGATAAAAGGCCTGGAGTTGATTTGAGGTGTGGTGCTTGCATTTGGAAGGTTTTGCTGTGAAGTAAACATGCGGTCAAAGGAGCTCTCCATGCAGGTGAAACAAGCCATCCTTAAGCTGCAAAAACAGAAAAAAACTCATTCGAGAAATTGCTACATTATTAAGAGTGGCAAAATCTACAGTTTGGTTCATCCTGAGAAAGAAAGAAAGCACTGGTGAACTCATAAATGCAAAAAGACCTGGGCGCCCACGGAAGACAACAATGGTGGATGATCGCAGAATAATCTCCATGGTGAAGAGAAACCCCTTCACAACAGCCAACCAAGTGAACAACACTCTCCAGGAGGTCGGCATATCAATATCCAAATCTACCATAAAGAGAAGACTGCAGGAAAGTAAATACAGAGGGTTCACTGCACGGTGCAAGCCACTCATAGGCATCAAGAATAAAATGGTTAGACTGGACTTTGCTAAAAAACATCTAAAAAAGTCATCACAGTTCGGGAAGAACATTATTTGGACAGATTAAACCAAGATCAACCTCTACCAGAATGATGGAAAGAGAAAAGTATGGCGAAGGCGTGGTACAGCTCAGGATCCAAAGCATACCACATCATCTGTAAAACACAGCAAGGCAGTGTGATGGCTTGGGCATGCATGGTTGCCAGTGGCACTGGGTCACTAGTGTTTATTGATGATGTGACACAGGACAGAAGCAGCCGAATGACTTCTGAGGTATTCAGAGACATACTGTGTGCTGAGATCCAGCCAAATTCAGCCAAACTGATTGGTCGTCGTTTCATACTACAGATGGACAATGGCCCAAAACATAAAGCCAAAGCAACCCAGGAGTTTATTAAAGCAAAGAAGTGGAATATTCTTGAATGGCCAAGTCAGTCACCTGATCTCAACCCAATTGAGCATGCATTTCACTTGTTAAAAACTAAACTTCAGACAGAAATGCCCACAAACAAGCAGCAACTGAAAACCACCGCAGTGAAGGCCTGGCAGAGCATCAAAAAGGAGGAAACACAGCGTCTGGTGATGTCCATGAGTTCAAGACTTCAGGCAGTCATTGCCAACAAAGGGTTTTCAACCAAGTACTAAAAATGAACATTTTATTTAAAATTATTGAATCTGTCCAATTACTTTTGGTCCCTTTAAAAACAGGGTGGCACATGTTAAGGAGCTGAAACGCCTAAACCCTTCATCCAATTTTAATGTGGATACCCTCAAATGAAAGGTGAAAGTCTGAATTTCAACTGCATCTGAATTGTTTTGTTTAAAATTCATTGTGGTAATGTCTATAACCAAAATTAGAAAAATGTTGTCTCTGTCCAAATATATATGGACCTAACTGTATATGTGTGTCTCAATGACATATGTATATATATATATATATATATATATATACAGTGGGGCAAAAAAGTATTTAGTCAGTCAGCAATAGTGCAAGTTCCACCACTTAAAAAGATGAGAGGCGTCTGTAATTTACATCATAGGTAGACCTCAACTATGGGAGACAAACTGAGAAAAAAAAATCCAGAAAATCACATTGTCTGTTTTTTTAACAATTTATTTGCATATTATGGTGGAAAATAAGTATTTGGTCAGAAACAAAATTTCATCTCAATACTTTGCAATATATCCTTTGTTGGCAATGACAGAGGTCAAACGTTTTCTGTAAGTCTTCACAAGGTTGCCACACACTGTTGTTGGTATGTTGGCCCATTCCTCCATGCAGATCTCCTCTAGAGCAGTGATGTTTTTGGCTTTTCGCTTAGCAACACGGACTTTCAACTCCCTCCAAAGGTTTTCTATAGGGTTGAGATCTGGAGACTGGCTAGGCCACTCCATGACCTTGAAATGCTTCTTACGAAGCCACTCCTTCGTTGCCCTGGTGGTGTGCTTTGGATCATTGTCATGTTGAAAGACCCAGCCACATTTCATCTTCAATGCCCTTGCTGATGGAAGGAGGTTTGCGTTCAAAATCTCACGATACATGGCCCCATTCATTCTTTCATGTACCCGGATCAGTCGTCCTGGCCCCTTTGCAGAGAAACAGCCCCAAAACATGATGTTTCCACCACCATGCTTTACAGTAGGTATGGTGTTTGATGGATGCAACTCAGTATTCTTTTTCCTCCAAACACGACAAGTTGTGTTTCTACCAAACAATTCCAGTTTGGTTTCATCAGACCATAGGACATTCTCCCAAAACTCCTCTGGATCATCCAAATGCTCTCTAGCAAACTTCAGACGGGCCCGGACATGTACTGGCTTAAGCAGTGGGACACGTCTGGCACTGCAGGATCTGAGTCCATAGTGGCGTAGTGTGTTACTTATGGTAGGCCTTGTTACATTGGTCCCAGCTCTCTGCAGTTCATTCACTAGGTCCCCCCGCGTGGTTCTGGGATTTTTGCTCACCGTTCTTGTGATTATTCTGACCCCACGGGGTGGGATTTTGCGTGGAGCCCCAGATTGAGGGAGATTATCAGTGGTCTTGTATGTCTTCCATTTTCTAATTATTGCTCCTACTGTTGATTTCTTCACTCCAAGCTGGTTGGCTATTGCAGATTCAGTCTTCCCAGCCTGGTGCAGGGCTACAATTTTGTTTCTGGTGTCCTTTGACAGCTCTTTGGTCTTCACCATAGTGGAGTTTGGAGTCAGACTGTTTGAGGGTGTGCACAGGTGTCTTTTTATACTGATAACAAGTTTAAACAGGTGCCATTACTACAGGTAATGAGTGGAGGAAAGAGGAGACTCTTAAAGAAGAAGTTACAGGTCTGTGAGAGCCAGAAATCTTGATTGTTTGTTTCTGACCAAATACTTATTTTCCACCATAATATGCAAATAAAATGTTAAAAAAACAGACAATGTGATTTTCTGGATTTTTTTTTCTCAGTTTGTCTCCCATAGTTGAGGTCTACCTATGATGTAAATTACAGACGCCTCTCATCTTTTTAAGTGGTGGAACTTGCACTATTGCTGACTGACTAAATACTTTTTTGCCCCACTGTATATGGACCTAACTGTATATATATATATATATATATATATATATAATAAAGAGCTAGATAGCAGAAAAGCGTGGGAATTTTTGAGAATATTTTCCCATGCTCGAATTTATATGAGGTTATCCCAGCAGGGGGAGCAGCAACGCAAGTCTAGGTAGCTACGTTCCCCTACATTCCATTCATTCCCCAGTTTTTACAGGCATGAGGGGCTGCATTAGCAGGCTCCTGGTTGTAAAATTATTTAACCCCTTCTGATGGATTTACATCGTGGGACATGACTGTACCGGCGAAGAGGTATGGGATATTGTTTGTTTTTTTAACCTTTTTTCAGAAGACAATGGTCATCATTTGGATTGAGTGTATAATAAAGCGTTTACAACTCCAGGTGTCTTTATTTCATTAAAATACTTTTTTCTTAACCCCTTTACCCCCCAGGGTGGTTTGCACGTTAATGACCAGGCCAATTTTTGTTGGGGTAAACCCCTGTTTCGGCACACGGGAGAGCTCGGAAGGGAAGGAGCACTGTTTTACTTTTTCAACGCAGAATTGGCTGGAATTGAGATCGGACGCATTTGGAGAGCCCCTGATGTGCCAAAACAGTGGAAACCCCCCAATTATAACTGAAACCCTAATCCAAACACACCCCTAACCCTAATCCCAACAGTAACCCTAACCACACCTCTAACCCTGACACACCCCTAACCCTAATCCCAACCATATTCCCAACTGTAAATGTAAGCTAAACCCTAACCGTAACTTTAGCCCCAACCCTAACCCTAACTTTAGCCCCAACCCTAACTGTAGCCTTAACCCTAGCCCCAACCCTAGCCCTAACCCTAGCCCTAACCCTAACCCTAACCCTAACCCTAGCCCTAGCCCTAACCCTATCCCTAGCCCTAACCCTAACCCTAACCCTAGCCCTAACCCTAGCCCTAACCCTAGCCCTAACCCTAGCCCTAACCCTAACCCTAGCCCTAGCCCTAGCCCTAACCCTAACCCTAGCCCTAACCCTAACCCTAGCCCTAATGGGAAACTGGAAATAAATACATTTTTTTAATTTTTCCCTAACTAAGGGGGTGATGAAGGGGGGTTTGATTTACTATTATAGCGGGTTTTTAGCGGATTTTTATGATTGGCAGCCGTAACACACTGAAAGACGCTTTTTATTGCAAAAAATATTTTTTGCATTACCACATTTTGAGAGCTATAAATTTTCCATATTTTGGTCTACAGAGTCATTTGAGGTCTTGTTTTTTACGGGACGAGTTGACGGTTTTATTGGTAACATTTTCGGGCACGTGACATTTTTTGATCGCTTTTTATTCCGATTTTTGTGAGGCAGAATGACCAAAAACCAGCTATTCATGAATTTCTTTTGGGGGAGGTGTTTATACCACTCCGCGTTTGGTAAAATTGATAAAGCAGTTTTATTCTTCGGGTCAGTACGATTACAGCGACACCTCATTTATATCATTTTTTTATGTTTTGGCGCTTTTATACAATAAAAACTATTTTATAGAAAAAATAATTATTTTTGCATCGCTTTATTCTGAGGACTATAACTTTTTTATTTTTTTGCTGATAATGCTGTATGGCAGCTCGTTTTTTGCGGGACAAAATGACGTTTTCAGTGGTGTCATGGTTATTTATATCTGTCTTTTTGATCGCGTGTTATTCCACTTTTTGTTCGGTGGTATGATAATAGAGCGTTGTTTTTTGCCTCATTTTTTTTTTTTCTTACGGTGTTTACTGGAGGGGTTAACTAGTGGGCCAGTTTTATAGGTCATTACAGACGCGGCGATACTAAATATATGTACTTTTATTGTTTTGTTTTGTTTTTTATTTAGATAAAGAAATGTATTTATGGGAATAATATTTTTTTTTCATTATTTAGGAATCTTTTTGTTTATTTTTTTTTTTACACATTTGGAAAAATTTTTTTTTTACTTTTTTACTTTGCCCCAGGGGGGGACATCACAGATCGGTGATCTGACAGTTTGCACAGCACTCTGTCAGATCACCGATCTCACTTACAGGACTGCAGGCTTCACAGTGCCTGCTCTGAGCAGGCTCTGTGAAGCTACCTCCCTCCCTGCAGGACCCGGATGCCACGGCCATCTTAGATCCGGGCCTGGAGCAGGGAGGGAGGCAGGAAGACCCTCGCGTTGCTGCGGGGGGCTCAGGGAAGCCCGCAGGGAGCCCCCTCCCTGCGCGATGCTTCCCTGAACCGCCGGCACATCGCGATCATGTTTGATGGTGGTGTGCCGGGGGTTAATGTGCCGGGAGCGGTCCGTGACCGCTCCTGGCACATAGTGCCGGATGTCAGCTGCGATAGGCAGCTGACACCCAGCTGCGATCGGCTGCGCTCCCCCCGTGAGCGCGGCCGATCGCGTATGACGTACTATCCCGTCGGTGGTCATAGGGGCCCACCCCACCTCGACGGGATAGTACGTCTAATGTCAGAAAGGGGTTAATGTGTGTGTTTTTTTTAACCCTTTTTTAATATTGGATTAATAATTGATAGGTGTTTTATTGACACCTCTCCATTATTAACCTGGCTTAATGTCACCTTACAATAGAAGGGGACATTAACCCTTTATTACCCCATATCCCACTGCTACTTGGGAGTGGGAACAGAGTGGCTAAGTGCCAGAATAGGAGCATCTTACAGATGTGCCTTTTCTGGGGTAGCTGGGGGCAGATGTTTTTAGCGGGGGGGCCACTAACCATGGTCCCTTTCTAGGCTTTTAATATCTGCCCTCAGTCACTGGTTTTCCCACTCTGGCGGAGAAAATCGTGCAGGAACCCACCCCAGTTTTTTCCGTGATTTAACCCTTTATTTTAACACTTACAGCTCCCAAATTTTGCACACATACACTTGTAACATTATTAGTGAAGAATATGTAAAAAAAATAAGGGATATGAAATGTCTCATATCCTGTTGGGTTTGATAAGGAGATAGCAAAAGCCGGCAATTGAATTACCGTCTTTTAAGCTGTCTAGCTCTGTATGAAATATAAGTATATATATATATATATATATATATATATATATATATATATATATATACTAGATTGTGGCCCGATTCTAACGCATCGGGTTTTCTAGAATATGCATGTCCCCGTAGTATATGGACAATGATGATTCCAGAATTCGCGGTAGACTGTGCCCGTCGCTGATTGGTCGAGGCAACTTTTATGACATCATCGTCACCATGGCAACCATTATGACATCTACGTCGATACTGTGCCCGTGGCTGAATCAGAAAAGTGGGATTTCTACGTCCTTTATGACATCATCGTCGCTGTGCCCATCGCTGATTGGTCGAAGCCTGGCGGCCTCGACCAATCAGAGACGTGGGATTTCCAGGACAGACAGACAGACAAAAACACAGACAGACAGACGGAAAAACCCTTAGACAATTATATAAATACTAGATTGTGGCCCGATTCTAATGCATCGGGTATTCTAGAATATGCATGTCCCCGTAGTATATGGACAATGATGATTCCAGAATTCGCGGCAGACTGTGCCCGTTGCTAATTGGTCGAGGCAACCTTTATGACATCATCGTCGCCATGGCAACCATTATGACACCATCGTCGCTGTGCCCATTGCTGATTGGTCGAGGCCTGGCGGCCTCAACCAATCAGAGACACGGGATTTCTACGTCGATGCTGTGCCGGTCTCTGATTGGTCGAGGCGCCTGGCGGCCTCGACCAATCAGAGAGCCGGGATTTCCAGGACAGACAGACAGACAGACGGAAAAACCCTTAGACAATTATATATATAGACTAGATTGTGGCCCGATTCTAACGCATCGGGTATTCTAGAATATGCATGTCCCTGTAGTATATGGACAATGATGATTCCAGAATTCGCGGCAGACTGTGCCCGTCGCTGATTGGTCGAGACAACCTTTATGACATCATCGTCGCCATGGCAACCATTATGACATCTAAGTCGATACTGTGCCCGTCGCTGATTGGTCGAGGCGAATTCGCGGCAGACTGTGTCCGTCACTGATTGGTCGAGGCAACCTTTATGACATCATCGTCGCCATGCTGTGCGCGTCGCTGATTGGTCGAGGCCTAGCGGCCTCGACCAATCAGAGACGCGGGATTTCCAGGACAGACAGAAAGACAGACCCCGTAGTATATGGACAATGATGATTCCAGAATTCGCGGCAGACTGTGCCCGTCGCTGATTGGTCGAGGCAACCTTTATGACATCATCGTCACCATGGCAACCATTATGACATCATCGTCGCTGGGCCCATTGCTGATTGGTCGAGACCTGGCGGCCTTGACCAATCAGAGACGCGGGATGTTTACGTCCTTTATGACATCATCGTCGCTGTGCCCGTCACTAATTGGTCGAGGCCTGGCGGCCTCGACCAATCAGGGACGTGGGATTTCTACATCAATACTGTGCCCGTCGCTGATTGGTCGAGGCCTGGCGGCCTCGACCAATTAGAGACGCGGGATTTCCAGGACAGACAGATAGACAGACAGACGGAAAAACCCTTAGACAATTATATATATAGATATATATAGATATATCTATATATATCTATATAGATATATCTACTATATAAAGCTGAATGTGTGTGTGTGTGTATGTGTGTGTGTATGTCCGGGATTGGCATCTGCACCGTCGCAGCTACAGCCACAAAATTTTGCACAGTCACACGTCTGGACCCCGAGAGCGTCATAGGCTATATTGTGAGGCGAAATTTTAACCACGCGCATTCCAATTCACCAAACAATTTTGCCCCTATCTACATAATGGGGAAAAAAGTGAAAGGAAAAGTGTTGGAGGTGTCGCAGCTACAGGAACAAAATTTTGCACAGTCACACGTCTGGACCCTGAGAGCGTCATAGGCTACGTTGTGAGGTGAAATTTTAACCCCGCGCTTTCCAATTCACCAAACTATTTTTTCCCTATCTACATAATGGGAAAAGTGAAAGGAAAAGTGTTGGAGGCAAATTGACCGCTGCCAGATGTGAACAAGGGGGACTTAAAGAGTGAGAGCGATGGCGCCAAAGAGTATATACCGTACACTAGCTGAGTGTACACACACACAAAATGCATCACACACTACCACGTGCTTGAACACATATACCACCCTCAGCACACATTTCATCACACATACACCAACCTCGCCACATAAAAGTCGAAACACAAATGTCGCCGCTCAAAACTCGCCACGCGCAAAACTCACCACATGCAAAAAATAGGCTCACGCAAAACTCGCCACAAGTGCAAAACTCACCTCATGGAAAACTCGCCACACGCAAAACTTGCACACGCGGAAAAATTGCCACATGCACAAAATTTGCAACACATGCAAAAGTTGCCTCACACAAAACTTGCACATACTCAAAAGGCACCAGACATAAAACTTACCATGCGCAAAACTCGCCATGCGCAAAACTTGCTGCACACAACTTGCTACACTAACCTGTCACATGCAACTCGACATACAACAAAAAGTTGCTACACGCATGTTGCCACACAAAACTCATCTCACAAAAGTTGCTACATGCATGTCGCCACACGCAACTCAACACACACAACTTGACAAACGAAACTCGCCCTAAAACACACACAAGTCTGGTATTATCCTTCAAAAATAAAGATCTGATTAATAAGCAGACAAACTACAAGAGCAACATATGTACCATATAGGAAATACGGCAGCTGTCAGTCACATGACCTGTCTATTATGTGTATGTGTGAGCTAATATATACTGCCAGGGGGAGGGCTTCCTGTTGGCTGGGGATTTATCAGGCTGCCAATTTATCTTACAAATACTGAGGTAAAAATACTGAGCAAATAACGTGTTAACGAGGTCTAATACAGGAGATCACACAGGTATATACTATATACAGGGGAGATGACACACAGATATATACTATATACAGGAGAGATGACACACAGGTATATACTATATAAAGGAGGAGATGACATACAGGTACATACTATATACAGGAGGAGATGACACACAGGTATATACTATATACAGGAGCAGATTACCTACAGGTATATACTATATACAGGAGGAGATGACATACAGGTATATGCTATATATAGAAGATGACATACAGGTATATACTATATACAGGAGGAGATGACACACAGATATATACTATATACAGGGGAGATGACACACAGGTATATACTATATACAGGAGGAGATGACATACAGGTATATACTATATATAGAAGGAGATGACATACAGGTATATACTATATATAGGAGGATATGACATACAGGTATATACTATATATAGGAGGAGATGACATACAGGTATATACTATATATAGGAGGAGATGACATACAGGTATATACTATATACAGGGGAGATGACACAGCAGGTATATACTATATACAGGGGAGATGACATACAGGTATATACTATATACAGGAGATGACATACAGGTGTATACTATATATAAGGGAGATGACAAACATGTATATACTGAGGTGAAAATGAGAGGTGTGAGGTGAAAATGAAAAGGTGTGAGTGCAAAATGAGAGGAGTGAGGGAAAATAGTGTAGTGATCGGAAAATGACAGATGTGAGGTCGAAATGACAAGTGTTAGGCGGGAATGAGAGGAGTGAGGGAGAAAATGAGAGGTGTGAGGGGGAAAATTAAAGATGTGATTGGGAAAATGAGAGGCGTGATGGGAAAATAAGAGAAGTGACGTGCTATAACTAACCACAGATATTTACTATGCCCAGGCAACGCCGGGCTCTTCAGCTAGTCTACTATATAAAGCTGAATGTGTGTGTGTGTGTGTATGTGTGTGTGTATGTCCGGGATTGGCATCTGCACCGTCGCAGCTACAGCCACAAAATTTTGCACAGTTACACGTCTGGACCCCGAGAGCGTCATAGGCTATATTGTGAGGTGAAATTTTAACCCCGCGCTTTCCAATTCACCAAACAATTTTGCCCCTATCTACATAATGGGGAAAAAAGTGAAAGGAAAAGTGTTGGAGGTGTCGCAGCTACAGAAACAAAATTTTGCACAGTCACACGTCTGGACCCTGAGAGCGTCATAGGCTACGTTGTGAGGTGAAATTTTAACCCCGTGCTTTCCAATTCACCAAACAATTTTTTCCCTATCTACATAATGGGAAAAGTGAAAGGAAAAGTGTTGGAGGCAAATTGACCGCTGCCAGATGTGAACAAGGGGGACTTAAAGAGTGAGAGCGATGGCGCCAAAGAGTATATACCGTACACTAGCTGAGTGTACACACACACAAAATGCGCCACACACTACCACGTGCTTGAACACATATACCACCCTCAGCACACATTTCACCACACATACACCAACCTCGCCACATAAAAGTCGAAACACAAAAGTCGCCGCTCAAAGCTCACCACGCACAAAACTCGCCACATGCAAAAACTAGGCTCACGCAAAACTCGCCACAAGTGCAAAACTTACCTCATGGAAAACTCGCCACACGCAAAACTTGCACACGCGGAAAAATTGCCACATGCACAAAATTTGCAACACATGCAAAAGTTGCCTCACACAAAACTTGCACATACTCAAAAGGCACCAGACATAAAACTCACCACGCGCAAAACTCGCCATGCGCAAAACTTGCTGCACATAACTTGCTACACTAACCTGTCACATGCAACTCGACACACAAAAAGTTGCTACACGCATGTTGCCACACAAAACTCATCTCACAAAAGTCGCTACATGCATGTCGCCACACACAACTCAACACACACAACTTGACAAACGAAACTCGCCCTAAAACACACACAAGTCTGGTATTAGCCTTCAAAAATAAAAATCTGATTAATAAGCAGACAAACTACAAGAGCAACAAATGTACCATATAGGAAATACAGCAGCTGTCAGTCACATGACCTGTCTATTATGTGTATGTGTGAGCTAATATATACTGCCAGGGGGAGGGCTTCCTGTTGGCTGGGGATTTATCAGGCTGCCAATTTATCTTACAAATACTGAGGTAAAAATACTGAGCAAATAACGTGTTAACGAGGTCTAATACAGGAGATCACACAGGTATATACTATATACAGGGGAGATGACACACAGATATATACTATATACAGGAGAGATGACACACAGGTATATACTATATAAAGGAGGAGATGACATACAGGTACATACTATATACAGGAGGAGATGACATACAGGTATATACTATATACAGGAGGAGATGACACACAGGTATATACTATATACAGGAGCAGATTACCTACAGGTATATACTATATACAGGAGGAGATGACATACAGGTATATGCTATATATAGAAGATGACATACAGGTATATACTATATACAGGAGGAGATGACACACAGATATATACTATATACAGGGGAGATGACACACAGGTATATACTATATACAGGAGGAGATGACATACAGGTATATACTATATATAGAAGGAGATGACATACAGGTATATACTATATATAGGATGAGATGACATACAGGTATATACTATATATAGGAGAAGATGACATACAGGTATATACTATATATAGGAGGAGATGACATACAGGTATATACTATATACAGGGGAGATGACACAGCAGGTATATACTATATACAGGGGAGATGACATACAGGTATATACTATATACAGGAGATGACATACAGGTGTATACTATATATAAGGGAGATGACAAACATGTATATACTGAGGTGAAAATGAGAGGTGTGAGGTGAAAATGAAAAGGTGTGAGTGCAAAATGAGAGGAGTGAGGGAAAATAGTGTAGTGATCGGAAAATGACAGATGTGAGGTCGAAATGACAAGTGTTAGGCGGGAATGAGAGGAGTGAGGGAGAAAATGAGAGGTGTGAGGGGGAAAATTAAAGATGTGATTGGGAAAATGAGAGGCGTGATGGGAAAATAAGAGAAGTGACGTGCTATAACTAACCACAGATATTTACTATGCCCAGGCAACGCCGGGCTCTTCAGCTAGTCTACTATATAAAGCTGAATGTGTGTGTGTGTGTGTATGTGTGTGTGTATGTCCGGGATTGGCATCTGCACCGTCGCAGCTACAGCCACAAAATTTTGCACAGTTACACGTCTGGACCCCGAGAGCGTCATAGGCTATATTGTGAGGTGAAATTTTAACCCCGCGCTTTCCAATTCACCAAACAATTTTGCCCCTATCTACATAATGGGGAAAAAAGTGAAAGGAAAAGTGTTGGAGGCGTCGCAGCTACAGAAACAAAATTTTGCACAGTCACACGTCTGGACCCTGAGAGCGTCATAGGCTACGTTGTGAGGTGAAATTTTAACCCCGTGCTTTCCAATTCACCAAACAATTTTGCCCCTATCTACATAATGGGGAAAAAAAGTGAAAGGAAAAGTGTTGGAGGCGTCGCAGCTACAGAAACAAAATTTTGCACAGTCACATGTCTGGACCCTGAGATCGCCATAGGCTACGTTGTGAGGTTAAATTTTAACCCCGCGCTTTCCAATTCACCAAACAATTTTGCCCCTATCTACATAATGGGATAATAATAATGGGATGGGATATGAACACGCACACGAAATGTGCCACACACTACCACGTGCTTGAACACATATACCACCCTCAGCACACATTTCACCACACATACACCAACCTCGCCACATAAAAGTCGAAACACAAAAGTCGCCGCTCAAAGCTCACCACGCACAAAACTCGCCACATGCAAAAACTAGGCTCACGCAAAACTCGCCACAAGTGCAAAACTTACCTCATGGAAAACTCGCCACACGCAAAACTTGCACACGCGGAAAAATTGCCACATGCACAAAATTTGCAACACATGCAAAAGTTGCCTCACACAAAACTTGCACATACTCAAAAGGCACCAGACATAAAACTCACCACGCGCAAAACTCGCCATGCGCAAAACTTGCTGCACATAACTTGCTACACTAACCTGTCACATGCAACTCGACACACAAAAAGTTGCTACACGCATGTTGCCACACAAAACTCATCTCACAAAAGTCGCTACATGCATGTCGCCACACACAACTCAACACTAGAGTTGAGCGACCTTGACCTTTTTAGAGTCGAGCCGGGTTTTGCGAAACCCGACTATGTCCAAAGTCGGGTCGAGTGAAATCGGCCGATTATGACGTAAAGTCGGGATCGACCGAAACACGAAACCCAATGCAAGTCAATGGGGCAGCATAGTCGGCAGTGAGTGGGGGCCAGGAAAACACCTAGAGTACCCATTTTAATGTCAAAACCATCCATTCTTCTTAATGAAGCTTGTCAAGCGTAATTTACCTTATAATAATTGGAAGGCATTTGAAATTGGGGGTCATTTGGCTAAAGTTGTGGGGGGTAGGGCTGGTTCAAGTAATTAGTGGGCCCAGGAAATCTGGACCACGTCACGGCAGTGGAGCAGGGAGAGGTAAGTATTTCAACTTTGCAAGTGCTGTGAACCTGAGCAAGCAGGGGGGGCCCACTCGTTGGCATTGGCACTGGCACAGGGCCCCTCAAAGTACAGCGGTGTGTTTGCACGGCGGGGGCGCCTCCCACCGGCAGCAACACTTTTGCGTACTATGAGAGGCCCTGTGCCAGTGACGTCGCCAACTAGTATTCCTCCCCCCACCTGATGAAGGAACCTGCACTTTCATCTGCACCTTCCTCTTTGTCCCCGTGTAAGGTGGTATGGTATGCGGGAAGAGCAACCTGACTTTCAGCAGGGTCACAATGTTGTTGTGTAGCGTGCACGGGGAATGTTGCGTTATGGGTCAATGTACCAGCAGACTCATCTATCACTGGCTGGGCAATGGGCACGATGAAGTGGAAACACAGATATAGGCCCAAAGAAGAAAGTGGGCTAAATGCAGTTCAAAATTGGTAACACAGGAATAACCAGGGGGCATTGCAGTGGAGGACAACTGGAATGAGAGGCTGACACAGAGAGTAGGGCCAAATCAGTAAGTAGTCGAAATGCAGTTCAAAATTGGCAACCGTAGTAAACAGGCGGCACAGCTTTGTTCAGTGGAGGAGAACAGCAAGGAGTGGCAGACACCGATAGTAGGCCCCAACCCAACTAGTAGGCCAAATGCAGTCTAACATTAACAACTACTTAACGAGAGGCTGAAAATGGAATTTCAGGACAGGAAACCAGGAGAACAGCAAGGAGTGGCAGACACCGATAGTAGGCCCCAAACCAACTAGTACGCCAAATGCAGTTGTTCCATTTAACCACAATTTAATGAGAGCCTGAAGATAGAAGCTCAGGAAAGGCAACCTGGGGAACACCTTGGAGTGTAACACACCATCTCTCTCCACCCCATACCCATTTTGTAGGCCTAATGCTGTGTACTTTTCTACAACTACTAAACGAGAGTCGGAAGACCGAAGCAATGGCAAGGAAACCTGGGGAACACCTTGGAGTGTAACACACCATCTCTCTCCACCCCATACCCAATTTGTAGGCCTAATGCAGCCTACTTTCCGACACCTACTAAACGAGAGCATGAAGATCGAAGCTCAGGAAAGGCAACCTGGGGAACACCTTGGAGTGTAACACACCATCTCTCTCCACCCCATACCCATTTTTTAGGCCTAATGCAGTGTACTTTTCTACAACTACTAAACGAGAGTCGGAAGACCGAAGCAATGGCAAGGAAACCTGGGGAACACCTTGGAGTGTAACACACCATCTCTCTCCACCCCATTCCCCATTTTTTAGGCCTAATGCAGCCTACTTTCCGACACCTACTAAACGAGAGCATGAAGATCGAAGCTCAGGAAAGGCAACCTGGGGAACACCTTGGAGTGTAACACACCATCTCTCTCCACCCCATACCCATTTTGTAGGCCTAATGCTGTGTACTTTTCTACAACTACTAAACGAGAGTCGGAAGACCGAAGCAATGGCAAGGAAACCTGGGGAACACCTTGGAGTGTAACACACCATCTCTCTCCACCCCATACCCAATTTGTAGGCCTAATGCAGCCTACTTTCCGACACCTACTAAACGAGAGCATGAAGATCGAAGCTCAGGAAAGGCAACCTGGGGAACACCTTGGAGTGTAACACACCATCTCTCTCCACCCCATACCCATTTTTTAGGCCTAATGCAGTGTACTTTTCTACAACTACTAAACGAGAGTCGGAAGACCGAAGCAATGGCAAGGAAACCTGGGGAACACCTTGGAGTGTAACACACCATCTCTCTCCACCCCATTCCCCATTTTTTAGGCCTAATGCAGCCTACTTTCCGACACCTACTAAACGAGAGCATGAAGATCGAAGCTCAGGAAAGGCAACCTGGGGAACACCTTGGAGTGTAACACACCATCTCTCTCCACCCCATACCCATTTTGTAGGCCTAATGCTGTATACTTTTCTACAACTACTAAACGAGAGTCGGAAGACCGAAGCAATGGCAAGGAAACCTGGGGAACACCTTGGAGTGTAACACACCATCTCTCTCCACCCCATACCCAATTTGTAGGCCTAATGCAGCCTACTTTCCGACACCTACTAAACGAGAGCATGAAGATCGAAGCTCAGGAAAGGCAACCTGGGGAACACCTTGGAGTGTAACACAACCTCTCTCTACACCACGGAAGGGCTGATTCTTAGGAAGGAAGGCTGTTTTAAATAAGCATTGCGCGTCCGAGGGTGATTATATTCTTATTCGGTATCTACTCACCCTCGGACGCGCCATGCTTCTTGATTTGTAATTAATGTTTATTTGCAATGTGCTTTTGACTTACTCAATTATTTTTTTAATTATTGATTTTATTAAATTAATAGTTTAACATCTTATTGGAAATAATTTAAAGGAGACGCGACAGGACAACACTCGGTGGATGCCATATCTGTGTTAACAACTCCAAAAAACTTTCAGTTAACTTCTTGCAGGAGAAAGAAATTGTAGCTGTTGGACCTTTGTAGTACAGTTCCAGATATTTGTTGTGTGTTTGTTTTGATTGTTAAAATGTCTGCATTTGAGATCTCAACACGATCTTATTTTTTATAATCAAATTAATTTTTTTTATATTTAATGATGTTGGTTCAAGGGGTACACGGGCAGCAATAGACAGGTCAGTGGAGGCCTAGTGGAAGGAGTGACGGCAGACAGGCATCAAAGGCCTAACATTGGGCTGGCTGTAGGCAAGTTAAAATTGGTTCCAGGGGAACACGGCCATCAGTGGCCTGGTCAGTGTAGTTGTAGTTGAAAGAACGGGACGCAGACAGGCTTCGAAGGCCTAACATAACAAACTTGGGCTGGCTGTAGGCACTTTTAAATTGGTTCCAGGGGTACACGGGCAGCAGTGGTCTGGTCTGTGGAAGTCTAGTGGAAGGAGTGACCGCAGACAGGCTTCGAAGGCCTAACATAACAAACTTGGGCTGGCTGTAGGCACTTTTAAATTGGTTCCAGGGGTACACGGGCAGCAGTGGTCTGGTCAGTGGAAGTCTAGTGGAAGGAGTGACGGCAGACAGTCTTCGAAGGCCTAACATAACAAAATTGGGCTGACTGTAGGCACTTTTAAATTGGTTCCAGGGTAACACGGCCAGCAGTGGCCTGGTCAGTGTAGTAGTTGTAGAAAGAAGGGACCGCAGACAGGCTTCGAAGGCCTAACATAACAAAAATGTCAAAACAATGGTATTGTCAGTGCCAGGCATTGAAGGATGTCAGCGCCTAGACTACACATTGGTGAAGCTGTGAGAGATAATTTTGCTAGTGGTAGAGCACTGTTTGAGCTGGGGGGGAACTGTCTTGTGGCCGGCGGTACAGGCACAGGGCCCCTCATATTACAACGGTGTGTCTGACGTTGGGTGCGCACCACCACCGCCAGAGACACTTTATTGTACTATGAGGGACCCAGTGGCAGTGCCGTCGACCAAAAGCGGCCACACCCACCTCTTCAGACAAACAGCACTCTCAAGGGTCCAAGCGCAAAGTGGCGATAGCACGGCCCCGTGTGGGGAGTTTGGCCATTTCGTGAGGTGGAAACATGTCGTATGCTGGACAATCAGGTGAAGAAAATTACGAGATTGGAAAAGTCATTCAGAATAGTCCACAGGCAAGACCTTTTCATAGGAAAGCTAGGTGTCAGCCGGGCAGGGTGGGGCAAAAGATTTTGAAATCCAGTTGTGGTTCATTTTAATGAAGGTTAGATCATCTACATTTTGGGTAGCCAGACGAGTCCTTTTTTCTGTTAGTATTGAACCTGCAGCACTGAATACTCTTTCTGATAGGACACTAGCTGCCGGGCAAGCAAGCTCCTGCAATGCATATTCTGCCAATTCTGGCCAGGTGTCTAATTTGGATGCCCAGTAATCAAATGGGAATGACGGTTGAGGGAGAACGTCGATAAGGGATGAAAAATAGTTTGTAACCATACTGGACAAATGTTGTCTCCTGTCACTTTGAATTGATGCTGCAGTACCTGTCCTGTCTGCGGTCATAGAAAAATCACTCCACAACCTGGTCAGAAAACCCCTCTGGCCAACGCCACTTCTGATTTCTGCCCCTCTAACACCTCTGGTCTGCTGGCCCCTGGAGCTCGTGTGAGAACGATCACGGGCGCTGTGTGCAGGGAATGCCAGAAGCAAACGGTCAACAAGAGTTGATTGTTTTGTTGCTAATATTAGTTCCAAGTTCTCATGTGGCATAATATTTTGCAATTTGCCTTTATAGCGAGGATAAAGGAGGCAGGCCAACCAGTAATCGTCATCGTTCATCATTTTTGTAATGCGTGTGTCCCTTTTGAGGATACGCAAGGCATAATCCGCCATGTGGGCCAAAGTTCCCGTTGTCAAATCTGCGGTTGTGCTTGGTTGAGGGGCAGTTGCAGGCAAATCTACGTCACTTGTGTCCCTCAAAAAACCAGAACCCGGCCTTGCCACGCCACCAATTTCCCGTGCCCCCGGGAAAGCTTCCTCATTAAAAATATACTCATCCCCATCATCCTCCTCATCCTCCACCTCCTCTTCGCCCGGTACCTCGTCATGTACACTGCCCTGACCAGACAATCGCTGACTGTCATCAAGGCTTTCCTCTTCCTCTGGTGCAGACGCCTGATCCTTTATGTGCGTCAAACTTTGCATCAGCAGACGCATTAGGGGGATGCTCATGCTTATTATGGCGTTGTCTGCACTAACCAGCCGTGTGCATTCCTCAAAACACTGAAGGACTTGACACATGTCTTGAATCTTCGACCACTGCACACCTGACAACTCCATGTCTGCCATCCTACTGCCTGCCCGTGTATGTGTATCCTCCCACAAAAACATAACAGCCCGCCTCTGTTCGCACAGTCTCTGAAGCATGTGCAGTGTTGAGTTCCACCTTGTTGCAACGTCTATGATTAGGCGATGCTGGGGAAGGTTCAAAGAACGCTGATAGGTCTGCATACGGCTGGAGTGTACAGGCGAACGGCGGATATGTGCGCAAAGTCCACGCACTTTGAGGAGCAGGTCGGATAACCCCGGATAACTTTTCAGGAAGCACTGCACCACCAGGTTTAAGGTGTGAGCCAGGCAAGGAATGTGTTTCAGTTGGGAAAGGGAGATGGCAGCCATGAAATTCCTTCCGTTATCACTCACTACCTTGCCTGCCTCAAGATCTACAGTGCCCAGCCACGACTGCGTTTCTTGCTGCAAGAACTCGGACAGAACTTCCGCGGTGTGTCTATTGTCGCCCAAACACTTCATAGCCAATACAGCCTGCTGACGTATGCCAGTAGCTGCCCCATAATGGGAGACCTGGTGTGCAACAGTGGCAGGTGCGGATGGAGTGTTTGTGCGACTGCGGTCTGTGGACGAGCTCTTGCTTCTGCAGGAGGACGAGGAGGAGGAGGAGGAGGAGGAGGGGGTGCGAACGGCTACAGACAACTGTTTACTAGACCGTGGGCTAGGCAGAACTGTCCCAAACTTGCTGTCCCCTGTGGACCCTGAATCCACCACATTTACCCAGTGTGCCGTGATGGACACGTAACGTCCCTGGCCATGCCTACTGGTCCATGCATCTGTTGTCAGGTGCACCTTTGTGCTCACAGATTGCCTGAGTGCATGGACGATGCGCTCTTTAACATGCTGGTGGAGGGCTGGGATGGCTTTTCTGGAAAAAAAGTGTCGACTGGGTAGCTCGTAGCGTGGTACAGCGTAGTCCATCAGGTCTTTGAAAGCTTCGCTTTCAACTAACCGGTAGGGCATCATCTCTAACGAGATTAGTCTAGCTATGTGGGCGTTCAAACCCTGTGTACGCGGATGCGAGGCTAAGTATTTCCTTTTTCTAACCATAGTCTCATGTAGGGTGAGCTGGACTGGAGAGCTGGAGATCGTGGAACTAGCGGGGGTGCCGGTGGACATGGCAGACTGAGAGACGGTGGGAGATGGTATTGTTGCCGCTGGTGCCCTAGATGCAGTGTTTCCTACTACGAAACTGGTGATTCCCTGACCCTGACTGCTTTGCCCTGGCAAAGATACCTGCACAGATACAGCAGGTGGTGCGCTAAATGGTGGTCCTACACTGCCGGAAGGGATGTTGCGTTGATGACTAGCTTCATTGGCCGAGGGTGCAACAACCTTAAGGGACGTTTGGTAGTTAGTCCAAGCTTTCAAATGCATGGTGGTTAAATGTCTATGCATGCAACTAGTATTGAGACTTTTCAGATTCTGACCTCTGCTTAAGGAAGTAGAACATTTTTGACAGATGACTTTGCGCTGATCAATTGGATGTTGTTTAAAAAAATGCCAGACTGCACTCTTTCTAGCATCGGATACCTTTTCAGGCATTGCAGACTGAGCTTTAACCGGATGGCCACGCTGTCCTCCACCAGGTTTTGGCTTTGCCACGCATTTTGGGCAAGATACGGGCCCGGCAGATGGAACCTGTGGCGATGTTGATGCCTGCTGCGGCCCCTCCTCCTCCTCTGCTTCAGAACTGCTGCCGCCTGCACCCTGTTCCCCCAATGGCTGCCAATCGGGGTCAAGAACTGGGTCATCTAATAACTCTTCTTGTACCTCCTGCGCAACTTCGTCTGTGTCACCGTGTCGTTCGGTGGTATAGCGTTCGTGATGGGGCAACATAGTCTCATCAGGGTCTGATTCTTGATCAGCACCCTGCGAGGGCAATGTTGTGGTCTGAGTCAAAGGACCAGCATAGTAGTCTGGCTGTGGCTGTGCGTCAGTGCACTCCATGTCAGATTCAATTTGTAATGGGCATGGACTGTTAACTGCTTCACTTTCTAAGCCAGGGACGGTATGTGTAAAGAGCTCCATGGAGTAACCCGTTGTGTCGCCTGCTGCATTCTTCTCTGTTGTTGTTTTTGCTGAAGAGGACAAGGAAGTGACTTGTCCCTGACCGTGAACATCCACTAACGACGCGCTGCTTTTACTTTTACCAGTTTCACGAGAGGAGGCAAAAGAGCTAGAGGCTGAGTCAGCAAGATAAGCCAAAACTTGCTCTTGCTGCTCCGGCTTTAAAAGCGGTTTTCCTAATCCCAGAAAAGGGAGCGTTCGAGGCCTTGTGTAGCCGGACGACGAACCTGGCTCCACAGCTCCAGACTTAGGTGCAATATTTTTTTCCCCACGACCACCTGATGCTCCACCACTACCACTACCCTCATTACCAGCTGACAATGAACGCCCCCGGCCACGACCTCTTCCACTAGACTTCCTCATTGTTTTAAAAACGTAACCAAACTAACGTTATTTGTTGCAGTCACACAACTTACACGGTGAGCTATAACTTCAGTATGATTTAGCTACCCCTTTACAGGTTGGTGAGACCACAGCGAAAATCAGGCCCAATGTTACACACTCTTTTTTTGGTGGCTGCAAATTAGAGAGATGCCCCACACGCAGGACTGTCACTGAAGCACAAATGTTAATATTAATGTCACACTATTATTTTTTTTTTTTTTTTTTTTTTTTCAGGAACACTTTAGAAACCCCCCCCAAAAAAAAAAATAGATTTTTGCAGGGAGAATTTAGAAAACAAATGTAACAAACTATATGCTTTCTATGGGCCACTGAGTGAGAGATGACGCACACAGAAATCAGGAGTGGCACACAAGCCCAGAGGCCAATATTTTTCTACCAATGATTGATGGAGTTATTTTCTCTGGTAGATTTTGGAACCCAAATCAAGGAAAAAAAATATAGGCTTTCTATGGACCACAATTGGAGAGAGAGAGAGAGAGAGAGAGAGAGAGAGATGGCACACCCAGGAGTCAAGACTGGCACACAAGCAGAAAGGCCAATATTAATCTCCCACTGTTTTTTTTGGTTGTTTTTTTTTTTTTTTCAGGGAGACTTTAGAAAAAAAAATAATAAAAAAAATATGATTTTATCAGGAAGAATTTAGAAACCAAATAAAATAAAATGATTTTTTCAGGGAGAATTTATAAAACAAATAAAACCAAAAATAGGCGTTCTATGGCCCACTGACTGAGAGATGACGCACCCAGGAGTCAAGACTGGCACACAAGCAGAAAGGCCAATATTAATCTCCCACTGTTTTTTTTTTTTTTTTTTTTTTCAGGGAGACTTTAGAAAAAAAAATAATAAAAAAAATATGATTTTATCAGGAAGAATTTAGAAACCAAATAAAATAAAATGATTTTTTCAGGGAGAATTTAGAAAACAAATAAAACCAAAAATAGGCGTTCTATGGCCCACTGACTGAGAGAGAGAGAGAGATGGAACGCTTAGTACTGGCACACAAGCCCAAAGGGCAATATTAATCTCCCTTTTTTTTTCAGGGAGAATTTCTAAAACCCAAAAAAAAAAAAAAATAGGCTTTCTATGGCCCACTATTTGTGAGAGAGATGGGACGCTCAGGACTGGCACAGATGGCACGCTCAGGACTGGCACAGAAGCCCAGAGGCCAATATTAATCTCCCTTTTTTTCTGGGAGAATTTATAAAACCAAAAAAATATTTAAATAGGCTTTCTATGGCCCACTATTTGTGAGAGAGATGGCACGCTCAGGACTGGCACAGATGGCACGCTCACAACTGGCACACAAGCCCAGAGGCCAATATTAATCTCCCTTTTTTCAGGGAAAATTTATAAAACCAAAAAAAAAATTAAATAGGCTTTCTATGGCCCACTATTTGTGAGAGAGATGGCACGCTCAGGACTGGCACAGATGGCACGCTCACAACTGGCACACAAGCCCAGAGGCCAATATTAATCTCCCTTTTTTCAGGGAAAATTTATAAAACAAAAAAAAAAATTAAATAGGCTTTCTATGGCCCACTATTTGTGAGAGAGATGGCACGCTCAGGACTGGCACAGATGGCACGCTCACAACTGGTACACAAGCCCAGAGGCCAATATTAATCTCCCTTTTTTTCAGGGAGAATTTATAAAACCAAAAAAAAAATTAAATAGGCTTTCTATGGCCCACTATTTGTGAGAGAGATGGCACGCTCAGGGCTGGCACAGATGGCACGCTCAGGACTGGCACACAAGCCCAGAGGCCAATATTAATCTCCCTTTTTTTCAGGGAGAATTTATAAAACCCCCAAAAAAATAAAATAGGCTTTCTATGGCCCACTATTTGTGAGAGAGATGGCACACTCAGGACTGGCACACAAGCCCAAAGGCCAATATTAATCTCCCACTGTATTTTTATCAGGGAGAATTTATACACCCCACAAAAAAAAATACAGAAAAATGAAAAGGCTTTCTATGGCCCACTATGTGAGAGAGATGGCACACACAGGGATGGCACTCTAGCAGAAATGCCAAATTGCCAATCTTAATCTCCCACCAAAAAAAAAAAAAAAAAAAAAACAGGGAATGTCCTACAATTACTATCTCCCTGCCTGCAGTAATCTCAGCCAGGTATGGCAGGCAGCTACTATCTCCCTGCCTGCAGTAATCTCAGCCAGGTATGGCAGGCAGCAATAAGGAGTGGACCGATGCACAAATGAAATAAAAAGTGTGGACAAACAAAAAAGATAGCTGTGCAGAAAGGAAGGAACAAAAGGATTTGTGCTTTGAAAAAAGCAGTTGGTTTGCACAGCGGCGTACACACAGCAATGCAGCTATCAGGGAGCCTTCTAGGGCAGCCCAATGAGCTACAGCGCTGAGGGGAAAAAAAAAAAAAAACTTCCACTGTCCCTGCACACCGAGGGTGGTGTTGGGCAGTGGAAATCGCTACAGCACAAGCGGTTTTGTGGTTAATGGACCCTGCCTAACGCTATCCCTGCTTCTGACAAAGCGGCAGCAACCTCTCCCTAAGCTCAGATCAGCAGCAGTAAGATGGCGGTCGGCGGGAACGCCTCTTTATAGCCCCTGTGACGTCGCAGACAGCAAGCCAATCACTGCAATGCCCTTCTCTAAGATGGTGGGGACCAGGACCTATGTCATCACGCTGCCCACACTCTGCGTTTACCTTCATTGGCTGAGAAATGGCGCTTTTCGCGTCATTGAAACGCGACTTTGGCGCGAAAGTCGCGTACCGCATGGCCGACCCCGCACAGGGGTCGGATCGGGTTTCATGAAACCCCGACTTAGCCAAAAGTCGGCGACTTTTGAAAATGTTCGACCCGTTTCGCTCAACCCTACTCAACACACACAACTTGACAGACGAAACTCGCCCTAAAACACACACAAGTCTGGTATTAGCCTTCAAAAATAAAAATCTGATTAATAAGCAGACAAACTACAAGAGCAACAAATGTACCATATAGGAAATACAGCAGCTGTCAGTCACATGACCTGTCTATTATGTGTATGTGTGAGCTAATATATACTGCCAGGGGGAGGGCTTCCTGTTGGCTGGGGATTTATCAGGCTGCCAATTTATCTTACAAATACTGAGGTAAAAATACTGAGCAAATAACGTGTTAACGAGGTCTAATACAGGAGATCACACAGGTATATACTATATACAGGGGAGATGACACACAGATATATACTATATACAGGAGGAGATGACATACAGGTATATACTATATACAGGAGCAGATTACCTACAGGTATATACTATATACAGGAGGAGATGACATACAGGTATATGCTATATATAGAAGATGACATACAGGTATACACTATATACAGGAGGAGATGACACACAGATATATACTATATACAGGGGAGATGACACACAGGTATATACTATATACAGGAGGAGATGACATACAGGTATATACTATATATAGAAGGAGATGACATACAGGTATATACTATATATAGGAGGAGATGACATACAGGTATATACTATATATAGGAGGAGATGACATACAGGTATATACTATATATAGGAGGAGATGACATACAGGTATATACTATATACAGGGGAGATGACACACAGCAGGTATATACTATATACAGGGGAGATGATATACAGGTCTATACTATATACAGGAGATGACATACAGGTGTATACTATATATAAGGGAGATGACAAACATGTATATACTGAGGTGAAAATGAGAGGTGCGAGGTGAAAATTAAAAGGTGTGAGTGCAAAATGAGAGGAGTGAGGGAAAATAGTGTAGTGATCGGAAAATGACAGATGTGAGGTCGAAATGACAAGTGTTAGGCGGGAATGAGAGGAGTGAGGGAGAAAATGAGAGGTGTGAGGGAGAAAATGAGAGATGTGAGGGGGAAAATTAAAGATGTGATTGGGAAAATGAGAGGCGTGATGGGAAAATAAGAGAAGTGACGTGCTATAACTAACCACAGATATTTACTATGCCCAGGCAATGCTGGGCTCTTCAGCTAGTCTAATATATAAAGCTGAATGTGTGTGTGTATGTGTGTGTGTGTGTGTGTGTGTGTGTGTGTGTGTGTATGTGTGTATGTCCGGGATTGGCATCTGAACCGTCGCAGCTACAGCCACAAAATTTTGCACAGTCACACGTCTGGACACCGAGAGCGTCATAGGCTATGTTATGAGTAGTGTTGAGCGATACCGTCCGATACTTGAAAGTATCGGTATCGGATAGTATCGGCCGATACCCGAAAAATATCGGATATCGCCGATACCGATATCCGATACCAATACAAGTCAATGGGACATCAAGTATCGGAATGTATCCTCATGGATCCCAGGGTCTGAAGGAGAGGAAACTCTCCTTCAGGCCCTGGGATCCATATTAAAGTGTAAAATAAAGAATTAAAATAAAAAATATTGTTATATTCACCTCTCCGGCGGCCCCTGGACATCAGCGGGAGGATCCGGCGTCCGGCACGGCTTCTTTCTTCAAAATGCGCGCCTTTAGGACCTGTGGAATGACGTCCCGGCTTCTGATTGGTCGCGTGCCGCCCATGTGACCGCCACGCGACCAATCAGAAGCCGCGACGTCATTCCTCAGGTCCTAAAAGGCGCTCATTCTAGGACTTTAGCTGAGGAATGACGTCGCGGCTTCTGATTGGTCGCGTGGCGGTCACATGGGCGGCACGCGACCAATCAGAAGCCGGGACGTCATACCACAGGTCCTAAAGGCGCGCATTTTGAAGAAAGAAGCCGTGCCGGACGCCGGTTCCTCGCGCAGATGTCCAGGGGCCGCCGGAGAGGTGAATATAACAATATTTTTTATTTTAATTCTTTATTTTACACTTCCGATACCGATACCCGATATCACAAAAATATCGGATCTCGGTATCGGAATTCCGATACCGCAAGTATCGGCCGATACCCGATACTTGCGGTATCGGAATGCTCAACACTAGTTATGAGGCGAAATTTTAACCCTGCGCGTTCCAATTCACCAAACAATTTTGCCCCTATCTACATAATGGGGAAAAAAGTGAAAGGAAAAGTGTTGGAGGCGTCGCAGCTACAGCCACAAAATTTTGCACAGTCACACATCTGGACCCCGAGAGTGTCATAGGCTATGTTGTGAGGTGAAATTTTAACCCCGCGCTTTCCAATTCACCAAACAATTTTGCCCCTATCTACATAATGGGGAAAAGTGAAAGGAAAAGTGTTGGAGGCAAATTGACAGCTGCCAGATGTGAACAAGGGGGACTTAAAGAATGAGAGCGATGGCGCCAAAGAGTATATACCGTACAGTTGCTAAGGTGGGGCCCCGACATGGGATACTCACCACACACGGGGATATGAACACACACAAAAAATGCACCACACACTACCATGTGCTTGAACACATATTACCCTCAGCACACATTTCACCACACATACACCAACCTCGCCATATAAAAGTCGAAACACAAAAGTCGCCGTTCAAAACTCGCCACATGCAAAAACTAGGCTCACGCAAAACTCGCCACAAGTGCAAAACTCACCTCATGGAAAACTCGCCACACGCAAAACTTGCACACGCGGAAAAATTGCCACATGCACAAAATTTGCAACACATGCAAAAGTTGCCTCACACAAAACTTGCACATACTCAAAAGGCACCACACATAAAACTCGCCACACGCAAAACTTGCCATGCGCAAAACTTGCTGCACACAACTTGCTACACTAACCTGTCACATGCAACTTGACACACAAAAAGTTGCTACACGCATGTTGCCACACAAAACTCATCTCACAAAAGTCGCTACATGCATGTCGCCACACGCAACTCAACACACACAACTTGACAAACGAAACTCGCCCTAAAACACACACAAGTCTGGTATTATCCTTCAAAAATAAAGATCTGATTAATAAGCAGACAAACTACAAGAGCAACAAATGTACCATATAGGAAATATGGCAGCTGTCAGTCACATGACCTGTCTATTATGTGTATGTGTGAGCTAATATATACAGCCAGGGGGAGGGCTTCCTGTTGGCTGGGGATTTATCAGGCTGCCAATTTAGCTTACAAATACTGAGGTAAAAATACTGAGCAAATAACGTGTGAACGAGGTCTAATACAGGAGGAGAGGACACACAGGTATATACTATATACAGGGGAGATGACACACAGATATATACTATATACAGGTGAGATGACACACAGGTATATACTATATACAGGAGGAGATAACATACAGGTATATGTTATATATAAAAGATGACATACAGGTATATACTATATACAGGAGGAGATTACACACAGATATATACTATATACAGGGGAGATGACACACAGGTATATACTATATATAGGAGGAGATGACATACAGGTATATACTATATATAGGAGATGATGACATACAGGTATATACTATATACAGGGGAGATGACACACAGCAGGTATATACTATATACAGGTGAGATTACATACAGGTATATACTATATACAGGAGATGACAAACAGGTGTATACTATATATATAGGAGATGACAAACATGTATATACTGAGGTGAAAATGAGAGGTGTGAGGTGAAAATGAAAAGTTGTGAGTGCAAAATGAGAGGAGTGAGGGAAAATAGTGGAGTGATCGGAAAATGACAGATGTGAGGTCGAAATGAGAAGTGTTAGGGGGGAATGAGAGGGGTGAGGGAGAAAATGGGAGGTGTGAGGGAGAAAATGAGAGATGTGAGGGGGGAAATTAAAGATGTGATTGGGAAAATGAGAGGCGTGATGGGAAAATAAGAGAAGTGAGGTGCTATAACTAACCATTTTGCAAGCCGGCGAGAAAATCTCGCCATACGGATGCCATACGGATGCCACACGGATAATTTTTGGAGAAAAAATTGCATCCTCTCGTTGAATACGGGTCACTGTTCAAGAATTTTTCTGTGTATTTCGGCTGTAAAAAACGGATCGTATTTTCCTACGCTAGGTGTGACGCCGGCCTATTGGAGATTATTAGCTATGTGCTATGGTTACCAAATAACTGACCACTAACCCAGCAACACTTCTAGTTCAGATAGTGTCCAGAGGCTGATAGCAATCCACAGGAGCCTCGTCAGCTAAAAAGTGCAGCCCAGTGTAGTTTCAGCTAAAAGTCTCCACACACCGTATTTATAAATTTATGAACAAGCTTTTTGAGGTTTGTATAGCAATGAAATCTACCCAAGATGATGCAATACCCTATGGGTGAGCAATATAATACTAATACATTTATGAACAAGTTTTTTTAGCCTTCTACAAACTGTGCCCAAAAAGATGTAATACCCTATGGGCAATATAATACTGATAAATTTATGAACACGTTTTTGAGGCTTATATAGCAACAAAATTTACACAGCAAGATGAAATACCCTATGGGTGAACAATATAATAACAATAAAGTTTCTTGGGGGCTAGGTAGCAATGTACTGTACTTAAGAAGACATAATACTGTATGGCTATGAAATGTAACTGAACTACATTTTTAAACTTTTTTGAGTGTTATATATCACAAAAATGTACCCCAGCACAAGGGATAGTGTAGGGATAAGAAATATGAAGAAACAGCAACATTTTCAAATGTTTTTTTCTACTGTTATATACACCACCAAAATGTGACAGAAAGCACATACTGCACAATACTGCATGCATGAGTGATCTAATCTTGAAACATTTTTCTACACTTTTTGTAAGTTTTACATGCTACCAAAATGCAATAATACCAGTGTTAAACTGTATTGATGAGTCATTGAGTCCATAAAAAATGTTTTTACAAAAATATTGTAAAAGTGTAGTTGACATATTTATTCAGTGATAGTTTGCAGAGATTGCAAAGCCAGACAGAAATTATGAAGCGGATCATCCATAGACCCCTGAAAGGCAGCAATTCTCGGGCCTCATTAAAATATTAAATATTAGAAACACTTTGTGTGCTGCTGTCATCTGGTGGTGTGGAAAAGTTTGGGCTAATCCAGACTTTATTCTTTTTCATGAGAATGAGCCTGTCTGCATTTTCTTTTGACAGGCGAAAGCGCCTGTCAGTTATGACTCCCCCCCAGCCGAAATAAAATGCTGCTCTGAGACATAGAGGGACAGTTCATGGCAGGTGTACAGCTTTGAGACCCAATAGTTGAAAGTCACAGAGGAATTAGGGAGTGTGCTCGTTTGGTCAGCCAGGTATTGCTTCCTTCTTGTCAAAAATACCAGGTCAATAGGCACTGGGTGCTGAGCTGGTGTCATGAAATTGGCCCACACCTTTCACAGTGTACCCCTGCTTCTGCTGTGTGTCTCCCTGGCCTCTCCTACTTGGTTGGGAAGGGAAGCTTGCCTCCTGCTGGTAGCATTGTCTGATGGGAATTTTTTCAACATGTTTTCCGCAATGGCCTTTTGCTATAGCACTATTTTAGAAGACCTCTCTAACTCAGGAAGAAGAGATGCAAACTTCACTTAGTGGCACAGGTCTAGTAGAGTGAACAACCAGTTTTCTTTGGCAAAGACTTATAAGAATAAAACTACATTTACAGCAGACCCAGAGCTGCCACGAATCCCTTTATTATTTGTGACAGCTATAGCACTATTTTAGCTGACCTCTCCAACTCATGAAGGAGAGATCCAAGGTTCTTTTTGTAGTGAGGGTCTAGCAGGGTAAACAACCATTATTCTTTTTTGGCCAAGATGAATGTAACACGAGGGTAACAGGAAAGGCAGCGGTACATAAAGTTGGCTTTATGTGCCATGCCAAGCTACATACAGCTAACTTTTTCCTGTCTCCACTATCATGTTGACTTTCCATCTCCTTCTCTTTTCTCTATTCCTCCTCACTCCCATCCTAAGCAAATCCACGTAGGAGAGACGGGACAAAGGTTGTGTGGCAACTAGCCTCTGTTGTGCTAGCCACAAACTCCTGTTGTTTCTCTTCATCCTCCTCAGTGTTCACCTCCTCATTGTTACCCAACCTGCACTGAGTAAATGAGATAACACTGGACTGGCTACAATCTCCCTGGCTGTGCTTCAGAGCTTCTAGCTTCCCGCTGATGTGGATGATGTGCTCTGAGATAGCACATTGAATATGATGGATGAGGAGAAACAGGAGGGGGTGCAATAACTGCTGTAGAAGGTGGAGGAAACCCTGATAAAAGTAGGGTCAGCAATCTTTGCTGTTGCAAGCACATGAGCCATGCCAGGATGTGACTCAGCCTCCATAATGTTCACCCAGTGTGCCATCAGGAAAATGTAGCATTACTGGCCACAAGTGCTTGTCCACTTGTCCCTGCTGATTCTGGCATGGCAAAAGTTAGTCTCAGAACTCTCTTTAAAAAAGTCCCAAACTTGGGAAAGCCTAACTCTATGATGAAGAAATGCATGAGTGTCGGCACTCTGTGGAACAGTTTCCCACTTTCTCCCTCTGGTCATTCCATTGCCTTTTCTTGTCTGTTTTGGTGCAGTCGATCTCTCCCCATTAGCACTGCTGGCCTTACTCTGCATGCCAGCTATCCAGGTTGGGTCATTGACTTCATCATTTGCCACCTCATCTTCAACCTCCTTACCCTGTACCTCCTGACTTAACAACATGACTTAGCAGCTAATGTGTCTCAACATCATCTGTCTCCTTATCCCAAATTTGCCTTTCCTACCATCATGTTCTCGTGGTAGGGGCTGCTCTGAGGTTTGTGCACCACTAAACAGCATGTCCTCCTGTCCCTCCTGGAGCATGCAGGTTGAGAGGCCACAATCAATAAATGATGCTGTACAGAGCTACTCGGAGTGCCCCAGTATGGGATCACTCGTCTCCTGGGACTCAACATGGTGGGAGGAAGGAAGATCAGGGTGAGACTTTAAGCTGATGAGACCGGACCATGTGGAAGATTGTGTACTGCTGCCAAGCCTGCTGGAAGCATTATCTGCTATGCAATTGACCACCGGTTTGCACTGCTCAGGCTTCAGAAGTGGTGTACCATGCCTCCCTTCAAAGTGGGACAGGAACCTATGTGGCATGTTTCTTGTGCTACAACAACAGGCATAGTCACACTTGACCCACATCATCAGCACTTCCCTGTCCCCTGATGCACACCTTACACATTTTGTAATTGTTAGGTCTCTTGAATCAAAGGTTATTTTTAATAAAAAGAAAATATCGGTCACCTGCAACAATTAAAGTGCTTTTTATGAGTTTACACCACCGTAATGTAGCAGAAAGAATGTAAAAGTGTATGGATGACAATCAAATACCATCCAGAAAAATATTTCAATGTTTTTTCTCAGTTTTATTGATCACAGAAATGTTCACAGACCACACAACACTGTATGTCTGAGAAATGGAAGCCTACAAAAAATTTAAAAAGCTTTTGTTCAGTTTAAGAGATCACAGAAATGTTCACAGACCACATTATACTATATGGCTGAAAAATTGAAGCCTATAAAATTTTTTAAAGCTTTTGTTTTTTTGTTTAGTTTTAGAGACCACAGAAATGTTCACTGATCACATAATACTGCATGGCTGAGAAATGGAAGCTTACAACATTTTTGAAAGCTTTTTATTCGTTGTAGAGAACACAGAAATGTTCACCGACCACATTACACTGTATGGCTGAGAAGTGGAAGCCTACAACATTTTTAATAGCTTTTTCTCAGTTTTAGAGATCACAGAAATGTACTTCACACTATGGAATAGTGTATGGCTGAGAAATGTAGCCAGGAAAAAGTTTCAACAATTTTTGGGTGTGTTATATATTGCAAAAAAGGACCTCAAAGCATGTAATACTTGATGGATCAAAATATATAGAATTTTCTTTAGCCCCCACAGAAGCATCTGCAGCTATATATTTTCCAACAGACTGCACAGGCCTAATAAACGTCTACAGACTGAATTCTGCTCCTAGGACTCTCCCTCCCTCTCTAGGCTAAATGCAGATTGTATGTGATACAAACAGCAGATCAAATGATTAGCCCTTACAAGAGCTGTGATGATGGCTCAGTATCAACACTACAGGCCTCTGATTCATTATACTGTGCACACAGGCCTAGCCAAGCACTTTCTCCCTTCAATACGAAGTGTCACAGAGTTGTGCAATGGCGTTAGTGTGCCGAGATGGGCGGTGAATGTCCTTTTATAATTTCTGATGATATCAGACAGCAAGCCAAGCACAGTAATGCCACAACCAAGATTATTATGGCAATACAGTGGCACACATGCAATCATCGCATGCCTATTGACTGCATAACAGGCACTAAAGTTGCGGGGATGGCATTGGAGATCAAACTTGAGTACCGCCCATTGCTCGCACAATAACAAGTACATCCGAGCCTGTGATACTCAAGTAGTATCCCTAGTAATCATGCTTGCAATCAAAGATATCATGACTGCATTAACAGCTATCTCAAAGGTTTTAACAGCTGCTTAAAGGGACAGACATTGGTGCTTATAAAGGTACCATGTCTTATAGGATGAATGTGCAGGACATAGAGTATTCTTCAGAAACTCAGCCACTATTTTATTGTTTCTTTTAAAATCATAATTAAAAAATTCCAATATCTACTTATAAGACAGTCCTTGGGCAAAATGATAGAAAAAAAATTTGAAAGCAATATGACTCGTAGTTCCTATTCAAGAATGTTGCACAATCGCAAGGAGAAAAAATATTTGGATTGATATCTGTAACTAGCAAAAAATATGGCCTTTTTATGATTGCAGAGTACAATCAATATCCAATATTGACTGCTTTGTCCTGATGTGTCTGATGTATGCAGCGGGTTTTTGATTCACTCTGTCTAATGACATCAAAACACATGGAAGCACACCTGCAAATATGCATTCTTTATAGTGATCGCCTTCAATAGAGCTGTGACTTCCAGAGTATCCATCATCGGTTAAAATTATACAAGACTTCTCTGCGGTTATTTATTTCTAAAATGGGGGAACTGAGTTCAACTACAATCATACTCACAGTGTGAGGTGTAGGTAATGCAAATCTCACTTCAGTACTCAATTTTAATCTGAAGTCTGCTAGCTCTTTCGCTCATATTGACAGCTTGTACAGAGAAGCAAGAAAACATGAAATTAAAAAGTCTGATTTGATTGTGAGGCTTGCTAAACAAGATGCATATAGTCTTCACAAACCTGTGAGAGTTTTTTTTTCTGACAAATAGAATTATTGTGTCAGATATTGATGTACATGTACAGTGGCAGGATGATCTTGTCAGTATGATTGAATATTTGAGAGAAAATGACGGTGTCAAATATATCCTAACAGTCATTGATGAGCTGCCAAATTTTGCGTGGTGTGTGGCCTTATCAAACAAGACCATATCATCTGCTGCCCAATCATTTAAATTAATATTTGATAATGATTAGCTCATACAGCAGAAATTACAGACAGATCATTGCAGATAATTTAGGAATAACGTCATGAAACGATTCTTTGGAATGCACTACCTAGGTTAATACGATTAATCCCCAATCCCCACAGTTTTAAGCGTGCCCTAAAAACTCATTTGTTCAGACTGGCCTACCGCCTCAATGCATTAACCTAACGATCCCTGTGTGGCCTATTTATAATAAAAAAAAAAAAAAGGTTCCTCGCATCATGTTCTCATACACTTTATGCAGTATTAGCCCTCTGTGTCTGTACTGCTACATACTTAGGCAGTTAACTGGTTCATGCAGCTTTACATGAACACCTGAGCCTTACACTATAGCTGGTCCGAATAACTAAAGCAATTGTTACCATCCACCTCTCGTGTCTCCCCTTTTCCCCATAGTTTGTAAGCTTGCGAGCAGGGCCCTCACTCCTCCTGGTATCTGTTTTGAACTGTATTTCTGTTATGCTGTAATGTCTATTGTCTGTACAAGTCCCCTCTATAATTTGTAAAGCGCTGCGGAATATGTTGGCGCTATATAAATAAAATTATTATTATTATTATTATTATTATTTGTAAATTACAAAAGATGCATCATTTTTTTTACGAATAACACAGTTAAGTCCATCTTGGTGGAACACTTTAACCGTACGTGAACAAAACATAATACCTTTAGATATATTGATATCGTACCTAATCTGGTGCATAGCTACAATCATGCTTATCACACTGCACTTGGCTGAAGGCCGGTTGATGTGACAAAGCATAACTCGCTACAAATCTAGTGAATATTCACAGTTCTAGTATGGCTAATAAGCATGTTAAATACGCTTTAAAAAATGGTGATCATGTGCGCATCTCACAAATTTGGTGCGCATTCACTAAGGATTATGAACAAATGTACACAGATGATGTTTATGTCATTAATGCCATCAACAACAAATTTCAAAAGCCTCTTTATAAAAGTCTTGATTTGAGCTGCGGTACTATAGAGGAGTCATTTTATGAGGAGGAAAAACAAAAAGTACCATTGGATGAAAATCGTATCTACGGGATGGATGTTAAGAAATACGCATGTCAGAGGTAAGACATTTTATTTTGTCCGATATCACAGTTATCCCGCAAAATTGAACACTTGGATTAGAAAAAAACAGTGGAAGGACATATAAACTATTAAAAATGGATAATTTTATAAAACATTACCAAGCAATGCCTCATCTAAAATTTACTTTGAAAACACAATTTCAACCTACACCAGTAAATTAGCAAAACCTGTTCACATTTCTGACCCATTTGAAGTAGCACTCACAGAAATTCAGTATTTGTATACTTGATATACCTTTGAACACAACTACAGATTTTTTTAAATAAGTAAGCGTGAGGACGTGATGTGGGAGTATTATGTAAAGTCGCGATTTTATTCATCAACAATCACATACAGTCATGGCCAAAAGTATTGACACCCCTGCAATTCTGTCAGATAATACTCATTTTCTTCCTGAAAATGATTGCTAACACAAATTATTTGGTATTATTATCTTCATTTAATTTGTCTTAAATGAAAAAAACACAAAAGAGAATGAAGCAAAAAGCAAAACATTGATCATTTCACACAAAACTCCAAAAATGGGCCAGACAAAAGTATTGGCACCCTCAGCCTAATACTTGGTTGCACAACCTTTAGCTAAATTAACTGCGACCAACCACTTCTGGTAACCATCAATGCGTTTCTTACAATGCTCTGCTGGACTTTTAGACCATTCTTCTTTGGCAAACTGCTCTAGGTCCCTGATATTTGAAGGGTGCCTTCTCCAAACTGCCATTTTTAGAACTCTCCACATGTGTTCTATGGGATTCAGGTCTGGACTCATTGCTGGCCACCTTAGAAGTCTCCAGTGCTTTCTCTCAAACCATTTTCTAGTGTTTTTTGAAGTGTGTTTTGGGTCATTGTCCTGCTGGAAGACTCATGACCTCTGAGGGAGACCCAGCTTTCTCACACTGGGCCCTACATTATGCTGCAAAATTTGTTGGTAGTCTTCAGACTTCATAATGCCATGCACACGGTCAAGCAGTCCAGTGCCAGAGGCAGCAAAGCAACCCCAAAACATCAGGGAACCTCCGCCATGTTTGACTGTAGGGACCGTGTTCTTTTCTTTGAATGCCTCTTTTTTTCTCCTGTAAACTCTATGTTGATGCCTTTGCCCAAAAAGCTCTACTTTTGTCTCATCTGACCAGAGAACATTCTTCCAAAACGTTTTAGGCTTTTTCAGGTAAGTTTTGGCAAACTCCAGCATGGATTTTTTATGTCTCGGAGTAAGAAGTGGGGTCTTCCTGGGTCTCCTACCATACAGTCCCTTTTCATTCAGACGCCGACGGATAGTACGGGTTGACACTGCTGTACCCTCGGACTGCAGGGCAGCTTGAACGTGTTTGGATGTTATTCGAGGTTCTTTATCCAACATCTGCACAATCTTGTGTTGAAATCTTGTCAATTTTTCTTTTCCGTCCATATCTAGGGAGGTTAGCCACAGTGCCATGGGCTTTAAACTTCTTGATGACACTGCGCACGGTAGACACAGGAACATTCAGGTCTTTGGAGATGGACTTGTAGCCTTGAGATTGCTCATGCTTCCTCACAATTTGGTTTCTCAAGTCCTCAGATGGTTCTTTGGTCTTCTTTCTTTTCTCCATGCTCAATGTGGTACACGCAAGGACAAAGGACAGCGGTTGAGTCAACTTTAATCCATGTCAACTGGCCGCAAGTGTGATTTAGTTATTGCCAACATCTGTTAGGTGCCACAGGTAAGTTACAGGTGCTGTTAATTACACAAATTAGAGAAGCATCACATGATTTTTCAAACAGTGCCAATACTTTTGTTCACCCCCTTTTTTATGTTTGGTGTGGAATTATATCCAAATTGGCTTTAGGACAATTCTTTTTGTGTTTTTTCATTTAAGACAAATTAAATGAAGATAATGATACCAAATAATTTGTGTTTGCAATCATTTTCAGGAAGAAAATGAGTATATTTTGACAGAATTGCAGGGGTGTCAATACTTTTGGCCATGACTGTAAAAGTCATTAATTAACATATTGATAATTTTAAATCAGGTGAGCACATTAAACTGCGATATGATGAGGTAAAGAGAAGTGATACTGTTAGGGCTAGCGGAACGCACCAAATAAAAAGACAGATAGAGTAAGGTGCGCTCGCAGCCCGGGGTCCACCGTGCAGAGATGGAACCTGCTGCCAAGTAATGACGGACTATATGGCGGTACAATGTGAATACACACACGGGTTAACCTCACCCTGTGTGAAGGAAGCGAACCCTGTTGCGTCACAGGGCCGCGGTACCGCACCAAGAGCGCAAGCAAGGAGTCTCAGAACTCAATCCCAAGACACAGGATTTGAGTTCATATAGACCTCATGCGCTCGACACCGCTACTGGGGTGTCAGAGTGACAGAAATAGAAGCACGAGAGTGCATGCAGTGCCACACTGGCGAACGCCACTAACCACCCAGGCTTGGGTCAGGAAAGCGCTGTGAAAGCGCACGGCGCCGCACTGGTGGTCACAGCAATAAGACGCTGTATTGTGTGTTTATGTGTTGATGGCTAAGTTGGGCGCTAGATAGCAATCCTTCATTCGCGAGCAGTCAACAACACTAGGAATGGGAATGATTTAGGAGCTTTCATCCATCGACAAACATCCATCAACACACACACATTATCAAGTCTATACTAGCGCATGGCCGTGCGGTCATGCGCAGCTTATATAGTTGCAGCACATTCAGGACCTTCCAATAAAGGACCAATGGGAAGCTGCTACCAAAGTTTTGCACTTTCATGACCTTCCTGGAGGACCAATGGGATGTGCTGCAGTACCTGAGCATGTGACCCTCGATCTCCAACGGGAGATCTTGCCCTAGGCATGCTCAGAAAGAGAAAAGTAGGACAGTCCCAAAAGCATCTGCTCGCTGCTGCCCAACACTGACTTCAATGGCAGAAGCAGGAAAAGCAGCAGTAACTCTTTGTACAGAGTGGGACTGAGCAAGACGCTGGGACCGACGTTTCCGCTGAGCAGACTCCACTGCGGCTGGAGAAGAATGGGAGACCGCAGCGGAGATGGCTCGAGATTCCCCCTGTGCAGAAGCGGGAACTCAACACCTAACATTACCCCCCCTCCTTGGACCTCGCTACGCTCGAAGGCAGCAATGAGCTGTTGAGCTCGAATGCTTTCAGCAGGCTCCCAGGACCTGTCCTCTGGGCCATAATCCTTCCAATCCACCAAATAGAACTTTTTGCCACGTACCACCTTGCACCCCAAAATAGCGTTCACCTCGTCATCGTCCATAGACGAACCCGATGTCCCGGCAGATGACTCGGAAATCCGGGACATGTATACGGGTTTCAAGAGGGACACATGAAAGGTGTCGGTGATACCCAAGCGTGGAGGAAGGGCCAGACGGTAGACCACAGGGTTAACCTGTTCGAGGACCTTGAAGGGACCCAAGTAGCGAGGTGCAAACTTAGTGGACTCAACTCGCAGCCTGATGTTACGGGCGGAGAGCCACACCAAGTCGCCAGGAGCAAAGGTCGGAGCGGGGCGCCGATGAGCATCGGCGGAAGACCTCATTCTCTCCTTGGAGGCCCGAATGGCATCCTGAGTGCGGTCCCAAATGTCCCGTGCCTCCACAGCCCAGTCTGCCACCCTGGAGTCAGCGGAGGACACAGGCATGGGCACAGGAACACGCGGATGCTGGCCGTAATTTAGGCGGAATGGAGTCTGACCGGTGGAGTCAGCTATGGCGTTGTTAAGCGCAAACTCTGCCCACGGTAGCAAGGATGCCCAGTCATCCTGCCTGGCAGAAACAAAATGTCATAAATACAGTATGTGACCAAGGTCTGGTTGGCCCTCTCTACCAACCCATTCGTCTCGTGATGATATGCTGAAGAGAGATTCAACTCAATACTGAGTAGACGACAAAGCTCTCTCCAGAATCGAGATGCAAACTGGGGACCCCGGTCACTAATAATTTTGTCTGACATACCCTGCAGGCGAAATATGTTTGATGAACAAGACAGCCAAAGCCCGTGCAGAAGGTAGCCGTGGAAGAGGCACCAAGTGCACCATTTTTGAAAAATGGTCGGTGATCACCCAGATAATGGTGCAGTTACGAGACTTGGGTAAGCCCACCACAAAGTCCATCCCAACCATCTCACAGGGCCTGTCCGCCACCAGCAGAGGGGAAAGCAAACCAGCTGGCCATTGCCGAGGGGACTTGTTCTTGGCGCAAGAGACACATGCCCAAACATATTCTGAGACATCACGAGCCATATGCGGCCACCAGTATGTCCTCGCCAGTAACTCAGATGTCCTTTTGGAACCAAAATGTCCACCCACCCTGGACGAGTGTGCCCAAGAGAGAATCTCCGGTCGCAAACTGGATGGTACAAAAGTCTTGCCCTGAGGCACAGAGTCTAGCGAAACTGGGGTCACAGTTCTCAAGCTCTCGGTGGGGACAATAAGCCAAGGCTCCTCTTCCTCCTCCAGAGATGACACAACGGAGCGAGAGAGAGCGTTGGCCTGGATGTTCTTCTCCCCAGAAAGAAAATGGAGGGTGAAATGAAACCGGGAGAAGAATAAGGACCATCTGGCCTGGCGAGAATTCAACCGCTGGGCTGTCTGCAGGTACACCAAATTTTTATGGTCTGTGAAGACTTGGAAGGGAAAATGAGCTCCCTCCAAGAGATGTCTCCACTCCGAGAAAGCCAACTTCGTGGCTAGCAACTCCCTGTCCCTGATGGAATAATTCCTCTCTGCTGGTGAGAAGGTCTTAGAAAAGAAGAAGCAAGGATGTTTCCGACCTTGAGCATCCTTTTGGAAGAGGACTGCTCCAGCACCAACAGAAGAGGCATCCACCTCCATGATAAATGGCTTATCTACATCGGGGCGATGTAGGATGGGAGCGCTAGCGAAGTGTGACTTTATGGAGTTAAAGGCCTTGGAGACCTCCTCAGACCACAATTTGGGATTTGCCCCCTTCTTGGTGAGGGCAACCAAGGGAGCTACCAAAGTTGAGAAGTGTGGAATGAACTGGTGATAATAATTAATGAACCCCATAAAGCGCTGCACCGCTTTAAGAGAATGGGGTTCCTGCCAGTCCATCACAGCCTGTAGTTTGGCAGGATCCATAGCCAATCCCTGGGCAGAGATGATATAGCCTAGGAAAGGTAAGGACTCCTGCTTGAACATACACTTCTCCAACTTGGCATAGAGGGAGTTTGCCCGTAGGAGGTCGAAAACTTTGCAAACATTTCTCCGGTGGGAGTCAATATCTGGAGAGTAGTTGAGAAAATCATCCAGATAGACTAAGACCGAGGTGGAGAGCATATCCCGGAAGATGTCGTTCACAAAGTCTTGGAAAATGGCTGGGGCATTACAGAGTCCGAAGGGCATTACCAGATATTCATAGTGCCCATCCCTGGTGTTAAAAGCCGTCTTCCATTCGTCCCCCTCACGGATGCGAATCAGGTTGTAAGCACCCCGGAGATCTAATTTAGTAAATACCCTTGCTCCCCGAAGCCTATCGAAGAGCTCAGATATCAAGGGCAAAGGATACTTATTCTTAACGGTGATGGCGTTAAGACCCCTGTAGTCTATGCATGGACGCAATTCCCCATTCTTCTTCTGCACGAAGAAGAACCCTGCCCCAGCAGGTGACACTGACTTCCTAATGAATCCTCTTGCCAGATTTTCCTGGATGTACTGTGACATTGCCTCCGTCTCCGGGAGAGATAACGGATAGACTCGACCCCGGGGAGACTCAGCACCAGGCAAGAGATCAATAGGACAGTCATGGGGGCGATGGGGCGGAAGGGTCTCTGCCGCCTTTTTGGAGAACACGTCTCCATAAGACCAATACTGCTTGGGGAGAGAGGATAGATCTGCGGGTACCTCTGTAGTAGCAACCTGAACGCACTCCCTCTGACATCTACCCCCACAAGATTCACCCCATCCCAGAATTCTGCCTGAGGACCACTCGATATGAGGAGGGTGGTACCGTAGCCAAGGTATTCCCAACAGGACCTCATCAATTTCCTCAGGAATGACGAGCAGAGATATAATCTCCTGATGAGATGGCGACATGGACAGAGTAAAAGGGATGGTCTGGTGTGTTATCTGTGAGGGCAGTGTCGACCCATTCACCACTCGTACCGTTACTGGTTGTGCTAGCATAACCAAGGGTATTGCGTGATGTTGGGCGAAGGCAGGAGACATAAAATTGCCCTCCGACCCAGAATCCACGCAGAGCTCTACCGAGTGGGAGAATGAGCCTATAATAATTGTCCCCTTAAAGGACAATTTGGAGGCAAACGTCGCCGTGTCTAGTGTATCTCCACCTACTACCACTAGACGCTGACGTTTCCTCGACCGCTGAGGACATCTGGTGGCTAGATGTCCTGACTGCTGGCAAACATGACAGACTTGAGTGCACAAGCGGTCCGAGACTTAGATCCCGCTCGTGACACTTCCATGGCCTCATGTGACTCAGGAACCAGGACCGGAGATTCCAGAGGTTTGGCTAAGGTAGGAGCCAGCCGAAACCTCTGCCTACACTGGGCTCGCTCTAACCACCACTCGTTAAAACGGAGGTCAATTCGAGTAAAGACAGTTATTAACTCCTCCAGTGTGGCAGGAATCTCCCTAGTGGCCAGAGCGTCTTTAACGTTATCAGCCAGGCCCCTTCAAAATATGGGGATAAGGGCTTTGTCCGACCACTCCAGCTCAGAAGCTAAAGTGCGGAATTGGACGGCAAAATGACTGACCAAGGACTCACCCTGAGTTAATGCCAGCAGTTGGAGAGCAGTATCATGGGTGACTTGAGGTCCTAAAAAGACCTGTTTCAGAGTGCTCAGGAACAGCGGAGCACTCTGCACCACATGATCGCCACGCTCCCACAGCGGCGTAGCCCATTCCAACCCCCTGACCGACAAGAGAGACACAATAAATCCCACCTTAGTCCGCTCTGTGGGAAAACATGCAGCCAGGAGCTCGAGGTGAATAGAGCACTGACTCACGAATCCCCTACAAAATTTGCTATCACCAGAAAATTTTTCTGGCAGCGGGAGGCGAGATCATGTCGGAACAGGGGTGGCAATGGACAAGTTTGCTGCAGCCACGCTAGCAGCCTGTACTGCAACTGCGGTAACATCCACAGCTGAGGTTGAGCTCTCGAGAGCTGCCAACCTATGCTCCAGCTGCTGGATATACCACAAGGATTGCTGTTTGTCTGTCATTACTAGCTAGACCCTGGCGCTAGTATAATGTTAGGGCTAGCGGAACGCACCAAATAATAAGACAGATAGAGTAAGGTGCGTTCGCAGCCCAGGGTCCACCGTGCAGAGATGGAACCTGCTGCCAAGTAATGACGGACTATATGGCGGTACAATGTGAATACACACACGGGTTAACCTCACCCTGTGTGAAGGAAGCGAACTCTGTTGCATCACAGGCCACGGTACCGCACCAAGAGCGCAAGCAAGGAGTCTCAGAACTCAATCCCAAGTCACAGGATTTGAGTTCATATAGACCTCATGCGCTCGACACCGCTACTGGGGTGTCAGAGTGACAAAAATAGAAGCACGAGAGTGCATGCAGTGCCGCACTGGCGAACGCCACTAACCACCCAGGCTTGGGTCAGGAAAGCGCTGTGAAAGCGCACGGCGCCGCACTGGTGGTCACAGCAATAAGACGCTGTATTGTGTGTTTACGTGCTGATGGCTAAGTTGGGCGCTAGATAGCAATCCTTCATTCGCGAGCAGTCAACAACACTAGGAATGGGAATGATTTAGGAGCTTTCATCCATCGACATACATCCATCAACACACACATTATCAATTCTATACTAGCGCATGGCCGTGCGGTCATGCGCAGCTTATATAGTTGCAGCACATTCAGGACCTTCCAATAAAGGACCAATGGGAAGCTGCTACCGAAGTTTTGCACATTCATGACCTTCCTGGAGGACCAATGGGATGTGCTGCAGTACCTGAGCATGTGACCCTCGATCTCCAACGGGAGATCTTGCCCTAGGCATGCTCAGAAAGAGTAAAGTAGGACAGTCCCAAAAGCATCTGCTCGCTGCTGCCCAACACTGACTTCAATGGCAGAAGCAGGAAAAGCAGCAGTTACTCTTTGTACAGAGTGGGACTGAGCAAGATGCTGGGACCGGCGTCTCCGCTGAGCAGACTCCACTGCGGCTGGAGAAGAATGGGAGACCGCAGCGGAGATGGCTCGAAATTCGCCTGGTGCAGAAGCGGGAACTCGACACCTAACAGTTACCATATTGGATTTGCAGACAATAAACTTCGCACCAGTGCAAAAACTAGCACTTATTTTAGGTCTACCGCCATATATCAAAGCCGCTGTAGATAACAGTTTGACAGAGAGGAAGAATACTTATGTAGATATAAAAGCTGGATTTTATAGTCTATTTGTGTACACTGGTATCACACAGCACCAACTTGTGGGGGACAGCGATGCACAGCTGCTGCGCATGGTTCATGTAGCTGGTAAGAGCAGTGGAATTATCATCCTTCACTACACAAGATCTGATTACGTGTCTTCATGCAAACAACATTCTGATTTTATAACAATCTCTATTTTATTAGACCAAAGAACAAAAAATTCCAATACGGAAAACGTAATGCGCTATTACATTTTTGAGCTCAACGGTATAGACAAGATAAAATGCTGTCTCAGCAGGTTATGGCGACCCCATCATTTATGCCCTCTACTATATTGCTCATTTCGGTCATGGCTTAGAGGACTTTCGTGGTGGTGTGTACATGCAAGGCGCTGGCCTTGCAGAAATTTTTAGAGGCCTTTTAGAAAACACATAGCATCATTAAACCGGCATGTCAAGACTGCTGTCAAAAACATACCTAAAGACGCAGTCACGACCGTCTCATCAGCCTTCATGAATAGGCTACACAACATGAGGGATCCGACATAGTTTATGTTGCTTAAAGCAGCTAAAATTAAAAACATGTGCAAGCTATTCACAGCCCCAATACTCATGAAGAAAAACGCTTATAAGAGATGATTGTGACAGAAAAGAGTAAGGTGCTCTGTGGATGACATCTTATAACACTGGTCAACACAATTTTTCTGGTAGAAGGTTTTAAAACATATTTTAAGTCAATTTTGGCTGCTGATTATGAATACGAACTCCGTTCTTGGCTATCACATCAGGAGTTTGAGATATTTTCAATTTATTATTTTTGATGAAAATTACTCCTATCTAATGTTTTATGATAAAAACACATGATTTTTAAGACTACATTGTATATTTTTAATCAAGGAATAACAAAGATTACAAAGTCTATGTACAGCAAATCGAATATACTTACAGAAAAAAACTACAAAATATAAAAACACATATATATGGTACACAGATTAATGATAAATGGCAGTTATTTGAACTTTCTTTTCTTGGCTGATCTGTGATGTACAGCTTCTGGGTTGTCTCTCATCAAGCTCCAGCAATAGTCAGCCATCATATGTGAGTCCCACCGGCTTTGATACCGTTCTTCCATTGTTTTAATGTCCTGATGAAAACTCTCCCCTTGTTCCTCGCTCACATCCCCAAGGTTCTCTGGAAAAAAGTCCAACAGGCTGTGTAAATAGTGAATCTTGATACTCATTCTACATCCAAGATTTCACAGACTCATTAGTAACTCTTCTACAATCTCTTCATAGTTGTCTGCTTTCTTATTCCCTAGAAAATTCTGCACCACATTACAAAATGCATTCCAAGCTCTTTCTTCTGTCTCATTCATTGATGTGATAAAATTTGGGTCTCTTATAAGTGTTCTTATTTGAGGTCCATCAAATATTCCAGCCTTTTTCTTCTCTTCACTAAGACCAGGAAAAGTTGAACATATATACCGTATTTTCTGGCGTATAAGACAACTTTTTAACCCCTAAAAATTGTCACAAAAGTCTGGGGTCGTCTTATACGCTGGGTACGGGTGCATGGAGCGATCCTGGATGGTTCCCAGGGTCTGAAGGAGAGGAGACTCTCCTTTAGGCCCTGGGATCCATATTCATGTAAAAAATAAAGATTAAAAATAAAAAATATGGATATACTCACCCCTCCGACGGACCCTGGCTCTCAACGGTGCAAGCGTCTGCCTCCATTCCTAAGAATGCAGTGAGTGAAGGACCTTCGATGATGTCACGGTCACGTGAGCGGTCACGTGAGCGGTCTCGTGACCGTGACGTCATTAAAGGTCCTTCACTCACTGCATTCATAGGAACAGAGGCAGACCCTTGCAGCGCTGAGAGCCAGTGTCCGTCGGAGGGGTGAGTATATCAATATTTTTTATTTTTATTCTTTATTTTTTACATGAATATGGATCCCAGGGCCTGAAGGCGAGTCTCCTCTCCTCCAGACCCTGGGAACCACACGCCGTATAAGATGACTGGGCGTATAAGATGACCCCTGTCTTATACGGCGGGTATATCCCAAATTCCATATTTTATATGGAAAAGTTGGGGGTCGTCTTATACGCCCGGTCGTCTTATACGCCCAGTCGTCTTATACACCAGAAAATACGGTAGTTGAAACATTCTCCACTGTGATTAACAGCTTTGATGAACTGCTTCATCAATCCAAGTTTTATGTGTAAGGGAGGAAAGACAATGTCCTTCCTATCCACTAGAGGATAATGGATGACATTCTTATCACTAGATGCCAAACTCTGTTGCTTAGGCCATTCAATTTTCAGGAGGAGGAGTAGCAGACAGAGCGTTAGAAGGTGGGAGCAGGATAGAACATGATGCGGCCATGAGTGTCTGGCGAAAAAAGGATTGTATGTGGAGGAACAGTTCTGAGGAGAAGGTGAAATGGCTGGGGAGTATTGAGGGAGAAATTACTAGTTATTTGATGGGTGGAGGGATTGCAGGAGATTGTAAGAAGGAAAGTAGTATGGAGGTGAAAGAGAAAAGAAACTGAAACATTGTAGTGGTTTGGTAATTTGTTACCTTCCAGTCAATTCCAGTCCAATTCAGTCTAATTCAAAGTAATTCAAAAGATGTAATTTAAAAGATGGAAGTTAAAAGATGAATGGAGCAGACGCCTGCATGTGAATATATCCCCAGCTAAGGGCAATCAGGTGTGAATGAGGAGGTGGCTGGCTATGGGAGACCAGATGTAGAGTTAAGCAAAGGTCATAAAGAGGGGGTGTTAGGTGTCGAGTTCCTGCTACTGCACAGGGGGAATCTTGAACCATGTCAACTGCAGTCTTCCATTCTCCTCCAGCCACAGTGGAACCTGCTCAGCAGAGACGTCGATCCCAGCGTCTGGCTCAAGCTGATACAGTGCGCTTGGGTACTGCTACCTTTCCAGGCTCTGCCTTTGTAGCCAGCACTGTTCAGCAGCGAACAGGCATTTCAGGGACTAAGTCCTGCTTTTCCCACACTGAGCATGCCCATGGGACGACCTCCCATTGGAGGTTGGGGGTTACATACTCAGGTCCTGTTGCAGCTCCTATTGGACATCAGGAGTCCTGGAGCGCTACTGCTATAAAAGGTTCGCATGGCCACTCGGCCATGCACTTGTGTAAACTTGTTAACTTGTGTGTGGATGAATGCCTGTCGATGGATGAAAGCTCTGAATCATTCCCATCCCTAGTGTTGTTGCCTGCTCGCAAATGGTAGAGCTATCTAGTGCCAGACAGTGCTTTCCTGCACAATTGCACAAGTTGCTGAATTCAGTTAGCAGCGACCACCAGAGCGGCGCTGTGCGCAGATAGTGCGCTTTCCTGGCCCTGTTTAATGTGGTTAGTGGTGTCTGCCAGAATGGCGCTTCGCGCTCTCCTGTGCGGCAAATATTTACTTTCGTTTCCCTGGCACAGCAGTAGTGGTGTCGAGCGCAAGAGATCTAGAGGGACTCTTACCCTGAGTCTTGGGGCAGAGTTCTGTGTCGCCCTGCTTGCGCTCTTTGTGCGATATCGCGGCCCTGTGACGCAACAGGGTTCGCTTCCTTCATCCCGGGTGAAGCTAACCCATGTGTGTACTCACATTATACCACCATATAGTCCGTCATTACAAAGCAGCAGGTGTCTTAGCTGCACGGTGGACCCCGGACTGCGAACGCACCTTATATCATCTCCAATTATTATTTGGTGCGTTCATCCAGTCCTAACAGGGGGTTGAAAAATTTACAACTAGCACACTCCAACAGCTGTGATGCAGAAGGTATAATTTAATATACATACAGTAGTCACAAACGTTTCGGTCTGCAAAGGACCTTCATCAGTGTGCTAAATATAGTGAGAATGGTATATATGGTGGTAGAATCCCGGTAAGGGTTATTTAATTTGCATCAAGTCTGAGAATACAATGGGTTAACTTGAAAGGATAAACTGAGAGCAGTATATCCTTTCAAAATAACCCATTGTATTCTCAGACTTGATGCAAATTAAATAATTCTTACCAGTGTTTTACCACCATATATACCATTCTCGCTATATTTAGCACACTGATGAAGGTCCTTTGCAGACCGAAACGTTTGTGACTACTGTATGTATATTAAATTACCCCTTTTGCATCACAGCTGTTGGAGTGTGCTAGTTGAAAATTTTTCACGTATTAAGGTTTGGGAACCTCTATCTATGCACCTCCACCTCTAGGCTGTGATGAACATTTTCTATACTAACAGCGGGTTGGACTGACCACTCAAAGAGATGCCAGAGTAACATAATGAGAGACATGAAACAGGTCATGGAAACAAGATGATAGGTAAGAAAGCATACCAGAAAAGGATTATATGATCTGCACATAGACACTCAGATGCCAGGGAAAGCATAGAAAATCAATGCAATACACAGAGACATTCAGGAACCAGGGAGAGCTGGGGAAAGTCAGTGCATACCTTTGGGAAGAAGAGAACAGCTTTATTAGATGGTACAGATGATGATAATATTGTAGCAGTGATGAGTAGCCAAATGCATTCTAGAATTCAGTCTAATTTTATGAAATTCAACACCACTGTATGTTGGTGTAATGCTGTATACCATTCCATAATTCTACTGAAATGTGATGTGTCTGATAAATTTTATTTTTTTTATAAAAAAAAATCTTTAAAACTAGTGATAAGCAAGCACTAAAATGTTTGGGTGCTCGTTACTCGGGTCGAGCAAATTGGAATTCTCGGGTACTCGACCCGCGCACCGAGCCCAATGTAAGTCTATGGGAAACCCAAGCATTTTTACCGCAGTCCCCCCTGGGGGTCCTTTTAAGGTCTAAAAAAGTCTGAAAATGATAGAAACACTGCTCAAATGACACAGGAACATAATGGGGATCGCCCCTGGAAGCATTTCTGACTCCTAGGTCACAAATGTAAACAATGTTGTCACAGTTTCAGTTTACAGGCGCAACAAAAAACATACAAAAACGAAAGTAAAATGGATTTTGCTGTGAAAATATGTTAAGGAACATCCAGGGTAATGAATTACATAAAGCAAAATAACTAACCCCAACCTAAAATGTTCCTCCACCATGTTCACACGGAGCATTTTAGATGCGTTTTTCAACGTTAGCATTGCTTTCAACCAGTACAAATGCATTCACTGGGTAATGTCATTGGAACATTGAACAACCATAGCTGGCCATGTGGTGTGTGAGGCTAGGTTCACATTGCGTTAGTGGGTGTCCGCTAACGGGCTCCGTTACATGGCACAATTGTCGCAATTAACGCTATGTAACGGATCCGTTAGCGCACCCATTGACTGCAATGTGCTAACGGATCACTAACTCATCGCAAACATATGCCATTTTTGGCATGCGTCTGCGATGTGCCGTTAGTTTCGGACGGACCTCGAACGCTGGGTCCGTTCCTCGCTAGCGCCGATCAGCCATCTGCGCTAGCGGGATTGACGAACGCAATCCCTTTTTGGACATTGCATTAGCGCAATCCGTTAGTGTATCCGCTAAATGGATTGCACTAATGCAATGTGAACCTAGCCTGACACATAAGGAGACACATCTTGTTTCATTTATGAAGTAGGGACTCTTAAAGTCACAGAGCCTATTTTTCGAGTGGCATCAGATGGAAAAATTATGACACCCATTATGACACCCCTTTCACGAGACGTACAGGAGGGCCTCCTGAAAAAAATGTTGCATTGAATGCAAGGCCTGCCCTGCCCCAAAGTTACATGCACCCCAATAAGCCATTCAGCAGACGTAATTTACTGCCTCATGACAAAATTGTTCCCATTAGAAGAAAGTGTGTCTCTCATACTGTTTTCTTATCCATTGAATGCAAGGTCTGGCCTGTCCCAAAGATTACATGCACCCCAATAAGCCTTTCAGCAGACATACTTTACCGCCTCATTACAAAATTGTTCCCATTAGAAGAAAGTGTCTCCCATACTGTTTTCTTATGCATTGAATGAAAGGCCTGGCCTGTCCCAAAGTTGCATGCTCCCCAATAAGCCTTTCAGCAGACGTACTTTATGGCCTCATGACAAAATTGTTCCCATTAGAAGAAAGTGTGTCTCCCATACTGTTTGCTTATGCATGGAATGTAAGGCCTGCCCTGCACCAATGTTACATGCACTCTAATAACCCTTTGAAACCACGTACTGCATGGCCACATGAAACAAAAGTTCACATTATTATTTTTTTTATTACCATAAATTTTGTCCATGAAGTGAATGCAAGGTCTGGCTTTAATTTGCATGCACCACAATCCTCCTTGGAAGAAACATGGAGGAGGGTCTCATAAAAAAATTGTCACATTAAAAAGGAGCGCTTCACCTATACTTAGAATGCCCATACAGAAAGGGTATGGGTTAGCAAACATTTCACCCTGTAGGGTACATCTTTTTTTGTTTTTTTTTAAATTATTTGCGGGCATCATAAACACCACTTCCAAAAATATAGTGACTGTTGTATCACGGAATCCGTTCACCCTCGTGTTCTAGTGGTGATGCCTGAAGAGAGGTGGAATGAAGTATATCGTGGCACAGCTGGGTCGGTGCTCAAGATAGGTTTCCCACACCAGTTATCTTATAGTAAGTAAATAACTTGGCACTCAACTTGTGGATAGTGATAATAAAGAAATAGATTTTTATTACTTGAATAGCAGCCCAGCATAAACGTTTCGGTCAAACATTTAGACCTTCTTCAGTAAACCGACTGCTAATGTGATGGTGAGTATGGGGTACTGCTAGATGTAAATAGGGTCCTATGATGTGGTTTCCGCTGGACCTCTAAGGTGAAAATAAATATCCGGGTAAGCGGAACGAGTACGTGTTCGCGTTCCGTAAGGCTGTAGGATAGCTAGCTAATATGAATCACTTGGACTTAAAAAAGGTGCTGGAAGTATACCATAAGTTCAGGAAATAAGGTAGTGTCCAATATAATAGCATAGAACAATATGATCCTGACCGTAGAAGAGGTTGGATAAAGTATTTGTTGGCCTAAGGCGCCGGAGAGACGGTAGGCAATCTATTGTACAGGGCTTTTTGGAAGTTTTCATAAGGAAGGTGCGCTAAAGGTCCGCTCCGATGTAAGATGGGCAGGTGGTGTGCATCAACGCGGTATCCGCAAACATTTCCCCCTGGGGGAGTTACATTTTTTGGTTTCAAATTAGTAACAGGCGTCATAAAAACACCCTTGCACAAAAATTGAGTGACTTTTGCATCACGTAATACATTCACCCTGGTGTTCACTAGTGGTTGTGGATGATGAGGATGCAGATAAGGAGGAGGATAACACCAAATAAACAAAATCAGGAACTGTATACCCATGTGTGCATGAGAATACACCTCCCCCCAAAAAAACAGTATTCGAAGTTATGTTTTGCTGTTTTAATTCGGTGGTGCTCAATCCAGCACTTTTTATAAGAGTTAGCCTGTCAGTATTTTCAGTTGACAGGTGGATGCGCTTATCAGTTATAATTCCACCAGTGATCCAGAACACTGCTCCCATCCCTTATGGGAAATATACAAATGCATGTAGAAAAGACGCGGAGAAACCATCACGTGTTTCTCAACGCAAGCAATAAATAGCCAGGTCTTTCACCGGGAAGGAACGACCACAGGAAGGGCAGCATCCAAAAAGGAAAACCACCTATGCCAAAACATGGTATCCATCCACAGACAGCTGTTTCGGGGTATTTGCTCCTCATCAGTGTGGAGTAGGAAACTGGCTATTAGGAGCAGTGCCTATTAAAAGGACTATAAACATAAGGATGAATGACCTCGGGGAGATCAAAACATCCAATGCCACAGAGACACCATCATGTGTTTCTCAACGCAGTGATCCAGAACACTGCTCCCATCCCTTATGGGAAATATGCAAATGCACGTAGAAAAGCCGCGGAGACACCATCACGTGTTTCTCAACGCAAGCAATCAATAGCCAGGCCTTTCACCGCAAAGGAACAACCACGGGAAGGGCAGCATCCAAAAAGGAAAACCACCTATGCCAAAACATGGTATACATCCACAGACAGCTGTTTCGGGGTATTTGCCCCTCATCAGTGTGGAGTAGGAAACTGGCTATTAGGAGCAGTGCCTAGTAAAAGGACTATAAACATAAGGATGAATGACCTCGGGGAGATCAAAACATCCAACACCGCGGAGACACCATCACGTGTTTCTCAACGCAGTGATCCAGAACACTGCTCCCATCCCTTATGGGAAATATGCAAATGCATGTAGAAAAGCCACGGAGACACCATCACGTTTTTCTGTTGGGACGACATGAGGCTGGGCTGTGAATACTCACCCTGTATGATTCCTTACTCCATGTCCTTGTGCTCTGCCTGCAATGCATCCTTTTTAATTGTGAGCAGAGGATTTCAGAATGCAGAGAAGCGGGGTGGTGATGCTAATTATGGCACCATCGCCACTCACCATCCTGGTGCACTCCTCAAAGTTTTGGAGGATGGTATATATGTCTGACATCCATGTCCACTCCTGAGGTCTTATGTGTGGAGTCTGAACTGAATAACGAAGCTGTAGCTGACTTACTAACATAGACAGCCAGGCGGCGTACTTTCACTAGCAGATCTGGCAGCTCCAGGTATCTTTTGAGATAACGTTGAACAATGAGGTTAAGCACATGGGCCAGGCAAGGTATGCGTGTGAGCTCACCTTGTCTCCTGGCCGCCACCAGGTTCCGGCCATTGTCACACACGACCATGCCTGGCTTTAGGTTCCTCGGTGTCAGACAAAAATCTGACTGCTCTTTCAGTGCTGTCCACAACTCTTCAACATTGTGTGGTTTGTCACCTAAGCATATTAGCTCCAGCACAGCCTTTTGCCGCTTGGCTGGGGCAGTGCTGCAGTGCTTCCAGCTTCTGACTTTCGAGAAAGTCGGGTTTTGCGAAACCCGACTCGACCTCAAAAAAGGAAAAGTCGCTCAACCCTACTGAAGAGGAGGAGGAGGTGCAGCAGCTGTAAACTGTGGGGGCAACCCTGATTGATGTAGAGCCCCCAATCCTCAGCGTTGGGAGGATGTGTTCCATCCCAGGGTCCAACTGGGTTCCGACTTCCACTATGTTAACCTAGTGTGCCATCAGTGAGATGTACCGTCCCTGCCCACAAGCACTTGTCCTCATGTCTGTGGTTAGGTGGACTTTCCCAGTAACAGCATTGTTGAGGACACAGGTAATGTTGTGGGACACGTGCAGCTGTAATGGTAGTAAGGCACACCTGGAGAAATAATGGCGACTGGGGACTGAGTACCATGGGATGGCCGCCGCCATCAGGTTGCAGAAAGCTTCTGTCTCAATGAGCCTGAAAGGCAACATTTCGAGCGCAAGCAGATGAGAAATGTGAGAATTTAGTACTGTGGCCTGTGGGGTGTTGGCTGCGTCTATCCATTCCAATGATTGGAGTATAGACAACTGAAGGCTGCGCTGGGACAAGAATGTAGACGGGCTTGATGATGGTGCTAATTGACTGTGGGCAGCAACAGGTTCAGGGCACTAGGTTTCTTCACATGCACCGTGGACTGGGGATTGGCTTCTATGCAAAACAGTGGAAGAAGCAGTGGTTTCACCTGCAGGCAGTGTTCTTGGAGCCTGGGGTTCAGCCCACAAAGTCGGGTGCTTTGCTGGTGTTGGTCAGGCTGGTAGTTTTGCTACCCCTGCTGATGTGGGCATGGCAAGTGCTGCAAATGGCCTGTTTGGGGTTATCGTCAGAGTCTTTAAAAGATAAGCAGATTCGGGAAGATCTAACAGTTGGAATGGCAACTTCCATCATGTTGGTGTTATGGGGAATGGATGCATGCCTTCTGTCTGCGGCCATCACACTGCTTCTTCCTGCCTGTTGGGGCGCTATGCCTCCTTCCCCATGTGTGCTGCTATCCTCGCTCTGCATGTCCTTCTGCAAGGCTGGGTCAGTTACTATGTCATCCACCACCTCATCTTCCATATCTGCACCCTGCTCCTCATCCTGACTTTTTGGCAATTGTGTCTCATCATCGTCAAACTCTTGTGACACTTTCCCACCATCGCCTTCATGTGACAGTGGCTGCTCAAATCTTTGGGCATCTCTACATGCGATCTTATCTGTCCCCAGTTCAAGTTGACTGGCCGAGAGTTTTGAATCTTGAAATGGAAAACTGAACAGCTCTTCAGAGTGTCCAAGTGTGGGATCAGTTGTCTCAGGGCACTCGGCATGGTGGGAGAAAGGAGGATCAGGGTGAAGAATACCTGGGCCACACTCATGGCTACTCAGACTTAACCGTGTGGAAGACATGGTGGTGGTGGTGGCTAAGTGACTCGAAGCATTATCCGCTATCCAACCAATAACTGTTTCACACTGCTCTGGCTTCAATAGTGGTGTGCTGTGATCCCCTAGAAACTGGGACAGGAAGTTCAAGTGAGAAGATGTGGGTCTATGTTGTTGCCCACTTTCAGCTTGGCCTCATCCTCTGCATGCACCATTCTCATCACGTCCACTTCCCTGTCCCTTGCCCCTTGCCTTGCCTATTTTAGATGGACTACTGAAATATTTTAAAAGTTCAATACAACTGGATTAATTTTGAGAAAACTTATATGTGATCAGTGTGCCAAAAAAACCCACTTTTAATTCAGGAGCACTCAAAAGCAACAATTTTTATCTCACAGATAGAGGATGTGTTTGACAGAGAAACCACAATGTTCAATATGTGGCTTTTTTTCCTTTTTTGTAAAGAAAATTACTGTCACGAAGTAGCTAATACAATGCCAAAAAAGTGGAATGTATGCCTGAAAAGCAAGTTTTTGTGGCCCACAGATAGACCGGGCATCTGACTGAGATTACAGACTGTTTCAATATGTGGTCTGGAGTTTTTATAAAAATTTTTACCCCAAAATGCTGTATAGACCTAGGGTAGCAAACAGACAAAAAAGTAGAATGTGTGCCTGAAAAGCAAGTATTTGTAGACCACAGATAGACCAGGTGTCGGACAGAGATAACAAATAGTTGTAATATTTGGCCTGGAGTTTGTTAAAAGTTTTTTACACCAAAATACTGTATAGACCAAGGGTATTAGACAGAAAAAGTGGAATATTTGCCTGAAAAGCAAGTATTTGGAGACCACAGATAGACCGGGCGTCTGACTGAGATAACAGACTGTTTCAATATGTGGCCTGGAGTTTTTAAAAAAAAATTTACCACAAGACACTGTTTAGACATACGGTAGCAGACAGACAAAAATGTGGAATGTATGCCTGAAAAGCAAGTATTTGTAGACCACAGATAGACCGGGTGTCTGACAGAGATAACAGACTGATCAAAATGTGGCCTTGATTTTTTTAGGCCCACCAAAATTGTGTCAATAACTAGGCTATAATATAAAAAAAATAGAAGTACTACAATAGTAAAATATTTAGATCAATGTTATGCGCTGTGTGTGGCATACAAATCAGAGTGATAACTATAAGAACTGTTGCTAAATATTTTTGGGCCAGCAAAAGATTTTTTGGTCAGCAAAATAGTGTCCAAAAATGTTGTAAGACACTCCAAAAAATACAATAGTACCAAATAAAAGGCCAGAATTTTCTGCGCACTCACATCTGATGCCTGTGACAAAAAAAACAAAACATTGTAAATTGTTAGATTTTCACGCTCTTGTATTAAAATGACTTGGCTGTAGTCTGCAGTGTGACCAAGCAAACAAATGTAGAAAAAGGGGGCTATGGATTACATAAAATTAGCAGGTATAAGGTTAAAAAAAAAATCTTAGCCACAGATACCTGCAGCTAGATATATATAAAATACGCAGCAGCAGACAGTAATGGAGCCTTTTGATATATGCAGTGAGACCTATATACTTACCTACTGTGCCTGCATGCCTTGCACTGATGTGGATATGTGCACATAGACTCCCCTGCTCACCTAGCACTGCAATCTATATACCCCCGGATTAGCCCTAAAATGGACTGTTGGTTTATCAGGATTTGTGGATTGAACAATTGTAGACCCACACTAACTAATAAAAGAACGAATCTGACCCTATCTCAGCAGCAGCTCTCCCTATACTAGTTGAGTCCGGAGCAGAGTGTGCCGAGCAGGGTGGCATCAGGTCTCTTATAGACCTGATGACGCTGTGCGACCAGCCAATCACTGTAATTCCACAACAAAGATTACAGTGCATGGCAGACAATCCATGCATGTTCACTGATGCTCTAAAAAGCGCCAAAATTTTAAGGTGAAGACCCGCCGAATTATCCCGAAAATGCTCGGTGCTCACCGAGCACCGTGATACTCGGTCGAGTACCGAGTAGTGGCGAGCATGCTCGCTCATCACTATTTAAATCTCATAAAGTGTCTTTCAATTTTTATAAACAGTATGGAATGCATATCTTATACTTGAGGAGTTATTCCAAGTAGAATTAGCATTTTTGGAAATATACATGCTCAATATTGAGAATTATAAACACTATAATTGGCCTTTTACATAATTTGCCCAATCAAGATCATTGAGAATTATACTGTCAAAATAATAATAGGCTGACAATTTATTGATTTGGCAATGACACTATCAAATCGAACAATTAATTGATCTGCTAATGACACTATTAAATTACTAATGACGCTACCAAATCTACTATATAATTGTCTAAGGGTCACTTCCGTCTGTCTGTCTGTCTTTCTGTCTGTCTTTCTGTCACAGATATTCATTGGTCGCGGCCTCTGTCTGTCATGGAAATCCAAGACGCTGATTGGTCGCGGCAAAACAGCCACGACCAATCAGCGTCGGGCACAGACCAGAAGAAAATGGCCGCTCCTTCCTCCCCGCAGTCAGTGCCCGGCGCCCGCATACTCCCCTCCAGTCAGCGCTCACACAGGGTTAATGGCAGCATTGACCGCGGTGTAATGCACTCAGTTAACGCTGCTATTAACCCTGTGTGACCAATGCCTATGCAGCATGAATAGTAAAAAGATCGAATGTTAAAAATAAAAAAATAAAAAATAGTGATATACTCACCCTCTGTTGGCCCCCGGGTCAAAGCGGTTACCGACGCTCCTCGCGACGCCCCAGTGACCGCTCCATGCATTGCGGTCTTGCGAGATGATGACGTGCGGTCTTGCGAGACCGCTACGTCATCATCTCGCGAGACTGCAATGCACTCTTTAGACTGGAGCGCGCGAGGAGCGTCGGTAACCGCTTCGATCCGGGGGCCAACGGATGGTGAGTGTATCACTATTTTTTATTTTAATTCTTTTTTTTAACATGGATATGGTGCTATAGACTACGTGGGCTGTGCAATATATTACGTGGGCTGGGCGATATACTACGTGTGCTGGGCAATATACTACTTGGGCTGCACAATATACAACGTGGGCTGTGCAATATACAACATGGGTTGTGCAATATACAATGTGGGCTGCGCAATATACTATGTGGGCTGCGCAATATACAACATGGGCTGCGCAATGTACTATGTGGGCTGTGCAATATACTACGTGGGCTGCGCAATATACAATATGGGCTGCGCAATGTACTATGTGGGCTGCAAAATGTACTGCGTGGGCTGTGCAATGTACTGCATGGGCTGCTCAATGCACTGCGTGGGATGCGCAATGTACTGCGTGGGCTGCGCAATGTACTACATGGGCTGTGCAATGTACTGCGTTGGCTGTGCAATATACTTTCTGGGCTGTGCTATACACTACGCATACATATTCTAGAATACCCGATGAGTTAAAATTGGGCTACCATCTAGTTCATAATATAATAGGGGAGGGGTTATGGCTTGTGGGGGGTGGGGTTAGACAGTTTGATACACTTTGGTAGGGGTGGGGCACCTGTCAGATTATATTTGATTGATCGTATGAATTCTCTACTACCCCTTTCCCTGTCACCTGCAAATCACACTGTGGACATCATTGAAAATGTAATAACAAGCCTTTGACTGCTCTACCTTCATTTAGGTTCTATATTGTTCTTCACATGCATACTGTATTTAGATGAACTCATTAAATCATCTTGAAAAATATAATTGATTTGAGTATAACAGTTATAAAGCTATTAAAAATGCCAAATAACTTGTACATATAAAAGAAGAAAAAAAAACACAACTTATAAAATTATAATATTGAGATGTGGCTGAACTGATAAATCTGTAATATGAATTATTAGGTTCTCCAAATTTCTCCAGAGATTAGTAACAGTCGATAGGAGCTTGTTTAAAATTCTCATCACGCTTTAACCGGTCCACGTGCATTTCTCTGCCAGTTTTATGATGTGATGACTCAATGATTCATCATGACAAGGCAGATACTGGGTAGGAATAGATTTTATAGTCCGAGAGTCCTGTCTAACTCTTGACTTTCTTTTCAGATCAGACAATAAAGTGAATATAAACCATAGCAATAAATCTTGACTAATATAATTAGAAGGTTTAAGGCAATGTTTTACCCTCAAACATAAAATGTGCATCCATAGGGACTTACTGCTCATAGCTTATCAAATATTATATAATGAATATAAAGATATAGCTTAAGTCAACAGAGATGAGTAGATCGATCAGCTGCAAATCGACTTTGAGTCTATTCATGTGGATTGCAAAAGAAAAATGCCTGGCGTCACTGCACACTGCTAAAGACTGCAGCAGTCAGAAAGAGGGCTAATGACATCAAACACAAATACATGGGCTTCCCAATAATGCTTTGCAAATACCATATCACATGGTCTAGACAAGCTAGTCAAAAAGACTATCAGAGGGACAATAAAAGATAGTCAGCATATTGACTGTGCTGCGGAGATTCATAAGTCTGCGGTCACACAGAGCGACTGCAGACTTATCAATTTAGAACAGACAACCCCTTTAATAGCAAGTATTTTTTTATATTCTTCACACAGTGCAAACAGGAAAGGCAGTTTAATACCCCTCTGTCCTCATCGTGCAATTGAACAAATCCTAAAACCAATTCTTTTGTGTCAGGAAAAGTGTGCTTTTTGGCTAATAAGATGGTTTATCCAATTTTTTTTTCATAAAGACAAAATAAAGTCTCCACAATAAAGAAATTGAAACCTAACTTTCTACAACTAAAGAATAAGCAATAATTTCTATCTCCCATCCACAATCTATCACAACTTTCTGTATCCTCTCTAATAGAGATGAGTGAATATTTCAATGTTCGGTTTTGCTCACGATCGCCGAATTTGCAATATTTGCCATTTTAATCGCGAATATAGCCAAACATACACAGCACAAAAGTCGGTGGCACCCAAGCTATGAGACAGCTTGGGAAACACTGGCATAGCGCTTCTCATCAGTGGTGAAATCATCCCCGCCGGTCAGAGAGCCACAGTTACCATGCTGTCAGATACAGCATGAGCACGCAGCTGTGATCGGAGGTAAAACGTTTATCTCCAGTCACTGGTATCAGCTGATGGTACTACAGCTCCCATCAGCTGACATTTGCTGCCGCTAATTACAGTGAGAGCAGGAGCGGCAGATGGGCGTATTCATCAACTGCTCCTGTGCTGTAAATAAATAATTTTAAAAAACCTGCGTGGGTTCCCCATTTTTGATAACCAGCCAAGCAAAACTCACAGCTGAGGGCTGCAATCCTCAGTTGTCAGCTTCAGCAAGGTTGGTTATCAAGAATAGAGGGGTCCCCATGCCATGTCTTTAATTATTTCAATAAATAATTTTAAAAAACGGCGTGGTGTCACCCCCATTTTTGACAACCAGCCTTGCTAAAGCAGACAGCTGGGGACTGGTATTCTCAGGCCATGGATATAGGGCCCCCAGCCTAAAAATATCAGCATGTAGCTGTCCAGAAAAGGCACATCTATTAGATATTCCAATCCTGGTGCTTTGGGTATGGGTATTTGTCCAAAGATTTAGGGCTTTCTATTGAATATCTATTTTTAGCTATATGCTCTATAGTGCTCTCACTATTTTAAATAACTCCAAAAATAAAGTAGCTGCTGCATTCCATACCTAAACTTTTATATAAGCCATGATATTCCCTCTTGATTAGGTATTCTATATCATGTGATTTGACGGCTGAAACACATCATGGGTGATTTCAGGCTTCTGTGCATGATGCATTCTTCTGCAAGATGAATTAGTCACAAATTGCTTAAATTCAACAGTATTTGCGAATTTCATAAAAAAAAACAACTTGAATTCAATTTGCATCAAATTGGTTAGTTCATCTCTACTGTGAGATATTGGCAGTTTTGTACATATTTTTTGAGGGTATAGCCTAATTTCTTCCTTTTGGAATAATGTTAAATAATTCATTCAAAAACTCTTTCCTTCACACCTTGCTATTGATCAACCAAAATATTTGCTGAATTTCCTCTAAAATATCTGAATAAAAAGTCCGCAAGGCTGTCCCGATACATTTGCACAGCAGCAAAATCACTTATTGGAATGTCATAGAGGCAGAATACCACTCCATCATAGGTAGAACTATATAGTAAATTAATGGAGACTCGTTCCTTAGAGCATTTAATCGCCTCTGTTATAAATTCAGGATGAAGAAATAAAAAAGCTTGGGAATGCAATAAAAACATAAATATTTTAGGCATTCGAAAAATCAGTCATTGCTGCTTAAAGGGACTTTGTCACCTGAATTTGGAGGGAACAATCTTTAGCTATAGGGGCGGGGTTTTCGGGTGTTCGATTCACCCTTTCCTTACCCGCTGGCTGCAATATGGGATTGAAGCTCATTCTCTGTCCTCCGTAGTACACGCCTGCATAAGGTGCAATCTTGCCTTGCGCAGGCGTGTACTATGGAGGACAGAGAATGAACATCAATCCAATATTGCAGCCAGCAGGTAAGGAAAGGGTGAATCGAACACCCGAAAACCCCGCCCCTATAGCTAAAGATTGTTCCCTCCAAATTCATGTGACAAAGTTTCTTTTAGGCTACTTTCACACTAGCGTTAACTGCAAACCGTCACAAAAACGTCTTTTTCCCGAAAAAACGGATGCGTCAAAAAACTGCAAAACGTATGCAACGCATACAGCATTTCGACGGATCCGTCGCAAATCCGATAAACGGTTCCGTTGAAATGCTGGATGCGTTGCATACGTTTTTACCATCCGTTGCATCCGTTTTTACGACGGATCCGTTTTTAAAATGGGAGGCACCAAAATTTGATTGGCTACTGAAAACTAAGGGAAATCTATATACTGACTGTATTTACAGCACATCTTTGAGGGTTTTAGTTTAGTGGCAAGGATGGATGGTGTAATTGGGAGGATTTCGAGTTTGGTTACTGAAGTTATATTTGAGACGAATCGCCTGGATATCATAGTGCGGGAGAAGGAGGCGGCAGCAGAAAGACGGAGGATGCAACAGAGAAGGCGACGATTCTGGATACATCCAATCAATGAGCTGCGGATGACCAGGGGTGTCCAGTCCACTCTTTATCTGGAGTTGCGGTGCAACCCACAGAAATTCTACAATTATGTACGGATGAGGATGGAACATTTCGATTATTTGGTTGGAAAACTAGAGGATGTCATCCAAAGGCAGGACACAAGGATGAGGCTTGCCATCACACCGGCGGAGCGGCTCCTGGTGACACTGCGGTAAGCATCTTTTTTTTATGTCATTGCTCATATTGAATGTTATTACATGCTGCAGAGAAAACTGCGCTGACACATTGCGCCGCATTTTCTGCATCATGTAATTTTATGGTTTGTTTGAGGCCATTCCACTGCTTTTTTTTTTTCTTGTGTCATTGCTCATATTGAATGTTATTACATGCTGCAGAGATAACTGCGCTGACACATTGCGCACCATTTTCTGCAGCATGTAATTTGTTGGTTTATTTGAGGCCATTCCACTGCTTTTTCTTGGTTGATGGTCTGTGCAATTTTTTTTTACATTTTTTTTTTTTTTTTTCTGCAGCTTCCTAGCTACGGGTGAGTCTTTGACTTCACTCCATTTCCAATTCAGGCTGGGGATTTCCACTATTGGCGGAATTGTGAAGGACACATGTCGGGCAATTTGGGACACTTTACAGCCGGAGTATATCCCACAACCAACAATGGAAATCTGGTTGAGAAGTTCCGAACAATTTGAGACAATTTGCAATTTCCCAAATTGTGTTGGTGCCGTGGACGGCAAACACATTAGGATTGCTAAACCGGCAGGAACAGGATCAGAGTACTATAACTATAAAAAATACTTCTCAATTGTACTCATGGCTATTGCTGACGCCAACTGCCGATTCCTTGCTGTGGACATAGGAGCGTATGGCCGGTCCAACGACTCACAAGTGTTTAAAAACTCTGCAATGGGTCGCTGCCTGTATGGAGATACATACAATTTCCCGCCAGCAAGACCGCTCCCAGGAACAAGTGAACCAGCCATGCCATATGTGTGTGTAGGTGATGAAGCCTTTCAACTGTCGCCGCACCTACTGAAACCATACAGCAGCCGTGAATTACACCGCACCAAGCGGGTTTTTAATTAGCGTCTTACCAGAGCAAGAAGAGCAGTAGAGTGCTCTTTCGGTATATTGACGGCAAAGTGGAGAGTTCTGCTGACGGCAATAAAACTGGAAACAAAAACTGTAGACGATGTTGTCAAGGCATGTGTGGTGCTCCATAATTTTGTTATTTCAAAGGAGCCCGTTACCTTGGATGAAGAAGAATTTGAGACATCCTTGTGGGATTACCGCAGTGCCTCTGTTTGCTCCACCGGTTCTGTTACTATGATGAGGGACCAGTTTGCGGTATTTTTTGTCACCTGTTGGGCGGATTCCATGGCAAGACATGATTGTGTGACATGTTTTTCTTGGCGTTTGGTGTTTGTCAAAATTGTGTTTGTAGCAACCAAAAAAAAAAAATCCACAAAGTGTGGTTTGCTTGTTAATATAAAACCATTTTGATATACCTTTAAAACGTCTGGTGTTTCTTTTCACTTAACCTTTAATATTTACCTTAATGAATCAACACACACACAGTAGATTGTAAACCAAAAATATTTTTATTTCAAAAAAATAATTTTTTTTGGTAATTTTCAAAAATTTTTTATTTTTTTTGGCAAAAAAGAATTTTTGAATAACAAGGAAATTACATTTTCACAGGTCTTGGTAGTGTCGGGTGGAGTAACTATGGGAGGAGGGGCTGGAATGTTGGACCACGTCGGTAGGTGGGATTGGGGAAACCCTACCTGTTTGGTCTGCAGTGGAAGGGGGGTGAAAAGCAGGAGGCTGACCAGAGGGGGGTTGTGTTGGGGTAGGTGGAAAACTTCCTGGGGAAGGAAAGCTGGGCAAAGACGAAGAAAACACGGGTGAATACATTTGGGTTGTGGGCCGGGTTGGATATTGGTACTGATGTGGATATTGGTACTGGCGGTGATATTGGGGGGCATGGTGTTGAAATTGGGACTGGGATGTGTGGGGAGGTGTGGGGGTAGATTGTGGTTCATTGATGACCTTCAGAAGAGCGTTATGGCAGCTATTCATTACCCGCATCTGCTGATCAAAAGAAAGCTTTTCCATGCTCCTGAGCATGGACTGAAAAAAAAAAAAAAAAAAAAAAGATTTGCTGGAGCTTGACTTACATCTAAATGCAGCCTATCCAAGCAACTGCTGATTTCATGGTGGTTTTCACTCATGCGTGATTGCACCATGCTGAAACCAGCAGTCACTTGTTCTCCCAAAATTTTAAAAGAATTTTGGAAGCCTGCATTTAGATGCAAGAACTCAGGAGCATAGCTCCTTTCCTGACCCCTCTGACGCTGCCGCCACGAACCTAACGGTGGTGTAGAGGTGGCAGGGTCAGAGGGGTGGTGTAAAGGGAACGCTATCTGTTGACCATCAAATGAGAATAAGGAAGGCTGCGCTCCACTGGTATAGGTGGATGAAGTGGAGGGAACAGAGGGGTGAGAGGTGTGGGGCCTACCGACGTGGTCCCCGGTGGCGGACTCAGGAGGGATCGCTTCAGAGGGCGCAGAGGTAGATGCAGGCGCACGGTGGCTGGAGAAGGTGCTGTGAAAGAAAAAAAAAAATTTAATATATTGATATGAAAAAGCCCGGACTGAAACAAAAGTTTTGTGATTAGACAGGTTCTTACTGGGATGTTGAATACTTACACTCTACTCAGCATGGTTTGCTTCAGGAAGGAGAGGGCAGGGCCGTATCTGTACCTCCTCTTCTTCCTTCCTGCTGAGCCACTCGGGGCCTGCATCTCCTCGTTAAATTCTCTTTTAAAACGATCCCTCAGTGACCGCCACCGCTTCCTAACATTGCCACCTGTGAAGACAGGAATGAACAAAAAAAAAAAAAAAAAAAAAAAAAAGGTCAATACAATACATTACATTCAGCTCTAAACATCACTGAAAAGTGAATACTTACATAGTTTGCTCTGCTGCTGTGGAAGAAGGTCCTCCCACCTCGGAAAGATGTTCCGGCATACTTCCAACCAGAGCCGACGGGTGACACTGGTATCAGCATGCCTGCGGTCAGCCATGTTCCACAGCGGCTCCCGCTCGCGAACCTCCTTGATGAGGGCTTCAATCTCTATGTCAGAGTCTTCTGCGGGAGCACGCTGTGAAGCCTGTGAGAAAAAAAAATATATATAAGAAAAAAATAAAAATTAGTACACTGAAAAAAAAAAAAATGACCAATCGCCCCCCCCCCCCAAAAAAAAAGAAACTTACTGATGGCCGACCGCGGCGATGAGTCCGCCGACTCTGGGAGTGCCTGGGAGAACCTTCATGGTGTTCAGCAGCAGCAGCAGCAGCAGGAGACTGAAATAAAGGATAAAAAAAAATTAGCTTGAATGTATGTATATGTTTTCTTGGTTCCGTTGTATCTGAAAATCTGTTTCATGTATGGTGCTGGTGTATGGTGTAAAGCAAGTGATTCACAACTACTTACACTTGGTTCCTCCTCCACTTGTATATCTCCACCCGTCTCGGTCCCTTCTGACAGCTCCTCATCGGATTCTGTTTCCTGTGTAAACATAATAAATGCATGTAGTGAATAAAAATTATGAAAATTAAAAAAAACAAAACAGAAAAAAAAAAAATTTGGGTTATTTACTTACCGATACACGCTGTTGCTGTGGAGGAGGGCTGCCAGAAGAGGACATTGTGTTCCTGTTATCTACGGCCGGTGGCTGTGGACCTGGTGCCTGTGGACCTGGTGGCTGTGGACCTGGTGGCTGTGGACCTGGTGGCTGTGGACCTGGTGGGTCTGTAAGTTAAAAAACACTTGCAATCTGCTCTACACATTGAAGTAGCAGATTTGGGGTCTTCAAAACTTACTTTAAATAATTTGACGATGCGGTCCTGGTGGCTGTGGTCCTGGTGGCTGTGAACCTGGTGGCTGTGGTCCCTACTCTATCTGCAATATAATAAGTATAATGGATTTATAGTTAGACCACCCCAGAACTAGGTAATGTTCAGCAATAAACACCCTGTTAAATTGTGAAAAATAGGTGAACACCCAAACCCAAAAACAGGTGCACGTTATACCATTCTTTTCCATGTCCCAAAAAAAAAAAAATTGTAAAAATGTGAGACACCTTTAAAAATATTTTTAAGTTTAAAAAAAAAAAAAAAAAAAAAATTACCTCCCCCAAAAAACCTTTTAAAGGATAACCTTTAGTAAAAAATGAGCCCTCAACCAACTCTGTATTGCATGTGTAACCATTGGTACATACACCTGTTTTAAATTTACCTTTATGAAATTATACTACGGACAATTTTTTAATAAACATTTTATTAATATTTTTTATTTATTTTTTTAATCACAATGGAGCGGAAATGCTCTTTATTTTAAATACAAGTACATCAACAGCGAATGATTTCAACAGTAAATTAAAAAAATAAACCCTTTTTAAAAAAAAAAAAAAAAAAGCACTCACATTCTAACCAAAAGCTGCAGACCACTAGGCTTTGCAATAATACATCCGATTAAAAAAAAAAAAAAAAAAAAAAAAAAATCACACATGCTGCACAAACCACTATACTAAAGGTACCGTCACACTGAACGATATCGCTAGCGATCTGTGACATTGCAGCGTCCTGGCTAGCGATATCGTTCAGTTTGACATACAGCAGCGATCAGAATCCTGCTGTGATGTCGTTGGTCACTGCAGAAAGTCCAGCACTTTATTTCGTCACTGGACTTCCTGCAGACATCGCTGAATCGCCGTGTGTGACGCCAATTCAGCGATGTGTTCGCTGGTAACTAGGGTAAACATCGGGTTACTAAGCGCAGGGCCACGCTTAGTAACCCGATGTTTACCCTGGTTACCAGTGTAAAAGAAAAAAAAAAAAAAAAAAACCTTCATACTTACCTTCCGCTGTCTGTCCTCGGCGCTGTGCTTTCCTGCACTCACTGAGCACAGCGGCCGGAAAGCAGAGCGTTGACTTCACCGCTCTGCTTTCCGGCCGCTGTGCTCACAGCCAGAGCAGAGAAGCAGAGCGCCGGGGACAGACAGCGGAAGGTAAGTATGTAGCGTTTATTTATTTACTTTTAGGATGGTAACCAGGGTAAACATCGGGTTACTAAGCGTGGCCCTGCACTTAGTAACCCGATGTTTACCCTGGTTACCGGCATCGTTGGTCGCTGGAGAGCTGTCTGTGTGACAGCTCTCCAGCGACGCTGCAGCCATCCGGATCGTTGTCGGTATCGCTGCAGCGTCACTCAGTGTGACGGTACCTTTAGTAAATACATCAAAAATCAACATTAACCAATATGGCATTGACAAATGCACATGCAACCAACAAGACGCACACAAACATACCTGCAAGCAGAGTCATAACGCAAGCATAACACATGAACAGGCGTAATATTGACGAAGGCATAATAAGGTGCAGGCACGTGAACACATACATACAAAAGCACACAGCAGTACAAAAATACACACACACACACACGGCCATCAGTCCTCCGGCTGGAGCTTGATGTCTTCACAGTGGCAGGCCTCAGGGTGGATCTGGACTGTAGCAGGGCACTGGCTGTTGCAGGACGACGGCAGGCCTCAGGTTGGATTCAGGTTTTAAAAGCTCTTGCTGTAGTCAGTACGGCATACACAAATGCGCACACACACACACACACACAAAAATGGCAATATACTCACACTGTTGGAGTGTGTCTGGTCCTTGCTGCCAGGCTGGGGTCTTGTTGTCCGGCTGGAGTCTTGGTGTCCGGCTGGGGTCTTGCTGCCAGGCTGGGGTCTTGGTGTCCAGCTGGGGTCTTGGTGTCCAGCTGGGGTCTTGCTGCCAGGCTGGGGTCTTGTTGTCCGGCTGGAGTCTTGGTGTCCGACTGGGGTCTTGCTGCCAGGCTGGGGTCTTGGTGTCCAGGCTGGGCTCTTGGTGTCCAGGCTGGGCTCTTGGTGTCCGGCTGGCTGGAGGCTTCTTCTTGTCTCTGGGTCTTGCTGGCATATGTGGGGGTTGAAGGCCCAGACCAGGTTTATATAGATTTGGGGATGTCTGGCCATTTAGATAAAAAATCCTGTTTCTGAGCATGCTCAATAGAAAAAAACGTATTGCAGCGCTGCATTGCGTCGTACGACGTGTCTCGACGCATCCGTCGCTCATAGACTTTCATTGTAGCAAAAGACGCATGCCGACGGATGCGCCGAGACACGTTTTATTGTCGGAGCCAAAAAACGTTACAATCTACGTTTTTCCAGACGACGTGTCGCCTCTTTTCGACGCATCCGTCGAAAGACGTATACCGACGAATGCCAATTCGTCGCAATGCATCGCCAATACAAGTCTATGGGGAAAAAACGCATGCAGCAAAATATTTTGCTGCATGCGTTTTTTCGGCAAAACGACTCATTTTAACGTATTGCAGTTAACGCTAGTGTGAAAGTAGCCTAAGGCTACTTTCACACTAGCGTTAACTGCAATCCGTCCCAAAAACGTCTTTTTCCCGAAAAAACGGATGCGTCAAAAAACTGCAAAACGTATGCAACGAATACAGCATTTCGACGGATCCGTCGCAAAACCGTCGCAAATCCGATAAACGGTTCCGTTGAAATGCTGGATGCGTTGCATACGTTTTTTCCATCCGTTGCATACGTTTTTACGACGGATCCGTTTTTAAAATGGGAGGCACCAAAATTTGATTGGCTACTGGAAACTAGGGAAATCTATATACTGACTGTATTTACAGCACATCTTTGAGGGTTTTAGTTTAGTGGCAATGATGGATGGTGTAATTGGGAGGATTTCGAGTTTGGTTACTGAAGTTATATTTGAGACGAATCGCCTGGATATCATAGTGCGGGAGAAGGAGGCGGCAGCAGAAAGACGGATGATGCAACGGAGAAGGCGACGATTCTGGATACATCCAATCAATGAGCTGCGGATGACCAGGGGTGTCCAGTCCACTCTCTATCTGGAGTTGCGGTGCAACCCCCAAAAATTCTTTAGTTATGTACGGATGAGGATGGAACATTTCGATTATTTGGTTGGAAAAATAGAGGATGTCATCCAAAGGCAGGACACAAGGATGAGGCTTGCCATCACACCGGCGGAGCGGCTCATGGTGACACTGCGGTAAGCATTTTTTCTTTATGTCATTGCTCATATTGAATGTGAGTACATGCTGCAGAGAATACTGCGCTGACACATTGCGCCGCATTTACTGTAGCATGTCATTTGTTGGTTTATGTGAGGCCATTCCACTTGTTTTTTTTTCTTGTGTCATTGGTCATATTGAATGTTATTACATGCTGCAGAGAATACTGCGCTGACACATTGCGCCGCATTTACTGTAGCATGTAATTTGTTGGTTTATTTGAGGCCATTCCACTTGTTTTTCTTGGTTGATGGTCTGTGCAATTTTTTTTTACATTTTTTTTTATTTTTCCCTGCAGCTTCCTAGCTACGGGTGAGTCTTTGACTTCACTCCATTTCCAATTCCGGCTGGGGATTTCCACTATTGGCGGAATTGTGAAGGACACATGTCGTGCGATTTGGGACACTTTACAGCTGGAGTATATCCCACAACCAACAATGGAAATCTGGATGAGAAGTTCCGAACAATTTGAGCGAATGTGTAATTTTCCAAATTGTGTTGGTGCTGTGGACGGCAAACACATTAGGATTGCAAAACCGGCAGGAACAGGATCAGAGTACTATAACTATAAAAAATACTTCTCAATTGTACTCATGGCTATTGCTGACGCCAACTGCCGATTCCTTGCTGTGGATATAGGAGCGTATGGCCGGTCCAACGACTCCCAAGTGTTTAAAAACTCTCCGATGGGTCGCTGCCTGTATGGAGATACATACAATTTCCCGCCAGCAAGACCGCTCCCAGGAACCAGTGAACCAGCCATGCCATATGTGTGTGTAGGTGATGAAGCCTTTCAACTGTCGCCGCACCTACTGAAACCATACAGCAGCCGTGAATTACACCGCACCAAGCGGGTATTTAATTACCGTCTTACCAGAGCAAGAAGAGTGGTAGAGTGCTCTTTCGGTATTTTGACAGCAAAGTGGAGAGTTCTGCTGATGGCAATAAAACTGGATACAAAAACTGTAGACGATGTTGTCAAGGCATGTGTGGTGCTCCATAATTTTGTTATTTCAAAGGAGCCCGTTACCTTGGATGACGAACAATTGGAGACATCCTTGTGGGATTACCGAAGTGCCTCTGTTCGCTCCACCGGTTCTGTTACTAGGATGAGGGAACAGTTTGCTGAATATTTTTTGTCACCTGTTGGGCGGATTCCATGGCAAGACATAATTGTGTGACTTTTTTTTTATTTTTTTTCTTTTTTTTTTCCAAAATTTTTTGGTAGCAACTGCCACAAAAAAAAAAAAAAAAAAAAAAAAAAAGAGTGTGTGTGGTTTGCTTGCTAATATAATATAAAACCATTTTGTTAAACCTTGAAAACGTCTGGTGTTTCTTTTCACTTAACCTTTCATATTTACCTTAATTAATGAACACACACACACAGTAGATTGTAAACCAGAATTATGTTTATTTCAAAAAATATATTTTTTGTGGGTAATTTTCCCACACAATTTTTTTTTTGGTAATTTAAAGAACCTTTTTTTTTTTGGCAAAAAAAAAATATGTACAAGTACATTCCAGGTTCACAGGTCCTGGTATTGTTGGGTGGAGTAACTATGGGAGGAGGGGCTGGAAGGTTGGACCACGTCGGTAGGTGGGATTGGGGAAACCCTACCTGTTGCGTCTGTAGTGGAAGGGGGGGGGGAAACAGGAGGCTGACCAGAGTGGTGTTGTGTTGGGGTAGGTGGAAAACTTACTGGGGAAGTAAAGCTGGGCAAAGATGAAGAAAACACGGGTGAATACATTTGGGTTGTGGGCCGGGTTGGGTATTGGTACTGATGTTGATATTGAGAGTGATGTGGATATTGGGACTGGCGGTGATATTGTGGGGCATGGTGTTGAAATTGGGACTGGGATGTGTGGGGAGGTGTGGGGGTAGATTGGGGTTCGTTAATTACCTTCAGCAGAGCGTTATGGCAGCTATTCATTACCCGCATCTGCTGATCAAACGAAAGCTTTTCCATGCTCCTGAGCATGGACTGAAAAAAAAGATTGGCTGGAGCTTGACTTACATCTAAATGCAGTCTATCCAAGCGACTGCTGATTTCATGGTGGTTTTCACTCATGCGTGATTGCATCATGCTGAAACCAGCAGTCACTTGTTCTCCCAAAATTTTAAATGAATTTTGGAAGCCTGCATTTAGATGCAAGAACTCAGGAGCATAGCTCCTTTCCTGACCCCTCTGACGCTGCCGCCATGAACCTACCGGTGGTGTAGAGGTGGCAGGGTCAGAGGGGTGGGGTAAAGGGAACGCTATCTGTTGACCATCAGATGCGAGTAAGGAAGGCTGCACTCCACTGGTAGAGGCGGATGAAGTGGAGGGGACAGAGGGGTGAGAGGTGTGGGGCCTACCGACGTGGTCCCCGGTGGCGGACTCAGGAGGGATCGCTTCAGAGGGTGCAGAGGTAGATGCAGGCGCACGGTGGCTGGAGTAGGTGCTGTGAAAGAAAAAAAAATAAGTTAATATATTGATATGAAAAAGGCCGGACTGAAACAAAAGTTTTGTGATTAGACAGGTTCTTACTGTGATGTTGAATACTTACACTCTACTCAGCATGGTTTCCCTCAGGAAGGAGAGGTTCGGGCCATATCTGTACCTCCTCTTCTTCCTTGCTGCTGAGCCACTCGGGGCCTGCATCTCCTCGTTAAACTCCCTCTTAAAGCGATCCCTCAATGACCGCCACCGCTTCCTAACCTTGGTACCTGTGAAGACAGGAATGAAGAAAAAAAAAAAAATATTCGTAAATGCAAGACATTACATTCAGCTCAAAACATCACTGAAAAGTGAATACTTACATAGTTTGCTCTGCTGCTGTGGAAGAAGGTCCTCCCACCTCGCAAAGATGTTCCGGCATACTTCCAACCAGAGCCGACGGGTGACACTGGTATCAGCATGCCTGCGGTCAGCCATGTTCCACAGTGGCTCCCGTTCACGAACCTCCTCGATGAGGGCTTCAATATCGATATCTGAATCGTATTCGGGAGCACACTGTGAAGCCTGTTAGAACAAAAAAAAAAGAAAGAATTAAAAATTAGTAGACTGAAAGCAAAAAATTAACAATTGAAGCCCCACAAAAAACCGACTCACTGATGGCCGACCGCGGCGTCGAGTCCGCCGACTCTGGGAGCGCCTGGGAGAACCTTCATGCTGTGCTGGACGTTCAGCAGCACCAGCAGCAGCAGCAGCAGCAGGAGACTGAAATAAAGGATAAAAAAATTAGCTTTAATGTATGTATATGTTTTCTGTGTTACGTTATATATGAAATTCTGTTTTGTGTACGGTGCAGTGTGATGTGTGAAGCAAGTGTTTCACCACTACTTACACTTGGTTCCTCCTCCACTTCGATGTCTCCACCCGTCTCGGTCCCTTCCGACAGCTCCTCATCGGATTCTGATTCCTGTTGAAACATAATAAATGCATGTAGTGACTCAAAATGATGTAAATTTAAAAAAAAAAAAAAAAAAAAATTTTTTTTACTTACCGATACCTGCTGTTGCTGTGGAGGAGGGCTGCCGGAAGAGGACATTGTGTGGCTGTGGTCAAGGTGGCTGTGGTCCAGGTGGCTGTGGTCCAGGTGGCTGTGGTCCAGGTGGCTGTGGTCCAGGTGGCTGTGGTCCTGGTAGGTCTGTAAGTTAAAAGACACTTGCAATCTGCTCTACACATTGAAGTAGCAGATTTGGAGTCTTCAAAACTTACTTTTCAGATTTTCTGGATGCGGGCCAGGTGGCTGTGGTCCAGGTGGCTGTGGTCCAGGTGGCTGTGGTCCAGGTGGCTGTGGTCAAGGTGGCTGTGGTCCTGGTAGGTCTGTAAGTTAAAAGACACTTGCAATCTGCTCTACACATTGAAGTAGCAGATTTGGGGTCTTCAAAACTTACTTTTCAGATTTTCTGGATGTGGGCCAGGTGGCTGTGGTCCAGGTGGCTTATGCCGGTCAGTGTGGTCCCTACTCTATCTGCAATATAATAAGTATAATGGATTGAAAGTTAGACCAAAGCAGAAATAGGTAATGTTTACCACTAAACACCATGTTAAAATGAGAAAAATATGTGAACACCCAAACCCAAAAACTGGTGCACGTTATACCATTCTTTTCCATGTCCCAAAAACAAAAAAAGGTAAACTGTGAGACACCTTTAAAAATATTTTTATGTTTTAAAAAAAAAAAAAATTACCTCCCCGAAATAAAATTTCAAAGGATAACCTTTATTAAAAAATGACCACTCAAACAACTCTGTATTGCATGTGTAACCATTGGTACATACACCTGATTTAAATTTACCTTTAAGAAATTATACTACGGACAATTTTTTAAGAAACATTTTATTAATATATAATTTATTTCTTTTTTTTTTTTTTTAAATCACAATGGAGCAGAAATGCTCTTTATTTTAAAATACAAGTACATCGAATGGGAATGGTTAAGTAAATTTAAAAAAAAAAAATATAACCTCAAGCTGCAGACCATTAGACTTTGCAATAATACATCCATTTTAATAAACAAAAAAAAAAAAAAGGTGCACAAAACACTATACTAAAGGTACTGTCACACTAGACGATATCGCTAGCGATCTGTGACGTTGCAGCGTCCTCACTAGCGATATCGTCCAGTGTGACAGGCAGCAGCGATCAGGCCCCTGCTGTGATGTCGCTGGTCGGGGAATAAAGTCCAGAACTTTATTTGGTCGCTGGACTCCCCGCAGACATCGCTGAATCGGCGTGTGTGACACCGATTCAGCGATGTCTTTGCTGGTAACCAGGGTAAACATCGGGTAACTAAGCGCAGGGCCGCGCTTAGTAACCCGATGTTTACCCTGGTTACCAGCGTAAAAAAACAAACAGTACATACTTACATTCAGCTGTCTGTCCCCTGCCGTCTGGTTACTGCACTGAATGCTGGCCGTAAAGTGAAAGCAGAGCACAGCCACAGCGGTGAGTCATCGCTGTGTGACTCACCGCTGTGCTGTGCTTTCACTTTCACTTTCCGGCCAGCAGTCAGTGCAGGAACCAGACGGCAGGGGACAGACAGCTGAATGTAAGTATGTACTGTTTGTTTTTTTACGCTGGTAACCAGGGTAAACATCGGGTTACTAAGCGCGGCCCTGCGCTTAGTTACCCGATGTTTACCCTGGTTTACCGGGGACCTCTGGATCGTTGGTCGCTGGAGAGCGGTCTTTGTGACAGCTCTCCAGCGACCAAACAGCGACGCTGCAGCGATCCGGATCGTTGTCGGTATCGCTGCAGCGTCGCTAAGTGTGACGGTACCTTAAAGGTACCGTCACACTGAACGATATCGCTAGCAAACCGTGACGTTGCAGCGTCCTGGTTAGCGATATCGTTCAGTTTGACACACAGCGGCGATCAGAATCCTGCTGTGATGTCATTGGTCGCTGCAGAAAGTCCAGAACTTTATTTCGTTGCTGGACTTTATGTAGACATCGCTGAATCGCCGTGTGTGACGCCAATTAAGCGATTTGTTCACTGGTAACTAGGGTAAACATCAGGTTACTAAGCGCGGCTCTGCACTTATTAACCCGATGTTTACCCTGGTTAACAGTGTAAAAGTAAGAAAAAACACAAACACTTCATACTTATGTTCCGCTGTCTGTCCCTCGGCGTTCTGCTTCTCTGCCCTGTATAAGCACAGCGGCCGGAAAGCAGAGTGGTGACGTCACCGCTCTGCTCTGCTTTACGGCTGGCTGGCGCTCACAATGCAGAGAAGCACAGCACGGGGACAGACAGCGGATATTTTTTTTTTTACCTTTTTTTTTTTTTTACTTTTACACTGGTAACCATGGTAAACATCGGGTTACTAAGCGCGGCTATGCACTTAGTAACCCCATGTTTACCCTGGTTACTGGCATCGTTGGTTGCTGGAGAGCTGTCTGTGTAACAGCTCTCCAGCGACCAAACAGCGACGCTGCAGTGATCCGGATTATTGTCGGTATTGCTGCAGCGTCACTCAGTGTGACGGTACCTTAATTAGTAAATACATCAAAAATCAATATTAACCAATATGGCATTGACAAATGCACATGCAACCAACAAGACGCACACAAACATACCTGCAAGCCGAGTCATAACGCAAGCATAACACATGAACAGTCGCAATATTGACGAAGGCATAATAAGGTGCAGGCACGTGAACACATACATAGAAAAGCACACAGCAGTACAAAAATAAACACACACACCCACACACACACACACACACGGCCATCAGTCCTCCGGCTGGAGCTTGATATCTTCACAGTGGCAGGCCTCACGGTGGATCTGGACTGTAGCATGGCAATGGCTGTTGCAGGATGACGGCAGGCCTCAGGTTGGATTCAGGTTTTATAAGCTCTTGCTATAGTCAGTACGTCATACACAAATGCGCACACACACACACACACAAATGGCAATATACTCACACTGTTGTAGTGTGTCTGGTCCTTGCTGCCAGGCTGGGCTCTTGGTGTCCGGCTGGGCTCTTGGTGTCCGGCAGGGCTCTTGGGGTCCAGGCTGGGCTCTTGGGGTCCGGCTGGGCTCTTGGTGTCCGGCAGGGCTCTTGGGGTCCAGGCTGGGCTCTTGGGGTCCGGCTGGGCTCTTGGTGTCCAGGCTGGGCTCTTGGTGTCCGGCAGGGCTCTTGGGGTCCAGGCTGGGCTCTTGGGGTCCGGCTGGGCTCTTGGTGTCCGGCAGGGCTCTTGGGGTCCAGGCTGGGCTCTTGGGGTCCGGCTGGGCTCTTGGTGTCCAGGCTGGGCTCTTGGTGTCCAGGCTGGGCTCTTGGTGTCCGGCTGGCTGGAGGCTTCTTCTTCTCTCTGAGTCTTGCTGGCATATGTGGGGGTTGAAGGCCCAGACCAGGTTTATATAGATTTGGGGATGTCTGGCCATTTAGATAAAAACACCTGTTTCTGAGCATGCTCAGTAGAAAAAAACGTATTGCAGCGCTGCATTGCGTCGTACGACGTGTCTCGACGCATCCGTCGCTCATAGACTTTCATTCTAGCAAAAGACGCATGCCGACGAATGCGCCGAGACACGTTTTATTGGCGGAGACAAAAAACGTTACAATCTTCTTTTTTCCAGACGACGTGTCGCCTCTTTTCGACGCATCCGTCGAAAGACGTATACCGACGAATGCAAATCCGTCGCAATACGTCGCCAATACAAGTCTATGGGGAAAAAACGTATGCAGCAAAATATTTTGCTGCATACGTTTTTTCTGCAAAACGACGCATTTTAACGTATTGCAGTTAACGCTAGTGTGAAAGTAGCCTAAGTCATCGGTACCAAGTAAAATGTATCCAATATTATTGGTTTAACAATAATATGTTACAGCTACAAGACCTTTTAGTTTCTTTTAGATTCTACATGTTTGTTTTTTGCTTTTTTCTCTCATTTTTATATATGTATCTTAACTTTTTAAAATGTATTAAAAATGACAGTTAAAATAAATCTGCACAATTATACAAGTTTTTGGGAGCAGTTTCAAGTCTACTTACCCTGTGCAGGGTAAGGTTCCCCACAGCTGCAGGAGGCTGGCTAAAACATTTTAATTTGGGTATCTGCCAGAGAAAGACAGATCTTTATCTGATATGTACGAGGTTGGCACAGAGGCTCATAAAACTTTCGGACAATCATGTCACATGTACTGTAATTTCTGTTGCTGCCTCAGCTACAAGATATGGCAGCAACAGTGTTCACCAAGCAGGAAACTGAACACAGCATATCCTGGTAATCTGCTAATGTTGCCCCCCTTTGGAAACCAGAGAAAATTCCCCCATTTAGCTATTATAGCGATGGTCTAAAAGCATGGCTATCCAATATTTATTTATTTTATTATATATTTTACTGATGTATATATTGTCATTAATTCCACAGCGCTTTACAGACATTATCGGCAATGTCCCCATTGGGGCTCACATTTACATTCCTATCAGTATGGCTTTGGAATATATTCCTACATACCCTATCAGTATGGCTTTGGAATATGGGAGGAAACCGTAGAGCCGAAGCAAACCCACACAAACATTTTGAGAACATACAAACGCCTTGCAGATGTTGACCTTGTTGGGATTTGAACCCAGGACTCCAGCACGGCAAGGCAATATTAATTGCTTTATGGTAATAATACACTAGTAATCAAGAATACAATTTGCAGTTCTATCCAGTACACCTCAAATCCTTGTTTATTCACTTTCTGCCCTCCCCTACTTGCAGAATGGTTGTAATGACAATTGTTGCCATTATCAACTTCAATTTCATACTGACTGTTAGGGCCCCTTTCCACTTGCGAGGAAAACGGACGAGTGCAATCCGATAAAAAATCGGATTGCACTCGGACCAATGTTATTTAACAGGTGTCTTTTCATTTGCGTTTTTTTTTCTCAGCCGAAATCGGACTGAGAAAAATCTGGGTCGGCTGAGAAAAAAATCGCAGCATGCTGCGATTTGCTGCGGGTCTCGGACGAGACTCTCCAATGCAAGTCAATGGATGCGAGAAAAAAAACGCATGGAATACGGACCATCCGTATTCCATCCGTTTTTTACAGATACCTTACCATTCTGTGGCATAGAACACTGTAAAGAGTCCTGTAAATGACTGTATAAAAATAGTTGCAGAGAAAAAAAACGGATTGGATACGGATGTCATACGGATGTAAAACGGATGGTGCGATTAAAAAATCGCATTGAACTCGCATCACAAACGCATGACAATCGCATACGTTACATCCGTTTTTTCGGTCCAGATTACGGATCGTTTTTTTTTCTCACAAGTGGAAAGGGGCCCTTTGCACTCGGACCAATGTTTTTCAATAGGTGACATTCCATTAGCGATTTTTTTTCCCAGCCGAAATCGAACTGAGAAAAATCTGTGTTGGCTGAGAAAAAAATCGCAGCATGCTGCGTATTGCTGAGATTCTCGGACGAGACTCGCCAATGCAAGTCAATGGGTGCGAGAAAAAAAACGCACAGCCATCGCACCATGCGAGTGCTGTCCGATTTTTACGCACCCGTGTCCTTAGAAAAGCCGGCAATTCAGCGCAGAGTACAGTAAAATCACACTGACATGTTAGATTAGAGTAGATATATACACATAGAATAGGTATATATACATATATATATGTCAGGGAGACACCTATATATATATATATATATATATATATATTTATATTTAATGCAGCGTGAGAGAGCTTTAAAGCTGGTAATTCAATTACCGGCTTTTGCTTTCTCCTTCCTAAACCCGACATGATATGAGACCTGGTTTACATACAAATAAACACCTATAAACAAAGGCACCACACATTGGTACTATAAAAAAGTCACTTTATTAATGGAAAAAAGACCACAACCTGGTCTATATTAAAAAAGCCATAACAGGCATATTGGTAAGACATAACAAACACAGAACGGGTAGACAAAACCTGGTAGATAGCAAAAAATAGTTATATACATGCACTAAGTGTGACAATAAGGGCTCTCATTACATAACAAACATGCTATATATAGCGGTAGGGCAATTATGGAGTCACTTTATTTACTCCAAGACAGTGCTATAGTCACTGTGCACCAAGTACAAGTGTACATATATAACAGGTGCTGGAGCGAACAAAATAAGTCCACATATATTTGCATCTGACTCATTAGAAAGAAAATATAATCAAAATACGTTGTAACATAAGATTAAATAAGCCAAAGACACCTACTATGCACAGTGTCAGAGAATTACCAGGACATATGCCCTGCTACAGAATATATACATAGAACATGTGTTACCCGTGTACAGGAGAGAGAGAAACCAGGAGTCTACCACACCTGACGCGCGTTTCGCAGTGAAATGCTTCGTCCAGGGGTCTGCTACAGTCCAGATCCACCCTGAGGCCTGCCACTGTGAAGACATCAAGCTCCAGCCGGAGGACTGATGGCCGTGTGTGTGTGTGTGTATTTTTGTACTGCTGTGTGCTTTTGTATGTATGTGTTCACGTGCCTGCACCTTATTATGCCTTCGTCAATATTACGCCTGTTCATGTGTTATGCTTGCGTTATGACTCTGCTTGCAGGTATGTTTGTGTGCGTCTTGTTGGTTGCATGTGCATTTGTCAATGCCATATTGGTTAATGTTGATTTTTGATGTATTTACTAAAGGTACCGTCACACTGAGTGACGCTGCAGCGATACCGACAACGATCCGGATCGCTGCAGCGTCGCTGTTTGGTCGCTGGAGAGCTGTCACACAGACAGCTCTCCAGCGACCAACGATGCCGGTAACTAGGGTAAACATCCTTGAAAGCTCCGAGGCTTTCTAGGAAAGTTCCCACGATCTATGAACAGCCAGCAGAGGGCGCCTCACCGCAAATGCAGGTAAATATAGGTCATTGACCTACTTTAGGCTACGTTCAGATTAGCGTTTCCCGACGCTGTGTCGGGAAACGCAGCGGCGACGCACGCATCATGCGCCCCTATGTTTAACATAGGGGACGCATGCGTTTTTCTTGTTGAGTTTTCCGACACGTGCGTCGTTTTTGACGCTAGCGTCGGACGCAAGAAAATGCAACAAGTTGCATTTTTCTTGCGTCCGATTTTCGTCAAAAAACGACGCACACGTCGCAAAACGCAGCGTTTTTGCGTGCGTTTGCACGCGTTTTTTCGTGCGTCGTGCGTTGCGTCGCCGACGCAGCGGCGCGCAACGCTAATCTGAACGTAGCCTTACCTTCATTCCCTGGGGTTTTGCAGCGAGGAGTAGCGTTGCATTAGCAGAACTCCTGGCTGCAAAATGTTTTAACCCCTTCAGAAGGATTTACATCGTTGGACTTTACAGATCCTCGGAAGGTATGTATATTGTTGGTTTATTATGTTTTTTTATTTACAGATCGAGGGTCTTCAGTGATTGGATTGGGCGTTAAATAAAATATTACAACAACCTTTGTTTTTATTTCATTAAAATAATTTTTAATTAATGTGTGTGTGTTTTTTTTTAACCCTTTCATTCAATTGGATTAATAATGGATAGGTGTCATAATTGACGCCTCTCCATTATTAATTAGGCTTAATGTCACCTTACAATAGCAAGGTGGCATTAACCCTTCATTACCCCATATCCCACCGCTACACGGGAATGGGAAGAGAGTGGCCAAGTGCCAGAATAGGCGCATCTTCCAGATGTGCCTTTTCTGGGGTGGCTGGGGGCAGGTATTTTTAGCCAGGGGGGGGCCAATAACCGTGGACCCTCTCCAGGCTATTAATATCTGCCCTCAGTCACTGGCTTTACTACTCTGGCGGAGAAAATTGCGCGGGAGCCCACGCCAATTTTTTCCACCATTTAACCCTTAAATATAATAGCTAGAACAGCCAAATTTTGCATATACACACTACTGACATTAGTAGTGTGGAATATGCAAAAAAAAAATGGTGATATGAGATGGTTTACTGTATGTAAACCAGGTCTCATATCATGTCGGGTTTGTGAAGGAGAAAGCAAAAGCCGGTAATTGAATTACCAGCTTTAAAGCTCTCTCACGCTGCATTAAATATAAATATATATATATAGGTGTCTCCCTGACATATATATATGTATATATACCTATTCTATGTGTATATATCTACTCTAATCTAACCTGTCAGTGTGATTTTACTGTACTCTGCGCTGAATTGCAGGCTTTTCTAAGGAGACCCGTGCGTAAAAATCGGACAGCAATACGGATGTCATACGGATGTTGCGATAAAAAAATTGCATCACACTCGCATGACACTCGCATGGCACTCGCATGGCACTCGCAGACGTTACATCAGTTTTTTCGGTCCGTAAATCGGACCGTTTTTTTCTCACACAAGTGGAGATGAGCCCTTAGGGCCCCTTTCCACTTGTGAGAAAAACGGACGAGTGCAATCCGATAAAAAATCGGATTGCACTCGGACCAATGTTTTTCAATAGGTGACATTCCATTTGCGATTTTTTTTCCCAGCCGAAATCGGACTGAGAAAAATCTGTGTCGGCTGAGAAAAAAATCGCAGCATGCTGCGTATTGCTGAGATTCTCGGACGAGACTCGCCAATGCAAGTCAATGGGTGCGAGAAAAAAACGCATGGAATACGGACCATCCGTATTCCATCCGTTTTTTACGGATACCTTACCATTCTGTGGCACAGAACACTGTAAATAGTCCTGTAAATGACTGTATAAAAATAGTTGCAGAGAAAAAAAACGGATTGCATACGGATGTAAAAACGGATGATGTGATTAAAAAATCGCATTACACTCGCATGACACTCGCATGACAATCGCACACGTTACATCCGTTTTTTCGGTCCGTAAATCGGACCGTTTTTTTCTCACACAAGTGGAAAGGGGCCCTTAGTCTTACATCCTGCCTTTACCTGGGATATCTCAAAGTTTCCTTTCACATCTACCAACTGCTGCTATGCTCCCTCCTCTATTTCCTGCTGCATTGACATTGACCTCGAGGGTCGGAGTCGGAGTCCTAGAGGGTCACAGATCATCTTTACACTGGTACTAGTATTGCTCCAGAGGTTTTATGCACTTTTTGTCTAGATTAGACTATTTATTATGAATGCATATGCACTTTACTGAGATGGATTGCCCATTTTTGTTGTCATCCATCTTTTGCACTTTGGAGGGTTATATATTATTTTTCTAGTATATATATTTTTCTAGTATTTTTTATTATTTATATGGATCTGGTCTCCTCATTCGGTATATCCTTTATATGCTGTAGTATCACTGGTTGTTTTCTTTTTCTTTTTTGTATTATTTTTTTGTTATATTTTCTGTAATAAAATTATATTTTTATACTTTATTGTGATCATTTTGTTATGTTCACTTTGATATTGGTTTTATACTGACCTCGAGGGTGCCTAACAGCCACAGGATTGTATAAGTTGTTTCTTCACCTCCAAACTAGGGTTGAGCGAAACGGGTCGTTCATTTTCAAAAGTCGCCGACTTTTGGCAAAGTCGGGTTTCATGAAACCCGATACGACCCCTGTGCGGGGTCGGCCATGCGGTACGCGACTTTCGCGCCAAAGTCGCGTTTCAATGACGCGAAAAGCGCCATTTCTCAGCCAATGAAGGTAAACGCAGAGTGTGGGCAGCGTGATGACATAGGTCCTGGTCCCCACCATCTTAGAGAAGGGCATTGCAGTGATTGGCTTGCTGTCTGCGGCGTCACAGGGGCTATAAAGGGGTGTTCCCGCCGACCGCCATGTTACTGCTGCTGATCTGAGCTTAGGGAGAGGTTGCTGCCGCTTCGTCAGAAGCAGGGATAGCGTTAGGCAGGGTCCATTAACCACCAAACCGCTTGTGCTGTAGCGATTTGCACTGTCCAACACCACCTTCGGTGTGCAGGGACAGTGGAAGCTACATTTTTTTTTTTCCTCAGCGCTGTAGCTCATTGGGCTGCCCAAGAAGGCTCCCTGATAGCTGCATTGCTGTGTGTACGCCGCTGTGCAAACCAACTGCTTTTTTCAAAGCACAAATCCTCTTGTTCCTTCCTTTCTGCACAGCTATCTTGTTTGTTTGTCCACACTTTTTATTTCATTTGTGCATCAGTCCACTCCTTATTGCTGCCTGCCATACCTGGCTGAGATTACTGCAGGGAGATAGTAATTGAAGGACAGTTCTTTTTTTTTTTTTTTTTTGTGGGAGATTAAGATTGGCATTTCTGCTAGAGTGCCATCCCTGTCTGTGCCATCTCTCACTCAGTGGGCCATAGAAAGCCTATTTATTTTTTTGCTTGATTTGGGTTCTAAAATCTACCTGAAAAAATCACTACATCAATCAGTGGGAGAAAAATATTGGCCTCAGGGCTTGTGTGCCACTCCTGACTCCTGTGTGTGCCATCTCTCAGTCAGTGGGCCATAGAAAGCCTATTTATTTTTTTGCTTGATTTGGGTTCCAAAATCTACCTGAAAAAATCACTACATCAATCAGTGGGAGAAAAATATTGGCCTCAGGGCTTGTGTGCCACTCCTGACTCCTGTGTGCATCATCACTCACTCAGTGGGCCATAGAAAGCCTATTTTTTTTTTTTTGCTTTATTTGGGTTCTAAATTCTACCTGAAAAAATCAATAAATCAATCAGTGGGAGATTAATATTGGCCTTTGGGCTTGTGTGCCAGTCCTAAGCGTGCCATCTCTCTCTCTCAGATAGTGGGCCATAGAAAGCCTATTTATTATTTTTTTATTGGGTTTATAAATTTTCCCTGAAAAAAAAAAAAAAAAGTGGGAGATTAATATTGGCCTCTGGGCTTGTGTGCCAGTCCTGAGCGTGCCATCTCTCTCACAAATAGTGGGCCATAGAAAGCCTATTTATTTATTTTTTTTTGGTTTTATAAATTCTCCCTGAAAAAAAAAAGGGAGATTAATATTGGCCTTTGGGCTTGTGTGCCAGTCCTAAGCGTGCCATCTCTCTCTCTCTCAGATAGTGGGCCATAGAAAGCCTATTTATTATTTTTTTATTGGGTTTATAAATTTTCCCTGAAAAAAAAAAAAAAAAGTGGGAGATTAATATTGGCCTCTGGGCTTGTGTGCCAGTCCTGAGCGTGCCATCTCTCTCACAAATAGTGGGCCATAGAAAGCCTATTTATTTTTTTGGTTGATTTGGGTTCTAAATTCTACCTGAAAAAATCACTAAATCAATCAGTGGGAGATAAATATTGGCCTTTTATTATTTTTTTTTCTAAAGTCTCCCTGAAAAAAAAAATCAAATCAGTGGGAGATTAATATTGCCCTTTCTGCTTGTGTGCCAGTCTTGACTCCTGGGTGTGCCATCTCTCTCTCTCTCTCTCTCCAATTGTGGGCCATAGAAAGACTATTATTTTTTTTGCTTGATTTGGGTTCCAAAATCTACCTGAAAAAATCACTACATCAATCAGTGGGAGATAAATATTGGCCTCTGGGCTTGTGTGCCACTCCTGACTCCTGTGTGCGTCATCTCTCACTCAGTGGGCCATAGAAAGCCTATTTTTTATTTTATTTGGTTTCTAAATTCTTCCTGAAAAAATCATTTTATTCTATTATTTTTTTTTCTAAAGTCTCCCTGAAAAAAAAAAAAAAATCAAATCAGTGGGAGATTAATATTTACATTTGTGCTTCAGTGACAGTCCTGCGTGTGTGGCATCTCTCTCATTTGTTGCCACCAAAAACAGAGTGTGTAACATTGTGCCTGATTTTCCTTGCGTTCTCACCCACCTATAAAGGGGTAGCTAAATCATACTGAAGTTATAGCTCACCGTGTAAGTTGTGTGACAGCAACAAATACCGTTAGTTTGGTTACGTTTTTAAAACAATGAGGAAGTCTGGTGGAAGAGGTCGTGGCCGGGGGCGTTCATTGTCAGCTGGTAATGAGGGTAGTGGTAGTGGTGGAGCATCAGGTGGTCGTGGGAAAAAAAATATTGCACCTAAGTCTGGAGCTGTGGAGCCAGGTTCGTCGTCTGGCTACACAAGGCCTCGAACGCTCCCTTTTCTGGGAGTAGGAAAACCGCTTTTAAAGCCGGAGCAGCAAGAGCAAGTTTTGGCTTATCTTGCCGACTCAGCCTCTAGCTCTTTTGCCTCCTCTCGTGAAACTGGTAAATGTAAAAGCAGCGCGTCGTTAGTGGATGTTCACGGTCAGGGACAAGTCGCTTCCTTGTCCTCTTCAGCAAAAACAACAACAGAGAAGAATGCAGCAGGCGACACAACGGTTTACTCCATGGAGCTCTTTACACATACCGTCCCTGGCTTAGAAAGTGAAGCAGTTAACAGTCCATGCCCATTACAAGTTGAATCTGACATGGAGTGCACTGATGCACAGCCACAGCCAGACTACTATGCTGGTCCTTTGACTCAGACCACAACATTGCCCTCGCAGGGTAATGATCAAGAATCAGACCCTGATGAGACTATGTTGCCCCATCACGAACGCTATACCACCGACCGACACGGTGACACAGACGTTGCACACGAGCTACAAGAAGAGGTAATAGATGACCCAGTTCTTGACCCCGATTGGCAGCCATTGGGGGAACAGGGTGCAGGCGGCAGCAGTTCTGAAGCGGAGGAGGAGGGGCCGCAGCAGGCATCAACATCGCAACAGGTTCCATCTGCCGGGCCCGTATCTTGACCAAAACGCGTGGCAAAGCCAAAACCTGTTGGAGGACAGCGTGGCCATCCGGTTAAAGCTCAGTCTGCAATGCCTGAAAAGGTATCCGATGCTAGAAAGAGTGCAGTCTGGCATTTTTTTAAACAACATCCAATTGATCAGCGCAAAGTCATCTGTCAAAAATGTTCAACTACCTTAAGCAGAGGGCAGAATCTGAAAAGTCTCAATACAAGTTGCATGCATAGACATTTAACCACCATGCATTTGCAAGCTTGGACTAACTACCAAACGTCCCTTAAGGTTGTAGCACCCTCGGCCAATGAAGCTAGTCATCAACGCAACATCCCTTCCGGCAGTGTAGGGCCACCATTTTCCGCACCACCTGCAGTATCTGTGCAGGTTTCTTTGCCAGGCCAAAGCAGTCAGGGTCAGGGAATCACCAGTTTCGTAGTAGGAAACACTGCATCTAGGGCACCGGCGGCAACAATACCATCTCCCACCGTCTCTCAGTCTGCCATGTCCACCGGCACCCCCGCTAGTTCAACGATCTCCAGCTCTCCAGTCCAGCTCACCCTACATGAGACTATGGTTAGAAAAAGGAAGTACTTAGCCTCGCATCCGCGTACACAGGGTTTGAACGCCCACAAAGCTAGACTAATCTCGTTAGAGATGATGCCCTACCGGTTAGTTGAAAGCGAAGCTTTCAAAGCCCTGATGGACTACGCTGTACCACGCTACGAGCTACCCAGTCGACACTTTTTTTCCAGAAAAGCCATCCCAGCCCTCCACCAGCATGTTAAAGAGCGCATCATCCATGCACTCAGGCAATCTGTGAGCACAAAGGTGCACCTGACAACAGATGCATGGACCAGTAGGCACGGCCAGGGACGTTACGTGTCCATCACGGCACACTGGGTGAATGTTGTGGATGCAGGGTCCACAGGGGACAGCAAGTTTGGGACAGTTCTGCCTAGCCCACGGTCTAGGAAACAGTTGGCTGTAGCCGTTCGCACCCCCTCCTCCTCCTCCTCGTCCTCCTGCAGAAGCGAGAGCTCGTCCACAGACCGCAGTCGCACAACTACTCCATCCGCAGCTGCCACTGTTGCACACCAGGTCTCCCATTATGGGGCAGCTACTGGCAAACGTCAGCAGGCTGTATTGGCTATGAAGTGTTTGGGTGACAACAGACACACCGTGGAAGTCCAGTCCGAGTTCTTGCAGAAAGAAACGCAGTCGTGGCTGGGCACTGTAGATCTTGAGGCAGGCAAGGTAGTGAGTGATAACGGAAGGAATTTCATGGCTGCCATCTCCCTTTCCCAACTGAAACACATTCCTTGCCTGGCTCACACCTTAAACCTGGTGGTGCAGTGCTTCCTGAAAAGTTATCCGGGGTTATCCGACCTGCTCCTCAAAGTGCGTGGACTTTGCTCACATATCCGCCGTTCGCCCGTACACTCCAGCCGTATGCAGACCTATCAGTGTTCTTTGAACCTTCCCCAGCATCGCCTAATCATAGACGTTGCAACAAGGTGGAACTCAACACTGCACATGCTTCAGAGACTGTGCGAACAGAGGCGGGCTGTTATGTTTTTGTGGGAGGATACACATACACGGGCAGGCAGTAAGATGGCAGACATGGAGTTGTCAGGTGTGCAGTGGTCGAAGATTCAAGACATGTGTCAAGTCCTTCAGTGTTTTGAGGAATGCACACGGCTGGTTAGTGCAGACAACGCCATAATAAGCATGAGCATCCCCCTAATGCGTCTGCTGATGCAAAGTATGACGCACATAAAGGATCAGGCGTCTGCAGCTGAGGAAGAGGAAAGCCTTGATGACAGTCAGCCATTGTCTGGCCAGGGCAGTGTACAGGACGAGGTAGCGGGCGAAGAGGAGGAGGAGGATGATGGGGATGATTATATTTTTAATGAGGAAGCTTTTCCGGGGCCACTGGAAATTGTTGGCGCGGCAAGGCCGGGTTCTGGTTTTTTGAGGGACACAAGTGATGTGGATTTGCCTGAAACTGCCCCTCAACCAAGCACAACCGCAGATTTGAGAACTGGAACTTTGGCCCACATGGCGGATTATGCCTTACGTATCCTCAAAAGGGACACACGCATTACTAAAATGATGAACGATGACGATTACTGATTGGCCTGCCTCCTTGATCCTCGCTATAAAGGCAAATTGCAAAATATTATGCCACATGACAACTTGGAAATAATATTAGCAACCAAACAATCAACTCTTGTTGACCGTTTGCTTCTGGCATTCCCTGCACACAGCGCCCGTGATCGTTCTCACACGAGCTGCAGGGGCCAGCAGACCAGAGGTGTTAGAGGGGCAGAAATCAGAAGTGGCGTTGGCCAGAGGGGTTTTCTGACCAGGTTGTGGAGTGATTTTGCTATGAACGCAGAAAGGACAGGTACTGCAGCATCAATTCAAAGTGACAGGAGACAACATTTGTCCAGTATGGTTACAAACTATTTTTCATCCCTTATCGACGTTCTCCCTCAACCGTCATTCCCATTTGATTACTGGGCATCCAAATTAGACACCTGGCCAGAATTGGCAGAATATGCATTGCAGGAGCTTGCTTGCCCGGCAGCTAGTGTCCTATCAGAAAGAGTATTCAGTGCTGCAGGTTCAATACTAACAGAAAAAAGGACTCGTCTGGCTACCCAAAATGTAGATGATCTAACCTTCATTAAAATGAACCACAACTGGATTTCGAAATCTTTTGGCCCACCTTGCCCGGCTGACACCTAGCTTTCCTATGAAAAGGTCTTGCCTGTGGATTATTCTGAATGACTTTTCCAATCTTGTAATTTTCTGCACCTGATTGTCCAGCATACGACATGTTTACACCTCACTAAATGGCCAAACTCCCCACACGGGGCCGTGGTATCGCCACTTGGCGCCAGCACCCGTGAGAGTGCTGTTTGTCTGAAGAGGTGGGTGTGCCCGCTTTTGGTCGACGGCACTGCCACTGGCGGTGGTGGTGCGCACCCAACGTCAGACACACCGTTGTAATATGAGGGGACCTGGGCCTGTACCGCCGGCCACAAGACAGTTCCCCCCCCCAGCTCAAACATTGCTCTACCACTTGCAAAATTATCTCTCACAGCTCCACCAATGTTTAGTCTATGCGCTGACATCCTTCAATGCCTGGCACTGACAATACCATTGTATTGACATTTTTGTTATGTTAGGCCTTCGAAGTCTGTCTGCGGTCCCTCCTTCCACTAAGCCTCCACTGACCACACCACTGCTGCCCGTGTACCCCTGGAACCAATTTAAAATTGCCTACAGCCATCTGTTATTATGTTAGGCCTTCGATGCCTGTCTGCGGTCCCTCCTTCCACTAGGCCTCCACTGGCCACACCACTGCTGCCCGTGTACCCCTGGAACCAATTTAAAATTGCCTACAGCCAGCCAAATTTTTTTATTTTAGGCCTTCGATGCCTGTCTGCGGTCCGTTCTTTCTACTACTACTACACTGACCAGGCCACTGCTGCCCGTGTTCCCCTGGAACCAATTTAAAATTGCCTACAGCCATGTGTTATTATGTTAGGCCTTTGATGCCTTTTTGCGGTCAATCCTTCCACTAGGCCTCCACTGACCACACCACTGCTGCCCGTGTACCCACGGAACCAATTTAAAATTGCCTACAGCCATGTGTTATTATGTTAGGCCTTCGATGCCTGTCTGCGGTCACTCCTTCCACTAGGCCTCCACTGACCACACCACTGCTGCCCGTGTACCACTGGAACCAATTTAAAATTGCCTACAGCCAGCCCAATTTTTTTATTTTAGGCCTTCGATGCCTGTTTGCGGTCACTCCTTCCACTAGGCCTCCACTGACCACACCACTGCTGCCCGTATACCCACGGAACCAATTTAAAATTGCCTACAGCCATGTGTTATTATGTTAGGCCTTCGATGCCTGTCTGCGGTCACTCCTTCCACTAGGCCTCCACTGACCACACCACTGCTGCCCGTGTACCCCTGGAACCAATTTAAAATTGCCTACAGCCAGCCCAATTTTTTTATTTTAGGCCTTCGATGCCTGTCTGCGGTCCGTTCTTTCTACTTCTACTACACTGACCAGGCCACTGCTGCCCGTGTTCCCCTGGAACCAATTTAAAATTGCCTACAGCCATGTGTTATTATGTTAGGCCTTCGATGCCTGTCTGCGGTCACTCCTTCCACTAGGCCTCCACTGACCACACCACTGCTGCCCGTGTACCCCTGGAACCAATTTAAAATTGCCTACAGCCATCTGTTATTATGTTAGGCCTTCGAAGCGTGTCTGCGGTCCTTCCTTCCAATAGTTCTCCACTGACCAAACCAATGCTGGCCGTGTACCCCTGGAACCCAGCTGAAAGTGTATGTAGCCTCCTTTTTTTCTTTGTTTTATATTTAGAAAGCCCAGATGAACTACGCTGTGCAACGGTTCAAGCTACCCAGTCGACATTTCTTTTGGGAGAAAAGCCATCCCAGCCCTCCACCGGCATGAAAAAGTCTGCATTGTCATAGCACTCAGGCAATCAAACAGTAGAAAGGTGCACCTGACAAGAGACGCATGGACCAGTAGGCATGTCCACAAAAAGTTACGTGTCCATTACGGCGCACTGGGTTAATGTGTTGGATGCATGGTCCACAGGGGACAGCCTACAAAGTCTGTCTGCAGTCCCTAATTCCAATTTTCCTCCGCTGACCACACCACTGCTGCCCGTGTACCCCTGGAACCAATTTTACAGTGTCTACAGCCTAATTTTGTTATGTTAGGCCTACTACGCCTGTCTGCGGTCCCTCCTTCCAATACTCGTCCGCTGACCACACCACTGCTGCCCGTGGACTCCTGGAACCTATTTTTAATTGCATGAAGCATCCTTTTTTAATAGTAGGCGTACAAAGTCTGTCTGCGGTCCACTATTGAAATTGTCCTCCACTGCCCAGGGCCTACTAACGGTGTCTGCCTCCCCAAGGTGTGCCCCAGGTTTCCTCGCCATTGCTTCGATCTTAATGCTCTCGTTTAGTAGTTGTTGGAAACTACACTGCATTAGGCCTACAAATTGGGTATGGGGTGTAGAGAGATGGTGTATTCCACTCCAAGGTGTTCCCCAGGTTTCCTCTCCATTGCTTCGATCTTCATGCTCTCGTTTAGTAGTTGTTGGAAACTACACTGCATTAGGCCTACAAATTGGGTATGGGGTGTAGAGAGATGGTGTGTTCCACTCCAAGGTGTTCTCCAGGTTGCCTTTCCTGAGCTTCGATCTTCTGGCTCTCGTTTAGTAGTTGTTGGAAACTACGCTGCATTAGGCCTACAAATTGGGTATGGGGTGTAGAGAGATGGTGTGTTCCACTCCAAGGTGTTCCCCAGGTTTCGTCCACATTGCTTCAGTCTTCCGACTCTCGTTTTGTAGTTGTAGAAAACTACACTGCATTAGGCCTACAAATTGGGTATGGGGTGTAGAGAGATGGTGTGTTCCACTCCAAGGTGTTCCCCAGGTTTCCTCTCCATTGCTTCGATCTTCATGCTCTCATTTAGTAGTTGTTGGAAACTACACTGCATTAGGCCTACAAATTGGGTATGGGGTGTAGAGAGATGGTGTGTTCCACTCCAAGGTGTTCTCCAGGTTGCCTTTCCTGAGCTTCGATCTTCTGGCTCTCATTTAGTAGTTGTTGGAAACTACACTGCATTAGGCCTACAAATTGGGTATGGGGTGTAGAGAGATGGTGTGTTCCACTCCAAGGTGTTCCCCAGGTTTCCTCGCCAATGCTTCGATCTTCATGATCTCGTTTAGTAGTTGTTGGAAACTACACTGCATTAGGCCTACAAATTGGGTATGGGGTGTAGAGAGATGGTGTGTTCCACTCCAAGGTGTTCTCCAGGTTGCCTTTCCTGAGCTTCGATCTTCCGGCTCTCGTTTAGTAGTTGTTGGAAACTACGCTGCATTAGGCCTACAAATTGGGTATGGGGTGTAGAGAGATGGTGTGTTCCACTCCAAGGTGTTCTCCAGGTTGCCTTTCCTGAGCTTCGATCTTCTGGCTCTCATTTAGTAGTTGTTGGAAACTACGCTGCATTAGGCCTACAAATTGGGTATGGGGTGTAGAGAGATGGTGTGTTCCACTTCAAGGTGTTCCCCAGGTTTCCTCGCCAATGCTTCGATCTTCATGCTCTCGTTTAGTAGTTGTTGGAAACTACACTGCATTAGGCCTACAAATTGGGTATGGGGTGTAGAGAGATGGTGTGTTCCACTCCAAGGTGTTCTCCAGGTTGCCTTTCCTGAGCTTCGATCTTCCGGCTCTCGTTTAGTAGTTGTTGGAAACTACGCTGCATTAGGCCTACAAATTGGGTATGGGGTGTAGAGAGATGGTGTGTTCCACTCCAAGGTGTTCTCCAGGTTGCCTTTCCTGAGCTTCGATCTTCTGGCTCTCATTTAGTAGTTGTTGGAAACTACGCTGCATTAGGCCTACAAATTGGGTATGGGGTGTAGAGAGATGGTGTGTTCCACTTCAAGGTGTTCCCCAGGTTTCCTGTCCATTGCTTCGATCTTCATGCTCTCGTTTAGTAGTTGTTGGAAACTACACTGCATTAGGCCTACAAATTGGGTATGGGGTGTAGAGAGATGGTGTGTTCCACTCCAGGGTGTTCCCCAGGTTTCGTCCACATTGCTTCGGTCTTCCGACTCTCGTTTAGTAGTTGTTGAAAACTACACTGCATTAGGCCTACAAATTGGGTATGGGGTGTAGAGAGATGGTGTGTTACACTCCAAGGTGTTCTCCAGGTTGCCTTTCCTGAACTTCTATCTTCAGGCTCTCATTAAATTGTGGTTAAATGGAACAACTGCATTTGGCGTACTAGTTGGTTTGGGGCTTACTATCGGTGTCTGCCACTCCTTGCTGTTCTCCTGGTTTCCTGTCCTGAAATTCCATTTTCAGGCTCTCGTTAAGTAGTTGTTAATGTTAGACTGCATTTGGCCTACTAGTTGGGTTGGGGCCTACTATCGGTGTCTGCCACTCCTTGCTGTTCTCCTCCACTGAACAAAGCTGTGCCGCCTGTTTACTACGGTTGCCAATTTTGAACTGCATTTCGACTACTTACTGATTTGGGCCTACTCTCTGTGTCAGCCTCTCATTCCAGTTGTCCTCCACTGCAATGCCCCCTGGTTAGTCCTGTGTTACCAATTTTGAACTGCATTTAGCCAACTTTATTCTTTGGGCCTATATCTGTGTTTCCTCCTCATCCTGCCCATTGCCCAGCCAGTGATAGATGAGTCTGCTGGTACATTGACCCATAACACAAAATTCCCCGTGCACGCTACACAGCAAGATTGTGACCCTGCTGAAAGTCAGGTTCCTCTTCCCGCATACCATACCACCTTACACGGGGACAAAGAGGAAGGTGCAGATAAAAGTGCAGGTTCCTTCATCAGGTGGGGGGAGGAATACTAGTTGGCGACGTCACTGGCACAGGGCCTCTCATAGTACGCAAAAGTGTTGCTGCCGGTGGGAGGCGCCCCCGCCGTGCAAACACACCGCTGTACTTTGAGGGGCCCTGTGCCAGTGCCAATGCCAACGAGTGGGCCCCCCCTGCTTGCTCAGGATCACAGCACTTGCAAAGTTGAAATACTTACCTCTCCCTGCTCCAGTGCCGTGACGTGGTCCAGATTTACTGGGCCCACTAATTACTTGAACCAGCCCTACCCCCCACAACTTTAGCCAAATGACCCCCAATTTCAAATGCCTTCCAATTATTATAAGGTAAATTACGATTGACAAGCTTCTGTAACAAGAATGGATGTTTTTGCCATTAAAATGGGCAGTGTAGGTGTTTTCCTGGCCTCCACTCACTGCCGACTATGATCCCCCATTGACTTGCATTGGGTTTCGTGTTTCGGGCGATACCCGACTTTTCGCCATAATCGGCCGATTCCACTCGACTCGACTTCTAAGATAGTCGGGTTTCGCGAAACACGACTCGACTCTAAAAAGGTCAAGGTCGCTCAACCCTACTCCAAACCTTTCGTATACTTGTGAGTGGTTTTTTCAAAAATATGGACATTATTAGGGAGATTACATCATTGATGCAATAGTTGGTCCTACTAAAATATAGTAGCATTTTCAAAGTGCCTCAGTAGCCAACATAAAAATTCTTCAGCTTCCTATCAAGAATTTCAAAGTAAACCAAGCTCCAGTTTACCTACAACATGACATAAATAGTAGTGATGAGCGAATATACTCGTTAATCGAGATTTCTCAACCATGCTCGGGGGTCCTCCAAGTGTTTTTTTTAGTGCTCTGAGTTTTAGAGGTTGCCTGGCTGCTAGGGCATCCCCACATGTACTTATGCTGGCTAACAGATGTAAATCATTCAGCTGTGGCGCTAAAAACTAAAACTCCAAGCACTAAAAAATACTCGGAGGATGCTCGAGAAATCTCGAGTAATGAGCATATTCGCTCATCACTAATAAATAGTCACCACTGTAATCTTTTTGTACACATGCTCCAACATATGCAGCATTGATTTCCATTGTGTGGCAATGCTGCAATTCATGTAGTGTTCAGGCCGACAGTTTTGTTTTTTGAAAGTCTGAAGATCATCATGTAAGACAATTTGAAATGCAGAAAACACACTCCTAACTAAAGATTATCAGATCTGAAAATATTCAAATCACTATTTTATGTGCATTTCATAGGAAAATTCAATTTGCAGCAGTCCTTGACTGCAGAGAAGAGGCCAAAAAAGATGCACATGATGGAAGAAAGAGAGAAGAGGCACAGAGGACCAGATGGTAAATACTTTGCTGAATTAGCGCAAAGTCAATTACAAAATACCGTATATATTTGTGCATAAGCGGAGATTTTCAGCACTTTTTTTGTGCTGAAAACACCCCCCTCGGCTTATACATGAGTTATTGTCCAGAAAGCGAGTGGGGGAGGGGAAGCAGCAGAGCAGCGGCAGGAGCCGGCGGCTGTGACATCATATTCACCCTCCTCGCTGCACATCCCTGTATCTCTGTTGTCCCGATACGGCAGCTGTTCCTGTGCTCAGTGGTCATGTGGTACCGCTCATTAAGTTAATGAATATACACGCGTCTCCACTCCCATAGGCGTGGAGTGTATATTCATGACCTTAATGAGCGGTACCACGTGACCGCTCAGCTCAGGAAGAGCTGTCACGTCGGGGCAATGGAGATTCAGGGGCATGCAGCGACCGCATGAGGAGTATGACGGGGAGGACACCGAGCCATGCATATAAGGGGGTGGATGCAGAAGGACACCGAGCCATGTATACAAGGGGGAGGATGGGGGAGGACGCCAAGCCATGCATACAAGTGGGAGGATGGAGGAGGATGCCGAGCCATGCATACAATGGAGAGGACAGGGGAAGATCCTGAGCCATGCATTCAAGGGGGAGGATGGGGAGAACACCGAGCCATGCATACAAGGGGGAGGACGCTGAGCCATGCATGCAAGGAGGAGGATGCCGAGCAATGCATACAAGGGGGAGGAAGGGGAGACACTGAGCCATGCATACAAGAGGAAGGATGCCGAGCCATGCATACAAGGGGGAGGACAAGGGAGGACACCAAGCCATGCATACAACTAGGAGACTGGGGGAGCCACACATAGCAGGACAGGGATTAGGGGTCAATGTATACCCGGCTTATAATCGAGTCAATAAGCTCAGCTTATACTTGGGTCAGCTTATACTCGAGTATATACAGTATATGTATTTGCAAAAATTTCTACATTTCTGTTTTTTTCTGTCAAGATGGGGTGCAGAGTGTACATTAATGAGAAAAAAGGGAACTTTTTTGAATTTACCCAATGGCTGCAATGAAACAAAGAGTGAAAAATTTAAAGGGGTCTGAATACTTTCCGTACCCACTGTTGGACAAACTTAGGACTTGTGCCATTCAGGGATCATGAGCTAATTTGCTCAAATGTCGTTCAGTCACATTGTCCCTTAGGACAACGCCAAGATGCAGTTGACAGGAAGCTATCTAACATGAGATTTTTCGCGTGATGCAAAAGAGTAATTCGCTTACTGTATGGCTTTTGTCCCCCATGTTCATAAGCTATGAAACAGCATTTAAGCTTACTAGAATGAAAAGACTGAGGGTGGGAAGTGGATGCAACACCCTGCCTTGTTGTTATTGGTAATGGGATCATGTCTGTTGAAGAGAAAGTGGACAAAGTAAAGGACAAAGTAGATAAGAGACTTCATGCTTCCCTCTGCCGACAAGCTTTTTTGAGTTGTAAATATCATTTTCTAGCAGGACTTGGCACCTGTCCACAGTGCCCAAAGTACCAATACCTGGTTTAATAACAACAGTATCACTGTGCTTGATTGGCCAGCAAACTCGCATGACCTTCAACCCATATAGAATCTATGGGGTATTGTCAAGAGGAAGATGGGAGACACCAGACCAACAATGAAGATGAGCTGAAGGCTGCTATCAAAGCAACCTGGGGTCCATAACACCTCAACAGTGCCACAGGCTGGTTGCTTCCATGCTACGCTGCATTAATGCAGTAATTGATGCAAAGGAGCCCAAACCAAGTATGGAGTGCATTTATTGAACATACATTTCAGTAGGCCAACATTTTGTATTTTAAAAGCATTTTTTCAAGCTGGTGTTATAAAGTATGCTACAGTATATACTCGAGTATAAGCCGACCCGAGTATAAGCTGACCCCCCTAATTTTGAAACAAAAAACTGGGAAAACTTAATGACTCAAGTATAAGCCTAGGGTGGAAAATGCAGCAGCTACCAGTGAATTTCAAAAGTAAAAATAGATACCAATAAAAGTAAAATTAATTGAGACATCAGTAGGTTAAGTGTTTTTGAATATCCATATTGAATTAGGAGCCCCATATAATGCTCCATAAAGTTTGATGGGCCCCATTAGATGCTCCATATTAAAATATGAACCATATAATCCTGCATAAAGGGTAATAAGGGCCCCATAAGATGCTCCATAGAGATATTTGCCCTATATAGTGCTGCACAAGTGTTATGGCCCCATAAGATGCTCCAGACAGTCACTTGCCCCATACAGTGCTGCACAAATGTTATGGCCCCATAAGATGCTCTGTACAGCCACTTGCCCCATATAGTGCTGCACAAGTGTTATGGCCCCATAAGATGCTCCGTATAGTCACTTACCCCATATGCTTTTGCTGCGATAAAAAAAAAAATCACATACTCACCTCTCTTCGCTCAGGACCCCCGGTACTTTCAATAGTTACCTGCTCCTCGTGCGGCTCCGTCTTCGGCACTGACATTCAGCAGAGGGCGCGCACTGACTACGTCACCGCGCCCTCTGTTATGAAAGGCAATTCAGTATCACAATGGACATGGAGGTCAGAGCACATACAGTGATCTGACAATAACCCAAAATAATAGAACGAGCTCTGAGACGTGGGAACTCTGCAGACCGCAATCCCTAATCCTCTCCAAACACAACTAGAGGCAGCCGTGGATTGCGCCTAAAGCTCCCTATGCAACTCGGCACAGCCTGAGAAACTAACTAGCCTGAAGATAGAAAAAATAAGCCTACCTTGCCTCAGAGAAATACCCCAAAGGAAAAGGCAGCCCCCTACATATAATGACTGTGAGTAAGATGAAAAGACAAACGTAGGGATGAAATAGATTCAGCAAAGTGAGGCCCGATATTCTAGACAGAACGAGGATAGGAAAGATAATTTTGCGGTCTACACAAAACCCTAAAGAAAACCACGCAAAGGGGGCAAAAAGACCCTCCGTACCGAACTAACGGCACGGAGGTACACCCTTTGCGTCCCAGAGCTTCCAGCAAAACAAATAGACAAGCTGGACAGAAAAAATAGCAACAAATAGCAAAGAAGCACTTAGCTATGCAGAGCAGCAGGCCACAGGAATGATCCAGAGAAACACAAGTCCAACACTGGAACATTGACAAGAAGCATGAATCAAAGCATTAGGTGGGGTTAAGTAGAGAAGCACCTAACGACCTCACCAGATCACCTGAGGAAGGAAACTCAGAAGCAGCAGTACCAGTTTCCTCCACAAACGGAAGCTCCCAGAGAGAATCAGCCGAAGTACCACTTGTGACCACAGGAGGGAGCTCTGCCACAGAATTCACAACAGTACCCCCCCCTTGAGGAGGGGTCACCGAACCCTCACCAGAGCCCCCAGGCCGACCAGGATGAGCCACATGAAAGGAAAGAACAAGATCGGGAGCATGGACATCAGAGGCAAAAACCCAGGAATTATCCTCCTGAGCATAACCCTTCCATTTAACCAGATACTGGAGTTTCCGTCTTGAAACACGAGAATCCAAAATCTTCTCCACAATATACTCCAATTCCCCCTCCACCAAAACCGGGGCAGGAGGGTCAACAGATGGAACCATAGGTGCCACGTATCTCCGCAACAATGACCTATGGAAGACGTTATGTATGAAAAAAGAATCTGGGAGGGTCAGACGAAAAGACACAGGATTAAAAACCTCAGAAATCCTATGAGGACCAATGAAACGAGGTTTAAACTTCGAAGAGGAAACCTTCATAGGAATATGACGAGAAGATAACCAAACCAGATCCCCAACACGAAGTCGGGGACCCACACGGCGTCTGCGATTAGCGAAACGTTGAGCCTTCTCCTGGGACAAGGTCAAATTGTCCACTACATGAGTCCAAATCTGCTGCAACCTGTCCACCACAGTATCCACACCAGGACAGTCCAAAGACTCAACCTGTCCTGAAGAGAAACGAGGATGGAACCCAGAATTGCAGAAAAATGGCGAAACCAAGGTAGCCGAGCTGGCCCGATTATTAAGGGCGAACTCAGCCAAAGGCAAAAAGGACACCCAGTCATCCTGATCGGCAGAAACAAAGCATCTCAGAGAGGTTTCCAAGGTCTGATTGGTTCGTTCGGTCTGGCCATTAGTCTGAGGATGAAAAGCCGAGGAAAAAGACAAGTCAATGCCCATCCTACCACAAAAGGCTCTCCAAAACCTCGAAACAAACTGGGAACCTCTGTCAGAAACGATATTCTCTGGAATGCCATGCAAACGAACCACATGCTGGAAGAACAATGGCACCAAATCAGAGGAGGAAGGCAACTTGGACAAGGGTACCAGATGGACCATCTTAGAAAAGCGATCACAGACCACCCAAATGACTGACATCTTTTGAGAGACGGGAAGATCTGAAATAAAATCCATAGAGATATGTGTCCAAGGTCTCTTCGGGACCGGCAAGGGCAAAAGCAACCCACTGGCACGAGAACAGCAGGGCTTAGCCCGAGCACAAATCCCACAGGACTGCACAAAAGAACGCACATCCCGCGACAGAGATGGCCACCAAAAGGATCTAGCCACTAACTCTCTGGTACCAAAGAATCCAGGATGACCAGCCAACACCGAACAATGAACCTCAGAGATCACTTTATTTGTCCACCTATCCGGGACAAACAGTTTCTCCGCTGGACAACGATCAGGTCTATTAGCCTGAAATTTTTGCAGCACCCGCCGCAAATCAGGGGAGATGGCAGACACAACCACTCCTTCCTTGAGGATACCCGCCGGCTCAGATAAACCCGGAGAGTCAGGCACAAAACTCCTAGACAGAGCATCCGCCTTCACATTTTTAGAGCCCGGAAGGTACAAAATCACAAAGTCAAAACGTGCGAAAAACAGCGACCAACGAGCTTGTCTAGGATTCAAACGCTTAGCAGACTCGAGATAAGTCAGGTTCTTATGATCAGTCAATACCACCACGCGATGCTTAGCTCCTTCAAGCCAATGACGCCACTCCTCGAATGCCCACTTCATGGCCAGCAACTCTCGGTTGCCCACATCATAATTCCGCTCAGCAGGCGAAAACTTCCTGGAAAAAAAAGCGCATGGTTTCATCACTGAGCAATCAGAACCTCTCTGCGACAAAACAGCCCCTGCTCCAATCTCAGAAGCATCAACCTCGACCTGGAACGGAAGAGAAACATCAGGTTGACACAACACAGGGGCAGAAGAAAAACGACGCTTCAACTCTTGAAAAGCTTCCACAACAGCAGAAGACCAATTGACCAAATCAGCACCCTTCTTGGTCAAATCGGTCAATGGTTTGGCAATACTAGAAAAATTGCAGATGAAGCGACGATAAAAATTAGCAAAGCCCAGGAACTTTTGCAGACTTTTCAGAGATGTCGGCTGAGTCCAGTCATGGATGGCTTGGACCTTAACAGGATCCATCTCGATAGTAGAAGGGGAAAAGATGAACCCCAAAAATGAAACCTTCTGCACACCAAAGAGACACTTTGATCCCTTCACAAACAAAGAATTAGCACGCAGGACCTGAAAAACCGTTCTGACCTGTTTCACATGAGACTCTCAATCATCCGAGAAGATCAAAATGTTATCCAAGTACACAATCAGGAATTTATCCAGGTACTCTCGGAAGATGTCATGCATAAAGGACTGAAACACTGATGGAGCATTGGCAAGTCCGAATGGCATCACTAGATACTCAAAATGACCCTTGGGCGTATTAAATGCAGTTTTCCATTCATCGCCTCGCCTGATTCGCACCAGATTATACGCACCACGAAGATCAATCTTGGTGAACCAACTAGCCCCCTTAATCCGAGCAAACAAATCAGATAACAAAGGCAAGGGGTACTGAAATTTAACAGTGATCTTATTAAGAAGGCGATAATCTATACAAGGTCTCAGCGAACCATCCTTTTTGGCTACAAAAAAAAACCCTGCTCCTAATGGCGACGATGACGGGCGAATATGCCCCTTCTCCAGGGATTCCTTCACATAACTGCGCATAGCGGTGTGCTCAGGCACGGATAAATTAAACAGTCGACCTTTTGGGAATTTACCACCAGGAATCAAATTGATAGCACAATCACAATCCCTATGCGGAGGTAGGGCATCGGACTTGGGCTCATCAAATACATCCCGGTAATCAGACAAGAACTCTGGAACCTCAGAAGGGGTGGATGACGAAATTGACAAAAATGGAACATCGCCATGTACCCCCTGACAACCCCAGCTGGACACCGACATGGATTTCCAATCCAATACTGGATTATGGGCTTGTAGCCATGGCAACCCCAACACGACCACATCATGCAGATTATGCAACACCAGAAAGCGAATATCCTCCTGATGTGCAGGAGCCATGCACATGGTCAGCTGGGTCCAGTATTGAGGCTTATTCTTGGCCAAAGGCGTAGCATCAATACCTCTCAATGGAATAGGACACTGCAAGGGCTCCAAGAAAAACCAACAACGCTTAGCATATTCCAAGTCCATCAAATTCAGAGCAGCGCCTGAATCCACAAACGCCATGACAGAATATGATGACAAAGAGCAGATCAAGGTAACGGACAGAAGAAATTTTGACTGTACCGTACCAATGGTGGCAGACCTAGCGAACCGCTTAGTGCGCTTAGGACAATCAGAGATAGCATGAGTGGAATCACCACAGTAGAAACACAGCCCATTCAGACGTCTGTGTTCTTGCCGTTCAACTCTGGTCAAAGTCCTATCGCACTGCATAGGCTCAGGTTTAAGCTCAGGTAATACCGCCAAATGGTGCACAGATTTACGCTCACGCAAGCGTCAACCGATCTGAATAGCCAAAGACATAGACTCATTCAAACCAGCAGGCATAGGAAATCCCACCATGACATCCTTAAGGGCTTCAGAGAGACCCTTTCTGAACATAGCTGCCAGCGCAGATTCATTCCATTGAGTGAGCACTGACCATTTTCTAAATTTCTGGCAATATACCTCTATCTCATCCTGACCCTGACAAAGAGCCAGCAAATTCTTTTCTGCCTGATCCACTGAATTAGGCTCATCGTACAGCAATCCGAGCGCCAGGAAAAACGCATTGATATTACTTAATGCAGGATCTCCTGGCGCAAGAGAAAATGCCCAGTCCTGAGGGTCGCCGCGCAAAAAAGAAATAATAATCAAAACCTGTTGAACTGGATCACCAGAGGAACGAGGTTTCAAGGCCAGAAATAACTTACAATTATTTTTGAAACTCAGAAACTTAGTTCTATCTCCAAAAAACAAATCAGGAATAGGAATTCTTGGTTCTAACATAGATTTCTGATCAATAGTGTCTTGAATCTTTTGTACTCTTGCCGAGAGCTGATCCATAAATGAAGACAGACTTCTAATGTCCATCGCTACACCTATGTACTGAACCACCCAAATGTCTAGGGGAAAAAAAAGACAAAACACAAAGCCAAGAAAAAAAAATGGTCTCAGAACTTCTTTTTTTCCTCTATTGAGAATCATTAGTACTTTTGGCTTCCTGTAACGTTATGAAAGGCAATTCAGTATCACAATGGACATGGAGGTCAGAGCACATACAGTGATCTGACAATAACCCAAAATAATAGAACGAGCTCTGAGACGTGGGAACTCTGCAGACCGCAATCCCTAATCCTCTCCAAACACAACTAGAGGCAGCCGTGGATTGCGCCTAAAGCTCCCTATGCAACTCGGCACAGCCTGAGAAACTAACTAGCCTGAAGATAGAAAAAATAAGCCTACCTTGCCTCAGAGAAATACCCCAAAGGAAAAGGCAGCCCCCTACATATAATGACTGTGAGTAAGATGAAAAGACAAACGTAGGGATGAAATAGATTCAGCAAAGTGAGGCCCGATATTCTAGACAGAACGAGGATAGGAAAGATAACTTTGCGGTCTACACAAAACCCTAAAGAAAACCACGCAAAGGGGCAAAAAGACCCTCCGTACCGAACTAACGGCACGGAGGTACACCCTTTGTGTCCCAGAGCTTCCAGCAAAACAAATAGACAAGCTGGACAGAAAAAATAGCAACAAATAGCAAAGAAGCACTTAGCTATGCAGAGCAGCAGGCCACAGGAATGATCCAGAGAAACACAAGTCCAACACTGGAACATTGACAAGAAGCATGAATCAAAGCATTAGGTGGGGTTAAGTAGAGAAGCACCTAACGACCTCACCAGATCACCTGAGGAAGGAAACTCAGAAGCAGCAGTACCAGTTTCCTCCACAAACGGAAGCTCCCAGAGAGAATCAGCCGAAGTACCACTTGTGACCACAGGAGGGAGCTCTGCCACAGAATTCACAACAGCCCTCTGACCTAAGCGTCACAGCCAGAGGACGCTGAAGAGAGGTAAATATTGCGCAGCGCTGCGCTCCCCCTCCCCGTATACTTACAGTACCTGCTCCTGCGCTGTGTCCCTGCTTCTTCCACCGCTGCATCTTCTTCCTGTATTGATCGGTCACAGTTACTACTCATTACAGTAATGAATATGCAGCTCCACCTCTATGGGAGGTGGAACCGCATATTCATTACTGTAATGAGCGGTACCATGTGACCACTCAGTACAGGAAGAATCTGCAGCGCTGGAAGAAGCAGGGACGTGCAGGGACCGCACCGGGAATAATTAAGTATAATTACACAGCCCCCGCTCCCCCTCCCCTGTTGACCCCCGGGTATGACTCGAGTATAAGCCGAGAGGGGTCTTTCAACCCAAAAAAATGGGCTGAAAATCTCTGCTTATACTCGAGTATATACAGTAATTTACAGAGATAATGACTTTTGGGTTTTCATTGGCTGTAAGGTATAATCATCATCATTAACAGAAGTAAACACTTTAAATACATCACTCTGTTTGTAATGACTCTATGTAATATGTGAGTTTCACTAAATTAACTTTTTGATGATATTCTAATCTTGTGAGATGCACCTGTGCTACCATAGAAATTATATGAAGAATAATGATAACAATTTAGAAAGGATAATTGGGAAAAGTGGAAAAGGAAAACAAGAAGAAAAAAGTGTGGGGGTGAACTTGGATATGATAGGACCTAGGGGAAATTAGGGATAAAACAAGGGAAAGAAGGGGGAACAGGACAAAACAATACTCCACTGAGAATGGTGACACGGTAAAGTGCAACAGTCTTAAAAGATTTCTACTTGACATATCCACTGACTATAGAGTCATATCAAACAGTTGTAAAGCACTCTGCATTTGGAGAAAAAACTGAATTCCATAAAGTCCATTTAGAGTTATACTTTGTAAGGGAGTTGTTGTTCAAGTCAAAAACTAATTTGAAGGTGATGTGCAATGCTGATCTGTCTATTAGCATATTGAGACTAGGAATAGTTTCGGATTTCCACTTGGCAGCTATAAGCATTTTGGCATCTGAGAAAATATGAAAGGATATGAATTTAATATCATCTCATAGTCAGAATGACAGAGTCTGGGGAAAAATAGAGAGTTGAGTATTTCCCTATTTTAAAAAATAAGAACATAAAACTCCTTCCAAAAGGGTTTTATTTTTGGGAATGACGAAAACATGTGCATTATATTGCCTTTAAATCCACATCCTCTCCAACATGTGTCTGGATAACATGGTAAAGCTGAATTGAGTCTTATAAGGGTAAGATGACTTCTTGCAAGAATTTTAAAATCATTTTCCTGAATATTGGAGTTGATATTGGTTTTATACATCAATTTAAAGGTTTGTTGCCAAGTTTTATTAGAATCTTTTTTATTTACAACTTGTTCCCATTTGATTACGTGATTTTGCTTGACAAATTTTGTGTCTGAATTAAAAAGAGAATATGTATATTTTTCATATTCCATACTGAAACCAAATGGGAATTTCTTAAAAGAGTATTAATAGTAAAACTAAGGGGAGAGATATTTTACTTTTGATAAATTTTCTAAGATCTAGGAGGTTGTAGAGTTCCTCATCTGGTAGACCGAATGCAAATTTTAAAAGTTTGAAAATTTGCTATTATATCTCTATTGGGACCTGTAAGTAGACAGGAACAGTCTTTTAGGCCTAGTTTACACGATTTACTGTATGGAAAATTAGGAAAAATGGGAAAGAAAATATGTATTGGCACTTTTTCTGTTGGAAAAGAGGATAGATTCTGAGATGTTAATTTATTTAATTTTTCCATTGTACAATGAATGGAAGGTAGTGAATGAAGGGAGAGAATCAATAAATGTAGTAAAATTAGAGATATTAATGGGTTTTAATTATTTTGGTCTTCTTTCAAAGCAGCCCAATTGTGTTTCATGCTGAGTATAAGCCACTTTCCACTCTGAAGGGTAATATTTGCTTCATAATAAGCTTGTAAATTAGGAAGGGCTATAGTCCCTTTATCCTTATTTTTGAAAAGGGTATTTTTACTTGTTCTTGGTGTTTTTTATGCCAAATGAAACATGCTAGTTGTGCGTGAAAATTTTGAATCCAGGATGAAGAGATAATTAAAGGGACATTCCTAAAAGTACAGTTGTGCTCAAAAGTTTACATACCCTGGCAGAAGTTTTGCATTCTTGGTCTTTTTTCAGAGAATATGAATGATAGCAGCAAAATGTTTTCTCCAGTCATGGTTAGTGATTGGGTGAATCCATTTATTGTCAAACTACTGTGTTTTCTCTTTTTAAATCATAATGACAACCCAAAACATCCAAATGACCCTGATCAAAAGTTTACATACCCCATTTCTTAATACTGGGTATTGTCTCCTCTAACATCAATGACAGCTTGAAGTCTTTTGTTGTAGTTGTGGATGAGGTTCTTTATTTTCTCAGAAGATAAAGCTGCCCACTCTTTTTGACAAAAAGCCTCCAGATCCTGTAAATTTCTGAGCTGTCTAGCATGAACTGCAAGCTTGAGATCTCCACAGAGTGGCTCAATGATATTGAGGTCAGGAGACTGAGATGGCCACTCCATAACCTTCACTTTGTTCTGCTGTAGCCAATGACAGGTCGATTTGGCCTTGTGTTTTGGATTGTTGTCTTCCCATGCGCAGCTTCTGGGCTGATGAATGCAAATTTGCCTCCAGTATTTGCTGTTAACGTGCTACATTCATCTTTCCATCAACTTTGACCAAGTTTCCTGTGCCTTTCTAGCTCACACATGCCCAAAACATCAGCGATCCACCCCAATGCTTTACAGTAAGAATGGTATTCCTTTCATCACAGGACTTGTTGCCCTCTCTCCAAATGTAACATTTATACTTGTGGCCAAAAAGTTCAATTTTGGTCTCATCACTCCAAATTATCTTGTTCCAGAAGTTTTTAGGCTTGTCTCTGTGCTGTTTTGCGCATTGCAGGTGAGATACTTTGTGGCATTTGCGCAATAATGGCTTTCTTCTTGTGACTCGACCATGCAGCCCATTTTTCTTCAAGTGCCTCCTTATTGTGCATCTTGAAACAGCCACACTGCTAGTTTTCAGAGAGTCCTGTATTTCAGCTGATGCTATTTGTGAGTTTTTCTTTGCATCCCAAACAATTTTCCTGGCAGTTGTGGATGACATTTGTGTTGGTCTACCAGACAATGGTCTTGTTTTTACAGAGCCCTTGATTTTCCATTTGTTAATCACAGTTTGAACGCTGTTGACTGGCATTATCAATTCCTTGGATATCTTTTTGTATCCCTTTCCTGTTTTATACAGTTCATCTACCTTTTCCCGTAGATCCATTCACAAGTTGTTTGCTTTCCCCATGACTCACAATCCAGAAATGTTAGTGGCCAGATGAAAGATGCAAGAGTCTGTCTGGATTCCAGAAACTCACTCAGATTTTATGCACACACACCACTTACAAGCAAACAGTTCACACATGAGGTTGTTATCTTTAGTAGCCATTCAAACCCATTTGTGTAAACTTCTGTGCGTGTTATGAGGCCAAAATAACCAGGGTATGTGAACCTTTGATCAGGGTCATTTGGATGTTTTGGGCTTTCATTATGATTTAAAAAGAGAAAACACAGTAGTTTGACAATAAATGGCTTCACCCAAACACTAACCACGAGTGGAGAAAAAGTTTTGGCGTTATTACTGTTATTATTTATTATTATAACGCCATTTATTCCATGGTGCTTTACATGTGAAAAGGGGTATACATAATAAAAATGAGTAAAGTAATATTATTCAATACAAATCACAACTGGTACAGGAAGAGAGAGGATCCTGCCCGCAAGGGCTCGCAATCTACATATAACATTCATATTCTCTGAAAAAAGGCCAAGAAAGCAAAATTTCTGCCCAGGCATGTAAACAATTGAACACAATTGTATATAGAAGTCTAGGAAGGAACAGCATCTTGTGTATCACAAGTCTACCCAACAATGAGATATTTGTTTTGTCATATTTATCTAGTAAGATTTGAATTACCTTAAATATTTTCAATAAGTTGGTCTCCAGGGTTTGGCTTAGTGGGTTTATAAAACTAATTCCCTAAAGGGAAATCTCTGATACTTCCCATGAGTAAGAGAATTTACCCTTTATCAAATTCACTGTTTCTGGGTCTAAATTAAAGCTTAAGTTTTTTTAGTTTTTCTAATTAATTTTATATGAGATATAAATGAGAAATGATTAATTAACACAGATTGCAAAGGGAATTCACTGGGTCGGTGATAGAGAATAGAATGTCATCCGTGAAAAGAACCAGTTTATGATGTCTCAAACAGGCTAGCATGCCTTGTTGCAGTGAAAATTCCTACCCAATAAAAGATCTTAAATTATAAGCATATAATAAGCAATAATGTATAGCAAACAACAAATGAGTCAATAATGTATACTGTGACTTTTATTATCATCCCACTATACTGGTTCCCATTACTCACCTTCGCATGCGTCATCATCAGGTTCTGTGTTGTGTTTTTGCGGTGACAATGCTACACACACATAGACTCTATTTAACCCCTTCATGACCCTGGGATTTTTCATTTTTCCGTGTTCGTTTTTCACTCCCATCCTTCCCAGAGCCATAACTTTTTTATTTTTCCGTGAATTTGGCCATGTGAGGGCTTATTTTTTGCGGGACGAGTTGTAATTTTGAACGACATCATTGGTTTTAGCATGTCGTGTACTAGAAAACGGGAAAAAAATTCCAAGTGCGGTGAAATTGCAAAAAAAGTGCAATCCCACACTTGTTTTTTGTTTGGCTTTTTTGCTAGGTTCACTAAATGCTAAAACTGACCTGCCATTATGATTCTCCAGGTCAGTACGAGTTCATAGACACCTAACATGACTGGGTTATTTTTTATGTAAGTGGTGAAATAAAATTCCAAACTTTGCTAAAAAAAATAAAAATAAAAATTGCGCCATTTTCCGATACTCGTAGCGTCTCCATTTTTCGTGATCTGGGGTCGGTTGAGGGCTTATTTTTTGCATGCTGAGATGACGTTTTTAATGATAGCATTTTGGTGCAGATACGTTCTTTTGATCGCCCGTTATTGCATTTTACTGCAATGTCGCGGCGACCTAAAAAACGTAATTCTGGCGTTCGAATTTTTTTCTCGCTACGCCGTTTAGCGATCGGGTTAATGCTTTTTTTTAATTGATAGATCGGGCGATTCTGAGCGCGGCGATTCCAAATATGTGTAGATTTGATTTTTTTTTATTGATTTATTTTGATTGGGGCGAAAGGGGGGTGATTTAAACTTTTATATTTTTTTTATTTTTTTCACATTTTTTTTTACTTTTTTTTTTTTACTTTTGCCATGCTTCAATAGCCTCCATGAGAGGCTAGAAGCAGGCACAACGCGATCGGCTCTGCTACATAGCAGCGATCTGCTGATCGCTGCTATGTAGCAGAAATGGAGGTGTGCTGTGAGCGCCGACCACAGGGTGGCGCTCACAGCCACCGGTCATCAGTAACAATAGAGGTCTCAAGGACCTCTATGGTTACAATGGAGACGCATCGCCGACCCCCGATCATGTGACGGGGGTCGGCGATGACATAATTTCCGGCCTCCCGGCCGGATGCGGTAGTTAAATGCCGCTGTCTGCGATTGACAGCGGCATTTAACTAGTTAATAGGTGCGGGCAGATCGCGATTCTGCCCGCACCTATTGCGGGCACATGTCAGCTGTTCAAAACAGCTGACATGTCCCGGCTTTGATGCGGGCTCACCGCGGAGCCCTGCATCAAAGCACGGGATCTGACCTCGGACGTACTATCCCATCCGAGGTCAGATAGGGGTTAATCTATTCCGCATGCACTACCTTTCATTTATCTCATGTCTAAAAGTGAGTACGTATTGCACAAGCACAATCCTCACCTTTTACCACGCGTTTTCCATGACAGTATCTGTCGTTATGGAAGCAGGAGACTCATGAGCTGTTTGTGCTCGGTACGTGATTCCGGCCGCAGTTTCCACAGAAACACTCTCTGGTATATCATTCATTTATGAATATTCGATGTGTATATAAGACATGCATTCAGACAAGCCCACTCTCTCTTTGTTTCCCCTGAGGAAGCCACGTACAAGGTGGCGATACACGTGGGGTCCACCCCTCAAACCATCACGGTGGTAGCAGGTTACGACATGGTCTTTAAACCATCATAAGGGTGTGCCTCCACACTGGTTTTCCTTTCCACTGCATTGACTCTTCCATAAGTGAGTTAATTTTCCAAGCTTCTGTCTCTGCATATTTATATGGCATGTCTTACTTTCTTCATTTATTTTGACAAAATTATGCTAATCATGTTTCTGTGGTCATGTGCATAGATATTTTCATTAATTCTGATTTGTTATCCTATGTAGCTCTTTATAACAGTTTCCATATAGCTTTAACTCAGAGTGTTTCTGTGGTAGCCGGCAGGCGGAGTCTTATGTAATCATACACTTTTGTAACGTAACAGTTTTTTGAATATTACTATATTAACAGGATATCATAATATTTGACACATCTACTGATTTTTTTGGTTTGCCAGTGTGTATGAATATCATTCTAACATTTATCTACAAATTACTATAAGGCACTTAGTCTCCTTGTTCATCTTAATATATACTTACCTTGTAATGTCTTCACATCCTCTTCCATCCAGATGTGTCTGGATCCCAGAATTTCAAGCGGCAGAAGTTCACCGACCAACATATTGGGACACTCAAGTGATGGGTGTCTCAATATGGAAACTGCTGGCGGTACCAGCCTCTTGCGCGGCACTACCAGTGGAACACCCCCACACCACACACACACACACACACACTGCACATGCCTTACGCACCACACACACAAATACACACTGTATATGCCGTATGCACCACACACACACTGTATACGCCGTACGCTCCAACACACACACACACATACAATGTATACGCTGTATGCAGCCTCTTGGGCGGTACCACGATACAATAGATAGAACCATCATAGTGGGTTTGTTGTTTCTTCAGCTACAGTATAATACTCAATCCCATCTCCACCAGCTTTCTCCACACTCAATAATACAGATCACAGCAGTATTGTATACAATAGATGAAAGATTTGTTTTCTTCAGCAATGCTTTTAATGCAGTATGCCTTCTCCACTAGCTTTCCCAACACTCAATAGTAAAGATCACAATGGTATTGAATACAATAGATGGAGCCATGATAAAGACGGTTGGCTTTAGGTTTCTTCAGCAAGGCCTATAATGCTCACTTTCCCTACTGAAAACCTTCATAAAGCTGTTAACTTGTATTCAGCCATTCATCAGAGTCACCTGTCATTCTGCTGGTTGGAGACATCTACTATATGTCTGCCACTTGATAAATGAGTTGCTAAGTTTGAAAAGCTATTTCAATTCCCAGTCATGTGAATGCTTAGATAATGAGATAAAACTCAGTTCTCTCCCCTTTAACTCATCACTCAGTTCCTAACTCGGAACACAATCCTGTGTTGCAATCCCCGAGGACTGCAGGCATAGCTAATGCACTTACACCTAATCATATCATGTCACATTATCTGTGTTGTCTTCGGTGACACTGCTTAAATTACAAAACCTTTATAATCAGTTATTCCCTTCTCATAGTCTCTTGAGTTGCATTGAAGTTATGCTCTGCTTATTACAGATATTTATGTTTCATCCTTAAAAGACCTGATTATCATTCATCTTGTTTTATAGAACACTTACGATGAGTTGAAGATGTGCTGTAAGAGTGTTTTCATGCAGTAGGCCAGATTTGAGAGAGAAATAAAACTGAATGAGGCTTAATTGCATTCTGTAATTACACATTACAAGGTTATACTACATATACACAAACTGCTTTACCTATAGAAGATTCATTTCAAAAGGGCAAATTCACGAGTTCTAAAGAAACAGCATCTTTAGCAGATTTTTGGTAATTTTTTTTGTGAGAAATGTAAGTCCAGTAAATCACTTCAGCACCATTAGAAAGAGTAAGCTTTCTCACTATTTGTAGCTTAATTAATTCTTATATACAGAGTATTTTGTCATTTCATGCCTGGCTGACTTAAATAGGCTATTTGTATAAGCAGAGTTGATTAAAGAAATGTAATAGTTGAAGTAGATGAATGCTACAATAGGCTACACCAGGCATGAATTACATGTTTTTTTAAACCTAAAGAGATGAATTGGAATATAAGTTGCAATTTGTAGGTGCATGTTCACACTGGCCACTAACCATACATAACCTAAAATAAAAAGAAAATAAGCATATACCCTGCACTAAATAAATTAATAGCAATAATACATAAAAATAATATAAGGTACTTAGATAATAATTTGGATTAAAAAAAGGTAAAAGCCATCCCACCAAGTCAAGGCGACCCTATTCGGTATAGTCCAGATATGTTGTCATATGAAATGTGAATAAAGGCCGAACAGGACTGATTAACCTGACTAATGGACACCGAGCCATGGGGAGCTATATGAACATAATGTCCAGTTCAAAGAAAAGGGAGGCTACACCCTTACATGCACAGAGTGCAAAAACCTAAAATATAAACCTAATGATAATTTTCATGCACTATTACTATTTATTTACTGCAGGGTATTTGCTCATTTCTGTTTAATCTTAAGATTTTTTTTTTTTTTTTAAATATAGGACTACCTATTATAAAATGCAATTTAAACGTTGGAATTTAAAATGGACCTAAGCATTGTCCTCGGAAGAACAATGCCAGTATGTTGAATTTTAATGCTTCTTTAAAATATGGAAGCTGTTTGGATCTATTATGTGATTATTACATTGTACTCCTATGTGCACAGTATACCACTGCTACAATTGCACTATATGGTACTCCTATTATTTGGAAAGTCTATGACATTATTTTGGGTAATATATTGCAGTGGTATTTGGATGGTACCGGACATAATATTATAGCTTTTTAAGTATTTTAGTAAAAAATGTGCATTATATTGCACAAATAAATCAATGAATGTCCAAATATCAAAGGGGCACTTCAAGTATCAAAATGCAAAACTAGTCCCATACATGTCCATATGTAAAAGAGAAGAGATCCCACAAGTAGCTTTAAGTTTAAAAACAAGAATTGTATTGACAATAAATAAAAACAGTTAAAATTAAGCAAGAGTAGCCATAATAGGGGACGCCAAATGACATATAAAGAGGGCTACAGCACAGCAGCATAGAAAAACCACCAAATAGTATGGCTAAAATAGCTGTTAATACAAAGTGTTTCTATATTGATAATGCTGTATACATTGCTGACACCTGCCCTACAAAAGTCAAAAAGGAGTATGCCCCGGAAGAAGCGGGCGGCGAAACGCAAGTCGAGATGAGGGGACGCCAGGAGCATATCTGTAACAGGTAAACAATTACATCTAGATGCTTATTTATACTTGGGTTAGGGACTTGTACCATGCCCCTTCTCTAATCGGGGCTAAATGGGTGATTAAGTACCACTTCTCTCTAGGTTTATTATAACCTAGGGTATTTCATATATCGATATCAGCATACTGTCTTTATGATTTTATTACATACTAGATGGTGGCCCGATTCTAACGTATCGGGTATTCTAGAATATGCATGTCCACGTAGTATATTATTATTATTATTTATTATTATAGCGCCATTTATTCCATGGCGCTTTACATGTGAGGAGGGGTATACATAATAAAAACAAGTCACAATAATCTTAAACAATACAAGTCATAACTGGTACAGGAGGAGAGAGGACCCTGCCGGCGAAGGTTCACAATCTACAAGGGATGGGTGAGGATACAGTAGGCGAGGATAGAGCTGGTCATGCAGCGGTTTGATCGATCGGTGGTTAGTGCAGGTTGTAGGGTTGTCGGAAGAGGTGGGTCTTCAGGTTCTTTTTGAAGGTTTCGATGGTAGGCGAGAGTCTGATGTGTTGTGGTAGAGGGTTCCAGAGTAGGGGTGATACACGAGAGAAATCTTGTATACGATTGTGGGAAGAGGAGATAAGAGGGGAGGAGAGTAGGAGATCTTGTGAGGATCGGAGGTTGCGTGTAGGTAAGTACCGGGAGACGAGGTCACAGATGTATGGAGGAGACAGGTTGTGGATGGCTTTGTACGTCATGGTTAGGGTTTTGTACTGGAGTCTCTGGGCAATGGGGAGCCAGTGAAGGGATTGACAGAGGGGAGAGGCCGGGGAGTAGCAGGGGGACAGGTGGATTAGTCGGGCAGCAGCATTTAGAATAGATTGGAGGGGTGCGAGAGTGTTAGAGGGGAGACCACAGAGCAGGAGGTTGCAGTAGTCAAGGCGAGAGATGATGAGGGCATGGACTAGGGTTTTTGCAGATTCATGGTTGAGGAATGAACGGATTCGTGAAATATTTTTGAGTTGAAGTCGGCAGGAAGTGGAAAGGGCTTGGATATGTGGTCTGAAGGAGAGATCAGCGTCAAGGATTACCCCGAGTCAGCGACCTTGTGGGACTGGGGAGAGTGGGCAGCCATTTACTGTAATGGATAGGTTCGTTGGGGGACAGATGGGGGAAAGATGATGAGATGGGGGAAAGATGATGAATTCTGTTTTGTCCATGTTAACTTTCAGAAATCTAGCGGAGAAGAAGGATGAAATAGTGGACAGACATTGAGGGATTCTGGTTAGAAGGGAGGTGATATCTGGTCCAGAGATGTAGATCTGTGTGTCATCAGCATAGAGGTGATACAGAAAGCCATGAGATTCTATGAGCTGTCCCAGGCCAAAGGTGTAAATGGAGAAGAGCAGGGGCCCAAGGACTGAACCTTGTGGGACTCCGACAGATAGAGGGCGAGGTGAGGAGGTCGTGTGTGAGTGGGAGACGCTGAATGTCCGGTCTGTTAGGTATGATGAGATCCAGGATAGGGCCAAGTCTGTGATGCCAAGGGATGAGAGGGTCTGTAATAATAGGGAATGGTCCACTGTGTCAAAGGCAGCTGACAGGTCGAGGAGGAGGAGGACAGAGTAGTGTCGCTTGCTCTTGGCGGTTAAGAGGTCATTGGTGACTTTAGTTAGGGCAGTTTCAGTGGAATGGTGTGACCGGAAGCCAGATTGTAGGCGGTTGAAGAGGGAGCAAGAAGAGAGATGGGAGGACAGTTCAAGGTAAACGTGTTGTTCCAGTAGTTTGGAGGCATAGGGGAGAAGTGATATAGGGCGATAGCTAGATACAGAGGATGGGTCAAGAGAAGGCTTTTTGAGGATAGGTGTGATGGAGGCATGTTTAAAGCTTGAGGAAAAAACACCAGTTGTTAGTGATAGGTTGAAGAGATGGGTTAGGGTTGGGATGAAGACTGTGGTGAGGTTTGGGATGAGTTGGGATGGGAGCGGGTCAAGTGCACAGGTGGTGAGATGTGATCTTGAGAGTAGAGTGGAGAGTTGATCTTCTGTAATGGTGGACAAGTTGGTTTTGGAGGTGGAGGGCTGGGTAGTCGGGAGGAAGGGCTCTGGGGGTTGTTGACCAAAACTATCTCTGATGCTATCAATCTTCTGCTTGAAAAATGAGGCAAAGTCTTCAGCGGAGATAAGTGGGGAGGGAGGAGGTGCTGGGAGACGGAGGAGAGACTTGAAGGTGTTGAATAACTGTTTAGGCTTGTGAGACAGAGAGGATATGAGAGATGAGAAGTAGGTTTGTTTAGCTGTGGTGAGTGTGGTCTTGAAAGTAGTGAGGGACTGTTTGAATGCGATGAAGTGCTCGTTAGAGTGGGATCTTTTCCATCTGCGCTCAGCAGCCTGTTATGCTGTGCTATCAGGCAACACAGTGTGCAGTAATCAGCGCACATACAGTGATATGGCAATAGCCCAAAAACAATAGAACAAGCTCTGAGACGTGGAATCTCTGCAGACTGCAATACCTGAACCTATCCTCACACAACTAAAAGCAGCAGTGGATTGCGCCTAACACTACCTATGCAACTCGGCACTGCCTGAGGAGCTGACTAGCCTGAAGATAGAAATACAAGCCTGACTTGCCTCAGAGAAATACCCCAAAGGAATAGGCAGCCCCCCACATATAATGACTGTTAGCAAGATGAAAAGACAAAACGTAGGAATGAAATAGATTCAGCAAAGTGAGGCCCGATATTCTAGACAGAGCGAGGATAGCAAAGAGAACTATGCAGTCTACAAAAAACCCTAAAGCAGAACCACGCAAAGGGGGGCAAAAAGACCCACCGTGCCGAACTAACGGCACGGCGGTGCACCCTTTGCGTCTCAGAGCTTCCAGCAAAAGAGAATAGCACAGCTGGACAGAAAAAACGGAAACAAAAACAAAGTAACACTTATCTAGCAGAGCAGCAGGCCACAGGAAAGATGCAGTAGCTCAGATCCAACACTGGAACATTGACAAGGAGCAAGGAAGACAGACTCAGGTGGAGTTAAATAGCAAGGCAGCCAACGAGCTCACCAAAACACCTGAGGGAGGAAGCCCAGAGGCTGCAATACCACTTGTGACCACAGGAGTGAATTCAGCCACAGAATTCACAACAGTACCCCCCCCTTGAGGAGGGGTCACTGAACCCTCACCAGAACCCCCAGGCCGACCAGGATGAGCCACATGAAAGGCACGAACAAGATCTGGGGCATGGACATCAGAGGCAAAAACCCAGGAATTATCCTCCTGAGCATAACCCTTCCATTTGACCAGATACTGGAGTTTCCGTCTAGAGACACGAGAATCCAAAATTTTCTCCACAATATACTCCAATTCCCCCTCCACCAAAACAGGGGCAGGAGGCTCCACAGATGGAACCATAGGTGCCACGTATCTTCTCAACAACGACCTATGGAATACATTATGTATGGAAAAGGAGTCTGGGAGGGTCAGACGAAAAGACACCGGATTGAGAATCTCAGAAATCCTATACGGACCAATAAAACGAGGTTTAAATTTAGGAGAGGAAACCTTCATAGGAATATGACGAGAAGATAACCAAACCAGATCCCCAACACGAAGTCGGGGACCCACACGGCGTCTACGATTAGCGAAAAGCTGAGCCTTCTCCTGGGACAAGGTCAAATTGTCCACTACCTGAGTCCAGATCTGCTGCAACCTGTCCACCACAGAATCCACACCAGGACAGTCCGAAGACTCAACCTGTCCTGAAGAGAAACGAGGATGGAACCCAGAATTGCAGAAAAATGGAGAGACCAAGGTAGCCGAGCTGGCCCGATTATTAAGGGCGAACTCAGCCAACGGCAAAAATGACACCCAATCATCCTGGTCAGCAGAAACAAAACATCTCAGATATGTTTCCAAGGTCTGATTGGTTCGTTCGGTCTGGCCATTAGTCTGAGGATGGAAGGCCGAGGAAAAAGATAGGTCAATGCCCATCCTACCACAAAAGGCTCGCCAGAACCTCGAGACAAACTGGGAACCTCTGTCAGAAACAATATTCTCAGGAATGCCATGCAAACGAACCACATGCTGGAAGAACAAAGGCACCAAATCAGAGGAGGAAGGCAATTTAACCAAGGGCACCAGATGGACCATTTTAGAAAAGCGATCACAGACCACCCAAATGACCGACATCTTTTGAGAAACGGGAAGGTCAGAAATGAAATCCATCGAAATATGTGTCCAAGGCCTCTTCGGGACCGGCAAGGGCAAAAGCAACCCACTGGCACGTGAACAGCAGGGCTTAGCCCTAGCACAAATCCCACAGGACTGCACAAAAGCACGCACATCCCGTGACAGAGATGGCCACCAGAAGGATCTAGCCACTAACTCTCTGGTACCAAAGTTTCCTGGATGACCAGCCAGCACCGAACAATGAAGTTCAGAGATAACTTTACTAGTCCACCTATCAGGGACAAAGAGTTTCTCGGCCGGACAACGATCAGGTTTATTAGCCTGAAATTTCTGCAACACTCTCCGCAAATCAGGAGAGATGGCAGACACAATGACTCCTTCCTTGAGGATACTCGCCGGCTCAGATAACCCCGGAGAGTCGGGCACAAAACTCCTAGACAGAGCATCCGCCTTCACATTTTTAGAGCCCGGAAGGTACGAAATCACAAAATCAAAACGAGCAAAAAATAACGACCAACGGGCCTGTCTAGGATTCAAGCGCTTGGCAGACTCGAGATAAGTAAGATTCTTATGATCAGTCAATACCACCACGCGATGCTTAGCTCCCTCAAGCCAATGACGCCACTCCTCGAATGCCCACTTCATGGCCAGCAACTCTCGGTTGCCCACATCATAATTACGCTCAGCAGCAGAAAATTTCCTGGAAAAGAAAGCACATGGTTTCAACACTGAGCAACCAGAACCTCTCTGTGACAAAACCGCCCCTGCTCCAATCTCAGAAGCATCAACCTCGACCTGGAACGGAAGAGAAACATCTGGTTGACACAACACAGGGGCACAGCAAAAACGACGCTTCAACTCCTGAAAAGCTTCCACGGCAGCAGAAGACCAATTAACCAAATCAGCACCCTTCTTGGTCAAATCGGTCAATGGTCTGGCAATGCTAGAAAAATTACAGATGAAGCGACGATAAAAATTAGCAAAGCCCAGGAATTTCTGCAGACTTTTCAGAGATGTCGGCTGAGTCCAATCCTGGATGGCCTGGACCTTAACCGGATCCATCTCGATAGTAGAAGGGGAAAAGATGAACCCCAAAAATGAAACTTTCTGCACACCGAAGAGACACTTTGATCCCTTCACGAACAAGGAATTAGCACGCAGTACCTGGAAAACCATTCTGACTTGCTTCACATGAGACTCCCAATCATCAGAGAAGATCAAAATGTCATCCAAGTAAACAATCAGGAATTTATCCAGATACTCACGGAAAATGTCATGCATAAAAGACTGAAAAACAGATGGAGCATTGGCAAGTCCGAACGGCATCACCAGATACTCAAAATGACCCTCGGGCGTATTAAATGCCGTTTTCCATTCATCTCCCTGCCTGATTCTCACCAGATTATACGCACCACGAAGATCAATCTTAGTAAACCAACTAGCCCCCTTAATCCGAGCAAACAAGTCAGATATCAATGGCAAGGGATACTGAAACTTAACAGTGATCTTATTAAGAAGGCGATAATCAATACACGGTCTTAGCGAACCATTCTTTTTGGCTACAAAAAAGAACCCTGCTCCCAATGGTGATGACGATGGGCGAATATGTCCCTTCTCCAGGGATTCTTTCACATAACTGCGCATAGCGGTGTGTTCAGGCACGGACAAATTAAATAAACGACCCTTAGGGAATTTACTACCAGGAATCAAATTGATAGCACAATCACAATTCCTATGCGGAGGTAGGGCATCAGACTTGGGCTCTTCAAATACATCCTGAAAGTCAGACAAGAACTCTGGGATGTCAGAAGGAATGGATGACGAAATAGACAAAAATGGAACATCACCATGTACTCCCTGACAACCCCAGCTGGTTACCGACATAGAGTTCCAATCTAATACTGGATTATGGGTTTGTAGCCATGGCAACCCCAACACGACCACATCATGCAGATTATGCAGTACCAGAAAGCGAATAACTTCCTGATGTGCAGGAGCCATGCACATGGTCAGCTGGGCCCAGTACTGAGGCTTATTCATGGCCAAAGGTGTAGCATCAATTCCTCTCAACGGAATAGGACACCGCAAAGGCTCCAAGAAAAATCCACAACGTTTAGCATAATCCAAATCCATCAGATTCAGGGCAGCGCCTGAATCCACAAACGCCATGACAGAATACGATGACAAAGAGCATATCAAGGTAATGGACAGAAGGAATTTGGACTGTACAGTACCAATGACGGCAGAGCTATCGAACCGCCTAGTGCGCTTAGGACAATTAGAAATAGCATGAGTGGAATCACCACAGTAGAAACACAGCCTGTTCAGACGTCTGTGTTCTTGCCGTTCAACTTTAGTCATAGTCCTGTCGCACTGCATAGGCTCAGGTTTACTCTCAGACAATACCGCCAGATGGTGCACAGATTTACGCTCGCGCAAGCGACGACCGATCTGAATGGCCAAGGACATAGACTCATTCAAACCAGCAGGCATAGGAAATCCCACCATGACATCCTTAAGAGCTTCAGAGAGACCCTTTCTGAACCAAGCCGCCAGTGCAGATTCATTCCACAGAGTGAGTACTGACCACTTCCTAAATTTCTGACAATATACTTCTACATCATCCTGACCCTGGCATAAAGCCAGCAAATTTTTCTCAGCCTGATCCACTGAATTAGGCTCATCGTAAAGCAATCCAAGCGCCTGGAAAAACGCATCAACATTACTCAATGCAGGGTCTCCTGGCGCAAGAGAAAACGCCCAGTCCTGTGGGTCGCCGCGCAAAAAAGAAATAATAATCAAAACCTGTTGAATAGGATTACCAGAAGAATGAGGTTTCAAGGCCAGAAATAGCTTACAATTATTTTGGAAGCTCAGGAACTTAGTTCTGTCACCAAAAAACAAATCAGGAATAGGAATTCTTGGTTCTAGCATAGATTTCTGATCAATTGTATCTTGAATCTTTTGTACATTTATAACGAGATTATCCATTGAGGAGCACAGAGCCTGAATATCCATGTCCACAGCTGTGTCCTGAAGCACTCTAATGTCTAGGGAAAAAAAAAAAAAAAAACAAACTGAAGACAGAGCTGAGGAAAAAAAAAAATGATGTCAGGACTTCTTTTTTCCCTCTATTGAGAATCATTGGTTTGGCTCCTTGTACTGTTATGCTGTGCTATCAGGCAACACAGTGTGCAGTAATCAGCGCACATACAGTGATATGGCAATAGCCCAAAAACAATAGAACAAGCTCTGAGACGTGGAATCTCTGCAGACTGCAATACCTGAACCTATCCTCACACAACTAAAAGCAGCAGTGGATTGCGCCTAACACTACCTATGCAACTCGGCACTGCCTGAGGAGCTGACTAGCCTGAAGATAGAAATACAAGCCTGACTTGCCTCAGAGAAATACCCCAAAGGAATAGGCAGCCCCCCACATATAATGACTGTTAGCAAGATGAAAAGACAAACGTAGGAATGAAATAGATTCAGCAAAGTGAGGCCCGATATTCTAGACAGAGCGAGGATAGCAAAGAGAACTATGCAGTCTACAAAAAACCCTAAAGCAGAACCACGCAAAGGGGGGCAAAAAGACCCACCGTGCCGAACTAACGGCACGGCAGTGCACCCTTTGCGTCTCAGAGCTTCCAGCAAAAGAGAATAGCACAGCTGGACAGAAAAAACGGAAACAAAAACAAAGTAACACTTATCTAGCAGAGCAGCAGGCCACAGGAAAGATGCAGTAGCTCAGATCCAACACTGGAACATTGACAAGGAGCAAGGAAGACAGACTCAGGTGGAGTTAAATAGCAAGGCAGCCAACGAGCTCACCAAAACACCTGAGGGAGGAAGCCCAGAGGCTGCAATACCACTTGTGACCACAGGAGTGAATTCAGCCACAGAATTCACAACAGCAGCCCTGGAAGCTCGCCTCAGTTCTTTGGTCAGGCTGGTGTGCCAGGGCTGTCTGTTGATTTTGCGAGCTTTGGTATGTGTAAGTGGGGCAGCAGATTCCAAAGCTACAGCTGTTGTGGTGTTATATAGAGCGGCAGCATCATCTGCATTGTGTAGGGAACTTATATCTGTGAGAGGGAGGAGGGATTCAGAGAATTAATGTAGGTCAAGATGTTTAAGATTTCTGCGAGGGTGTGAAAGTTTGTGGGGTGGGGATTGTAGACATGGAGTGGAGAGAGATGAGAATGTGAGAAGGTTGTGGTCAGAGAGTGGAAGAGGTGAGTTAGAGAGGTTAGATAGAGAGCAGAGGCGGGTAAAGATGAGGTCCAGTGTGTGATCGTCTTTGTGAGTGGCTGCAGAAGACCATTGAGTGAGGCCGAAGGAGGAAGTGAGACTTAGAAGTTTAGTGGCAGCTGAGTGGGAAGTGTCAATGGGTATGTTGAAGTCACCCATGATGATAGTGGGGATGTCCGCAGAAAGGAGATGAAGTAGCCAGGTGGTGAAGTGGTCAAAGAAGGTGGTGGCTGGCCCTGGGGGGCGGTAAATGACAGCCAGTTGGAAGTTGGAGGGGGAGTAGATGCGCACAGAGTGCACCTCAAAGGAAGGGAGGGTAACAGAGGGTGGCAGTGGGATTGGGGTGAAAGAGCAGTTATCTGACAGGAGAAAACCAACTCCTCCGCCATGTTTGCTGCTGGGGCGGGGTGTGTGCGAAAGGTGGAAGCCACCGTAAGAGAGTGCAGCAGGGGAGGCTGTGTCAGAAGGGGTGAGCCAGGTTTCGGGGATGGCAAGGAAGGAAAGTTTGGTAGTAACAAAAAGATCATGGATGTAGGAAAGCTTGTTGCAGACAGAGCGAGCGTTCCACAGAGCTCCTGTTAGTGGGACTGGGGAGGCGGGGGCTGGGCGAATGGGTATAAGGTTAGAGAGGTTACGGAAGTTTGTGATAGAGCGTGGATGGGAGGTAGAAATGATTGTGGGAATATGGTGAGGAGGAGCAGGATTTGGAGAGATATCACCAGCAGTAAGAAGGATCAGAGAAAGTGTTAGCAGGTGGGAGCAGGAGAGGGCATGAGGGGGCTTTCTGTGCTTGGAGTCAGAAGATTGTATGTTAAGGAACAGTTCTGAGGAGGAGGTGAGGTGGATGGGGAGGATTGAAGAGGAGATGAACAGTTCCTTACTTGGTGTAGGGATCAGGGGAGTTAGCAGAAAGTGAAGGATTATAGGGGTGAAAGTGAAAACAAACAGAGACATTGTTTATAGTGACTGCGTCGTCCAGTTACCTTCAGTTCTCTTCAGGTTCAATTCAGGTTTTAATTCTACTGTAATCCACACTTTTAAGGACACACTTCCAAGGGATCACACAGCAGACTAAAGTCATTGCAGACTTGTACTATGCAATATATGGAAAACTAAGTGCGTTCAGGTATGAAGCAGAGAGGAGTGGTCTCTGCTCATCTTGGTCAGAGAATTAAGAGTGGACCAGATGCATACAATCAGGCCTGAGTAAACAAGGTCATAAATAACACTAGGGTAGAGCTGGGGTTAGCTGAAAAGCATACCGTGTGGAAGCTAGGAGCAGAGGGAATCTATGTGCAAAGCTGGGTGATGTACTATGTGCACTTCATAGACAGACAAAGCAGGAGAGCAGGCTGGAGAGCTGGGTGGATGAACATACCTGTTGGAAGAATAGAGATGCTTGTTAGAGTGTGATGGTGACAGGTAGCAGGGCACAGTCTGTATACATCTTTCAGGTTTTAATTCTACTGTAATACACACTTTTAAGGACACACTTTTAAGGGATCACACAGTATATTGCCCAGCCACATAGTATATTGCCCAGCCATGTAGTATATTGCCCAGCCACGTAGTATATTGCACAGCCATGTAGTATATTGCCCACCACATAGTATACTGCCCAGCCACGTAGTATATTGCCCAGCCACGTAGTATATTGCACAGTCCACGTAGTATATTGCACAGCCACGTAGTATATTGCACAGCCACGTAGTATATTGCACAGCCCATGTAGTATATTGCCCAGTCACGTAGTATATTGCCCAGCCACGTAGTATATTGCCTAGCCACGTAGTATATTGCCCAGCCACGTAGTATATTGCACAGTCCACGTAGTATATTGCCCAGCCACGTAGTATATTGCACAGCCACGTAGTATATTGCACAGCCCATGTAGTATATTGCCCAGTCACGTATTATACTGCCCAGCTACGTAGTATATTGCCCAGTCACATAGTATATTGCCCAGCTATGTAATATTTTGCACAGCTACATAGTATATTGCCCAGTCACGTATTATATTGCCCAGTCACGTAGTATATTGGCCAGCGACGTAGTATACAGCACAGAGCTACGTAGTATATTGTCCAGTCACGTAGTATATTGCCCAGTGACGTAGTATATTGCCCAGCGATGTAGTATACAACACAGAGCCACGTAGTATACAGCACAGAGCCACGCAGTATACAGCCCAGAGCCACGTAGGATATTGTCCAGTCACGTAGTATATAACACTGCCTACACAGTATATAACAGTGGCCATGTAATATCTAGTACAGCCCACGGAGTATATCACACAGCAACCGCATTATATCATACTGCCCATGTAGTATATAGCAGCCACGCGGTGTCTAGCAGAGCCCACATAGTATACAGCAGTGTGAGCACCATATCCCTGTTAAAAAAAATAATTAAAATAAAAAATAGTTATATACTCACCCCCTAGGATCCACCGAAGCTCCAGCGATAAGCGCGCGGCTGTCGCCATCTTCCGTTCCCAGGATGCATTGCGAAATTACCAGATGACTTAGCGGTCTCGCGAGACCGCTAAGTCTTCTGGGTAATTTCACAATGCTTCGCTGGGAACGGAAGATGGTGGCAGGCACGAGCGGCTCGGCGGAAAACGGAGGGTGAGTATAGCAGTTTTTTTTTTTTTTAATTATTTTTAACATGACATTTTTTTACAAATAATGCCACATAGGCAGCATCAATAGTAAAAAGTTGGGGACACACAGGGTTAATAGTGGCGGTAACGAAGTGCGTTACCCGTGATATAACGCGGTCCATTACTGCCGGCATTAACCCTGTGTGAGCGGTGACCGGAGGGAGTATGCGGGCGCCGGGCACAGGGCACTAACTGTGGGGAGTATGGAGTGTGCCCGTCGCTGATTGGTCGTGGCTGTTTTGCAGCTACTTGGATTTCCATGACAGACAGAGGCCGCGACTAATGAATATCCATGACAGACAGAAGGACAGAAAGACGGAAGTGACCCTTAGACAATTATATAGTAGATGGTATAGCCCAGTATGTGCATTTATTCTTGAAAAGAGCTCCTTTTTTTACTTTTGTAGGGCAGGTGTCCGCATTGTATACAGCAATATCTATATAGAAACACTTTGGATTAATAGCTATTTTAGCCATACTACTGTATTTGGTGGTTTTTCTATGCTGCTGTGCTGTAGCCCTCTTTATATGTCATTTGGCGTCCCCTATTATGGCTACTCTTGCTTAATTTTAGCGGTTTTTATTTATTGTCAATAAAATTCTTGTTTTTAAATTTAAAGCTGCTTGTGGGATCTCTTCTCTGTCACATATGGACGTGTATGGGACTAGTTGTGTATTATATTGCACAAGGCTATTACACAGCATGTTAAACCACCGCCATTTACTGCATTTGCTTTTTTTAAGGTTGACCAAACACATTTTTTCAATTATGTTCTACATAATTTCCATGTTTACAATTCCTCCTCGTGTCTAAAGATCCTATATATGACTTTTCAGGACATTTAATATAATCTTTTTTTAGAAAAAAAAGAAGATATATGCCATAAGGGAATTCTGCTTTCACTCCGTAGTGTTTAAAGGTGATGCTGTCCTAGTGTTCTAAGACCTATATAGACAATGCAATCTCAAATACATTTACGGTTGTCCTTGTGAGCATGTACTCATTTAACCTTGTCATACATCAATTGTATGCACATTTGTCTATGTCCTATGTTTTTAGACCACTAAATCAGCCAATTCTGATTGACAGTCACTTTTCTATTTTGCTTTAAGTTCCATTTAGTGCTCATAATGCAGGAAGTATCATTAGTGCCAACGTTCATCAGATCACTTCGTCTTTCTATCTATTCTGCATGCTTTTTTTGCATTTTGCCTGTAGAAAAACTACAGAAGCTTTCATGTACTGGTTATAATGTGCCGCAGGACAGCTTTCAATCATTAAAAAATATTTTCGTTATTTTATACGTGTTAAACAAAAATAAAGTGTGACTTGTGGAAAGCAATGGATTTCTCCTGCCTGTAAGGCAACACCTATTTGTTACTGATGACAGTTTGTCAGTGGTAATTGCAGCATTCAGGAAAACACAAATAGCATTTCCAGTGCAAAGTACCGTAACTATTTATGGATTGAATACAGAAATCCTGAAAAGCTTTTTAAGCCTCTTTGTCTTCCATGGATGGGTATGTTGTTTTTTCCTTTCCTTGAAAAACGGAGAAGAGCATATTTTGCACGGTAACATTGTAACTGGGACGGAGTTTTGATCTCAGGTCTTTATTATTATTATTATTTTTATTTATTTATATATCACCATTAGAGTTGAGCGACCTTGACCTTTTTAGAGTCGAGCCGGGTTTTGCGAAACCCGACTATGTCCAAAGTCGGGTCGAGTGAAATCGGCCGATTATGACGTAAAGTCGGGATCGACCGAAACACGAAACCCAATGCAAGTCAATGGGGCAGCATAGTCGGCAGTGAGTGGGGGCCAGGAAAACACCTAGAGTGCCCATTTTAATGTCAAAACCATCCATTCTTCTTAATGAAGCTTGTCAAGCGTAATTTACCTTATAATAATTGGAAGGCATTTGAAATTGGGGGTCATTTGGCTAAAGTTGTGGGGGGTAGGGCTGGTTCAAGTAATTAGTGGGCCCAGGAAATCTGGACCACGTCACGGCAGTGGAGCAGGGAGAGGTAAGTATTTCAACTTTGCAAGTGCTGTGAACCTGAGCAAGCAGGGGGGGCCCACTCGTTGGCATTGGCACTGGCACAGGGCCCCTCAAAGTACAGCGGTGTGTTTGCACGGCGGGGGCGCCTCCCACCGGCAGCAACACTTTTGCGTACTATGAGAGGCCCTGTGCCAGTGACGTCGCCAACTAGTATTCCTCCCCCCACCTGATGAAGGAACCTGCACTTTCATCTGCACCTTCCTCTTTGTCCCCGTGTAAGGTGGTATGGTATGCGGGAAGAGCAACCTGACTTTCAGCAGGGTCACAATGTTGTTGTGTAGCGTGCACGGGGAATGTTGCGTTATGGGTCAATGTACCAGCAGACTCATCTATCACTGGCTGGGCAATGGGCACGATGAAGTGGAAACACAGATATAGGCCCAAAGAAGAAAGTGGGCTAAATGCAGTTCAAAATTGGTAACACAGGAATAACCAGGGGGCATTGCAGTGGAGGACAACTGGAATGAGAGGCTGACACAGAGAGTAGGGCCAAATCAGTAAGTAGTCGAAATGCAGTTCAAAATTGGCAACCGTAGTAAACAGGCGGCACAGCTTTGTTCAGTGGAGGAGAACAGCAAGGAGTGGCAGACACCGATAGTAGGCCCCAAACCAACTAGTACGCCAAATGCAGTTGTTCCATTTAACCACAATTTAATGAGAGCCTGAAGATAGAAGCTCAGGAAAGGCAACCTGGGGAACACCTTGGAGTGTAACACACCATCTCTCTCCACCCCATACCCATTTTGTATGGCCTAATGCAGTGTACTTTTCTACAACTACTAAACGAGAGTCGGAAGACCGAAGCAATGGCAAGGAAACCTGGGGAACACCTTAGAGTGTAACACACCCTCTCTCTACACCCCATACCCAATTTGAAGGTCTAATGCAGTGTAGTTTCCAAGAACTACTAAACGAGAGCCGGAAGATCGAAGCTCAGGAAAGGCAACCTGGGGAACACCTTGGAGTGTAACACACCCTCTCGCTACACCCCATACCCAATTTGAAGGCCTAATGCAGCGTAGTTTCCAACAACTACTAAACGAGAGCCGGAAGATCGAAGCTCAGGAAAGGCAACCTGGGGAACACCTTGGAGTGTAACAAACCCTCTCTCTACACCCCATACCCAATTTGTAGGCCTAATGCAGCGTAGTTTCCGACAACTACTAAACGAGAGCCGGAATATCGAAGCTCAGGAAAGGCAACCTGGGGAACACCTTGGAGTGTAACACACCCTCTCTCTACACCCCATACCCAATTTGTAGGCCTAATGCAGCGTAGTTTCCGACAACTACTAAACGAGAGCCGGAATATCGAAGCTCAGGAAAGGCAACCTGGGGAACACCTTGGAGTGTAACACACCCTCTCTCTACACCCCATACCCAATTTGAAGGCCTAATGCAGTGTAGTTTCCAAGAACTACTAAACGAGAGCCGGAAGATCGAAGCTCAGGAAAGGCAACCTGGGGAACACCTTGGAGTGGAACACACCATCTCTCTACACCCCATACCCAATTTGAAGGCCTAATGCAGCGTAGTATCCAACAACTACTAAACGAGAGCCGGTAGATCGAAGCTCAGGAAAGGCAACCTGGGGAACACCTTGGAGTGTAACACAACGTCTCTCTACACCACGGAAGGGATGATTCTTAGGAAGGAAGGCTGTTGGAAATAAGCATTGCGCGTCCGAGGGTGATTAGATTCTTATTAGGTATATACTCACCCTCGGACGCGCCCTGCTTCTTTATTTGGAATGAATGTTTATTTGCAATGTGGTGTTGACTTTCTCTATTATTTTGGTAATTAATGATTTTATTATTTTCATTATTTTGCATCTTCTCGGCAATAATATAAAGAAGACGCGACAGGACAACACTCGGTGGATGCCATATGTGTGTTTTCAATTTAAAAAACCTTTCAGTTAACTACTTGCAGGAGAAAGTAATTGTAGCTGGTGGCCATTTTTAGTACTGTACCAGATTTTAGCTGTTTGTTTGTTTTTAATGTCAAAATGTCTGCATTTGATATCTCACCAGTATTTTCTTTTTTATAAGCAAAATCCTTTTTTTTTTATTTTATGATGTTGGTTCAAGGGGTACACGGGCAGCAGTAGACAGGTCAGTGGAGGCCTAGTGGAAGGAGGGACCGCAGACAGGCTTCGAAGCCCTAACATAATAAATTGGGCTGCCTGTAGGCAATTTAAAATTGGTTCCAGGGGAACACGGGCAGCAGTAGACAGGTCAGTGGAGGCCTAGAGGAAGGAGGGACCGCAGATGCGCCAATGTTTCCCCCATACCAAATTTGTAGGCCTAATGCAGTGTAGTTTCCAACAACTACTAAACGAGAGCCGGAATTTCGAAGCTCAGGAAAGGCAACCTGGGGAACACCTTGGAGTGTAACACACCCTCTCTCTACACCCCATACCCAATTTGAAGGCCTAATGCAGTGTAGTTTCCAACAACTACTAAACGAGAGCCGGAATATCGAAGCTCAGGAAAGGCAACCTGGGGAACACCTTGGAGTGTAACACACCCTCTCTCTACACCCCATACCCAATTTGAAGGCCTAATGCAGTGTAGTTTCCAAGAACTACTAAACGAGAGCCGGAAGATCGAAGCTCAGGAAAGGCAACCTGGGGAACACCTTGGAGTGTAACACAACGTCTCTCTACACGACGGAAGGGCTGATTCTTAGGAAGGAAGGCTGTTGGAAATAAGCATTGCGCGTCCGAGGGTGATTAGATTCTTATTAGGTATATACTCACCCTCGGACGCGCCCTGCTTCTTTATTTTGAATGAATGTTTATTTGCAATGTGGTGTTGACTTTCTCTATTATTTTGGTAATTAATGATTTTATTATTTTCATTATTTTGCATCTTCTCGGCAATAATATAAAGAAGACGCGACAGGACAACACTCGGTGGATGCCATATGTGTGTTTTCAATTTAAAAAAACTTTCAGTTAACTACTTGCAGGAGAAAGTAATTGTAGCTGGTGGCCATTTTTAGTACTGTACCAGATTTTAGTTGTGTGTTTGTTTTTAATGTTAAAATGTCTGCATTTGATATCTCACCAGTATTTTCTTTTTTATAAGCAAAATACTTATTTTTATATTTTCTGATGTTGGTTCCAGGGGTACACGGCCAGCAGTGCCCTGGTCAGTGTAGTAGTAGTTGAAAGAATGGACCGCAGACAGGCATCGAAGGCCTAAAATAAAAACACATGGCTGTAGGCAATTTTAAATTGGTTCCAGGGGTACACGGACAGCAGTGGTGTGGTCAGTGGAGGCCTAGTGGAAGGAGTGACCGCAGACAGGCATCGAAGGCCTAAAATAATAACACATGGCTGTAGGCAATTTTAAATTGGTTCCAGGGGTACACGGGCAGCAGTGACCTGGTCAGTGTAGTAGTAGTTGAAAGAATGGACCGCAGACAGGCATCGAAGGCCTAAAATAAAAAAATTGGGCTGGCTGTAGGCAATTTTAAATTGGTTCCAGGGGTACACGGGCAGCAGTGGTGTGGTCAGTGGAGGCCTAGTGGAAGGAGTGACCGCAGACAGGCATCGAAGGCCTAAAATAATAACACATGGCTGTAGGCAATTTTAAATTGGTTCCAGGGGTACACGGACAGCAGTGGTGGGGTCAGTGGAGGCCTAGTGGAAGGAGTGACCGCAGACAGGCATCGAAGGCCTAAAATAATAACACATGGCTGTAGGCAATTTTAAATTGGTTCCAGGGGTACACGGGCAGCAGTGACCTGGTCAGTGTAGTAGTAGTTGAAAGAATGGACCGCAGACAGGCATCGAAGGCCTAAAATAAAAAAATTGGGCTGGCTGTAGGCAATTTTAAATTGGTTCCAGGGGTACACGGGCAGCAGTGGTGTCGTCAGTGGAGGCCTAGTGGAAGGAGTGACCGCAGACAGGCATCGAAGGCCTAAAATAATAACACATGGCTGTAGGCAATTTTAAATTGGTTCCAGGGGTACACGGGCAGCAGTGACCTGGTCAGTGTAGTAGTAGTTGAAAGAATGGACCGCAGACAGGCATCGAAGGCCTAAAATAAAAAAATTGGGCTGGCTGTAGGCAATTTTAAATTGGTTCCAGGGGTACACGGACAGCAGTGGTGTGCTCAGTGGAGGCCTAGTGGAAGGAGTGACCGCAGACAGGCATCGAAGGCCTAAAATAATAACACATGGCTGTAGGCAATTTTAAATTGGTTCCAGGGGTACACGGACAGCAGTGGTGTGGTCAGTGGAGGCCTAGTGGAAGGAGTGACCGCAGACAGGCATCGAAGGCCTAAAATAATAACACATGGCTGTAGGCAATTTTAAATTGGTTCCAGGGGTACACGGGCAGCAGTGACCTGGTCAGTGTAGTAGTAGTTGAAAGAATGGACCGCAGACAGGCATCGAAGGCCTAAAATAAAAAAATTGGGCTGGCTGTAGGCAATTTTAAATTGGTTCCAGGGGTACACGGGCAGCAGTGGTGTGGTCAGTGGAGGCCTAGTGGAAGGAGTGACCGCAGACAGGCATCGAAGGCCTAAAATAATAACACATGGCTGTAGGCAATTTTAAATTGGTTCCAGGGGTACACGGGCAGCAGTGACCTGGTCAGTGTAGTAGTAGTTGAAAGAATGGACCGCAGACAGGCATCGAAGGCCTAAAATAAAAAAATTGGGCTGGCTGTAGGCAATTTTAAATTGGTTCCAGGGGTACACGGACAGCAGTGGTGTGCTCAGTGGAGGCCTAGTGGAAGGAGTGACCGCAGACAGGCATCGAAGGCCTAAAATAATAACACATGGCTGTAGGCAATTTTAAATTGGTTCCAGGGGTACACGGACAGCAGTGGTGTGGTCAGTGGAGGCCTAGTGGAAGGAGTGACCGCAGACAGGCATCGAAGGCCTAAAATAATAACACATGGCTGTAGGCAATTTTAAATTGGTTCCAGGGGTACACGGGCAGCAGTGACCTGGTCAGTGTAGTAGTAGTTGAAAGAATGGACCGCAGACAGGCATCGAAGGCCTAAAATAAAAAAATTGGGCTGGCTGTAGGCAATTTTAAATTGGTTCCAGGGGTACACGGACAGCAGTGGTGTGGTCAGTGGAGGCCTAGTGGAAGGAGTGACCGCAGACAGGCATCGAAGGCCTAAAATAATAACACATGGCTGTAGGCAATTTTAAATTGGTTCCAGGGGTACACGGACAGCAGTGGTGTGGTCAGTGGAGGCCTAGTGGAAGGAGTGACCGCAGACAGGCTTCCAAGGCCTAACATAACAAACTTGGGCTGGCTGTAGGCACTTTTAAATTGGTTCCAGGGGTACACGGGCAGCAGTGGTCTGGTCAGTGGAAGTCTAGTGGAAGGAGTGACCGCAGACAGGCTTCCAAGGCCTAACATAACAAACTTGGGCTGGCTGTAGGCACTTTTAAATTGGTTCCAGGGGTACACGGGCAGCAGTGACCTGGTCAGTGTAGTAGTAGTTGAAAGAATGGACCGCAGACAGGCTTCGAAGGCCTAACATAACAAACTTGGGCTGGCTGTAGGCACTTTTAAATTGGTTCCAGGGGTACACGGGCAGCAGTGGTGTGGTCAGTGGAAGTCTAGTGGAAGGAGTGACCGCAGACAGGCTTCCAAGGCCTAACATAACAAACTTGGGCTGGCTGTAGGCACTTTTAAATTGGTTCCAGGGTAACACGGCCAGCAGTGCCCTGGTCAGTGTAGTAGTAGTTGAAAGAATGGACCGCAGACAGGCATCGAAGGCCTAAAATAAAAACACATGGCTGTAGGCAATTTTAAATTGGTTCCAGGGGTACACGGACAGCAGTGGTGTGGTCAGTGGAGGCCTAGTGGAAGGAGTGACCGCAGACAGGCATCGAAGGCCTAAAATAATAACACATGGCTGTAGGCAATTTTAAATTGGTTCCAGGGGTACACGGGCAGCAGTGACCTGGTCAGTGTAGTAGTAGTTGAAAGAATGGACCGCAGACAGGCATCGAAGGCCTAAAATAAAAAAATTGGGCTGGCTGTAGGCAATTTTAAATTGGTTCCAGGGGTACACGGGCAGCAGTGGTGTGGTCAGTGGAGGCCTAGTGGAAGGAGTGACCGCAGACAGGCATCGAAGGCCTAAAATAATAACACATGGCTGTAGGCAATTTTAAATTGGTTCCAGGGGTACACGGGCAGCAGTGACCTGGTCAGTGTAGTAGTAGTTGAAAGAATGGACCGCAGACAGGCATCGAAGGCCTAAAATAAAAAAATTGGGCTGGCTGTAGGCAATTTTAAATTGGTTCCAGGGGTACACGGACAGCAGTGGTGTGGTCAGTGGAGGCCTAGTGGAAGGAGTGACCGCAGACAGGCATCGAAGGCCTAAAATAATAACACATGGCTGTAGGCAATTTTAAATTGGTTCCAGGGGTACACGGACAGCAGTGGTGTGGTCAGTGGAGGCCTAGTGGAAGGAGTGACCGCAGACAGGCTTCCAAGGCCTAACATAACAAACTTGGGCTGGCTGTAGGCACTTTTAAATTGGTTCCAGGGGTACACGGGCAGCAGTGGTCTGGTCAGTGGAAGTCTAGTGGAAGGAGTGACCGCAGACAGGCTTCCAAGGCCTAACATAACAAAATTGGGCTGGCTGTAGGCACTTTAAATTGGTTCCAGGGGTACATGGGCAGCAGTGTATGGTCAGTGGAAGTCTAGTGGAAGGAGTGACGGCAGACAGTCTTCGAAGGCCTAACATAACAAAATTGGGCTGACTGTAGGCACTTTTAAATTGGTTCCAGGGTAACACGGCCAGCAGTGGCCTGGTCAGTGTAGTAGTTGTAGAAAGAAGGGACCGCAGACAGGCTTCGAAGGCCTAACATAACAAAAATGTCAAAACAATGGTATTGTCAGTGCCAGGCATTGAAGGATGTCAGCGCCTAGACTACACATTGGTGAAGCTGTGAGAGATAATTTTGCTAGTGGTAGAGCACTGTTTGAGCTGGGGGGGGGAACTGTCTTGTGGCCGGCGTTACAGGCACAGGGCCCCTCATATTACAACGGTGTGTCTGACGTTGGGTGCGCACCACCACCGCCAGAGACACTTTATTGTACTATGAGGGACCCAGTGGCAGTGCCGTCGACCAAAAGCGGCCACACCCACCTCTTCAGACAAACAGCACTCTCAAGGGTCCAAGCGCAAAGTGGCGATAGCACGGCCCCGTGTGGGGAGTTTGGCCATTTCGTGAGGTGGAAACATGTCGTATGCTGGACAATCAGGTGAAGAAAATTACGAGATTGGAAAAGTCATTCAGAATAGTCCACAGGCAAGACCTTTTCATAGGAAAGCTAGGTGTCAGCCGGGCAGGGTGGGGCAAAAGATTTTGAAATCCAGTTGTGGTTCATTTTAATGAAGGTTAGATCATCTACATTTTGGGTAGCCAGACGAGTCCTTTTTTCTGTTAGTATTGAACCTGCAGCACTGAATACTCTTTCTGATAGGACACTAGCTGCCGGGCAAGCAAGCTCCTGCAATGCATATTCTGCCAATTCTGGCCAGGTGTCTAATTTGGATGCCCAGTAATCAAATGGGAATGACGGTTGAGGGAGAACGTCGATAAGGGATGAAAAATAGTTTGTAACCATACTGGACAAATGTTGTCTCCTGTCACTTTGAATTGATGCTGCAGTACCTGTCCTGTCTGCGGTCATAGAAAAATCACTCCACAACCTGGTCAGAAAACCCCTCTGGCCAACGCCACTTCTGATTTCTGCCCCTCTAACACCTCTGGTCTGCTGGCCCCTGGAGCTCGTGTGAGAACGATCACGGGCGCTGTGTGCAGGGAATGCCAGAAGCAAACGGTCAACAAGAGTTGATTGTTTTGTTGCTAATATTAGTTCCAAGTTCTCATGTGGCATAATATTTTGCAATTTGCCTTTATAGCGAGGATCAAGGAGGCAGGCCAACCAGTAATCGTCATCGTTCATCATTTTTGTAATGCGTGTGTCCCTTTTGAGGATACGCAAGGCATAATCCGCCATGTGGGCCAAAGTTCCCGTTGTCAAATCTGCGGTTGTGCTTGGTTGAGGGGCAGTTGCAGGCAAATCTACGTCACTTGTGTCCCTCAAAAAACCAGAACCCGGCCTTGCCACGCCACCAATTTCCCGTGCCCCCGGGAAAGCTTCCTCATTAAAAATATACTCATCCCCATCATCCTCCTCATCCTCCACCTCCTCTTCGCCCGGTACCTCGTCATGTACACTGCCCTGACCAGACAATCGCTGACTGTCATCAAGGCTTTCCTCTTCCTCTGGTGCAGACGCCTGATCCTTTATGTGCGTCAAACTTTGCATCAGCAGACGCATTAGGGGGATGCTCATGCTTATTATGGCGTTGTCTGCACTAACCAGCCGTGTGCATTCCTCAAAACACTGAAGGACTTGACACATGTCTTGAATCTTCGACCACTGCACACCTGACAACTCCATGTCTGCCATCCTACTGCCTGCCCGTGTATGTGTATCCTCCCACAAAAACATAACAGCCCGCCTCTGTTCGCACAGTCTCTGAAGCATGTGCAGTGTTGAGTTCCACCTTGTTGCAACGTCTATGATTAGGCGATGCTGGGGAAGGTTCAAAGAACGCTGATAGGTCTGCATACGGCTGGAGTGTACAGGCGAACGGCGGATATGTGCGCAAAGTCCACGCACTTTGAGGAGCAGGTCGGATAACCCCGGATAACTTTTCAGGAAGCACTGCACCACCAGGTTTAAGGTGTGAGCCAGGCAAGGAATGTGTTTCAGTTGGGAAAGGGAGATGGCAGCCATGAAATTCCTTCCGTTATCACTCACTACCTTGCCTGCCTCAAGATCTACAGTGCCCAGCCACGACTGCGTTTCTTGCTGCAAGAACTCGGACAGAACTTCCGCGGTGTGTCTATTGTCGCCCAAACACTTCATAGCCAATACAGCCTGCTGACGTATGCCAGTAGCTGCCCCATAATGGGAGACCTGGTGTGCAACAGTGGCAGGTGCGGATGGAGTGTTTGTGCGACTGCGGTCTGTGGACGAGCTCTTGCTTCTGCAGGAGGACGAGGAGGAGGAGGAGGAGGGGGTGCGAACGGCTACAGACAACTGTTTACTAGACCGTGGGCTAGGCAGAACTGTCCCAAACTTGCTGTCCCCTGTGGACCCTGAATCCACCACATTTACCCAGTGTGCCGTGATGGACACGTAACGTCCCTGGCCATGCCTACTGGTCCATGCATCTGTTGTCAGGTGCACCTTTGTGCTCACAGATTGCCTGAGTGCATGGACGATGCGCTCTTTAACATGCTGGTGGAGGGCTGGGATGGCTTTTCTGGAAAAAAAGTGTCGACTGGGTAGCTCGTAGCGTGGTACAGCGTAGTCCATCAGGTCTTTGAAAGCTTCGCTTTCAACTAACCGGTAGGGCATCATCTCTAACGAGATTAGTCTAGCTATGTGGGCGTTCAAACCCTGTGTACGCGGATGCGAGGCTAAGTATTTCCTTTTTCTAACCATAGTCTCATGTAGGGTGAGCTGGACTGGAGAGCTGGAGATCGTGGAACTAGCGGGGGTGCCGGTGGACATGGCAGACTGAGAGACGGTGGGAGATGGTATTGTTGCCGCCGGTGCCCTAGATGCAGTGTTTCCTACTACGAAACTGGTGATTCCCTGACCCTGACTGCTTTGGCCTGGCAAAGATACCTGCACAGATACAGCAGGTGGTGCGCTAAATGGTGGTCCTACACTGCCGGAAGGGATGTTGCGTTGATGACTAGCTTCATTGGCCGAGGGTGCAACAACCTTAAGGGACGTTTGGTAGTTAGTCCAAGCTTTCAAATGCATGGTGGTTAAATGTCTATGCATGCAACTAGTATTGAGACTTTTCAGATTCTGACCTCTGCTTAAGGAAGTAGAACATTTTTGACAGATGACTTTGCGCTGATCAATTGGATGTTGTTTAAAAAAATGCCAGACTGCACTCTTTCTAGCATCGGATACCTTTTCAGGCATTGCAGACTGAGCTTTAACCGGATGGCCACGCTGTCCTCCACCAGGTTTTGGCTTTGCCACGCGTTTTGGGCAAGATACGGGCCCGGCAGATGGAACCTGTGGCGATGTTGATGCCTGCTGCGGCCCCTCCTCCTCCTCTGCTTCAGAACTGCTGCCGCCTGCACCCTGTTCCCCCAATGGCTGCCAATCGGGGTCAAGAACTGGGTCATCTAATAACTCTTCTTGTACCTCCTGCGCAACTTCGTCTGTGTCACCGTGTCGTTCGGTGGTATAGCGTTCGTGATGGGGCAACATAGTCTCATCAGGGTCTGATTCTTGATCAGCACCCTGCGAGGGCAATGTTGTGGTCTGAGTCAAAGGACCAGCATAGTAGTCTGGCTGTGGCTGTGCGTCAGTGCACTCCATGTCAGATTCAATTTGTAATGGGCATGGACTGTTAACTGCTTCACTTTCTAAGCCATGGACGGTATGTGTAAAGAGCTCCATGGAGTAACCCGTTGTGTCGCCTGCTGCATTCTTCTCTGTTGTTGTTTTTGCTGAAGAGGACAAGGAAGTGACTTGTCCCTGACCGTGAACATCCACTAACGACGCGCTGCTTTTACTTTTACCAGTTTCACGAGATGAGGCAAAAGAGCTAGAGGCTGAGTCAGCAAGATAAGCCAAAACTTGCTCTTGCTGCTCCGGCTTTAAAAGCGGTTTTCCTAATCCCAGAAAAGGGAGCGTTCGAGGCCTTGTGTAGCCGGACGACGAACCTGGCTCCACAGCTCCAGACTTAGGTGCAATATTTTTTCCCCCACGACCACCTGATGCTCCACCACTACCACTACCCTCATTACCAGCTGACAATGAACGCCCCCGGCCACGACCTCTTCCACTAGACTTCCTCATTGTTTTAAAAACGTAACCAAACTAACGTTATTTGTTGCAGTCACACAACTTACACGGTGAGCTATAACTTCAGTATGATTTAGCTACCCCTTTACAGGTTGGTGAGACCACAGCGAAAATCAGGCCCAATGTTACACACTCTTTTTTTGGTGGCTGCAAATTAGAGAGATGCCCCACACGCAGGACTGTCACTGAAGCACAAATGTTAATATTAATGTCACACTATTATTTTTTTTTTATTTTTATTTTTTTCAGGAACACTTTAGAAACCCCCCCAAAAAAAAAAAAAAGATTTTTGCAGGGAGAATTTAGAAAACAAATGTAACAAACTATATGCTTTCTATGGGCCACTGAGTGAGAGATGACGCACACAGGAATCAGGAGTGGCACACAAGCCCAGAGGCCAATATTTTTCTACCAATGATTGATGGAGTTATTTTCTCTGGTAGATTTTGGAACCCAAATCAAGGAAAAAAAATGTAGGCTTTCTATGGACCACAATTGGAGAGAGAGAGAGAGAGAGAGAGAGAGAGAGATGGCACACCCAGGAGTCAAGACTGGCACACAAGCAGAAAGGCCAATATTAATCTCCCACTGTTTTTTTTTTTTTTTTTTTTTTTCAGGGAGACTTTAGAAAAAAAAATAATAAAAAAAATATGATTTTATCAGGAAGAATTTAGAAACCAAATAAAATAAAATGATTTTTTCAGGGAGAATTTATAAAACAAATAAAAACAAAAATAGGCGTTCTATGGCCCACTGACTGAGAGATGACGCACACAGGAGTCAGGAGTGGCACACAAACCCAGAGGCCAATATTTTTCTACCAATGATTGATGTAGTTATTTTCTCTGGTAGATTTTAGAACCCAAATCAAGGAAAAAAAATATAGGCTTTCTATGGACCACAATTGGAGAGAGAGAGAGAGAGAGAGAGAGAGAGAGAGAGAGATGGCACACCCAGGAGTCAAGACTGGTACACAAGCAGAAAGGCCAATATTAATCTCCCACTGTTTTTTTTGGTTGTTTTTTTTTTTTTTTTTTCAGGGAGACTTTAGAAAAAAAAATAATAAAAAAAATATGATTTTATCAGGAAGAATTTAGAAACCAAATAAAATAAAATGATTTTTTCTGGGAGAATTTATAAAACAAATAAAACCAAAAATAGGCGTTCTATGGCCCACTGACTGAGAGATGACGCACCCAGGAGTCAAGACTGGCACACAAGCAGAAAGGCCAATATTAATCTCCCACTGTTTTTTTTTTTTTTTTTCAGGGAGACTTTAGAAAAAAAAATAATAAAAAAAATGTGATTTTATCAGGAAGAATTTAGAAACCAAATAAAATAAAATGATTTTTTCAGGGAGAATTTAGAAAACAAATAAAACCAAAAATAGGCGTTCTATGGCCCACTGACTGAGAGAGAGAGAGAGAGAGATGGAACGCTTAGTACTGGCACACAAGCCCAAAGGGCAATATTAATCTCCCTTTTTTTTTCCAGGGAGAATTTCTAAAACCCAAAAAAAAAAAAAAATAGGCTTTCTATGGCCCACTATTTGTGAGAGAGATGGGACGCTCAGGACTGGCACAGATGGCACGCTCAGGACTGGCACAGAAGCCCAGAGGCCAATATTAATCTCCCTTTTTTTCTGGTAGAATTTATAAAACCAAAAAAAAATTTAAATAGGCTTTCTATGGCCCACTATTTGTGAGAGAGATGGCACGCTCAGGACTGGCACAGATGGCACGCTCACAACTGGCACACAAGCCCAGAGGCCAATATTAATCTCCCTTTTTTCAGGGAAAATTTATAAAACAAAAAAAAAAAATAAATAGGCTTTCTATGGCCCACTATTTGTGAGAGAGATGGCACGCTCAGGGCTGGCACAGATGGCACGCTCAGGACTGGCACACAAGCCCAGAGGCCAATATTAATCTCCCTTTTTTTCAGGGAGAATTTATAAAACCCCCAAAAAAAATAAAATAGGCTTTCTATGGCCCACTATTTGTGAGAGAGATGGGACGCTCAGGACTGGCACAGATGGCACGCTCAGGACTGGCACAGAAGCCCAGAGGCCAATATTAATCTCCCTTTTTTTCTGGGAGAATTTATAAAACCAAAAAAAAATTTAAATAGGCTTTCTATGGCCCACTATTTGTGAGAGAGATGGCACGCTCAGGACTGGCACAGATGGCACGCTCACAACTGGCACACAAGCCCAGAGGCCAATATTAATCTCCCTTTTTTCAGGGAAAATTTATAAAACAAAAAAAAAATTAAATAGGCTTTCTATGGCCCACTATTTGTGAGAGAGATGGCACGCTCAGGGCTGGCACAGATGGCACGCTCAGGACTGGCACACAAGCCCAGAGGCCAATATTAATCTCCCTTTTTTCAGGGAAAATTTATAAAACAAAAAAAAAAATTAAATAGGCTTTCTATGGCCCACTATTTGTGAGAGAGATGGCACGCTCAGGGCTGGCACAGATGGCACGCTCAGGACTGGCACACAAGCCCAGAGGCCAATATTAATCTCCCTTTTTTTCAGGGAGAATTTATAAAACCAAAAAAAAAAATAAATAGGCTTTCTATGGCCCACTATTTGTGAGAGAGATGGCACGCTCAGGGCTGGCACAGATGGCACGCTCAGGACTGGCACACAAGCCCAGAGGCCAATATTAATCTCCCTTTTTTTCAGGGAGAATTTATAAAACCCCCAAAAAAATAAAATAGGCTTTCTATGGCCCACTATTTGTGAGAGAGATGGCACACTCAGGACTGGCACACAAGCCCAAAGGCCAATATTAATCTCCCACTGTATTTTTATCAGGGAGAATTTATACACCCCACAAAAAAAAATACAGAAAAATGAAAAGGCTTTCTATGGCCCACTATGTGAGAGAGATGGCACACACAGGGATGGCACTCTAGCAGAAATGCCAAATTGCCAATCTTAATCTCCCACCAAAAAAAAAACAAAAAAAAAAACAGGGAATGTCCTACAATTACTATCTCCCTGCCTGCAGTAATCTCAGCCAGGTATGGCAGGCAGCTACTATCTCCCTGCCTGCAGTAATCTCAGCCAGGTATGGCAGGCAGCAATAAGGAGTGGACTGATGCACAAATGAAATAAAAAGTGTGGACAAACAAAAAAGATAGCTGTGCAGAAAGGAAGGAACAAGAGGATTTGTGCTTTGAAAAAAGCAGTTGGTTTGCACAGCGGCGTACACACAGCAATGCAGCTATCAGGGAGCCTTCTAGGGCAGCCCAATGAGCTACAGCGCTGAGGGGAAAAAAAAAAAAAAAAAAACTTCCACTGTCCCTGCACACCGAGGGTGGTGTTGGACAGTGCAAATCGCTGCAGCACAAGCGGTTTTGTGGTTAATGGACCCTGCCTAACGCTATCCCTGCTTCTGACAAAGCGGCAGCAACCTCTCCCTAAGCTCAGATCAGCAGCAGTAAGATGGCGGTCGGCGGGAACGCCTCTTTATAGCCCCTGTGACGTCGCAGACAGCAAGCCAATCACTGCAATGCCCTTCTCTAAGATGGTGGGGACCAGGACCTATGTCATCACGCTGCCCACACTCTGCGTTTACCTTCATTGGCTGAGAAATGGCGCTTTTCGCGTCATTGAAACGCGACTTTGGCGCGAAAGTCGCGTACCGCATGGCCGACCCCGCACAGGGGTCGGATCGGGTTTCATGAAACCCCGACTTAGCCAAAAGTCGGCGACTTTTGAAAATGTTCGACCCGTTTCGCTCAACCCTAATCACCATTGATTCCATGGTGCTGTACATGAGAAGGGGTTACATACAAGTTACAGATATCACTTACAGTAAACAAACTAACAATGACAGACTGATACAGAGGGGCGAGGACCTTGCCCTTGCAGGCTTACATTCTACAGGATTATGGGGAAGGAGACAGTAGGTTGAGGGTTGCAGGAGCTCCGGTGTTGGTGAGGCGGTAGGCTGTAGGCTTTCCTGAAGAGGTGGGTTTTCAGGTTCTGTCTGAAGTATCCGAATGTGGTTGATAGTTGGACGTGTTGGGGCACAGAATTCCAGAGGATGGGGGATATTCGCGAGAAGTCTTGGAGGTGATTGGATGAGGAGTGAATAAGTGTGGGGAGAGAAGGAGGTCTTGGGAGGACCGGAGATTACGTGAGGAAAGATATCGGGAGGTTAGTTCAGAGATATATGGAGGAGACAGGTTATGGATGGCTTTGCAGGTCAGTATTAGTAGTTTGAACTGGATACGCTGAGGGAATGGGAGCCAGTGAAGAGATTTGCAGAGGGGGGAAGTGGAGGAGTAGCAAGGAGAGAGATGAATTAGTCAGGCAGCAGACTTAAGGATGGACTGGAGAGGTGCAAGGGTGTTAGCAGGGAGGCCGCAGAAAAGGATGTTGCAGTAGTCAAGGCGGGAGATGATGAGGGCATGCACAAGCATTTTAGTAGATTGACTGGAAGCGACAGGAGGTGGAAAGAGCTTGGATGTGCGGTTTGAAGGACAGGGCAGAGTCGAAGGTTACTCCAAGGCAGCCGACTTCCGGTACGGGGGAAAGCATGATGTCATTGATTGCAATAAATAGGTCAGGTAAGGAAGATCTATGGGATGGAGGAAAGCTGATGAGTTCAGATTTGTCCACATTGAGTTTGAGGAAGCGAGAGGAGGAGAAGAAGGAGGATATGGCTGATAGACATTGCGGGATTCTGGACAGCAGAGAGGTGAAGTCTGGGCCAGAAAGGTAGATCTGAGTGTCATCAGCATAGAAGTGGTAGTGGAATCCATGGGACTTTATGAGTCATCCCAAGCCAAGTGTATAGATTGAGAAGAGTAGGGGTCCTAGAACAGAGCCTTGGGGGACTCCAACAGAGAGAGAGTGGGATGAGGAGGTAGTGTGGGAGTGGGAGACGCTGAATGTGCAATTGGAAAGGTACGAGGAGATCCTGGATAGGGTGAGGTCTTTGATGTCAAAGGAGGAGAGGATCTGAAGTAGGAGGCAGTGGTCAACTGTGTCGAAAGCAGAGGACAGGTCTAGAAGGAGGAGTACAGAGTATTGTGCATTAGCTTTGGCAGTAAGTAGGTCGTTAGTGATTTTGGTCAGGGCTGTCTCAGTTTAGTGATGGGGCGGAAACCAGATTGTAGATTGTAAAAGAGCAAGTTAGATGAGAGGTGGGAGGAAAGTTCAGCGTGGACGTGCTGCTCCAGGAGTTTGGAAGCGAATGGGAGCAGCGATATTGGACGATAGCTGGACATAGCAGTTGGATTGAGGGCTGGCTTTTTAAGGATAAGCATGATTATGGCAAGTTTGAAAGCAGAAGGGAAGGTGCCAGAAGTTAGTGATAGGTTGAACAGGTGGGTTAGGTTAGGGATGGGATAAGTGTGGTGGTGAGGTTGGGGAGGAGGAGGGATGGGGTCGAGCGCACAGGTGGTGAGGTGCGATTTGGAGAGGAGACAATTAAGACCCCCTTCAGTGATGTTTGATAGGGAGGTTATGGGGTTTGGGCATTGGTCTGGTATACAAAGGGGTTGTGGTGGTTGAACTTATTTTTAAAGTGTGTGGCAAAGTCCTCAGCAGAGATGAGGGAGGTTGGAGGGGGCAGGGGGGGCGGAGGAGGGAGTTAAAGGTTTTGAATAACTGTTTGGGGTTTATAGGATAGGGAAGATATGAGGGTTGTGAAGTAGGCCTGTTTAGCAGAGGTGAGAGCAGATTTAAAAGCGAGCGTTGCTTGTTTGAATACAGTGAAGTCATCTTGCGAGTCTGTTTTCTTCCAACACCGCTCCGCAACCCTGGACACTTGCCAGAGCTTTTTAGTGGTGTTATTGTGCCAAGGTTGTCTATTGATACGTCGCACTCTGCCATGGATGAGAGGGACAACAGTGTCAATAGCTGATGAGAAAGTGGCATTGTAGAAAGCAGTGGCAGTTTCTGTGTCGTAGAGTGAGGATATGGATGTCAGTGGTAGGATGGAGTCAGAGAGTGTGTGGGTGTCTAAGTGTGCAAGGTTTCTGCGGGGGTGCGCATGTTGCTGGACATGGATGACCGGTGAGGAGGACAGGGATGAGAAGGTGAGCAGATGGTGGTCTGATAGAGGGAGAGGGGAGGTGGTGAAGTTACATAGAAAGCAGAGACGGGTGAATACCAGGTCTAATGTATGTCCGTCTGTGTGGGTGGCTGCGGAGGACCACTGAGTAAGTCCAAAGGATGAAGTAAGGGATAGAAGTTTGGAGGCTGTTGACTGAAAGGTATCAATGGGGATGTTGCAGTCACCCTTGATGATGGTGGGAATGTCAGCAGAGAGAAAGCGAAGGAGCCACGTGGAGAATTGGTCAATAAAGGCAGTGGCGGGGCCTGGAGATTGGTATATGATGGCCACTTGGAGGTTGGAGGGAGAGTAGATGCAGAAAGAATTGACTTCAAAAGAGGGAGGATAAGGGAGGGTAGAGGTGGGATTGGGTTAAAGGTGCAGTTTGAAGAAAGGAGAAGACCCACTCCTCCACGTCTGTTGCCGGGGAGAGGGGTGTGGGTGAAGTGGAGGCCTGCGTAACACAGTGCAGCAGGGGAGGCGGTGTCAGAGGGTGTGTTAGCCATGTTTCTGTGAGGCCAAGGAAGGCAAGATTGTGAGAGAGAAAAAGGTCATGAATCACGCGAAGCTTATTGCAGATTGACCGGGCATTCCAGAGTGCTCCAGAGAGAGGGAGCAGGGGGGTGAGAGTCAGGGGCACGGGTTTTATGTTGGAAAGATTGCAGTAGTTCATATTAGATAGGGAGCGATAGGAGGGGGTAGTGATGGGAGGTATGAGCTGGGGGGGGGGGTCCAGGGTTGGGAGATATGTCAATAGCAGTGAGGAGAAGCAGAGAAAGGGAGAGCAGGTGAGAGAGAGAGTGGCCGGCTTGTTTTATGTTTTATTGGGACAGATTTGAGGTTGAGGAGCAGGTCAGCAGAGGAGGACAGGTGGGGAGGTAAGAGGGAAGGGGAGATGATTATTAGGTTAGAGAGTGCTGGGGTTTGTGATAGCGAAGGAGAGAGAGTGCACTTCAGACCATGTGGGGTCATCATAACAGAACCAGACGCAAATCAGAGGACAGCAAAACATTCACTCATATTCTATGAACTTTCCAATATTTATGGACACAACTGTTTATCACTTATCACTCTCCCATAATGACAGTTCTGTGCTGTGTTGTGTATAAATATGTGACTCTTCAGAATTTGCTTTAGTCTGTGCCTGATGAAGAGACCTGTTTAGTCTCGAAAGCTTGCAATTTGCTACCACTTTTTCAGTTAGCCATTAAAAGGTATCAACCACTGAGGTCTCTCAATTCTAAATGTTTAGTTATTTCCAGGGATTGAGCTAGGACCTGTACACATTTAAAGGTCTGGTCTGATGCATGTATTTTTTTTAGGTTCTGGTATGATCTTTATTAATTGAAGGAGCATATGTTCCTGCATATTGTACGATGCTCAAAGCACAAAGCTGGACAAGGAATATCATGGAACGTAAAAGTAGCTGTTTTTGTGCACTGTCTTCATATACTACCACTTACATGAGGCACACAAGAGCACACACAGTATAGCATTTTAATGCAAAATACTGCATATGGCTACAAACCAAAAATGAATACTACTATATAAAAGACCAACTAAAACTCTAGATCCTAGACTCTCTATACAAATATAAAAGCCAGACCTTATATATAAACAAGGATCCCAAATAAGACTATTCCTCAATATAGATTCAAGACCCCATCCCCATAATTCAAGCCTCATGCCAGTTTCCCCATAAGGGTACACTCACATCTGCGTATATAAAGTAGCTGAGGTTCTCAGCCAGAAAAGTTGGAGAATGTCAAGTGAGTGTCATGCATAATTTTTCTCACTTGGCCTTCACATGACATGCGTATGCAATCCGTATGCAATGCATTTTTAACATCAGCTTTTACATACAGCAATTTTCTATGTCATTTCAAGCTAGTTTTCTAACTAATGAAATAATCTTATATGCAGATATAGATAGAGAGATAGATAGATACAGTAGATAGATAAATAGATAAATACATAGATACATAGATACAGTGCCTTGCAAAAGTATTCGGCTCCCTGGAACTTTTCAACCTTTTTCCCACATATCATGCTTCTAACATAAAAATACCAAATGTAAATTTTTGGTGAAGAATCAACAACAAGTGGAACACAATTGTGAAGTTGAACAAATTTTATTGGTTATTTTAAATTTTTGTGGAAAATCAAAAACTGAAAAGTGGGGGCGTGCAATATTATTCGGCCCCTTTAACTTAATACTTTGTTGCACCATGTTTTGCTGCGATTACAACTGCAAGTCGCTTGGGGTATGTCTCTATCAGTTTTGTACATCGAGAGACTGAAATTCATGCCCATTCTTCCTTGGCAAACAGCTCGAGCTCAGTGAGGTTTCATGGAGATCGTTTGTGAACAGCAGTTTTCAGCTCTTTCCACAGATTCTCGATTGGATTGAGGTTTGGACTTTGACTTGGCCATTCTAACACTTTGATATGTTTATTTGTGAACCATTCCATTGCAGATTTTGCTTTATGTTTGGGATCATTGTCTTGTTGGAAGACAAATCTCTGTCCCAGTCTCAGGTCTTTTGCAGACTCCAACAGGCTTTCTTCAAGAAATTTGGCTCCATCCATCTTCCCATCAATTTTAGCTATCTTCCCTGTCCCTGCTAAAGAAAAGCAGGCCCAAACCATGATGCTGTTACCACCATGTTTGACAGTGGGGATAGTGTGTTCAGGGTAATAAGCTTTGTTGCCTTTACGCCAAACATATTGTTTGACATTAACCAAACCAAAAGGGAAAAAAAATCCACACTGAACAGCTGCTGAAACACTGGTATGGGGTATACAAAGCTTGCTATGCGTTAAACAAGCCAGTTCATAGGATTCGGGTGCTCATTGAAAAAAGCCAAAGTCCAACATGATATGCAAAACAAAAAGCAAAAAAAGAGCACGCACCATCCAAATGAATTCTTAGTCTTTATTGTGGCATTAAAATAACAGCAGGGCCCCACAGGGAGAACAGTAGTGTCAGATATCGTTTGACATTTTTGCCAAAAGTTCGACTTTGGTTTCATCTGGCCAGAGCACCTTCTTCCATATATTTGGTGTGTCTCCCAGTTGGCTTATTGCAAACGTTAAACCACACTTTTTCTGGATATCTTTGAGAAATGGCTTTCTTTTTGCCACTCTTCCATAAAGACCAGATTTGTACAGTGTACAACTGATTGTTGTCCTATGGACAGACTGTCCCACCTCAGGTGTAGATCTCTGCAGTTCATCCAGAGTGATCATGGGCCTCTTGGCTGCATCTCTGATCAGTGTTCTCCTTGTTTGAGATGAAAGTTTAGAGGGATGGCCGGGTCTTGGTAGATTTGCAGTGGTATGATACTTCTTCCATTTCAATAGGATCGCTTGCACAGTGCTCCTTGGGATGTTTAAAGTTTTGGGAATCAATTTGTATCCAAATCCAGCTTTAAACTTATCCACAACAGTATCACGGACCTGCCTGTTGTGTTCCTTGGTCTTCATGATGCTCTCTGTGCTTCAAATAGAACCCAGAGACTATCACAGAGCAGGTGTATTTTTACAGAGACTTGATTATACACAGGTGGAATATATTTATCATCATTAGGCATTTAAGACAACATTGGATCATTCAGAGATCCACAATGAACTTCTGGAGTGAGATTGCTGCACTGAAAGTAAAGGGGCCGAATAATATTGCACTCCCCACTTTTCAGTTTTGAAATTTCCCAAAACATTTTAAATAACCAATAAATTTAATTCAACTTCACAATTCTGTTCCACTTGTTGTTGATTCTTCACCAAAAATTTACATTTGCTATTGTTATGTTTGAAGCATGATATGTGGGAAAAGGTTGAAAAGTTCCAGGGAGCCGAATATTTTTGCAAGGCACTGTATGTGTGGAGGCTGAACTGAATACCAACAGCCTTGTTGATTCTGGCAGTCAACAACTGCCCTCTTCTGCTCACAAATCCTTTCCAACATATGCAGTGTAGAGTTCCAACGCGTGGGGACATCACTCATCAGTCGGTGAGACGAAAGATGCAAACGCTGCTGAAGCACGGCAAAGGCAGCTGAAGCTGTAGCTGACATTTTAAAATGGGCAGACAGACAGAGTACTTTCACTAACAGATTCGGCAGCTCCGGGTAGTTTTTGAAAAAATGTTGAACCACGAGGTTAAGCACATGGGCCAGGCAAGGTACGTGTGTGAGCTCACCTTGCCTCAGAGCTGCTACCAGTTTCCAGCCTTTGTCACACATGAGCATGCTTGGTTGTAGGTTCAGCAGTGTCATCCAAATATCTGACTGCTCTTTCAGCATTGTCCACAACTCTTCAGCATTGTGCAGTTTGTCACCTAATCAAATTAGCTTCAGCACAGCCTGTTGCCACTTGGCTGACGCAGTGTTGCAGTGCTTCAGCTTCTGACTGATGTGTTGATTTTAGAGATGAAGGCTGAAGAGCAGGAGCTGTAGACTCTGGGGGCAACCCTGATTGACGTAGGGCCCGCAATCCTCGGCATCGAGAGGATGTGTTCCATCCCAAGTTCTGACTGGGTCTCAGCTTCCACTATGTTAACCCAGTGTGCCATCAGTGAGATGCACTGTCCCTGCCCACAAGCACTTGTCCATGTGTCCATGGTTAGGTGGACTTTCCCAGTAACAGCATTGTTGAGGTCAAGCAATCAGGTTGCGCAACGTTTCTGTCTCAAAGAGCCTAAAAGGCAACATTTTGAGCGCAAGCAGACAAGAAATATTAGAATTTAGTACTGTGGCCTGTGGGGCACTGGCTGGGTATTTCCGCTTGCATTCCAATGACTGAGGTACAGACAACTGAAGGCTGTGCAGGGACAAGGGGGTGGATGGGCTTGATGATCGTGCTGGTTCACTGTGGGCAACAACAGGTGCAGGGCCTGAGGCATTTTCATGGGCACGGTGAACTGGATATTGGCTTCTAAGCAAAACAGGGGAAGATGCACTGGCGTCACCTGCAGACAGTGTTCCTGGAGCCTGGGGTTTGGCCCACAAAGTCGGGTGCTTTGCTGCCATGTGCCTGATCATGTTGGTGGTGGTCAGGCTGGTAGTTTTGCTACCCCTGCTGATGCAGGCATGGCAGGTGCTGCAAATGGCCTCTTTGGGGTTATCGGCAGAGTCTTTAAAAAATTACCAGACTCAGGAATATGTAACAGTTGGAATGGTAACTTCCAGCATGTTGGTGTTTTGAGGAAAGGATGCACACCTTCTCTCTATGGCCACCACATTGCTTCTTCCTGCCTGTTGATGTGATATGCTTCCTTCCCCATGTATGCTGCTGTCCTCGCTCTGCATGTCCTCCTGGCAGGTTGGGTCAGTCATTATGTCACCCACCAACTCGTCTTCCATATTCGCACCCTGCTCCTCCTCCTGACTTTAAGGCAATTGTGTCTCTTCATCGTCCATCTTTTGTCACACTTTCCCATCATCACCTTCGTGTGTCCATGGCTGTTCAAATCTTTGGGAATCGTTACATGTGATCTCATCAGGCTCCACTTCAAGTTGACTGGCAGAGAGTCCAGAATCTTTAAATGGATAACTGAACAGCTTTTCAGATTGTCCAAGTGTGGGATCAGTTGTCTCAGGGCACTCGGCATGGTGGGAGGAAGGAGGATCAGGGTGAGCAATACTCTCACGGCTACTCAGACTTGACCATGTGGAAGACATGGTGGTGGTGGTGGTGACTAAGTGACGAGAAGCATTATCCGCAACTGTTTTACACTGCTCTGGCTTCAATAGTGATGTGCTGCATTCCCATAGAAACTAGGACAGGAAGGTCGAGTGCGAAGATGTGGGTCTTTGTTGTGGCCCACTTTCAGCTTGGCCACAGCTTTGTCCTCTGCATGCACAATCAGCATCACATCCACTTCCCCATCCTTTGCCCCTTGCCTTGCCCATTTTAAATAGACTACTGAAATCTTTGAAAAGCTCAATACAAATGGATTTATTTGGAGAAAAATTATATGTGATCAGTATGCTTGAAAAGCAAGTATTTGGAGACCACGGATACACCAAGCGTCTGACAAAGATAACAGACAATTAAAATATATATTGTTTTAAATATTTTTTAAACAAAAATTGAGTAGACCAAGGATAGCAGACAGAACAATGCAACATAAGCCTGCAAAGCCAAGATTTTTCCACCACAGATACACCAAGCGTCTGACGGAGATAACAGACTGTATACATTTTTTAAATATTTTTTTGTAATTTTTGAAAACACTAAATACTGAGAAGAACAAGGCTAGCAGCCAGAACTTTGCAACATATGCCTGCTAAGCAAACATTTTTCCACCACAGATACACCAAGCGTCTGACGGAGATGACAGACTGTCTAATTTTTTTATTTTTTTTATTTTTTGAAAACACTAAATAATGAGTAGAACAAGGTTAGCACCCAGAACTATGCATTATATGTCTGCTAAGTGAAGATTTTTCCACCACAGATGCACCAGGAGTCTGACAGAGATAACAGACTGTATACATTTTTCGAAATGTTTTTTTTATTGAAAACACTAAATACTGAGTAGAACAAGGCTAGCAGCCAGAACTATGCAATGTATGCCTGCTGAGCAAAGATTTTTACACCACAGATACACTAGGCGTCAGCCTAAGATAACAGACTGATCAAAATGTGGCCTTGATTTTTTTGGGCACACCAAAATTGTGTCAACAAGTTGGCTTTGACACTAAAAAGAAAATTGAGTACTAAAATTGTTAAAATTGTAAGATATTTAGCGCAATGATATGTGATGTGTGCGGCATACAACTCAATGTGATAAATATAAGAACTGTAGCTAAATATTTTTGGGCCAGCTTCAGATTTTTGGAGCAGCAAAATGGTGTCTAAAATTGTTGTAAGACACTACAAAATATTAGATAGTGTCAAAAAAGGACAGATTATTTGGCTCACTCACATCTGATGCCTGGGACAAAAAAAATGTTAAATTCTTAGATGTGCACGCTCTTCTATTGCAATGGCCTGGATGTAGTCTGCACCGTGAACAAGCAAATAAATGTAGAAAAAAGGGAGCTATGGATTGTTTCAGAATAAAATGAGCAGGTATAAGCTGCAAAAAAAAATTACCATAGATAACTGCAGCTAGGTATATGATAAATAAGCAGCAGCAGAGAGTAATGGAGCTTTTGCTGGTGTATAGTGAGATCTATGTATTCACATACAGTGCTTGCAGGCCTTGCACTGATGTGGCTATGTGCACATAGACTCCCCTGCCTACCTAGCGCTGCAATCTCTGTACCCCAGAATTAGCATTAAAAAGGACTGTTGGTTTCTCAGGATTTGTGGACTAAACACTAGCAGACCCACACTAACTATTAAAATAACAATTCTGACCCTATCTCTGCAGCAGTGCTCCCTACGCTACCTAAGTCCGGAGCAGAATGCGGCAAGTAGGGTGGCGCCAGATCTCTTATAGACCTGATGATGCTGTGCGGCCTACCAATCACTGTAATACCACAACAAAGATGGTTGCGGCATTACCGTGCATGGCAGACAATCACTGCACTGTCAATGATGTGCTAAAGAGTGCCAGAATTGCAGGATGGAGACCCAAGCTCCCGCTGAATAATCCTAGAAATACTCGGTGATCGCTGAGTACACCGAGCATAGTGATACTCGGGTGAGTACAGAGTTGTGGTGAGCATGTTCGCTCATCACTAGTCTTCACCATAGTGGAGTTTGGAGTGTGACTGTTTGAGGTTGTGGACGGGTGTCTTTTATACTGATAACAAGTTCAAACAGGTGCCATTACGACAGGTAATAAGTGGAGAACAGAGGAGCCTCTTAAAGAAGAAGTTACAAGTTTGTGAGAGCCAGAAATCTTGCATGCTTTTAGGTGATCAAATGCTTATTTTCCACCATAATTTGCTAGATAAATCTTGCCAAGTCAGACAAGGTGACTTTCTGGTTTTGTTTCCTCATTTTGACTCTCATAGTTGTTGCCTACCTATGACGTCAATTACAGGCCTCTCTCATCTTTTTAAGTGGGAGAACTTGCACGTTTGGTGGCTGACTAAATACTTTTTTTTCCCCCACTGTATGTAACCAGTACTCTCTGATTGAGTTGCAGAGTCAGAGCCCATTAATGAATCGGACTGTGATCAATGATCCTAGACTTTTCCAATCAATTCTACCTTACTGCCTTGTATTGAGCTCAAATTAGTTCTTTTGTCTCTGGGTTAAATTCTTTTCCATAGTTTATTTTAATAGATGGTGCTCTGTCCTACTTTTTAAGGTGAAAGATGTCGGCTATTAGGAAATACTCTGTTATCACAACATTTGAAATTGTTTCTAAAACCTTCGGATTTCAAGCCAAGAACAGAATTACAGTGGTAATTTGTTTGTTCCGTAAAATCATTAATGTTGTCGTTAAAGAACTGAAATAATTGTACTAACTGCACTATTTTATGTTTTTTCTTCTTAAAGTTTGTCAGTGATAATTATTAATATTTTTAAAAGTGATTAATTAAACAAAGGATTGGCACTTAGTTAGGCCTCCTTCATGTGAGTGTGTGCTGTATGTGTGATGACAGTTTTCACACGTACCGGAGACACTTACACATCTATGGGGCTGCACACATATACTTGTGTTCACACTGACAATGTGTCCGTGTGCAAAGCATGTAGACATGTTTTTTTCCCGGAAGCACAGTCCGCACACATGTACACAGATGACTTTATTTGTGTCATCCGTGTGCCGTTTGTGTTTTTAAAACTTTGTTTCTTTATTAGGCAGGTGTCCAAAATTTGATTAGGAAATCCATTACTTAAACTCTGTTTTGCCTTTTCATTGCTGAGGTGAAGTAGTAGTTTGTGGAAGCATCTGTGTAGGTATTCTCCTGTGTTTGACTAATATAATAACCCCACATGTTGATACGGAGCACCTAATATCTCTTGTGGAACAACATCCTGAACTTTTGGACACCCGTGTGGAGGGCAACCATGACTGGCTGGCAATAGAGCTAAGATAGCTTGGAAAAGCGGAAAAATTATTTTCACAAAGTGATTGGGCATCCAAGGAGGGAAGTTTGGTGAGTACACCAATGGATGTTCCTTTAGCATAACAAACTGCACTAACTTCGCTTATATTTAAAAGTGGCCACCTAAGTTGTCTCCATAATTTCTGTGGAAGGATGTATTTTATGTGACCTGAAAAGTTTATCATGTTATACTTCTATAGAGCCATAAATCTAGATTTTTTTTAATTAGGACTGCAGTTGCTTTATGATACACATTGTCTGCTATGTGAACATTATTTGTGTTTTTTTTTATTTAAAAATGAATCAAGGTTTCACTTTTAATAATCATTGCCCTTTAATGTACTGTTAGCAGGGTGTGTAGGGATAATTTTTTCTGAACATATGTGTTGTTTTGTATGTGAATTTGTGGCATCCTGAATAACTTTGTTTTGTGACTTATGATTGTGCTTGGTGAAAGGCAAACAAGCTTCATGATTTAAAGTGAACATGTCTGTAATACTGAACACTTTGGCAATTATATGGGTAAATTTGTAGCTTCACAATGTTTTAAACATTATTACAGCATGTTGAGCTTGGTCCTGAAAACCATGTTGCCACAAGCCACCAGCACATAGTCCTCCTTGTTTAGTGCTGATGATACACAAGTTTTGGTTGACTCGGCACTGTTTCCCTCTTCACTTGTATATTTCAGCAGCCTGCGCTGTATTAGATTCAAGAAATTCAAATGGCTAGCCCTCGACAGGAATGGATGTGACTAGTGAAAGGAGCCGACTGTTCCATAGACAATAACTGTTGTTAGATAGATGCGGTCCTTTTCTGTGGAGACCAATAGTATGGCATATATCAATAAGGGTAGCCATAGAGATCTGGTTTATATACTTATCTGAATGCAGGGACTCACATCCATACAGCATCCGGGGGCTCCTCACCAGCTGGGGATTCTCTACAAGCTCCGGGAGCGACTTAGGTGGGACACCAATTCCAAGATTTGCTTTTTAAGGCCTAAATGCATGCCAACCAGGAGGTTGAGAAGGAGGAGATCCAGATCGTCAGATGATTCTGCGATCACAGGTAGGAGTCCAAACTTAGCGATATTTCAGACTATTCCCTCTCTGCCCTTGAACTGAAAGTTTTGAATATGGGTTTGGCATTTTGCCCTACTCCTAGATGGGACTCCTTTCAATTAGAAAAGGATCTACAACAATTTTACTGCAATATTAGATTGAAGGTACACTTTGAGGATAACTCACGCCCCATTGGTAACACCTTAGGGAAAAAACCTGATCGAGATGGGGGACCACTGATTACATTAGACCAATTAGGGTTAAGAAATCCATGTAATTTTGTTCCACCAAAAACAAACCATGCCGTAGAGACCTTCATTGACCTTTTAAACAGGGACATCAAACAGACCAATCATGACCAACGCATAGTTCTACTCCCTGTCCGGCATAATTTAACAGCAGCTGAGAAACAAGCTCTTACATCACTAAAAGATAATAAAAATATTATTATCAAACCTGCGGACAAAAAAGGTGCTGTCATGGTCATGAATAAAAGCCAATATACAGCGAAGTTCAGAAGACATTTCTCTGACACTACCACATACAGAAGGATTCAATCTGATCTACTATGCTCCATTTAAATGTTCTTTGTTATTGCCTAACACTGTTATAGAACCAATATCAAAGTGAACATAAAGCAAAGATAACAAAATTCATAAAAAAGTATAATTTTATTGAAAAAAATAATAAAAATAAAAAATACACAAAGGAAAAACCAAACTACAATACTACACAAAATTATAAAGAATATATTGAATGAGGAGACCAGATCCGCATAGTATAAGAGATACTAGAAAAGAACATAACCTTCCAAAGTGCAAAAATAGATGGCATAACATAGGCCATCTACCTCAATAAAGTGCATATGCATACATAGTAAGTGGTCTAACCTAGGTCAAACAAGTGCATAAAACTCTGGAAAAATACTAGTACCAGTGTAAAGATGAACTGTGACCCTCAAGGACTCCGACTCCAACGTACGTTTCGCCTAAGTGGCTTTTTCAAGGAGTGAAGAGAAAGTGAAAATGGAGTGTGTTTTAAACATAGCTCCAGCAAATCACATGGAGTAAAAATGATCATGTGAGCAATAAAGAAGAAAAATATAGTAGCCCTAAAAAAATATATATAAAAATATATGGGATAAGAAGTTTCACTCATTCATATATATCCTCAAACAATATGCACATAATAATAAATAGAATAACATCTGAACAAAGCACAGTATACGGCGAAACCGGAAGTGACATAGAAATTAACATAGAAGGACATAAGGTTAAAAGCTTTACAAATGAGAACAATACATGTTCTAAAACAGGTCGATCCTATTGAATGGTACAGCGCTGTAAATAAACTTAAGAAAACATAGAAATAGAGCACATTATGCGGCGAAAACCGGAAGTGACATACTGGGTGCAAATTAGCATATGTAAACAGTAATAGAATGCCCCGCAAACCAGCATAGGGTATAGTCTGCCAGTGACAGGTCCCCTAAAGGAGCAAAACGCCACAGATCCACATGTAAATTACTGACACCGGACAATTACCGTCAGACCGGAAATGACGTTCCGCGGTCCATACTCACAGAGCGGAAACGCATAGCCGCGGCCATCACATGTGGCATAGTATGGTAACCTGGCAACCCGTAAACGAACACCCACCTCCAGTAAACCCCGCCCACAAAAGGTAACAGAACAGCAGAGCACAATATCCTAATAGCCCGGGAGGGCACGCCTCCAGAATACCCCGCCCACAAAAAAGTGACAGTGTGGCGTAACCAAATATCTAACAACCTGGGAGGGGACACCTCCAATATACCTCACCCACCGAAAATGACAAAGCGCTAGTAAACGCCCCGTCCATATAACAATACCCTGATAGAAAAATACTAAAAGCCAAAACCGTAAGTGACGCCAAAGGGGCATATAACTATATCAATAAGTCCCTAGTAAATAGATACACATTTAATATAAATTTCCATTTGATCATGTGCACAAGCGGAACTGCATGGCCGCTAATGAACAGACAAATAGAATCGAATATATAACAAATATTGTAATAAGAAAGAATAATAAATACCCACTAAACAAATAAAATAAATAAATAAATAGTGCAGTGCAACACACGTGCGAACGAGTGAAAAAAGATAATAATAGTAAAACATATTATATTTTATTTAGATACAGAAATAAAATAGCAACAACAGGACGATTCCATCCAATATCCCAATCAGATCTAGATATCAAAGAGTAGAAAGAATTGAAAGCTAGCACTCAATCAACTAAAGTTCACGGTGCCAGTGAACGGGATACTCGATCCCACAAGTCATAAAGTCAAAGTAATCACTGCACTCGTATATTATCAAATTGCAAAAAGTTTATTAAATTTGAATTCGTGAAAAAGAGGTACTTGGCGAATTGACGTTTCGGCCAAACCTTGGCCTTGTTCACAAAATCGCTGTAACAAGCAAAGGTCCTGTCCTTTGCTTGTTACAGCGATTTTGTGAACAAGGCCAAGGTTTGGCCGAAACGTCAATTCGCCAAGTACCTCTTTTTCACGAATTCAAATTTAATAAACTTTTTGCAATTTGATAATATACGAGTGCAGTGATTACTTTGACTTTATAGATATCAAAGAGGACCTGAAATTAAAAACAAGAAAGAAAAAGAAAAATATTAATAAAAACTTACAAATAAGCACTAAAAGACATTTGTTCATTGAGGCCATGGGGTGCCAGGGTATTCAATCTGTAAATCCACTTGGCTTCGATTTGGGCCAACCTCCTCTTGATATCACCACCTCTAGTATTCAATATAATATGGTCAATCCCTATAACCCTCAATAAAGAGCTATCGCACTGATGGAACAGCTTAAAATGTTTAGGCACAGTTTTGAGGGATTGGATGTCAATGGCTGTTTGCGCTGCTTTGATATCTAAAACATGCTCCCTAACTCTTCTTCTTAGTTCCCTGGAGGTCAAACCAACATATTTCAATTCACAGGGACAACTAGCGCAGTAAATCACCGCAGTAGTGGTACATGTAATAGAGTGGAGGATGTTATAGGTCTTATTCCCATCAGCACTGGAGAACACAGTACACCTATCAATGTTGGGGCATGCTACAAAGGAGCCACACGGACGGCAGCCCCATTTAGGGCCCCGTGATCCAAACGGATTAACATTCTTTTTGTTCACATAATGACTATGTACTAACGAGTCCTTAATGTTTGGTGACCTCCTGTAGGTAACCGATGGTTTGGATGGAAGGTATTGCGCAAGAATAGGGTCCAATTGTAGGACCCTCCAATGTTTGGATAAAATGTCCCTCACCTCATACCATCTGCAATTGAAAGTTTGGATATACCGTACCTTGTCATCGTTCCCATTTTCCAATCTCTGTTTATTCAATGCTTGGGAACGATCAGTGCATCTTGCTCGCCAGTAAGCCCGTTTAATGCATCCTGAGGAATATCCTCTTTCAGTAAATCTTGTGCTCAAATCTCTACTTTGCCTCTCAAAAGAAGATTCATCAGAGCAAATGCGTCGCATCCATAGAAACTGTCCCACGGGTATGCCTTTAATAAGGCTTTGTTGATGTGACGAAGAAAAATGAAGAAGACTGTTTGTAGAGGTCGGTTTCCGGAACACGTCTGTATGTATAAATCCAAGTTCATCAACTTCCAACAGAATATCCAAAAATTCCATGTTTGATCTTCCTGCCTTATACGTCAAACGCAAGTTCAAATTGTTCCCAAGCATTAGTACATAGTCATTATGTGAACAAAAAGAATGTTAATCCGTTTGGATCACGGGGCCCTAAATGGGGCTGCCGTCCGTGTGGCTCCTGTGTAGCATGCCCCAACATTGATAGGTGTACTGTGTTCTCCAGTGCTGATGGGAATAAGACCTATAACATCCTCCACTCTATTACATGTACCACTACTGCGGTGATTTACTGCGCTAGTTGTCCCTGTGAATTGAAATATGTTGGTTTTACCTCCAGGGAACTAAGAAGAAGAGTTAGGGAGCATGTTTTAGATATCAAAGCAGCGCAAACAGCCATTGACATCCAATCCCTCAAAACTGTGCCTAAACATTTTAAGCTGTTCCATCAGTGCGATAGCTCTTTATTGAGGGTTATAGGGATTGACCATATTATATTGAATACTAGAGGTGGTGATATCAAGAGGAGGTTGGCCCAAATCGAAGCCAAGTGGATTTACAGATTGAATACCCTGGCACCCCATGGCCTCAATGAACAAATGTCTTTTAGTGCTTATTTGTAAGTTTTTATTAATATTTTTCTTTTTCTTTCTTGTTTTTAATTTCAGGTCCTCTTTGATATCTAGATCTGATTGGGATATTGGATGGAATCGTCCTGTTGTTGCTATTTTATTTCTGTATCTAAATAAAATATAATATGTTTTACTATTATTACCTTTTTTCACTCGTTCGCACGTGTGTTGCACTGCACTATTTATTTATTTATTTTATTTGTTTAGTGGGTATTTATTATTCTTTCTTATTACAATATTTGTTATATATTCGATTCTATTTGTCTGTTCATTAGCGGCCATGCAGTTCCGCTTGTGCACATGATCAAATGGAAATTTATATTAAATGTGTATCTATTTACTAGGGACTTATTGATATAGTTATATGCCCCTTTGGCGTCACTTACGGTTTTGGCTTTTAGTATTTTTCTATCAGGGTATTGTTATATGGACGGGGCGTTTACTAGCGCTTTGTCATTTTCGGTGGGTGAGGTATATTGGAGGTGTCCCCTCCCAGGTTGTTAGATATTTGGTTACGCCACACTGTCACTTTTTTGTGGGCGGGGTATTCTGGAGGCGTGCCCTCCCGGGCTATTAGGATATTGTGCTCTGCTGTTCTGTTACCTTTTGTGGGCGGGGTTTACTGGAGGTGGGTGTTCGTTTACGGGTTGCCAGGTTACCATACTATGCCACATGTGATGGCCGCGGCTATGCGTTTCCGCTCTGTGAGTATGGACCGCGGAACGTCATTTCCGGTCTGACGGTAATTGTCCGGTGTCAGTAATTTACATGTGGATCTGTGGCGTTTTGCTCCTTTAGGGGACCTGTCACTGGCAGACTATACCCTATGCTGGTTGGCGGGGCATTCTATTACTGTTTACATATGCTAATTTGCACCCAGTATGTCACTTCCGGTTTTCGCCGCATAATGCGCTCTATCTCTATGTTTTCTTAAGTTTATTTACAGCGCTGTACCATTCAATAGGATCGACCTGTTTTAGAACATGTATTGTTCTCATTTGTAAAGCTTTTAACCTTATGTCCTTCTATGTTAATTTCTATGTCACTTCCGGTTTCGCCGTATACTGTGCTTTGGTCAGATGTTATTCTATTTATTATTATGTGCATATTGTTTGAGGATATATATGAATGAGTGAAACTTATTATCCCATATATTTTTATATATATTTTTTTAGGGCTACTATATTTTTCTTCTTTATTGCTCACATGATCATTTTTACTCCATGTGATTTGCTGGAGCTATGTTTAAAACACACTCCATTTTCACTTTCTCTTCACTCCTTGAAAAAGCCACTTAGGCGAAACGTACGTTGGAGTCGGAGTCCTTGAGGGTCACAGATCATCTTTACACTGGTACTAGTATTTTTCCAGAGTTTTATGCACTTGTTTGACCTAGGTTAGACCACTTACTATGTATGCATATGCACTTTATTGAGGTAGATGGCCTATGTTATGCCATCTATTTTTGCACTTTGGAAGGTTATGTTCTTTTCTAGTATCTCTTATACTATGCGGATCTGGTCTCCTCATTCAATATATTCTTTATAATTTTGTGTAGTATTGTAGTTTGGTTTTTCCTTTGTGTATTTTTTATTTTTATTATTTTTTTCAATAAAATTATACTTTTTTATGAATTTTGTTATCTTTGCTTTATGTTCACTTTGATATTGGTTCTATATTTGATGGTGGACATTATTTCACTAGGGTGAATTTTGTTGTGTATCTAACACTGTTATAGATGCATCTATGTGTTCACCCGCACTTTCATATAATTTCATATAATTTGGCAGATAATTCTGTATATTAGCCCATCAGCTCCAGACATCGCCTATAATCTGATCACATCCATTGCACTACACAGTTAGGACCACTATGTGCTTCCCAGTAATCAGACTTGCCACGGCACTTTGAAGGGGCGTGCCTTGCCTCCCAACCCCATGACAACGCGCAAACAATCCAGCGCTGGGACCACAGTGACACTGGGACCGTGTCTGTGCATGCGCCGGCATTCTGCGTCACTTCCAGTCACATGACCTCTCAGCGCTCTATGTGAGAAGTGCTGACCGCAACCTAATGACATTCCCAGCTGTGTCAGCTTCACACCTCTGCACCAACTATGGATGTGAGTTCCTGCATTCAGATAAATATATAAACCAGATCTGTATGGCTACCTTTATTGATTTATGCTACACTATTGGTCTCCACAGAACAGGACCGCATCTATTTAATGCTAACCAGCAACTGGAACTTGCTCCATTACAGGATACAGAGTGCATCCCTCCACATGATAGTAAACTATATCACCAGGGTATGTTTATCAATATCCCCTATATTCCTTCTGTACTATAAACAATACAACTTGATCACAAGTATACAGGATTTTCTTATTATTGTGCATGAGTATGTGTAAACAGACTATCAGTAACAAGCTATATGATACTGTTGGCCTGACCCCGGGTAGCATGCTCTCCATTATTCCCAGCAGGATATAGCATATCATATGATCTACCTCCGCATAAACTAACCTTAACTTATGATGCTTCAGCAGAAGGGGTAGGCCGTCTCACAGCTACCTTGAACTACCTCATCAATGCATTTATTATCCTCCTCATTTTGACCATTCTCTGGTTTTGAAATGTCTCATAATTGACGCAACTTCCATTATCTGGCACCTTTTGTACTGTCATACAAAGCAATCACTTTGCACATGTTGGGGGAACAACTTCACGTATACATATTGTAAATATTGAATTTTTGACATTCTCGACTTGTTTCCTTTGAAGTATATATTTTTATCTTTCCTAACGACTTTGTGATCAAGGCTATTTATTAGCCGAAACGTCAAAATTTACTTGTCGCTTTGTCAATCACTATACAAAAAACCCCCACTTGAAGCATATTCTCAACCTGTACGTGTGCAGTGATGTCAACACTCTTTGTGCTGTATTAGAGATACCCCAGCTAATATGTTCCATGTTAATATGGCCTTACAGGTGTCTGCCAGTCATTGTCAAGGCTGTGCATACTTTGATCCCCACACACAAAGATGTCAATGGAAGGTTGCTGCTAACGACCATAGCACTGCGTCCATTGTGGTGCTGATTCCAATTACAAATTTCTATGGTGGAGAAAGAAAGTAATGCCATATCTGCAGGTTAATTGTGTTAATGCACAGATCAATGTACCTTTAAAGGCATATTATCTTTTTATATCTTCTGTTGGTTTCTATTACATATGCTTCATTATTCTTAATATGAATGATTGTTGTTATCACTTTGTCAACTGTAGATTTGGTGAAACAACGCTGGTGCTCAGCAAGAGTCCAGTACCACTGGGAATTTAATCCCCTCGATGTCTGGTGCGACTAGAAAGTGCAAATATGTCTATTTCCGGAATTCAAAATTCCTGCGCCCAATCATGTAACTCAACTAGTAAGTTACTATGTACGTGTTTGCTGTAAACACAGGAGAGTGGGCTTGTGAAAGTTTGCGTGTTAACCCTGAACATTTCTAATTGTTGGTACTCATACACAAATATTGTTAGATTATAACTATGTCTGTGGTAATGTATACACTACACATATAGTCAACATTCAACATACACACGGAAAATGCCTTTCCACACAAGCAACATCTTTTAACCTTTTTTTCTTTTAAAGTTAAAGATTAATCCAACAAAATACATGCAACAGAGATTCACAATTTAACCCCTTAGCGACCGCCGATACGCCTTTTAACGGCGGCCGCTAAGGGTACTTAAAGCACAGCGCCGTTAATTAACGGCACTGTGGAAAAAGTAAATAGCGCCCCCCAGAGTCGGATTTTCTCCGGGGTCTCGGCTGCCGGGGGTAGCTGAGACCCCAGAGAACATGATTCGGGGTTTTTTTTACCGACCCCGCATTTGCGATCGCCGGTAATTAACCGTTTACCGGCGATCGCAAAAAAAAAACGCAATTTTTTTTTTAAATTTCTCTGTCCTCCGATGTGATCGCACATCGGAGGACAGAGAAAAGGGTTCCCAGGTAGCCCCCCAACACTTACCTTTCTCCCCCGATGCTCCTCGTGGCTCGTGCGCCCGCCGGCCGGCCCCGCGAGAGTCTTTGGGGTCTCAGCTGCCGGGGGTAGCCGAGACCCCAAAGAGCATGATCGGGGTCGGTTTTACCGACCCCAGTTTTGCGATCGCCGGTAATTAACTGTTTACCAGCGATCGCAAAAAAAAAAAAAAAAGTAAAGTGTAATTCTCTGTCCTCTGATGTGATCGCACATCAGAGGACAGAGAAATAGGGGGATTTGGGGACCCTATCATACTCACCTGTGTCCCTGGATCCTCCTGCTGCTCCTCCTGGCCGCCGGCAAAAGAAAATGGCGGGCGCATGCGCAGTGCGCCCGCCATCTGTCTCCATCTGCTGGCCGGCAGGAGAACAGCAGTTGGGGCTAAAATTAGGGTTAGGGTTAGGGCTAGGGTTAGGGCTAGGGTTAGGGTTAGGGCTAGGGTTAGGGCTAGGGTTAGGGTTAGGGCTAGGGTTAGGGTTAGGGTTAGGGCTAGGGTTAGGGTTAGGGCTAGGGTTAGGGATAGGGTTAGGGCTAGGGTTAGGGCTAGGGCTAGGGTTAGGGTTAGGGCTAAGGCTAGGGTTAGGGTTAGGGTAAGGGCTAGGGTTAGGGCTAGGGTTAGGGCTAGGGTTGGGGCTAAATTTAGGGTTAGGGTTGGGGCTAAATTTAGGGTTAGGGTTGGGGCTAAATTTAGGGTTAGGCTTCTTTCACACTTACGTTGGTACGGGGCCGTCGCAATGCGTCTGCCCGACATACCGACGCACGTTGTGAAAATTGTGCACAAGGTGGGCAGCGGCTGTAGTTTTTCAACGCATCCGCTGCCCAATCTATGTCCTGGGGAGGAGGGGGCGGAGTTACGGCCACGCATGCGCGGTCAGAAATGGCGGATGCGACGTACAAAAAAACGTTTCATTGAACGTTTTTTTTTGTGCCGACGGTCCGCCAAAACACAACTGATCCAGTGCACGACGGACGCGACGTGTGGCCATCCGTCACGACCCGTCGGCAATACAAGTCTATGGGCAAAAAACGCATCCTGCGGGCACATTTGCAGGATCCGTTTCTTGTCCAAAATGACGGATTGCGACGGATGCCAAACGATGCAAGTGTGAAAGTAGCCTTAGGGCTAGGGTTAGGGTTGGGGCTAAAGTTAGGGTTAGAGTTGGGATTAGGGTTAGGGTTTGGATTAGGGTTGGTATTAGGGTTAGGGTTGGCATTAGGGTTACGCATGGGATTAGGGTTAGGTTTGGGATTAGGGTTAGGGTTGTGATTAGGGGTGTATTGGGATTAGGGTTAGGTTTGAGGTTAGGGTTGAGAATAGGATTAGGGGTGTGTTGGATTTAGGGTTTTGATTAGGGTTATGGTTAGGGTTGACATTAGGGTTGTTTTGGGGTAAGGGTTGTGATTATGGTTAGGGTTAGTGATTAGGATTATGGATCAGGTTGGGATTAGGGTTAGGGGTGTGTTGGGGTTAGGGTTGGAGCTAGAATTGGGGGGTTTAGGTACATCAGGGGGTCTCCAAACACGACAGCCAATTTTGCACTCAAAAAGTCAAATGGTGCTCCCTCCCTTCTGAGCTCTGCCGTGCGCCCAAACAGTGGGTTACCCCCACATATGGGGCATCAGCGTACTCGGGATAAATTGGACAACTTCTGGGGTCCAATTTCTCTTGTTACCCTTGTGAAAATAAAAACTTGGGGGCTACAAAATCTTTTTTGTGGAAAAATATATATATATTTTTTTTATGACTCTGCATTATAAACTTCTGTGAAGCACTTGGGCATTCAAAGTTCTCACCACACATCTATATAAGTTCCTTGGAGGGTCTAGTTTCCAAAACGGGGTCACTTGTGGGGGGTTACTACTGTTTAGGTACATCAGGGGCTCTGCAAATGCAACATGACGCCCACAGACCATTCTATCTAAGTCTGCATTCCAAAACGGCGCTCCTTCCCTTCCAAGCTCTGCTGTGCGCCCAAACAGTGGTTTACCCCCACATATGTGGCATCAACATACTCAGGATAAATTGGACAACAACTTTAGTGGTCCAATTTCTCCTGTTACCCTTGTGAAAATGAAAACTTGGGGGCTACAATATCTTTTTTGTGAAAAAAAAAATATTTTATATTTTCACAACTCTGCATTCTAAACTTCTGTGAAGCACTTGGGCATTCAAAGTTCTCACCACACATCTAGATAAGTTCCTTGGGGGGTCTAATTTCCAAAATGGGGTCACTTGTGGGGGTTACTACAGTTTAGGTACATCAGGGGCTCTGCAATCGCAACATAATACCCACAGACCATTCTATCAAAGTCTGCATTCCAAAACGGCGCTCCTTCCCTTCCGAGCTCTGCCGTGCGCCCAAACAGTGGTTTACCCCCACATATGGTGCATCAGCGTACTCGGGATAAATTGGACAACAACTATTGCAGTCCAATTTCTCCTGTTACCCTTGTGAAAATAAAAACTTGGGGGCTAAAAAATCATTTTTGTGGAAAAAAAATATTTTTTATTTTCACGACTCTGCATTCTAAACTTCTGTGAAGCACTTGGGCATTCAAAGTTCTCACCACACATCTAGATAAGTTCCATGGGGGGTCTAGTTTCCAAAATGGGGTCACTTGTGGGGGATTTCTACTGTTTAGGCACATTAGGGGCTCTCCAAACACGACATGGCGTCCGATCTCAATTCCAGCCAATTCTACATTGAAAAAGTAAAACGGCACTCTTTCTCTTCCAAGCTCTGCGGTGCACCCAAACAGTGGTTTACCCCCACATATTGGATATCAATGTACTCAGGAGAAATTGCACAACAACTTTAGTGGTCTAATTTCTCCTGTTACCCTTGTGAAAATAAAAATTTGTGGGCAAAAAGATCATTTTTGTAGAAAAAATGCGATTTTTTTTTTTTTCACGGCTCTACGTTATAAACTTCTGTGAAGCACATGGGGGTTCAAAGTGCTCACCACACATCTAGATAACTTCCTTATGGGGTCTAGTTTCCAAAATGGGGTCACTTGTGGGGGGTTTCCACTGTTTAGGCACATCAGGGGCTCTCCAAACGCGACATGGCGTCCAATCTCAATTCCAGCCAATTCTACATTGAAAAAGTAAAACGGCGCTCCTTCACTTCCAAGCTCTGCGGTGCGCCCAAACAGTGGTTTACCCTCACATATGGGGTATCGACGTATTCAGGAGAAATCGCACAACAACTATTGTGGTCTAATTTCTCCTGTTACCTTTGTGAAAATATGAATTTGTGGGCGAAAAATCATTTTTGTGTAAACAAAAGCGATTTTTTATTTTCACGGCTCTACGCTATAAACTTCTGTGAAGCACTTGGGGGTTCAAAGTGCTCACCACACATCTAGATAAGTTCCTTAAGGGGTCTAGTTTCCAAAATGGTGTCACTTGTGGGGAGTTTCCACTGTTTAGGCACATCAGGGGCTCTCTAAACGTGACATTGTTCCGATCTCAATTCCAGCCAATTCTGCATTGAAAAAGTCAAACGGCGCTCCTTCACTTCTAAGTTCTGCGGTGCGCCCAAAAAGTGGTTTACCCTCACATATGGGATATTGGCGTATTCAGGAGAAATTGCATAACAAAATTTATGGTTACATTTCTGTTTTTACACTTGTGAAAATAAAAAAAATGGTTCTGAATTAAGATGTTTGCAAAAGAAAGTTAAATGTTCATTTTTTCCTTCCACATTGTTTCAGTTCCTGTGAAGCACGTAAAGGGTTAATAAACTTCTTGAATGTGGTTTTGAGAACCTTGAGGGGTGTACTTTTTAGAATGGTGTCACACTTCATTATTTTCTATCATATAGACCCCTCAAAATAACTTCAAATGTGATGTGGTCCCTTAAAAAAATGATGTTGTAAAAATGAGAAATTGCTGGTCAACTTTTAACCCTTATAACTCCCTAACAAAAAAAAAAAATTGTTTCCAAAATTGTGCTGATGTAAAGTAGACATGCGGGAAATGTTATTTATTAACTATTTTTGTGACATATCTCTCTGATTTAAGGGCATAAAAATACAAAGTTTGAAAATTGCTAAATTTTAAAAATTTTCGCCATATTTCCGTTTTTTTCATAAATAATCGCAAGTAATATCGAAGAAATGTTACCACTAACATGAAGTACAATATGTCACGAAAAAACAATCTCAGAATCAGCGGGATCCGTTGAAGCGTTCCAGAGTTATAACCTTATAAAGTGACTGTGGTCAGAATTGCAAAAATTGGCTTGGTCATTAAGTACCAAATTGGCTCTGTCACTAAGGGGTTAAGCTACAGAACATCCCATTGTTTACTTGCATCCCAGTAGAAATGTCTGACCTCACACATCCTATTGCTTGCTATCATGTTTCACCATAATGCTTTGTTTTTTAATCGAAAAAAAACATGTTTGCATTAAAATAATGGTTTACGCACATGCTTGCCAGCATTTTTTAATTTTAATCTAAAATGTTTTAAAGGGAGCCTGTCACCTGAATTTGGCGGGACTGGTTTTGGGTCATACGGGCGGCGTTTTCGGGTGTTTGATTCACCCTTTCCTTACTCGCTGGCTGCATGCTGGCTGCAATATTGGATTGAAGTTCATTCTCTGTCCTCCGTAGTACATGCCTGCACAAGGCAAGATTGCTTTGCGCAGGCGTGTACTATGGAGGACATAGAATGAACTTCAATCCAATATTGCAGCCAGCATGCAGCCAGCAGGTAAGGCAAGGGTGAATCAAACACCCGAAAACTCCGCCCATATGACCCAAAACCAGTCTTGCCAAATTCAGGTGACAGAGTCCCTTTAAGCATGTTAGTGCTATTTGTTGACTTTAATATGCAGCTAACTTTCAAATAATACCTTTGCACAGATTATACCACAGTTGTAGAAACATTGATGGAATTTAAGTTTTATAATTTAATGTTGTCTGAACCCAAACTTGTTTGTGTCCAACCATTTTTATAAAATAAAATTTATTTGCTCCTAGGACAGAGGACAACTTGGAAAAAATCAGAAGAATTCCCAACAATGGCTGCCTCTGCACCATGTACCTTGCCTCAGAGGCAGATCACACAGCTGAGCCAACTACAACAGCAAAGCTGATATAGCCATCTGACACTGGTGAAGCATCCACAAAGGGTAAGAATGTAAGCAGCCAACCAACAGCATATCAACAGATACCTCATTTCATGTATTTATCATATGCATTACTTTTTCATTTTCATCTTTTATTGCACTTTTTATCATTTTTTGCAGGATGCAGCCAGGCTCATTTTTGTTGGCTGGGTTTACTGGGGCATGTGTCCCTGTGGGGTGCATGTATATAGTGCTGGGCAGTCCGCCTGACATAGTATTATGGGTGTCATCAATAGGCTGTAAGCCAGGCACTTTGCATCACACACACCTGTGTGACTGGAGTTTTACTCAAGCCTCATTTGTGTGCATTTTTTCTACTGGGCAGCCAACCTCTCCATAATTTGATAGGTGTGTGGGTGCCTGTTTCAATCAGTAGTTTTCACCTGTGCTGTACCTGCCTTTATAGTGGGGGCCTGCTGCATCCTGCTCATGCATTTATCATCTGACAGGTTTTGATAAGGCTGTTTCCTTATGGTATGTTTTTCTTAATTTTTCTGTTAGCTGTTTTTGAAATTAGTGTTAGCACTCGCAAGTATGAGGACTAGTGTTGAGCGATACCGTCCAATACTTGAAAGTATCGGTATCGGATAGTATCGGCCGATACCCGAAAAGTATCGGATATCGCCGATACCGATATCCGATACCAATACAAGTCAATGGGACACCAAGTATCGGAAGGTATTCTGATGGTTCCCAGGGTCTGAAGGAGAGGAAACTCTCCTTCAGGCCCTGGGATCCATATTAATGTGTAAAATAAAGAATTAAAATAAAAAATATTGATATATTCACCTCTCCGGCGGCCCCTGGACATCATGCGGGTAACCGTCAGGCTTCTTTGTTTAAAATGAGCACGTTTAGGACCTGCGGAATGACGTCGCGGCTTCTGATTGGTCGCGTGCCGCCCATGTGACCGCCACGCGACCAATCAGAAGCCGCGACGTCATTCCGCAGGTCCTAAATTCCTAGAATGAGGAGTTTAGTGCCTGAGAATGACGTCGCGGCTTCTGATTTGTCGCGTCGCGGTAACATGGGCGTCACGCGACCAATCAGAAGCCGCGACGTCATTCCTCAGGTCCTAAACGCGCTCATTCTAGGAATTTAGGGCCTGAGGAATGACGTCGCGGCTTCTGATTGGTCGCGTGGCGGTCACATGGGCGGCACGCGACCAATCAGAAGCCGCGACGTCATTCCGCAGGTCCTAAACGCGCTCATTTTAAACAAAGAAGCCTGCCGGTTACCCGCGTGATGTCCAGGGGCCGCCGGAGAGGTGAATATATCAATATTTTTTATTTTAATTCTTTATTTTACACATTACTATGGATCCGATACCGATACCCGATACCACAAAAGTATCGGATCTCGGTATCGGAATTCCGATACCGCAAGTATCGGCCGATACCCGATACTTGCGGTATCGGAATGCTCAACACTAATGAGGACCCTTGATGATGGGTTGCGAGCTTATCTGTTTTGGCCAAAATATCAACCAATACCTCATTTAATGTACTTTATTTATCACATGCATTATTGTTTTCATCTTTTATTGCACTGTCCTCAGGCCATCCACGCTGAACAGACGGTATGACAGTTGTGCAGGTAGTACCATCTATAGCGCATGAAACTAGCTCCTGTTCTTCCTCCTCCTCCTCTTCCTCATTGTCACAAAATCCATGTTGGGATAAGATGATGCTGGGCTATGTATAATCAGCCTTTATGGTTTCTCGCTCCATCTCATCGTGCTCCGCCTGCAATGCATCTTCTTTGATTGTGAGTAGAAAATGTTTCAGTAGACAGAGAAGTGGGATGGTGATGTTAATTATGGCATCATCAATGCTCGCCATCTTGGTGGAGTCCTCAAACTTTTGGAGAATGGTACATATGTCTGACATCCATGTACACTTCTGAGGTCTTAGGTGTGGAGTCTGAACTGTATGTCGATGGCCTTGTTGATGCTGGTAGTCAACAATTGCCCTCTTCTGCTCACAAATCCTTCCCAACATCTGCAGTGTAGAGTTCCAAAGCATGGGGACATCACGCAACAGTCAGTGAGCTGGAAGCTGCAAACGCTGCAGAAACACGGTAAGGACGGAGGAAGCTGGAGCTGACTTTCTAAAATGGGCACACAAGCGGCGTACTTTGACAGGCAAATCCAGCAGCTCGGGGTAGATTTTGAGAAACCACTGAACCGCTGCAGTGCTTCCAGCTTGTGATTTATGTGGTCATTTTGGAGATGGAGGATGAGGTGCAGGAACTGTAGACTGTAGGGGAAACCTTCATTGACAAGGGCCCGCAATCCTCGGCGTCTGGAGGACATGTTCCATCCCAAGGTCTGACTAGGTCCGGGCTTCCACTATGTTAACCCAGAGTGCCATCACAGAGATGTACCATCCCTGCCCACAAGCACTCGTCCAAGTGTCTGTGGTTAGTTCGACTTTCCCAGTAACTGTATTGTTGAGGCCACAGCTAATGTTGTGGGACATGTGCTTGTGTAATACGGGGACGGCACAACAGGAGACGTAGTGGCGGTTGGGGATCGAGTACCGAGGGACGGCCGCTGTCATCAGGTTGTGGAAAGCTTTTGTCTCCATGAGCCTAAAAGGCAACATTTCAAGCGCAAGCAGATGAGAAATGTGTGAATTTAGTAGCGTGGCCTGTGGGGCGTTGGCTGCTTATTTGCACTTGCATTCCAAGGACTGGTGTATGAACAACTGAACACTGCACTGGGACAAGGACGTGAATGTGCTTGATGATGGTGCTACTTGAGTGTGTGCAATGACAGATGCAGGGCAAGAGGCATCTTTGCATGCACCATATATAGGGGATTGGTTTGCATGCACAACAGTGGAAGAAGCAGGGTGACACTGTTCCTGGACCCTGGGGTTTGGCCCACGAAGTCGGGTGCCTTGCTGCCTTGTGCCTGATTATGCTGGTAGTGGTCAGGCTGGTAGTTTTCCTGATGCTGGCAAGGCAGGTGGTGGCCTTTTTGGGGTTATCAGCAGAGTCTTTAAAAAACAACTAGATCCGGGAAGACCTAACATGTGTACTGGCAACTTCCATCCAGTAGAGTAGGAGATTAGATTGAGTTAGGTTCAGAACAGGTTTCAATCAGAGTATTGACAGTTGAGAAAGGGGGTGCAGCCAGATCATGGTGGGAAGAGTGTCTCCCTGAGGTAATCGGTTACAAAAGTGGAGCAGAGCCGTCAAGTTGTGAGATGAACAAGTCCATGAGGAGAAGCTCAAAAGTCCAGGACCTACGGGCAGTGTGAGTGTTATGACCTAGTGGTTAGGACGATAATGGACCTAGTGGGTAAGAGCACACGGAATGACCTGATAGTTACTAGTAATATAGGACGAGCTCTGAGACGTGGGAACTCTGCTGACCGCAATCCCTAATCCTATCACACACACTAGAAATAGCCGTGGATTGCTCCTAACGCTCCCTATGCAACTCGACACAGCCTAAGAAACTAGCTAGCCCTAGAGATAGAAAAATAAAGCCTACCTTGCCTCAGAGAAATTCCCCAAAGGAAAAGGCAGCCCCCCACATATAATGACTGTGAGTAAAGATGAAAATTACAAACACAGAGATGAAATAGATTTAGCACAGTGAGGCCCGACTTACTGAACAGACAGAGGATAGGAAAGGTAACTTTGTGGTCAGCACAAAAACCTACAAAAACACCACGCAGAGGGCGCAAAAAGACCCTTCGCACCGACTCACGGTGCGGAGGCGCTCCCTCTGCGTCCCAGAGCTTCCAGCAAGCAAGACAAAATCAAAATAGCAAGCTGGACAGAAAAATAGAAAACCAGAGAAAAACAAGCAGTAACTTAGCTTCAGCTGGGAAGACAGGTCACAAGAACGATCCAGGAGAGAGCTAGACCAATACTGGAACATTGACAGGTGGCCTGGAGCAATGATCTAGGTGGAGTTAAATAGAGCAGCCAGCTAACGAATTAACCTCGTCACCTGTAGAAGGAAACTCAGAAGCCGCAGCTCCACTCACACCCACCAGAGGAAGCCCACGGACAGAACCAGCCGAAGTACCATTCACGACCACAGGAGGGAGCTTGACAACAGAATTCACAACATGTGAGACACGAAGTGGAGAGGATCAGAGCAGCATGAAAGAGCAGCGGCTAGGCTTAATGATAAATCCCAGAACGTCCAAAACCTATGGTCTGACAAGGATTGGCAGTGGCATCCTTTATTTTCGCCCAGAATGGGGGAGCATCTGGAAGAAGCTAGCATGGCTACTAAGGGAGCTGCGGTACGGGAGGATACGGTACAAGAACGAGAAAAGTCAGGAAGGACCAGGGACAGTTCAGGGAAAGGAATGTCCTTGAAGTATGAAGATTACGGAGCCGTATCAGTGATAAAACTGGACAAGCTCAGTAAAGTTGTTTGTTAAAAATGAACTTGGACTTGGACCTTCATTGTGTGGTGCTGAAGAACTCTGGAATGCAGCAACCTAAGGAAGGCTCAATTTCACAAGTGAGTTACTGGCAATGTACACACATTACTTAGACTGGACATGATGTTTATGTACCTGGGTGCCAGGGTGTGGGAACGCAGAAGCCCCTCGCCATGACTGTCACCCTGACCCCTGTTACACCCTGAACCTCTCCCTTAATAAGTCACAGGTTCCAAAAGTGCAAAAAGAATCCCCCCACCTCTGCACTGTGCAAATTTAGATGATGAAATGCAGATTGTTGTCTGGACCACACAATTAGCACAAAAGATTTAGATGCTGAAATGTGAACTCTTGGATGGACAACACAAATAGAACAAAGGATTTAGATAATGAAATGTATGCTGCTGGCTTGACCACGATTTTCTCAAACTATTTTTCAAGTAGTTTATGTATTTTATCTGTATTTTGTTTACTTGTTTATTGGTAAATATTGCACATATTTATTAACATTTGGGCTATGTGCACACGTTGCGGATTAGGCTTAGGGATTTCTGGTGCGGATTCTGCCTCTCCTGGCAGAAAATGCACCTGTGGATTTGTCATGTTTTTTGTGCGGTTCCGCAGCGTTTTTTGTGCGTTTTTGCTGCGGTTTTCTTGCGGATTTGCTGCGTTTCTTACCCCTGCGGTTTTCTGTAATGGAATGGGTGCAAAAACGCTGCAGATTCACAAAAAAGAAGTGACATGCTATTTCTTTTAAACCGCAGTTTTTCCGCATTGTATTTTCCGCAAAGTGTGCACAGCATTTTTTTTTCTCATTGATTTACGTTGTACTGTAAATCAATTGTGGATCTGCAGCATTTCTGCACCTCAAAAACGCTGCGGATCCGCAGAGAATCCGCAACGTGCGCACATACCCTCGGATTTATTTATTTTTTCTTATTTGGGTTAAAAGTTGCATTTTTATTTTTCAGAAGGACCCACTACAAATATGGATTAGAAAGTTAGGATATCAACTGGCTATCACAAATATTGTCACAAATATTGATGCTAATGAGACTAATTTTGAAATGGATAAGTGGCAATTAAGTGATCTATTATTTAAAAGCACCAAAACCTGTTAGAATAGTAGAAGCTTAGCACAATACCTACAGAGTAAAATAATTTCACGCAGCTTATGAGTCTAGGTATTTCTCTCATTTTCAATTGACGATAGAGGGTTTATGCAAATATGGGAACACGCATGTCACAAATGTTCCCTAACCTTCTTAGAACTACTTATCTCCTTGGAGCTTTAGAATTTGGAATTAACTGAGGGACAAATACGACCCCTACAAGATAAACTAAAAGAAATTTACCCTCAGTTGAATTAACAGTTCTAAAGGATGATTTAAATAAAAGCTTCTTTAAATGGGAAGAGGATCTTAAGAAAACCAAAATGAATAAATTACAGCAAAACCAATTGGATTATTAATCCAATAAAGCATATAAATGGAAATCACAATGTAATCACCTTCAATAAGGTTCTATGAGCTCAGCCTCTAGTAACTCATCACAGACCTCGACTAATACTAGTATCAAAGAACAAACAACTAACCTTGACAGTATAACACTCGACAAATGGCATATAAACCTAAAAACAACAAATATCAAGATTTTGAAGCGAATGAAGATCAGAAGGTAATTAGTTTGTCCCACATAGATCTTTCTCACGAGGAGAGGTTAGGATTGTGTGGGGGTTTTTTTTGTTTTTTTTGAATCTATCAATGAGTGATAACTGGATTGTGGGGCCATTCTTGGGGGGGGCTACATTATATTCTGTGGGGGGTTGTATTATATTCTATGGTGGGGCTGTATTATATTCTATGGGGAGCTGTATTACATTACATTGTATGAGGGGCTGTATTACATACTGTGGGGGCTGTATTATATTCTATGGGGGCTGTATTACATAACATTCTATGGGGAGCTGTATTACATTCTATGGGGGCTGAATTACATTCTATTGGGGGGCTGTATTATATTTTATGGGGGGGTGTATTACATTCTATGGGGTGCTGTATTACATTCTATGGGGTACTGTATTATATTCTATGGGGCGCTGCATTATACTATATGAGGGGGCTGCTTTATATTTTCTGGGGGGGTTACATTATACTCAGGTGGAGTGGAGTGGCTGCATTATACTCTGTGAGGTGGCAGCATTATACTATATGTGGGCTGCATTATACTGTACCGAGGACTATGGGGAATACATTATACTATATGAAGAACTATGGGGTGCATTATACTATGGGAAGTGAATTGTACTACATGGATGAGTATGGCGGTGCATTATACAATATGGAGGACTGAGGAGGATATTATACTATATGGAGGACTGAGGAGTGTATTATACTATATATATGACTGAGGAGTGTATTATACTATATGGAGGACTGAAAAGTGTATTATACTATATGGAGGACTGAGGAGTGTATAATACTATATGGAGGACTGAGGAGTATATTATACTATATGGAGGACTGTGGTGAACATTATAATATATGGAGAACTATGGGGTGTATTATACTAAACAAACAAAATGTTGCCTACTCATCAAGTTGTTTGCATACAGGTGCTGCTCACAAAATTAGAATATCATCAAAGTTAATTTATTTCAGTTCTTCAATACAAAAAATGAAACTTCATATTATATAGTCATTATAAAGTGTTTATTTATGTTAATGTAGATGATTATGGCTTACAGCCAATGAAAACCCAAAAGTATTCTCTAATGTTTATTTGCCTCTAATATTACAGGTACTGATACCCTGAGACCTGTGGACCTTAGATCAACAGAGTTAGCCCTCTGCTAAAATACAGGATCTACATACAGTATCACCTACTCCAAAAGTGACACAATGCAGAAACGCCACTATCAGGACCTATTTTTCAGAACACACACGTGGACTAGTAAGTAACTAAGTCACCAATCATTACTATATATTTGGTTAGACTCGGAGTTCCACTTGTGAGAGCCTCGCCTCACTTCACCCTGCACAGCTGCCTGTTCTTTGGACAGGAGTGTGCAGCTGCATAGAAATACGGACGTTTCGGGTGATGCAATGCAAGGTTCACTCATCGCTCTTGCATAATTGGCATATAAGGGGTTGACTTATATAAAGCCCCTCTGCTGTATGGTTTTGTAAAATTTACAATAGCTATCACTCATGTAAGCAGTGAAATGTGCATTGTACTATACCTATATTTCTCTCCTGTATCTGTGCATCATGAATCGTGGTATGTGTTAAAGGGGGAGGCCCACTGAGACTCTTTCGCCCGGGGCCCTCCAACCTGGAGCTGGCCCTGTATATAATGCAAAATAAAAATAAAATGATACTTTAGCATATGTTCACACAGAGTATTTTGGTTTTAGTTTTTCCTTTAACATTTTTTAGGTCTCTCACTCCTATATTTGGGAGGTCCCTCCCTCATGACAAATAGTTATCAAGATAGTGGAATACATATTCCCCATCTATTTACAATGCCAGTTCAAACATGCCCATTATAATTTTGTTTTTTGCCACCACCACCATGTCCACCGCCATGTCATTATGTGCAGACAGCACTTCCGGGCAACAACTGGCGGTGTTGAAGCCCAGGGAAAGCAGGAGGAGCAGACTTTATTTTTTGCTGCACACACAGCAGGGGAGCAGCTGGCGTTACTGAACCCCACTAACACAGGAGCGAGTGTTTTTCTACGTGCAGACAGCACTCCCGGGCAACAACTGGTGGTGTTGAAGCCCAGGGAAAGCAGGAGATGCAGAGTGTAGGCCGAGGCCTAATTGTAGCAAGTTGAAAGGGAAACTTTAACCACCCCCCAGGCGTTTGTAACTGAAAGAGCCACCTTGTGTAGCAGTAATGCTGCAAAAGGAAAAGGTGGCTCTTTTAATTATGCTCCTTGCAAACGCAGAACTAAACACTTCTAAAATGTGTCCCCTGATACCATGAAACCGTCCCGGAGGTGGGACTTTCCTTCGTAATGACATGCAGCACAGCCGTCATTCCTACCCCCTTGATGCAGGGTGCCGCTTCCTCAGCGTTGTTTGAATCTGTCCCGGAGCCTGCGCTGTTATGTTAAACCTTGGCCATGCGCAGTTTGCGCTGCCCATCTTCTGACAACATTTGGTGTCAGGCGGACTGCGCCTGTGCGGCCACGCTGCCCGAGATCCCGCCTTGCAGTGTCTTTTGATTTAATCAATTATTATTGCTGCACAAGGTGGCTCTTTCAGTTTCAGGTGCCAAGGGGGGAAGTTAAAGGTTCCCTTTCAACTTGCTTCAATTAGGCCTCGGCCTACATTCTGCTTCTCCTGCATTCCCTGGGCTCTAACACTGCCAGTTGGTGCTCGAAAGTGCTGGCTGCACAGAGAAAAACACTTGCCACTGTGTCAGTGGGGTTCAGTAACGTCAGCTGTTCCCCTGCTGTGCAGCCGGCAATGTGTCCTGCTTCCGCCATGCAGACACAACAACAGATATTAAACTGCCTCCAGTGCAGGCCTCGGCCTACACTCTGCTTCTCCTGGATTCCCTGGGCTCCAATACCACCAGTTGGTGCTCGGAAGTGCTGGATGCACAGAGAAAAACACTCGCTCATGTGTCAGTGGGGTTCAGTAACGCCAGCTGTTCCCCTGCTGTGTAGCTGGCAACGTGTCCTGCGACCGCCACGCAGACACAACAACAGATATTAAACTGCCTCCAGTGCAGTCCTCGGCCTACATTCTGCTCCTTCTATATTCCCTGGGCTCTAACACTGCCAGTTGGTGCTCGGAAGTGCTGTTTGCACAGAGAAAAACACTTGCCACTGTGTCAGTGGGGTTCAGTAACGCCAGCTGTTCCCCTGCTGTGTAGGCGGCAATGTGTCCTGCGACCGCACGAAGACACAACAACAGATATTAAACTGCCTCCAGTGCAGGCCTCGGCCTACACTCTGCTCCTCCTGGATTCCCTGGGCTCCAATACCACCAGTTAGTGCTTGGAAGCGCTGGTTGCACAGAGAAAAACACTCGCAACTGTGTCAGTGGGGTTCAGTAACGCGAGCTGCTCCCCTGCTGTGTAGCTAGCAACGTGTCCTGCGACCCCCATGCAGGCACAACAACAGATATTAAACTGCCTCCAGTGCAGTCCTCGGCCTACACTCTGCTCCTCCTGGATTCCCTGGGCTCCAATACTGCCAGTTGGTGCTTGGAAGTGCTGGATGCACAGAGAAAAACACTCGCTCATGTGTCAGTGGGTTTTAGTAATGCCAGCTGTTCCCCTGCTGTGTAGCCGGCAATGTGTCCTGCGACCACCATGCAGACATAACAACAGACATTAAACTGTCTCCAGTGCAGGCCTCGGCCTACACTCTGCTCCTCCTGGATTCCCTGGGCTCCAATACCAGAAGTGAGTGCTCGGAAGTGCTGGCTGCACAGAGAAAAACACTCGCTCATGTGTCAGTAAGGTTCAGTAACGCCAGCTGTTCCCCTGCTGTGTAGCCAGAAATGTGTCCTGCGACCGCACGCAGACACAACAACAGATATTATACTGCCTCCAGTGCAGGCCTCGGCCTACACTCTGCTCCTCCTGGATTCCCTGGGCTCCAATACCACCAGTTAGTGCTCGGAAGTGCTGGCTGCAAAGAGAAAAACACTCGTAACTGTGTCAGTGGGGTTCAGTAATGCCAGCGGTTCCCCTGCTGTGTAGCTGGCGACGTGTCCTGCGACCCCCATGCAGACACAACAACAGATATTAAACTGCCTCCAGTGCAGTCGTCTGCCCACACTCTGCTCCTCCTGGATTCCCTGGGCTCCAATACCACCAGTTAGTTCTCGGAAGTGCTGGCTGCACAGAGAAAAACATTCACAACTGTGTCAGTGGGGTTCAGTAACGCCAGCTGTTCCCTTGCTGTGTAGCCGGCAACGTGTCCTGCGATCACCATGCAGACACAACAACAGATATTAAACTGCATCAAGTGCAGGCCTCAGCATACACTCTGCTCCTCCTGGATTCCATGGGCTCCAATACCACCAGTTAGTGCTTGGAAGTGCTGGCTGCACAGAGAAAAACACTCGCTCTTGTGTCAGTGGGTTTTAGTAATGCCAGCTGTTCCCCTGCTGTGTAGCCGGCAATGTGTCCTGCAACCGCAACGCAGACATAACAACAGACATTAAACTGTCTCCAGTGCAGGCCTCGGCCTACACTCTTCTCCTCCTGGATTCCCTGGGCTACAATACCACCAGTTAGTGCTCGGAAGTGCTGGCTGCACAGAGAAAAACACTCGCTCATGTGCGGCACGCCCCCACGTAAGGGCAATGGGGTACTCGGTACCGGGTCCTTCAGTTACCTCAGCTGGGATGTCACGGTGGCCCGACCTGGACCGTGGCCCTAGATGAGGGGTGCCCAAATGGAATAGAGAGTTCAAATAGTTTGTAGATAACGGTTGTGTTCGTGACGCCACCTGTGGTATTCGGTCAGGGTGACCGACGCTGCTTAGGGGTCCGCTGGGGTGATGGATTGGCAGCTAGATGGTATACCTTCCCACAGTTGAAGTATACCCCCAGGGCTTCCCAGAAGTGTAGATGTTGATGGTGGGTGGTGTAAGGTGCAGTGAATAACGAGGACATAATGGGTGAAGTCTCTTTACCTTTACTGAAGGCTTCAGCATCCACAGTCCAGGGTGCCAGATGACAGAGTAGGCAGAGTCCGGCCGGTCTGATGGCAATTCCAGAGTCCCCTTATCCAGGTGGAAATCAGTAGCCTTCCCCTTGCACACAGTAACGTAGTAGGTCCCTACGTGCATTAGCTCCCATAGGGTCCTCACTCTTGTTACTCTTCTCTCGGTCCCCCAGATGGATATGACCAACCCGTATGATGGTGGTGGCCTGAGGCTATTTTATAAGGACCCTAGTGTCGCCCCTCCTCTGCGTTGCCACCTTGTCTGCTTAGGTTCTTAGGTCGGGCAGCCAACTTGGAATTGACTGTCCTGCCGTCTCTGAAGTAAAGCGTAGAGTCTATTACTCCCTCTGTGTTCCGGCTACTGGCTCTGCGCTCAGTGGGAGGCAGCCTGCTCCTAGCTGGTCTCCCACTGGTGTTTTACTCCTGTTGATATGACTTTTGTGCTCACTCACTTCCTTTCTTGTCCTTTCTTAGGAGTCTGCCGCATGGGTTGCAGGCGCAGCTCCGCGTCCTTCTTTCCTTCCTGGGCCGAGCCCAGTCTTCTCCTCTCCTCTCCTCCTCCTTGCTCTTTCTCCCCAACTTCCTAACCAACCCCCAGTTTTTCCCAAATGTGAGGAGTGGCCTAATAGATAGAACCCTTAGCTCCCCCTGGTGGCCGGCGTGTGAAGTGTGTGTGTGACTGTGATACCTGGCAGGGTGAACTCCTTTGGTGCCATCAGACATAACATGGCCCTCCATGATGGAAGAACGACATTACTGCAATGACCAGGACTCTGGGGCTGCACCCCCCCCCCTCCCCGTTAAGTCAAGCACTCCCGGGCTGGTAAAAGAACACAGCAGTTACAGGTTAGCAAAAGACATGCAAAATTTTTGAAATGCTTTAAACAAATAAATTAACAGTGCTTCCCTTTATGGGAGGTGAGAACACTTGAACGTTGCAAACAAAAACATATTTACACTATGCATATTATAACAGAGAACAATTACTAACTTACTATGAAATACAATTACTCATACAGGTATCCTATCTACTAAGTGCAAGTACCCTCTAAGGGCATCCTATCATTAACCCTTAATGTGCAATTTTAACCTTTTCTTTACTCTTCTTCTTAACATGCAGGACTATCTGTCTACCCTTACGGGCCCACTGCATCTTTCTTCTTAAAACCTTACATTTATCTAAAGTACGTCATTAACATTCTATCACTATCTAGATATATATTATCAGCTACGTAAACATTATTAAGGTGCAACAACCGAACATTCCCTTTAAGAGAGAAACTAGTCTTTTCTGAGGTAGTGCAAACAATCAACAAATCAGTTATAAACTTTAAGACTATAGAAATTTTCACGTCGTCATCAGGAACAGTTTCTTCGCAAAGTCTTCTTGCTTGTAAAACCAGTAGAGAGCACCCTTAAGAAGGTGCAAACTATTTACAGAGGACAGTTCGGGAACCATTCACCGTCCATGATTCCAATGTTCCTTTAGAACCATGATGAACTTGTGCAAACTGGAACAAAATAGGGATCCCAGGTAAACTAAGGGTTCCCTTTAAGTATTAACCCTGAACGGGTTCAAAGCAGCAAAGAAAGAACAGTTAACTATGTACAGTTTTTCAGGTTTTTGAGGTTTACTCGAGTTCTGAGGGCATTTGCATCCAGGGAATGGTACGGTATCTGGTAACCTTTGGCCTCGGACAATCCGTATATATGTCTTCATCCACATCGATTCCATGGATCAGTTGCTCTGGCACGGTCAGGTCAGGGGCTGCAAATGCGCTTTGCAGGGTATTCACCGCATCAGCTTGTGCGGTCACGTCTTGCGTGGTTGCGAGGGTGATTAAGTCAGACTGCCAGGCATCGGGTGACATCATTAAGGGGGCACTTTTTCTCACTTCTCATGCACGCCAACCGTCATCTTTCCAATAGTGGTTGTACATGACTATGTCTCCCTTTTGTGCCTCGCAGGCAGCACAGTTGGTTCCCACGGGAGATGATCTTTCGTGGTCGGTGGCGGGGACCCCGATTGGTGGCTCTATCTCTTGTATATACCCCGTACCAGTCTGGTGTGGAGAGACCACCACTACTCCCCATCGCACCGGGAGCCCAGGGGACAGGTCAGATGCTGGGCGGCGAGCGACCACCGGGATTAGCCTGGTCTCAGGGGTGCCGGTATCCTTCATACCTGTACTGGCCATGGTCCCCCGAGCACCGAGCGGCTCTGCTGTCCGAGATGCGGCAACCGTTAACGGTACAGACGATGGCTCCGCCTGGGTGTTCTCCTGGGATAGGGTGGATCTTGTCGCCCGCGGTGCCGTAAAGCCGTGGTGCTGTGACAGTCGATGCAGCTGTTCCACCCATAGCTGCACGAAGTCGATCTCCTCTAGTGGTGGCATATCCGAATAGTCCTCCGACGACGACTTGAGGCCACAAGCAGGCAAGTCGCTCTCTCCCAGGTCCCCGCCGGTAGCCATCTCTGCTCCGCAATCTTCGCTTGCTCTCGCATGCGGCTCCTCCATTTTCTGGGGTTTTGGCTCCTGCATTTCTGAGAAGGCGGTCGCTACTTTTGGCGCCACTTTTGCGGTCTCCTCCCATGGCACGCCCTCCTTCTTCTCCAGCGCTTCTCATGGCGCGGTAATGGCGGCGATTCAGGCGGGAAGCTTTGCGGTAACCAGCAATGCACAGTCCTTGCAATAAATCACAGTTCAAATACGATTCTGACACAGTTCCTAGGCGCACATGACCCGAATTCTCAGGCTTAAGTAGATCCTGTTCGTGACGCCAAGAATTTGCGGCGTGCCCCCACGTAAGGGCAATGGGGTACTCGGTACTGGGTCCTTCAGTTCCCTCAGCTGGGATGTCACGGTGGCCCAACCTGGACCGTGGCCCTAGATGAGGGGCGCCCAAATGGAATAGAGAGTTCAAATAGTTTGTAGATAACGGTTGTGTTCATGATGCCACCTGTGGTATTCGGTTAGGGTGACCGACGCTGCTTAGGGGTCCGCTGGGGTGATGGAATGGCAGCTAGATGGTATACCTTCCCACAGGTGAAGTATATCCCCAGGGCTTCCCAGAAGTGTAGATGCTGATGGTGGGTGGTGCAAGGCGCAGTGAATAACGAGGACACAATGGGTGCAGTCTCTTTACCTTTACTGAAGGCTTCAGCATCCACAGTCCAGGGTGCCGGATGACAGGGTAGGCAGAATCCGGCCGGTCTGATGGCAATTCTAGAGTCCCCTTATCCAGGTGGAAATCAGTAGCCTTCCCTTTGCACACAGTAACGTAGTAGGTCCCTACGTGCATTAGCTCCCATAGGGTCTTCACTCTTGTTGCTCTTCTCTTGGTCCCCCAGATGGATAGGACGAACCCATATGACAGTGGTGGCCTGAGGCTATTTTATAGGGACCCTAGCGTTGCCCCTCCTCCGCATTGCCACCTTGTCTGCTTAGGTTCTTAGGTCGGGCAGCCAACTTGGAATTGACTGTCCTGCCGGTCTCTGAAGTAAAGCGTAGAGTCTATTACTCCCTCTGTGTTCCGGCTACCGGCTCTGCGCTTAGTGGGAGGCAGCCTGTTCCTAGCTGGTCTCCCACTGGTGTTTTACTCCTGTTGCTTCGACTTCTGTGCTCACTCACTATGGCACACTTCCTTTCTTGTCTTTCTTAGGAGTCTGCCGCATGGGTTGCAGGTGCAGCTCCGTTTCCTTCTTTCCTTCCTGGGTCGAGCCCAGTCTGCTCCTCTCCTCCTCCTGGCTCTTTCTCCCCAACTTCCTAACCAACCCCCAGTTTTACCAATATGTGAGGAGTGGCCTAATAGATAGAACCCTTAGCTCCCCCTGGTGGCCGGCGTGTGAAGTGTGTGTGTGACTGTGATACCTGGCAGGGTGTACTCCTTCTGTGCCATCAGACGTAACATCGCCCTCCATGATGGAAGAACGACATTACTGCAATGACCAGGACTCTGGGGCGCTGCACATGTGTCAGTGGGGTTCAGTAACGCCAGCTGTTCCTCTGCTGTGTAGCCGGCAATGTGTCCTGCGACCGCCACGCAGACACAACAACAGATATTAAACTGCCTCCAGTGCAGGCCTCGGCCTACGTTCTGCTCCTACTGGATTCCCTGGGCTCCAATACCGCCAGTTGGTGCTTGGAAGTGCTGGCTGCACAGAGAAAAACACTCGCTCATGTGTCAGTGGGGTTCAGTAACGCCAGCTGTTCCCCTGCTGTGTAGCCGGCAATGTGTCCTGTGACCACCACGCAGACACAGCAACAGACATTAAACTGCCAGTGCAGGTCTGGGCCTACATTCTGCTCCTCCTAGCAACAATTCAAACATATAACTAATTTCGTTCATTGACTAAGACTAACTACAAGAAAAGACGAGAAAAAAATCAAAAATTTTTTTTACAATTTTTTTTTTTTACAAAAAGCACGAATAATCCAGATGTTCATTTAGTCCCAATGGACCTTGAGCATTTGTTTTAATTATCCATTTTGCCTCATGCTTTAACAGGATTTTATTGTGATAACCGCCACAAGGTGGTAAATTAACCACTTCCAAACCCGCAAAATGCAAGCAACGGGGATTGGAATCATGTGCTGTCTGAACGTGCTGTAAAAAACGAGGTGAACCTTTGCCGGTGGAGACTGAATGGAAGTGTTCCCGAAATCTAATGTTCAGCGATCTAATGGTCTTCCCAATACAAAAGAAAGAGCAGGGACAAAAGATGATGTAAACAACATATTTTATCTTGCAAGTAATCAAATCCTGTATTTTATGTTGCAAAGGGCCAATCTGCAGGAAATTCCCTGTTAGATGATACTGGCAAAAACTGCAATCCCCACATTTGAAATTTCCTTTTGGGGTGTTCAGAGTTAACCAGTTATCATTCGATTGAGAAATACGATTTTTTTACTAAAAGATCTGTCAGATCTTTTGTAAGCAAATCGGGGAGTTATTTTACTGCATGTATTTAGAGCATTGTCTGATGCCAAGATATGCCAATTCTTACGGATTGACGCATGTGTAGCTTTATCTAAAGGTGTATGTTGAAAGCAGAAATTAAAAAACTTTTTATGCTCAGCTGCAGCTGTCTGAAAACACAGTTTTCTTTTCAAGAGTTTGACTTGCGTTTTATTTTTAACCCGCTGTTCAGATTCATTTAACAAAGATAAGGGATAACCTCTATTGACAAAATGCTTTTTTAATGCATCCAGCTGCTGCTGAAAACAAATATCATCGTTATTAATTTTTCTTAGACGAAGCATTTGGCTATAGGGCAGACTTTTTTTTAGTAAAGTAAGGATGAGCTGAATCAAAATGCAGCAGCGAATGAGAAGCTCTGTGGATTTTCTGTGTACTTTTGTTAGAATGTTGCAATCACGAATACTAATATCAATGTCTAAGAAATTTAGACTGTCTTGCCCGAAGCAAGATGTGAAGCACGTTTTCGTTATTTACAGTATTAAGATATACAACAAACTCATCAAACGCAATTTTATTACCATCCCAGACGATACAATATCGTCCACATAATATATATAACTTTTTATATTTTTTACGATTTTTTTCACTAGTAATACATTTTTCTTCAAAAGCCGCAAGAAAAAGGTTGGCGAAAACCCAAGCGATGGGCGTGCCAATGGCAGTCCTGACCACTTGTAAATACCACTGATTGAGAAATTTGAACGCATTATGAGTTAATACAAAATCTAAACCTTCTAAAATGAAGGTGATAAACTCAGAAGATTTATGTGAATTCTGTAAGATTTTTTTGACTGCCATAATTCCAAGATTGTGAGGGATTCTGGTGTACAGACTTTCTACAGTTAGGTCCATATATATTTGGACAGAGACAACATTTTTCTAATTTTGGTTATAGACATTACCAGAATGAATTTTAAACAAAACAATTCAGATGCAGTTGAAGTTCAGACTTTCAGCTTTCATTTGAGGGTTTCCACATTAAAATTGGATGAAGGGTTTAGGGGTTTCAGCTCCTTAACATGTGCCACCCTGTTTTTAAAGGGACCAAAAGTAATTGGACAATTGACTCCAAGGCTATTTCATGGACAGGTGTGGGAAATCCCTTCGTTATGTTATACTCAATTAAGGAGATAAAAGGCTTGGAGTTGATTTGAGGTGCGGTGCTTGCATTTGGAAGGTTTTGCTGTGAAGTAAACATGCGGTCAAAGGAGCTCTCCATGCAGGTGAAACAAGCCATCCTTAAGCTGCGAAAACAGAAAAAAAACCCATCCGAGAAATTCCTACAATATTAGGAGTGGAAAAATCTACAGTTTGGTACATCCTGAGAAAGAGAGAAAGCACTGGTGAACTCATCAATGCAAAAAGAGCTGGGCGCCCACGGAAGACATCAGTGGTGGATGATCGCAGAATAATCTCCATGGTGAAGAGAAACCCCTTCACAACAGCCAACCAAGTGAACAACACTCTCGAGGAGGTCGGCGTATCAATATCCACATCTACCATAAAGAGAAGACTGCATGAAAGTAAATACAGAGGGTTCACTGCATGGTGCAAGCCACTCATAAGCATCAAGAATGAAAAGGCTAGACTGGACTTTGCGAAAAAACATCTAAAAAAGCCAGCACAGTTCTGGAAGAACATCCTTAGTACAGATGAAACCAAGATCAACCTCTACCAGAATGATGGAAAGAGAAAAGTATGGTGAAGGCGTAGTACAGCTCATGATCCAAAGCATACCACATCATCTGTAAAACACGGCGGAGGCAGTGTGATGGCTTGGGCGTGCATGGCTACCAGTGGCACTGGGTCACTAGTGTCTATTGATGATGTGACACAAGACAAAAGCAGCCAAATGAATTCTGAGGTATTCAGAGCCATACTGTGTGCTCAGATCCAGCCAAATGCAGCAAAACGGATTGGTCATTGTGTCATACTACAGATGGACAATGACCCAAAAACATAAAGCCAAAGCAATCCAGGAGTTTATTAAAGCAAAGAAGTGGAATATTCTTGAATGGCCAAGTCAGTCACCTGATCTCAACCCAATTGAGCTGCATTTCACTTGTTAAAGACTAAACTTCAGACAGAAAGGCCCACAAACAAACAACAACTGAAAACCACCACAGTGAAGGCCTGGCAGAGCATCAAAAAGGAGGAAACACAGCGTCTGGTGATATCCATGAGTTCAAGACTTCAGGCAGTCATTGCCAACAAAGGGTTTTCAACCAAGTACTAAAAATGAACATTTTATTTAAAATTATTTAATCTGTCCAATTACTTTTGGTCCCTTTAAAAACAGGGTGGCACATGTTAAGGACCTGAAACTCCTAAACTCTTCATCCAATTTTAATGTGGATACCCTCAAATGAAAGCTGAAAGTCTGAACTTCAACTGCATCTGAATTGTTTTGGTTAAATTTTATTGTGGTAATGTCTATATCCAAAATTAGAAAAATGTTGTCTCTGTCCAAATATATATGGACCTAACTGTATATCAATTGATATTAAGGCAAAACTTGGTTGCCACTCAATGGATCGTAACACTCTGAGAAAATCGCCAGAATCCCTCACAACAGAAGGAATTTGTGGTAAAAGTTGTTTTAGGCCAGTCTCACACGTCCAGAAAATTCCGGTACCGGAAAAATCGGTACCGGAATTATCTGTGTCCGTGTGCCGGTGCGTTTCTGTGGCACATCAGTGTGCCACCCGTGTGCCCACTGGGTACCACACGCACCTTGCAGGAGACAGCGCTAAAGTTTAGCGCTGTCCCCTGCATCTGGTGCTGAAGCCGCGATTCATATCTTCCCTGCAGCAGCAGTGTTTTACACGGACCCATTGACTTTAATGGGTCCGTGTAATCCGTGCGCTCCCACGAACACTGACATGTCTCCGTGTTTGGCACACAGAGACACGGTCCGCAAAAAATCAATGACATCTGCACAGATGCATTGATTTAACTGTGTCTACGTGTGTCAGTGGCTCCGGTACGTGAGGAAACTGTCACCTCACGTACCGGAGCCACTGACGTGTGAAACCGGCCTTAGACACCAATCGAGATACTGTGACAAAGGCTCTGTCGTTGAGTTCAAACCAGATACAATTGGTCTTCCAGGTGCTTGGGAGAATGACTTGTGTATGTTAGGTAACGTATACCAGTGTGGAATACACGGAAACGAGGGAAATAATTTTTCTCCTTCCTTTTTAGTCAGGACTAGTGTTGAGCATTCCGATACCGCAAGTATCGGGTATCGGCCGATATTTGCGGTATCGGAATTCCGATACTGAATTCCGATACTTCCCGCGTATCGGATACCGGAATCGGAAGTTCCCAGAATTCAAATTGAACGCAGCAGCCAATGAGGAATGAATGAAAGTGTGGGCACATCCTGTTTAGCATGGTGGGCATGTAAGTACTGGCAAGGCTTGGATTGGCTGCTGAAATGATGTCACTCTGCACTATAAAAAAGCGCTGCCGCCATTTTGCGCTCACTCTGCTGTGATTTCAGTTAGGGACAGGACGCTGTGTTCTAACTGAGGGCCAGTTGAGCTAGCTAATTGCTTTATTTTCCTTTCCAAAGGCTAATTTAGCAAAACGCTGTGTGTTCTTCACTGTTCACCTTGCTCTTGCCTTGCAGCGCTGTTTTAACAGCGTTCTGCAAGGTCTCTGTGTGTGTGTGTGTGCAGCTCACTCTGTAGTCTGTGTGCAGCCATATACCCGGTTGTATTCAGCTCAGGGGGGGTTCACACTGCCTCACACAGTTGTTCTTTTTTGCTCTTAGTGCAGCCTGCTGCACATTTTTTCTCAAATTTCCTATTAGTGTTTTTCCACCAGTCTCCAGCTCTATTGTGGAAAAACACTACATAGGATAACCTAGAGGGGGGTTTTTGGGCCTTGCAGCGCCGTTTACGGCTGTCTGCACGGTCTCCGTGTGAGCCCAGCTCGCCCTGTAGTCTGTGTGCAGCCATAGCCGGTTGGATTCAGCTCAGGGTTCGTTACTGGCTCATACCTTGAGAAAAATTTTCCTTTTTTTCAAATAGTGCAGCCTGTTTAAAATTTGAAAAAAAAAATTCCTATTAGTGTCTTTCCACTCGTATCCAGCTAAATAGTGGAAAAACACTATATAGGATAACCTAGAGGAGGGTTTTTTGGCCTTGCAGCGCCGTTTACGGCTGTCTGCACGGTCTCCGTGTGAGCCCAGCTCGCCCTGTAGTCTGTGTGCAGCCATAGCCGGTTGGATTCAGCTCAGGGTTCGTTACTGGCTCATACCTTGAGAAAAATTTTCCTTTTTTTCAAATAGTGCAGCCTGTTTAAAATTTGAAAAAAAAAATTCCTATTAGTGTCTTTCCACTCGTATCCAGCTAAATAGTGGAAAAACACTATATAGGATAACCTAGAGGAGGGTTTTTTGGCCTTGCAGCGCCGTTTACGGCTGTCTGCACGGTCTCCGTGTGAGCCCAGCTCGCCCTGTAGTCTGTGTGCAGCCATAGCCGGTTGGATTCAGCTCAGGGTTCGTTACTGGCTCATACCTTGAGAAAAATTTTCCTTTTTTTCAAATAGTGCAGCCTGTTTAAAATTTGAAAAAAAAAATTCCTATTAGTGTCTTTCCACTCGTATCCAGCTAAATAGTGGAAAAACACTATATAGGATAACCTAGAGGAGGGTTTTTTGGCCTTGCAGCGCCGTTTACGGCTGTCTGCACGGTCTCCGTGTGAGCCCAGCTCGCCCTGTAGTCTGTGTGCAGCCATAGCCGGTTGGATTCAGCTCAGGGTGCGTTACTGCCTCATACCTTGAAAAACAATTTCCTTTTTTTCAAATAGTGCAGCCAGTTTAAAATTTGAAAAAAAAAATTCCTATTAGTGTCTTTCCACTTGTATCCAGCTAAATAGTGGAAAAACACTATATAGGATAACCTAGAGGAGGGTTTCTTGGCCTTGCAGCGCCGTTTACGGCTGTCTGCACGGTCTCCGTGTGATTTAAACTAGCTCTGTAGCCCGATCTGCACCAAAAAAAAGGTTAAGTTCACCAAACACAACTTACACTTGTGTAGGCCACATTTGAAAAATAATAAAGTTTAGTCCACAATTTACAACATTAGTGTTTCTTACACCTGTTAGGAGGAGCATTACAGGAATAAGCACACTAAGGCCTTAGTACTTTTCTGCTTATCTTTATCTGTCAACCAAGATGAAGAGGGCAGGGAGTAAGGCACGTGGGCGTGGGCGCGGAGCAGGGAGAGGAGCAGGGAGAGGACGTGGTGATTCTGTGCCTGCTGCGGGCGCCGGTGACTCGTCGTCACTCAGTTTCAGCAGGGAACAGTCCTTCATGCGCAGCTTTGTCGGAGAGCGCCGTGCACCGCTGCTGCGTGAAGACCAAATTGAAGCCGTTGTCGGGTGGATGGCAGCTAACGCCTCGGCATCGACTTCAGTTAGTGCCACATCCTCTCAGGCACAGAGCACTGGAGAGCAGCCATCTGTCTCTTCACCACCTGCCAAATTGGCCAGGCAGTCAGAGAGCCCAGGACAGGAGCCGTCTCTACTTCTGTTCTCTGAATCTCTTGGCTTGGAAACAGGGGGCCAGCCAAGCAGCATTGGAGAAATGGAAGAAGAGGCAGTGTGCAGTGATGCCCAACACCTTTTTCTCTCTGACTCTGAAGAGGCAGGTGGGCCAGTGCCTCCGGTGACCACAGCGCAGTACGCATCTGATGATGAAACTCAGGTGCCGCTTTCTCGTGCGTACTGTGCTGCTGAGACTACCCAGGAGGAGCAGTTGGTGGCAGAGGGTAGTGGAGATGATGAGGTCCTTGACCCATCGTGGCGTGAGGAACAGGAAGGTGGTGGGAGCAGCTCAGAGGAAGAGCTTCCTCTTACGGGCCAAAGAGGGAGAGGGAGGGGGAAGACTGCGGAGCCTGTAGCCTCCACTTTGGCACCCGTTAGGAGCCTGTCTCTTTCCAAAGCCAAAAAGGGCGCTCCCAAGACTTGCAGTGCCTGGTCCTTTTTTGACACAGTTGCAGATGACATTTGTTTTGTCAAATGCAAGCTGTGTCATCATAAAGTAAAAAGAGGGAAAAATGTCAGCAACCTCAATACCACAAATATGTGGAAACATGTGCGGACCAGGCACGCGGTGGAGTTACAGAAACACACTGAAGATGTAGGCCAACCAACAGCGGCAGCTACCACCTCTTCAGCTCGTGTTGCCTCTTCCTCCAGCTCACGCACAGCTGGTTTGGCTTCCTCCCAGAGACCTTGTGTAATTCCACCCACAGCACCACCTTCCCAGTCATCCTCACACTCCCAGTCTACTCTACAGCCATCGGTAGTACAGGCATGGGAGAAAAGGCGGGCATTCTCGGCCAACCACCCCCGAGCACAGGCTCTGAATGCAGGCATTGCCAAACTGTTGTCCCTGGAAATGCTCTCGTTCAGGCTGGTGGAGACTGACAGCTTCCGTGACTTGATGGCATTGGCAGTCCCACAGTACAAGGTGCCCAGCCGCTTTTACTTCAGCAGGCAGGCTGTCCCTGCCCTGCACAGGCATGTTGAGGCAAACATAAAACATGCGCTACTGAACGCCGTCAGTAGCAAGGTCCACCTCACCACCGATGCGTGGACCAGTCAGCATGGACAGGGGCGATATGTTTCCCTCACTGCCCATTGGGTTAATGTTGTTGAGCCAGGTACAGATCGTGCGAGTGGCGCAGGACGTGTCCTGCCCACTCCAAGGATTGCAGGAATCCAGTCTGTACGCATCGACTCCTCCTCTTACACCAGTTCCTCTGATTCCTCTCTGCAGGATCCGTCACAGTCCACCCCCACATGGACCCGTGAACGTTTACCTATGACCGACATGAGCACAGCCGTGGCCAAACGTCAGCAGGCCGTCTTGAAACTAGTTTCATTGGGGCATCGAAGCCACACAGCGCAGGAGCTCTGGAATGCCATAAAGCAGGAGAGCGATGTGTGGTTACTGCCAGCGAATCTCCAGCCAGGCATGGTAGTGTGTGACAATGGCCGAAATCTGGTGGCAGCTTTGGCCCTTGGCAACCTCACTCACATCCCATGTCTGGCACATGTGCTCAATTTGGTTGTGCAGAGTTTTCTGAGGGACTATCCGGATCTTGATGCCCTGCTGCACAAGGTCCGCCTAGAGTGTGCTCACTTGCGGCGTTCCAGCTTGGCCAGATCCCGCATTGCTGCTCTGCAGCGCCGATTCCGCCTTCCGGAACACCGCATCATATGTGACCTACCTACCCGGTGGAATTCCACGTTACATATGTTGGAGCGGTTGTGTGAGCAGCAGCAAGCAGTTATGGAGTACCAGCTGCATCAGGCGCAAAGAAGTCGCAGTCAGCGCCGATCAGACTTCACAACCACAGAGTGGGCCACTATGAAGGACGTCTGCCAGGTTTTGCGTCCTTTTGATTATTCCACGCGGATGGCAAGTGCAGATGATGCACTAGTCAGCATGACTGTCCCCCTTATCTGCCTGCTTCAGCAAACTTTGCAAGGGTTAAGGGATGATGTGGTGGAAGAGGTGGAGGATGAGGAGTCACCTTTTCCATCAGCTTCTGGAGAGTCAGCGCCACGTGGTTCCTCACAAAGGGGTACGCAGGGGCCAATTTGTGAGGAGGATGAGGAGGAGTCAATGGAGGAGGAAGAGCTCCGTCCAGAGGAGGGAGCGACACAATTGTCCAGTGGTCAGTGTGTACAGCGAGGGTGGGGTGATGACGAGCGGGCAGAGATCATGTCTCAAGCAGGGGACAGCGTTTCTGGGCCGGTTGGCACTCTGCAGCACATGGTGGATTTCATGCTGCAGTGCCTGAGAAACGACCGCCGCATCGACCACATTCTCAACATGCCTGATTATTGGGTGTTCACCCTCCTCGATCCTCGCTACCGGGACAACGTCCAAAACCTCATCCCTGCGTTGACCCGGGAGCGTAAATTGCGGGAGTACCACGACACACTGGTGAATTCCATCATCTTCTCCTGTCCAACTGAGAGGAGTGCTGCTAGTGCTTTACAAAGCAGCTCAGTGCGTCGAGGCAGTGGGGGAGGCTCTGCCCAAAGAGGGAGCAGAAGCAGTGCCTCTGCCCAAGGCAAGCCCAGTATGGCACAACTCTGGCACACTTTTGTGTGCCCGCCCCAAATGTCTACACCATCACCGGCGGCTCCAGTCAGCAGGAGGCAACGGTTCCGTCAGATGGTGACAGACTACATGGCTTGCCCTCTTACTGTACTCCCAGACGGCTCTTCCCCGTTCAAGTTTTGGGTCTCTAAGCTGGATACATGGCCAGAGCTAAGCCAGTATGCATTGGAGGTGCTGGCTTGCCCTGCGGCTAGTGTCTTATCGGAACGTGTCTTTAGTGCCGCAGGTGGTGTACTAACAGACCGTCGCATGCGACTATCCTCCGATAACGTTGACCGGCTTACTTTCCTGAAAATGAACCAGGCCTGGATCTCGCAGGAATTTGCCACTCCTCTGCCTGATTAAGTAATTGGGTGTCATCCAGGTCTCCTGCTGTGTTCATCTTTCTACCACCTGAACTGCTATTCCTGGGCTCCAACACCGCCAGTTGCGGCTCAGAAGTGCAGGCTGCACAGTAAAAACATACGACCCAGTGTTATTGGGTTTCAGTAACGTCAGCTGATCCCCAGCTGTGTAGCCGGCAATGTGTCCTGCGACCGCCACGCTGGCACAACAACCTAAATGTAAGGGAACCTGTCCCCCCCCCCCCCGTCGTTTGTTACTGAAAGAGCCATCTTGTGCAGCAGTAATGCTGCACAAGGAAAAGGTAGCTCTTTTTTTTTAGCTCTTTGCACACGCAGAACTTAACACTTATAAAATGTGTTCACTGATACCGTTATACCGTCCCGGAGCTGGGACTTTCCTTCGTAATGTGACGCAGCACAGCCGTCATTCCTACCCCCTTGGTGCCATGCGCTGCCTCCTCAGCGTTGTTTTAAGCTGTCACGGAGCCTGCGCTGTTCTGTTATCCCTTGGGCATGCCCTATTTGCGCTGCCTGTCTTCTGACATAATTTGGTGTCAGGCTGGCTGCGCCTGTGCGGCCGCGGTGCCCGAGATCCCGCCTCGCAGTGTCTTCTGATTGAGTCACACTGCGGGCCTGGGATCCATGGGCATGCGCAGTGCATATCTTCCCCTCGGGCTCTCGCTCATTTCCCTCCGCCTTCTTTAGACTGTGCGCCGTCAGCTGATCCCTAGCATGCCACGGCCGTGACACCGCACAGTCTGAAGAAGAGGGAAGGAGGGGAGTGAGAGTCGAGGTTATGCACTGTGCATGCCCATGGTTCCAAGGCCCGCAGTGGGATTACGTTAGATGAGACTGCGAGGTGGGATCTGGAGCAGCGTGGACGCACAGGCACTGACAGCCTGACACCAAATTATGTCAGAAGACAGGCAGCGCTAATTGGGCATGGCCAAGGGCTAACAGAACAGCGCAGGCTCCGTGGCAGCTTAAAACAACGCTGAGGAGGCAGCGCACGGCATCAAGGGGATAGGAATGACAGCTGTGCTGTGTCCCATTACGAAGGAAATTCGCACCTCCGGAACGGTTTAACGGTATAAAGGGACACATTTTTAGTGTTTACTTCGGTGTTTGCAAGGAGCATAATTAAAAGAGCAACCTTTTCCTTTTGCATCCTTAGTGCTGCACAACATGGCTCTTTCAGCTACAAACGTCTTGGGGGGGGGGGTTAAAGGTTTCCTTTCAACTTGCTCCAATCAGGCTTCGGCCTACACTCTGTTCCTCTGCTCCTCCTGCTGTCCCTGGGCTCTAACACCGCCAGTTGGTGCCTGGAAGTGCTGTGTGCACAGTCAACAGTCGCTCCTCTGTTATTGGGGTTCAGTAACGTCAGCTGATCCCCAGCTGTGTGTGCGGCAATACCTCCAATCTGCTCCTCCTGCTGTCCCTGGGCTCTAACACCGCCAGTTGGTGCCTGGAAGTGCTGTGTGCACAGTCAACAGTCGCTCCTCTGTTATTGGGGTTCAGTAACGTCAGCTGATCCCCAGCTGTGTGTGCGGCAATACCTCCAATCTGCTCCTCCTGCTGTCCCTGGGCTCTAACACCGCCAGTTGGTGCCTGGAAGTGCTGTGTGCACAGTCAACAGTCGCTCCTCTGTTATTGGGGTTCAGTAACGTCAGCTGATCCCCAGCTGTGTATCCGGCAACGTGTCATGCGACCGCCACGCTGGCACAACTAAAATGTAAGGGGACCTGTCCCCCCCCCCCCCCTAGGCGTTTGTTACTGAAAGAGCCACCATGTGCAGCACTAATACTGCACAAGGGAAAGGTCGCTCTTGAAATTATGCTCCTTGCAAACGCTGAACTACACACTCATGTAATGTGTCCCCTCACACCGTCCAACCGTCCCGGAGGTGGGACTTTCCTTTGTAATGTGACACAGCACAGCCGTCATTGCTACCCCCTTGGCACCGTGCGCTGCCTCCTTAGCGTTGTTTGATTCCGTCATGGACCCTGCGCTGTTATGTTATCCCTTGGCCATGCACAGTTTGCGCTGCCCGTCCTCTGACATCATTTGTTGTCGTCCTGGCTGCGCCTGTGCGTCCACGCTGCCCGAAATCACACCTCGCAGTGTCGTCTAATGTGATCCCACAGTGGGCCTGGTATCCATGGCCATGCGCAGTGCATATACTAGCCTCTCACTCCCCTTCTTCACGCTTCTTCAGACTAGGCGGCGTCAGCTGATCCCTAATAGCATGCCACGGCCGTGACGCCGCACAGTCTGAAGAAGCAGGAAGGAGGTGAGTGAGAGGCGATGATATGCACTGCGCATGCCCATGGATCCCTGGCCCGCAGTGGGACTACATTAGATGACACTGCAAGGTTGGATCTCGGGCAGCTTGGACGCACAGGCACTGCCAGCCTGACACCTACATGATGTCAGAAGACGGGCACCGCTAACTGTGCATGGCCAAGGGATAACATTACAGTGCGGGCTCCGTGACAGAACCAAACAACGTTGAGGAGGTGGTGCCCGGCACCAAGGGGGTTGGAATGACGGCTGTGCTGTGTCACATTACAAAGGAAAGTCCCACTTCCGGGATGGTTTGACGGTGTGAGGTGACACATTATATGAGTGTGTACTTCAGCGTTTGCAAGGAGCATAATTTTCGGAGCCACCATTTTCCATGTGCAGTATTACTGCTGTACAAGATGGCTCTTTCAGCAACAAATGCCTGGGGGGGGGGGTTAAAGGTTCCCTTTCAACTTGCTCCACTGCAGGCTTCGGCCTACACTCTGCTCCTCTTTGATTCCCTGGGTTTCAACACTGTCAGTTGCCACCTGGAAGTGTTGTCTACACAGAAAAAAACACTAGGTGATGTGTCAGTGGGGTTCAGCACCGCCAGCTGTTCCCCTGCTGTGTAGTCGGCAACGTGTCCAGCACAAGCCACGCTGGCACAACAGAACAAAAGCTGCCACCAGTGCAGGCTTCGGCCTACACTCTGCTCCTCTCCTCCTCCTGCTGACCCTGGGCTCAAACACCGCTAGTTTTTGCCCGGAAGTGCTAGCTGCACAGAGAAAAACACCAGCCAATGTGTTAGTGGGGTTCAGCAACGCCAGCTGTTCCCCTGCTGTGTAGCCGGCAACGTGACCTGCAAACGCCATGCAGGCACAGGAACTGAAATTAAAAGGGAACCTGGCCCCACCCCCCCAGGTGTTTCTATGTATAACAGCCACCTAGTACAGCAGTACTGCTGCATTTGTACAAGGTGGCTGACTTTTTCTCCTTGCCCACGTGGAACTCAACACGTACAAAATGTGTCTCATTGAGACCATTCCACTGTCCCTGAGGTGTGACTTTCCTTTGTAATGATACGCAGCACCCCCCTTGGTAGCGTTTCCCGTCTTTTGTCATCATGGTTAGCTGGCTGCGCCTGTGCATCCGCCCTGCTAGAAACAACGCCCCTCGTTGTCATATTTATTTTGTCAGCGAGGGTGTGGTTTATGGGCACGAGCAGTGCATATGTTCGCCTGTCTTAACTCATCTCCTTCCGCCTTCTTCAGACTGTGCGGCCTCCTGGCCGTGGTAGGCGATAAGGGATCAGCTGAGGCCGCCCAGTCTGGAGCCGGTGTAAGGACATGTGTAAGCGGCAAACCTATTTACTGCACAAGGCCACGAATCCCAGCCACGTAGTGTGATTGTTTGAAAACACACTGTGGGTCTGGGATTCATGTCCATCGCTAACCGCAACGGCCGACATGAAATGAGGTCAGAAGACAGGAAGCGCTCACAGCGCATGGCCAAGGGATCACAATAGCGCAGACTCCTGTACAGCAAATAACAACGCTCAGGAATCTGCGCCCAGTACCTAGGTGCAAATTTTGACACCTGTGCTGCGTCTCGTTAAAAAGACAAGTCACGCCTCCACAACTGTTTGACAGTATAATGGGCTAAATAGTGTACGTGTTTTAGTCAGCGTGTGCAAGGAGCAAAACAAATAGAGCAACCTTTTACTTGTGCAGCATTAATGCTGCACAAGGTGTGGCTCTTGTACCTTGCAACACCTGAGGGGGGGGTTAAAGGTAACCTTTGAAATTGGTTCAACTAGGCTTCGGCCTACACTCTGCTCCTCTACTCCTCCTGCTGACCCTGGGCTCAAACACCGCTAGTTTTTGCCCGGAAATGCTAGCTGCACAGAGAAAAACACCAGCCAATGTGTTAGTGGGGTTCAGCACCGCCAGCTGTTCCCCTGCTGTGTAGTCGGCAACGTGTCCAGCACAAGCCACGCTGGCACAACCGACCAAAAGCTGCCACCAGTGCAGGCTTCGGCCTACACTTTGCTCCTCTCCTCCTCCTGCTGACCCTGGGCTCAAACAACGCCAGTTTCTGCCCGGACATGCTAGCTGCACAGAGAAAAACACCAGCCAATGTGTTAGTGGGGTTCAGCACCGCCTGCTGTTCCCCCGCTGTGTAGCCGGCATCGTGTCCAGCACAAGCCACGCTGGCACAACCGACCAAAAGCTGCCACCAGTGCAGGCTTCGGCCTACACTTTGCTCCTCTCCTCCTCCTCCTGCTGACCCTGGGCTCTAACACCGCTAGTTTTTGCCCGGACATGCAATCTGCACAGAGAAAAACACCAGTCAATGTGTCAGTGGGGTTCAGCAACGCCAGCTGTTCCCCTGCTGTGTAGCTTGCAACGTGACCTGCAAACGCCACGCAGGCACATGAACTGAAATTGAAGGGAGCCTGCCCCCCACCCACAGGTGTTTCTATGTATATCAGCCACCTTGTACAGCAGTACTGCTGCATTTGTACGAGGTGGCTGACTTTTTCTCCTTGCCCACGTGGAACTCAACACGTACAAAATGTGTCTCATTAGAGACCATTACAATGTCCCTGAGGTGTGACTTTCCTTTGTAATGACACGCAGCACCACCCTTGTTAGCGCTGCCCGTCTTTTGACATCATTGGTTAGCTGGCTGCGCCTGTGCATCTCCCCTGCTCGAAACAACGGCCCTCGGTGTCTTATTTTTTTGGACAGCGAGGGTGTGATTGATGGGCATGTGCAGTGCATATGTTTGCCTGTGTTCACTCATCTCCTTCCGCCTTCTTCAGACTGGGTGTCCTCATGGCCGCGGCAGGCGATAAGGGATCAGATGAGGCCGCCCAGTCTGAAGCAGGTGTAAGGACATGTGTGAGCGGCAAACATATTTAGTGCACCAGGGCACGAATCCCAGCACCGCAGTGTGATTTTTTAAAAACACACTGTGGGTCTGGGATTCATGTCCATCGCTAACCGCAACGGCCGACATGAAATGAGGTCAGAAGACAGGAAGCGCTCACAGCGCATGGCCAAGGGATCACAATAGCGCAGACTCCTGTACAGCAAATAACAACGCTCAGGAATCTGCGCCCAGTACCTAGGTGCAAATTTTGACACCTGTGCTGCGTCTCGTTAAAAAGACAAGTCACGCCTCCACAACTGTTTGACAGTATAATGGGCTAAATAGTGTACGTGTTTTAGTCAGCGTGTGCAAGGAGCAAAACAAATAGAGCAACCTTTTACTTGTGCAGCATTAATGCTGCACAAGGTGTGGCTCTTGTACCTTGCAACACCTGAGGGGGGGGTTAAAGGTAACCTTTGAAATTGGTTCAACTAGGCTTCGGCCTACACTCTGCTCCTCTACTCCTCCTGCTGACCCTGGGCTCAAACACCGCTAGTTTTTGCCCGGAAATGCTAGCTGCACAGAGAAAAACACCAGCCAATGTGTTAGTGGGGTTCAGCACCGCCAGCTGTTCCCCTGCTGTGTAGTCGGCAACGTGTCCAGCACAAGCCACGCTGGCACAACCGACCAAAAGCTGCCACCAGTGCAGGCTTCGGCCTACACTTTGCTCCTCTCCTCCTCCTGCTGACCCTGGGCTCAAACAACGCCAGTTTCTGCCCGGACATGCTAGCTGCACAGAGAAAAACACCAGCCAATGTGTTAGTGGGGTTCAGCACCGCCTGCTGTTCCCCCGCTGTGTAGCCGGCATCGTGTCCAGCACAAGCCACGCTGGCACAACCGACCAAAAGCTGCCACCAGTGCAGGCTTCGGCCTACACTTTGCTCCTCTCCTCCTCCTGCTGACCCTGGGCTCAAACAACGCCAGTTTCTGCCCGGACATGCTAGCTGCACAGAGAAAAACACCAGCCAATGTGTTAGTGGGGTTCAGCAACGCCAGCTGTTCCCCTGCTGTGCAGCTTGCAACGTGACCTGCAAACGCCACGCAGGCACATGAACTGAAATTGAAGGGAGCCTGCCCCCCACCCACAGGTGTTTCTATGTATATCAGCCACCTTGTACAGCAGTACTGCTGCATTTGTACGAGGTGGCTGACTTTTTCTCCTTGCCCACGTGGAACTCAACACGTACAAAATGTGTCTCATTAGAGACCATTACAATGTCCCTGAGGTGTGACTTTCCTTTGTAATGACACGCAGCACCCCCATTGTTAGCGCTGCCCGTCTCCTGACATCATTGGTTGGCTGGCTGTGCCTGTGCGTCCCCCCTGCCCGACACAACGCCCCCCGTTGTCTCATATATTTTGACTGCGAGGGTGTGATTGATGGGCACGAGCAGTGCATATGTTCCCCTGTTTTCACTCCCCTCCTTCCGCCTTCTTCTGACTGTGCGGCCTCATGGCCGCGGCATGCGATAAGGGATCAGCTGAGGCCGCCCAGTCTGAAGCAGGTGTAAGGACATGTGTGAGCGGCGAACATATTTACTGCACAAGGCCACGAATCCCAGCACCGCAGTGTGACTTTAGGAAAAGCCACTGTGGGTCTGGGATTTATGGCCATCGTTAACCGCACCGGCCAACATGAAATGAGGTCATGAGACGGCCTGCACTAACAGGGTATTGCCAAGGGATAACACAAGAGCGCAGACTCCTGTACAGCAAATAACAACGCTCAGGAATCTGCGCCCAGTACCTAGGTGCAAATTTTGACACCTGTGCTGCGTCTCGTTAAAAAGACAAGTCACGCCTCCACAACTGTTTGACAGTATAATGGGCTAAATAGTGTACGTGTTTAATTCAGCGTGTGCAAGGAGCAAAATTAAATAGAGCAACCTTTGACTTGTGCATCATTAATGCTGTTCAAGGTGTGGCTCTTGTACCTTGCAACACCTGAGGGGGGGGTTAAAGGTAACCTTTGAAATTGGTTCAACTAGGCTTCGGCCTACACTCTGCTCCTCTACTCCTCCTGCTGACCCTGGGCTCAAACACCGCTAGTTTTTGCCCGGAAATGCTAGCTGCACAGAGAAAAACACCAGCCAATGTGTTAGTGGGGTTCAGCACCGCCAGCTGTTCCCCTGCTGTGTAGTCGGCAACGTGTCCAGCACAAGCCACGCTGGCACAACAGAACAAAAGCTGCCACCAGTGCAGGCTTCGGCCTACACTTTGCTCCTCTCCTCCTCCTCCTGCTGACCCTGGGCTCTAACACCGCTAGTTTTTGCCCGGACATGCAATCTGCACAGAGAAAAACACCAGTCAATGTGTCAGTGGGGTTCAGCAACGCCAGCTGTTCCCCTGCTGTGTAGCTTGCAACGTGACCTGCAAACGCCACGCAGGCACATGAACTGAAATTGAAGGGAGCCTGCCCCCCACCCCCCCAGGTGTTTCTATGTATAACAGCCACCTTGTACAGCAGTACTGCTGCATTTGTACAAGGTGGCTGACTTTTTCTCCTTGCACACGTGGAACTCAACAAGTACAAAATGTGTCTCATTACAGACCATTACAATGTCCCTGAGGTGTGACTTTCCTTTTTAATGACACGCAGCACCCCCATTGTTAGCGCTGCCCGTCTCCTGACATCATTGGTTGGCTGGCTGTGCCTGTGCGTCCCCCCTGCCCGACACAACGCCCCCCGTTGTCTCATATATTTTGACTGCGAGGGTGTGATTGATGGGCACGAGCAGTGCATATGTTCCCCTGTTTTCACTCCCCTCCTTCCGCCTTCTTCTGACTGTGCGGCCTCATGGCCGCGGCATGCGATAAGGGATCAGCTGAGGCCGCCCAGTCTGAAGCAGGTGTAAGGACATGTGTGAGCGGCGAACATATTTACTGCACAAGGCCACGAATCCCAGCACCGCAGTGTGACTTTAGGAAAAGCCACTGTGGGTCTGGGATTTATGGCCATCGTTAACCGCACCGGCCAACATGAAATGAGGTCATGAGACGGCCTGCACTAACAGGGTATTGCCAAGGGATAACACAAGAGCGCAGTTTCCTGTACTGCAAATAACAACGGTAAGGAATCTGCGCACAGCACCTAGGTGTAAATTTGTACACCTGTGCTGCGTCTCCTTAAAAAGACTAGTAGTCACGCCTCCACTACTGTTTGACAGTATAATGGGCTAAATAGTGTACGTGTTTAATTCAGCGTGTGCAAGGAGCAAAATTAAATAGAGCAACCTTTGACTTGTGCATCATTAATGCTGTTCAAGGTGTGGCTCTTGTACCTTGCAACACCTGAGGGGGGGGGTTAAAGGTAACCTTGGAAATTGGTTCAACTAGGCTTCGGCCTACACTCTGCTCCTCTACTCCTCCTGCTGACCCTGGGCTCAAACACCGCTAGTTTTTGCCCGGAAATGCTAGCTGCACAGAGAAAAACACCAGCCAATGTGTTAGTGGGGTTCAGCACCGCCAGCTGTTCCCCCGCTGTGTAGCCGGCATCGTGTCCAGCACAAGCCACGCTGGCACAACCGACCAAAAGCTGCCACCAGTGCAGGCTTCGGCCTACACTTTGCTCCTCTCCTCCTCCTCCTGCTGACCCTGGGCTCTAACACCGCTAGTTTTTGCCCGGACATGCAATCTGCACAGAGAAAAACACCAGTCAATGTGTCAGTGGGGTTCAGCAACGCCAGCTGTTCCCCTGCTGTGTAGCTTGCAACGTGACCTGCAAACGCCACGCAGGCACATGAACTGAAATTGAAGGGAGCCTGCCCCCCACCCACAGGTGTTTCTATGTATAACAGCCACCTTGTACAGCAGTACTGCTGCATTTGTACGAGGTGGCTGACTTTTTCTCCTTGCCCACGTGGAACTCAACACGTACAAAATGTGTCTCATTAGAGACCATTACAATGTCCCTGAGGTGTGACTTTCCTTTGTAATGACACGCAGCACCACCCTTGTTAGCGCTGCCCGTCTTTTGACATCATTGGTTAGCTGGCTGCGCCTGTGCATCTCCCCTGCTCGAAACAACGCCCCTCGGTGTCTTATTTTTTTGGACAGCGAGGGTGTGATTGATGGGCATGTGCAGTGCATATGTTTGCCTGTGTTCACTCATCTCCTTCCGCCTTCTTCAGACTGGGTGTCCTCATGGCCTCGGCAGGCGATAAGGGATCAGATGAGGCCGTCCAGTCTGAAGCAGGTGTAAGGACATGTGTGAGCGGCAAACATATTTACTGCACCAGGGCACGAATCCCAGCACCGCAGTGTGATTTTTTAAAAACACACTGTGGGTCTGGGATTCATGTCCATCGCTAACCGCAACGGCCAACATGAAATGAGGTCATAAGACAGGAAGCGCTCACAGCGCATGGCCAAAGGATCACAAGAGCGCAGACTCCTGTACAGCAACTAACAACGCTCAGGAAGCTGCGCCCATGCAAAAAGGTGTTTTCGACACCTGTGCTGCTTTTCTTTAAAAAGACAAGTCACGCCTCCACTACTGTTAAACAGTATAATGGGCTAAATAGTCTACGTGTTGCATTCAGCTTGTGCAAGTAGACAAATTAATAGAGCAACCTTTTACTTGTGCAGCATTAATGCTGCAGAAGGAGTGGCTCTTGTTCTTTGTAACACCTGAGGGGGGGTTAAAGGTAACCTTTGAAATTGGTTCAACTAGGCTTCGGCCTACACTCTGCTCCTCTCCTCCTCCTGCTGACCCTGGGCTCTAACAACGCTAGTTTTTGCCCGGAAATGCTAGCTGCACAGAGAAAAACACCAGCCAATGTGTTAGTGGGGTTCAGCAACGCCAGCTGTTCCCCCGCTGTGTAGCCGGCATCGTGTCCAGCACAAGCCACGCTGGCACAACCGACCAAAAGCTGCCACCAGTGCAGGCTTCGGCCTACACTTTGCTCCTCTCCTCCTCCTCCTGCTGACCCTGGGCTCAAACACCGCTAGTTTTTGCCCGGAAATGCTAGCTGCACAGAGAAAAACACCAGCCAATGTGTTAGTGGGGTTCAGCAACGCCAGCTGTTCCCCCGCTGTGTAGCCGGCATCGTGTCCAGCACAAGCCACGCTGGCACAACCGACCAAAAGCTGCCACCAGTGCAGGCTTCGGCCTACACTTTGCTCCTCTCCTCCTCCTCCTGCTGACCCTGGGCTCAAACACCGCTAGTTTTTGCCCGGAAATGCTAGCTGCACAGAGAAAAACACCAGCCAATGTGTTAGTGGGGTTCAGCACCGCCAGCTGTTCCCCTGCTGTGCAGCTTGCAACGTGACCTGCAAACGCCACGCAGGCACATGAACTGAAATTGAAGGGAGCCTGGCCCCCACCCCCAGGTGTTTCTATGTATAACAGCCACCTTGTACAGCAGTACTGCTGCATTTGTACAAGGTGGCTGATGTTTTCTCCTTGCCCACGTGGAACTCAACACGTACAAAATGTGTCTCTTTGAGACCATTCCACTGTCCCTGAGGTGTGACTTTCCTTTCTAATGATACGCAGCACCCCCCTTGGTAGCGCTTCCCGTCTTCTGACATCATTGGTTGGCTACTTGCGCCTGTTCGTCCGCCCTGCCTGAATAAAATGCTCCTCGTTGTCTTAATTATTTTGACTGCGAGGGTGTGATTGATGGGCACGAGCAGTGCATATCTTCGCCTGTCTTAACTCATCTCCTTCAGCCTTCTTCAGACTGTGCAGCCTCATGGCCGCGGCATGCAAGAAGGGATCAGCAGAGGCCGCCCAGTCTGAAGCAGGTGTAAGGACGTGTGTGAGCGGCCAAAATATTTACTGCTCAAGGCCACGAATCCCAGCACCGCAGTGTGGCTTTATGAAAAGACACTGTGGGTCTGGGATTTATGGCCATCGTTAACCGCACCGGCCAACATGAAATGATGTCATAAGATGGGCAGCGCTAACAGGGCATTGCCAAGGGATAACACAAGAGCGCAGACTCCTGTACAGCAAATAACAACGCTCAGGAAGCTGCTCCAAGCACCAAGGCGTTATTTTGGACACCTGTGCTGCGTCTCATCAAAAAACCAAGTCACGCATCCACTACAGTTTGACTGTAGAATGGGGTAAATTGTGTATGTCTTTCATTCAGCGTGTGCAAGTAGACAAATTAATAGAGCAACCTTTCACTTGTGCAGCATTAATACTGCACAAGGTGTGTCTCTTGTACTTTGTAACACCTGAGGGGGGGGTTAAAGGTTTCCTTTGAAATTGGTTCAACTAAGCTTCGGCTACACTCTGCTCCTCTCCTCCTCCTCCTGCTTCAACACGGGCTCTAACATCGCTAGTTTTTGCCCGCAAGTGCTAGCTGCACAGAGAAAAACACACGCCATTGTGTTAGTGGGGTTCAGCAACGCCAGCTGTTCCCCCAGTGTGTAGCCGGCAAAGTGTCCTGCAAACGCAACGCAGACACAAAGCTGCCTCCAGTGCAGGCTTCGGCCTACACTCATCTCCCCCTGCTTACCCTTTGCTCCAACACCGCTAGTTGGGGCTCTAGGAAGACAATCTTTAATAGGCAAGGCAACGCATCCGGGTTCCAGCACCGCCAGCTGGTTCTCGGCAGTGTTTTTGTCACAGGTACTCCCTCGTGCCAAGCCTGGTTTCAGCACCGTCAGCTGTTTCCGGGTTGTGTCAAGCTCACTGAGACACCTATGCTTGCCTCGTCGTGGTGCGGTCGGGTTAGCCAACTCCAGGGTGCCTCCAGTTTAGGAGCTTCCTATGTGGGCTGCGTGAACTGGTAGTCAAGGCTGGTTCTGTAGTGCCAGTAGGCCCAGCTCCCCCTGTAGGACTGTTGGGGTTCGGTAACTGCGGCTGCCTCGCGGCCTAGCTGTTCTCTCCTCTCCTGTGGACCTTCGGGTCCACCACCTGGTTCCAGCACCGTCAGCTGGTTCCGGGCCGAGCCTTTGGCTTAGGTGCCTCCTCCTGGGTATCCGAGTTCCGCCAACGCCAGGCGGTCCTTGGTAGTGCTTTTAAGCGCGGGCACCTACAGCTTAGTAACCGGGTTCCAGCACCGTCAGCTGGTCCTCGGTCGTGCCATTGGCTCTTGCACACTGGGGCAACGCATCCGGGTTCCAGCACCGCCAGCTGGTTCTCGGCAGTGTTTTTGTCACAGGTACTCCCTCGTGCCAAGCCTGGTTTCAGCACCGTCAGCTGTTTCCGGGTTGTGTCAAGCTCACTGAGACACCTATGCTTGCCTCGTCGTGGTGCGGTCGGGTTAGCCAACTCCAGGGTGCCTCCAGTTTAGGAGCTTCCTATGTGGGCTGCGTGAACTGGTAGTCAAGGCTGGTTCTGTAGTGCCAGTAGGCCCAGCTCCCCCTGTAGGACTGTTGGGGTTCGGTAACTGCGGCTGCCTCGCGGCCTAGCTGTTCTCTCCTCTCCTGTGGACCTTCGGGTCCACCACCTGGTTCCAGCACCGTCAGCTGGTTCCGGGCCGAGCCTTTGGCTTAGGTGCCTCCTCCTGGGTATCCGAGTTCCGCCAACGCCAGGCGGTCCTTGGTAGTGCTTTTAAGCGCGGGCACCTACAGCTTAGTAACCGGGTTCCAGCACCGTCAGCTGGTCCTCGGTCGTGCCATTGGCTCTTGCACACTGGGGCAACGCATCCGGGTTCCAGCACCGCCAGCTGGTTCTCGGCAGTGTTCTTGTCACAGGTACTCCCTCGTGCCAAGCCTGGTTTCAGCACCGTCAGCTGTTTCCGGGTTGTGTCAACTTCACTGAGACACCTATGCTTGCCTCGTCGTGGTGCGGTCGGGTTAGCCAACTCCAGGGTGCCTCCAGTTTAGGAGCTTCCTATGTGGGCTGCGTGAACTGGTAGTCAAGGCTGGTTCTGTAGTGCCAGTAGGCCCAGCTCCCCCTGTAGGACTGTTGGGGTTCGGTAACTGCGGCTGCCTCGCGGCCTAGCTGTTCTCTCCTCTCCTGTGGACCTTCGGGTCCACCACCTGGTTCCAGCACCGTCAGCTGGTTCCGGGCCGAGCCTTTGGCTTAGGTGCCTCCTCCTGGGTATCCGAGTTCCGCCAACGCCAGGCGGTCCTTGGTAGTGCTTTTAAGCGCGGGCACCTACAGCTTAGTAACCGGGTTCCAGCACCGTCAGCTGGTCCTCGGTCGTGCCATTGGCTCTTGCACACTGGGGCAACGCATCCGGGTTCCAGCACCGCCAGCTGGTTCTCGGCAGTGTTCTTGTCACAGGTACTCCCTCGTGCCAAGCCTGGTTTCAGCACCGTCAGCTGTTTCCGGGTTGTGTCAACTTCACTGAGACACCTATGCTTGCCTCGTCGTGGTGCGGTCGGGTTAGCCAACTCCAGGGTGCCTCCAGTTTAGGAGCTTCCTATGTGGGCTGCGTGAACTGGTAGTCAAGGCTGGTTCTGTAGTGCCAGTAGGCCCAGCTCCCCCTGTAGGACTGTTGGGGTTCGGTAACTGCGGCTGCCTCGCGGCCTAGCTGTTCTCTCCTCTCCTGTGGACCTTCGGGTCCACCACCTGGTTCCAGCACCGTCAGCTGGTTCCGGGCCGAGCCTTTGGCTTAGGTGCCTCCTCCTGGGTATCCGAGTTCCGCCAACGCCAGGCGGTCCTTGGTAGTGCTTTTAAGCGCGGGCACCTACAGCTTAGTAACCGGGTTCCAGCACCGTCAGCTGGTCCTCGGTCGTGCCATTGGCTCTTGC